>NC_069386.1:136650000-137949007 GCF_027475565.1 Acinonyx jubatus | reverse complement strand
AGAGGGGGGGCACCCGGAACGGAAGCTGAGGGGAGCTGCGCTGGGTCGGAGGAGCCTTGGCTGGGGCTGCAGGGCGTGGGGCTTCCACGGCGGGGCCGGCGAGGGGGGCGGGCGGGATGCAAAGGCCACGGCTGACCTGGGGGGGCGAAGGAGCCGCAAGAGGTCAAGGCCAGGCCCCCAAGCGGCCCCACCACCCCGACGGCTGCACAGGGAGAGGCCTGACTGTCTGGAAGGAAGCTAGTCCTTCCGCAGAAGCGGGGGGAGCCCCACGGAGAGAAATAAAAGTGAGGGATGGTGAATTCGGTACCACTTGCCAGACCAATGAGCTTCATCAATTAATCACAGCCAAATAATCACCACCTACATTAAAGAATAATACATGAAAAGGACAGGGGCCTCGCTGTAACTTATTCAGAAAGGGCTGCCTCCCTAATCCCTCTGAGTCCTGACATGTTAACTGGGTAGCGACTAATTAGATGTCAAAAATTCATAAGCGCTCTTTAATATTGCATATATCTGCAGCCGCCGACATTTCAATATGAGAGGTGTATACACAGAAGTCACTATAGCATTAAAACACAGCGGGGTGGGAGGAATAAAAGGGAACCAATAAAAACAATGTCCCTCAAAAACCCCAGAGAGTGTGGGCTTTGGAAGTGTGTACTTTCTTATTCAGAAAAGGTATCACCTTAATAAGAATTATAGGCAAAGGGGTTTCGCTGCTCCGTGCTGCGTGGACAGAAAGAGGGAGAGGAGACGGGCTTATCAAAGGCACTGCCAGGTAAATAGTAATTTATTGTGCATGCACAATGAACATTACCCAGTGTTCTGACACTGGGTAATAATGAAAGACATGTTATTGTGGCGTCCACAGAGGGAACTTCACTCCCGCCTCCTCCCTGCTCCCTGTCTCTCTTGAGCAAAGAAGCGGTGATGGGTCCTGGCAGCTTCTGCCTGTTTCAAGCCATTTCACATAATATAGGAAGCACCTGAAGTTTAGTGGATTAAGTAAGTGAGTTAGTTTGCCGGCTCGGTGATATATATGTTGCCTGCATGTGAACTTATATTTCAAATGCTGGGGACTATATTTTCATGAAACAAGCCTTTTCCTGTTGGAAGAATTATAGGAATGTGATATAATACAAGGCAGTGAGATTAAAAACAATGCATCATAGCAGGGAGAAAATGCACTGTTTTATGACTTGCATCCGTTAATTGAACCTCTCAGGAATAAAGAGAAGGGCTCTGCAGGAACCTGCTGGAAAATCATTCTCTCTTTTGACTTCCAGGGGGCGTTTTTTTGTGTTATTTTGTTTGTTATTTTGATTTGTTTAGCATGCCTGCGCATACATAGATGTATCTGCACACACACATGCTCACGTGACATAATCACACACAGACAATGCACACATGTGCGTATTTAAACACACATGCACACTCGTGTGCACACGCATACCATATATGCACGCCTGCATGCACACACACGTACACACACAAGCGATACTCTGACTGACATGCTTGACGTTCTGTACCAAACCACTCTTTGTCAAAAGTTACAATTCTTTTAATCCTGCTCACATTTGACATAGGAGGAGAGTGAGTAATTGTATTGAGTGTATAAGAGAAGATGTGAGTTCAGGGGCGCCTGGCTGGCTCAGTTAAACGTCTGACTTCGGCTCAGGTCATGATCTCACAGCTCGTGAGTTCGAGCCCCGCATCAGGCTCCCCACTGTCGGGGCGGAGCCTGCTTGGGATTCTCTCTCTCTCTGCCCCTCCCCTACTTGTGCTCTCTCTAAATAAGTAAATACGTAAAATTTTTTTAAAATTTTAAAAAGAAAATTAAAAAAAAAAGAAACGATCTGAGGATCTGAATTCAAATCATTAGATGGGCAATTATTAGCAGCTTTGCACCAGTCCTGTTGGTATTCTGAGGCTCGGTTTTGTCTTCTGTAAGATGGGAGAAGCAGTGTCTTCCTCCCATTTGGTCGAGCAGGGTATGGGATCACAAATGCCAAGTCGTCTGTGAGATGCCAAGAGCCGTATAAAGGCTACACGTCCTGATTACGTTCCACTGCCTGATGGCCAGCGATGTTCCTCCTTGTGTATATCGTGCTGTTGATGCAGACTTTTTTTTTTTAAATATCAGATGAAGTTTTATCTTTACCCGAACCCCTGGATGATTGCATTGATGTAAGCCCCACAGTAGATATTAATGATCAGTTTCCTGGTTAGGGGGAGATGCCTGCCAAAGACAGTCCTGAGCTCCGTTTCCGGTTAAGTCTATGCTGACTTACCTTTGAGCGTACCTCCAGATTCGTGACTGTCTCTGGAACGTCAACTCGAAGGGAGGGACGGTCCGGAGAAGGTGGAGGAGACCCGATTTAGTCATCTGGCACGGCACCGTGGCCAATGGTCAATCTTTATCTGATGATACAGGGTCTTTGCTTTGGAACTCACTCTAGTAATTCAGGCTGAGACAGTCCTTTAATGATCGATATTTAAATCACAGTTAACCGCACCCATTTGCTATTTTTGCACCCCTGATTCTTTCTCACAGTGTGAAACTGGTTTCTTCCCCAGCCTCAGTGTTGTTGTTTGTTTGTTTGTTCTCTCAAATCAGGAGCCTCTACCAATTCTGACTGGTAGCTAGGAAAACATGATCTCCCCTGGTTTGCCTGGACTGTAGGAAGTGAGACAGTTATTTCCGTAATGGGTTGAGATCAAAGCCCAGGTCATTTCACTCACTCACCATACCACCCCCTCACTCCTTCTGCCACTCATTCACCCATCCCTGCATTCCCTTTTCAAATAATTTTTAGCACAATTACCACAGCCTGACTCAGTTTCCTGCTCCCCAAAACGTACATCCAATGGGTTGGTGACATGTAAACAGGTGACTCAGATGTAATGATATAAGTCCCGGGGGAGACGGGTGTTTTTAGAGGGGGGGTGTTAGGGGCACCCACAGCAGGAGCACCCAAGGTAGTCCAGAAAGGAGAGGCCGGGAGAGGCACGAAACTGGGCACAGAAGGGCCAGAATGAGATGGGAAAATGAAGGTAGGAGAATTCTCTGAGGCACAGGGAACGGCACGTGACAGGTTAGCGCAAGGGACATTTGGGTACTTGTTCTCTTCCCTCCAGCCAACCACCACCTGGAAATAGCACCTGGCGTGTTTGGGGGGCACCCGCATTCTCAGTCATGTGACGTCAGTGTGGTAGATCCCCTCCCCACTTTCAAGAACGGGCTCCCTCTAGTTTCACCCATTATTGTGCCGACTCCTCTTGTCGCTGTGACTGGTCCAGGAGTGAGTACACAATCTCCTCAAAGCCAATGAAATGTGAGATGCTTGCTGGGGATTCTGGGTAAGAGATGCCTCCTCTCACTTCCATAGGATCTCTCGGAACTTTCTCTCCCTTTCTGGACGGTGCGGTGTGAGGTTTTGAGGTCCGCGACGGCTGGAAGGCACCAGAACTGTCAGGACTATTGCACCGCGTCAGAGGGTAACACTCACATTGTGAAAGGCAGCGCAGAGAGGCAGAGAGGAAACGGATCAAGCTG
Source organism: Acinonyx jubatus (assembly GCF_027475565.1). Lineage (NCBI taxonomy): Eukaryota > Metazoa > Chordata > Mammalia > Carnivora > Felidae > Acinonyx > Acinonyx jubatus. The sequence goes on along the minus strand of NC_069386.1, from coordinate 137,945,448 downwards.
ATATTGTCTGAGTTGTTGGATCAATCCTCACCTCAAGCTACATGGCTGTGAATTTTACAATTTTACGAGCCAATAAATTCCTATTATTGTTTAAACCACTCCAGTGAGAGATTTCTTTTATTTGAGGCATAAGGTATCTGGGATGAAGGAATCTGGGGCATCTTGTGATGAAAGGGAAGGGGAAGGAGGAGGCGGGAGGAGGAGCAGGAGGAGAAGAAGGAGGGGATATGGGGATGACGATGACGAAGGTGACGATGGAGTTGATGGTGGCAATGGATAAAGCTGACGAACATGTACCACGTCCTGTCTCTAACATATCACGCATCGTACTCAGTGCCTTAAAATTACTGGCTGCTTGATCTTCGCCAAATCCCGTGAGACAGATATTTGCTCAAAGTCCTACTCTTAATAAATGGAAGAAGAGGGCCTCAAACCATCTGGTCTCGCTCCAAAGCCCGACTCCTTGGCTGAGGGAGATATTGCTTAAGATGTAAGAGGAAGGAAGGCGGGAGCCAGAGGCAGGGCATTCGGCAGCCCAGCCCAGGGTTCCACGTGGGTGACAGGTTCCATGTATGTTCCATGCCTTGTAACGGGATGCTTGTCTCTGCGCTCCTTGGGCTGGGGCTCCATACACACGTGGACCGCCCTCCACCACAGCACTTGTCCCGTTCTTGAATTAACGGGCTTCTGGTCAGCATCCCGTGCCTTCTCCCACAAAACGCCTGCCCCTAGAGTACAAATCGCGTTCTCCACCCACACACGGCACGGGTACCTTCAGCTAATAGGTGACCGAGAGGTGGCGACGGAAGGCTGGTGTCCATGTCACGAGGGGACCGACCTTGTGGTACCATTTATGTTCCCCATGGGATCTAGTATAAGCTAGACTCCCCTGCAGTTACAGGCTTGCCCAGCTCCTTCGGATACCCTCCCCCTGTTTTCCACCTTCTTTTCCATGCTTCTGTCTCAATACGTCACTTGCGTGTGAATCTCTACCTCAGGCTCTGTCCCTTGAGAACTCCACCCTTAAGATGTACAGTGAAGCAGCGTGACCACACAGAGGGTTGGGGCTGGAGGCTTCTGTCCAGTGCTTACTCAGTTGTGGGGACATAAACCTGGCTCTAATGCACCCCCGGACAATAGTCAGGGACAAATGAATAATCTCCAGGCCCTCCTAAACACGCCGGAGGAAGCTTCTAGTCTGTCCCGGGCTTGCTTCAGAAAGCTGTGTTGTTTGGGGCCAACAAACAACAGGTGGCCCTCAGCGGCAGGGCTGTGTGGATGGGATGGGCCAAGCAGAGGTTTAACAAAAGGAAGTCAATTTTGGTTCACCTAGAAAACCTCACTGGAAGGATCATTGTTTTTAAGTCTTAAAGAAGGAAGTGAGCTTTGCACGCGGTGATGAGGGCTTTGTCCTTGAAGCCTCAGCTCAAAGCAGAAGCCATAAACATTCAACTGATAGCAATGATGCTGTTTCAGAGACCCAAGAAATAGCAGTTAAACCAATTTCCTAAACTTACAAAATTCCAATCTGCATAAAATACGCATTATTCCACTGACACCCTAAAAAAAATATGCATTTGACAAATGTTCCCATTCCATCTTCCCAGATGCAAAATTGAGTTCAGGGAGAGTTATTTATGTATAAGGGATGAGCTTTAAAGTGGGGTCTGTCAGATCCTAAATACTGTGTGATTATTTGACTCCATGTCAAAGAGCCGCAGCAGTTTTTTGTTTGTTTTGTTTTGTTTTGTTTTTGCACCGCAGACACTTAATATGTATGTGGGCAAAAATTAGCCCCCCACGAATGGTGCCCTGTGACAGCTGGATCATGTCCAGGCCGGCATTAACGAAGTCCTCAAAGACAGCACAGTGACTGTACCTCGGGAAGGTTTGACCTGCCCGCGTCATTTCAACAAAACTATCCAGGGGCAGGAACATGAATTTTAATAGCATTTGTGCTTTACATTTCCCTGATAATTCCTTCGATTTTACATTTCACTTCCTAAATAGCCCCTTCTTTGCGAAACGGCGTGGAAGAAGAAAGAATAAATTCTAGAGAAATGGTCTCCAAATAGGTGGTTAAAAACTGTGGCAGAATTTGGACCCCGATCCACACAACTGACGTGAGAAATTTGGTGTTTTGTCTGTGCAAAGGAGCAGAGGCCAGCAGTCTGGTCTCAGGAGGGGTAAGGCAGGCTTATCATGACAAGTGTCGGGTCGGTGGGAGCAGGCTGGTGGGCAGAGGGGGTGCAAGCAGCCAGCAGGGAAGCGTCCGCACAGGGAGAAGGCACAGGCAGTGTGGTTTTTCACTCATGAGCACACTCACTCCTAGCGTGCAAGGGACTTCGTGTCTCTTCTGCACGTAACTGCCTACATGCTTTACCATGTCAGGACATGTAATTGGACTGAAGACGAAAAGGTCCCGTTCTCCAGGTGACCCACGCCACGGACAGGATGATGAGGGGGATTTTATGACGACAGAAACAGCAACAACCCAAAACCCCACAGTTATGATGCTTCCCAGTTACCTGGAGCTGGTTTCCTGCGTGGGACACGAAACAGAAACGCCTGCAGACCGTATCGCAACTAGAAGTTTCCTTTGGGCTTGGAAGCGACGGAAAGGAAATCGCTTTTCTGAGGACTTGTTCCATGCGTGGTTAGATGCTTAGCACTTTTATTATTTTGTAAAGCGTATTTATTTTGAGGGTGGAGGGTAGGGAGAGAGGAAGAGAGAGAATCCCAAGCAGGCTCCAGGCTGACGGTGCTGAGGCGGGGCTCGAACTCATGAAGTGCGAGGTCATGACCTGAGCCGAAATCAAGGGTCAGACACTTAACCAACTGAGCCAGCCAGGTGCCCCAATGCTTAGCACTTTGTGGGATCATACTTAATCTTCATAGCAGCCTCTGCAAGCTACAGGGTAGAGACTCCATGAAGAAAACGAGGCTCAGAGGAGTTAACTTCCTGGACTAGAGTTGCTCAGCCAATCAACCGCAGAATCCAGATTCAGGTCACTATGAATGCCAGCTTCTGCCTGCACAGAGAGAGCCATTTCCCCATGGTCAAGAGCCACCTAACAAAAAAGCCACCTATCAGACTCCTAGTCGTGTTCTCAAGATGCTACCTGGGTCGGTCAGTCAGCCTCTCCCTTCCTTCCCTCTTTCCCACCTTTGCCACAGAGTGTCACCTTTCCTCCAAGATAATCACATTCTTTGTTTATAAAGCAAACCCTCAGACAGGTCATTGCAAGTCAACAGCTGGAGTACCTCGCCCAGAGCCCAGAGGCCCCAACGATTCCTTTTAACTCATGATGAATCTTACGCTCCTTCATACATTTAAAGAAAATAATTGAGAGGAAAATCAAAACAAAACAAAAAAAAACTCTGAAAGAAAGAAACACTCTAGAGTGGTTTTATTTAGAACAGATCCAAATTGGGAAGAGCTCCTATATCCAACACAAGAACATCAAAAAAGAATTGTGCCTTCCATTTTAAAACAAAACGCAACTTATTACAAGGCAAAAGAGGGGCACCTGGGTGGCTCAGACAGTTGAGCTTCTGACTCTTGGTTTCGGCTCAGGTCGTGATCTCATGGTTCATGAGTTCAAGCCCCGCATCGGGCTGTGTGCTGAAGGTGCGGAACCTGCTTGGGATTCTCTCTCTCTCTCTCTCTCTCTCTCTCTCTCTCTCTCTCGGGCCCTCCCCTGCTTGTGCTCTCCCTTTCTCTCAAAATCAGTAAATAAACTTCAAAAAAAGAGAATATTTCTCACGGAGATTTGCAAAAATAAAACAAGTGTTAAAACATGAAAGAGAAATCAAAGGTGCGATGACCTTTTACAACCAAGATGCAACATTCCCATTATTGCAAAATGATTATTACTAGATTTGTTACGAGTGCCTACCTCAGAAATGCAAGAGAAGAGAAAATCCACTTTTACGCGAACTGAAGAACTTACAGAATTAATCACAATTAAGTAATGTGGCCATTTCAAAGGAAATACACTCAAAATCAATAGATTTCCTATGTATAAACTTGAAGAATGAACTCACAGCCAAAAAGTATATGTAATCCGTCCTTAATGTATACAGTGCCTAGATGGAGAACAGTGTACAAATTTATTCATCAAAAATATATATCAAAGGGGCACCTGGGTGGCTCAGTCAGTTAAGTGTCTGACTTCAGCTCAGGTCATGATCTCACAATGTGTGAGTTCAAGCCCCGCGTCGGGCTCTGTACTGACAGCTCAGAGCCTGGAGCCTGCTTTGGATTCTGTGTCTCCCTCTCTTTCTGCCCCTCCCACTCATGATCTGTCTCTGTCACTCTAAAAAATGAATAAATGTTAATATATATATACATATATATATACGTTAAAAAACCTTGATTGAGATATCTGGTTCCCACCCACCTGTTGGATTACATCCCGTACCATTCTAGGGGCATTTGCACATACTGTTTCTTTGCCAAAAATGCTCTTCCCTCTGAAGCTTTTTCATGACTGACAGTTTCTTCATGTCTCAGATTGCCTATAATCTCAAAGAGGTTTCTCTTCCTCATCCAAAGCTGTCTGTTCTCACTGCCAGTCATTTGCTGTGACTTTGCCCTGTTCTTCACGGCACTTAGCATCACCTCACGTCGTCACACCCACTTGAGTTATCGTCCGCCTCCCACACCTCAATGCCAGCTCCGTGGAACGTGATTCTTTCTGTTCATCTCTGCCTGACGCAGGGTAGACACCCAACATATATGTGTTTAATTATATTTGAAATACATACTGTGGATTATTTAGAAAGAATAAATTTTGGAAAGGGGGTAAATTCTCTCTCAATCAGTGAGTACTTTTCATTGATCAAAATGAAATTTTGAATAGGTCAGTCTCTAGATGGGGGTCTGGAGACACAGTCAGGTGATGCTAGAGGTCAGTTGAAAGAATAAACAAATGATATAAGGGAATGCAAACAACTATTTTCAGCAGATTACCCTATGACCCAGCAACGCATTACTAGGTATTTATCCAAAGGATACAAAAGTGCTGACTCAAAGGGACACATGCACCCCAATGTTTACAGCAGCACTATCAACAATGGCCAAATTATGGAAAGAGCACAAATTTCCATCGACTGATAAACGGATAAAGAAGATGTAGGGTGTGTGTGTGTGTGTGTGTGTGTGTGTGTGTGTGTGTATACATATACATATATACATATATGTATATGTATACACATACATATGTGTATATGTAAACACACACACACATATACAGCGGAATATTACTCAGTGATCAAGAAGAATGAGATCCTGCCATTTACAATGACATGGATGGAACTAGAGTATATTGTGCTAAGTGAAATAAGTCAGTGAATGGAATTTAAGAAACAAAAGAGATGAATATAGGGGAAGGGAAAGACAAATAAGATAAAAAAGAGAGAGGGAGGCAAACCATAAAAGACTCTTATAGAGAACAAACTGAGGGTTGCTGGTGGGGTGTTGGGTGGGGATGGGCTAAATGGGTGATGGCCATTAAGGACGATGCGTGTTGGGATGCGCGCGGGGTGTTACATGTAAGGGATGAATCACTAAAATAAAGGGAAAAAATATGAGTTGGGGACAGGTATGTAGGCTGGCTCTATTATGAAACTACGTCATACTGTATTAGTGAGGGAAATATAACATGGGCTCAAGGACAGGTAAGCACGGAACCAGCTGAGCTCTTTAGCAGGTCATGAACTGGAGAACAACCGTGAAGAAGAGTAACATACCGTAAAGATGGTGTCACACCTTGGTGTGGTAGGCAGAATTCTCGAATGGCTCTGCGGACTCATAACCCTGATATACATGCCTTCCATGTTTCCCTCCCCTTGAGAGTGGGCCAGATTGGTGAATATGATGCATTTCACCCCCCTGGTTAGGTTCCTTTATAGGACAAACATGAAGGAATTTTACAATACAGTTGAAATCCCTAATCAAAAAAAAATTTTCAAAATTAGAAAAAAGTATTGGAAATCAAAAAAAAAAAAAGGAAACCAATTTGACAATAAATTTCATATTAAAAAAAGAGTGGTATATTTGTATTGGTTGGGCATTTATGGAGTGGCATAAGAGTATATTACAAGGTTAGTTTCCTTGTAGATATTTAACTTTAAAAAAAAAGTCTGCTCTTTGTTTTGCTCTAAGTATTTGGAAAAATGTTCCCACAAGGGAAATAATTGTGCTTTCTGTACAGTGAATGATGACACATTCAGATCACATCCCTAAAATATAACAATAACTATTTACAAAAAAAATCCCTAATCATTTGACTGAGTTAATAAGGAGGGGGATTTTTCCAGGTGGGCCTGACCTAATCAGAGGTGACGTTCAAAGTGACTAAGTCTTACCTGAAGGGTCAAAGTGTGAAAGGGTTTATAGAGGGGATCATGTGGCAAGGATGTGAGGGCAGTCTGTAGTAGCTGAGAGTCCCCAGCCAGCCAACAGTGAGCAAGAAAAGAGCGATCTCAGTCTTACGTTAGGGAAATGGGTTTTGCCAACAGTCTGAAGGAGCTGGAAGCACGAGTTCCCCTGAAAGCCTGGGGATGAGAACCCAGCCGTTGCTGCCTTGATTGCAGCCGTGTCCTCTCAGCAGGGCACAAAGACGCATTGTGCCTGGACTTCTGACCTACAGAACTTCGAGCTAATGACCGGGTGCTGTCTGAAGTCGCTGCATTTGGGAAACTTACAACCCAAAAATCAGGAGCTACTGCAGTGGGGAAGGGCAGGCAATTCAGCAAATATTATCAGGAGAGTTTATCAGCGTCTTGGGAAATCCAAGTGTGGATTTCTGTAACATACTCAGTAGCGAAAGAAATTCCAGATAGACTAAATACTTGGATGGGAAAAAGCGAAGCCATGTATCATTTAAGTAAGCACTTCCACGATTTTAGGACAGAAATGTAGTTTTGGAGCACCAAAATGATGGAGAAAAATTCTAATGCAATAGATTGGAATGTGCAAAAGTAAAACTTCTTTAGGCGAAAACAGCAACCCAAATCTCTGAAAATATTTGCCTCAGAGCTAAAGATTTGGTACCTTTCCTATGTAAAGAGCACAGAAAAGTATATTCAATATTTGTAAGTGTCTGTGCGTCCATGTGCATATTCATGCAAATGTAGAAGAAAAACACAAAGAGCAAAATATCCTCATCAGATATCTCTGGATGATGAAATTATGAGTGACTTTCAAATTCTTCTTGTAGATTATATTCCTAATCTGTGTACATTTTCTAAAAGAATTCTGTATTTATGCCATTAATATATAAAAATAATAATTAAATGTATAACATTTCAATACACAGCTCCAATGAAATATAACGTAATTTAGCGGGATTAATTACATTTTGTAATGTTTTTATAAATATTTAAGAGCTAAAGATCAGGGGAAATCTTAGAACATTCTTGTGTATGTATGCTATTGTTACAACCATATAGAAACATTACAAACATAGATGGATGAAGTTGAGAAACTGTGTTATCATTAACATAGATGCTGTGTGAGGATAGTGGAAATAGGGACGAATAAAAATATCTTCTTCAGACTTTTCTATTTGGATTAGATGTTCATCTATATTGACTATATAGATAGGTAGGTAAGTAAATGGATGATAGATAGATAAATAGATAATTGATAGATGGGTGATTGATGGATGGATAGATATATAGACAGGTGGATGGATGGATGGATAGATAGATGATAGATGGATGTTGGGTGGATAGATAGATAGATAGATGATGGGTGGATAGATAGATTAATAGATAGATGATGGATGATGGGTAGATAGGTAGATGATGGATAGACAGACAGATAGATAGATAGATAGATGATAGATAAACACATACTTACATAGAAAGATTTGTATTTCTAGGGTTTCTGTAACAGATTTCTACAGCCTTGGTGGCTTAAAGAACAGAAATTTATTTTCTCACAGTTCTGGAGCTGAAAGCCTCAGATTAGGGCATCAGCAAGTTTGGTTCTGTGTAGGCGTCTCCCCTTGGTGTGCAGATCCTCCCCCTCTTTCTTTAGCAGTCTTCTTCTGTGTGTTTTTTCTTCTTGTAAGGACACCGGTCATATTGGATCCCCCTCATGACTTCATTTTAACTTAATCACCTCTTTTAAGACCTGTCTTTGAATACAGGCACATTCTGAGGGACTTGGAGTCATCCCGCCCAGCTATGAATTCTGGGGAAGACACAATTTAGCCCTAACATTATGCAAAAATGTCACCTTCCAAGGGAGGCAAGAGCACTCAACATTTTGTCCTTTTCTAAAGTGTGGCTTTAACAAAATTCCTTAATATAATGGTAATAAAATTGTCACTGTTAACCTGAGTTGGGCTCTTTCAACCTTGATTTGGTTAAAGGAGTAAATATCCCTGTGGCCTCATGTATTAAGAGGATTGGGTGAGATGATGAACCAGAAGGATCCAGGGAAGCATCTGGTACAAGAGACCAGGAAGGGAGTGCCCCTCTTCCCTCCCCCAACACTCTATTGTTGATTCCGTGTTTCTCAGATCTTTTCCACCAATGTCCTCTAGCATCAGGGAAGACAGAATTTGAGACAGAACCCAAAGAGGTATTGAGCAGTTCGTTCTTATGTTTACTGAAAAAAATCACAAAAATGTTAAACTTTTCTCCAATAGATCCATATATATTAAAGTAGAAGAGTTTCACCTCCTTGTCACGTAAACTTGATCTGGGAAAACACACAAGATTGACGTTGTGCCTTCATAAGCCTGGAGCTGTATACCTTGGGTGTTTTCAGTCTGAGACACAAGCTCTGGGAGAGGTAAGACCCAGCGTTTCCCTCTGCTTCTAGAATTCCTCACAGCATGCTTCAGATGGGGAGCAAGATAGAAAATCAAGCAGGAGACTGGTGTTGCAAAATTACCAGAAGAAAAATGAAAAACAAAAAGCCAGACAAATATAAAAATAGGCAGGCAACAATGCCAGAAGGACAGAGAACAGATGGACAAACAGGATTACAACACAAAAGCCAAGGACTAGAAGTGGTGGTGGCTGAGTTGGACAACATTATTAGAAAATAGATTCAGCCAATGTGCACCACCGTAGGACCATACCTACGGAGAAGTGACTCGGGAGTCACGCGAAGTCTCTCATAAAAATGTATGCGCCTGCTTATTATATTTATTGTCTTGTAACAGAACTCAGAAGGATTCCTGCTGTAAGTATTGGAAAGAGGGACCAGCCTCGAAGATTAACCTGCAGGGGGGTTTTCCACAAGGGATCTTAAATCTCTGTTTCATCCAAATGCTCAGGGCAACCCTTATCGGGGGCGTTCATGACCTCTGTGCACCACTGATGACCATCACAGGGACAGATCAGAGCCCATGCCAGCAATGAGATATTCCTATCAAACAGGCCAAGGCAAACACCCACGCCAGAAGTCCTCTGTTATTTCGCAGTGTGGCTCATCAATATTTGTTCATGTAAGCAAAGAATTTTGTTCTCCCTTCAAGAACCAGTTCCATCAGCTGGGCTTAAAGTGTCTGGTAACGAACACGGCCACCTCACTGCTGAGGAGTGAGTGGAGTAGTTATATCATTTTCCATGTTATTAAAATGAAACCAGCGATGGGCGGAGCCAATGACTCACAGTCAGCAGTCAGGAAACTGTCCTGAATATATGAATGCATTCATAAAGTGCTCACGGGAGTGAATGCTTACCCGTGTAAAGGGTGACCTCAAGCTCTTTCCAAAATAGAGACTAAATCAAATTCTCATGCAAGAAAAATCAAAAAAAAAGAGACGCCGTATGGCCGACTAGACCAGCAGTTGACTACATATGCCCAACAGCCAAATCTGGCCCATCCCGTCTTTGAGTGTCCCTCCAGTTAAGAATTATTTTCATGTCTTTAAAGGTCTATAAAGATAAAGAGGTACAGACAGAGTTGGAGGGAGACAGAAGACTATGGAACAGAGACCAACTGAATACTCTAAAACCTATGCCATGTATTATCTGGACCTAATGCAAGTTTCCCACATTCCCCCTTGGATTGGATGATGCTTTCTAGAGTAATGTTTATGAACCGCTTATGAGTCTGGCATTGCCCTTCCTAATGGTAAGGCTTCCTGGTCACTGTGATAAGGGTTTCAAAATGTGATATAATCATAAGTAACATTCATTAATTGCCTTATGAGTACCTATGAGATATAAGAGGTTTGCGTGTGTTAACCAACTAAATTCTTGCAGCTCTTCTCGATAAAGTGTCCCCCCACGTTACGTGGAGACAATTGAGCAACAGAGAGGTTTTCCTAAAACATGTAACTAGGACATGGTGGGAACCAGGATTCAAAGTGGTTCAAATCTGAACTGGTTGAAGCTGTCTGTATTTACAGATAAAGATGTCAGGAGAGATAAGCATATCCTGCAGTAATAAATCACTCATGATTTTGAGTGACTATTAATACAGAGCAGTTATTTAATAGATAAGAATTTATGCTTGTGCTGTTATATGCCCAGAGAGGGTGGGCCATGACTCTACTGCAGGAGCTTTGTTTCTGGGACCCAGGACAACGATGTAGTTCTATGTATGCCAGCCGGGCAGCAGAGAGAAAATCCCATGTTGACCCCTTTTTGTAAATGTTTACTTATATTTGGGAGATAGAGACAGAGTGTGAACGGGGTAGGGGAAGAGAGAGAGGGAGACTCAGAATCTGAAGCAGGTTTCAGGCTTCGAACTGTCAGCACAGAGCCTGATGCGGGGCTCAAACTTGTGAACCGTGAGATCACGACCTGAGCTGAAGTTGGACGCTCAACCAAGTGAGTCGCCCAGGCGCCCCAGAACCAATAGGTTTTAAATATATAAATGTTATATGTAACATATTATATGTGTGTGTGTGTGTGTCTGTGTGTGTGTGTGTCTGTGTGTGTGTAATAAATACAATAATAGGTAATATCTATATCTATAGATGGATGAATATACAGAGAGATGGAGAGGAATTTATTTTGGAAAGTTAGCTCATGTGATTATGGTGGATGACAAATCTGATAACTAGGGCAAGCCAGCAAGCTGGAGATTGAGTAAATTGATGTTCCAGTCTTCAGTCCAAGGGCTGGAAAATCAGGCAGAGTTTCTTTGTTGCAGCCTGGAGGCAGAATTCCTCCTTCTTGGGGAAACCTTGGTCTTTGCTGGTAAGGTTTTCAACTGATTGGATGAGGCCCACCCATATTTTGGAGAGTAATCTGCTTTACTTAAAACCAACCGATTGTAAATGTTCAGCATATCTAAAAACAGTCTTTATACCAACATCCAGATTAGCTAGCATTTGACCAAACGACTGGGCACCACAGTCTAGCCGAGCTGACACGCGAAATTCACCATAGCGTTTAAGGACTACGTCTCAGTGTAAAAGTCCTTCCACTAAAGCTCACATCACCCTCAGTGTCCTTCACGTCTCATATTAGCTGCCACTAGTTGTGATGACAAATTCCCACATGTCTAGGTGATTCGAGCATGCTACAACTTATTTTTAGCCGGGTGAAGTCCAAAATAAATGTTCCCCGTTGGTTCGTGGCTCTCTTCCAAGTGGTGATTCAGGGACCCAGACACCTCCCATCTTGTGGTCTTCCCACCTTTAACATACAGCTTCCAAAACTGCTCTGGTTGTCTACATCAAGCTATCAGAAGCAGGAAGAGCAAGGCAAGTCATTGTGGGGTTATTTTATGCACCGGGAAGGAACCCCTACGTGTCCCTTGTGCTTACAACCCATTGGCTAGCATGCAGTCACATGAGAATACCTACCTCAGGCAAGTCTGGGAGATATAACTAACTTTGTGCCCAGAAGGTGCAAAGAATGGGATCGTTGATCTGTTGAACTAGTCTTTGCCTTATTCCCGCATCCTCCACAGTGAGATTGAATTTTAACGTAGCTAAGGGAGGAAGAGACTACAGCAAGGTACACGGTCTTTCTGTATCTTAGGTTCTTGTCTTGTCAGCTGGAAACAAGTCTCCTACCTCTGATAAAAAGAGCTAATACAAGATGGCACAACTCCCTGCTGCACACTAGGTGCCCAATGTGTCCTTCTGGTTTTAAGAAATTGAAAATGAGCTCTTAGTTCCTGAAGGTTTGGCAAACAAACGCCATAGTCGTTTCCACTGGTTCTAGAAGGATAAAGAAAGAGTTAAATGTCTCCAGGTAAAAAAAAAAAAATTGCACTTTTTTAGAGTCTGCTTTCAAAGTGCCTCCGAACACCTTTATGGTGGAAGCCTCCAAAACTGAGTCATACACCTTAGAAACCAGCTCATCTTTGTTAAAATGGGTTTCATTTCTTACTGACCCTGTCAACAGCTCTGCAAAGCTAATTTGCTAGTTCAGTGGCTCATCATCAGTTCCTCTTACATGAAACTGACAAAGGTCAACCTTGTAAAAAAAAAATTTTGATTTCAGACCTTAATCCAAAGAGTTGCAATATTATCTCTGCTTCTCTGATTGAATTCACAAGAAATTCACCTAATTGCTTATTATACATGGAGGAAACAGGTTTTCTCTGCTGGTCCCTATCCCTATCTGACTCCTTTTGAGTGACACTTGAAGCCCAGTTTAAGTTAATTTGTAAGGAAGCAACCATGATCTGTGTATAGGCCAAACCCAACGTGTGGTCAAGGACTTCAAAAAGCATCTATCACTTATCACCATTGTCATTCTTGAAGGCATGCTGTAGCATCCTCACGGGCCAGCCAGGACTCTACTTTTTCATTGTTTTAAAGTTCACTTGTTTTATTTTTGAGAGAGAGAGAGAGACAGAGAGAGGGAGAGAGACAGAACAAGTGGGGAGGGGCAGAGAGAGTGATGGAGATCTGGAATATGAAGCAGGCTCCAGGGTCCAGGCTGTCAACACAGAGCCTGATGCAGGGCTTGAACTCATGAACTGCAAGATCATGACCTGAGCTGAAGTCAGACACTTAACCCATTGAGCCACCCAGGCGCCCCAGCCAGAACTTTCTTAATCAGCTTACTTGTTTTCAGACTTTAGTTCTGACTTCGACTACTAACTTTACACTCTTGGACAAGCCGGTCGAATTTAATGAGCCTCCATTTATTCTTCTGTAAAATGGACCCACAAAATCTACCTCATACAGGTTGCTTTAAGGACTTGATGAAAGTGTCTACAGCAAAGTTTTTGGCCCATATTGAGTCCTACGTGATCTCTAGGTGTCCTTCCTCTCTCCTTAGGTGTAGATCAACTGTTCTTTGCTCAGTATCATTCCATCATGCTCTATTAGTTGGGACATTTGGTCTGCAAGCAGAAGAGACCAACACATGCTGAAATGAGATTGGGGTATTTAGTGTAAGGGTAGAGTCATGTCTCCCTGAACCTCATGCTAGGAATATAGCCTTGGAGATCCAGTCCTGGAATAAGGCACAGAACAGCATCTGCAAAGCCTAGCAAATGGTCCTTTTGTGTCGTATCTATTCTTCTCTTTATGAAATCCAGCTTCTTCTTTTATATCTGCAGATATACTTTCCTACTTCCACCTGGTGGAAGATATCCAAATCACAGCTCTGGATACTTAAAGCTATCTTTGTTGTTGTTGGGGATTCGTCTTGTGTGAGATATACCGACGGATATCAGTTCGAAATTGGATTGGCCCAGCTTGTGTCAGCTGTCTACGCCTGGCCCAATCCACTGGGGCCATTTATAAATATGGATGCTGAGGTACACGCTCTGTTCATGAAGAAGGCTGTTAAGGGGACACTGCGAATTGAACAGACACCACAAAGTATGCCTACTACAGTGGGAGTTTCAGAAGGAGTTTATTTTTATTCTAAACAAAACAGATGGAAAAAAAAATGGAATTTTCTCTCCCTGCCCTTTTGTTCAGAATTCCAGATACATGAAGAAACAATCCTGGTTTCTGTTGCAAGTCATTACAGAATGGACACGTAGGATTGTGGAAGGAAATGGACTGTCTGGGTGAGCATACTAAAAACATCATCTGGAAGCTACTAGAAACTTCTGGAAGCTTAAACACCAATGTCACCACAGGGAAAGTGTCCTTCACACAAAGTCTGCTGTGACAGAATCTGAGAATATTGCACCTGGATGCATCTTTAATGCTTTCTCTCCGGCAAAATAGATGACAAGGGTCTTCTGACTGTGGTGCTTGGGTAGGTCTGTACTCACAGCCCAGTGGAACGCTGGCAATGGTATGGGGATTGCCGGTGTTGCCAATGATGAGCCTTCTGCCCATTTTCAGCAGGTTCCAATATGAAAATGTCCTCATACTTGGCTGAATTGATTGAGAACTTTTCTCTTTCCTGTAAAAGGAACTTCAATCCCACTTATGTGTGAAACATAATGTTACAAATACCAAATTTCAAATAAATATTTCCTTTCTGCATATTTTAAGGCATCATTTTTATTAGAGAAATAAAATGAAAAAGCTTAAGTTTGAGTTCCCTTGGCAAAGGAGGACATTTCACAGATACTTCTTGATGTAAATTAAAATAGATGAATATATATACTGATAAATTAACTTTGAGACAACGGTTGGACTCTAACGTTTTAGAGTATACGACTTTTATTTGCCTTTAATCTGACAACTGTTTTCCAGACATTTCCTATTGGAAATACATTTTTGTATGGTATTTAACAATTATAATTCCATTAGGTAGAGAATAGTATTCTCATTTTATGTATTTAAAAAATATTGAAGGAGGCGCTTGGGTGGCTCAGTCAATTAAGCGTCTGGCTCTTGATTTTGGCTCAGGTCATGATCTCACAGTTTGTGAGTTTGAGACCCACATCAGGCTCTGCACTGACAGTGTGGCCTGCTTGGGATTCTCTCTCTCTCCCTTTCTCTCTATTTGTCCCCCACTTATGCACATGCTCTCTCTCTTTCTCTCTCTCAAAATAAATAAATAAACTTTATTTTTTTAAAAATTTTTTTAATGTTATTTTTGAGACAGAGAGAGACAGAGCATGAATGGGGGAGGGGCAGAGAGAGAGGGAGACACAGAGTCAGAAGCAGGCTCCAGGCTCTGAGCCATCAGCCCAGAGCCCGACGCGGGGCTCTAACTCACGAACCGTGAGATCGTGACCTGAGCCGAAGTCGGACGCTCAACCGACTGAGCCACCCAGGCGCCCCAAAATAAATAAATAAACTTTAAATAATTAAAACTATTTAGGTAAAGAAGTTCAGGTAATTAGTCTGAGATCAGGTAGCTTACAAGAAGCAATCTGAGGTGTGAAACTACTCTATTGGACTGAGGAAGGGGAGAAGACATGCCTCCTAAGCTAAGAAAATAATTGACCACAGTTTTAGAAGAATATCAAGGTTATTTATAAGCACAAAGCATCTTTCCAGGCTCTTCTCAAAGATCCTAAACATGAGTCATTTTTACAATAGAAAATGAAACCCAACTTTGATTCTTGACAAGTGGAAGTAACAGATACCAGATGTAACATCACAAATAAAATGAAAAAAAGTAAAATAAAATATATAACAGCAACAATGCTCAAGCACTGGATGTGAGATCATGACTGACAGGGAACACTGAGATATGCAGAATAAGTGAGATGTAGCCCAAATTTATCCCAGTTTATTGCTGAGTGTTTCCAGGCCACTGCAGAGGGAGAAGGAACATGCCAGATCTTGGCAGTCTCCCTGACTTGAAGGAATATTGGTGGGAGGCCAAGGTGCAGAGACTTCACAGGGCAGCGTAACAGAGCAGAGAGCCGTACAGAGAAAGATTTCAGAAACCCATACAGGGTCCCCTCACATCTTCAACTGAGGACTGTTGAGCACATTCCTGTGAAGAATCTACACAACAGAGGGAAAGAACCACCAGAAAGGATCAGAGGAAATAATCCCTAGAACTCACAGGGCTAAGAAGAAGGTCTGTTTCCATTGGCTGGAGAACCTCATAACTCATAGGACATCAGGTAGAGTCATCAGAAGTTTTCCCTTAGCAATAGGACAAAAATCAGACATAGGTTAAATGTTGCTCTGGTCTTGCCTCAATAAGGCTTAAAAGCAAGATCCAAAAGAATCAGACTTGTTTCCAAGATGTAACTTAGCTACATCTCCCAATAACGCTTAATATTTATGGGAATATAAAATATCCATCACTCAACAAGGTACAATTCATAGTCTCTGGCATCTAATAAAAATTACTAGCATTCAAAGGAGAAGGAAAATGTGAGTCTTAATGAGGAGAAAAATCAATTGATTGAAACAGACTTAGAAATGACATAGCTGATAGAATTAGTAGACAGGACATTAAAACGGTTATTATAACTCTTTTTCACTGACTCCATATGTTTAGTGGTCTAGAGCAATGGAGGAGCATGTTGAGATATTATATTTTCTTTTATGAAAAAGAAAAGGAGCAAAATAAAACTTCTGGAGATGAAAACTATAATGCCTGGGATGAAAAGTATGTTGCATGAGATTAACAGCAGATTAGACACTTCAGAAGAAAAGACTGGTGAACGTGAAGATATAATAATAGGAACTTTCTAAAATCAAACACAGAAAGAAAACAGACTGAAAAAAAAAAGTAATTAGAGTATCAGTGACCCATGGAACAATAAATTGCCTAAAATACATACAATTGGGGTCCTGGAAGAAGAGAACAGAAAAATAGTTGGAAAAATAACAAGTAAATCTTTAAAAATTCTACAGATCCAAGAATCTCAATGAATTCCAAGAAAAAGGAATCAAAAAGATAAATTAGAAGGAATCAAAAACATAATTAGAAATTAGAAGGTATTAGAACTGAATGGAAATTAGAATACAATGTATCAAAACTTGTAGTTTGCAGCTAAAGCAGTACTTAGAGGAAAATTTATGGTACTAAGATGTCTTTATTAAGAAAAAAAGAGAAATGTCTCAAATCAGTGAATGCAGCTTCCACCTTAAAAGTGGGAAAAACAAAATTAAACCCAATTTAAAATAAGCATACATCATATACGAATAATATCTCAATCTGAATGAGGTATACAGTATACTTTTTTCCATCCTTACAGATACCAACACACAATGTTGACCCATACCTTCAAATCCTGGCCCTTCAAATCCAAACTTACATGGTTTTAGGCAAATAATTCTGTTTCTCTGGCCCTCCATTTTCTTCCTCATAAATTGGGATAAAGAGGCTGGAACTTGAAGACTGGATCAGAGCTTCCTAAGAGAACAGAACAGGTAGAGACAGATAACATTCCAGACAAAGAGGAATATATACAAAGATATCAGGACTACTAGGAATGTGATATCTAAGGCAGGGGGCACCCATTTAGTTTAATAAGTATGAATTTTATGAGGCAGAGAGTGGGGGCGGGTGGGGATGATCTCAGCCCTGACCATGGATGGCCTCACCTAGCATCCGGAAGACAACAGAGAGCTGCCCTTGGGCATGAATTTCAGCTAGCGACATCAATAGAGGCCCATGGTTTCCAAAGACCATAGCTGTGGTCTTTGGATGACTAAATCACATGCTTCAATTAGTCATGAAACCCACGTGATTTTCAAGGTGAATGAGAGATTAGAGGATTCTTTTTACACAATTCAACAAGGAAATTTTAGGTTGCTCTGTTTGTATTAGAAATCTGCTCATGCAAATTCATTATGTGGGCATACTGATTAAATGAACTATTTATCTGATCTTACAAAAATTTGTCTATAGAATTTCTAAATAAGACAAATCTCTCAGATAGGGATTCTTTCTTGGAAGCATTCTTAAAGTGCTTTAAGACCACCTTTATTTTTCTTTTCTTTTGGCCGGATTCACTGGACTCTTAGATTATTGCCATTAAAGTATGGCAGGAAGCAGACGCATGCATTTTGTGGAAAATCTCCAAGTTCTAGACGCATACATACCCAAGCAAAGTGCTCTCAGTGGGCTGTTTCTCAGCCAAAATCCAGTTACATGTGGCTAGAAATGTCAAGTTCACCTGCTTTCATTCCTTTCTGAAGAAAGTGACAAATGCCCATCTTGGGCACTGGAGCACAAAATTAGCCAAGTGCCCCAGGGAAAGGGCAACTTGGGAAGAAATAAACAAGAGGTCAGAGACCCTGACTCATGTGGGGAATAGAAGAAATGGATAAAAGAAAAAAAAATGAGGCTTATTTGTAATGGAAACTATGCCATCCATGTAGCTAAGCCCCTTTGATGGCAAGGAGATCTCAGAATTTCCTCCTGTCCTAGACACTGATGTGGAACATGGCTGAGTTGAAGCTAACCTCTGACAACTCAGAACTGTTTATTTCAGATCATCAGGGAATACATTGCACTTTCTTTTTTGTCCACATTCATGATCACATACAGAATTCAAAGGCACAAGAGGGCTTCTGAATTATGCCTGCATTTACATTATCTGCATGAATAAGGGATTTCCACCAGCTGTGAATAACATAGACTTAAATAAGCTGGCTAGATGTTTATTTCTCTTCTGTGTATAAGAGGTCTAAAGGTAAACAGTCTGGGAATGGTCTGGTAATTTCAATATCACCAAATACCCTCGCTCTTCTGTCATTCTGTTCCAGTATCCCTTGCAATGGCTCCCATCATCAAGCCATCCCAAGGCCCAAAATGGCTGTTGAAGTTCTAGCCATTATGACAGTATTCCATGGAGAAAAGTAAGGCAGAAAATGATAGATAGATAGATAGATAGATAGATAGATAGATGATAGATAGATAATCTGTGTGTGTGTGTGTGTGTGTGTGTGTGTGTATGTGACTGTGTAATACTTTTAGAAGCTTTAATGGATGTCCCAGTGAACACTTTCACTTACATCTCATTTGTGGGAACTTATTCACATGGTCACACTTGGGAGAGGGAGATTGAGATTGACAGGAAAATCATCTTCAGCTCAACCCTTTACCCCCTAAATGAATATGGGATTATTTTGAGAAACAAGGAGAGAATGGGTCTCTGAAAGGCAAATATTCATTGACTTTTTACTTACAATAGTGCATGCAAATCCTTTTTGAAGGATGTAACCTGCTTTTCTAAGAAAAAAAAAGTTTCTTATTTCTAAAACTTTCAGAAAAGGGAAAACAAGTAGAGAGAAGAAAATAAAATAGCAGCCATAATCCATGACCTAATGTAAACACCATTAATGTTTGATGTCTTTGCTATTACGTTTTTTTTTGGTTTTTTAAAGATCATATATACAACATCATGCGTAACTATTTTAAGATACAAACAATATTTATGACTGTGCAATTAACACTAGTTTTGTAAAAATAGACAAGTATAGAAAAGTATAACAAAGAAACTGAAATTCAGGTAGTCAATTTCTAGAGGCAAATCACTGTGAATATTCTAGAGTGTTTTAATGCTAAATTACCTTTCGATCTTTACATTGTTGATATCATACTGTATATAAGCTGATTTTAAGCTATGATTAGTACGAGAAGATTCATAAGGCTTATCTGAAACATGATTGGATATAAAGGAATATAATAACAGATGCCATATTTCATTGATTTGAAGACATATTTTTCACACTGTAACATCTCTGAATGGGATGCATCTTATAATTAATGGCAGATCATAGTTTAATTGGCATCCTTTTTTTCTTAGTGGTATATAACACAATGATACTTCTTATGATCGATAATGAATTAGATTTTATTAAAGCAGTAATATCTGTCACGAGATAGTTGATGAGTCATTCAAACTAACTCAAGTCATTCAGTGATTCAGTGTAAAATGTAGAGAAGCAGAAAGTTATTCTGCAAATTCTCTGGCAATAAAATGAGACGATTGTTTTGCTGAGTCTAACTTGGTGTTTGGATAGAAAGAGAGAGAGAATTAGCCAGATATATACTGCCTTTATTTGTGTCCTTTTCGTGGTATTGCCAGGACATCAGCAGGTTTGAATTTATCCTCAGCGGGTTTCCCTGATCCTGGACTGACCTTTCATCTCTATATTCTGGTCTTCTATAAACTTGAGGACTTCTTCTTCAATTGTGAACTGTGTGGTGGGATAACCTCCGATTTCATTCACTGACAACCACAAGTAATTATTGCCCCCCCCTTACGTTGTTCAGGGAAATTTCCTGCATAGTGATGGCTGACACAAGATTCTGGCCCCCGCGGAGCTTAAAGTCCAGTCGAAGACGGGACAGTGAGCTCGTAAACAGTGGATGGGCTGAAGGGTGACGAGTCAGGGTTGACCTCTTCTCTTTTTGCTGTGGGTCACTTATGGAGACTTAGTGTGCTTTATCGGGCATGAGGCTCCCTGTAGCGTGTGTACGTAAACATGACTTCACAACATGGAGGCTGATGCTTCCATATAAAGAATAGAAGCTTGGTAGATAAAAATATTGGTCTTCTTGATTACTTCTCCCTGGTAAAGTTTGCCCATGTCGCTCAGACTATAAGGTCTAAGAATTCACAGATTTTCACCCGTACTGTCCATTTGGCACCAGAAGAACCCTTGGGATATAGTAATTGAATAGTTAATAATCACTGAATGGATGATAGATTATAGCATTTCTTTACCTTGTGACTATGGCCTCTCATGCCATTTCCTTCACTCTCATTCTGAGATGCCACCTAGAGTTTCTGTTCCTCAGCACCGGTTCACTTTTCCATAATATCAAACCTGCCTTTCCATTTCCACAGCGCTTGTGGCTTTACTGTAAGCCTGGTCTCTGTCCTCATGCTTCGAGTCACTTCCTGGGGGCCCTGTCCCCCCCACCCCCTGCCCACTTCACCTCGGTACTCCTCTTAGGCGTGGCTTTCCTTTTATTTACTTTTTTATAAAAAGCATTAATTAATTAACTTAGAGGGCAAGACCAAGTGGAGGAGGGGCAGACAGCGAGAAAGAGAGAGAGAATCCCAAGCAGGTTCCACACTGTCAGCGCAGAGCCCAACATGGGGCTCGAACTCACAACCCTGAGGTCATGACCTGAGCTGAAATCAAGAGGCAGATACTTATTATCGGACTGAGTCACCTAGATGCCCCTCCTTTTATTTGGTTTTATATCTTCTTCCTTCCAGTCCTGTGAGGGGAACCTGTCATTCTTCAGGATCCTCTGATATGGGTGTTCCTTCCCTTTCAGAGGATGGCCTTTTCTTTGTCTTGATGTTTTACTCCCGCTTAATAAGCGAGAGAACGGACGTTGGTGGACAGACGTCACATGTGGGTTTGCCGTCATGCTCCACGCATTTTCTTTCGTGACTTCGTTTCCCTCTTGAATTGAATTGTGCACAGTCTCTTGGCTGTACTTGTCTTCACCATTAAAAACACGACTGGGCTCAAAGGGCACTGACTTCACGTGGCATACAAGAGTAGAAAGAGACTTAGAGAATGGTTACGCTGTGAATTTCTCCATTTTACGGATGAGGAAACTGAGGCCCGCCAGAGCAGGTCTCGCTTAGTCAAAAGGCTAATGCACAAAGGTTCGTCCCCCTGCTCAGTCCAGGACGGCCCCAGCGAGTGTCATCGCTCGCGGGGAGGGGACATGAAGCTAGAGTTCCCTTTCCTCTCCATGGGAAGTGTTTCTCGGGGAATATTGCAGCTTCGAGATCGGGAGAAAAGTCCTGGCCCTGTCAGAGCATCTTTTCCGTCAACCCGCTCCCTCCGTATTTTTAGATTCCTGGATCATATTTTGTAAAAGTCACCGTCTTTGTCTTTCGGATAGCCAAGTGTTTCTGATTTAATTAAGAATGTGGAGGAGGAGGTAGGTTAGGGGTGGGGGACAGACGCCAGAATAATGTGACGGTTACGTTACCTTCTCTGAAGCTTTTCCAAGGCCATTTGCCAGGGCTCCTTTATTAGGAGTCATTTCGGGCTCAGACCCAGATGCCTGCTGGCCGTGCCCTTTGCTGCCGTAAAGGCATCATCCATTTCCAGGAAATGAGTCTGCACAAACCCACAAGTGATTTTCCAGGGCTGAGGGGTCCAGTCCAGTTCACGTAGGTGAAGAACAATTCTCTCACACAAATCAATTAAGATTTATTGCCGTTGATTTGAACAAGGGGTGAGATTTATTCTCCCTTGGGGGCTCTCTGGGAGCAGGGCTGGCCCAGTTGTGTGAAGGGGCTTTCGCCTGTCCTGACGGTGTTTACATGTTAAGGATTTCACGGTTTGGGTTCCAGAACTGCTTATTATTTCCAGTCTGTGGCCAAAAATAAACAAACAAACAAACAAACGATTGTGAATTAAAGAGCTGATATGAAAATAGAGAAAGTTTGCATTCTATTGAGCAAGCCTGGTATTATTATTAATTTTATGCATTATTTACAGTGATAGTTAAATATATTGATCTTAGCAAAGCAGGAAGTGTTGTGACACCAACAACTAGATTTGACTAAGAAAGAGGTAATAATTATCAATTAGCAGGAATTACTGCTAATAAGGTTGGGGGGGAGTGCAGAAAATTTCTGATTAGGAAGAACTGACACTTTCATAGTGTTGTGTAAATTGCCCGGGTTTTAAAAATACATCTGCCTCGTATGATATTTAAAAAGAAAAAAAAAAGTGTCAGGCACGTAATTGCTAGATACATCCAAGATACAAACCTTTTTGTTGTTCTTTTAATCATTTGGAAGGAGAGGAATCATCGCTTAGAAGTTTTTTGCCCTTTTCTGTGGATAACAAGTAAAATTAACCAACAGCTCGATTATTCTGTTAATGAGGTGATTCCCCCCCCCCGACTTGCATAAACTCAATTTATTATTTTTTTCCAATATCCTTCTTTCCACCATCAGTGAATAAGCCTTCCGGCATGGGGGGGATTATCTGCTGAAAGGTAGGGTCAGGGCGCAAGGTCAGGGCAAGATGGAAGCTGATCATACATTATAATGTGGAAGCAGAAATGAACTTAAAAGAACCCATTTTACAAAGGAGGAAACCAAGGCCCCCCAAAAGGGTTGCCCGGCCAGCCTGGGTCAGAGCAAAGCTGAAGTCTAGCGCTGAGGTGTCGGCTGTTACCCACCCCTGCGGGGGTCCAGGAAGAAGCACGTTCTTTGTAGACCGTTGTTTTCCACGAATGCTTGTCTGTTTCTTGGTCATCCCATCTTACTAAGAAGAGAAGGTAAGCAGTAACAAGGGAATAATTCTAGGCAAAAGCAAAGCGAAGGACTCTGTAGGTGAGGAGCGCAGCTTCATCCGAGGTAAATATGAGGGTTCTTTTTGGCTTTGGGGAGCACCAGGAATCTGTCAAGAATTGCATCTTTGGGCAGCTGTAGAGAGAAGTTCGAGGTCCGCAGGTCAGAGGCTGAACCAAATTTTGTTCTGTTTCAGCTCTGACGCGTGGCCGTTGGGGGCGGCGGCTTGGCACGTGAGTTAGGATCCACACGACACGAGTCCCCTTGTTCACACATCTCCTACAGCCTTGACCTCGGTGGCCCACACCTGTCTAAAATAACGCCGAACACATTGGCTCAGAATTCAATCGCTTTCCCACCTCCTCTATGACTGTCATGAACGGCATCGCCACCACTCTGCCACTTACAAGAGAAGCTCTGAGCATCTTTGTGGACAAGCCCCCACCCTGTGCGATGACCCAGTCATCTGGATTCTGTCTTGACAGTGTCTCCTGGCATTAGCTCCTGTTTTCCAAACTCAGCCACCTGCGTGTGTGGTTCCCTGCACACCTGTCCTCCTGGTGGGCTTCTGCTGACTCCTCACCAGGCTGCCTGCCTTCTCTCCCATGTCCCTGCAGTGTCCCTCCTGCCTTCTCTCCTGTGTCTCTTGTGTCCATCTTGGCCATTGCTGCCAGAATTTTTTTTTCTTGAAGCTACATTTGTTTTTCTTTAAACACACACAAATCATAGGTCAATGCTTGTTGGCTTGTTGTAAAATGTCTAAAATAAATAACACAGAGCAGATTTTATGAGCTCCCCTTCACCCCCAAACAAATAGAACACCCTTAAATGGCTCTGCTCTTGCCAATGTCCTGCACCATCTTCTAGGCACGGAGAGATACTTATATGCCCATCATTTTTTGTTTGTGTGTTTGCATGAATACGAGGATTCATCGATTTCCCTGGCTTATGTTTTTCCCCCCGGCAGTGAGAGAATTCCGGGTCAGTTCATGTAGCTGCCCTAACTTACCCTCAATGGCTCTGCGGTATTCCAGAGTTTGGGAATTTAGAATCCTTTTGCTCGTCTGTGGATGGACTTCAGGATTAATTTTGCTATTTGTTGCTCTTCCGTGTAATGATGCAAAAAACACATCCCGCAGCATACATATCATTGGACCACTTTACATGTTTTGAAAGGTAACTGCCAAACTGTACCCCCAAAAAGTGGAAACAATTTTTAAACAATTTTTTAAACAATTTTAAAAGTAGTCTCAGTAGCTACAGGGTCTCCTCAGGTTGGGATTATTGTCATTTTTTTTTTTTTTTTAAGGAAAACATGATGGTTGAATAATGCTGTCTTACCGCTCTGATTTGCATTTTCCGGAGCACTGGTGGCCATTGAGATTTCTCCTTTTGTGACCCGATACTTCATCTTTCTGTTAATTTGCTAATTTTCCTATTGAATTGCTAGGCAATTAATACTTAGTGTGTATAAGACAAATACATTCTTTCAATCTGTTGCCTCTTAACTTTTCATATAGCATCTTCTGACAAATGAAAGGTTCATAATTTTATATGTTCAGATATGCCAATCTTTTTTTTTTCCTGGCTTCTACTTCTCATATCTTCTTTGGAAGACTTGATCCAATCTAAGATTTTACCAATCTATCATCTATCTATCTTTTATACACACATATATGCACCTATAGCCACACACCTTTCCTATCGCTAGTAATTTTTTATAGTTATGACCACAGACTTAAACATGGACATTAACGGTCTCCCTTCTAAGTTTAAAGTAATTGATTGTCCTTGCCTTCTGTCTTCTTCCTCTTCAGAATAAACACGAAACTCTAGTGTGCACTTGGGCCTCTCATGGCCTCTCCTACCTCATTTTCTCCTGCTTAGTCTGCCACCAGCTATCTAGAAGCTACATTTGAAATCTCAAAGCCCCAGACTCCCTCATGCCTCTGGGCCTTTGCACATGCTGCCTGCTCCTAGTGAAAGAGGATAGATAAGCTG
Organism: Acinonyx jubatus; assembly: GCF_027475565.1. NCBI lineage: Eukaryota > Metazoa > Chordata > Mammalia > Carnivora > Felidae > Acinonyx > Acinonyx jubatus. The sequence goes on along the minus strand of NC_069386.1, from coordinate 137,920,391 downwards.
CTAGTTTCATCAGTGTCCCTGTCTAATCAGCAACCAGGAAGAATATTAGGTCCTTCCTTGAAAGATGAGAGAAAGGGAAGGAGAAAGGAGTGAAGGAAGAATGCCCAAGTGTTTACTGTGTATCGGGAAGTCTTGCTAAAGTCCTTCTGAATTTAGCGGGAAACACCGGAAGCCAGTTGTTTGGCAGGAGGCATGATCGTGGACGGAGTCTTTCTGCAATGACTACACTCATGCCTTCAGAGTCTTACTTACTATTTACTATTTAATATTTACTGGGAGGGCATTTTCTAATATTCCCTAATTTGGTGCTTTGCAGGTCTATTCAGAGGCAGCTGAAGAACAACCCACAGAAAATGAAAAGAAAGAACGTGAATTTTTAATGGTTGGAAGTATGTATTTGACCGTACCCCTGCTTAAAATCCGCCTGCTTTCTCCATAATCTCCAGGATGAATTGGACACTTTCTGAAGGTTTCCAGGACTTCCTTCCTGACCCTCAGCGCCATGTCTCTCCTCGCTTCCTAACACCCTTGGCCTGCAGGGCTCCTCTGGCAAGATCCTTGTGTGTATCACTCTGCTACACCTCCTCCAGTATATTTCCAATGCCTGGAGTCGTTCTGAATCCTTCTGTAGGTGGACACATCTGTGCTGACCATTTCTGAGTCAGCTCACATATTAGCTCTCACAGAGGACTCCTGAGGCATCCTTATGCCTAGCCATCCCCATCCTAACCATGACCTGAACCATCCATCTACTCGTCCCCAATCCTCAACCTAACCTTACTTCTTCTTTAACCCTACACTCAACTTTATCCAAGCTACCCATAAAAACCTGGTCTCACCCTCCCCACCCTTAGGCCTCACCTTTCCAAACTCTAACCATAAATCTTACCTTACCTTACTCACCCCTAACCCTAAATCTAACCATCACCTTAAAAAGTGAAAGGTGAGTGACAGATGAGTGAACATATATGTATGGATGGATGGATACTCACATGGATGGGTGGATGGATGGATGAATGGATGGGTGATTGGATACTTACATGGATGGGTGGATGGATGGATGGATAGATAGATAGACTGATGGATGAATATATGTACATATGTATGTATATATGGTTGGATGGGTGGATGGGTGGGTGGATGGATGAATAGATAGATAGATAGATAGATAGATAGATAGATGAATGTATGTACATATGTATGTATGTATACATGGATGGATGATGGATGGATGGATGGATGGATGGATGGATGGATAGATGAACTAATAGATTAATGCATGCATGTATGTATGGATGGATGGATGGGGAAGTGGATGGTTGTATGGATTGATAGATGGGTAGGTGGATGGACCGATGGATGGATGGATGGATGGATGGATGGAAGGATGGATGGAAGGATGGATGATTGGATACTTACATGGATGGGTGGATGGATGGATGGATGGTTGGACTAACATGAACATATATATATGGATGGATGGATGGAAAGATGGATACTTACATAGATGGGTGTATGGTTGGATATATGGATGGGTGGATAGACTGATAGATGAGTGGATGGGTAGATGGGGGGTAAGAAAGTGGACTGTATCCGTGTCTGTGGGTATGCGTGTGGGGTGTGGGTATGTGAAGAGTCATGAGGTTTATAAAGTGATTTACTGGATGTGAAGAGACCTATGAGAAAAATTTCATACGGCAGGCCCACACCAGGGTGGAGGCAGAAGAAATGAGGATGCAAACATAAATTAGAGGACGAAATTTTTTAGAAGTCCGTGATGTCATCAGTGAAGATGTTGCCGAAAAGAAATGATGTGGTCCAATGGATATCAGGAGGCTATGCCACTGTGTGATTTGTAGAAGCTAAACGTATTTCCTTAGCACCTGCTGCACAGGGCCTATGAATGCATTGAGTAGCACAAGGGCCAGCTTCAAGGTAAAAACTCTGTGGCTATTAGACCAAAGAAAATTGAGGATGTGCTATTCTGGAAAGATGCTGTTTTATCATGTAACTCATGAAATCAGTGAATCTGGCCTTCTTGGTGCATCAGGATCACCTTTGGGAATTGTTTAAAATACACACACACACAGAACTTCCAAATGGACGGTCTGAAGTGGGCCCGGGCATTGCCCAACTGATTCTAATGTGCATCTAGGGCTGAGCAACTACTCCATTCACATGTTAATTAATAAAATTCAGCCAGAAAAACTCTTACTTATCCTTCCAAATGGATTGCACCCATTTGGTGACACTTTCTTTGCTTACAGAGCCAGCTAACCACCCTACTCCCTCCCGTTCATCCGTTCATTGAGCCGTGTGGAACATAATGAGGCTGTGTTGGCATCTGTCCTCCTCCCCTCACTGATACGATACCCAGAAATCAGCTGACGGCAGAGGGCAAAAATATGAGCAGTCTCGGGGAATTCTGTTCCCAGAAATACCATGTAGTGTCCCAGGAAGTGAAAGACTCATCTGTCCTTGGAGGTACACAACGTCTCATCCCTTTGTGCAGCTACCTTGTTCTCTCTGCAACTTTTCTCCGGACACACGATGAAAAAGACTGCTCAACACGCAAACAGTGGCTTCGTGTCCCAAGTCATTGTGGCTCGGCCTCAGTGTCTCCAGAAGACAGCATCTGTTTGGCACTTCTTGGGCCAGGTGTCCATTCCTGACCCAAGCAGCTGAGATCAGGTAGACAAAATCATGTGCTGCTTAGACTCACTCTTGCCTAGAAAGCTGCAAAAGGCCTGTCTCCAAAGAGGTCTTATAGTAAGGGAGAAGGTGACCCACACCTGATCCCACACATCACTCTAGGGGAACCATCTTAAGCAACCCTAAGCAACCCAGTGCCCAGCCCAGGGCCTAGAACATTGTAGGTGATCAGGAAAGACTTTTTTAGTGAATAAATAGAACAAATGGGAGTTGAGGATCTGACTGATGAGGAAGAGTGATTTCCTGTCAGGGTCCACAAGCCACAGAGTTCTCTCTTAGAAATGGATTGAGAGGGTCTCACAGATATGAGCCACCCTAATTGGGTACCAGGGGAAGACCTCACGGGAGTCTCCCTTTGCCAAATGTCTTATATGCCTCCTGGATGAGTCATTTACACAGTCTGACAATTCCTAATTGGGTACTGTAGTGGGGACTATCTAGTGGGTTGAATAGTACCCCCACCCCACCAAAGATATATCCACCTGGAATGTGACCTTATTTGAAAACAGGTTCTCTGGAATTGTGATTAAGATTTTTTTTTAATTTTTTAATGTTTATTTAATTTGAGAGACAGAGAGGGAGAATGCGTACGGGAGGGGCAGAGACAGAGGAGGGAGAGACAGAGAATCCCAAGTAGGTTCTGTGTTGTCATTGCAGAGAATGAAGCAGGGCTGGATCTCACGAATAGTGAGATCATGACCTGAGCCAAAATCAAGAGTCAGACACCTAACTGACTGAGCCTCTCAGGAGCCCCAAGAATTTTTTTTAAGACTCACATGTGCAATATAATTATTCAACAGTTCTATGCCTTGCTCAGTCCTCATCACAAGTGCATTCATTAATCACTTTTACCTATTTCACCCATTCCCCTGCCCATCTCACCTCTGACAAGAATCAGTTTGTTCCCTAAAGTTGAGTCTGGTTTTTTATTTGTCTCTTTCTTTTTCCTTGTTTGTTTTCTTTCTTCAGTTCCACATAGGTGGTCATCCTGGACTTAGGGTGGGTCCTAAATCAAACAGTGGGTGTCCTTTATAAGAGAAAGACAGAGGGGGGCATTTGAGACAGACACACAGAAAGAAACCATAGATTGGAGTGATGTTGCCCCAAGCCAAGGACTGCGTAAGACATCAGAATGTGGAAGAGACAAGGAAGCATTCTGCCCTAGAGCCCTCAGAGTGAGTGTGTCACCGCTTACCTCAATTTTGGACATACAGTCTCCAAAACCTTCAGAAAATGAATTTCTGTTGCTTTAAACCATCCAGTTTGTGGTCATTTGTGAGGGCAGACCTGGGAAACTAAAACATGTATGCAGGAGAAATAACCTATTCCCCTAGGAACTCAGGACGTATATTCTCCATCTCACTGGAGTTTCAATTTGCTGATAAGGGCTTGTCTTGAACAAAGTCAGCATGGGGTAGGATTTTTCCTTAAACGTGGGATTCGTACCTCTTTCCTTTAGGAGACCAAAGAAGGAGTCTTCAGTGATGTGTTTTGATTTTGGGTGGCCACAAAATGTGTGAAGTATCTCTCATGCACTGCCTTCTTTGTGCTTCAAAAGCATCCACTAATCAGAGATGCAAAAGAAGGGGAGAGAGAGACACCATGATGTGCCCTGACTTGGAACGTCTCTTCTCAACACCTCAAGATTTGGTGGTTTCGTTTCCCAAGACTTATGGATCCATTCATCAAGTTCCCAAGAGCACGCTGATTTTACATATGGTTCTGCCTACTCTGTGCCTTCTGAGATGATCAAAACCCACACTATTTTAGTAGAAAATAAATAAATGCATAAGGAGAGCATTATTCTTCTCAGGCAATCACCTTTTCTTCATTACAGCATTCTAGTTGCCGCTCCTAGTAATGGATATATATTTTTATCCCTCTTTCATCCCTGCCACGAGGAAGCAGGATAACCCTCCCTCTTCCCCCAGGAGACTCGTCTTCCATCAAAGGAGAGATGACTACAGCTTGAGTGTCTTTCTTCGCTCTCCTACTTTCCTGCCTTAACCATTCTCATCTCATCTTCCCCCATTTTTGTTTACATGAAAGCAGTTTCTCCATCTCCCCAGCCATTCTCTTTGAAGGAAAGCAGATAAAGCCTCCCGTCAAGTTTATCATCATTATGGTCATTATTTACCATGATGATCTGTGTTCTTGAGAGTATGGAGTTGGGTCTCAGATCGCTGGAAGAAAAGTCTTTTTCACACCTTGGTGCAGCAAGCACCAAGTGATTAGAAGACCCCTGGGCCGATGGTGTCCTTGGACGCCCTGTACCTGCATGATTTCTCCTCACCCTTCCCAGCCCCTGTCCCACTGCTGCCCCAGTGTTTGTTGCTACTGGAGATAGAGGAAGCACATGCTGTGAGAAGAGCATTAAAATAAAATTGGTCACAGCTAACCGTGTTGAAAATGGCCTCGCTATTAAGGGGGAGTCTTTTGGGTCGCCTGTGAGCATGGAAGCAAGATAGATACCAGAACTTTTCTCCAAATATTCCATTCCTTCCCTGTTTGGCATTAAAAATAACTGTGATCTAAAAATACGCTGATGGAGAGACAATAGAAATCGCAGTCCCATAATTTCTCTCCACCAGTGAGTTTGGGCAGAGGTTTCGGGCACTATTTCCAGGTGGGTGGGTGTGATCATCCAGAGAGATGTCTTCCGAGTGCTCCTCTCTCTCTGTGATGGGGCCTGGCAGCACTCCACGTGGTGGCCACTGAGTCCCTCTAGATTGGTAGGGAGAACCATTCCAACATGGAGGAGTCCCAGGCACACAGGGTGGCTGGCTACTTTGCTCCTCAGTTCATTGAGTGGCAAGGGCTATTTGTTATTGCAGCATAACTTGGCTTCAGTACCTGGACAGAGCACCTCCAAAGGAGTGAAGAAAAGAGAAAGGACCATTTTCTGAATCGGACTCTACCTCTTTGTGACTACGGATTCATATAGATAAGCCAGCTTCTGTAGTCTCACCATCCTTCTAGCTCAAATGAAGAAGCGTCACTTCTGATCCCCTGCAAACTGAAAATAATAAATGTTAAACAACTTTGAGTAACATGCAAACTTTAAGTGGCTGTTATAGTTAGGCTGATCTGGGACCATAGCTATCTAATGGTTTTATAAATAACTTTTTCCTCTATATGTTAGATTGTCATCTCTCTCCTACTTATTATCTTTTCAATTATATTTCTGGTGAAATTTAAAAAAAGATAAGTAATAACCGATTCACACAGACGTCACTGAAGCATTGATGAAAAACTGCATTTCAGCTTTTCTTAAAGAATAATAGGTATCAAAAGTCATGGTTATCTTCCCTCCTACCCCCACAGAGTGAAAGAGTCATAAATGTGACTTTTTTAAAAAAATTTTTAATGTTGATCGAAGCAATCTATGGTTACAGTTTAATGAATCAAATAGTGTATAGTCCCTGGTCCCAGTCACATCCATCTCCAAATCGCCCTCTTCAGACCCACAACTTACATCTCATATACATATTTAGTTCTTTATTATATTTTTAAAAGATACCTCCTTGCTGTGCTTTCTTGTTTTCTCTTTTCAGGTGTTATTTATTGCCTTAATTCCATGGAAAATGTCACGCTAAAGCGTTGGACACCTTTCTGCAAGCAACTGGGAATCTCTGGAAACAGGTTGAATCATGAACCTGGGGAAAGATGCATTCCCCAGACAAGTCAGCTCTGCGCCAGGCATGGGGTCACAAGGAATGAGAAGACACTGGGCAAGCACCCCCCCCCCAACTGGTGAGGCCTCAAAACTGCTGATGGATGGAGGGAAGGCATCATGGAGAGGAGATGCGACATGATGGGTAAGTAATTCTGCCATGTGACAGCAAGTATGGCACTGACCTGAGGAAGGAAGAAATGGTAAATCCATCTTTGAAGGAAGCTTGAGCTTTTCTGTGCCCACCCTGCTTTGTTCTTTTCTCTACCTTCTTTGTAAAGCAATTGACACTGGCTTCTAAATCCATAAGAGAAAGGATGCTGCTATGGCTATGCGGCAAAGACCGGATTCAATCCAGATGGTCATGATGAAGATATTCACCTATTATTTTGTGCTTCTGTATCCTTAGTTGGCTTTGGCTTGATGACAGTGAGGTAGATGATCCACTATCTGTGTTTGAGGACTTGTTTTAAGGGGCCCGGGATATTGTCAACAGATGGAATCCTTTTTGCTGGAATCTCACAGATGAACTCATGGGCTAATGAAACACTCTCCGGTCAAGCGTACCCTTGGAGATGGGGAGAGATGAGAGTCAAAAAGCAGGGTGAGGAGAAAGTCAGAGAAGAGAAACTGCTCAACAGTTGAGACATCCTTTCTCACATCTCATTTCATATTTATAATCTATCTATGAGGTAGATATATCAAGTATAGTAACTTAGACAGTCCAGGTGAAGAAACAGTCTGAGGAACTTTCCAGAAGACTTCTTGGAATAACGACAGGTGCCCTGACTTGGGAGTCAAACCAGATCTTTGTTTATATTTCAAATGTTTCAGTCACAAGTTAAGGCAATGAATGTTAAACAGCCTTAACGATATGTAAGCCTTAAGAATTATTATGGTTACGCTGGTCTTACCCCTAATTATCTGATATCTTAGGCAAACTGCTTAGCTTGTCAGAGCATCCATTTCCTCAAATACGAATTGGAGGTGACAATAGTTGCTTCAAGCTATTTGTTGAACATCTGGGCGATGCTATCTAATACATAGTGTTCACCTGCGCCTGAATTACCAAAGGGTTTTGTGCATATTGACTGACATACAGCAAGCTTGTGACGTACCAAGCTTATACAGCAAGGTTCAATGATGACCGTATGCTCCATCTTGCAGGCAGGCAGCTCAATGCATGAGCTTGAAGCCATAGTCCCTACACAGCACTGCCTCACTCTTTGGAAACATATACAAGGCTGCATAGGTTCTAGATTCTAGATTCTTGGTGAATGCTGGTATCTTTGAGCAACATTCCCAGGATTCCATGGAAGTAAGTGTTAGAAATCTCTGGTGAAATAATCACCTGGGATTCCTCCCAATGCATCAACCTTCTCATGTCTTCACCTTCCTCCTTGCTCCGCCTAAATTATTTTAGGAATACTTTTGTCAACACCCCAAATCCCTTACTCTCTGCTTTTCACATCCATCTGAGTAAAACCCAAGCCCTAGCTGAACTCAGTGCTTCACTTGTCTTCACTTAAGAAGCATGTGCTGTTGGAGATTGCCCAGGAAGGCGGAATGCATAGATGTTCATCTTCAAAAGTGGGATCACCCCCACCAGGAAGTCCTCTTGTATTTCCTTGGCCCATTAAGATCCTGTTGTCACAGCAAGTATTTCAAACCCTTACTACCTCTCTCAAATCTCTGTTGTAACTACCCTCACAACCCACAGAAGAGAACAAAACCTCCAAGTTCTCAGATACAATGGAAGTAGTGGGATAAGAACTCCCTCAACTTTCTCTGAATGCTGAACCTTCCACTTACTGTGTCCTATCCTTCTATTCTGGTAACTTTGAGGAGACACCCCCTTCCATTTGAGCTCCTTTCCATCCTTTGTTCTGAGACAGCCTTCCTTGTTCTTGAGAATCTTAAAATCTCATCATCCCTTGTCTGTCTCCAGTACATTTCTCTAGATCCTTCACATCGATACTTGTTCACTTAATCATGATCTTCCCATTTTTAGAGGAAAAAAAAAAAAACAAAACAAAACACTTTGTTGCTCTCAGTGTTCCTCTGATTAACACCTTATCTTACTTCTCCTTTTTGCAGACACCTTATAAAAAGAGCCTCTTTCCTCCTACGATGCCAGACACTCACTTCTTCCCTTACCTCTGTCTGTCCTCTGATAATCTCTAGATGAGTTCTTCCTTTCTTAGATCATGGGGTACTCAGTCCTATACATGGTCGTTCCTACACTCCCAGGGCAAAGGATTTCCAGGGTTTTCTTCCTCCATCTCTGGGTTCCTTCTTCTTAACCACTACTACCTTTAATTATTGGAGGTCACTCATCCTCAATCCCTTACTCTTCTTCCAAGCTTCTTCCCAAGACCAGATCAACAAAATTTGTGGCTTCACTAGTCATTTGCAGGCTAAAGACTCCCAAACTGATGGATAGAACAAAGCTTCTGGCTCTGAGTCGTATGTCCTCATCACCTCTACTTTGAATGCTGAAAATTGCATTAAACGCAAAATGTCCAGGACCAGATTCTGGATCTTCACCCCTCCCCTGTCTTAATAGATAGCATTAATGTTATTAGTACAACCTGGTCCCTTTGGGGCCAATGGGAGTTCTATCATAGCTTCATCCTCATAACAAAGCCATGGCCAACATAAGATAAGTTTACCCTCTCAAGATCTGTCTGCTCTGTTCGCTTCTAGCAATGACCGTCACCAATGTGTTAGCCCAGGAGGCCATCATCTCTCACCCGGACATGGCAGTGACCTCTGATTCCAAACCCAGGCCAGGCTCCTTTCAAACCAGCCCTGAAGATCTGGTGCTCTTTCAATGCACAAAGCTGGTTTTGTTTCTCCCAGATTAAAACTTCCCAGTATGTCCTCATTGCTCTAGGGATAGTGATCACAGTCTTTAATATGCTTCCAGGACCAGACACGGTCTAGACACCTCCTTTCATGGCATGCCTGGCCCCCTCGACTGTCCTCTGCCCACACTACCTGTCCCTGTTGTCTTTTGCTGTGAAAGAAATGACTCCACAGCTAGAAGAGCTAAGAGCCACCATTTTTATGGATAAGGAATCCTAAGGGTGGGGAATGCAGAAAGAGTCCAGTGAGAGATGCTGAGACCAGGGACTGGGGCCAAGATAAGCTGGGACTGCAGGCTCCAATTCCAAGATGGCACCTTCCTCCCCAGCCTCGGGGTGAGCCAGGATGGTTGAGTACAGCCTCAGCTGGCATTGTCGACCCCAACACCAGCCCATGGCATCTGCTGGAGATCCATGGCTGGTATCTGAAAGAGAGCACATACAGTCCTCCAGAGCTAGCATCCCCAGATGACCAGCCAGGAGCCACGGCCTTGCACCGACTAGCCTCTGAAGTCACAGAGCATCCTTTCTGTCACACTCTGTTCACCCAGGCACTCACAAAGTTCTCCCCATTCCACAAGACATAGACCTGGCCCTTTGATGAAGGGAGTGCCAAATAATTTGGGGACCATGTTTGAAAAGTGCTATCCTCTTTTTCTGCCATTCCTTGAGAGTGCCCCTGACCCCCCAGTCTGGGCCTGGACCACCCTCCACCCTTTCCTTCCCCTGGTTAGTCCCACCCATCCTGCAGATGCCAGATCCTTCTGGGATTCCCCAGGGAGCTCTCCCTACGACCACAAGCTTGACCCCACTCCCTCTCCATCTCTGCTTCCCTCATCTGTTTCTTTGTGTCACTCAATGACGATGCCATTTTACCCTCAGGTTGCTGATTGATGACTGGCTCCCTGCTATGACATCATGAACTCCCCAAAGACAAAGACCCTAGACTGAGTGAGGAAATGACACGGCAAGGAGAGTGAACTGGTGCATGGCCTCTCCCACTATATGCACAGAGCTCTTTGACCACAGTTCGCTCCCTCTCTGTGAAAGGAAGAACATTCTGGCAGATAAGGCAAGGCCTGTCTTCGGAGAGCTGTGCTGGAGGTCCTCCAGGAGAGATGTGTGAGAAGAACTCTCTTGCCCTGTTTCCTTAATCATCCTAAATGAAGGAACAAAACACTTTACAGCCTCCGCTGGCAGCCTCTGGCCCCCGCACATGGCGGCACACGAATGTATGTTTGCAGTGCTTGCTGGGGACCTTTCAGGTGTAGGCAGGAGGGCACAGGCCGGGAGCAACAAGGAACAGAAGCTTGCAGCTACACCTGGCTATTCACCTCCTTTGAGCCCCGGGGGCACCTGGATGCTTTCCAGAAGGGGAACACCTGGGTGCCCCACGGCCTGGATGGCTGCCACGGACCTTGGCTGCCTGCTGAAATGCTGGGCAGAGCGGCCAGCACCGCGAGCACACGAAGCCCACGTCCGAGGTGGGGGCCAGTGAGGGCGGATGGGGGTGGGCTTCCGGTGAGGTGGGCCACCGTCCCCACCCCGTGTGTCACAATCTCCCCATGCTGCTTGCGAAGACGATTTTCCTTCCTGAGACTGCTGTTCATCACACAGGAGTGACCCAGGCTTCCAAGTTCCAGCAGGAGGGGGCTGGATGGTTTGTGTCGTGAAATGTTCACACAACAAATACCGAAAAAATAACAGCGACCTTTTTCTACTCTGAGTCGATCACTTACCAAGTCCAGAAGCATCACATTGAAAGATAGTAGGAAAAGGACTCGGCTTTACTTTGGGTACTTACTTACATGTCCACACGGGCATACAGATACGTGTGAGTACGGTGTATGTGCTCCCACATACGAATGCGTGTATTTGTGAACCAACTCCCTACCAACCCAGTCATGATTTGTATTCACCTTTTTTTTAAATATGAAATTTATTGTCAAATTGGTTTCCATACAACACCCAGTGCTCATCCCAACAGGTGTCACCCTCAATGCCCATCACCTACCCTCCCCTCCCTCCCACCCCCCATCAACCCTCAGTTTGTTCTCAGTTTTTAAGAGTCTCTTATGTTTTGGCTCCCTCCCTCTCTAACTTTTTTTTTTCCTTCCCCTCCCCCATATTCTTCTGTTAAGTTTCTCAGGATCCACATAAGAGTGAAAACATATGGTATGTGTCTTTCTCTGTATGACTTAATTCACTTAGCATAACACTCTCCAGTTGCTACAAAAGGCCAGATTTCATTCTTTCTCATTGCTACATAGTATTCCATTGTGTATATAAACCACAATTTCTTTATCCAATGGAATGGCAAAAGATATTTGCAAATGACATATCGGACAAAGGGCTAGTATCTAAAATCTATAAAGAACTCACCAGACTCCACACCGGAAAAACAAATAATCCAGTGAAGAAATGGGCAGAAGACATGAATAGACACTTTTCCAAAGAAGACATCCAGATGGCCAACACGCACATGAAACAATGCTCAATGTCACTCCTCATCAGGGAAATACAAATCAAAACCACACAGATATCACCTCACGCCAGCCAGAGTGCCTAAAATGAACAAATCAGGAGACGATAGATGCTGGAGAGAATGTGGCAAAACGGGAACCCTCTTCCACTGTTGGGTGGGAATGCAAACTGGGGCAGCTGCTCTGGAAAACAGTGTGGAGGTTCCTCAAAAAATTAAAAATAGATCTACCCCATGACCCAGCAATAGCACTGCTAGGAATTTACCCAAGGGATCCAGGCAGGAGTGCTGATGCAGAGGGGCACTTGGACCCCAATGTTTATAGCAGCACTTTCAACAATAGCCAAATTATGGAAAGAGCCTAAATGTCCATCAACTGATGATTGTATTCACCTCTTAAGGTAACTTTCTTTCCTTGCCCTTTTTTTCTTCAGATGAAGCTCCACGTGGGCCAACTGATTCAGGAAAGCTAGATACGTCATACGCAGCTATTAAAAATCAACATCATAATCGTCTTTATGAAAGGTAATGGTAACAATGATTCCTTCTGCTTCAGGCCATCTTACTGACCCTTCACAGGCTCAGTACAAGATGAGATGTCACCGTTGTGTGTCCGCAGGGGACCATCCCAGCTCCAACGTGGGAAGAAAAGCCACCGTGGTCCTATGCTCATCATCTATTTTACTGGAAAATAACCCCAGTAGATTTAACCAAAATTAACGTTTGGGGACACCTGGGTGGCTCAGTCGGTTAGGCGTCTGACTTCAGCTGTGGTCATGATCTCACGGTTCGTGAGTTCGAGCCCCACATTGGGCTCTCCTCGCTGACAGTGTGGACCCTGCTTCGGATCCTCTGTCTCCTTCTCTCTGTCTCTCCCTGGCTCGTGCTCTCTCTCTTTCTCTCTCACAATAAATAAACAATAAAAAAAAATTTTCTATGAACTTCCAAACTTGGGCTGCCTTGAAAGAAAGGGTGGCGTGAGAGTATTCTGAAATGAATTAAATGTATCTTCTTTCCCAGGAGAGCTGCTTTGGAGAAGGACAGCAGCAAACAATACTCCCCCCCCCCCCCCCGGCATATCTGATTCTGTTCCCCCCACACAGGTACTTGGAGCTGTATTTTTATTTTAGATATAGGATTACAATCTCTTTAAATAATAATAAAAACTTTCACTCCGTCCTCACAATTCAACCTCCAGCCTCAGAGACACCGTGGATCTTGGTCTCCGATCTATACACATTCCACTCCGTGTAAGAATCACCGATGTTGATAGAAATAGCCATGGGGTGTGCTAAGAACCCATTTCGTGTGTCAAAGGAGCTGGGTCTCCGCCAGATGAAATGTCAGAGGAAGGCAGATATCTCTATGTGAAATGACCTTAAGAAAACCCCGACCTCGCCGAAGATGACCTTTTTCCAGCAAGAGGCGTTAAAATTACAACCATATTCATGTTTCAGTTTCAAAAACAATATGTATTTCTCCTCCACACTCTCTGACTTGGCATCCTACGTATCTTAAATAAAGATATGCCGGGGTCCTGTTTCTTCCTGGTGGTGAGGCGTTGATTTATTTCTGTCTGAACACACCCACGGAATGAAGCTGCTGTTTTAATTCCTCAAGAGGCCCATCGAAGGTCCATTTTATTGCTATTTTAGCTGAATGTTTTACTACTGTATCTGTATTTAATATTTCCAGTGTGGCCTCATTTTTGGAATTTTTCCCCCCAAATCCCACAGGCATCCTCGTTTTAAGTAAAACGTATGTCTTATCAATGTGTTAATCAAACTGAAAATTCTGAGGGCCTTAAAAAGGCTGCTACAGAGAAATGTCCGCATCCGATCACATTTGGATCTTCAACTGTGAGAGTGACAGATCAGGGGCAGAAGTGTATTTTATAGCAGCGGCTGGAGGAACAAGGCTGGCCCGAAAGCCGCATTGAGAAACAGGCTTTAAAAGGCACTTCCTGTATTCTGGTTCATTATTTAGTCCTTTGTTTTCTGTCTGTCTGCTGTCCAGTGCCTTGCCTTGCAAATGAAGTCCGTTTCTTGGTCAGCACATGTTCCACGGAATCTGGAGAGCCTTTTCCCTCAATACCTAAGTGCCAAAGAAAAACCGAGGATTGCAAAGCACCTGTAATTGTAAGAATGAGAGAATGGCTTCGGAACCCCCAAACTGTGTGTGCGTGTGTGTGTGTGTGTGTGTGTGTGTGTGTGTGTTCCCCCCATTCATGGTGTTTAAGGTGCTGGATCACCTTGGTCTATTCGCCAACTCTCACCTTTAAGTTGCAACAATGGTGTCTGCCTCGCGCGTCTGTTGTGAAGAATGAACCGGATGATGTGCGAGAAACAGCTGGCACAATGCAGGGCAGAGGGTTCCTGTTCAGGACTTGGGGTCAGAGTCTCATAAAAGACGCAGCGCTGAGGAGAAGGTCCTGTCAATCCCATGCTTGCATAACAGAAACCACAGCAAGGCGATGAGGGGACCAGAGAGAGCAGGTGTCCTGGTCCTTGAGCACTTGGGACTCACGTTGCCATTTTGTTGTTCTTTCAGATCAGAATAAAATTCCAGGGAAGAATTCTGACTGGCTTGGCTTCTATCACCTGAACACTTTGCATTACAATACACTCTTTGGGGAACTTCAACAGGACACTGCAGTTTGAAAGAGCCTATCTCAGAAGGATAGTCTATCCTGAGTTGACAAATTATTGAAAACCCAGTTCCGTGCGTTCCTGATGCCAAGGACATTCTGGCATCCTGCTCGTTGGCGAATCCCTCCAGCAAAAGGCTTCATTCTTCCTCGCAAATCAAAACTAAACTATGCCGTTGCCATTCAGAGAAGTCCTTCCTCCACTGAGAGCTTTATCTATCAACCTTGCTTTTCACTGTTTCCTTAGGATTTATTTCACAGATGAGTCAGGATCATCTGCGTGCGTATCTTCCTTACTTAGGAGGATGACGACTCTTTCCATGTGTATCTGGCTTTTGGAATTTACCATGTGATTGTGCATTCATTATCCCATTTGGTGTTTGGGACATAGGTAAGCAAACTGGGGACATAGGTAGGGATCATACCTTATGACGTATCTCCTTGCTTAAGGCAAGACACGCTCAAAGTTTCTGAAGCGTGGAGTCAGAACTAGAACTCAGGCCATCGGTCTCAAAATCAAATTCTCTTTTAGAAGCCATGCCACGCACGGACACTTTGTTCCTCGTCTGAAAAGCACGGCTTGATCGCTGACCAGCCAGGGTCTGTACCTTTAAAGATGGCTTGGGAATGCTGGGACCACACCTGCTCTCTGAAGGGTGTAAGGACCTTCTGTCCACAGCAGAGCTCCACTTCGGACCCTCGAGCTCCTCAACGAAAGGCCACATCTCGCTGCTCAGTGGATTTTCAAACCTGAATGTTCTTTCTCTAATTCAGAATCTAGGACCCTCTCTGGGAATTCAGTGAAAGCGCCATCAGACTGTCTTGCGTCTCCGTTCCCATCAAAAGCCTGTCCAAAATTTATGAAAACTCTTTGAAGGAACGTGTACTGTGTCCCTAACTCTGCTATCTCTGACACACTCCTTAAAGCCCAGGTAGCCTTGAAAGCCTGCAAGGTGACCCACATGTCCCAGTGCTCCCTACATTTGACATGGTTTTCATTTCATGTCATCAGCTTTAGTCTTTTTTTTAATGTGTATTTTATTTTGAGACAGAGAGAGAGAGAGAGTGAGAGCGCAGGGGAGGGGCAGAGAGACAGAAGAAAAGAGAAAATCCCAAGCAGGCTGCATTCTGTCAGAGCAGAGCTCGAACTCACAAACCCAAACCCTGAGATCACGACCTGAGCTGAAATCAAGAGTCAGACTCTCAACCGACTAAGCCACCCGGGCGCCACCCATCGGCGTTAGTCTTAGTGCTAACAAAAATGATCATACACATTTAGGACGTGGGTGTTTGAGAAATATTTGCCAAATCATTGTGTGTGTCTCTTACTTTGCCAAAATAATTTTGAAATATCTCACCGCAAAGATGAACTTACCAGTTCTTCCTTGTATTTCTACCATTTTTGCTGTAGTATTTTGAAAATACGCTCAATGTTGACACCACATTGAGAATAGATGTATCTTCTAGATGAATTGGCAATTATCGTCATTATGTGGGCAGTCTCTGTACATAATATTTTTTTGTCTTAAATTCTACTTGTCTAATTTCAGTATGGTTAGAATTTGCTGTATCTTTGTCTACCCCTTGTTTCCACCTTTGCTTTTTGTCCTGTGCTAAATACAACCTTGTAAACACCATATGCCTGACATTTTTGAACTCAGTCTTACATTTAATGACTTCTGACTAACGACTATACTTATTCCATTTATATTTATTGTGATTCTGATTTATTATTCATACCATTGAGTTTCCTCCTAGCATGTTACTCTGTGTCTCTTACTTAACGCCTTTAATAACAATGTTGTTTCTATGACTATTCACTTGTCTGGAATTTTAATTTTGGAGGGAAATGGAGCATGGAGGGGAGTTGATTGTGGAATTTTGGTGTTAATGCCATGGTTTTTTTTTCTCTATTGTTTTCATATGTATACATATCACTTCCTTATTTTCAATGGTCACACTTGAAATTTTTATCTTGTATATTTAATAGAGTTTAAGGCTAATAACTTTTTAAAACTTGTCCCCATAAAAGAAATAGGAGAATCTCAGATATGTTTTTCCTTCTAAAATTTTTATTTATTTAAGTAATCTCTACACACTCAATGTGGGGCTCGACCTCACAGCCCTGAGATTAATAGTCACATGCTCTTCTTTTTAAAAAAGTTTTTTTTTTTAAGTTTATTCACTTTTGAGAGACAGAAGAACAGAGTGGGAGCAGGGGAGGGGCAGAGAGAGAGGGAGATACAGAATCGGAAGCAGGCTCCAGGCTCCGAGCCATCAGCACAGAGCCTGATGTGGGGCTCGAACTCACAGACCGCAAGATCATGACCTGAGCCGAAGTCGGGCGCTCAGCCGACTGAGCCACCCAGGCGCCCTGTGCCGTGCTCTTCTAACTGAACCAGCCAGGTGCCCTGGAATTTTTCCTCCTTCTAAAATAATTTTTATCTATCTGAAGAATACCTTTTTAAAAATTCCTTTAGCATTGTCTATGGATTACAGTTTTCTCAGTTTTGAGCTATCAGTAAAGATCTTTAGTTATTTTTACTTTTAACGATAGTTTTACAGGTTATATATTTCTTCCTTGAAAGTTACAGCCTCTCAAAATGTGGAAGATGTTACTCTGTCTTCTTATTCTGCTATTTCAGCTGAAAACCTGTTAGCTTGCTGATCTTTTTCTCTCTGGCTACTTTTGGAATCTTCTTCGAAGTTCTGCAGTTTTACAACAATGTGTCTGAGTGTGAAATTCCTTGTTTTGTTTGGTTTAATTTGGCTTCATATACACTGTACTCTATTTTCTACGTTCTATATTTTAGTGTTCTGTAACGATTTTCTACTTCCTTGTTTCTCTTTCAAACATTCTGAGTATTTCTTCTAATTTTTTTTAAGTTTATTTACTTATTTTGAGAGAGACAGAGACAGCACAAGTGGGGGAAAGGCAGCTAGAGAGGGAGAGAGAGAATCCCAAGCAGGCTCTGTGCTGCCAGCGCTGAGCCCGATATGGGGCTCGAACCCACAAAGCTGTGAGATCATGACCTGAGCTGAAACCAAGAGTCAGATGCTTCCCGATTGAGCCACCCAGGCGCCCCTCTGAGTATTTCTTCTAATTAGGTATTTCTTCATGATCCCCAATTTTTAGTTCATTTTAATCTTAATTAACACTTAACCCATTCATTGCATTTTGAAATTTAATAATTTTATTTCTAAAAGGACTATCTAGTTCTTTTATTTCAAATCTGCACAAACACGATTGATTTTTGTTCTCTTCTAATTTTGTTCTATTTCTTGAAATATTTCAAATACACTTATTTTGTATTCTGCATTGTATGTATAACTGTGTGTGTGTGTGTGTGTGTGTGTGTGTGTGTGTGTGTAGGACCTACATTTTGCATATGATCTTTGGGAGAATTTTCTTTTCCTTTTTTTGAGGGCCAAATGACCCACACATATGGCATTATTTTTAGATCCCCGTTTCAGAGTCTAAAGTCCAGGTCTCAGGGTGAAGACCTCTATTGTTCCAGGGTCTAAACTTAGCTTCTTTTTTTTTTTAAGTTTGTTTATAATTATTTTGAGAGGGGGGTGGGTGGTGGAGAGAGAGAGAAAACCTCAAGCAAGCTCTGCAGTGCCAACATGAGCCTGATGCAGGGCTTGATCTTACAAGCCATCAGATAATGACCAGAGCCCAAATCAAGTCTGACACGTAACCAACAGAGCCACCTGGGCTCCCCTAAACTCAACCTCTTTAACATACACCTGCTGATTGCTCATGCCTTCTGTTCTGGTTTCAGCTCGGTCGTTTTTTTGTCTGCTTATTTTTAGTTCTTAGAGATTTCCTTTATATTCTATCAAACCATAAAAAAATTAAAACTATTTTCATTTATATTTGTGTTGTGAATTTCTGATCAACCCAAGATCTGGTCACATTTCAGCCAAGATTTTGTTCTGAAGACTTTGCCTGCCGTACAACCAGAAACTCATTTCTGGAATTATGTTTGGGGGATATTGTCTAATTGATCATTTGGTATCCTTGGACTTCCAAATAGTGATAATAAAAAATAGCTATAATAACAAGAACTGTATACTAGGAAATTTTCATGGCGCCAGAGACCATGCTAACCATTTATAAATAACGTCTTCTCAACATGGTGAAAAACCCGTGTTCCGGAGAGTAAATGTGAATGATGTTTACTTATTAAAACCTTAGTTGGTAGTGGACCTGGGGTTGAAAGGAATTGGTATACTATTCTGCACACTTAACACTACACCATGGTATGTATCAGTTTGAAAAATATACAATTGCATAATTTTCATGGAAAACTGCTTTTAGAATTCACAGCTACAAAGTATATTAATTTGCCTCAAGACACAGGCCTGGCCCCTCTTTCCAACAGTGAACGCTGGATGAATGGTCACGCTTCCACTTTACCTGGGACCCTGGAGGGCTCTGGAACAAGCTGGAAATTCGACCTCGTCCATTTAGGTAGACATCCTTCTTTGCATTCCCCTCTCTAATCATTACACTCTAGTTGTATGTGTATTTTATATGTATTTGCCATATGACGTCTTATTGCAACCATTTCAAAAGTGAATAAATAATTAAAGAAATGAAAGCTGAGTAGGGCAGATTCACAACTGCTTTATGCAAAAAGCTTAACTTGCTCAGTTTTTGTTTTCAGAGCACATAAAAGATTCTATCAGCTCAAATGTCCACATCATGTACTATGTTAACCTTACTTACAGAGGCTGGATCCTCTTCTGGTATACCAGGTGACAACAAAAAAGTAAGGGCAGCAAATGCCATTTGATTCACATCAGAGACCTTGCGAAAGGATTTCCTTCCATTTGTTTTTTTCTTAAAACAATCATTTCTGGGTCTCCTTGGTTCTATACAATTAGAGCTGAGAAAACAGAAGTCCTGAGGCTATGTGGCTTGTCAATGGCATGGGACCTGTCATAGTGAGGGTTCTCCAGAGAAACAGAACCAATATGACATATATATACATTATATATGTGTGTGTGTGTGTGTATATATATATTATGTATATATTATGTATGTTATATATAATGTATATGTGTGTGTATATAATATATATTATATAATGTATATATATTATACATGACATATATAATTTCATATAATAATATATAATTCCATATAATAAATCCATATAATAATAATAAATATTATTTAAATAATAAATTATAATAAATAAATAATAAATATTATTTAAAAATAAATAATTTCATATAATAAATCATATATTATATATGTGACATATGATATATATAATAAATCATATATATAATATATATTATATATGTGACATATATGTTATATATGTGAATATATGTCACATATATAATACATATATTATATTATATATATAATATATATGATTTATTGTATCATATATATGATATATATCATATGATATATATGATATGAATTGGCTAACATGTGATGATGGAAGCCAAAGGTTTTGTTCTGAGAACCAGCAGGCCAGTGACGTAAGTCCCAGTTGAGGACAGGAGACTGATGCCCCAGCTCAAGCTGTCAGGCTGAGAGCAAATGCCCATTCCTCTGCCTTTTGTTCTCCTAGGCCCTCAGTGTATTGGATGGTGCCCACCCTCCTTGGGGAGAATAATCTGCTTTACTCAGCCCGCCGATTCAAATGCTAATCTCTTCTGGAAACACAATCACAGGCACGCCCAGAAATGATGTTTAAACTGGGCACCCCATGTTCCAGTCGGGCTGGCACATAAAATTAACCATCGTAGCCAGCAAGGGGGAGAGGCAGGAAGGACGACCTCATCGGTCCGGAACGTTTCTTTCCCCCCTGGTGCTTCCTATATTGTTGAAACAAGTACTGGTCTCGTGCTCTTCCCCAAGTCTCCAGGGGAAAAATAATCATAACCACAAAATAATAAAAAGCTCTTTTTCATCTCCTTTTCTCCACCTTTATTCTTCCACTTAGAGAAAACCTATAGCCCATTCTCTTTAGAATTCAGCATTTCCTAAAGGTCCTTCTATTTGTTCCTAGGGCTCCACGTGCCTCTGAGAGGGTCGAGGTACTGACCCGAGGGGCCCCGGAATCCGCCAGGGTTTCCCTCATGTCTGATGTCAAATATCTCTTAATTTGCCTCCCCAGCAGTCCGCCTAGCCTCCATGAAAACGCGCCCCTCCTCTGGAAAGGCCCTCTTGTTTCCCTACAGCATATGTCCCAGCCAAGTAACTTAGTGTCTCTTCTCTGCGAGATACTTTCCCAGGCATAATATTTCCATTCCGACATGTCAACTAAAGTTCTGTAAAAATACCATTTTATTAAGAGCGATTTGCCTTTTAGGATTTCTTGTCTTGCATGGATATAAATGCCGCAACTCTCCAAATTCAGAGGGGACATTGGATAATTTGGGCTAACGGAGGTCCACTCTTCCTTGGAAGCTGGAATCCCGAGCTAGAGGGATACCTACATAATTGGCTTGTTCGACACTTTGGTTGTGCATTTGAGGGCGCTGAGAAACCGACATCAAGTCACTTATTCAAGAGCACACGGGTCATTTTGACAGGCGTATTCAAGAATTACTTATTTTGTGCTTAAAATTTCCAATTAGCAAGCTGACACAGTCACAGTAGCTTGCAAATCCTAGAAGGGCAGTTATAATGTCTTCATAATTCTATTCTCCATTGACTATTTTAATGATATACCCAGATACTCCAAACATGACTTCCACATCCAAAGATCATAGCATTTTCAGGCACTCAGAAACTTTATGGCAGAAGAGAAAGTTGTATCTCAAAAATCATGGAATCTTCCTTAGCTGCTAGAAACCAGGCTGCGTGCCTTTCAGGGCGTTATCTCTTTAATTTTCATAAGAACTTGGTGAGGTGGGTACAGCTATTATTCTACAAATGGAGAAACTAACACATACAAAGATTGTGTATTCTGCTCAGAAAGGCCAGGCTGTCGCAGGTACGATGAAGCGTTACACCTTGGTTTCTCCATCTTGCAAGCCCCAGCTCCTAGCCATGTTGGTTATGCCTCTCATGCACTACGAGCCACACTGGCGACCACCCTGGGGCCACTGAGGACCTGCCACCCCAAAAGTCAACAACCCCAGTAGAGGCTGGCTCTGCAGGGAGGAAGTCCAGACCAGCAGGAAGGGAGGAGTGAGGCCCTACTAGGGGACAATCAATGCTGAGCCCAAGACTCCATAATAGACACCACTGGGAGTCAGAGACTCTGTGGAATGTTGTGGGGAATCGAGAATCTAGAGTCTCGGTAATAAGGCGGACTGGCAGCCAGGCTCATAATTCTGTCACCTGAGCGGTGGGTCAGGTCTCGAAATACTGGTAAACAAAGCAGGGATGTGGGCTTTCAAGTCCTGGGAAGGAGACAGGGTGGCAAGGACAGGTGAGGACCGACAGCTGGGCAGTCACGACCCTGCACTGGGCAGACAGGCAGTGTGGGGTGGGAGGAGATCTTTGAGTTAAAAGTACATCACTCCAGAAGCCCGATATCTCCCCTCCACGCACTTGCTGTGTGACCTTTGCTGAGCACTTAACCTCTCTTAGCGTCAGATGTCTCATCCCTAAAATGAGGACAACAGTTATCTCAGGGAAGTGTTTTCAATAATAACAAACGCACACGCACAATACGCAAAACTGCCCAGCATAGCACTTGCCGTACAACAGGTTATTTTTAATATTTTATTTTTGCCCAGCCTTCCTGAGATATAATTGGCTCACAACACCGTGTAAATGTAGGTGTAAAACGGGTTGACTTGATACATCTATATATTGCAAAACGATTCCTACAATATCACGAGAGAACACCTCCATCACATCACGTAATCATTTTTCTTTTTTTGTGGTGAGAACATTTCAGATCTACTCTCTTAGAAATGTTCAAGTGTAAAATACAGTATTATTAACTATAATCACCATGTGACGCGTTGGATCTTCAGAACTGATTAGTCTTGTAACTAACGGGAAGTTTGTACCCTTTGACCAAACTTTTCCTGTCCACCCCTCTGTCCACCATTTTACTCTGTCTCTAGGAGTTTGACATTTTTAGGTTTCATGTATAAGTGATATTTTATACTATTTATCTTCCTCTCTATGGCTTGCATCACTTAGCCCAGCTAAAAATCTTTGTACCGCAAAAGAAACAACCAGCAAAATTAAAAGGCAACTTATGGAATGGGAGAAAATACTTGCAAATTATGTATCTGATAAGGGGCTAATATTTAAAATATATAAAGAACTCAGACAACCCAATAGCAAAAACCTAATATGATTAAAAATGGGCAGAGAACTACGTAGACATTTTTGCAAAGAAGACATACTCAGTGGGCCCATGAAAAGGTGCCCAGCATCATTAATCATCAAGGAAATGAAAATCAAAACCTAATGGGTATCACCTCACACCTTCTGGAATGGCCATCATCACAAAGGTTAAGAGATGTGTTGGCAAGGATGTGGAGAAAAAGGGATCCCTGGTACACTGTTGGTGAGGATGTAAATTGATGTAGCAACTATGGAAAGCAGCATGGTGTTCCTTAAAAAAGTGAAAATATAGGGGCGCCCGGGTGGCTCAGTCAGTTGAGCGTGCGACTTCGGCTCAGGTCATGATCTCGTGGTTCATGAGTTTGAGTCGCGTCGGGCTCTGTGCTGACAACTCAGAGCCCGGAGCCTGCTTCGGATTCTGTGTGTGTCCGTCTCTCTCTGCCCCTCCCCCACTTGCACTCTGTGTCTGTCTCTCTGTCTCTGTCTCTCTCAAAAGTAAATCAACATCGAAAAAAATTAAGAATTAAAAATCTAACTGTCAGATGACCAGCAATCCCAACTCTGGGCATATTTCCTAAATGAAATCAGTGTACTGAAAAGATATCCACATTCCCATGTTCATTGTACCATTATCCGCGATAGCCAAGATATGGGAACAAACTAGCTGTCTGTCCGTGGTTGAACGGATAAAGAAGATGTGGTGTATATATTCAATGGAATATAAGTCACAAGAAAGAAGGAAATCCTGTCACTTGCAACAACATGGACCTTGAGGGCAGTGGGTTCTGATTCTAAGAACACGTATGAATTCTTCTGAAACCTTCTCTGCATTAATTTCTTGTGGCTTCGGTAACAAATCACTGCAAACTTAGTGTCATAAAACAACACAAAATTATTATCCTAAAATCGTGGACTTCAAAAATCCAGTATGTGTCTGTAGGTGTTTTACTGAGCCAACTGGGATGTTGGCTTCCTTCTGGAGGCTCGAGGGGACAGTCTGTTCCCTCACCCCCTCCAGCTTCCAGAGGTGCCCATATCCTTGGCTTGGGGCCTCTTCCTCCATCTTTAATTTTTTTTTTTAATGTTTATTTATTTTTGAGACAGAGAGAGACAGAGCATGAACGGGGGAGGGTCAGAGAGAGAGGGAGACAACAGAATCGGAAGCAGGCTCCAGGCTCTGAGCCATCGGCCCAGAGCCCGACGCGGGGCTCGAACTCACGGACCGCGTGATCGTGACCTGGGCTGAAGTCGGACGCTTAACTGACTGAGCCACCCAGGCGCCCCACTTCCTCCATCTTTAAAGCCAGACATTTAACGACTTAAAATCTCTCTTCCTGGTTTGTCTTTCACGCCTCCTACTCTGATCCTGACCCTCTTTGCCTTCCTCCTATAAGGAGCCTTGTGATTAATTGGACTCATCTGGATAAAGCAGGATAAGCCCCCTGTCTCAAGATCTTTAGTCCCTTATGCCACGTAAGGTAACATATCCACGGGTCTCAGGTATTAACACCTAGATATTTCAGGGGTCCTTTTTCAACTGACCGTGCACTGTAAGGATCACATGATGCCAGACATCCGTGTGGAGCCGAATCTCCAGACAGGGCTGGCCTGGAACCCACTGCAGAGGGAGGTGACTGGGTTGGGGGTCGGGGGGGACTGTTAGCACACTGGGTAGGCATTCGAGAACAGCACTTTTATTCTGCAATTGAGAGTAGCAGGACCAGCAAGGCAAAGTGTCTCCTCCAAGGGTACAGAGAATGAGTTTGGGGTGACTTTCTTCATATTTAACACAAACACGATAAAGCAGCAAATGCCCCTACTCCTTATTCATCAGCAAAGGTCACCTATGGCTCCTGAATAAATTTCTCCCGATCTCTTTTTTTTGTCAGGGCCTCAAGGCTCAATTGCACATTATCCTGTGTCTGTGTTTATTTGTGTTTTATCTTAGCACTTGTCATTTTGTGAAATGATCTGGTTTTTATTTGTTTGCTTTCTAAATTGCCTGCATTTTTTTTTCAAACATTGCCTAGTTCGACAAATGTGTGGTGGCTGGCTGGATAGACGGACGGATGGATGGATGGATGGACGGAAGGACAGATGGAGAGCTAACTGGCTGTCTGGATAGATGGGCAGATCGATGGATGGCTGTATACTCTGTATTAAACAAAATGCTAAGCATTTCATATACCTTATCTGTGTCATCCTCACATCTCTGCAGGTAAGCACTAATACAGAGGAGAAATGAAGACTTTGAGATCACGTGATATGACCAAGGTCATAAGCAAGCACAGAGTTGGGATTAGAACTCAGGCCATCTACTCCAGAGCTATGAAGAACCCCACCCCCTGAAAAGTACTGGGTAAACCCCGGATTCAGAGCCAGCCTTTCCACAGGCCATGACTGCACGCAGTTATCTTCTGAAAGGGAGTATTCTTGAGACTTTCACTCTCCTGTCTGCTCTGCTTTCTTCACAGGCTTTCAATTTCAGTGTAATCCAACTTAGCAGCACAGAGCAGCCCTGGGGAAATCGGTTTGTATGTGTGGATGTGCCCCTGTAGCCCAGAGCGAACAGATTCTCTGCCCCTGACCACCCAGGAGCAGATAAGTAACCAACGTATGGATGGATGGTTGTGGCGAGGAGGTCACAGCATGTGCACCACGCACAGCTGGAAAAGAATCTGAAATTGACATGTAGGAAGAGAGGGAGGAAAAATGCTCTGAATGGGAATTCACTATCAACACTAACCCACATTAAGATCTCCCCTTACACTGAGCTCTAAATTTACACTTGAAAGTAGGTTTCAAACACTGAATCGTCCTGGGGGAAAAAAAAAACAAACAACAACTTATGCAATAAAGTTACTAACCCCACTTAACAGAACATAAAACCAGGACTCAGGAAACCAGAGTAACATGCCTTTGACCATATAGCTAGTAAGAACTATTCTTCTGTAAACTTTGCTTTAGTGCCGGAATAGCTGACATACAGTGTTATATGGATTTCAGGTGCACAATACAGTGATTCAGCGATTCCCTGTATTACTTACTCAGTGCTCGTCACGGCGAGTGTCCTCGTCATCCCTGTAATGCTTTTCCCCTTTCCCCCCACCCCACCTCCCCTCTGGAAACCATCTGTTTGTTCTCTATAGTTAAGAGTCTGGTTTTTTTGTTTGTTTGTTTGTTTGTTTGTTTGGGTTTGGTTTGCTCTCTCTCTCTCTCTATCCCCCTCTGTTCATTTGTTTTGATTCTTAAATTCCACACATGAGAGAAATCATACGGTATCTGCCTTTCCCTGACTTATTTCTCTTAGCATTCTATGGTCGACATCCATCCATGTCATTGCAAATGGCAAGATTCACCCTTTTTTATGGCTGAGCAACATTCCATTGTATATATCTACACCACATGTTTTTTATCCATGCATCCGCCGATGGACACTTGGGCGGCTTCCATAATTTGGCTGTTGTAAATTATGCTGCGATAAACATCGGGGTGCATACATACCCCTTCAATTTAGTGTTTTTGTACCCTTTGGGTAAATACCCCTTACTGGAATTACTGGATCATATGTTCGTTATTTTCTGAGGAACCTCCATCCTGTTTTCCACAGTGGCTGCACCAGTCTGCATTCCCGCCCACCGTGCACGAGGGTTCCTGTCTCTCCACATCCTTACAACACTTGTCGTTGATTTTAGCCATTCTGACAGGTGTGAGCTGATTTGAATCCTCTTATATCTTGGCACCAAGTACCTATTTACCCGATGCTGTGGGCTGAATGGTGACCCCCATAAAGGTATGACTATGACCTAATACCCAGAACCCATGAATATTACCTTATCTGGCAAAGGTAGGCTCTTGAAAGAAGGAGATTTTCCTGGATTACACAGGTGGGCCCTAAATGCCATCACATATATCCTTATACAAGAGAGGCAGGGGGGTTTGGGGACAGAAGAGGGGGAGACCATGTGACCAAGGGGGCAGAGATCGGAGGGATGTGGCCACAAGCCAAGGAAAGTCTGGAGCCACAGAAGCTGGTTGAGGCCAGGCACGGATCTTGCCCTGGCCCCTCTGGAGAGAGCGCGGTCCTGCTGACACGCTGACTTCAGACGTCTGGCCTCCGGAATCCTGAGAAAATAAATTCCAGTTGGCATAAGCCCCCAGTTGGTGGTAATTTGTTACAGCAGTGACAGGAAACTAATATGCCCCAAGATCCCTTTGGTTTTAGCGAAACTGATACTTTAGACAAGGTCTCAGTTTTTTCAATTTAAAATGGTACATTTTAACAAAGATGCTTGCAAGGAGGCATGTTTCCAAAGCATTAAAAATATATTTTCACACACTTAAAAAAATCTGTATAAAAAATGCATATATAACTACGGATCTATAAGATCTATGCTTTTCATTGAAGTGGATCGCAGTGACCAGATCTTTCTGATGTGTTAGCAGAATAAAGGAATTCTGTCAAAGTCATCCCCAAGGCTGACTTCCCCATCTCTCAGGCGGGTATCTTACAATTTATTTGGGCTCAGAGTTGATTTCTACTGAGGGGATTTTGCTGGTTATTGAGAGCACAGCATTATTTCCCAGGGACTTTGATGGTCTTTATACAGAGAAACAGTCCCCAGAGGACCCAAAGCACAAGCTATGGCTACTCATGACCCCAAAACTGAAATGCACAGAGGGGCTTAAGCTCCACGTGGGGAGCACTGACCTGACTCTGTCTGCCCAGAATTTAAACCACCATAAAAATTAATGTGGCAAGAGTCTCAGGACAGGGGATAGATTCTGGGGGGAAATCAGGGAGGTGCAGACATAGGGGTGAGAGGTCTCTGAAGTCCTTCCTGCCCAGGACAAAGGCCTAAACACACAAAACTCAAAGACAACCTCCAGCTCCTTTTATGCTACAATTAATAAATAGAAGAGAGATTATTCAATTCACCCACAGGACAGAAGTTCTGCATCCCAGTGGACCGGATAAAAGTAATGATCCCCCCGAATCAGTAAAACCTAAACCACTTTGGAAGGCCTGGTCAAAAAGAAACTGTGATGTGCTCGTTGGCTGTGTACAAAGTCCAGAAGCCCCTAGGAACTCCAGGGAGGATGGCATCCGTGGCACAAAGACATCGGAGGTGGTGATGCTGTGACAAGGATGAAGGTGATGAAGGGGGCAGTAGCAGGGTGAAAAGGGGTGGTCTCGATGTGATCCACAACGACTACTACTCCAGGGACTTTCCAGTTTTAAAATCCTCCTCCTTAGGATGAAGGGATGTTAGGAGGTCTTGGGTTCACTTGGGACAAGCCTCTCCTGAGTCAAGTCCGACTTTCAAATCAATGACTTCATCCAAGGAGCATTTGCCAAGGGCCAGCGATATTCGTGGTGCTGTCCGAAGCTTTGCGGAGCAAATTTTAATAAAATAGCGTCTCAAGGAATTCTGAGTCTCGGAGTGAAGACGCGGGAGAAAGGTGGAGTTGTGCCCGAGTTCAGAAAGTGCCTCGGGGCGACCTGGTGGAGGGGCAGGAGTTAAGTGCAAAGGGCGAAGGGACACTTCACTGAGCCAGATGTTGAAGGAAGCCCACCTGGAAGGAAGCCTGCCATATGCCCTCTGCACCAGACAGCAAGTAAGAGTTGTCCTTGCCATAGTGCAAGGCGGGGTGGGGCATGGAACGGAGAAGGAACATGGGCCAGCCTGTCCCCGTGGGCATCAGAACAGGAGTGAGTGTGTGTGTGTGTGTGTGTGTGTGTGTGTGTGTGTCAAGCGCCAGGCCTCGTGCTGAACATGATGCATGGAAAATCCCCCGGGGACATTCTTAGCAAGTTGTGACCATTACTGTCCCCATTTTACAGATGAGAAAACTGAGACACAGAAAGATGAACACCTCGCTCCTGATCTCCCCGTGGCCCAGCCGGATTCAGTGCCAGGCATCCAGTCTGAAGCTCCAGGGCTCTTCCCCCACTGGACCCTACTGTCCAACGATGCCTTCGTGGCTGCGGGGATGTCCAAACGAAGGTGCTTGGGCCTTCGGGGGGCCTTGGACGCATAGATGCATCTGCGTTAAACTTGTCTCCATCCCAGAAGGAAAATTCACTCTGGATGGTTGTGAGCTTTTTATTTTTAATAGCATGGTATCCTGTGGCGTTCGGTAGCCTTTGTTTTGCAAGCACTGTCTGAGTCGGGGGCACAGGGGGGCATGCTAGGGGCTGGAGGGGTGGTTTCTGGAGTCAACCGATGGAGCCTGGAAACCGCCCCTACCCTTCCTAGCTTGCGAACATATGCTTCTCTCTGCACCTCTGCCCTTGCTTTCGCCTTCGTAATGTAAGGTACCTATTTCACAAGGATTAGCACGTGTGATATGCCTCGTATGTTCCACACAGCACAGTAGGTGTTTGATAAATACTGGTTGTTATTATTATTATCATGCAGATGTCTCCCTGATGGGGATGTAACTATGCCCTTCATTCTTCATCTCCAATGGACTTTCTTCGTGGAGGCTTCAAACATTCTTAGGGCTTTAAAGGATTAAATGCTCCTTGAGGGGTGCCTGGGTGGCTCGGTTGGTTAAGCATCCGACTTCAGCTCAGGTCATGATCTTGCCCCGCATCGGGCTCTGTGCTGACAGCTCAGAGCCTAGAGCCTTCTTCAGATTCTGTGTCTCTCTCTCTCTGCCCCTCCCCAGCTGGCGCTCTCTCTCTCTCTCTCTCAAAAATAAATAAAACATAAAAAAGATTAAAAAAAATAAATGCTCCTTGATTCTGGCCCATCCTTATCCTGATGAAGGGACCACTTCTATGAAGCCTGGTCCACATCCCACTTTGTGCTGCAGTTCCAGAAAGAGATCCCACATTCTGGTTGCCCAGTGAGCTTATTTGGGGGCACGGGGAACTCAGGCACTTGTTTCTGGGACTCTGCCCCCTTGGGTCTTCCTGCTGGAGAAGCAGCTTTCTGACCCACCGCTCGTGCCTTCCGGCCCTCCCCTGCCATTGGGAGGGCCATGTGCTCCTTCTAGATAGTTCTGACTGGTGCCCTCTCCTCCTTCGGGTTTTTGCACAGTGCCCCCTCTCAATGAAGCCCCCCTGAGAAACCCCAGTCCCCCACCTGGCACTCTCTGCCTGGTTTTATTGTTCTCCCAAGAACTATCACCATCCAAAAGGCAAAGTATTGTCGTTTCGTCGTGTATTTTTGTTAGATGACTTAGTTTACTATCTGATGTATGTATCAGAGGGCCTCCGGTACCACATTCCCAGCATCTCCAACTCTGGCTTTCACCTAGGAGGCAGTAAAACAGGAGCCCTTGCAGGAAGACCGCCGGCTGGCAAGTGTTCTTGGCAAGGAGCCCACACATGCAGGAGATTTCAATAACTAATGACCCGATGGACTCCGGCGAACAGAACACTGACCTGACTCAGTTATTAGTATAGCGGCCATGCTTCCTAGCGTGGCGATATCTAAAAATACATATACTTAACTATCTCTTCACATCAAAAGCACTCCGTGGTAAGTATTGTCCCCTTCTGAGGGGGCCGACAGCTTGCCTCGCATCGTCATGGGGGAGCATAGTGGAGTTTGGATCATCTCCTCGGCTAAAATGGCCCCAAAGCCTGTGTTGCGCGCATTTCGAAGGAAGCTTCAGATTTACTTTGCCATGTCTATTCATTTAGTTTGAAGGGAGGAGGAGGGCAGAGAGAGGGAGAGAGAGAGAATCCCCAGCAGGCTCCAGGCTCAGCACAGACCCCGACACAGGGCTTGATCCCAAGACCCTGAGATCCTGACCTGAGCCGAAATCAAGAGACGGACGCTCAGGGGTCCCTCAAATTTATTAACCATCAGAATCCGATGTGATGCTTGCCATGCATGGAGACTCCCAGGCCCCGGCCGTAAGCTTCTGATGCTGGAGGGCTGAGGGGAGGCACAAGGAAGCATATTTTCACACAAGCACCCCGCAATGGTTCTAGTGCGTTTGGCTCATGGATGCACGTTGATGAAACCCAGACTCCTCCCTGCTGCTCCTCTATGCAAAGAGCTGGAGAGAGTACAACCCGGGTCTGCACTCGATGCGGGTCGCCCACTGTGATATTTTCCACGTGTGAGAGAGAAGGGGAGGCGGAATTGGTTGGGCAGGGGGTGTTATTAGTTTATCCCTCCCAGCCCCCCAGATATTTATAGCTCAAATAATGCCCCAAAGAGACCGCTTGACTCTCAACTCATAAAACGTCTACTTGGGAGTCAGACAGTAATTTACTTTTCTAAAGATGCCTCAATTATATCCAAGGAAAAGCCCGGTTACATTTTTAAGACTCAGGAGCAGCAGCTTTTAAATTTATTCAGACTAATGAGCACGTATAAATTTGGCGAATGCTAATTCACAGGAGTCGGTGGTGGCTGCGGGAGGAACACAACAAGAGTGTCACTGCCGGGGAACAAAGTGAAAGGCTGATATGAGTGACAGTAAAGATTTCTTTTAACATCACTAAAAGGCGGCTGAAGTGACAGGTAAGAGGACAGACGCGGAATTCTGCAGCACTCGGGGAAATTGTGTACTATCAAGAAGGGACACGTTGACTTGGTACCCACTTAATAGGTTCAGCAGAGAGTTAAGAGCCGCTGGTGGGGGGGCGGTTCCGGTGGCAAAAGGGCACCCGCTCTACATCCTTGGAAGGCAGGGGACGCTGATCACACAGACGTGTAACTGGGGGCCTCGGTGCCCCTTCTTGCAAATTTCGCAGGGACCAGGCACACGGTTTTCATCCGTTTCCGCAGATCTTCCAAAGGATCATCTCCAAGGGAATGGAATCCTAAATCAACACCCATCCGGGTACATCTGGATTTTGAGACAGTCCCTCCCCAGTCAAATCCACAGGCTTCTGAAGTCGCGAGGCTCCAGTTCAGGGAGAAAGCCGTGGGAGGCAAAACTTTGAAATCTTCCTATGCGGGGCTTCCAGACCCCCAGTTGCGCTCCCTCGGGGCGGGGGGTGGGGTCTGAACGGAAGACCGATGCCAGAGAGGTTGCAGTCGTCTCACTTTTCTTCGGCCAGAGGTGGGCACCCACCTGCACCTGTGCGCACTGGGGACCCCGGGCCCGTCTGAGCACAGCGCGTCCTTGCTTCTCTCTCCAGCCTTCCCTCTCCCTCTTCTGCCCACACACCTCCCCCAGTCACCATTTGTTCCGGGCTGAATTGTGCCCCTCCAAAATCTGTCAGAGAACAGGTGTCCTTCTAAGTAGAGAAAGACATACCAGAACCCTCTCTCTGCAAGGCCACAGAGAAAACGCCACCTGAGGACACAGAGAGAAGGGGACTGTGTCCGATCCAGGAAGAGAACGGTCACCAGGAACCAGTGCGGCTGGCACCTTGGGCTTCCACCCTCCAGAACTGTGAGGGAATCAGTGTATTTTGTTTAACCCCCCCAGCCTGTGGCACTCTGTCACCAGCAGGCCAAGCTGACTAAGGTGCTATTCGCTGAAGGATCCTTGTGCTCTGAGCCTTCATGTCTCTTGTGCTCTCTTAGGAATGTCTTCCTCATGTCACCCACTTGGTGATCAAACGATCCTCAGCTCAGCTGCCTGGGACGCCCTCCTGGACTTGCCTCGCTTGGAAGGGTGTCCCTGCTCACGGCTTACTTAGCATCTCATGTCTCCTGTCTTGCAACATGAAGTTCGCTGCCTAGAAAATACGGTTTTACCTTATTTTCCTCTCTGCTAATCTCTAAATACCGGGAGGGCACAATTCAGACTTACGGCTTGGTGTATGCAGAACTTAGCTGAGTATCGGTCTTGAATTTCTTCCCATGATTGTAAATTGACTAATGGAAAGATTAAGTTGATAGATAACCGCCTGGACGGGCAAATGGATGGATGGATGGACAGATGGATGGATGGACTGATGGGTGGCGAGTTAAGTGGATAGCTGGCTGGCTGGATGAATGGATAGATGAAAACCTATGACTTTTCCTTGTCTGGAGCTTTTAGCAGCACAGAAGATAGGGAAAGGGTTGGGGTTAAGGCACAAGAGTGTACTTTCTCAATGCATACCTCTCCCCTCATCAAGGCTTCATAACTAAAATCTCCTTACTTGTCCCCTTGCTGTCCATGCCACAGGCTGCCGAATCCTTACAGTACTGGCTGGGTTTTCGTAACTCTTTGCCTAATAGCTGGCTGGACCCATTCTTTGTAGCGTGTGTTGTCACATCTCATTGCGGGGCTGCTCTCGCTTCAAAACGGGGTCTGCAGAATAATGTAGTATAACAATAATTGTGGACTGGCCATTGGGACAAACTACCATCTCATTTCATCCTCAAAAATAAAACTCTGAAAGTTGATATCATTAACCTCATATTATGGCTGCAAAACATGAAGTTCAGCCAACCAAGGGCAAAGACAAGATTCAAACATCTCTGCAGCCCCGGTCCCAAATCATAAGATGGATGAACAGCCCCACTGCCCGGTGCCTTCTTGAAAGATGGACATCC
The DNA here is from genome assembly GCF_027475565.1 of Acinonyx jubatus. NCBI lineage: Eukaryota > Metazoa > Chordata > Mammalia > Carnivora > Felidae > Acinonyx > Acinonyx jubatus. The sequence goes on along the minus strand of NC_069386.1, from coordinate 137,887,263 downwards.
AGTGCTATCTGGATTGCACCTGCATTTTCTGCAAGAAGAATTAGGCTGGGAGACATATTTCTCTTTGAAATAATTTTACTGGGGGAAATTTCCCACTGTGCTGAAAGCTGACCTCTTGGACAAACACACTGTCATAAAAACGTGCTATTTGCTACGAGTGCATTGGGAGTTTTAAATCATCAAACTAAAGTACCCCAGGCTCTGACAGTAAAATTTTCATTCAAAGAAGGACTCAGCTTCACAACATAATAAATTATATATGACTGGGACATATAAAACATTTAAAGATATACAGAATTTCTCTGCATTTGTGTTCAGTGGGAGAGTTCAGCTCTCAAAGCTCTCAAAGTACTTTTTTATGTCAATCCAGCCTATTCCTAAGAAGAAAAGGCACCCCCTTGCCTCCTGCCTAAAATGAGACACCACAAAACAAGTTGCCTATCTCCCACATCCTAAAGTTCAGATTTTATGTTTTCTTTTTTCTCTCTGTTTTTTTTTTCAAGTATGTGTGGGGCTGAAGCAATGCCATCATGGATAGTAAGTAGTTAGAAAGACTGTATGCAGAGAGTTTGGTGACCCCTGAGCCAGAATAATTAAACTTAACAGCAGAGACACATGCCAGACAGACCCCAGGGAGCTTTCCAAGACACGTCAAGGAGAAGATTGGTGGAAGTCCGTAAAGAGTGGCGCCTATAGGAACAAAAGCTCCAGTTACTGGAACCGGTTTTTTAAAGGGTGCTGAGTTTAGAGAGACACATAGTAAAATAGCGGAAGCAAAGCCATTCCTAGACACGAGGTTACAAACACGGTCCTGGTCCGTGGTAGACGCTTACTGCATGATACATTTCTTTACCTTTCCGGACTGAAAGATGATCCCAACATAATGCTAACACATACACGTGCATTAGTCAGCAAGTGCTGCATCAACGCTGTGTAACAAAAGACCCCCGAGTTCGGTGGCTGACAACAAACATCTGACTGATGGGGCCACAGGTCATCTGCAGTTTGGCTGAACTAGGCTGGTCTTGACTGCAAGGCTCTAATTCTGGACACTGGTCAGCTGGACTGAGACCCAGAGTCCACTTACATACAGCATGTGTTTCCTCCTTCTTTTTGGGCTGGAGCCATGTTGGGCATACCGTGCTTGTCAGCAATGGCAGGAATTCAGGAACGTCAACAAAAGCAAGTGATGTCTCTGGCAGTCTTGGCTCAAAACCGGCTCACTCTCCTTCCACCATACTCCACTGGCCCCAGCAAATCACAGGGGCAAGCTAAATTTCAGTGGGGCAGGGAAATATCACTTGCTAGCTGGTTTTGAAACGTCACACACCCAAAGACATGAAAGTATAATTCAAGTACCAGAAGATTGCGAAGAACTGCAAATAATAATTTTATTTACCTCTTGGGTTTCATCTCTGCCCCATCTTAGCTTGCTGCGGGGCTTCAAGGAAGCCATTTCTCTCTCCCTGTCCAGATGTATTCACGGTGTGATCACAGAGCCGGAGCATGGGCCTCACCCTGGAATTTGGGGGACACCCAAGGTCTTGTGCCCCGCCCAGACCTACTGGATTAGAAACCAAGCTTCAGGGAGTTAAAGTAGCTTACCTAAGAGCACCAAGTGACAGTCTGACCCTGTCCCTCTCACCCGATCTCCCTGTCAACCAGGATGAATAGAGAGAGGGGAGCAAATACGCGGAAGTGGCTAGAAAAAAAAATTAAGCGAAAATGAGAGTTAAAAGCACTTCCCAAGTATGCAGACAAATTCATTCATGTGTCTTTCACCTCTTGCCAAGCCCACATTCCATCGAAAGCATGTAGTTAATCACCATTTGTGCAGAAACTGGATCCAAACCCTCAGGTCGCTTTTTTGAGCCTTAGTTCTATTTTTGTTTTCTGAAATCCCATCCGTCTCACCGGAGACTTCCAGGCCTGCCCAGCCCTGGAAGGGGACAGGAGGTCTCCTGGCAGGGAAATGTCCCTTGTCCTCATACAGAACAGGAGTCTGAGGGCGCCCCCCCCTCAACAACCACAGCACTCAGGGATGACTGCCACTTGGGAACACTGGTGAGCACCAGCAACGTGGGGGGCACAAGTGGCCAGTGTGATCTCGACTGAACTCCCCATGTGATTACATGGGGGGGAGGGGCAGGGCTCACAGCACCGGGGCCAGCTGGGGGTGCTGGGACTGAGCGCCGAGAATGGTTCTGATACCGACCCTGACCCTCCTCAAGAACTGATGCTAGGCGGTGTGCCTGGGCTTCCGGGAGCTCATTTACCAGTGTTCATCATTACCATCAGATTATAGTATATCATACATTAATATACAAATACAGTATAATGCTAACACAATATAACATATTATGTCATATGTCCTTACGTGTGTATTATGTGTCATTATAATGATATTACATAATTTAATACAGTAGAACTACATCATCCTATGCCATATCTTGATTCATACGATGTAACTATATTATTTTGCTATGTTATGTTATGCTCTATCATATACTAATGTATCATAACTATATTATATTACATCATACATACTAATAAATGTGGACACATATATTGTACATAACGTGCATATAATAATGTAATATTATATAGTATTACGTAATTATATATAAAAATAATATGATACAGTATTCAATGGCAAATGCGATACGTATTGTATTATATTATATTATATTATACTATGTTATTATTACTATGATTGCCATGTACTGAGTTTGCCCTAAAGCTGGAATCCCCACCCATTTTTCTCTAAGTCCAGAATGTGTGAACAACAGTCTCAAGCCATACCAGGTTTGGTAAAATAAAAGGCTTCAAAGAAGACGGGCTTCCGAGGCCCCTGCTGCTATAGGGGCAGAGCCCGAAGGTCGAAGGCGCCGTAGGCTCTGGGGCCGGCCAAAACCAACCCGGAATCTCAGCTTTGTCGCCCCTTCTTCAGCCTCAGTTTCCCCACCCATAAGCTGTGGTCGTTTGGACAGCTGATAAGCAACCTCAGCTGCTCTCCATTGGCCGGCATCCACCCGAGACGTAGCAGGCTGGACGGACAGCAGCGTGTCGTAGGGCATGCGTGAGGTCTGGGTTCAGACACTGCTGAAAGCGAGCGCCAGGTTCCAGTTCACCAGTCGGGGACCCTTAGGCCAGTCTCATAAACGGCTGGAGACTTTCCCGATCCGTTCAAAGAGGATATTTGCTTCCCAGTGCTGTCGGGAGGCCTATTGTGACAGAGTTAACAAAGCACTTGACTCTCAACCGTGACCTGTAAATAGCGATTTGTTTACGAGTGACCCTGCTCTCCTTCTAGAGTTGGGGCAAGTTACCCTGGGGGTGGCAGGGAAATGACGACTCAGCTTTGCTTTGAGACTCGAGAATGGAGACCCACCTTGTTCTCCATTATCTGGATTGGCCAGGCCACCGGTGCGGATCTGGAAAGGTTGGGTGGGGGTCTGCTGAAGTTCCCTCCGACGCAAGACTCTGAGAAGCTCCAGTGGGGCCGCGGAGAAGCCTGTGGACGGCTCCCTGGAGGCCACCTCCACCTCCCCTACCTCAGCATCCTCAGCAACCACCTCATCCCTGCCCACCCCGTTCGCCCACCTCGATGCCCACCCTGCTTCCTCCACCCAGTGTGACCCTCTCTCCTGTCGGGAACCTAGTGCACTTTCCCCTCTGTTCGTTCACTCCGGGAACATTGACTGTGCACTCGTGGTCTCCCCACTGGCTGTAACTCACCCACAGTCTGCTTTCAGCCCCGCCCAGGACACTTGTCACCCCAAACCTTACAAGAATATTTGTGTAAGGCACTCACGTCTGCATGATTGGTGCATAGTGGAGGCCTGGCTAAGGACCGCAAAGAATTTCGGCTGTCAATGGGCTTGGCATTTATTCCACGCACATGGAATTAGTGGAAAATACGATAGCCAGGAGCTACACGAGGCTACTTAAATTCAAATTAGTTAAAATGAAATAAAATTAAAAATACAGATGCTCAGTCTTACTGGCTACATTTCAAGAGCCCAATAGCCATATAGCTGGTGGTTATTGTATCGCACCCCGCAGACAGAAGATTTCTATCTTCGCGGAATGTTCCATTGGACCACACCGCTCGCTCAAGATACTCTGTCTCCCTTGAACCTCTCTTATGCCCTCTCACTGTGCCCTTCACTTTAAAAACCCTAACCAATGACTTGCACACTTATTTGTTTAGAGGAGGTTTCCCCTATTAGACTGGGAGCTTCCCAAGAGTAAGGATTATGTTTATCTCTTATGCCACTTGAACCTCCACACTCTGCTTTTTTAAATTTTTGTTTAAGTTTGTTTATTTTGAGAGAGAGAGAGAGAGAAAAAGAGAGAGAGCAGGGGAGGGGCAGAGAGAGAAGGAGAGAGTGAGAATCCCAAGCAGGCTGAATGCTGTCAGCGCAGAGCCTGACGTGGGGCTCGAACTCGCAAACTGTGAGATCATGACCTGAGCCAAAAGTGAGAATGGAACACTCAACCGGCTGAGCCACCCAGGCCCCCCGAACCCCCACACTTTGAACAGGACTGACCCACAGGGAGCACCGAGATATGTTGGTAAAATGAATGCATGGAACGTGGTGCCTCTACACCCCACTGACCTGACTTCAAGGTCTACGTGGGGGACAGCACCCGTCTCTTTCCAGCTTCATCCGTCTCTTGCCCTGCTGATACCTCCTGCTCTGCCCACACACATCCAGCCAGGTCTCGCTTCCCTCCTCCTTGCCTCTGTTCACGCAGGGCCTCTAGCCCCCGCGACGTCCTTCTACGTCCAAGTTTGCCTGATTCCATTGGCCCATACTTGAAGGAAGAGAAATGCCACCTTCTCCAGGAAGTCTTGTTGAATAGAATGCCTCCCTTTTGTTCCCTCACCTTCTTCCCACAAAAGGGAGTTAGGAATGACCTCCTTCAGCTTTGAATGTCCTTGGTTTTAAACCTAAAACTCTCAGGAAACTCCTCTCCTATTGCCCTGTCCATGGCCGTTTTCCAACACTTTATTCTCCCTGGTTCTTTTTTTTTTTTTTTTTCCAATTTTCTAATCTTTTTAATGTTTATTCATTTTTAAGAGAGAGAGAGACAGAGCACCAACAGGGGAGGGGCAGAGAGAGAAGGAGACTCCAAATCCACAGCAGGCTCCAGACTCTGAGCTCTCAGCACAGAGCCCCACGTGGGGCTCGAACTCACGAACTGCGAGATCATGACCTGAGCCAAAGTCAGACGCTCAACTCATGGAGCCACCTAGGTGTCTCTGTTTTTCGTGTTTCCCAGGCTCTGAGGAAAGGCCTTGGCACAAGATAGATGTTTAGAAAAATTACGTGAATGAACATGAGTAAATAAATCATCATTTCCTAAAGCTATGATTCGATGATTTTTCATACATAAATGATCGTTTCCACTAAAGAGCTCAATTCTCCTGCGGCTTACTCCATGACTTCTTCTTCTTCTTTTTTTTTTTTTTTTTTTGTCTAAAAATTCATGTTAAACTGTAAAACATAAATCTCTGTAGCTTCTGTAATTTGTAAAACTAAATTGTAAAATTAAGAGTTTATTACGTACAATGGTTCAAGGACCTAGGGCTAAGAGAAGCAACTTTCTAAATGGAAACGTCTCTGGGGAAGGGAGGCACATTCGTTTTGATTCTACAACAAAGTAAATTAACCAAAATAGAAGAGATGAGAACCGTTCGTGTAACTTGCTTGCAACTTAGATCCATATTAATTTCCGACATGAAATGCATGGATTTTAGATCAATATTTAAATAAAGAAGCTACAAATAAAGGACCACCTCCCTTTCTACCACCATCCTACTCCTCTGAGACCATGCTCCAGAGAACAACGACACTGTTTCTCTGTGTTGAAAGCTTGAAAGATCTTTTTTTTTAATGTTTATTTATTTTTGAGTGAGCTTGAGAAAGAGAGAGACAGCGCAAGTTGGGGAGGGGCAGAGACAGAGGGAGACACAGGTTCCGAAGCAGGCTCCAGGCTCCGAGCGGTCAGCACAGAGCCCGACACGGGGCTCGAACTCACGAACTGCGAGATCATGACCTGAGCCAAAGTCAGACACTTAACCGATGGAGTCACCTATGCGCCCCTAAAGCCTGAAATGTCTTGCACATCCACTGCCACATGCACACCAACTCTGTAGTTTGGGACCTTTATCCTATTGAATGCTGGTCCCCAAATATGGCCAACATGACCTGTTAGAAGAACACGCTAAGAGTATTGCTTACTAAAGCACTGGGGAACCTGGGAAGAACTTTAACAGTGTCTCCGGGGAGGGGGGTGGGTTAGGGGGGAAGAGGCAAGGTTGCAATTTATTCAGGATGGGCAACTCGGGTTAAACAGGTGTTCCAGTGTGGAGGGGGTTTGGTGGGGGTTAGGGTACGCATCACAAGACAACGGTCCGAAGGGATGGAAAAAGCGAAATGAGAATTTCCGAACCAAGAAATTAGAATAATGTTAGGACACAAATTGTCTGTGGCCGTTTGACCTTGCAGAAAAGTCGATGGTTATTTCAGGGACCTCTGCAGCGAACAGTCAGACATCAAGCCATTTGCCTGCAGAAGACTTTCTGGCACAGTGAAGTTGTGTTAACCAAGGCGACAGAAGTGTGAATCATGCTAGTGTAGACGATAAGCTCGCTTAGGGGAGAGAGCTTCAGACCTCAGTGGTGACGGACTCCATGCACGAGTGGATGTAGACCGGAGGAGAGACATAGCTTCTGGAAACAGGACGCCATTTCCTTCTTCCATACAGATACCCATGTTTAGAAGCAGTGCCTGCCTTGTTCTTGAACTCTAGGGTCGGAATGAAGGACCCCTCCCTGTCTGCAGGGAGCCCACCCCCCAAAAGGAAAGAAGGGTTGTTAAGAGCCGTTTCTCCCCTGTCTGGCACACGATATGCAAAATAAGACCTTAATCTGAGTGCTTTTTGAAACACTCCAGTTGGTTTCTGATCCGTGAAAGTGTTACATAAGTAGATATATAAATACACGTCGATCAATATTTTATTCAATTGTCTTTGAACCACCTTTGAACCGCCTTCCGGGTGGGTGGCAACTGAGAGCGTTGGGAATTGTAAATGCCGGTTGGCAACTGGTGCTTAGTGACTTTAATTTCCTTCCGTGAACACGGAAGGCGTGTGGAAAGGTGCCACCCTCGTTCAGGGAGGCGATCTGTGGGATGAACGCCAGATTGTGTACGAGGGCCCACGTGGCACCTCGGTAACACAAAAGGTTGACGCCGCCCGGCACTTCCAACGAGGCCGCCAGAACCGGAAAGTCAAGACCCTGGCCGAGACCTCCGCACCTGCTTTCCCACTTCTACGGCACAGCAGAGACATCAGGTTCCGTTTCTGCAGCAACCGCAACACGGCACACAGCACACAACTCCGCCCTCTCGAGCTCTGCCGCCCTGTGTTGTTGACGCTAGATGGTCTTCACGTTTGCGAGTTTTACTGAACTCTCCTCCTTTCCTTCGAAGCGTTGCATACAAAAGGGGAGAAGCAGACGGTGGCGATGCGGTCCCCCGTTAGGTGACGTCTGGCTGCCCCAGGAAGGAGCCCACGGAGGGGCCGGGGTCCCATCCAGCCTCACCAGCTTGGGGTGCTGTCGTGAAGTCGAGGCCCCTGCCCAGCCAGCGCGTCTCTAGCCCACCGTGTCCTGAGACTCCGGAATGTGAATCACAAACCCTTCCCCGCCTGCAGGAAGCCCAACCCCCAGGAGAGAAAAGGAAAGGGGTGGGAAGCTGTTTTTACCTGTCCATGCCCGTATGTTACGGATTTATTTGAAGGTACCTTTATCTGGATACAGCCATAGCACCACCTGTTCCGGGTAAATCTGGATTTGGAGAAATTCCGTGGAATCTGCTCAGTAATAGTTTCCTCTATTTACTTGGTGCCGTGAGAAGCCAGTTCCATCTGTATCGTACCCACATCCGTATCTATATCGACACGTATGCCCGTAAACAGCTATTTCATGCGGAGGTGAGGTCAGTCCTGAAAATCCGTCCGGCGGGTAAACCCATAGCCGGATTCCAAAGATGTGGGTTTAGGTCCCAGTTCTGCCACCGAGCAGGTGAGTGAGCTCAGGCAGCCTAAGTGCCCTCCCTGAGCCTCAGCCAGCTCATCTGCAGAATGGGGCTAAGAGTCCTGCCTGAGAATGTGGAAATACGCGTCACGCCCTGTGTGGTCACGTGCGCTGAGAGTTGGTAAATGGTAAAATAAAAAAATGGCATCGTAACCGGGCGCCTGGGTGGCTCAATCAACTGAGCGTCTGACTCTTGGTTTCGGCTCAGGTCATGATCTCACGGTTTTGGTGAGGTTGAGCCCCGTGGCGGGCTCTGCACTGACAGTGTGGAGCCCGCCTGGGATTTTCTGTCTCTTCCTGTCTGTCTGCCAAGGCCTTCCCCTGCTCCCGCTGTCTCCATCTTTCTCAAAATAAATAAATAAGCTTTAAAAAAGTCAGCATCATCAAAGTACGTATGCCAAGAGTGGATACATCTGAGTGATGGGATGATGTCTCTTCAATTTTTGTCTTCCCAGCTCTTTGGGATTGGCCCTGAGGGACATGCTTTTCTTTAACTCAGGAAAAACGCCTTAATAATGAAGCATGTGCACGTGTGTGTGTGTGTGTATGTGAGTGTGTGTGTGTATAAAGGAAAATTTAGTGACAGTACAGTCATTCCAACTCCTTTATGTGACCTAAATCAACTCTTTTACACTTGTCATTAGCCAGCCTCGTGTGGTGTGTTTTAATCTATATAGTCAATAGCGCTGTCCCTTTCCTGTGGGAACGTGTAGCTCATTAGAGCGGGGGGGCACTTTGTCTCAAGAACACTGTCCCCTCAGTCGGGGCCACGCTGATGTATGGGGGGGCAGAAGCAGAGTGCAACGGGAAAGAAAGCTCGCCCTGACTCTCCCTTGCCTGTGAGCCTGTTGCATGACTGGAGAGCACACAGTAGAGGGCTGATCCTTGCCCAGGGGAGGCGCCATCTTCCCAGGAGGCTGCAGTCACGGAACAGGCCTGCTTGGGCCCGAAGTAGGCCTGGGGCTTTAGGCAAGATGTCCTGGGACCTCGGTTGGGGAGGAGGCAAGTGGGCTCTGGATGGACTCCTCTCTTGGACCCGAGGCAGCCCTCATCGTGGAGGGATGGTTGAGGCCGCAGGGAGGCTCAGGAGGACCCCCTCAAGCACAAGGCCTGATGCTGAGCCCCCGGGGGTCTGGGTCTTGGGGTGATGCTACTCCAGTGTCCACTGCCCCGGGGTGCACCTGATGCTCTCTGGCTAAATAGCGAGCGAATAAAGTGGCTGGCCCTGTGCCATTCGTGGCTCGAAGAGTGACTTAAAGCTGAAGGTGAAAACATCTATCTAGACGCTTCCCTCTGGGGACAGGAGACGAGATGAAACTATCAAATACGGGAAAGTTCTGAGACTTGGAGGCACAACCTTTTGAGCAGCACTCTTAGCTTTAGGAACCGGATCCCGCATCTTCTTTAAGGACGCCTCTCCATTTGGGTTAAGTCTATATTCCGTTCCACCTGTTTTAATCCGCTCGCCTTCCTTCAAGCGGGGATTAATCAGGGTATGCAGCCATTTTTGACAATCGTGCTACGACAAGAGGTGTGTGGGCTCTTACTGGAAGTTTTAACCACACAAGGTGTGGACGCGGTGGGGTGACAGGAGGAGATCTCGGCGTTGGGGAGTTTGGTAGAATTAAGGAGAAAGATAAAACCGAGACGTGCTGGAGTGCTCTCTCTCCGGGCCGAGTAAGTTATGAGGGGCGAGTGGGTCTTGGAAGGAGCCAGTTTATCACACTCAGCATCACAGGACACATATTTATCGCCTGACTCGCTCCAGCCTTGTAGAGTGAGCGCAGAAGCCATAAACTGTGCACAGAAGACGGTGCAAACTGTTGCATTCTCTGAATTCATTGAAGATGATGTGAAAAAGTTGTTTGGATGCTTTATTATGTGTGGAAGGGTCATAAAAACCCGGCTGTGCCACCAGGAGGCGAGTGTGGTCAGACATAAGGGTGTGTGTGAAGGAGATGATGCTGCAATTGAACTTGAAACCCTCTCTTTATGGACACATTGAAAATCACGCTCGAACCAATAGAATGAGGAAGCAGGCACCGCGTATCAGAATCCCGCCGCTACGAGCCCTCAGCCCCGCAAAATAAGGTCTGGAGTGTTTTTGCTATCTCTCAGTTATGAAATGACGGCACACCAGCTTAAATACCATCTAAGTGCCAGGCAAGGATTGTTTTATTCATGTAACAAACAGTTAAGGCAGGGTCTCTATTCTGGAGTCCCTGTCAGATGCGGGCAAGTGGCTAGTGGCCGGATCATTTTAGTATGGAGTGGAGTTGTCTGTATACTCTGGACACACTTTTCCCTTTATAATCATTGTTAGGGTCATGCATGACCGTGGGAGGAAGTTTTCAAAGTTCTGAAAAAATAAGTAGAAAAAGAAAACATCAAGCATGTGTCAATGAGGGGCACCCGGCAGGCTGAGTTAGTAGAGCATGAGACCCTTGATCTCAGGGTCGTGAGTTCGAGCCCCATGTTGAGGGGAGAGTTGACTCAAGAAAACGTGTGGAAAAAGAATGTGTCAACCATATTCAAATAAAACAATTTAAATAAAACTAACTTTTCTCGTGGAAAGAGAAAAAAGAAAAAAACAACCTTGCCACTCAGAAACAACAAAATACCTATCTTTTTACCTATGCATACATTTTCGCATTATTGGTGTTCCTTAACTGTCTTTACTACATATAAGTGTTTCATATGTTACGTTATTTTAAATGCTCAGCAACCTTCTTTTTATGATTTTATTTTATTTTTTAAATTTTTTAATGTTTATTTATATTTTGAGAGAGAGAGAGAGAGAGAGAGCAGGGGAGGGGCAGAGACAGAGGGAGACACAGAATCCGAAGCAGGTTCCAGGCTCCCAGCTGTCAGCACAGAGCCCGACGCAGGCCTTGAACTCATGAACTGTGAGATCATGACCTGAGCCGAAGTCCGGTGCTTAGCGGACTGAGCCACCCAGGTGCCCCATGTTTTATTTATTTTTGAGAGAGAGAGATAGAGTGTCGATGGGGGAGGGGGGAGGGAGACACAGAATCTGAAGCAGGCTCCAGGCTCCCAGCTGTCAGCACAGAGCCCGACGCAGAGCTCGAACCCACGAACCGTGAGATCCTAAGCTGAGCCAAAGTCTGGCGCTTAACCGACTGAGCCACCCAGGCGACCTGAGGTCCTTGGTAATTTTTAAGTTCCTATGGGACTCTGACAGGCGACCCGTATTGAGAAACCATTGATAAATTAATTACGCTTCTTTTATTATTAAACAGCTTACGTCTCCCCAGGTGCTTTTTCCCCCCACCAATAACACATAATCCCGCAAGGAACATCTTGCTATAAAGCATGCCTGCGTTCTGTCTGCATTGTGTCCTCGGCAGAGAACCTGAGCAGTGGGATTAGCACATGCAAAAGACACCCTTGTCTTCCTACACCGTGATTTCTTCTCATTCCTCCCAAGGAACCCGTTCAGAGGCAGTGTGGCAATTTGACAGAGGGGAGCACTAAGCCTCAGGAAGTTTCAGGAGCTGGTTGAGTCTGGCTTCAAGGAACCTGACCTTTCCACTATATCTGTATTAAGTTCGCAGCCAATCCTTCTGAACTTTATGTCTGTTTTATTCTTGGTGCGATTGTGAGGTCTCAAGCCAAGAAGGTCCAGGAAAAACAGGTGGGTTTTAGGGATCCGTTGCTTAATCCAGACGAACTGAGTGCCTCCAGAGAACAGAAGATTATATGGCATGGTTTTGTGGTCGCAGACCGTGATTGACTAGCACACAACTACCCCCGTCATCTAGTTATTGTCAGAAGAATCAGAATTGTTAGAATCAAAACCCAAATCCCAGTCACCACTTTACTATTACATCCACTTTGTCCGTGAAGAAATGGAAATCAAAGACGTAGAGTAACTTCCCCTGGGGCACCTGGGCGGCTCAGTCGGTGAAGCATCTGACTCTCGGTTCTGGCTCAGGTCATGAACTTGCAGTTTCGAGAGTTCGAGCCCAGCATCGGGCTCTGCGCTGACAGTGTGGAGCCTGTTTGGGGGTCTCTCTCCCCCTCTCTCTCTCTGCTCCTCCCCTGTGCGCGCGCTCTATCTCTCTCAAAATAAATAAATAAACATTTAACAAAGTAACTTCTCCTTCCAGGTTTATAAGACAAGATCTGACTACCAAACGGGTTGTTGCCGTGTGCTTAAAAAAGACTCTACAGTCTGAGGCTTTTCCAAACCCACCCTCCTTCCTTCCCTGGGTGCCCGACCCACCTCTCAGTCTGAAGGACCCGCTCTCCCAGTCCTGCTCCTCCCCGTCTTTGTCATTCACAGCCATGTCCCCCGTTCAATCTCTTCCACTTCAGACTCAGTGTCGGGGTCTGCTTCCCAGAAGACTCTCAAACTAACACAAGGTGCTACCCAGCAAAGTGCAGGAAAGACGCCCCACACCAGTGGTGAGGGCCAGACAGCCACTCGTGGGGGTCCCTTGGGCACGCCTCGTCCCCAAACTGCATCGGTGGCATCCCACCAATGGCGTGACATTGGCCACGGCGGAAGCGTTTACACTACAGAGATGAGCATACTCTACAAATCAAGACTGTTTCTTTCCCTGAGAGCCTGAGTCGCCAAACGTTTCCTACCACACCGCTGTTCCCAATGTTGCACCAGCTAGGATTCTTAGAAATTCTGGTCCACGAGTGACATTTCCTTCCTTCAAGTAGGTAGCTGCACATAGCCTGCCTCCTGCTGTTAATCGCCCATTGATTCTCCTCCTGGAGTAGGATGAGAACCCTGTTCTTCATATCCCAAGAGTTAGTTCATCATGTACACACTTGTCTCCACCTGCTCGCAGGGAGAGTTTGTGTGTTCAAGTGCTTCTCATCATTCCCGCTTGCTTAAAACTCTCTAGTAGCCGACAACACTCGAGAATTTCATAATCATAAGAAATTGTACTGGCAAGAGGACCATTACAATAAGTCAAATTCAAAATGGTATGCTCTGGATGTAATTGCACACCCCCACCTTCTTCTATGCTTTGTTTTGTTGTTGTTGTTTTTTTTTTGTTTTTTTTAATATGAGCACCTGAAAAGTCTCGAAGAGACCATTTGTATTCGTAAAGGGTAGAAATCCTCATGAAAAAAAAAATTCAACCGCCACGGGAGTGAGGCTGGCCAAAACAAACAAACAAATAAATAAATACACATAAGGATTGGCTTCGGTAAGGAACATTCATTCCCTCTCGGTACTGGGAGAGGAATACAAATTTCCTTAGGGCTATTGATGGAAACATAAAAGAAATCATACCAGAAGATTTTAACTTGTGGTTTACTAGTAAAATGTAAGCATCAGTTTCTTAACTGCAACATGTCTCTTTTCTTTTAAGTTTACTTATTTGGAGGGAGACAGACATAGCACAAGTTGGGGAGGGATAGAGAGAGAGGGAGAGAGAGAATCCCAAGCAGGCTCCCGTGCTGTCAGTGCAGAGCCCGACGTGGGGCTCGAACTCATGAAACTGCCAGATCATGACTTGAGCTGAAACCAAGAGTCAGACGCTTACCTGACTGAGCCACCTAGGCACCCCCAGCATGAGTCTCTTAATACCCGCATCACAGTGTTGTTTCTGGGCACAGTAACACTATATGAGCGTGTGTGTGAGACGTTTGTCTATATGTGTGTGTGTGTGTCTATAATGTGTGTATATGTGTGCATATGTGCATGTTCATGTGTATGTGTGTGAGGTGTGTGTGTGTGTGTGTGTGTGTGTGTGTGTATACTACTAAGGTACCTAGTAAGTGTTCAATAAAAGGGAATTTATCCCCTGCCTTCTTTTTTAGTTAGTAGACTATATGGAGAATAAGGTTCCCCCATTGTCTTGCTGAGTGTATTCATTATTAAAGAAGAGAGATTGCTTTCTGGTGTTTCTGTAAGTGAACACTAATGCATTAAAAGTCGAAAATAAATAAAACAGGCAGACAAAAAGACAGGGCAGAATTCATAGTGGAAATATCTCTGTTAAACCTTGCAAAACGGGAGCATGGCCATGCAGAAGAAAGACGGGGCTGGGAGATGTTTGGAAGGTGAAGGACGCGATTATCCAGGGAGAGGCAAAATGACTCAGTGTCCAAGATGCCTTGCAGAAAACATGGGTGAGCATGCCATGACAGAGAAGATTGTTTTTTTTTTATAAACAATAAAGGTTTTCCGAACAGTCCCCCTAACCTTGTGCTACAATGATCACATGAGCTGGCCACAGGCCCTGAACGAGACCCAAGCAGTACACGGATTTCTGGATTCAGCTCCTTCCACCAAAACCGAGTAAAGCACAGGGGAGTGAGGTTAGGAGGTTGCGTGACAAATCGCCTTGGATGTGGTTTTCATCCTTTGTCTTCTATTACATAAGATCGGAACGCAACTGAGTGGATGGCCGGGGCAATAATCCTCACGTTTAATACAACTTCTGCTACACGCAAAACAGTACCAGAAAAACCGTTCCTATCTTGATGATAGGTAAATAATCCTTTAGTGTCACAGATGAGCGTGTGACGGGCATTCTCTGTTTGTGAAAACACCTTTATTTTTGTACCCCATTACAGCAGAGATCTCGCTACGTAGGTAGCTGAATTCATACACCGAGAGACAGGGAATAAACAATTCACACACATGCACACACGCCAGTGAGATAGCGGTCACACAGTCATACAATAACAGCTCCCTGCTAGAAGCTAGAGAATCTTTCTCTGTTTCCCGACGACAGGAAACACAGCCCTCTGTAATAGAAAGAAAGCCGGGCTCTGCGCGTTCCTACGACCGGGGTCCGAATTCCAGGTGCCTGCCTGCGTAGCTGTGTGGCTGAATATTGTTCTGCAAACTCTCACTGTGCTCATGAACCACCCCCGGGATCCCGCCTCCAAGCTGGATTCTGATTCTCGGTCCGGGGCTCTGCGGTTCCCACAAACTCCCCAGCTGGTGACCCTTGGATTCCACTGTGAAGGGCACGGATTTAGACCCGCCTGGGTCTTCTCTTTTGGGTCTCCGTGTCTCCATCTGCAGTGGGGTGCCGATGTGTGTTTAACGATGCCGCTGAGGGTTCTACCCACCGATGCCTGGAGCAGCCCCAGCCGAGGGTCTGGTGTGCCCTGTGCCCCACAGGTGCACGCCCGGGCACGGAGCCAGTGCCCCCTAACCCCCTGATGGCAACGCGGTCAGTCCCATCCACATCAACATCATGGCTCAACTTTCTCTTCCCCCAACAGCTAATGGGGCCACATTACTTAGCCCCGGAAATGCTGGCCCCGACGCACCGTGCATTCCATCGACTTCTTCAAAATAGACATAAAATTGGGAAGGAAATAAAGAAAACGTTTGCCACGGAAAGTATCCACAGCTCGGCAGAGCCCGGCATATGCACTGGATAGCAGCTTCGTTTCCCAGGGTCTGACAGAGGCCATAATCCATGAAAATGGAACACAAGTCCCTGCAGGATGCACTTTGCGGTAAGCGGCCAAGATTCACTTGCAGCTCGGCATGAGACCCTCGAGTTCTCTTTGGTACGTTGCCCGACCCGAGAAAGCTGAGAATGTGTCCATTATTGCGGGGGCGGCTGGGGGGACGCGGTGTGACGGGCGGGGAGGGTGGCGGATCGGGGACCCCCCGGGCGCAGAGCACGCCTTCTAACCTCTTCCGTTCCAAGAAGGGTGCTCGGGTTGGCGTCTCGAGGCACCCAGAGCCCGGGCGGGGCAGGGCGACAGACGATTTGGGCCGCCTTCCTCCCAAGGCACGCCAGTGGCGAGATCGGGGTGTGAGGAAGGGTTTTAACACCTGTGGAAATGGGGGAGCCCGCACGAGCCAGCTCTGCCCCTCCCCTGCGGCGGGCAGAGTGCCCTGGTGAGCAAACCGGGAAAGCGCGAGAAGAGTAATGGGCCCCGCCGGCGAGGCCATGGGGTGCTAGGCATCTGGGTCCCTGCCTTTCTGGAGGGCAATTTGGCGCTCCTAACCAAAACCTCTAAAAGTGTGCATGCCCTTGGACGCTGCAGCCCTGCATCTGGAATATTATCCCAAGGACACAGCATAAACGTGTGGAATATTTAGCTTTAGGTTACCATGCCTAGACCCAGGATGAATTTTTGTGTTTCCTCTCTGCTTGTATCTGTTTATTTTTTGCAAACTGGATGCGGTAGGGGCAGCCAAAAACAAAACCCAAACCAACCGCAGGGGTACAAAGACAGAGCAAAAAAGGGATCTCTTTTCAAAGCCACAGGCAGCTGGAGACTGGAGGAGGTGGCTTCCGGTGGAGGGGGTCCTCGGGCTTAGAAGCAATCCCCTAGGTGGTGAGGAGTATTGAGCAAATACCCTCCCCAGTACTCCCAGGCAAATCTGAGAATGCAGGTGTGTTAGACTCAGAAGTTAAGTGCCCTGCTTTGTTATGTAAATCGTTAAGTGCCCTTCTGAGCCAGAACTGCATTTCTGCAGGCTCCCTTTGCTGCTTTATATGTGTATGTATATAAAGAGCCCCATTTCCCTTCTAGGTAGGGATTCCAGCAGGTTGCAGTTGGCTTGGAAAGAGTGGCCATTAAACTGTGTGATGTTCAGAGGGTGAGAGGCAGGCGGAGGCCAGGAATACGGCCTGAGGACCTGCCCTCAATTCGTTTATGTTCTAGAGGGCTGAGAGATGATAAGCAGACCCAAGAGGAAGAGAGTAAATAGAACCGTGTTTACATTATAAGTTCCCTGAAGAGGAAACGTACAGTAAACAATAGGCAGTATGGGGACTAAGACACTCCGCTAGGACAGTCTGGGTCCCGGGGGCCCAGCTGAGGCGGGAACAGGTGAATGCGGGAGGAGGGCCAGTTGTAGCCAGACCACGGGAACGCTCAGAGCAGGTGTCGCTGTGAGCATCTACGGACAGAGGGCGTGTAGCTGGGGGACAGGTGGGTGCCTGGGAGATTTTATCTTGCATGCGTAGCGGAAGGCAGATTTACCGGCTTATGAAAATGATGGAGGAGAGAAGAAGAACCCGATGGTACAGAATAGAATGCGGGAGACTAGAATAAACAGTCCTTGAGAAGGCGGGAGCTCAGAGGGCAGGGAGGACAAGAAGAGGAGTTTGTCTTAGGGACGAGACGGGTGCTCATTCCATCCAGTGAGGGAGCCAACCCGTAACGGTGGGTGCTGACACAGGCAGCCCGCGACACTGGGCACACGAAGATGGAGAGTTTGATCCATCTTTGAAATGCACGGGGAGGGGGCACCTGGGTGGCTCAGTCTGACTCTCGGTCTCAGCTCAGCTCATGAACTCGCCGTTTCATGAGTTCGAACCCCGAGTCTGACTCTGCGTTGGCCACGCGGAGCCTGGTTAGGATTCTCTCTCTCTCTCTCTCTCTCTCTCTCTCTCTCTCTCTCTGTGCCTCCCCTGCTCACACTGCCTCTGTCTCTTTCCAAATAAATAAATAAACTTAAAAAATTTAAAAAAAACAAGCAAGAAATGTAAGGTGAGGTCACCCACCAGTAGAAAGTATGCTGGAGGGGGGGTGGGTATTTGAGGAGAGAGAAGTTGTTAAACCATCGTCTGTGGGGCTGGAAAGGTAAATTAACTTGGAAAAGGCAGAAGGATTGTCTAGTCAGATTCATGCCTGTTTCAGATGTGCGGTCACTCCTTGACATGCATCCCCTCAGCCCTGTTTTGTAAAAGTCCACAGCCACAATCGGCATCTTGAGAGCAAATGCAGAATAAGTGGGCAGTGGGTATAATCAGGTGTGATGATTAATTTTAGGTCATCCTGGCTAGGCCACAATACCCAGATATTTGATCAAACGTCATTCTAGATGTTTCGGTGAAGGTGATTTTTATTTATTTTTATTGTTAATTGTTAGAGAGAGACAGAGGCAGAAAGAGACAGAGAGCGGGGGAGAGGTAGAGAGAGAGAGAGATGAGAATCCCAAAGGCTTCATGCCCAGCACAGAGACCGAGAAGGGGCTGGCTCTCAGGACCATGAGATTATGACCTGAGCTGAAACCAAGAGTTAGACGCTTAACCGACTGAGCCACCCAGGTGCCCCAGTGAAAGTATTTTTTGGATGAGATCAAATTTAAATCAGTAGACCTTCAATAAAGCAGATAGTCCTCCGTAATGTTAGTGGGCCTCATGAAATTAGTGAAAGAACTTAAGACTGACCTCCTTGGAAGAAAAGGAAATGTTTCCAAGAGACCACCTTTGGACTCAAAATGCCACTCTTCTCTGAGCAGCCAGCCCGGCGATTTCTACCCTGGAGGGTTCTAACCATGGAGATTTTGAACTTGATGGACTCCAGAGTCACAAAAGCCAGTTTTTTTAAAATAATTCTATCTATGTACACATCCTGTTCATTCTGTTTCTCTGGAAAATCCTGTCTAAGACACCAGGTTTAGGGAGATGGGTGGGGTTACTAGGAAAGACAGATGAGTGGAGAATGCTCAAGGGAATGAAATCTGTTTTCTACGGGCTGGTCATGGTTGTGGTCAGGGAAGTTGTACCTGGCGGGAGACTGTATCCAATCAGAAGGGGCTAAGTTACCCTGGAAATCAGAAACAAGCCCAAAATCTCAATGGCCTATATCACAGCAAAAATGTATTTCTCATGCAGGATAGACATGGCCTCTGTTTGTTGTGACCCTTCGAGGGACTGGGCTGATGAAGGTTCCATCTTGGCACTGGCTCCCAGAATGACAGCAACAGGAAGGAGTCTCTCAAGGACTCGCACTTGTGACTAAAATCCACACGTCACTTCTGCGCAGATTTCATTCGCCAAAGCAAATCACAAGGCCTCACCCAATTTCAGGAGGTGGCGAAGGAGCTGTTCTGGCATGGTTGGGAAAGAAGAATATCAGAAACTTGAAGGAGTTTTAATGACTAGCAAGGACGGCAGACACTGACAAAGTGGTAAGATCGATGGGCTGGGAAGCTGCAGAAATTCTGGACTCAGAGGAGTAGAGTGATCTGGAAGCCTGGAGGCTACAGTCAGAGTGTGGTGAGTGGCTGAAGCTCAGTCTCAGAGATGGGGAAGCCATCAGAGATGACAGTTTGAAGGGAGGACCATGCTGGTGGACACCCGAGGAAGGGTGTAGAGTAAGACCCATGCAGTAGTCTTTCTCAGACTTTGGAGAGCATCAGGACTTCATGAAGGGCTTGTTCGTATACAGATTGTGGGAACCACCTCCGAAGAATTTCTGGTTCAGGCCTAAGGTAGAGCCTGATGATTTGCATTCCTGACGGGTTCCCAGGAACTTCCCATGACCTTCACCTTCGAGCTATGGATACGTGAGGAACAAGAGGCCTTGGTGTTAGATAGGTCACTACAATGGATGGTGAAGTTTTTAAGAATGATGACTGGAGAGGCGCTTGGGGGGCTCAGTCAGTTAAGCATCCGACTTTGTCTCGGGTCATGATGTCACAGTCCGTGAGTTCGGGAACCACTTCAGGCTCAGAGCCTGGAGCCTGCTTCGGATTCTGTGTCTCCCTCTTTCTCTGCCCCTCCTCCCCTCTAAAATCAATCAATCAATCAATAAACAAACAAACATCAAACAATTAAAAAAAAAAAAAAGAATGATGACTGGAGCCAGTGGCTAAACTAGTTCATGATCCCTGGGGGCAATAGTTTATTGACAAATGGTGGCACCAAGAATGATTATAGAAAATCTGATGGTATGGACTTCAAAGATTTTTATTGTGAAAAGAAGAAAATAAGATGATCTGGAAGTGGCTTTGAGAAGCAAAGAACACACTTATCCAGCATACAGATTTCAAGATAGACATCATGATGTGGAAGAAAAAGAGTGCCCGCTTGATAACGCTCTAATGGAAATGGTGTCTTAAAAATAAAAAAGTGTGACAACCACATAAGGGGAAGTTTTTATGTGCATAACTGCCATCTGCAAGTGAGACTATTTTGTTTCTTCCTTTCCAGTCATTGTCTTTTTATTTTCTGTGTCGTATTGCTCCAGTTGTAGCCTCTGAAACGATGTTAAATAGCGTTACAAGTAAGCATCCTTGCCTTGATCCCAAACACAAAGGCAAGCTAGTATTTCAGCGTAAAACATAACACTAGCTGTGGCTTCTCATGAAGCCATTCTGTGATTGATAAAGTTATATTCTGTTCTGGCTTTGCTGAGAAGTGTAGGATGACTAAGTATTAAATTTTGGTGAGTGCATTTTCTTCATGTATTGAGCTAATCGTATGATTTTAATTTTTTGTTGTTCTGTTAAGGTGGTGAAATATATTGTTTTTTAAAATGTCAAGCTAACTAGATGTTAGTGTATCCTAGCATTCCTGGGATAAACATTCTTGGTTATGATAAGTTAACATTCTTATGCATTGCTGGATTTGATTTGCCAAGTTTCTGTTAATAGTATTTCCATATATGGCGATGAGAGATATTGACTGTCATTTTGCCTTTCTTGTATTACCTTTTTCTGTTTTGGTTTCATAATAATGCCAACCTCCCAAAATGGAATTAGAGAGTGCTGCCTTCTCCTATATTTTCAGAAAGGGTTTGAATAGATGGTTACTATTATTTTTTTAAACATTTGATAGATTTCACCAGTAATGCCATCAGACATAGAGCTTTTTTTGAAGAAAAGCTTTTGAGTAAAAACTAAATTTTCTTGATAAATATAGGTCTATACATAATTCCAATCTGTGATATATGTCAGTTTTGCTAATATGTGTCCTTCAAAGAACTTGTCCATTTAAATTTTCAGGTTCATTGGCATGAGAATTTTTTTGTTGTTGTTATATTCTTTCATGAACCTTTCAATCTTCCCAAGAGATGCCTCTTTAATCCACAATGTTCATTTGTAGTGCCCCCCCCACTTTTTTTCCTGATATGAGTAATTTATGTTTTCTATCTTCCTTTGTTGGTCAATTTAATAAGAGTTTTTATGTTACATTTATCCTTTCAAAGAATCAACTTTTGGTTTGGCAGAATTTCTTCCTTCCTTCCTTCCTTCCTTCCTTCCTTTCTTTCTTTCTTTCTTTAAAAAAAATTTTAATGTTTATTTATTTTTGGAGAGAGAGAGAGAGAGCACGAATGGGGGAGGAGCAGAGAGAAAGGGAGGCACAGTATCCAAAACAGGCTCCAGGCTCTGAACTGTCAGCACAGAGCCCAACGTAGGGCTCGAACTCACAAACCATGAGACCATGACCTGAGCCAAAGCCGGATGCTTAACTGACTGAGCTACCCAGGCACCCCTCTTTCTTTCGTCTTCTATATCACCGTTTTTCACTTTTCACATTACTTCTGTTTTTCTGCCAACTATGAATCAAATTTCCTCTACTTTTCCTAGTTTCTTAATGTGTAAACATAGACCAATGACCTTAAAATATTTCTCCATTTTAAATTTTAATCACGTCGAGTGGCAAATTTCCCTCTGCATGGTGATTTATCCACATCTTGAAATGTGTCATTAACAACATTTCATCTTTTCCTTTTAATGTCTTTTCTGATTTTTTTTTTCCTTGATGCATAAGCTATTTAAAATATGTGGGTCAACTTGGAAATTCTCCAGGTATCTCTTTGGTTATTGCTTTCTAATTTCTGTTTTCAAAATTATTGAGGCTTCGTGTGTAACCAGATTATAGTCTGGGGTGGTGAAGATTCGGTTGTGTACTCTAAATGTCCTGTGGGTCAATTTGGTTTATAAGATCATTCAAATCTTCTATACTCTTGCTGACTGCCTGAAATGGTTTCATTTTACCTTCATATCTGAGACATCTTTTAGTTGGATGTACATTTCTAGGTTGATAGGGATTAAAACATTTTTTCACTACTTTACAGACATGAGGCAATTGTCTCCTGACTGCAATTCTTTTGGGTGAGAAGTCAGCAGTAATTTTTAGAATTTTTCCTTAGGTACAATATTCCTTTTTTTCTGGATGTTTTTGCCTTTTTTGAAATTTTTACTTCAGGTTTTGCTTTTCTGATGTTATTATGGTGGGCCTACGTGTAGATTTCTTTATGATTATCTTACTTGGGTTTTGTTAAGATTCTTGGGCCTATGTGTTGATATATTTTTCAGATTTGAAAAAAATGTCAACTATATTTTTCAAAAAAAAATGCTCCAATTCTTCCTTGTAGAGGGGCAATCTTTTGCACTTTAGTGTGTATAGTATCATTCTTGGCCTCTGCCCACTAGAGGGTAACACCTGGTTATGATTGTCAAAGATGTCTTCAGAGATCATCAAATGCCTAGGGTATATGCACTCCTAAGGTGTGGTCTTTCTGGAATCCCAGCTGAATATTCAGGCATGGAGTGAGCGCCTTCCACTGTGGCATACCAGGCCTCCACATCTCTCGGTTCCATGTGAATTCTAGAACACCTGTTCTCCCTATAACCCTCCACTCTTCCTCCAATCGCACACCATCTTGTTTGTGCGTGTGCTGTCCAGTGTTTGTCCCCGGACTCCGGGATGCCCCCTGCATATTTATTCAATATAATTAATAATAATTCTCTTATTCTCTGCCAAGCTGCTTCCCCTCAGTTATTTTGCATCTCAAAGTCTAGCCATGAACGTTGACGTCAGTTTCCTTAACTCACAAAATCACTGTGCCCTGTCGTATTTCATGGTATTTCCCCGCCATCTCCGCCACCACCTTGTTGTCCAAATATGACATCAAGGAGAAATTTGGGGAAGTATTGGGTCTCGTTTCTTATTTCCTTTCATCCAGAAATCACAATCCCATGCTGCCTGTTGTTCAATGTCTGTAATCAAATCAGTTTGCCCAGTTTTATGGTTTCTGTGGTGGGATCGGCTGGTCTGGTACCAGCTGACGTTTGTAATGATCGCTGTGCTATTGCCATTTGAGTATAAATCTACAATTAAGTTCTAACAGTGATACTAGCACCCCCGACCCAGACACGCAAATAAACACACACACACACAGAGGCACACACATGTGCACACACTTTGGGGGTGGAGTGGACCTTCCCCTGAAGTATGAAACTTTCCTATGAAGTCTATAGGCAACCATCTTATAAAGAGACTGATCATAGGATATGAAATGAAGTCATGTGGGGTGCCTGGGTGGCTCAGTCAGTTAAGCTTCAGACTCTTGATTTTGGCTCAAGTCATGATCTCACAGTTTGTGAGTTCAAACCTCATATCCTGCTTTGCACTGGCATCATGGAGACTGCTTGGGATTCCCCCCCCCTCTTTTTGTCCCCCCTTCCCCACTCGTGCTCTCCCTCTCAAAAAAATCATTTAAAAAATTTAAAAAAAAAACAGAAGAAATGAGGCCAATATGGGGAGATTTAGCTGAGTGAAGGGGTGTGAAGGCACTCATAGCACATCCTGGGATAGAGGGAGTCTTAACACCCCCTCTGTTTTAGGACTGGGTACAAGTTAGACTTTCTTCTATATGTCTTTTCCTCCACTCACTGAATCTCTATAATGTTTTGCCAAAGTTGGAAGATTTTCCACTCTTTATAAAATGAGGAGTGGGATGATTGCACACTTGAATGTGAATATTTAGACCTATCAATCCCAGCCCCCTTATTTTGAGAGTGTATGTTATAAGTAATTAGTGAAACCGAAATTGATGCACTGGAGAAAAGAGGGGATACGAAGGTAACACAGGGATAGTCACTACAGGAAGCACCTACTATTCCCAGATCCAAGAAAAGAACAGGAAGAAATTGGATTTTTGAGCCTCAGGGCTGAGAGAGGGACCCTGTGGAACCGGGACCCAGCTATCTGGGAAAAGGAACATCAGTCTGCTCATGGTGCTTCTGGACTCAGAAGAGGACCCAGGGGCCTGGGCTCTGGGCAAGAGAGCTTCCTGGCTGGTGCTGGCATCACTGAGGAAGCAGCAGGTCTGGAAGCATCGGGGGGAAGAGAGTCTGGGCTGTAGAAACCCACTTCTGCGGCCGGGGCGCGGAGCCATTGCTGGGGCGGCACATGACCGCTACAGCAACAGCAAAGAGAAGGGGCAGGAGCAGGTTCTCTGTCCCTCGTCTCCCTGCAGACCCTGCAGCATCCTTTCGCAGCAGAATCTGCTGGGGAGCTGGCTGGCAGAGGAGAAACGAGCTTGGAAGGGTCTGGACGCGGACAGCGTGAGGAGGAATGCACGAGAGCAGGTTTGGGGACGGGCCGAATTGCCAAGCCAGCACAGCCGTGGATGATACCTGTCCCAGGGTCACTAATCCTCGAGGGACTCAGGCTGCAAGCCCGGGAGGGTGGCTTCTTGAGGAGGCCGTATTACACAAATACACAGATACCGCCTTCTCCTGTGGGCACCCAGCACGGACGCCTGGAGACTCTGAAAAAGCCAAACATCACAGGCACTTTGAGGGGTACCTGGATCCTCTACCCGTAGGGCGAGCCTGACAGATTTCACAGTTTGGATATTGATGACCTGTGACCCCGTTTTTGGATTCACAAACTTTCGAAGCGTGGCTACGCCGCGTAGATGAATAATGTTGAATAAAGGGCAGATTTCATGGCTAATAAGAAGGCATTGGCTAAATAAATTGTTATACACCGATACTGCGAAAGACTTAGCAGCCCTTAAACGTAATGCCATAAATGAATATTCAGGGATACAGGCAAACATTCTAGTTAGACTTAGAAAAAGATCATGAACCTTATTGTTGAATTCTCTCTCCATAAGCATTCATCTTCATATGAATCTGTACATTACTTATACAAAAGCATTTACAGCAGAACTTTACGGAGTTTCCGTGAGGGTCCAGCCCAGATGTAGTTCTTACTCTTCTTGTGTTTATATTTTTTAGTCTACGGGTTATTTTCTTCTATGAAAAATAAAACAGACTTTTTTTTCTTTTAATTTATGCTTTCTAGAAATAAGAAAGGATAACGTGTCAAAGTAATTAGAATGTGATTTTCTCAAATCCTTCGGAACTGATGAAGCCTCTATCTGCCCTCCCACTGCATCACCCTTGTGGTGGGAAATACGGTGTTAGGACATTTCCCGAATTCCTAGACCTGTCCTCTATGACCAGCCTCCCATAGGCAGCAAGTTCTTGGACTAGTACCAGGAAATGCTTCCCTCTTTTCTTAGTGGGAGGGATCTGTTAACCCTTCTTCTCAGTGACTGCCTCTCCAGTGCTTTTCCTTAGCTGCTTCTGGAAAATTCCTCAACATGGGAAGTCTGGTTCCAGCGTTCTGTCTTTATAAAGCCTCCCAGCATCCAGCTGGAGGAATCATTCCCTTTGTCGTCTAGGAGCTCAAGGCTTTGCCTTTTGACAACTCCTGAATTCCTTTACGAATAACATTTTAATTATAAGCGGTTATGTGAAGTTTGTGTGTGACTATCTTTCTCGATAGGGTCAGAGAAAGTGTTTTCCGCATCTCCAACTGTCAGAACTATCTTTGGCACCTAGAAGGAGCTCATCACATGTAGGTGGCATGGATTAATACAAAAATTCCTAGGCAATATTGATATATGCAGAATTTTTAATGCTTATTTATTTATTTTGAGAGAGAGAGAGAGAGAGAGAGAGAGAGGAAGGGGGGGTGGGGTGGGACAGAGAATCCCAAGCAGGTTCCACACCACAAGCACAGACCCTGACCCAGGGCTTGATCTCACAAACCATGAGACCATGATGAGCCAAAATCAAGAGCCAGATGGTTAACTGACTGAGCCACCTGGGTGCCTGTGATGTATGCGGAATTTTAAGGGGACCCACACGTGTACTGCCCCTTGGTGGACACACAGTCTCCTCCCCTTCAGCTTGAACAGGATTTGTGATGATGGGCTATCACTCCCATGATGCTTATATGGCAGCAGGGATTATGGAAGTGTAATCAAATCCCTCATCACTTGACTTTGAGTGAAGCGAAAAGCAGATGATCCTGGGTGGGCCTGACCTAATCAGGTGAGCCTGTCAATGAGAGTGAGGCTTTCTTGAAGGAAGAGGTTCAAGGTGTGAGAGGGCCTCCGGAGGGGGTCATGGGATGAGGACCGGAGGGAGCCTCTAGGAGCTGAGAGTCAGCCAGCAGTTAGCAAGATGACGAGGGCTGAGTTCCTCCAGCGACAAGGAGGCAGACTCTTGTCAACAACCTGAGGGCACATGGGAACAGATCCCTCCCTAGCTGAACCTCCAAAGGAGCACGTAGCAGCTAACAACTTGAACTGGCCCCATGAGACCCTGAGCCAGAGACCTATAGCCAAACTCTGCTGGACTCCTGGCCCACAGGAAGCGGGAGGTAATGAACGTGTGTCGTTTAAGTTCCTCGGTGTGTGTGGTGATTTGTTCCACGGTACACGAGTCAGCGTTCTCCAGAGAAACAGAAGAATGATAACTGGTTAATTATATATAAGAAATGTGTACTGATTTGCTTAAGAGATTTGCTCGTGGGACTATGGGCTGGCCAGTCCAAATGCATAGAGCAGGCCAGAATGCAAACTCAGGAGTCTCGAAGCTAGTTTTCTTCTTCTCCAGGAAACCTTAGTTTTAGTGATTAAGCCCTTTCAACTGCTTGGACGAGGCCCACCGCCGTCATCAAGGGTAATCTCTGTTACTTAAAATTAGCTGATTATAGGAGTTCACAAAGTCACTTGCAGCAACACTTAGATCCGCGTGTGATTAAATAACAGGGCACGGGAGTCCAGCCAGGCTGACGCAGGAGCACGATTCCCACCACAGCACACAGTAACAGAAAACGACTGCAAATTCATTGATGCTGGAAGCACAACATTAAAGTGGTATAAATAAAACGTTTTAGGGCGGGGGCGCCTGGGTGGTTCGGTCGGTTATGCATCTGACTTCAGCTCAGGTCGTGATCGCGCTGTACACGGGTTCGAGCCCCGCGTCGGGCTCTGTGCTGACAGCTTGGAGCCTGGAGCTGCTTGGGATTCTGTGTCTCCCTCTCTCTCTGCCCCTTCACCACTCATGCTCTGTCTCTCTCTGTTTCTCAAAAATAAATAAACCTTGAAAAAAAATTTTTAAATAAAAAAAAAATAAAACTTTTAGGGCAGAGCACGGCATATAGCACACCGGATAAATGACCGCCTTTTTTTTTTTTTTTTTAGAACCGTCTGCCTGGAAATTTAATGTTTTAAATAATACCTGTTCCCCACATGCACAAGGCAGCGTGATGTAATGGAATTATCACTGGACACAGAATAGGGATCGTTAGCAAATGTCGGTTCCAGAATTTGCCAGCCCCTTTATTTGGGGCAAGTCCCTTAACTTCCTTTGACTCCTGATCCATGAAATGGTCTCACCTGGCAGGAACAGAAGGTGCATTGATCTAAAAGTGCTTTCTAGCTGCACAGAATGCCTCGGAAGTGATCCAGCAGGACTTAAAATGAAACAGGCTTCAAGACAGTGGAAAAGAGAACCAGAAATTTAAAAATCCACTTAGAAGAATAGGAGAGCACGTTTCTTTCGAGGGCCGATGAAATTATCGTGGTCGAGCAGATGGAGGCTGGAGATTTGCAATAGCAAAGGTAAAAAGAGAAAGATGATGAGATATATTCATTTATTATTCCCACGACAACTGCTATGTCCTGTCCCGTAAGGGGAGGGGACGCACATTTGCACGTCCGAGAAATATTTCTTGGAGATATTTGATTGTGTTGCGACTCAGAAAAGGCAAAAAATGATGGACGTGCCCAGTACAATGGATGCGAGTCAGACCGGCCTGAGTTCAAGTCCCTGATCTGCCAGTTCCTAGATATCACTCCGAAGAAGGTGGCCTCTCTGAGGCTCCATTCTCGCAACCCCCAGATTGGGAAGAGGCATATCTTCTTTACTGAGTGGCTGTGATGTTTTTAATGAAGCTAGTGCATCTGAAGTTCTTAACACAGTGTGTGATAGAGAAGACCAATACCCATTACGTAGTCCATTTGAATTTTGACCATCATTCTTCAGGCAGATATTTAAACGTCCTTCCTGTGGTCTTTGGTCTTGCAAAGTCATGGCAGAAGTTGCCCAAAGTCTAGAATGAACACACAAGTTTTAGTTCCATCTATACATACCTTCTTTTTTTTTAATAAATGTTTATTTATTTATTTTGGGAGAGAGCAAAACAGAGGGGGGGGCACACAAATGGAGGAGGGGCCGAGAGAGAGTAGGGAAGGGACAGAGGATCCAAAACAGGCTCTGTGCTGTCAGTGCAGAGCCTGACGTGGGGCTTGAACTCACCAACTATGAGATCATGACCTGAACCCAAATCCAGGGTGGGACGTTAAACCGACTGAGCCACCCAGGCGCCCCTAAGCTTTAACTTCTGAGTGCGCTGTTCTAGGAACTACTTTAGAGATTATACTGCCATTGCGAGTTTCACATTTATCATCTATCAAAGTTCAGCACCGAGGGAGGTGATGGTATCTGCCTTGGCGGGAAGTGGAGTAAAGCTAGGAAATACTACAGGTGGGAGTCGAGCACAGGCCCTCTGCAGCCTTCCAGACCTCAGTGACAGCCCGATCTTCAGACCCTGGATCCATCCCGCCCTGCTTACTGCTCGCAGACCATCTCAACCTGGGAAAAACGGATGGTCCTTTCCAGGACGATGTTCATACACATGAACCTCACATCTCAACGAACATGTGTCTGACAGCAAATTGATGTCAGGACACGCTGCACTTCAGCAATTGTAAGAGGGCAAAATTAACCTCTGCTCAAGTAAACCCTTCCCGAATGCAGCACCGGATGCTAATAAGCTGAGAGCTTATCTTTGTGAGACCTGAAAAAGCCATAAAATGGAAGCTCTTTTTTTTTTTTCCAAATAAGAAACTGCCATACACCAGTAAGTGCGATTATCCGAAGAGAAAGTTGTTTTCTTTCTTTCTTTCTTTCTTTATTTCCTTAGGATATCACACCTGCTAGTCTGCATTTCCACGGGTTCATAGTCTTTCAATTAGATACTCAGTTGAATATAAATAACTTTGCCAGTGATCCTCGCGGAGGAATGTTTGGGGGGGGGAGTGTGGAGAAAGCAAAGAAAAAAAGCTTTGCAAACAAGAGGCCTCATCATCTCAATATTACACTTTGTCATTAATGACACTGACTGTTTCATTTATAATTCAGCCCAACTTCAGAGTAATTTGTGCTGAGAGCAGGAGCAAAGAGGGGGGACAAAACGAAGGCTGGAGAGAAAGTGTTTATATTAGAAATAATTTTAAAATAGTGTCTCTAATGCATAGTGAGAAGTAATATTATTTTCACCATTGAAATTCAATTCTATGCACAGTAGTTTTGTCTTTCTCTTAAGTAGCAAAATGGTTCTACAAAGGCTTGAATGTGGTGATTGAGTATATGTACCTTCCTTCTCCTTTTTTTTTTTTTTGCACTGCATCCTTCATATACTTTTATTTACAAATTAATTATCCTTAGTGGAATTTGTTTTGAATTTTCTTAATGTTTATTTTTGAGAGAGAGAGACAGAAGCAGAGTGTGAGTGGGAGAGGGTCAGAGACACACACACACACACACACACAGAACCTGAAGCTGGATTCAGGCTCTGAGCTATCAGCACAGAGCCCAATGCAGGGCTCGAACTCACAGACCGTGAGATCAGACCTGAGCCAAAGTTAGAGGCTTAACCCACTGCGACACCCAGGCGCCCCTAGTGGAATATTTTTTTAAGGTGAAGGAGCTTCTATTTTTTTTTTTAATGTTTATTGTTTTAATGTTTATTTTTGAGAGAGAGAGAGAGAGAGAGAGGGAGAGAGAGAGAGACAGGCTGTGAGTGGGGTAGGTGCAGAGAGAGAGAGGGAGACACAGAATCCGAAGCAGGCTCCAGGCTCTGAGCTACCAGCCCAGAGCCTGGTGCAGGGCTCAAACTCATAAACCAGCAGATCATGACCTGAACCCAAGTAGGATGCTTACCCGATTGAGCCACCCAGTTGCCCCAAGAAGGTTCTCTTTTAAGAGATATTTCAAGGGGCGGCTGGGTGGTTCAGTCGGTTAAGCGTCCGACTTCAGCTCAGGTCGCGAGTCTCGCGGTCCGCGAGTTCGAGCCCCGCGTCGGGCTCTGGGCTGATGGCTCAGAGCCTGGAGCCTGCTTCCGATTCTGTGTCTCCCTCTCTCTCTGCCCCTCCCCCGTTCATGCTGTGTCTCTCTCTGTCTCAAAAATAAATAAACGTTAAAAAAAAATAAAAAAAAGAGAGATTTCAAGATGTGAAGAGCAGAGATCTTAAGATCCCTCGTTGCATTCGTTTGTTCTGTCCACAAGCACGTGTTACCCCCTAGTAAGTCTCAGGCACCATGTTAAGCACAGAAATTACCAGGAAGTAAAAATGAGTCTCTGCCCACATAGGACATATTCCCAAAGGGAGGTGGTCCCAGAATAAACAGTTACGAAGAAGGGATGAGAAATGGCAGTGGGGCTTGGGGAGGATGCACCATGAAGGCAGCCTTTGATCCAATGGTGGACAGTAATGTCGAGGGTGACTATCCGGGATCCAGGGCAGAGTGTGGTGTGCTGGGGACCCATAAGAAGATCCAGTTTGCTAAAGAGTAAAATGTGAGGTGGGTGCTGTTGATGGAAGGAAAGATGGGCAGCTTGGTGGTTTCCACATTGTGAAGGACTTCAAAGGATGCCCAAAAGATGAGTGCATGCAAACGGGTGAAGTCAGAACAAGTTCGTTAATAGCATCAGGGTTAATTTCCGGATGATCAATGCGGGAGGCAGCGTTACAGGCACACAGGGACTCTCTGCCCCATTTTTGCAACTTCTTGTGATCCTAAGACTATTTCAAAGTAAAAATGTTGAAAATACTGAAAAAAAAATCACGCAACTGTAAAAAACGACACTAAGACATGAGGGTGGTCAAGTGTCAGTGCAGAGTGCAGTCCAGAGAT
Source organism: Acinonyx jubatus (assembly GCF_027475565.1). Taxonomy (NCBI): domain Eukaryota; kingdom Metazoa; phylum Chordata; class Mammalia; order Carnivora; family Felidae; genus Acinonyx; species Acinonyx jubatus. The sequence continues at coordinate 137,856,379 of NC_069386.1, read as the reverse complement.
GGGTTGCCTAAGAGGTTGCACTTGGAAGAAACTTCAAGGTTTTCAACGATGCCCACCTGTACCGTGCAGGAAATTAAGTGGAATCCCAGCCAGGACTAACGGGTACCATGATACATCAGCAATGGAGCTGAAATGAAATAGGCTTGTCTGTTGGCTGGTTGCTTGTTTCATTTTCTGTGTGTGCTTGGTTGGAGCTGCTGACCTATATTGGAAAGAGCACAGTCTTTTGAGTCAGACGCCCTCCTCTTCAGCCTACCCATGTGTGCTCAGCTCTGTGTGTCACGGGTTGTGTCCTGAAGTAGCTTCAGGCACACTCTGGACTGGACAGCCCAACACCCACTTCACCTCCATTACCTGTGGGACCCAAGTTCATATGTGCTCCACGCTCTCCACCTGTAGGGCAGAGGAAGTCACAGCACCTGTTGCATAGGTTTGTGGCAAGGGCCAACCTCAATTACCTGAGTGAAAAGATCTCAGCGTCTGTTGGAGCACAAGGGTGTGAAATCATTATTACCTATTGTTATGGTTTGAGCTGATTGAATCCAAACGTGCTATTTGGCCTTTATGAACTTCCAAGTCCACATCTGTGAAATGGGAATAATCATATGTACTCAGCAAGGCCACTGACAAGATGGAGTGAGATGACAGGTATTGTAGGTGTTGAACGGAGGACCCATTAATGCCTGTTGGTTCCTCCTCTTGCCTCTTGATTGTCCTTCCTACCTGGCCAGCCTCCCTGTGTCCAAACCCACCAAGTGCAAGTGGCCTAGTCCCCCAACCCCCGCCTATAGCTTGCCCTGCTCCAAGTTCCTGCCCAGGTCTCTCATCTGGGAATATATCCTTTTTTGAAAATAGATATTTATTATGGACAAAATGGAAAAAAAAAGTGTAAATAAAAAAGCAAGAAAATGCATGTCTGAAGTCTCGTGCTATGGAACGTTTTGACACAATTTCCTCCAGGTTCATTCTACGTATTTTTACACGGATGAATTTATTCAAAGAGAGAACAGCTGTGTATCCTCTCATTTATCGTTTATGGGGGAGCAGGGTAATGAGCTAAAGAGCCTTTTCCTTTGTCATACATTTTATTTCAACAACTTACAGTGGCTGCATAATAGTCCTTTGTCAGATGGTATACGTATGTATTCAATGATTCTTGTATGGAAGATTCTTTATATACATATATTCTCCATGTGCGTGGGTATAGATAGATATAGATATAGATACAGATATAGATACAGATATAGAAGATATAGATATAGATGGCTAATAATAAATAACAGCACCATAAGTGAACATTTCACGCATAAAACCAGGACTCACCAATGGACTTGCCTAATGTTGAGTTCGCGTCTCTCCCTTAGGTTTCTGAATGTCATATGCTCTAGCTCTGGATTCCACCCTTCTGCTTTTCTGAAATTCATCACTGCTGGGTAACTGCTTCTCGCTTGGCTTATGACCTGGCTCCTAATCTCTTTGGGTACCATGTTCTTCCTCCCAAAGAAGGCTCCTGTTCCATTTCTGCTTGCCAGATATTATCAGAGTTAATATGACTATCCTCTATTTTTCACAAGCAGAAACAAACAAAAACCCACAACAGACTCTTTCTGTTTTATCAGGATGACTTTGCAAGACACTTTGGTCCTCCTGTTTTCCTTACTTCGGTTTCGAATGGAAATGTCAGCTACTCCAAGAAGCCTAAAGTAGAATGGGGAAAACATGAACCAAGTCCGCTCTCGGGGGCTTGGCCGCGGTGCAGATACGCCCAATTACTAGCTTTGAGCTACAGCAGAGCTGAATTCCAGGGTCAATTCTCCCACCTCCTAAATGTGTGGAGGAGGAGGAAGTCTTGAACTTCTGTGACCTTCAGTTCCCTGCCTGAAACCAGCAACTACAGTAGATATGGGGGCTTCTGATCCTGGGGCTTGTGCTGGTCACTGGCACTTGTCCAGCCTCTGAGACGACTGGTACAGTAGAAGTCATTGCTAGAAACTCATGATACCATTGCTCACTATTGAGGTGAGCTTAGACAGGATAGTGACCCCCCCCCAATAAGCCTCAGTTTCTCTCTGAAAAAAACAAAGACAGAGAAGCACATATCTATTTTGTAGGGCTGTTTTATCAAAAGGAATAATGCATTTAAAGTGCCTGGCATATGCCAGACATTCAATAAATATTCATTTCTTCTCACTCTCCTCCTTCCTAATGCCATCTTGGATTTCACCACAAGGCGTTTGACCAGGCAAAGAAGGTCACGTTGGAGACTCGGGCAGTGTGGAGCCGCACTCCTCCAGACTTTTTAGAGAGTGATTGAAAGTTAAACTCGGCCAGGAGTCTGGTGACGTTTGGGTGAGAGACAGAGTTAAATTAAGGTTTAATCTTAGCCCCTTCCATGTGTTAACCAGGCTGTGCAGAGCGGAGAGCTTGAAAGAGATTCAATGCTGAATTTTCTCACTAATCTGATGAGAAGAGAGAGACATGGAAAAAAAGAAAACAAGAGAAAGAGAGAGAGAATCAGAGTTCAGATGGCTAATTTTCTAGCCAGCAGCTACTGGAATGTTTCCATTAGGAGATGGGAAAAGAGACAAATACAAATAATAACTGTAGATGGGCTTTGTTGGCCAGGAAAAGTTCTCGTTCTGTTGGGGTGAAGGGCAGTGGGCAAGAGAGCGATGGAAACAGGTACTCAGGGGACATATTTCATTTTAACGTGGTCACTTGGGTACCTCTCTATCTGCACATTCAATTAGCATCGCGGGGAAAAATAGAAGTCCCTCACATGTCAGCCTGCTTCCCCAGCTCCGGGGACAGAGCTGGGTAAACGCAGTGACCTCACATTGCTTCCCTCAGAGAGCACTTTCTATCTCTGTGTTGGCCTTCAACGTAAAAGAAAGTGGATATAGTAATTCTTGCCCTTTTATTTTTCCTTCGGAAAAGAAAAGGTTTAAGTGTCGTTTTAAATGAAAGCAGTTGAGTAATTGTCTTTTTTGTACATTCTCCCTTGTCCCCCCGAGTCATAAGACTCAGCCCCTGTGACTGTTCCTTTTCTCTCTTCCTTGCTCAAGTGTATTTTGCTGATTCACTGAAACAAAGCCCACGTGTCCACCCACCCACTGTCTTCCAGGCACGTAGATGGGAAGTGACCAGGTGAGCTTTGGATGGACCTCCAAGGCCAGGGCCACCGGCTGTGAGGCTTCCTCCAGGCTGGTCTCTCTCCGTTTTTTTTCTTGTGGTTCCAGGTCTCCAGTTTAACTTGTTTGGCCTTGTGCTCTCCTGGATCATTTCTTTCGATCATAAGTCCCCGAGAGGCCCTTTACCCTTGATTTTCCAAACTTTACCACTCTCATTCTCCAGCATCCTGATCAGATCGTATGCCCCAGGCCTCCTTACCCTAACTCTGCATAAAAATTCTGCCACTCACCTCGCCTCTGCACAAACTTGAGGGAGTCTGAGCTCAGATGCATTCATTCCTCCATCCATTGTGTTTGTTCTATTTGTGGAGGACTTTCCAAAAATGGTCACACTACTTGTAGTCCCATATGCTCTTTCAAAACCTTGTCCCTCCCCACCAAGAGGTGATCTTTGTCCCCTCTCCTGGAAAGTGGGTCGCATTTGTGACTGTTGCCCTGGCTAACAGGAATTGGAGGTGATACTGCATAAATCTGCACTAGGTGAATAAAGGGGACATAGTCCTTGCCTGGCTCTCTTTCTTAAGATAACACCCTTAGAACCTCCATGTTGGGAGGAAGCCCAGGCCACATGAAAAGGTGGCATGTAGGTGTTCTCATTATTAACAGCCTATCACCAATATCAAGCACCACACGTGTGCATGAATGGGCTTTCAGATGGTTCTAGCCATTGAACCACTCACTCTTGACTCAAATTTTCCAGCTGAGGAGGCCCCAGACATCTTGGAATGGACACCACTATCCCCACTTTCCCTTATTTGTATGGCTGACCCACAGAATCTGTGAGCCTAATACTGGTCACAGCAATAAAAAATAGAACACACTTCATCCATCCACATACTTATCCATCCAACCATCCATCCATGCATCCATGCATCCATCCAGTCATCCATCCATCCATCCATCCATGCATCCATCCAAGCATCCTTCCATCCATCCAACCATCCAACCATTCATCCAACCATCCAACCATCCATCCATCCACCCATCCATCCATCCAAGCATCCATCCATCCATCCAACCATCCAACCATCCACCCATCCATCCATCATGCATCCATCCATCCAACCATCCATCCACCCAACCATCCATCCATCCAACCATCCAACCATCCATCCATCCACCCATCCATCCAACCATCCATCCATCCTTCCATCCATCCATCCATCCATCCACCCATCCATCCATCCAAGCATCCATCCATCCATCCAACCATCCAACCATCCACCCATCCATCCATCATGCATCCATCCATCCAACCATCCATCCACCCAACCATCCATCCATCCAACCATCCAACCATCCATGCATCCACCCATCCATCCAACCATCCATCCATCCTTCCATCCATCCATCCATCCAAGCATCCATCCATCCATCCATCCATCCATCCATCCTTCCATCCATCCGACCATCCATCCATCCATGCATCCATGCATCCAACCATCCATCCATCCATCCATCCATCCATCCACATAAGACACATTCATTGATACTCCATTGTGTGCCATAGGCATGGACATGGAGGCACAGAGATAAAGAAGTGAAGGTGCCTGCCTTGAGGAGCTCATGGTCATGCCAATCATTCTACTATTGATCCATGAATCCCAAACAATCATAAAGCACCCTTCCTAAGATCCCATTTCAGACATTTATAGTCAATTATGCATGTGTTTGTGCTTTGCCGTTCCAATTAAGCTCCTTTAGAAGAAGGGACCAGCTCCATATTTCCCATGGTACATAGCACAGTTTCATAAACTTAATAGATGTTTGATACAGATTTGTTAATTAAAAAATTCAGTTCATCTACTCGCATTAGGTTTTCCAGCTCCCAAGCAAATAAACTAACTACATTTTGGGAAAGACCTGAATGAATGAACCCATTCTGTGAATATGAGTGAAGGAATAAAGACATCAACAGGTTTTTCTTTTTCCTTTCTTTTTTTTTTTTTTTTTTTTGGTTCTTACTATGTGACAGGAAACTACTGTTCTATTTAATCCCCGTAGCAATCCCATAAAAAACATGATAATCCTCAAATTACAGATTTTGAATTTAATCCAGACTGGCTCTGTTATATGGCCACGACTGTGGCTCTAGGAGGCTGGCCAATGCCACAAAACCCTTCCCAGCCAGTGTGGTGGCTCCTGCATGGAAAGGCAATGACACAGGTGACATTTGCTTACGAGCCTTTGAACAGGCCACCTTGAAGAAGACGCCTCCCACCATATGACTTTGTACCTTCTGTGCCTCCGGTGAGTGTCTAACTTTGCTGCTGCCACACAGTCTGGATGCCCCCAGGTTCTTTTCCCTAATGACCACTCAGGGCAAAATGCTCCTGATTCCTACTCCCATCCACACATGGGAAAAACAAGGCACGGGACTTAGGAAAAACCAGTGTAAGATCCTCGTGAAGCCTCAAAAATTAAAAACAAGAATAAAAACAAAAACACATGCTAATGTTCATTAGGAAAGTCTACTTTAATTGTGGCTCTTACACATTTTGTGAACATTGCTGGGACCTATTTCAGGGAACACAGAGAAGAAACTGAGGAGTTTGGAGGCATCCCCTGTCACAGCCGAAAGCACGTCTTACCCTGTTCCTGGGCTCCCAGGAGCAGGCCCTGTCCTAATGTGAATATGCCCTATCACTCTGAGTGACCTTGACATCCAAAGCCTTCAGTTTCACACACACACACACACAAAACCCCATCTGTATTGAGGCTGTGGGTGGTAGTGTCTCGAAAGATGATATCACTGTTTATTAAAGGAAACTGTGGTATTGGGAAATTATTCTTTGGATAGTGGGACTTCTCACAAGAGAATCCAAGAACCCCAGAAGCTTCTGGATAGCATATGTGGTTCTATGGGTAAAGGAATACTCATGCTTCTAACAAAGTCCTCCTCTGCTGCCTCTAGAGAACTGTGTCATTGGGATCAGAACTCTGGATGTGATGAGAGTGACGTCATTATCCCACATCATTTTGAAAATGTGGAAATCAGAGGCTGCTGGGGTGAGGGTGCCACCCACCCCCAAGGTCACCAGTGGTTCAGGAAAGTTGTGGTCAGTTTCAAATGGATCTGTGGAGCCAACACTCTGCAGCCAAACACTAGTCCCATACACCCTAGTCTGCCCACCTCCCCCACCCTCTATCCTATTCTCCACCTTCCCGGCTTCTGACCACCTGGTGGGTGTTTTGGTCTAGGGCTCCTTCCTTCCGTAAGGTCTGGCCAGGGTCTCTCTTATAAGCAGTGTCTTTCCCTAGAAGAGGGCCAGGCATTGAGCACATAAGCATGCCAGGTAAAGATCCTCTGGGGACTGGAAAGGAATCATTCAGATTTAAATATGTCCACCGTTCTGGCCAAAGCAACACGTGTGCTGGTTGAAACTGGCTGGACTTGGCTGTACATGCAGGCAATTTGGAAACCACCACATGGACCAAACTGTAAATGAGGCGTGATGTTTCGTTTGACAGGTGGGTCATCAAATGACCCCTGATGGATCTCCCACCTCCTAGAACATTCTTTCTTTCTTCTGCAAGGCAGTCCAGCACTACTGCAATAGAAAGCCTCTCTCCCCAAGATAGAACTATCCTTTTCTCCTTTGGGGATTCCCATGGCTATATTGCCATGCAAGTAAAAAGAGGAGTAAATAATATCAATCCTAACCACAGCGATAACAGCAGGAAACCCATTGCCGGACGCTCACATGCCAGGAAGGTGAAAGACTAATTGCATGTTTTCATTTAATAGGGAAAACTCTCCTAGGGATGGAAATTCTTCTTTATTTCATCTTGCAGACTAGGAAACTGAGGCACAGGGAAGTAGGCTTTACAAAGTCCAAATACCAATATTGGGAAGGCTCAGTGACACGCACATCTTATTCTAGAGCCCCCCTCCCTCACCACCAGACATCTCTCTCTGTCTCCACCTACCACTTAGGAAGATCTTCTGGACTCTTTTCTGACCTTATTGTTTCACATTCCTCTCTTCTGCCTCGACTACGAGCTTCTGAAGGAGAAAGACAAAACCTTCAACCATAGTGAGGACTCAAGTAACGTTTTATGAATGGGGTAGCCGTGGCCTTGCAAACTTTGAGGCTCAGAATTGTATGTTGACATCATCACGCATCACTGTGTTGTTAATGGAACACATGCAGAGCCTCGCGCGAGGGGGACACGTGGCAGAGTCATTTTCTTATTTTCTGTACTTTCCTTCTGTTTGTTTTTTAAATCCGCGACTGGCCCTTTAAGTCGCCACTGTGCCATCACTAAGTTTTGCTGCATAAAGGGCTTTTCCTAAAATGGGACACTTCATTCTGATTGCTTCCAATTACATCCTCACTTGATGTGAATCAAATCAAGACTTTGCTGCCTAACACCCCCATGATCTCATCTCAGTAAAAACCCACCAAATCGTGACTAAGTATGACAATGAAGGAGGACAGATCCTCACGTGTCCCCTTCAGTACAGGCAGGACGGTGCCCGTGGGGCGCTCCAGAAGCGTGCTTGTGATTGGCAGCGGTGCCCAGACGGTTGGCAGGAGGAAAAAGTTAATGGGAATTGGGGTTACCCTCAAGGCACCTGGTGAGGAAGAGAGGAACCTCTGATCTGGGTAATCCACCACTCTGTCAACAACCTAGGACACAAGATCATTGCGTGCAGGGTTCCCCCAAGTTATTTCTCACACTAGTCATTGCACACGATGTTCGGAAACAAAAGGAATCTATAATCAAATAATTATGGGACACAGCTCATAGAGGAAGTGTCACAATGTACATTTGCATATGGAATCTCTGAAATGTACAGAAAAGAACTCTCAACTGTAATCTGGTAATTTGCACGCTTCCTCAGGAATTATGGCAGGGGGCAATGAGTTGTCATGGATTACACATTCTCTCCAGCTTCCTTGGTAGTAGCCCTCTGATGTTATCCACATCGGCAATACCCTTGACTGAAACATTACATTCCCCAGCATCTCTTACAGCTAGATACGGTTGTGTGACTACATTCTGGTCCATGAGATAAAAACAGGAGTGTCATGAAAGATTTCAGGAAAAGCTATTTAAAAGGAGTGATGTATCTGGGAGAAGCACCATGAAAATCCACCATGCTTCCTATTCCCTCATTCCTGTTACTTGGAATGCAGATGTAATGGCTGGAGCGCTAGCAACCATATTGAACTACTAAATGATTTTGAATATGGAAGCCATTGCAAAGGATGCTGGGAAGAAAGATGGAAGGATCTGGGCTCCTCCTCATATCGCTCCAGGGCTGCTCACCTCTGGATGACATTTGCTCGAACGAAAAATAAATTTCCATCTTGTTTAAGCTACTGTTCTTGCTGGCCTCTTTTATTAGTACTGAAACATACATTCAGATTAAATTAGTCACTGAAATCTTTTTTGGCATAACTTAGTATTAACATCCTTTGGAGCAAGCACATTTTGGAAAACATGGAAATCAACCCCCAATATCTACATCTGCAGGAGGAAACCCCAGACCAGAGAAGAGATGTCACTTGTCACAAGTGATACAAGTTTAGCTGTGGCTCTGGACGTTGGCCCAAGCAATCTGAAAATTGGTCCCTTGCAAAATAATTTTATTTTATTTGTATTATTATTTTTTTATTTTATTATTTTTTGAGGGTAGAGAAGGGAGGAGAGAGAGGGAGAGAGAATCTCAAGCAGACCCAACGCCCAGCACGGAGCCCGACAGGAAGCTCGATCTCTGGACCCTGAGATCATGACCTGACTTGTCATCAAGAGTCGGATGTTTAACCAACTGAGTCACCCACACGCTCCTCAAAAATACATTTAGATCTAAATATTTTGGATCAAAAATACATTAGTATAAATTCACTTGGTGCATGAATTTACAGATCTTCAGATGCCTCAGATAGAAACTCAGGGTGTCTCAGAAAGAAAGTAAGCCATTTCAGGCAACCTGTCCTGAAATGTTCACCACTGGGCATTCAGGGAGACTTGAAATCCCTTTGTCACTTAGGCACAAGAGGGGGAGATTCTCTCAGAGAAGGCAAGGGCCTAGCACCCAAGAATGATACCTTTGTCTTCTTTGCCTTCAGATGCAAATATATCAGGAAGAGCTTCACATTTGCCCCACCAGAATGCCTCAGTGAATGGTTTGAGTGGTCTGTCAGTCTGTCTCACAGCTCCCGGGCTGATTAAAACACCTTGAGGAGGGCACTTGCTGGGATGAGCACTGGGTGTCGTATGTAAGCGATGAATCACGGGAATCTACCCCCGAAACCAAGAGCATGCCGTATACACTGTATGTTAGCTAACCTGACAAAAAATTATATTAAATAAATAAAATAAAGAAAGTAAATAAAATAAAACACCTTGAGGAACCTGTAAGTTTCTACAGAGGCAAAAATGGGGACCCTATTTATTGGGGCTCTTAAATAGATAGATCCACTTTGTCAAACCCATGGGGACAAACTCCTCCTGTTCCTGTCTTTCATGACTCTGAGTGCACACACACACACACACACACACACACACATACACGTACACACCACACCAGATACACTGTGAATTCTGCTGGGCTGAAATGGAAACAGGGAAAGAGAAAGCTGGATCATTAATTACTCCTCCATCGTTAGAAAAAAAATTAAATTATGATATTGTTACCTGAGGGCTTGCTGACACACTTCTGTTCTCCTCCTCCTGGTGAAAATCCAAGGCTGCTTTCTCCCTCCTTACTTGTGAATTCTGGAATGCAGACAGCAGACTTTTCCAGCAGTAAACGAATGCGTCTAAACCCCAATTATCACGCTGTGTCACACGACGGGGCCTTAGCCACCAGGTTACTCCACCTTCAAGCAATGAAATGCCAGATCCTTGCACTATCCACAGCCCGAATCTCCCCGAAATGTCCCAGGACTTTGAGGGTCTTTCCCCTACACATTTCCAGCCACACCCGTTTTTAATGGATTGTTAAAAACCCGAGGTGGCATTTCACATCTGGTCTCCTACATGTTCTTACATTTTCAGAGGGATATGGGAAGGTTTTGTGGCTTTTTTTCCCCTCTCTTCCTGCACAAGCCAGAAGCTGACTATGCTAACAAATGACCCCCAGTCCTCCAAAGTTCAACAGATAAAAACGAGCATCTTGTCTCTCTTCATCATTGTCCATGAGGTCATTGCGGGGGTGGGTGGGGGGAGCACTTCACTCTGGGCCAGACTTTGGCAAACTACAACCCACAACCCACGGACTCAGCCAGGCTGTCACTTGTTTCCATAAATAAAGTTTTCTTGGAATACAGCCATGCCCATTCACTGGGGTGGTGTCTGAAAGTCTGTGGACCCCTCTCTCGGCAAGTGTGCGGGACCCCGTCTCCTTCTGCCCTGTGATTCTGCTCACACCTTAGTTCTTGACATTGTCCTTATATGCTGGCAAATGGGAACCTAGCTCACCTGTGGGAAGGTGTTTTTGCTTTGTTTTCTTTTGATATGTATGTATATATATGGTGAACTCTGTCCAAGATCTGCCCAAAAGGCTTGATTTTAGCCTGACGTCCTCTTGATCCCAGAGCGTTCTCTCCCACCAAACTGACTGTCTTCTTTACTCTACTCTGTGACTTGTTATCTCTGCATGGAAAACACATCGTTCCTCTCACCTAGAAAACTCTCACCTCCCCACACCTCAGCCATCTTATCTGTTTCAACATATCCAAATATGACCCACCCTTCCTTTTCACAAAACTGTAGGCATCACAGTGGGGCAGGGACTGGGTTGTTTTTATCCATTCATTCCATCCCTTCCCTGCATGTGGTGAATGACCAACATTGTTTTACATGAATGAATGAATGCATGAATGAACACTTGTTGGATTCCATACACACTTGCACCCCCAACTGAGCTGGGATCTTTCTTTCCTCTGAACTGTTATAACTGTTCTCTTTTTCAGTAATTTACTGTTTCTTTAGTATGAGCTATATGGGTACATTTGATATCACCTCTACTAGGCTGCATAATTCCCAAGGGTAAGAGAATTATCACTAGCATCACAGCGTCTAGCACATGGCCCAAGCGCAACGAATGTGTGATAAATAAATAAATGGGTAGATGGATGAATCTGAGTTCTTTCTTGGTGATTCTGGCTTATACACATGCTCTAAGCCTCACATTACTTCCTTCAGGTGGGAATGGCGAGTGAGGATATTAATCTTAGAATGAGAAATGTCTTCTCTCTTAAAAAGGGTTTGAAAGGCTTTAAATCAAGAGCCAAGAAGATTCAAGGTTAAGTAACAGCTTAAATCCTTGAGCAGTGTGGCTCTCCCTGTTCTTTTATGCATAGACAGGAATTAAGGGTCTAATACCGGGATGGATAACTTTGGACTTAGTTGTAATATGAAGAGACAAGGAGAAAAAAAAAAAAGGACTGGACTCTGAATAGGTAATTGTTGGAATGTATATATCAAGTATCACACTAACTGCGTTCAATTGAGTGGAAGTGACCAGCCCTGAATCATTTTTCCTATCCATACAATGGGTATCGCTTCATTAATCAAAGCCTAGCATTAGTGTGAAGAGGGTGGGTGGGATTGAAAAACCTCATTATGTGGATGATTCAGATGTGAAATGCTAAGAACCAATTCTTTGAAACCACAGACTTTTCAACACTGGAAACTTAGAAATAGATTGCCAGTAAGCAGGCATCTCTCCCTGTGTTTAGGATTCGTAGGACGGACTTGTTGTGGTAGAGACAGCGGGTCCCAAATATTCCATGTGCTCCTCTCTAGTTCCCACTTCCTTTGTAGTTGGATGTGGTTCCTCTAGAAACAGATCCCGAGACAAGGCTTTTAATAGGCTGGTAGTATCTTGAGAAGATAAGGGGGAAGAAATGAAGGCAATATAGGTTGTGGTCAACGGAGCTTAACGTTACCGAAAAACTTTGGCCATTGGTGTAGAAGGAGCCTCAGGATCCCGCTGAAAGAGAAATGAGAAAGCTGGGGTACTTAACGCATTACCTCGTCTCTATCACCGGCTGTGAGCTGCTCTCAGAGATCTGCTCCCATGGCAAACCAGAGGTTGCCATGCCAAGCAGCCCTGGGAACAGAGATGAGTACCAGGGTGCCAATATGGGGAGGGCACCAATATGGGGAATCATTGTGCCAAGTTCTGTCCAACTCACCACGAGAGAACCAATTCACTGTGAGAGAAGGTGACACGGGCACTGTCTGGCTAAAGCCTGTTGACCACATCCTCTCTCCCCTAACCAAGCTGACTACCTAGTCACAGGTTCAGATGGGTCAATGATGCCATGATGAACTGATCAGCCTGGATACGTGAGCAGCTGTCTGGAACAATCCTCTCTACCTCTGACCTCCCACAACTGCTGTTGAACTTTTAACATGAGTAAGAATAAAAACTCTTGCTGTGGTAAGCCACTGAGATGTCGGCTCTGGTCTGTTGTGGCAATAGCATTAGTTACTCTGGTTAATATCCTAGATCTATGCCACAATCAAAGATAAAATTGTCCAGATCCTCTGGTTCATAAAAGCTCCTGTCTGTGGAATTCAGAGCTGGGGAAGCTTCCATGTAAGTTTCAACCCTGACATATGGCAAGTGAGCATCACAGCAGATATCCCGTATACTAGCTAATTCACATAAGGACCCTCCCCCCCCCCCTTATAATCTTCTCCATTTTCCCTAGTTTTCGTTTTGAAATCTGCCAAACATCGATCAGGAAAGCTGTGGACAGCTCCAATTCTACAAGACTGGGAGAAAAGGCATTTGACCTACATTCTGGTGTTTACATATTAGATTAACTCACTTAACTGAATAATTCACTGACAAAGACAACATAGTTCACTCCAGTGCTTTTCCAACTTGAGAGTACATTGGACCCTCTTAGGGAGGTTGTTAGAGTAAAGGCTTCTGAGTCCATAGATTCTGACTCAGCGGACACAGGGTGGACGCTGAGAATTTGCATTTCCAAAAATTTCTCAGGATCAAGATGCCGATGACGCCAGTCCACTTTGAGAAGGTGATACGTAGTTTGGATGATACGTTTTGCGGTAATTCTCAAACTTCACTGAATCACACACATCCACCTTCACTTTTCTCCTCTGTGCTGTTTATGTAATTTTGATCTCTGCAACATCATCAGTCACTTGGCATCTTCCCATTTATCTTTTATTTACACAACAAACATGTGTGAAATGCCTACTCTGTGCCAGGTGCTGTTGAGTGCTGGGAATTCAGACATAGTGAAAGTACTATTGTTTTCCTTAAAGAACTCGTGGTTCTAAGAACATGGGTGGACGGGGGCTCAGAGAATACGCATCTGGGGCCAGGCAGTGTGGCCTGGCAACAGTCTGGCCATCATGGCAGAGGGACAGCCACTTAGGGAAGGTGTGAGAAGATTCCAGTGTTTCACTTCCTGCTCCTTTCCTCTTCCCCTCCCCTTCTTTTCTGCTCTGTATTTACCTCCACACTTGATTTGAACTGCTCTGCATATCCCCGCACAGGAAGGCTGACATCCAGCAGGTCCCCAAATAAATTCACAGCATCCACATTCATAAGCAAGTGCACCCATGGCCACCGTCTATTTAGAAAATTAGCTCTTTAATCACTGGAATAGAATACGATGCACAAATCACTACACAAATACATTATGGAGATGGCCTGATGGCACACACATTTCTCTCCTGGCCCAGAAAACCTGAGATGCTCCCCATTCTATAGGAGCAAGCGACTAGAGGGCAGGGGCAGTCTCAGTGTCATTTTTAAGCATGTGAAACATCCAGGGATCCCGTGCATTTGCTGCCTCCAAAAGCCAAACTTCCCGGGTCCCTCCATTTGCCAAGCTGTGTTAATTCATGAAACGCACTAGAAGAAAAGTAGCTGAATGAAAAAGAGGGTTCGTTCTAGATACTGACAAGGTTTTCCTGTTCTCAGCTGTGGTAATTTCGAGCCATTTTGGCTACAGCCCCAAGCCCCGAGTTTGCAGTTATCATCTGAATTTTTCACCCTCAAGCTGAATAAAATGCCCCCTTAATTCCGTTTTGTACGTGCTGACCCAGATAATAAATCACCTGTGCGGAGCCAGTTAGGCAGAGCCCCTGCTCTCCATCTTCTTTCCCTGGCCTCCTCCTCCTCCATGTCCGAGGAAAAATTGTAAGTCAACTGTTTCTTCAGCACCTCCGTGCTGAACGGGGAGGGGAATCGGAAGTAGAGATCTGAAGGAAAATACATTGTTTTCTTTAAAAAAGTGACAGAGGGGCGCCTGGGTGGCGCAGTCGGTTAAGCGTCCGACTTCAGCCAGGTCACGATCTCGCGGTCCGTGAGTTCGAGCCCCACGTCGGGCTCTGGGCTGATGGCTCAGAGCCTGTAGCCTGTTTCCGATTCTGTGTCTCCCTCTCTCTCTGCCCCTCCCCCGTTCATGCTCTGTCTCTCTCTGTCCCAAAAATAAATAAAAACGTTGAAAAAAAAATTAAAAAAAAAAAAAATAAAAAAGTGACAGAGCAGGAAGAGTGGGTGAAATGACTGTTTTTCATAAGAACCTGCTGTATTGATAACTCTGTAGTAGTTTTGTGGACTGAAGCATCGCCCTCTGGAAATATCTGAAATTTGAACTCAGACGTGGGTGCCAAGTTAAACAGACATCCCTCCAGCCATTTTTTTATGTGCTAATAGCGTTCTGAAGTTTGTCAGGCAGTGGGGTCACTTCCTAAAAGAGGCAAAAGTCTCCTTTGTGGTCCAGAGTTGACCCTCTTTGGCTTGTTCTGACTCTGGACTTTGGAAGTGCCTTCTTGGCTGAATCTTCTTAAGATACTCTAACATCGCTGCTTCCTTGTCTGTTTCTGCTAGTGAACTGCGGAATCCCTGTAGGAAATGGACTGTGCTTAGTCGATCCTAATATATGCTTGCACATAACTGATGCTCAGTGAACATTGAGGAAATGAAATGAAATGAAATGAAATGAAATGAAATGGTTGGTTGGATGGATGGATGGATGGATGGGAAAAAGGGGAGGCAGAGTGGTGAATGATTGCACAGACAGGACAATGGAAAGATCAATGGATGGAACGCTGATTTAATGGATGAATAAGAAAAGAAATGACTAATGAATGAGTGAGCATAGGATTTTTGACTTTTTGCTCCAAGACTCTTCATCTCCACAAAGGATCTTGTTGGGGTGGGGGGTGGGGGGGCGAGGGAGAAGCTATTGCATATTTAATGTAGTGGTAGAAAGTAGAGAACATCAACAATTGAATAAAAAGAGATGGTTGATAGAATTTCAACCATTTTTGGAAGACAGAGAAATCGTTTGAAACTCTGTCTGCATTGGAACCATAAACCCACTGTATTTGGTTAGTGGGATTTAGAGATCTCTGGCAAAATGTTGGAGTTCAAAGCTGCGCAAAGAAGATTCAGTTTGAAAACTACATCTCAATTCTCTCCGTCTCCCTCCCCCATCTCTCTTTCTCAATATCTATCTCTATCTGACTCTCTCCGAATCATTTCTGTCATTTCCGGCTTAGCCATTTTTGTACAACTCAACTCCAATCGAGACATTCCCTGTGCTTGTGCTATGTACTCTTCAGCGGTCCTTCAACGTCCATAGGGCACACTCAGCATCTACCATGGGTTCTGATGCAATTCCTGGTCTGGTCTCTCCCCCACGCTCCCCCTCCCTCCCACTCTCTTTGGCCACCTGCTGCCCAAGACCACCTGCCATTCTAGTCACGAGAGACTGATCAGGAGAAAAGACCACAGTGTCTGGTTCATATCCTAGATGTGCCACATAGCGTCCATTTCTTCATCCATATGGGGAAGTGGTACCTACCTCAATAATTGTTAACTCATCTTCAGCCTGGAACACCCTTTCCTCGGCCTTTTGGGAAAAGGCCCATCTTCTTGAACGTGAAGCCTTATTTGTGACTCTAGGGCCTCGTTGGAAGGGTGACTTCAGTGGTCTCACGTTTCCATGCACCTGGCCCAAACACTCCTTTATCACACTATAGTGTCATTACGTCCCCATGTGATTCTCCCGACCCTCAACAAATAGTCCAAAGAGCTAATGTTAGTTGAGTGCCTACTATGTACCAGTTCCTATTTTAGCAACTTAAGTGTATTCACTCATTTTGTATCTACAACCATCCCATGATGCAAATATACTACTATTCCCATTTTACAGATGAGAAAAATGAGGGCCTGAGAGTGTATATCCACTGTAAATTCCCTGAGAACAGATACATGTCTTTTTTTTTCCTAGTGCTTGGCACATACTAGGTATTTAATAAATATTGATGAAACAAATGTCATAAATCTGATCTCCGTTATTGGATCCTATGCTGAGACTGACGAATGAAGGGACGACCGTATTTTTGTGTCATTTTCTGTGTGATATTAAACTGGTCTCTGCAAATTCCCATTTATTAAATTTCTCATATTTTCACTTAAGATTAATTCCCCGAGGACTTTTATAATATTTTTAAGCCGAATATATGACATTGTTTTCTCAGATGGCAATCTAGGATTTCTTTTAAGATTGTATTCAATAATCAGGCTGTGATATCTGTCCCCTACAGGGTCTTCACTAGGCGAAACCTCTTGCAAAAGAAAACTGATGTCCTGACTTAGCTGAGGAGTAACTACATTTTTTGTCCCATTGTGCATTTCACTTATCTGATTTGTGTACTTACCTTATTCCATTTACTATATCCATAGAGTTTGGAGACTGAGCTTGTGTCTGAATTTTATATCCCCAGTGTCCAATAGAGTAACTGGTGTGGAGTAAATGCTCAATAAAAGACCGAAATGGCTCTCTGTTGTTGCCGAGTTGCTTGGATCTTCACGTTCTTCTGCAAAATGGGTACGATAAAAGCGACTACAGGAAACTCTGGAGAATGAATGAGAGGGCATGTGGGCGAGCTGTGTGCCTCATGACCAGTACATGGGTAGAGAGTCTCATGTGAGTACTGCTGAGGGAGTGAGTTCTGGAATAGATCACCTTGAAAGTCAGCTTTTAGGGATTTCACCTTGGACTTTACCCGTTTAAAGGGGGTAAAATGTGATTAGTAACAGAACTTGGTCTACATATGTCAAAGACCCAGACCCCCAGTTAAATGTGAATTTCATGTAAAGAACAAATCGGTTTTATTTTATTTTTAATTTTACCTATTTGTTTGTTTCATGGAGCAAAGGAGAGGGGCAGAGGAAGAGAGAGAGAATCTTAAGCGGGCTCCACCCACAGCACGGAGGCCGATGCGGGGCTGGGTCCCATGACCCTGGAATGACCTGAGCTGAAAATCGAGAGTCGGATGCTCAACCAACTGAACCGCCCGGGAGCCCCAACAGCATATGGTTTTTAATACAAGTATGTCTCATGCAATATTCAGGACATACACCAAAAACACATGTCCTTTATCTGAAATTCACATTTAACTGGTGTCCTGTATTTTTCGCAAAGGAGATAAAATAATGCACGGGACACCCTTGCCCGCGACCTGCTCGGGAATATTCCCCGTTATTTATAATGTGTGCTCGGTAAATAATAACTCCCAGTCTCCCCTCCCCTTTTGAAAATACTCTGCATTACTTCCGTCACTGTCTCCCTGGCAGCCTCTCACCCCATTCTCTGCCTCTTAATATACATTGAGATGTCAGAAAGGGTCTTGGATGTAAAAAGGCAGCAAGCAGCTGCCGTAGAAAGAAGTTGCTGTCAGTTCAAATGAATGCTGAGCTAATAGGCCTATTAATAATGAGCTTTATTATAGGAGGCCACTTACGTTAATAATTCTCTGTATTTGGTGTTTGACGCTGTGACATTTATACCGAGCTGAATGGTGGCTGTGTGTGTGTGTGTGTGTGTGTGTGCGTGCGCGCACGTGTGTTTAAAGCCATTTAGCTCACTTTTACTCTGAATGCAGCTGCAACATTGGGGAGCAGAAAGTGTGTTATTTAAACACACACACACACACACACACACATACACACACACCATCTGACCATGCTTTCCCCCCGGTGGGCAGCCCTCAGCTTGGGCGCTGCTGAGCGGAGGGGAAAATGGGGGCCAGGAAGGAGGCTGGCGATGGCGTTCCACCTTTTCACCCCGAGATTGTCAATCCAAACCCCCCCCCCCCGCCCACCCCCGTGCCCTTGCAGCCCCAGCAGCTTAGGGTAGATTTAATCTGATTTGCATACTGTGAATTCCCACAACAGTAGCTGGAAGTGTGACAGGGCCTCATTAGCATTTCCATCCCAACTCTTGCCTCTTTTATATTTGAGGACAGAGCCTGAGCAGTAGGGGAAGTTTAACTAAACCCAGATTAAGAAGTGAGCACAGGTTCTGGAAGTTATAAAAATCAACATTCCCAGCGGGTGTCGCTTGACAAGGAAGAGGTTTGGGCAGAGGGAATATTTATTTGTGTGGTGCTGACTCCAAGGCTGTGGCACAGACATTTGTATTGAAATGCACCCACCGGAGCCCCACCTGAGCACCGGAAGGAAGCCCCCCCCCCCCAGAGAGCTAGCCCAGAGGGACTCCTGTCCCTCTGTTCACCTCAAATTCACTGCCAAGCAATCTTCTCAAGTGAGTTAGCGAATCCCAAGCAACACAGCTAGAAATTGATGAGTCCGCGTTCAAACCCCACCAGGGCCCTGTCCGCTCAAACCTGATGTCCTGCAGTTCCGGTGACCCATCGGGGAGACTCACTGTTATCGACGTGCTGGATTCAGGTGGGGTCAGGCGTGTGCTCCATCTGTCTGGGGCTCACAGACTGATGTGCAGGCCAGGGACAGGGGCATCTATCACTCGGGAGCTTGTTAGAAATGCAGAATCTCAGGCTGAACCTGAGTTTCACCGAAACCCCTAGGTGACTGTCTCCATTAAAATTGGAGAAGTCCTGCATTGGAGCTTTCTTGAGCGGACAACGGGCTTCCCCTTGAACTCGTGGCATGACACACAGCTTAGCCATTTCCTAGAGTGGCCTGACCCCTTACAGGCACATCTCGCATATTGGTAGGGCCAGCACTCAGGGTCCGAAGGACACAGTATCCCTCTCACCAGGCAAGGCGGTCAACAGCCCCCCTCAGCCTTGGCTCCAGTGGGTGGCACTTGTATGCCCCACCCACCCCCCCGCCCCTGCTTGCGGTAGAACAATTAGCAGGTTAATTTTGAGGCCACCAGCGCGTGCACAAAGTACCTGACAATTACCAAACCCGACTGCTCATAAAAGATCAAGCTAGATGAATTTTCTTAATAAGTGGTTAAAACATCTTAAGAGTTTCCGGCGCTATTTTGCTGCTCGAGGGTTTTCAATAAGATGCTCTGATGATGGAAGAACCACTTTTATCAAATATTAAGCTACTGTAAATTTACTGTAATTGAATAATTTGCCTCTTAGCTTTGGTTCACTAAGACTGAAGCGAGGTTTTCATCCCTAAGTGATCGCTCGACAGTCTGTTTCAATATATGTCATGTCAAGCAAGGCTCATCTACGGCACCATTTGAGAGTTAGTAATTTCAAAGCCAAGAGACCCTGTAAATGGTCTGGATGATTGACCATAAAGTATGTACATATTTAGTTATATTAAATTGTGATTAGGGTTTCGACTTCCATATTTAAACTCTGAGTAGTTTGCCGAGCCTTTATGACTTTTATGGAAGTGTTAATGTGAATTCCGCAGGGCTTTTTATAGGAATCGAAGCACAGGCAGACCTTTTGGTCCAGGTTGCATAAATATTAAGGAGACAGAGTAACAAAAAAGAGGCCCAAACACCAGGAGGAAGTAGATCAAATGAATCAATACCCACATCTATAAATTATGTCTTAAGAGACAGCAAAGCAAAAAAAAAAAAAAAAATCTTGAGCTTTGAATCAGAACATCTGAATTTGTCTTCAGTTCTTATCATATATTTATTGGTTTAGGGATTTGGGCAAATGAAGTCCCAAGCCTCAGCTGCCCCATCTGTAAAATGAGCATCGTGTTGCCTTGGGTAGACCGTTGAGGGGCAAAGTTAACATGTCGGTGAAAAGGTTTGGTAAAACCAAACTGATGTTTCTCAAACCTTTGCCCTTGGGCCACCTGCACTGGAATTGCCCCCTGAGACTTGTTAAAAAAAATCCAGATTCCTGGCTCTCTCTGCTCTACTAAATCGGTATTTCTGAAGGTAGGACTCAAGAATCTGGAGTTGTTTTCAAGAATATTAGGTCGTTTGCATACACCTTAAAGCACAGGAAATGCAGTTCTAAACACATGTTTATTCTTATTGTGTCAGAGTAGAGGTTATCTTTCTTTTGCTTGTCCCTTTCTACCTACATTGTACGATTCAGGTTTTCTAGAGAAGTTAGTCCCACACCCATGATATATGAAAACTGAAGAGTGTCATAACCACTTCATAAATCCCCAGCAAGAGGAATTGGACCAGATCATGGAACAGCAGGAGCCCTTGCTATTTAACTTGGATTGTATCTTCTCACTGCACTGTGCCCCGCATGCTCTTTTCTTTTTCAACTCTAACTGCTACTCACCCTTCAAAACCCGGATTAAAGTCGTCATTCTAAAATGTGTCCAGACCCCTGACCTGGCAGATGGGGACTAGCTATCATCTCTTGATGTGCCCAGAGGAGACGTGAGGGATGACAGATAGGAGAGTTCCAGTATGGCCCCCAACATCCCTCTCTCCTGGGTAGAGACTCCATAATCCCCTTCCTTTGAAGATCAGGTGGCACAGTCACTCCCTCGATTAGGTTATGCTGATAAGACTGAAGACAGAGATTCTACTGTGGGTTAACATCTTGACTTCCACTTACTGAGCAAGCAGAGGGCCCAGCTAAGCCGTATCCCGACTTCTCACCCGTGGAAAGGGTGAAATAATATGTTTGTGTTGTGTTAGGCCGTTATGATTGTGATGATTTGTTACATAGCAATAGATGACGAATGCAGCAAGGGGATAGACACTGAAGACACAGAGAAGAGACCGTACAGATGCCTGGACAACAGACCCTCCTCCCCCCAGGACCCCCCCCAACAAAAACTTTTTATAGAAGCTCTGTAGGCTCCATTTTGGAGGAGGAAATGGTGGGTAGGACATCAGACTACGTCAGACACTTACCAATCTCCACCAGACGTCAGAAACTGGAAGGTTTTACACAAGTGGCTCAGTTCAGGAACAATTGCTCTGTCTTGGGATGTCTGATGGCGATTGGGCTGGTAACAACGCCACAAGGAAATAGCCATGTCAATGCACCTACAAAACCTATCCTTTACACAACCAGCAACTTCACCTTGCATTTCAGTCGTACCTTGGAGCGTCTATCAGTATTTTTCGTCCATCAGCTACCATTGCCATAGTCTGGCTCCAGAAAGAGTGTGTGCCTGGGTGCCGAGCGATTGCACAGTTTTTGTGGTTTGTCATAAAATTACTTCCTCCCAATCATGCATTCCCTTTCATACAAAGAGCTCCTAGTGTTTTATTCATAAACATAATTATCCTCATTTTACAGATGAGGAAACTGGGTCATAGAGATGTGAATGCTGTGAATTAATAACATCAATGGAAGCAAAACTTGCATCACAATGCAAGTGCCTCGCTTTCCCTTCTTGGGGACCCATGTGTCTACCCAGGGATGGTATGCACACAGACATATGCACACATGCACGTACACACACACACAGTTCGACTCTGCAGCAGTAACTACCAAAATCTTGCTCCCCATGCCAGCTTTTCCCAGTACAATATTCCTACCCTCCTGCATCCAGCCGGGAACAGTCACTATGATTTAACTCCAAGTAAAATTCAGATGTGCTTTTATATCTACGTGGGCACAAGGACAAAAACGGAGGCTGCCTATGGGGCACGCTGGCAATCAGGCCCTATATCATTCCACTTTAGAGACAAAACGTTAAAAAAATCATTACTCCTCTATAAATACCAACATTGTGGAGCTGAGAGCAACTAGCGATTTGCTTTGTTAAAATGCTGCCTGGATGTCAGCTGGCACTCTTCAATGGGGGCCATGAATAGGAAACAGACAACCAGCTCTGCCTCAGATCCGCGGAGCCTTTGCTGCGGTCTGAGTTGATTCAGCCCCGTCCCTATCCCTGGAGACTTGAAGAGCCTGGGCTATTCTGACCAGCAGAAGCCAAACCAGAAATGTCACGTGAGGGTTGGGTGCAGGTGCACATGAATCCACTTTTAGAAACCTGGGCCCCACTCCGTGACCTTAGAAGGTCTGTCCTCCCCTCCCTAACCCCATTGCCATCAATATTGTTCCTCTGAAATATTTTTGAACCCAGCGATGATCACCTGATCCTACAGCAAAGCTAGGGAAGGTCACTGAGTCCACTTCGGAAGTTAAACGGTGCGAAAGAAAATGGACTCTGACAGTGATTTGGTGCTCCCCACTCTTCCTAGACTATCTGGCTAAAAGTAGGTGCTCAGTAAGTGGCTGGTGCACTGAACTGAGAAAGTTCCAAGTGTTCTTGCATTTCTGTCCTCCAGTCTATGCCTGCCACCTCCACCATCGTCCAGAATCTTGTCATCTCCTGTTTATGTTAATGGCCTCTTGATGGATCATCTGAACAATGTATGCTCCCACTGAAGCTTGAATGTCTCCAAAGCATAAACCTAGCCGTCTTCTATGTTCACAACTCCTCATCCCTGCCCCCCCCCCCACCCCATAAAGCACAGCGTTCAAGCTCCCGAACATGCAAACACACCCTGACCTGACCCTGGCCACCTCTCCTGCTAGATCTCTTCCCTCTAATAACATGTTACCCGCTATCAGCCTGGGACTGGTCCCGGTCACGCCCACAATGCCCTCCCTTGTTGGCGTCTCTGCTTCTGCTGTTGATTCCATCTGGAGGGTCCTTTCCTCCTTTCAGCAGCCCCCCCAACTTCCACTGTGCCACCCACTTTCTCAATAGCCTTCAAGGACCAGCTTCTAGACAACTGTGTCCCTCACTCCTTCCTCTTCCTAAATCTGAGGTGTGCTCTAAGCTCTTTTGTCCACAACTTCACGGCTGCACGTGCCCTTTCTCGCACTTCTCTGCATCCTTGTCTGCTGTCCCCATTCATTCGTGAGATCTGGTGAGCAGGGACTAAATCATATATGGCCGAACACGCTCAGGGTTCAGCATTGGAGTTCACGCACAGTAGACACTCAAGAAAGTGTACTGAAACAACGAACAGATGCCAGGAATAACTGGCCCACGGAGGAGTAAATGACGTCTGCAAGGATCTGTTCCTGGTACTTAGCTTCTTGTGCTTAAAAGGGTTAATTGCCTATTACCTGGAGTTCTGAGTGAATTCCAGTCCCTTGTGTCAGACTCCATTTCCCCTTGCCTCACCCTCCCTCTAATGACATACAACTGGACAAATAGGAAAAAGCACCCATGGCACAATTTCTGCTGATGAATATTTCAGCAGGTGCCTCTTGGCTAAAAGTCGAGATGAAAGCCTGGCTCCAGGCAAATTAAGAGGGGAAGAAAGACTTGTAAGTACATAAGGCTTTGGAGAAATGCCCCGATGCTGAGCCCCAGACAGAAAGCCTGCCGTTAAAAATGAGGAGATCACAGCCCAGGGTACTCTCCCAGTCTCCTCCTGGACTCCAGGAGAGGGAGAGGAAGATCCGGGGGGAACAGGCTGCTCTCAGAGTTAGAGCACCAGTCACTCCCGGAACACTTAGCATCAGTGAGACGCGGCCGAAGACCAAGGCGGCCCATCCACCTATAAATTTTCAGTCCCTGGCAGAGGGTAGCTTCCTGGATAAAAGGCGAGTCTGGGTGATCTGCAGCCACAGCCGGTTCCTGCTGCAAAGTGACTTTCAGCTTCTGTTTGCTCGTCTGTTTCTGCAAGCAGGCTGAACCGCGGCAAGCCGGGCTGGGACCAGCCGTGTGCGCGGGGCTCTCCTGCCTCTTTGAGAAGAATCTCAGGCCCCTGGGTCTGCTGGGCTTCCTTCTCTTCGACGTAACACAATGACTTGTTGGAATTTCAAGAGCAGGGAAAAGGTTAAACGGACGTTACTTACCGAATCCATATGAAACTAGATGAAACTGTTCGTAGCCATCTCAAAGCTGGATGAGCCAAAAAGTGGAAGCAGGGAAGAAAACAGTGGTTCACCGAAACTGTGCGAGGAAAGGTGCCGACTGAGGGGAGCCTGGGTCGATTTGGGCGGGTGGGAAGGAGGACATGCCCGGGCGGGTGGGATGGGAGTCAGCGACCCTGGTCCCGAACATCGCCCTGGCCCTGACCTCAGGTAAGTTGCTCCCTGTCCTTCCATGAGCATCAGCACCCCAACTGTGCAAGGAAAGCGTGGTCTGAGATGCCCTAAGAGGCCCTAAAGCTCAACTTGGTTGGGAATTCCACCTACTGGTCTTTGGAACATCTCTGGGACTCAGAAGCGATAGCGATGGAACCAGGCTCTCTGTGAGTAGGGCATACATTTGCAGGTGTGCCTGGACATGTGCCAACAACCTCAGGAGGGCTTTGCCTTCCCCTACCAGCTCTACTGCAGATGTGCAATCTCACGGGGGCCTCGAGAAAAATCTGTTAGAAGAAAGGACTCCTTGCAGTGACACTTGGGGCACCGTGGCTGGTGGAGGGGAGCTCGAGCACGAGGAACAAATGCCAGAAGTCCCAGTGAGAGGTCTCTGAGGCAGGAACACGCTGGAAGTTCACCAGGGGTCTCCCAGGATCAACACTGGCAGAGGGAGGACAGGGCGCAGAATTGGACAGAGGGAGGTATGAGGCCAGGGCTTCACAATGGGGGCTCGGGTGACTTGTGGAGAATTCGGAAGCTGGAGTGACCCATCCAAACGCCCAGGCTGGGGGGGGGGGGATGGGAGTGGCCATTTGTATGTCACACGTTGATGAGTTCCTGCTTGGGGCTGCCCTCCGAAGGAGGCCATTCCCCGACGGAGCTGCCCACGAAGGACCATCAACTGAGCACCTTTGCAGACGCTGGGTGAGCGAGTTCTTCGGTTCCGTGGGGACCATCTGGGTGGCACAGCAGAGCGTCACAGCTCGGCAAGCATTGGTTTCTATCAGGCAGGTGGTCACACACATGGCAAATGAGTTTTCACAATTTAAATTGCATACCGACCACAGGGGAGTTTTCTAAATATGCATCTCCCCAGCCTCAGTCTGGATCGATTAAAACAAAATCTGAGAGTGTGACCAACACACATATTTTTACAGCTTCCCAGGTGATTCCAACGTGAGCCGTGGTGAGAAGCAGGAGCGCTTGCTGTAAAATGGAAGGAGCTGGGGAGTCAGCATCAGATCAGGAGTCCAGCAATGGCTCCCCTCCTTAACAAATTCAAAGAGACTTTCGGGGATTGCACCTGTCTGAGCCTTTTTGTTTGTTTGCTTGTTTACTTCCGTGCTTTTGTCAAAGTGTGATTGACATACAACGACCTACCTGTCTCAGGTGTATATCACAGTGATTCCATATTTTTATACATCACTGAACGGTCCCCATGGTTAAGTCCAGTCACCATCTGTCACCATGCAAAGGGCTTACAATATTATGGACTAGGTTTCCTACTCTGTGCATTACATGACTTATGTTATAGCTGGAGTTTTGTACCTCTCGATGCCTTCACTAACTCTCCCTTGCACCAAGCCCTTCCCTCTCCGGTAACCTACAGTTTGTTTCCTATATCCGCGCATCTGTTTCTGTTTTGTTTGTTCATTTGTTTTGTTTTCTGGATTCCATATAGGAGTGAAATCATAGGGCATTTGTCTCCTTCTGTCTGACTTATTTCATTCAGCATCATACCCCATAGGTCCATCCATGTTGTCTTGAATAACACGAGTTTATTCTTTTTGGTGACTGAGTAATATTCCATGGTGTGCACACGTGTGTGTGTGTGTGTGTGTGTGTGTGTGCGCCACATCTTCTTTATCCATTTGTCAATCGGTGGATGCTTGGGTTGCTTCCATATCTTGGGTACTGGAAATAATGCTGCAGTGAACCCTGGGTACATACGTCTCTTCAAATTTGCATTTCTGTTCTTTGGATATATACCCAAAAGTGGAATGTCTGAAGCATAGGGTAGTTCTATTTTTAATTTTTTGAGGAGCCCCCATATTGTTTTCCATGGTGGCCGCACCAGTTTACATTCCCACCAACCGTGCAACAGCCCCTTTTCTCCACATCCTCGCTGATACGTGTTGTGTTCTTTCTTGTCTCTTAGATACTGGTCATCCTGACAAGGGTGAGGGGGTGACATCTCAGTACAGTTTCGACTTGCATTGCCCTGATGATGAGTGATTAGTGATGATTAGCGAAGCCTTATGTATCTTATACAGAGCAAACGGGGTGGAAAAACCGAGAGTGATCGTAAAGAGTAAGTGATATCCCACGCTGACGAAAAGTGGGAAGTTTCAGTAGAGACTTTTAGGTAAAGACAAAATCAATGTTAAGGACTTTTCTTTTTCCACGGCACACGATGATCACTCGTCGAGTGGTGACTACAGCTAATACTTAAGCAGGAAGTATTTTCGGTGGAGAAATCTTTTTTAAAGACTATCCTGTCTCGATCTCTCCTCTGAGATGCAAGTGTTGCCTTTATATTGGAAGAGAACTTCTTCTTATTTTAATACCGTTTCTCTTCTTTATCGCAAGGCATGGGGATGGATGTGTTAGCAAACGCCTTGACTGATCCGCCTTGAATGCCCGTCTCTCTGAGGTTTTGCCACTTTCTAGTTTCCCTTTCCTGGTGCGCTCATTTCCCTCCTCACAGCACTGCTAGGCACGTTCCTAATCCCAGCGATCCCAATCCATGTAAATGATGTAAAACTCTGGAGGCCCCCCTCCCTGCAGCACTACCTTTTGGCAGCTCCTCCCTTTTCCTCCCTTCCCACCCCCCACTTCTCCCTCGCATCCTCTGTCCACTTTCTTCCTTCTCCAGTGATGGCTATTCGATCTTCTTCTTTTCCTTTCTTCACCTCTTCCAATTGCTCTTCCACTTAAAAAAAATGTACATCCCGGGGCGCCTGGGAGGCTCCGCTGTTGAGTGTCCAACTTCGCTCAGGTCATAATCTCACAGTTTGTGGGTTCGAGCCCCGCATCGGACTCTGTGCTGACGGCTCAGAGCCTGGAGGCTGCTTGGGATTATGTGTCTCCCTCTCTCTCTCTCTGTCCCTCCCCTGCTCATGATCTTTCTCTCTCTCTCTGTCAAAAATAAACGTTAAAAAAAATTTTTTTTAATGCACATCCCATTTATGGGCATGAGAAATCTAAAAAGAACACTTGACTGAGGTCTTATGGAAATGGTGCCAATCTTTAAATTGATTGTTTCAATTCATGCCCATATGAAACCTATGAATCCCTGCGTGAGTCGGGCACTAGGCTCGGAGACAACCCACATGACCTTTGTCTTTAGCTGGTCACACTGACAAAGGACCACTGGACAACAGGAGGGCTAAGCCAACAGGCAGCACGGGGTGCTTTGGAAGCATGAAGAATACGGCCCCTCCTTCTGCATTCTGACATTGCTCATGGACTGGACCTCTTCTCCAGCCTGTTTTCCATCTCTCCTGGGGTCAGGGGTAGAGGAATTTAAATCGTTTACTGGTCGACGGTATAGTTGGGTTAAGAGAGGAGACGCTTAAATAAACAAACACGTAAAACAAAAATGAGCTGGGGATTTGAAATAACGAATTCCGTTTTGGTGGAACAGTGTGGCCCCAGCTCAGACGAGTGCCCACCTGTGCTTTGGCCTCTAGGGCAGTGACAGATGTGGTCAAGACTACATCGACAGGCATAGATGCTTCTAGACGCTTTAGAAATTGCCCGATCCAAGTCAGTCTTGAATGTTTCAGGACAAGAATACGTGGCCCTGAAAGAGATCTCATCTGAATTACCTGAAGTTGTAGAAGCTTTCTACCAATCCCAGATAATTTCCCTCCACATTCTATTCATTCTCTACCATTCCTTACCCTTTGGTTTTTGATGGACATATACGGTCTTTCGATTATAAAATTCTAAAGGTTAACTGAACATTTTGAAGCATAAATGAACATTGTGTTTCTTTTTCATATACTGACTGTCTGTCCAGAATGCCCTAGTCACCGACTCCTCTGATCTGTTATTTCAAATTATAGCTCATGTCCCCAGGAAGAATTCCCTGAGCCCAAGATGGAATGCTTTCTTCTCTATCACTTGTTCCACTCTGTGATAATGACCAGTCTGTTGCCAACAGTCTGTGAACTACAGGTGGGCTGGGCACATTTTTATTCAACCGTGTGCTCTACTCTGGGTGGCACAGATTAAGCTGATGTCAGCCTAATAGATGAATGCCAAAAATAAATCAGTAAATGAATTAAGGAATTGACATAATAATGAATGAAGTTCTACGCTAGAAGACATTTGTTCAGGAAAAAAAAATAGAGCTCAGAATCAGCCTTAGAACTGTCGAGAAAATATGGCTAAACTGAACCTTTTAGCCATCTTGAATCTAAAGCAAATGCTAGATCATGGAGTTATACAATGGTAACTCACCTTTGGAAGAAATTTAATGTGCATGTTAGCTAATAAGGCTGATTGCATTTGGATGGACTTTTAATGGGGGAGTCTGAAGAGATAAAAACATTCCTATTTATTGTTAAGAAAAGTCAAAATTAAAATGCAATTTTCCCTGACGGGTTGCTAAGACCGAACCAACTGGAAGTAGGCATTTAAGAATTCATTCTTTAATGTTAATTTGTAGGCGGCAGTCTAGAAGAAGTACTTATCCCCCGGAGAATGAAATTGGCGCACCTGTGTGTCACACAACGGAACAGCCATGAACCTGAACCTGGTTTCACGGAAGACTTTCTCCAAACGCCTCTCCCTGAAAACTGAGTCCCCATCCAACTTCAGATAGGGAATCCTGGGTGCTTCTTTGTTCCTAGATAAGCAACATCCACAGGTTTTGGATGGCACATTCTGCCCTCCTCTCCTCAAAGGTAAGAAGGGGACATTTAATTCTTCTGACTCAAAGCATCACCTTTCCCTTTAAAGTGTGCCTTTGGAAAGAGAGTTTATGACTCAGAGAACAATGTCTCCAAAAGTAAGGTGGGTTGAAAGTGGCAAAGCCCTCTCTGTAGTTTGTGATGAGAGTGGTGTAATGACTTGAAGCTTAGCTTTCGACACCCGTGAGGAAATTCAAAGCTTGCTCAAAACCAGGCTTAATATTGGATTTGAACAAAGGGTAGTGCCGTTCAATACTAGAGCAATAAACCACCCTGCTCTGGGAAGGGATCACCACCTTAGTGACACTGTTTTGGATCTCAGAGAACCAGCACTGTCCCTTTTGGCTTCCTGGCGTTCAGTGGAAACACACATTTTATAGTACCCGTCACACACAAAATTGGTGATCTCTTCCCATGTTCTTCTTCCCCAGATGAACGTGAGGCTCAGGGAAGCAGAAGGAAATGTGGCTGAGTCATTGCTGATCCCGATGGTCTTATTCAGAGCCTAGTAGAAGCGGGTCTTTGAGAGGATAGACGGATAGGTGCATGGGCGGGGATATTCGTTTATCTTTTCTGCAGACAAAAGGCATAGTGGAAGAGAGCAAGCTGAATGATCGATAGCTGTAAGGTTTAAAATCAAGCTCTGCTGTGCATCTGAGATTCAGATATTCTGTTTTTCATCTGCAAAGAAAGGAGAACAAACCCTTGACTGGCAGGTGGTCAGAACAGGAGGAATGATGGACAATGTGCCTACATTAATGTCTGTAACATATTTGAAAGAAAGAGAAGGAAAGAAAGAAGAAAGAAAGAAAGAAAGAAAGACAGAGAGAAAGAAAGAAGAAAAAAGGAAGGAAGGAAGGAAGGAAGGAAGGAAGGAAGGAGGAAGGAAGGAGGAAGGAAGGAGGAAGGAAGGAAGAAAGGAAGGAAGGATGAAAGCAAGAATGAAAGAAAGAAGGAAGAAAGAAAGAAAGAGAAAGAAAGAAAAAAGGAAGGAAGGAAGGAAGGAAGGAAGGAAGGAAGGAAGGAAGAAGGAAGGAAGGATGAAAGCAAGAATGAAAGAAAGAAGGAAGAAAGAAAGAAAGAAAAAAAGAAAGAAAGAAAGAAAAAGAGAAAAAGAAAAATTTCTCTGTGCCTCTTTCTAATTTTTAACAGCTTTTCCTCTCAGGATTCTACCACTAACTTAATCCCTCAATGCATCTCACTTACCAACTATGGGGTTTGATATTGGTCACTTAACTTTCTGAGTTTCTGAGCCACATTGTCAAAAATGGAAAAAATACCTATCTCCGGGGAGTTACAAGGAATACATGAAGGCAATACAATTCTATAAATTCACTAAAATGCTCTATGATTCTATAGTGTTGATTTGGTATTGATTTGCATTGTCTAAGAAGAATCTCCTATTTCTCTACCCACTTGAGGTCTTGATAGAGTTTTTTAGTCTCCTTCAGCAAAGATGAGATTTCTTTTTTAACAAGGTACGCTTTTGTTGATTAACAAGATTGAGCGATTAACAAACATGGAAAACAACCAGGTACCAAAATGCTAAATGTATAGTTTAATTGCTCTGCATATTCACCAACAGGGTAATGGACACAAATATAAAGGGCTGGAGTTTGGGTTGAGATTTACAGGAATTGACCAGGTAGCAGGAAAATAAAAAAGCTCTCTATAGGCAAATGAATGAATGAATAAATAGTGAAGTTTGGGTGCCCAAATGAGAAACAAACTGTGCGATGGTTAAGATGGTTAGAACAGAAACAGTGAGCGATCACAATGATTGTGTCAAGCGATTCATGAGATCATCTGTGATGGAACAGAACGAACCTGCAGAAAGGTCTCCACTCCAGTGTCCTAACCCATGCCTGTTATCTCTACTTCTCTACTTCCAAGCAAGTAAGATGTTAACATCACCATTCAAGAGAGGACACAGTGGAGGCTAGGAATCGATCTGCATGGACTTTATAGCCAGTGAGTGTTGGGATGCACTCTTGACTTTGTATCTCCTACCCACCATTGTGGTCCTTCCTTCCACGTACCGTTACCTTTCTCTCCACCCCTGGACAACATCACAAGAAGAGCATGGGCTTTCCATGTAGAAAGTTCATGGTTGACTGACATGCCCACTACTCACCCGTGGTGCAAACTGAGGCAAATCATACAGCCTCTCTCCTCCAATTGAACACACGTCCGTGATGATGCCTATCTTTTGTTATAAATGATGGAAATCCAAGTCAAATTAAGCCTCGGCGAAGAGGGAAATCTGTTGGCTCGTGTAACCAAACAGAGGAAAGAATGAGATACACAGAACCTGGATGTCAGAGGCAGCTGGGTCTTTTCCGTTACGCACACCTACTTCTCTCCGTATTTCTGTTCTATTCTGTTCTATTAGACGGGTTTTCTCCCAGAGGCTGGAACCAGGGATGTTGGCAGCTTTGGCTCCCAGCTTCATCAGCACAATATTCTTTTTTTTTTTCCTTTTTATTTTTTATTTGAAAAACCCAGGACGGGGCACTGATTGGCTTGGCTGAGGTCCATTGGGCCCAGAGACGATATGATCAAACCATCATAACAGAGGGGTGCCTGGGTGGGTCGTCGGCTGGGCATCAGACTTCGGCTCAGGCCATGATCTCACAGTTCGTGGGTTCAAGCCCCATGTCAGGTTCTGTGCTGACAGCTCGGAGCCTTGACGCTGCTTCAAATTCTGTGTCTCCCTCTCTCTCTGCCCCTTCCCCACTCACACTCTGTCTCTCACTCTCAAAAAATAAATAAAACATTAAATTAAAAAAAAACATCATAACAGATAATGGTAGATGCCTATTCCAAATGCATCCCCCTTCTGATTCTGACCTCCTGACAAAGACTGACAAAGACTGTGTCTCGTGAAATAGGGTACAAATATTAGGCTCTTATCTTCCCAGATCTTGCAGTTGGGGGTTGCGGGCATCCATGTGACTCTTTTCTGGGCAATGATGAATACGGAATGTCTAGTAGAATTTCCTAGAGAAGATGTTTTTCCCACATAAAAGGAGATGCATGAGGGCAGGGGAAGGAGAGAGAGAGAGAGAGAGGGAGAGAGAGAAAACGAACTTGTTTCTTGCTACTTCTGCATCTTGTAAGAGGATGTGATACTTAGAGCTGCTGCAGCCACTTTGAGAGCATAAGGAGACATCTGTCTTCTGTGCTGTGAATGGCAGAGCAGAAAGGTGAGAAAAGCCAGTGTACTCGATGACCTTGATAAACAGCCCTGAAAGTCCTGACCTTTCAGATCAGCCCTGAAACTGCCTACATTCAGATTTCTTGTTAGATGAGAAATTCTTGTTATAAGAGAAAAATAAAGCCCTGATGAATAAGCTTCTATTAGCTCGGGCTCTCTCTGTCGTTGATGTTAATTTTTCCTTGGCCCTCTTTCTTCCCCTGTCAGGTAGCGTGCAGAGTCTAAAAAGCGATGTGGAAATGTGGACAGGCCAGTGCGCCCCTGGCTTCCTGGGTTGTAAAGCAAGGTAGGGAAGGACAGCCAAGCTGCTGGTGACAGGCAGGTTCTCACAGTACCTGCCAGGGAAACTATAGCCTTCTGGCCACTGGCTTGTTCAGCCCGTGCTGAGCAAGACAAGTCCAGAAATGGACACCATTGCTTTTTCCTTTGACACTTGAAAATATCCTCTGCCTGCCACCACCCCCACCCAAAGGGAACTGATACAGCTGACATTTCAATTCAGCTCTTGGCGCTTCTTAGCTGTCATATTTAGGGGGACAAGACTTCTATGGTTTGACTTATTGCTAAGTGAAATGGGGAAATCGAGATGGACCACCACTGGCAACTCTGAGATGGAGGGAATGTGAAGAGATAGAAGCAGAGTGAGGCTGGGGGCTAAGGGAGGGCGCTGTGGGTTTCTCCGAGCCTTGCGTTCACCATCTTTGAAATGGGCAAGAAAAAAATGCCTGTTTGGTTATATTTAACATTAGCTTCAGTTCCAAACTGAAATAATTTCCAAAATAATTTCATTATTTTTATTAAATGTTTCTTTACCTATTTTGAGAGAGAGAGAGAGAGCGGGCAAGGGAGAAGCAGAGAGAGAGAGAGAGAGGGAGAGAGAGAATCCCAGGCAGGATCCGCACTGTCAATGCAGAGCCGGATACGGGGTTCGAACTCACGAACTGTGAGATCATGACCTGCGCCGAAACCAAGAGTTGGATGCTCAACCGACTGAGCCACCCAGGGGCCTCCATTATTTTTAAAGGAAGGAAAATGGTACCTACATCATAGAATTTCTCTGAGAACTCAATTGAGTACATGAGGAAAAAATCTTTATAAGCCTAATTTATAAATGTCGATGTTCATAACAATTACTGTGACAAAAAGAATTAAAAAAAGATGGGAGCCTTTCATCATCTGCTTAACCATGGCTCTATCAAGAGGGGCCAAAAGTGTAGGGTGGCATTGACAAAAAACCTACCGGCTTCCCAGAGAAATCTTTTAATGTATATTATATTTGCCCAAAAGTCTATATCCCGTGACTTCTGTATAATTGAAATGACGAAACTGTAAAAACACTGTCTACATACAAGGAGTTGTTAATATTTCAGAATATAACAATAGTACAGAATGGCTCATAACAGTGCAGATTTAGCTGATCTGCGTCCAGAAAAATGAGAGGAAGAGGATATCAGTGTGTGTGTGTGTGTGTGTGTGTGTGTGTGTGTACCAAAGTTAAAAACACAAAAGTATCTAAAAGAAACAAACAAACAAAAAACAAAACAAAAACAAAAAACACAATAAAAAACAGAAAGACACAAAGGAAACAAAACCAAACAAAACAAAAAGAAACCAAAACACTCTAGTATCTAAATAACAAACAGGGATTGCATTTAGCAAATATTTCTCTTTTATCCTGATTTTAAATCTTCTGCTTGGTTACTTCCATTATAAAGGATGTTGTTTTTTCCTTTCTACCTGAAACCAGCACTTAAACACACTGGCTTCACCTAGGCCTCCCGTGTGAGACGGCAGGAGGAGACAAACAATATTTTCTGCCTGAGAGTGTGGTGTTGTGCTCAAGGCTTTGAAATCACAAAAGAAATGACAAACCCCGAGAAGACAGCGTTTCAGCGCCTTGCGTGTTGTGTGGAATAAGGACTCAGTTCTTGTTTGTTCTTATGATCACTATTATTAATAACTGAAGACTCCATAGATGTTGATTATGGTTTAATAGCTTACCTGGAACAAGTGACTAGCTTTCAAAATAGAGGGGTGAAGGGGCGTCTGGGGGGGCCTAGTCAGTTCCTGATCAGTTCCGCATCTGACGCTTGATCTCGGCTCAGGTCACGATCCCAGGGTTCGTGAGATCAAGCCCCTCGTTGGTCTCTGGGCTGGCAGTGAGGCGCATGCTTGAGATTCTCTACCTCTCTCTCTGCCCCCTGCTCGAAAATAAATAAATAAACTTAAAAAAAAAAAAAAGACAAGGGTAAAACTCAATGACTTGCAGGTGATTTTCGTTGTTACCTTAGCCAACCACTCAGGGTAAAGACAAAAATGTGAATCCAAGCAGAAGTTGGAAACTGAGCTGTTTACCTAGCAGAGACAGTCGCACTCTCTCATGGTGAAACTTGGTCCCTAAGTGGGGGGGAAGAAAGTGGAGGTGGCATTTGACGTTCTCCAAACCTAATCCTCTTTACTTAGAGAGAAAAGGGAAGAGACAAATTCAAAGACCATCGTTAGCAGAATAGGAAATGAGCAGAATCCTTGCTAAATGTTAGTTATTAGAGCCGGACAAATTTCCACTATTGGATAATGTAATTATTCCCCACACTATATTTAATTATCAGGTGTGCAGATAAACTGACATTTTTATTCCTCTTTTAAATATTGAAAATTAATTGAAGAAAAAAGCATTCTCAAAAGTGGATAATTAAACAAATATGCTATGAAACAAGGCCATGTGCAATTTTATTTTATGTGTAAATTATATGTGGACCCAAAGGGGCCTGCAATCTTATTATACACTTTGTTCCCCATTAGCATTTCAATAGAGCGACTTTTCCTCCTGGTTTTGAGGAACACGGAGGCATAGGCAGCACCTGCCAGAGGTATCTGCAAAAGACTTTCAAAAGTTTCTCTACTTCTTGGAAAGAAAAAAAGAAAAGGAAAGGAAAGGGGGGGAGAAAACCCTCAATGTTTATTGCACTCGCACAACTTTCTGCCAGCTCGGCAGTGAGGATCCTGGTTTGGGTTGGGGAATCGGTTCCACACAGCATTGCAAGACTGCAGGATTGAGTCGTTCACGGCTGGGAGAGAATGTGGGGCGCATCTGGTCTGATGCTCTTGTGTGCAGTGGGAGGAGCAGAGATTGGCCTGGACGCTCCGTGCGACGACTGGACACTCCGTGTGTCTCTTCCCGTCTTTTGCCCATTATCTGTTTGACGGAATGTAGGGAGGAGGGCAGAGAATGTACATTGGTCGTGATTAATAGTGATTCACCAACTTCACTGGACAACTGGGATTGTTGGGCTAGAGAGGAGCTAGATTAGAAACTGCAGCATGGAGGGATTCTTGCTGTAGAAGGTGCCCCTGAC
The DNA here is from genome assembly GCF_027475565.1 of Acinonyx jubatus. NCBI lineage: Eukaryota > Metazoa > Chordata > Mammalia > Carnivora > Felidae > Acinonyx > Acinonyx jubatus. The sequence continues at coordinate 137,820,678 of NC_069386.1, read as the reverse complement.
GCCCCAGTTGCAGAGAGCAGCTGCGTGTTACCTGATGGCTTTCTGCCACCCAACACTGGCTGTTTCCACCAGTAGCACCCCTCTCTTTTGAGCCTTTGATGGCTCCTTGGTCTCAGAGTTTTGCTTTTACATGCAAATGTTATTAAACAGGGTCACACTTAAAATTCGCTATGACTATGGGGTGCCCGGGTGGCTCAGTGGGTAGAGTGTCTGACTTCGACTCAGGTCATGATCTCGAGGTTCACGAGTACCAGCCCCATGTCGGGCTCTGTGCTGACAGCTCAGAGCCTGGAGCCTGCTTCGGATTCTGGGCCTCCGTCTCTCTCTGCCCCTCCCCGGCTCTCTCTCTCTCTCTCTCTCTCTCTCTCTCTCTCTCTCAAATATAAATAAAAACATTAACAAATTTAAAAATCCTTGTGCCTTAGTGGGGATTTAGTTGAGAAGAGGGATAAGAATGGACTAACCACCTGTCATGGCTGAACACTTCTCAATATTAGGTATTGCCTGAAATTGCTTAGTGAAAAGGCTGCTGTTAGAATTACAGACCGCGCCCTTGCTTGGTCGCTGTGATTTGTTTGTTTGTTTGTTTGTGCTTTTTTTCCAGAAAGCCACGTTGCCGTGCATCTCTGTCTGTGTTTGACTAAGTGATATAACTTCATATGGAAGGAAGGAGATTCCCCCAAGGTTTAGCACTGACTAATGCCACATAAAATGTTCCAGATCAGCCCTGAGATTCATTCTCATCCAAGCTATGTTATTTTACACGCACTCGTAGTAAAAGTATTTACAGGAAGCTCTTAATTTCTCTCTGTCATGCCGTCAGGACTCACAATGAGTCAAGAGGGCAAGGTTGAGAGGCTCTGGATGGAGCTAGAATGTTGCCCCGGGGAGCAGAGAATGAGACTTTCCAGGTCAGAAGGAGGCAGGCTATAAATTGACAGTGGATTTGCACTGGAGACAAGGGGAGAAGTTCAAGTGGCCTTGAGGTTTATCAAGATACTTGTAATCAGGAAGTGCACAAAGACCAAAGCCGAATGGGCACACTCCGTGCAGTGTGGACTTGACTGGGCCAAGGAAGGGGCTCAGGGTCATGAGTCAGGAGGGTACATCCATTCCTGTCCCCAAGTGTGATGGGATATGGCTTGGGGATGGCGGTGGTGACGATTCAGCCTCCACAGCGGGTGGTCCACAGCTAGGAAAAAGTAAACGCATCCGAGCTTAAAATTCAGAGACATGAACTGGCTACATCTAGGTCCTTTGGCGGAGCTGGACCATAGTGTCCCTTAAAGAGATGTAAATAGCAAGAGTATAGTTTGGTAGGAAATAGCAAGATAAGGCAATTGTAAAGGAATTGGGTTTCAAACACTTCAAGACGGCTATAAGCACTCTCATAAAAGAGCAGGCTTCTACTGCATTTCCTACGGAGTTATTCAGACAGGAGATCTGCTTTGAAATTTCTCTGCAAATTATTGGAACCCTAATGCACAGCTTGAACCCCAAAGCAGCAGATGTTTTGAAATAGTGTAAATGCACAAAGAATGACTTTCAAGAATCCAATAAAATGCTGGGAGAGAGGTCAAGAACAGCACCACTAAAAAAGCAAACAACATACATTACTCAGGTATAACCATCGTTTATATGTTCATGTGAAAAAAAAAGATCCATTTTCATTACTAAACTATATCAGATCCTTTTCCTAATTTTCCCATAATTTAACGTTCAATTTATTTTACTGCCCACATCACAGATAATTCATGGATAGAGTCTTGAAAATTTGATATGATTCATTTCATTCCCAAGTAACATAAGGACTCCTGCCTAATTTTCCCATATTTTTACATTCAATTTATTTTACTATCCACATCACAGAGAGTGGTGGAAAGAACCTCGAAAGAATCAATTTGATTCTAACGGTAGCGAACATGAAATTAGAAATGAACAGCAATATAGCTATCCATTCATTCAACAAACATTTATGGAATGGAATATTCCTCTTGTTACCCCGAACACAGCATTGTAGGGATTAGACATGAATTTGACCTTGACTTCACTGAAGAGCCTGTACTTTGGTGGGGGTGATAAAACATATGTAAAAGGAGAATATGGATGTAAAAGAATTATTTGACGTCTACGATGTGTGAGGCACTTTCAACTTTTAATCTTTAGGAGACCTCTAAAAGACAGATACTATCATGACCATTTCTCTGATGAGAACACCAAGTTTACTTAGATTCGCCTAAGTACCCAGTGTCAGGTTAAGTGGCAAAACCATGGTTTAAACTGGTGTGATGCAATGTCCATAGTCTTCCCGTTATACCAGGCTTCCTTTTGGTGAATTACAGACCGAGTTAGAGATTACTCTATGGGGAAGACAAAAGCAAATACCTAAGGAAGTCTGGGGGGCACAGGGCAGGGGCAGGAGAAACGGCTTCTGGTTGCATCAGCAGGAAGAGAGGGCATCTGTCTCCGAGCTGGGCTTTGAGAGACGGCAGATTGGGAAGGGTGTGTGTGTACCCACGCGTGTGCTGGTCAATGCAAGCATGGGCGATTGGTATACATGGGTGACTGTGTCCTTCATTACCTAAACTGGACCGATATTTGGCTCTCTCCATAGACATCACCATTCCTGGTTTTTAAGCTTTTTTTAAATCACAATACACAGTGTCTTTCTGGAGCTTTTCCAAACATTCTAGATGCCCTTCATCTTCTTTGACAGATAGGAAATAATTCAGGTAAAAGAGCTACAAAGATGAGCAAGGTTGGAAGAAAAGGGAAAAGGAAAAGAAAAAAGGTAAAAGAAAAAGGAAAAAAGGAAAAGAAAGTGAAAAGAAAAAGAAAGAAGAAAAAGGAAAAAAGGAACAGGAAGTAAAAAAGAAAAAGAAGAAGAAAAAGGAAAAGAAAAAGAGAAAAAAAGGAAAAGGAAATGAAAAAGGAAAAGGAAACGAAAAAGAAAAAGGAAATGAAAAAGATGGCTTTATGAGGTGAAAATACCTCTGTGCTCCTTATCTGGGCAATGAACTTGGACAATGGTTTGAAGTGCAAACCAATACAAGAAGTCATTTGGGGCATAGTGGTCAAAGGAGTTGTAGCCCACAGATTACTATAAAAATACAGATGATGGTGGTGAAATCCAAGGTGTTTTAGAGCTGGAAGATTTCGACTACAACTCTGAATTTCTCGATGAGAAACAGAGAGATGAAGGGACTTCCTCTTAGACACAAAGCAAGTAGGCTAGGATGTCGTGACAGGAATCTGGCGATCTCAATAATTCCATTATTATAGGTGATTGAAAAATCTTCAGATTGTATTTAAGAATAGGGAAATTAGAATTAAAATATCCACTAATATTAGAAGGAATTTAATGTAACTATTTCCTTTAGGAATGTTGGTCTTTCTTGATCTGAGTTGTCCTGTTTGTAAGAATAAGAGACTGGGTGAGACAATACAAAATCCTTTCCATTAAAAAAAAAATGCTGATATTCATGACCACTTCATAGCAAGTGCTAACAAGGTGGTAACTATGGGAGAATTTTTCATTCTAAAATATTATTATTTTGATTTATCTGAATTAAAAAGACAGTGGAAATAAGCACATGGTAATATAAAAACCACACTCAATTGAGTTCTGAATGCATTAGAAACAATTTCCAAAAAGTGTGACAGTGCTGATGTGTGTGTGTGTGTGTGTGTGTATGTGTGTGAGTGAGTGCTTTGCAATCATGACTATGAGAGAAGTTAGATCCTATTATTGGCTTTAATTATAACAGTAGTCCATAAAGGTGATAGCCACGTCTCAGTCTCGGTTTCCTACGAGGTAAATCGAGTAATCCCTCCTTCGCATCTAAGTAGCCACCGCAATGAAAACGATAGCAGGAAAATGGCTAACATCTAGGCAGTGTACGTATGGTCGGCCATCCTCTCTCTACTATTTTGCAGACGTCATAACCTGTAGCCCCCAGCACCTAAGGAAACCTCAGAAAATAGGTGGTGTCCTCAATTTTCCATAGCGAAGATGTACGTACAGAGAGATTAAGTAAAGGTCACTGCTTGGTTTGTAAAGGCCTTCAACTCAGTGCCTGCAACACTCTTGTCTCAACACCACTGTGGCACCTCCAGAGATGAGTAAGAGACAAAGTAACTTATTAAAAAGTGGCTGACTCTCCATATTCATTGATAATGATGGCTCTCATTATCTGAGCGGAGATCCCCGAATGGCCGGCCAGGAGTACCTGCTGGGCTCACACAAAACATTTTGGTTGACCTCCAAAATATTGTTTTTGGCGTTTAGAGGAGCCTACGTTGAAAATATCTTGAAAAATTAGAAGAGCCATACACCCCGGAATTGCATGGATTTTTAACATCACTTTAAAAAAAAATGTTTACTTATTTTTGAGAGAAAGAGAGAGCATGAGCAGGGGAGGGGCAGAGAGAGAGGGAGAGTGAGAAGGAGAGAAAGAATCACAAGCAGGCTCCATGCTGTCAGTGCAGAGCCCAACGTGGGGCTCAAACTCACAAAATATGAGATCATGACCTGAGCCGGAACCAAGAGTCGGACGCTTAACCGACTGAGCCATCGAGGCCCCAGGAACATCACTTTGAAAGGAGTTGGGTATCTAATGGCAGTCTCCTTTTGACCTGGAATGGATTCATAGCTTTACCCCAAGGCTTGGATTTCTGTGGGTGAGTCACACTGCTCTGATTTGCCTGGGAAATAAGACTTTAATATCCTGAGTATGTACACTCTGTCATTATTGAAATGTCACCTAGATTAAAAAAAAAAATCTGGTCTTGCCATTTTCTTACCTTGCTATTTAAGTTTTGTTCTTATCTCCTTCTAGGAAAGCATGTGGTGAACGTGAAAAACAATAATCATGTCACTTAGATGACAACTTGACTCGATAATGATTAATACCCCAAGCATCCTCACTCCCCATTCTCCACGGAGCGAGGTTCCCCCACCTTGGGTCCCTTAGGCATGTCATTTCCCCTAGTAGCAAAACAGTCCCTGAAATCAGTGAGGGGACCAGTGGTGTTTCTCTTGGAGGTTGGTAGTTTGTATACATCAATGCAGGGAGGGAGGGAAGAGGGAAGACGTTATGAAGCCCACAGATTTTAGCAGTAACTAAATATGTGTGTTTATCTGTGATTCCCCGAGCCTAACTTTCCTCTACAAAGGATAAAAATGCATTACTCACTTCTCCCCAACTAAATAAAGCTACTCTAGGAAAATATATGTTGAGATGCTGAAAGAAGCCAATGTTCTATTTCTGAATGTTAACACCCAAAATTGAGAGAAAGAAGAAGAAAAGACAAGAGTGATACCAGACATCATTACAACCTCTTCTACAGCCCCATAATGGAGACTGTCCTAGCAGGGTACAGAAATGGGTAACCTACCCCTAATAGGGACACACGCAAGATAGCAAACACAGGGCAGAGCTTCTATAAAATCAATCCCGAATCTGAAGTTTAGTAATGTGCACCTGAGAGACCTCCTGCTTTGGCATTTTTATCCTTCCTTCCTTCCTTCCTCCCTCCCTCCCCCTTCCTTCCTTCCTTCCTTCCTTCCTTCCTTCCTTCCTTCCTTCCTTCCCTCTTCCCTTCTTCCCTCCATTTCTCCCTCCCTCCCTTTCTTCTTTCCTTCCCTCTTCCCTTTTTCCTTCCTTCCTTCCTTCCTTCCTTCCTTCCTTCCCCCTTCTTCCCTGCCTTCCTTCCTTCCTTCCTCCCTCCCTCCCTCCCTCCCTTCCTTCTTTCTTCCCTTTCCACCTTCTTTCCTGCACCCCTTTCTTTACCACCCTATCTCCTTTTATTCCTTTCTAGAAGATGAACTCTCTTTGGTCTTTAAATTTATGGCCGCTTTTTCTCCAGTCCAGGAAAATTTGAGGATTGCCTGGGGCTCTCTGGGACAGAGAGATGTAATGTTGACTTTAACGAACAGATGGTATCCGGAGGAAAAAAAAAAAATCTACCAGGGTTTTAAGCGTCAGAGTTTGATAGGGAATTTGCCTGTGGGGTGTCTGGGAACCTGGACAGGGGAACGTGTTCTAACCTTATAGGAAGTGGGGGGAGGGGTTTCTCAGCCTTCAAAAATGGTCTGGCTTGGAGAATGGACTCAGATTTGAAGGGACATGCATATATTTTTTTGTCTTCAGCAGAATCTCATTTTCAGAAAGGAGTTATAGTATAGAGCTCAGTAGCAGAGATGAGAAAATCCTAACTGAGTATAAATGCTCATCGTGCTCTTGGCCTTTCTTTCAGGGAGATAAAGACTCGAAGTCTCTTTGCAAATGGCGTTGCTGATAGACAGACACAGATGTAGAGATAGATCGATTTGCTTTTCCCATTATTATCATTTCTACCATTGTCAGTCACTCGCTAGCTGCTTGGACACAGGACAAGGTTATGTGACTTGTCCCAGCCTCCATTTCCTCCTCTATAAAGTTGAGATCATGACCTACACCTTCAGGGTATTTGAGTATTAAAGCAGCAGGGTGGACGGTGCCGGCCTTGGAGCTGCTCAGCTCATTGCCAGCTCATTTTTCTGACTCTCAACAGCCCTTGGGGCATCTTGACAACAGTGGTCCTGCCTCTGGTTCCTTAAGTGCCAGCTCTGTGCCTAGAACATGTTAAATTCTTGGTATATACTTGTTGAGTACAACTTGAACGGCCTTTGAAGTCCATCCACAGACTTCCAGAAATACCCCATTTATTGGCATCTGAATTGCCAAGAGTGTCGGCTTGCACCGAGGGTCTCCATTCCTCACTGATACGTTCCTGGAAAAGTCTTCCACGTCTTCCCGGGAGATCCCTGAGAGATAGTTTAAATGTCTCCAGACACAGCACCATCTCCAGAACATTTGTGAGCTAGTCAGTGAGTCAGAGGATTCCTCCTTATCGGTGCCTTCTCTCCTAACCCATCACACAGAGCAAGCATGCCCTTGGACCTTGCGGCTTTGAGAAAATCAACGATGTCAAACTCAGCACAAGCCTGGGGGGCCTGGTCTGATAGTCGCCCACACGTCAGTGGCAAATAAACGGCTTCCAGAGTCAAAATTACTCAGAACCCCTTTCTCTAGAATTCTTGGGTTTGGGCTATAACATTACTCATTTTCCATTTTTCACCGAACCAATCAACACTCTCTTTTGTGTGCCTACCATTTGCCACGTGCTGTGCCGCAGAGCTTTCTCCCCTGAAACCACAAGTCTGTCACATCATCACTTTTGATGCGATCAACAACTTTCTAGAATGAACCATATCCCTCCCTGTCTTCTGCTTTTGAAAGTGAGTGTCCTGAACACCATTCCACTTTTACTCGTGATTCAGGAATAGCCTGAGGAACACGGTAAAATCTCTTGGGACCTGCGTTTAGCCTGTTTACTGAACAGGACCACCTGCCTCCTTTTTAAATCTGTTTTTCATAATTTTTTTTTTTTTTGCCTTTTCCACTTTCCGGCATGCCTTGTGACCATACATGGTCCTCCCTTTAAATTGGGAAATGAACCAAACCCACCTTTTAGCTCATTGGAGAGATTAGCCCCGCTGCTTACAATGCTCTAGCCCAGTGGCCGAAATGCCGCCGCTGCTGGGGTATACGGGGTTTTGCCTCCCCTGTGCGTCTTGCAACAGCTGTCTTGGATGCCCAGGCTCATCTTCTGCTAGATAATAACACATTAGGAGTGAGTTACTGAAGCCATGTAGTTCATGTCCATTACCTTCTTTAACCTCCACCACAATGCGGTGAGGTTTGCAGATAAGTGCACCGGAACTCAGGAGGTTAAGTGGCTTGTTGAGATCACGTAACTAGCCAGCGACTCAATCCCACGTTTCTGACACCCAAACCATGAATCAGTTCACCGCCCTGGACTTTCTCTCTGGGAATAAGACAGGTTTGCTGAGAGCAGAGTAATGGATCATCGAGGTATAACTCCGCCAACCCCAGAAGGCAGTTCGCTTCTCGGGACACTGATTATCTTTGGCAGACTGCCACATCTGCGACGATCAAAGACTCCAGTATTGAGACTGGATAGATTTTTTTTTTTTTCCCTCCTCTCTATCTCAGAGCTTAGTGCTTGGGGGACCCGGATCTGCTTGGGCTTTAGGAATCGAGTTCGCCGTCTTCCTGCAGAGTGCCAGGAATGGCACGTCGACGAGATGCTGGCCTGATCAGGTGAGAATTTATGTAAGCCGAAACCATTAGGTGGCTTAATTAAATCAGGGCATTTAACTCATTAGCCTTCTGCTCCTGGGACTAATAAATTTGAACCCGGTGCTGCTAATCACAAAAGAAGTCAGGTTAAGCATCTCCCCTCCCCTTGCTGGAGAGACGAGAGGGAACAGGAGAAAGGGAATAACAACCTGAGGAAGGGTGACAGGCGCGGTCGCGAAGCTGCACTGGAAATGCTGAGCCTTAACCGAGACTCAGGGTTACGTGGGAGAGAATGACGACTTCGTTGTCTAAAAGGAAGCCCGGGATGTCGCTTGGCAGTCTCCCATGGGTGACTACATTGAAGCCATCGCAGAATCCCTTGTCTGTTGAGTGACATCTTGCCACAGCGTTTGGGAATGCACTTGCTGTCTCACGGCTGTGGTAGCGGGAAGGAAGCCTCTTTGGCCGAACTTGGTCTCGTTGTTCACAGGCGAAGTGTAGGTATTGACTTCCCGTTGCTCAAGGTCACTTACCGTACTTGCTGGGCTCCTGAGATGAGTGGCATTTCATCAGTCTCTTGCCTGTATGACCTAAATAGCTCATGACTTGTGTCTCGTCCTCTGATCTCACTGTCACTTCCCGAACATAGCAGCCGGATCCAGCTCGTGTAACTAGAGATCATGACGCCAACGCCCGGCCTGAAAGCCTTCCATAGCTTTCCGTTACCTCCAAGATCAAGCTCCAATTCATCAAGGTGCCCCACCAAGCCTTCCCTGAAGCTTGATCCCTCACCCCGCCATCTCTGCTCTTCCTCTCTCAGCAAGGACGCGCTGCTCATAAACAGTATGAAGAGATTTGGGTTTTCTCAAAATTTTCACACGTTTCCACGAGCCTATGCCCCGGGATTTCTTGTTTGGTTTAGAATTCTCCTTCTTCTCCGTTGGGGAAATTCCTTCACATCTATCATTTGGTGGCTCGGACATCAACCTACCCCAACAAGCTCTCTTTGACATCTTCAGGCTCCGAAGCCCATGCCTTATGTGGGCTTTCTGCTTGATTCACACAATCCTTTCCCGACTCCTGGGCGCTGATCTCTTTACATATTTGTCTTCCCCTTTAGATTCGCAACTCCTTGAGGTCAAGGACCATGTATTAATCATTATAATAAGCAGTGACGTGTGCTGTGTTTGAGGAGCCCTGAGTGGTCTTCTGAGTAGTGCCCGGCAGCTTTTCAGGAGGAGTGACCCTGGCTGGCATTCTGTCACCCCGAATGGAGAGCAAGCTGATAGAGTACACATGGCACCCTCAGAGGCCATGAAAGGGAAAAGAGCGGCAAAGAGAAGCTGGCACCAGGGGAGGAGAACGGGGGGGGGAGGACAGAAGGTCCAAAGCAGGGGTTTATGGCATTTTGGCACATGGCATTTAAAGAGGGGCATCTCTGTAAAAGTCTTCTCATAACATTTTCAGTAAAAGAGCCATTTCTTTTTAATGTATGCTGGCCCTTCTGGGGAGGATGACAAGCTTTTGCACATGGCTTTAAGGTCTAACTTGGGACACCCATCACATCTGCATTACTCTTACCTCGATGGCCATAGTGGCTCAGCTTTTGTCGGCCATCTTTACCTGTGGTGCCTCCCGGGCACTTCCCTTGCAGTGGGAAGTACCCACTAGTTAGTACCCACCACAGCCCCCGGGGAGAAGTACGACGAATGCGCCTCTTACGTGAGAAAGATGGGATGATACGGAATAAAAGATGCTTCCCAAGTCACATGCTAAGTGGGTGGGAAACTGGGACTCGAACCCAGGTCACAGTAAGAGGAACATCCATTCTGTTAGGCTATTCTCCTAGGTCCCTCTTTGGCACAGGGCCCTGGTGCAATGGCTTGCCCAACATCGGCGGCCCAAGGATGGCAAGAGAGGTGGTTATGGGATGCCTGGGGGCAGGGGGAGCAGAGACACGGAGGACCTGCTGAAAGTCTGGGACGCTTCTGGATGCATTAGAGGTGAGCTCCTGCTTCCCGGTAGAGACAGGATTTAACCAAGCTCCTGTTGAGATTTCTGATGCTGCAGCAGCAACCTGCTGGGGTTTTCATATCCCCCCCCCCCACTTTCCTCTACTCAGAAAATGTAGAGAAAATGACAGGGAGCCTTCTCTGTGAATGCCCGAGAGCCCAGATCAGCCTGAGTGAAAGAGAGAGGCGGAGGGAAGGAGCCATGTTTGAAATGCATTTTTGTTCTAATCTAATAGGATGAAAGGCAGCCTGTATGGGTTTTCATCAAGAAGCCAGGAAGGAGCACGGAACAGAAGTTATCTACTTGGTAATAGAGTCGTTTGTGGCAATGCAGCCAATGAAATCTGTTCTGTGTAGAAACACTTCAGCCTTCCAGTACCTTTCCATAGAGTCACAAGAGAAGGGCCCTTAACTGTCTCTCGCAAACCAGTGAGCTTGGTCACAGACCTGGCCTCACCCCTTGCCTCTGGGGCCTGCTACCAGTGTGGTCCTTGATGTCGTATATGACATACCTGAGCCTGAAGGCCTCCATCTATACGTGAAGACCCCTGGGTCCAACCTAGGCTGGTTGTCGGGGTTACGGGAGGTAACGCAGGGTTGTGCTTTTAGGAGACCATGGATCGGTCTAAACCTTTGCAGACGCTGATTCAAGCCCTGCACCAAGGGCCGTTGGGGAGGGGCTCACCTGAGATCTCGTGGAGCTGCTTGCTGGGCCCTGGGCGGCCAGAACAGAAACCCCTCCCCTCTAAGGTCTGTGTCTGGCCCTTTCCCAATTTCCTCAAAGTCAATTACACACCAGACACGGGACCACACAAAACAGTGCCTCTGAATCCTGTACTGTCCAGCCCTGTGGTCGCCAACCACAGGAGGCCGTGGGGCATCGGCGACGTGGCCAGTCTAAATGGAAATGTGTTGTAAGTATGAAAGTTTGGGTACCAAGCACACAGACAAGAGAAAGGAAAGTCTCTCTTTAATAATTCCATATGATTTGAGAATTGAAATAATAGTTTGGTTACACGGGGTGAAAAAAAATACATCATTAGACAATTCACTTGTCGCTTTTTGTAGGTTTTATATGTTCTTTTAATAGGCAGTGATCAGAAAATTTTAAATTACATGTGGGTCCCTCAGTATGTTTTTTATCAGATAGCACTGCTGTAGCTCATCTTTTCTTCTCTCTCTCTTTGCTCTATTATCAGGAAAAATGTCTCATGCCTCCTTTTCCTTCTGCCATTGTCCTCACTGCCTAGGGTTACTCCTGCCCCGAATCCTGTTGTGATAGTACCAATATTCTGCATAATGACTATGAGGCCATTGGTGAAACCCTACATTCTCTGCTGCTCCCTTCCTTACAAAATACATCCCTGCAGCTTCTTGTTCCAACATGTCTCTGCTCACTCCGTCAGGCCGTCCCCACTGCCTGCCACTCCGGGGGGCAGACTCAACGTTCTTCCGGGTGAGTGGTCATCTCAAGGCCAAACTCAGCGAGGGGAAAGGCTGAAGCCAGACCCATTGCACCCCCTCCAATCCTTCTGTGGAAGGAAATGCCCTGCCTTTCTCCTTCACCATTTTTCAAACGTCTAAAAAGTTGTACATAATTATCGCATACAATGGATGAGCTTGGAGATAAGTGTTCCCCTATGAAACCATGACCGCAATCTATGTCATAAACCTATCCATCACCACCACAGGTTTCCTCCTGCCCTCTTATTTATTACTATTATGACTATCATTTAAGATAAGAACAGTCAACGTAAGATCTGCCCCCAGCAGGTTTTTAAGCATACAATGGAGTACTGTTAACTATAAACACCAGGCAGTACAATAGATCTCTAGGACTTATTCATCTTGCATAACTGAAACGCCGTACCCTTTGGCCAATGCCTTCCTGTTTCTTCCTCCTGCAGCTCCTGGCAACCACCATTTCACTGTCTGATTCTAAGAGTTTGACAATTTTAGATTCATCGTATATGTCATATTTGTTTTTTATGGAAACCAGTATAGTATTTCCTCAAAATAACCTAAAACTAGAACTTCCTTATGATACACCAATCCCACTTCTGGTTATATAGCCAAATAAATTAAAATCAGGATCTCAAAAGGATACCTGAACTCCTATACTCATTGCAGCGTTATTCACAATAGCCAAGAAATGGAAGCAACTTACATGTCCATCGACAGATAAATGGATAAGGAAAACAAGGTGCACACATACAATGGAATGCCATTCAGCCTTAAAAAGAAGGAAATTCTTCCATGTGCAACAATACAGAAGGATCTGGAAGGCATTGTGCTAAGTGAAATAAGTCTCCGCCACCTTGGACCTGAGGTGGGATAAACACTCGTCAGTTCAAAGAGTTTCCTCCGCCAGATTCCTCTGACTGTGTCCATGCTGTTTTGTTCTTTGTGACTCACTTAACCATTAGAACTGGCTGGGGGCCTGATTAACTTACCCACTCATTATTTGGCAAACACTTATTCTGCATCTCATGAATACCAGCTACCGAGCTAATAATGGCTGGGGATGAAAGGGTAAGCTTGATAGGGCATTTGGCCTCAAGGAACCAGAAGCTCATTGAGAAAAGAGACTCACAAACACAATATTGTAAAAGGTGGCGGTTTCATTGGAGATCACCACAGGGGCAGGGGGCACCTAAGACATCCTGAGGAGTAAAAGGGAAAGCTCCCCAGTGATGTGTTGGGATGGGCATGAAGAAAGCATAGGACTTAACTAGGGCTTACCATCTTCATCACCACCATCATCATCGTCATCATCATCATCCTCTTAAAGGAAGAGGAAAGGCATGCCTAGCCAAGGAAACGTGAACTGAAAATGCATGAGCTTCAACAAAAGCATTCAAAATTTCAGAACCAAAAGTACTTTGATGATGTCGGTTGGCAGTGGGCATGGTGGGGAATAGCAGAAAAAAAGAATGAGAAGCAGGCACGAACCAGCTCATGGAGACTCATAGACCAAGCTTAGCAATTCATCTTTAGACCTAAACACAGTAAGGAGCCACACGTGGGGCTCATAAAGGTACATGAAATGGTCAGCCTCGCATTATCGTACGATGGCTTTGGGACCCAAAGATGAGGAATCCAATTGCTCTGATCCTAATATGGAAGGCAGACCAGCCATGCGTCCACAGATTCAAACGGGTTTGTCTTAGAGATTCACCTGCCAGGTATTTCCAGTTTATCTGCTTCCTCGTTACCGGAAGGAGGTGCCTCCTGGGGGTTCAGGGTTTGTCTGTGATATTATTTCCCACAGTCCTAACAGGCAGAAAAGATTGTATCTATGCTTCTCCTCCTTGATGATGAGGGTAAAGGTGCCGGGTCCGGCAGGTGCTTTGGGGGGAACCAGAGCAGACTGGGGGGATCTGTCCTTTCCAGCCCCAGAGAGACTGGTTTGGTTCAGGGACCCCTGGGGCCCTGTCTGAAAAGTGGCTTTTCTCATTTCCCTTTGATCAGGCAGTTCATGGTGTATTTGGAAGGACAAGGAATGATTTGTCTTGCACATGTGTTTTCACTTATTCCTTAAAGGCAGAGCTAAAACATTAAGCAAGAATACAATAAAGTCTAGTGGACAGACCATCTTCAAACTGTCTCAAAGGGTATTTCTGAGATAAGCTCATCTATTTGCAATCCATATTTTTAAAATAGCTTGTGGAAACTACAGCATGATAAAATTTCAATTGAGTAAATAAGGATGAAAGTAAAATAAAACGATGCGAGGCATGTGGTCAGTTCTGGAAAAAGTTGCCATAAATTTCTGAATAATTCACGAAGGACAAGGGCTGTCGTTTATTCTTGAGCTTCCTAGTAGCCAGTGGAACAAGGGACAGTGTCCCTATGGGAAAGGGTGGAGTGGAAGAATATTTACTTTTGGAATTATTGCTAAGAGAAACCACACTGATAGTTCTTCATAAAACGTATACCTTGTAATTGAGTGAACAATGCCTTTAATAATACCCTGACCACGATCACATTACAGGTTTTAGAGGATTATTTAAAAATGATATAAGCCCCTCATTTAGATAGCATCCCCTGAACACCTTTGATGTCCAAGTGTGGTCAACTCCAGCAATGTGCTTAAACATATACTGTCCTTTCCTGTGCAATGCCCACCCATCCCATGAGCACGCACGCTGCCCAATACCATCGATAACCAGTTGTGTCACACGATAATGCTTCGGCCAATAAAATAACAGTGAGAATGATTTATGCCACTTCCTAGTGGAGGTCCGAGACTGGTTGTATGGTTGTTGTCACTCTCCGCCCTGTGTCTTTAGAAGTTCAAGTGCCAGAAAGGGACCACGCATTCAGTCTGGATTCCAGTCTGGTGGCAAAAGGGGTGTTGGTATTGACCTGCAATTAAACACGTGTGAGCAAAAGTCAACCTTTGTTGTGGTAGCTGCTGAGACTCTCAGGCTATTTGTTACTCCGGCATGACCTGATAAGAGCTGACTGATGCTGCTTTATCAGTGCCTTGGGAGAACATAGAGATACAAAAGATAGAATTCCTACCCTCTGAGAACCCGCAACTTAGTGGAGTAAGTCAAAAGTAGATAATTAAAAATAGGACAGAGGCTTTAAGTGCCACTTTCTATTCATAAGATATCAGGGGACTCAAGTTAGCATGCAGGAAAAAGGAAGTTTAACTCAAAGAAACTGAGGAAACTGAGGCTTGTCTCAAAGAGGAAAAGTCAGTAAATGGCAGAACTGAGATTTGAGTCCCAGTCTTGTGGTCCCAAAGCCCACGTCTCTTTGTGCCACATGCCCCACATGTACAGACACATAGTGGAGGGTTTGCCTGCTATGCTAATGACTATGAACCTCATCAGTGTGCCATGGAAAGCTGCTGAAGGCTTTTGAAGTTGGGAGGAGGGTAACCCTTACCTGGTGTGTGTTTCAGGAAGATAATCTCATCAATCATGGAAAGGACAGCCTGGGTATGGAGATCAGGAACAAAGAAAAGGTACAGTTCAATGGCGACAATTCCGTACATTGGTAGCCAAATAGTCCATACAGTTATCTCAAGGGGTAAGTTGACTGCAATTGACCTTGCCAATGTCTACCCAGAGGCTCCATAGGCCTTATGGAGAATAATTTTTGGAGTCGTTTGAAAGCAAAACAATAGTAACAACCAGTGTGGTGAGCCAGCTCCTCCCCCCACTTAGGGAAGGTTGCATGCATGCGTATCTGAGACATGGAACGGGATCCTATCGGCACGGCTTTCCATCTTGTAGTTATAACACTTCATCTTTATTAGTCAAGTAGGCTAAGCCTAACCAAGTTTGTTTTGTCCATGTCTTGGACCATCTACTCGATGGGAGAAAAATGTTGAAATAAAATGAAAAACATGGGTCTTAGCACTTGGTGGCTTTCCTTGGACTGCTTTTAGGAGTTTTCCAAGGGAAGAGCAAGTGAACCTTGCATATGCTCTCTTGAGATCTGTTCTGTGACACTGTGGAAAGAGCCCAACCCTCAAAAAGGAACAAACAGGACAGAAGGTTCAACACAAAAACGTAAGCAGAGGGAGAGGAGAAAAGAAAAGAGGGAAATTGTAGCAATTGTATGGGTGGGAGTAATCTAATGGGAGTAAAAGAAAGGAAGGATTCTGTCAGTTGGTGGGGTCCTAATCATGATTTATATAAACGGTCAGCCATTATTCCTGCAAAGTCAAATTCTGTGGATGGCATTGACATGGTGAAAAGAATAAACAGCTTCTTTTAATGTTAAGTAGCTTTCATCCCCTAAATAAAGAATCTGAACACAACTCCCATGGAAGAACGGTATCTGCCACACAGTAAGTGCCAAGTAAATATTTGTTGTTGGATGAGTGAGTGAGCTGGGTGCAAGAGGGCCTCTAGAAGCCATCCTGAGCCAAAAGAGTGGTACCATCTTGTGGCATTCTTAAGACCATCTCTTGAGGACCACCCTGGATACCCTAAGGCAGCAGCTTGGTAATTCAAGGGTAGCAGTTCTCAAGGAAATTAGACCAAGAGCAGTCAATTAGATTTCCCTTTGAACGTGGCTCAATTTCACCTTCAGGCATTTTCACAGCAAAGGGTCAGGCCTCTGACCTCTGAAACGTATAATCACTTCTCCTGCCAAAGTGTTCTTTGACTCAACAATTCGAACTTAGCTCAAAAAGAATTAGAGAAAGTGGAAATATCACACACATTGAAACACCAACTAATTACGCCTTCTTTCTCCTTCTTCATCTAGGGACATCAAAGAGAGGTTTCTGGCTGTCAGCAATTGATATGGGAAGAAGATTGCCTTGCTATTTCAGACCACTGTTTTGGTTCAGGCTAAGGGTCCAGCAATGGTAGAGATACTTGGCCAATGGCAAGCTAAAGGGGGGAGGGCAGCCTAGATGTGTACAACCTTAATGATTTATTCTTGATGACTCTTTAGAAGCAAGATCAGAATGAATAGTCTTCAGGAATTTCTCAGCTGACGACCAACCACTTGTATAGAACATTCTGATAAGCAAATGAGATTTCTATTGTCAAGGAGAGGATGGAGTATAAGCGCCAATTTTGAGTGTATATTTGAAGATTCTAAGGAAAAATTAGGCTTATGGTATTTTAAAAGCTCTATTTTTGCAGAAGAGGTAATAAGCTTTGCTGGAAGTGATATACATCAACTCTTGTATTCAAGCCTCAGTGGGTGTTTCGAGGAGTACTCAGCCTCTTAACAGACAAGGTGTTGGAGCTTATGACAAGGTCTGTAATCAACTACACTAAGTATAGTATTGGTTTTCCCTCAGCATGAATTATTTCAAGGCAATGGACAGATATAAGCACGGCTCTTCATGAAAGAGACATTGACAATCAAACATTTTATAATTTTCAGAAATAAATAGCCTGGCGTTAAACTCAGGCAGACACGTTTAGTGTGTTTTCCCTACAAGATGTCGAACAATTCTAATGGAATGACAGCAAAACAGATATCTGTGCTCATGGGTCATAACTGCATTCTGTACTGACGTGGCAAGCATACTTTTTGTAGCTTCGTGAAAGACGAGAGACTGTGGAAGCTTCTTTTTGCCAGCTTTAAATTCTGTACAGTGTTTCCTGGGCAATCTAATATTTTCAAAGCTCAAAATTATTATAAAAAAATCCATGATGAACAAAATGTCAAAATTATTGAATAGAAGCAGGATGTACATGGTAAATTGGGGTGAGGTAAGAAAGGTGACTCATGCATGTATAATTAGATCCTGACTTCACTTAAAACTTTGATATTTTGTTCACTGTGGCTTTTTGGCATTAGTTTTGATGTCGTTAAGTATTGCATTAAGATGTCACCTGCTGGGGCACCTGTGTGGCTCAGTTGGTTAAGTGCCTGAGTCTTCGGCTCAGGTTATGATCTCACAGTTCGTGGGATCCAGCTCCACATGGGGCTCCGTGCCAACAGTGTGGAGCCTGCTTGGGATTCTCTGTCTCCGTCTCTCTCTGCTTGCATTCTCCCTCTCGAAATAAATAAACTTTTTAAAAAAAGTAAACAAAGCAAAACAAAACAGAAAAACCCAACACTTAAAAATATATTGCCTGCTTTGGTTACTGAGTTTTTTGTCACTCGGGTATACTGTGCACATTTAGAAAATACTTCACCCGATGTACCCTACTCCCCACCTTCCTGGGCATGCGTTTCAAGGTTACCCTACTTAGGGAAGCAAGTTGCAATGCTATCGAAGCCTCATATCCTCATGCTCCTGAAGCTCCAAGTTTGCTCCATCACATTAAAAGACCTACCTGTCTCAGAGATCTCTAACCATCCCACCCTTGGGGCTATGGCCTGAGTTTCACAGTCCTTGCCCATAAAGGGTCTTGCTTCAGTGTAGTGCAGGTTTTCTCATGCGGTTTCTTGACAAGATGTGAAAGACGTATGCCCAGAGCCCTTTGGGAATCTTGATTGTCTCAAAGAACAATCTGACAATCTGCTGTGACGTGCAATGGTACTTTTGTCATTGGTGAATCCAGAAACATGTATTTTCTATTTTAGATGGGCATCCGTGTGCAGCGGGAAGGTATAGAACCGACAGAGGTCCCGTGCACTGGTCAGAAACCTAGACGTGGAATCAGAAGATGTGGTTGTTGATGGAGAACGGCCATGTTTCACTGTATGATTTCTTTCTCCATCTCCTCAGAGTTTTAAGGGCGAGACAGAGGCATTCTGGGATCAGAGGTCAGTCAACTATAGCTTAAAGGTCAAATGCAGCCCATCACCTGGCTAATAACGTTTTATACAAAACTGTTTCAAAAAAATCAAAGGAAGAATAATGTGTCCTGAGGTTAGGAGTGACCAGTGTATGAAATCTGAAAAATTTCGGTGTCCACAAATAAAGTTTTATTGGAATACAGGCATGGACACTTGTGTTGTCTATGGCTGCTTACATTCTCCAACAACAAGGACTGAGTGGTTGCAATGAAGACTGTGTGTCCCACAAAGCCTAAAATACTTAAACATCTGCCTCATTATGAGAACAATTTCCTGACCTCTGATCAAGATCATCCTGAATCTTGTTTCAGCTGTAAAAAGATGATAACCCAGGGGCGCCTGGGTGCCTCAGTTGGTTGAGCGTCTGACTCTCGATTCTGGCTCAGCTCATGATCTCACAGTTCGTGGGACGGAGCCCTGCGCTGGGCTCCATGCTGAGTGTGGAGCTTGCTCGGGCTTCTCTCTCTCCCTCTTCCTCTGTTCCTCCCTTCTCAAAACACACAAACAAACATTAAAAAAAACATGATGACAACCCAATCCACTTTTTGAGGCCAAAGTGGGTGACCCATTGCCCCTCCACTTCCCCAGTTGACCATGCTTTCTGAGCAGCACTTTAGGGGTCTGCCTTTCTTATTTGTCAAACAGAGGGGAAAAGCCATTTTGTTTCACAGGGGGAAAAAAATTAAAAGACCGTTTTTATTATAAAGACCAGTCATTAATATCATTTAATTGATTTAACTGATAGAGGAATGGATCTGTATGCTTGCACCTTCTAAGAAGAGGCCAGTAGAGCTGGTAGGAATATACATGTAATGCATTTACAATTCATGTGGCAAGAAAATGGCTAAATAGGTTCCCATGTGTGTCTTTATGTTCACGCATTCAAGCAGAAAACTCTCTGGAAGTTAATTAAATTAATAATTCAGCCAACACATATTTATTAAGTATTTAAGTTGCATGACACGCCGCTCTTTTCCCTACATGCATACCAGCAAGGTCGAACACCATCTCTGTCTTCAGGGAGCTTACTGTCCAGGTGGGATGATAGGATTTCAATGCCGAACAAAAAGGGATCAACCAAATGGTCACATGCGGCCAGAAAGAATATTTGACGGGGAGGTGTATGTTCGGGGTTCAGCGCATGAGCCTCCATCACTGAGCACCATGACGACAAGCAAGGATTTCTTCTCTCTGGGCTTCAGGAGGTGATGATGTCTATGTGAACAAAGGGTGTCTCATGTGTTATCAGGGGCTGGGTTGAAAGGTATTGGCTACGTAATCTATGGAGAGTTTGCTACGCCAACATAGTGGGCGCGGTGCCCAATACAAGGACGACAGGGACAGGTCCTTGGGGGAGGGAATGTCCCATAAGGGAAACAGAGATGTACGTGGATAGCGATAGCCGCGTGGAGGAAATGCACTGACAGAGAGCAACACAGGGGGACACAGAAGCCCAGAGAAGGAACACCTGAGGTTAGGAGAGCTTTTCTGAAGGCAGCAGTGGCCGAGATCCAACAGAAAGCTTAAAAAGAAATGGTGTGGATTATGTGGTAGATTTTTCTTGCGGAAGGTGATGACCTGAGCAAAATCGGGGAGACGGCCCCAACACCTCATGGAAGTAAAGAGACGAAATACACCATAGCATGTGTAAGGAGGTGTTCATGTGTTCAGTCGTGTCCCTGGACACTCATGGAGCCTCTGGAGACACTGTGGGGATGAAGCAAAGTCTTCAACCCTCAAGAACTTGCATCCTAGCAGAGAAGACAATCGACAGGCAGATAGTGTGATTTCAAGCAGAGACGACCATTATAGAGAAAAATAAAATGAGCAATGGAGGTGGAATGATTTTTCTAGATGAGTGGTCTGGAAAGGCCTGTCTGGGGAAGTGAAGTGATATAATAATTAAAAATTCATAATAGGGGCACCTGGGTGGCTCAGTTGGTGAAGTGTCCGACTTTGGCTCAGGTCACGATCTCACGTGTTGTGAGTTCAAGCCCCGCCTTGGGCTCTGTGCTGACAGCTCAGAGCCTGGAGCCTGTTTCGGATTCTGTGTCTCCCTCACTCTCTCTGCCCCTCCCCAGCTCGTGCTCTGTCTCCCTCTCTCAAAAACAAAGAAACATTAAAAAAAATGATAATAGCACCTCAGAACAAATGACAGTTGTGGGGCAGATTACACAGGGTCTTGAGCCTGGACTGATTTGGATGCTGTTCATGGGTCAGTTTTTAATGATAAAACAAGGTGGGATATCTGTGAGGAAGGTGGAAGCAGAAGACCACCGAGGGTGGGCAGAGGTAGTCAGCCATGGGGCGAGCCAGCTCCCTGGGTGTGGTAAAGCAGGGACCCTGGAGTGTGGAGGAGAAAGTGAGGGGTTTACTCAGCCTGGCAAAGCGCTTGTGTCAGAGAGAGTGAGAGCAAAGTGCATGTGACTATAGAGCCTCCCTAGAAGGCTTGGATGCCCCAAAGAAAAGAAGTGCTTCCAAGTGCCTGGTCCCTTGGTTTCTTGACAGGATGGGGATAGTGCTTACACAGGAGCATGTGGGGTCTAGCCAACTTTGGAGAATTGTCTGCCTGTCACCTTTTCTGGCTCACTGAGGTCAAAATTGCCAGGGATATTGCGGGTGGGGAGAGCAGAGGAAGGGGTACCTCTCACAGAGGGGCTACATTTATTAAGATGCCCTCAGGATGGCACAGGAAGGGAACAGCCTGATCTCTCTTCTTTTCCCCACTTCAAGAACCAGAAGCTGCACAGTAACTTCTAGGGTTTAACGCACTTCCATCACTAGGCTCCTTGCTGAGAACCTTCCGTTTCTTGTATCACTTTTGTTGGTCTGAGAAATCCTTGCTCCCAGCTGATCATGTAACTGGGTTCTATGGTCTAGGTAGAAATGTGGAGGGCTGTCCTGAGGAGGGGGGAGCCGGGATGCTAACTGCCACCCAGAGGCCTCCAAAGGTGGGTAAAACTCTTTGGGGGTTTGCCTCTAAATCACTCACTTTTTACACGAATTTACTGTAAAGGGCATTGGTGAGCACCTACTGAATACCAAGGGCCATGTCCCAGATATTTGGGTGACTCCGTGCTCAGTAAATAGCTGTTGGGTTAATTGAAGCACGTGTTCCTTACCCACCCATGTAAGTTGCTAGGTTGACCTAAGGTCTTTCATTAAGTTAGATCCATGGAAATCTATCGATTTGGACCACTTTGTCCAGTGCTTTGCCAAATCACCTCTGTTGAGTTGTGATTTGCTACATCTTTGTGTTTTACTGAGAGTCATTACGGAAAATAGTCCTGTGGAATTTGGTATGCGTTTATCCTAAAAGCTAGAGTTTTGGACTTTGTCCATGATGCTAACGAACTCTCCCCCGGGATTTGGGATGTGCCCTTTTTGCTTAAAAACAACACAAAAATACAAGCACAGGTTGACAGGCAGGCATAGTGTCCCCTTGTCTTGGCTGCCACGAACTCAGGTTGGAGTTGGAGCTCAGGTTCAATGATACCAAAAGCCCTGTTAGTGGCTGACGCTGTGTCCCCTCCTCCTTTCCATGACAGCAAACTTCCAATCCTGGCCATTCATTGTTTAACTTACGGCATGAGATTCCCTCAAACTCTTTCCCTGGTGGGTGTCCAAAGAGCGGGGGTCTGTCAAAAATTAAAACAAATAAACACAATACTGTCTTCTGTGTGGTCTTTGTGCACGAGTTGATCTGGTGTTCTGAGCTAGACTCTACACTCCGGAGAGGAACGGAAAGATTTCATGTTTTGTTCCTGTTGCCTGTGATCTCTAGAAAAATGATGAGCTCACAGTAAAAGCCTAATGAATGCTATTAATTGCTGAACAATTTAACAGACATCTGATTTGCATCATGCTTTGTCCACCTTTTCGTTGCACATTGGCATGCCTGCCCTACCACACTATATCCCTTTTACCCTCATTACACAGGTGAAGATAATACCCCAGCCCTGCCTTTCTTTCTGTTCAGGTGCAGACAAGGAATGGAGCTCCTGGAGGACAGAGATGACTTTACCTGTTTCACCTTGTTGACCTGTGTGCCCGGTCGATCATTTGGCACAGCGTAGGTGCTCAAAAACTATTTGTTGAGTGCTTTGTTCTGTCTGAAGATGAAGATAATGATAATCCTGCCACCTTCTGCCTATGTTAGAGAGGATCTATTTTTGATCCTGAAGTTTGCTTGGGAACTTTCATTCTTTGATTCAAAGGCATAACGCGAATTAATTTTCATGCATAATAGTCTTCATTGTATACCTGATGTTCTCTCCAGATCTTCCCAGACTCCGCCCATGCTGACATCTTGCTTGTGTTATTTAAGTGGTGCCCAGGGGGCACGGCTGCAGCTGATTTTCTGGCTGCTATAGCGCCAGTGTGGGGAATTGCAACGGCTTGCTCTGGGAATGCCGGCTAGCTTCCTGGCAAATCCCTCTGGTGTGGTTTTCAGGTCTGTACTGGGAGGGTCTAGACACCCTGGAATTCTGTTGCCTTACATTCATTTAGTATTCCCTCCTCTCAAGTCCTAACCTCAGGACTGGTCTGGAGCAACCTCAGGAGATGACAGGTCACCGAGACAGCTGAGCTCAGCGTAGGACGTGGGCTCCCTGGCAGGTGTTGTTACTTCCGTGATGGCTGCACTATTTCTGTTTCTACAGATGACAAGCTCAGAGAAATCAGTGATTTGCCTGGGACTTGATACTTGTCTTTGGAAGACCGAAGATTAAAACCTCCATGGCTGCACAACCCCCAAACACACAGTCTTTTCCCCACACCATGAAATGGGCACAGATTTTCTCCTGCAGCCCCCAGCCTCGTATCCCCCCATCATCCCCTCGTTACACTGTCGCGGGCATTGAACACTCATTTTCACTCTTGGTCAGAGGCAAGTGGGTAGTTAATTGATTCGTTCTTCTGTTCTCCTCCCAACCGTTCCTCCCTCTGATCCCCCATTCCATCCACGCCACTGGGAAAAACCAAGACCGTGAGTGCGTGTTATGCACCAACACTCAACGTTTACTCGGTACTCACGATGGCGAAGGATAGAGTTGAAGGAAACAGCACGTTTGCCCAGAAGAGTTTTATAATCTATTAGGTTGGGTTACGTGAAATTGACAGCACTTGATCATTCTTGACAATTCTGTAAAGTCGAGTCTAATGGTAGAACAAAAGGAAGAGAGCAATCACTTGGTGAGTGTGTGCCCCCTATCAGGCCCCGTGTTAGCCAATGTGGACGCAACAAGTGGGTCGTCTTTCACAGCAGCCCGTCAACCTCCCCACTGAAGAGCCGAGACTCAGAGAGGTCATGTCGCTTGGCCACGGTCACTTTTAGGAAGTGTCAGGGCCGTGATTCTCATCCCCGTTTCCTGGGCTCCAAAACCTGTGTCCACTTCACTGTTGTAGAAAAGGGAGGCCCTGCTCCTAGAACGATGAGGGCTCAGAGTGGGGGCTCAGTGGTGCTAGAGGTCGTAGGCACTGGGAAGTCGGCATTTGGGCTACTAATAATCAAGGGTGATAGCCAGAGTATTTTGGAGTCTGTAGAGCTTGGCCCCTGATCCAGCAGAACTGACACTCAACCCATCAGAACGGAGGCTGGCTGGAATCCACTAGAAAGGCCTTAGAGAGGGTGAGCACCCTGCTGCTAATCAAGGTGCTCCTGTTGTCCCTTTTCTGTCTGTCACTGTCTTACTAGCTTGATCGTTCAGCTAAGTATCACTCTCTCCCCACCCCACGCATACCGCTGTGCACGTAGTTTCCTCTCTCTCCCATGTTGGGCTTGGCCATGCCTTGGCTTAGCCACTGGAATGCCATTGGCATGACGCAATCAGACACGCCAGATGTGCTTGCTCTTCTCTGGAGGAGCCTCCATGGGCCTGGGGTGGTCACCAGTCCTCTGGGTCTGGGATCAAGAGAAAAACGCATATGCTGAGTGCACACGAATCCCGCATGCAGCCTGAAACCACACACAGCCAACACGCAGCGTGCAGCCTGGCCACTGAGATGAAGCAGGTCCAGCTCAACACAACCACAGTGGGCCTGAGGCCGGCGAGCCCGAGAAGAACTGCCCCCGTGTTGTAAGGACTAAGCCGGGATGCTTGGTTTTGCAGCGTTGTTGTTGTGACTGCTGATGGAGTCAGGCCTGTGAAGCCTGGAGCGTGCGGCCTCTGGGATTCCACAGCTCTTTGCTTGGACCCAAGCTCGGCCGCTGCTTGGCAGCGGGATCTCGGATCCCTTAACTTTAGACTCCGCATCTAAAAACGGTTATGTTCCTTTTTATTTTCCTGCAGGACATTTGCTTTAGGCAGGAGTTTCAGACAGAGTGGCCATGACTGCGGTAACTGTGTTAATGCTGTCAACAACTAATACAAAATGCTCTAACGCGAAAGTGATTATAGACACGGACAGTCACCGCCCTGGAAAGGAGCACTGATATTTCCTCTGCATCCCACGGAAGGCACTGTGACATTCCCTTATAGCTCCTGTTTGGAGTGGTGACCCCAGGGAGCGTTGGTGATAAAGGCTAAGAGGCGCAAACATCACCACAGAGAACATTTGTGATGCGAAACTCCAAGCCAGCATTTGGGGCAGGCTCTGTGGGTGGTATTGATAAATAATAATAATACAGATGGTAAATAAGAATATCAGTAATTGCCATGGCCTCTTTCGTATTTGGAGTGTCCCCCCGGGCCAGGTGCCCTGTATGCATCATCTCATCTATTCTTTGTAATCACACTCTGGGGGAGGCATTCTTTTTTAACCCCCGTTTTCCAAATGTGAACAATAAGGCTCAGAGAGGTTAGTTGGTTGGCGTAAGACCGCACAGCTAGTAAGTGCTGGAGTGAGAGTATAATCTAAGCGTGACCCCATGTCCTTCCAAGAGCACCTGAAATAGTTTTATCCTGGACTCAAGGTACATGTCCCCACAAAATTCACATGTTGACGGCCTAGGCCCAGCACGGCTATAATGGAGATGGGCCTCTAAGGAAGTAATTAAGGTTATATAAGGCTCTAAAGGTGGAGATGTGATCCTCTAGACTCACTGTCCTTTCAAGAAGAAACTCCAGAGTGCTTTCTGTCTCTCCCTCTTGATGTCTCTCTCTTTTCCTCCTCATGCTTGTGCCCAAGGAAAGGACATGGGAGGACAGAGTGAGTGGCTGGCTGTCCACAAGCCAAGAAGAGAGCTCTCAACAGAAACCGAATCAGCCAGAACCCTGCTCTCGACCTTGTAGACTCCACAACAGTTAAAAAATAAATTTCTGTCACGTAAGCCACCCAGCTGGTGGCACTTTGTTACAGCAGTCTGAACAGACTAACATAGCCTTAAAAACATTAAACACAGGGGGCACCTGCCTGGCTCAGTCGGTAGAGCATACAACCCTTGATCTCAGGTTGTGAGTTTGAGCCCACGTTGGGCATAGAGTTCACTTTAAAAATAACGGGGGCACCTCGGTGGCTCGGTCGGTGAAACTTCTGACTTCAGCTCAGGTCATGATCGTGGTCCGTGAGTGTGAGCCCCGTGTTGGGCTCTGTGCTGACAGCTCAGAGCCTGGAACCTGATTGTGTCTCCCTCTCTCTCCACCCCTTCCCTGCTCTCTCTCTCTCTCTTTCCCTCTTTCTCTGTCTCTCAAAAATGAATACACATTTAAAAATTTTTTAAAAACAGAAACATTAAATGCATGTATTCATTCTTGGTCCCACCCTCCCCATGCCACAAAAGGCATGGGAAGGGTCGATGTGTCCCAGTGTCCTCAACTCATGGTGGGGGGAGGGGGTGACTGACACACGGGTGGCAGCCAGCAACATCCGAGGAGCCAAGATTGACTTCAGCCTGACATCTTTTGCTCTAGAAAGAGTGTTATCCAGATTCTATGCATTTCACTCTTGTGGAGATAAGCGGTTTCTTCTTCTGTAAATAACTAATAATGAGCACTGGTATTCCCCCCCCACACCCCTCACCCCCCCCCCCCCACATCGGAGCCTCCCTGAGACCTTGGAGATACCTAGGGTCCAACCTGGGTTCGATGCCATGCGCCAGTGGCAGGATCACCGGTCACCCAGGGGAGGCGATGGAGGGGAAGATGAGAATGCCAAGGCCGGCCAGGCACCGTCCGCCTCGATGTTGGCATCTGCTGAAAAGCACACTTTGGGCCCAGCATTATCTGCAGCCCGTGTTATTGGACCTGGTCAGCCCCCTCGGTCTGGCAGAAAAAGCACAAGGGACAATACAGTCTAATTTCAAGCCATACGGGACGAAAGAAGTCAAAGAAGGGCGAGGGAGAGGACCCAAGGCTGCCAGATGTCCACGGCAGGCTCCAGTCTTCTGGAGAAGGGCCTGGATGGGGTGCAGAGTCCGTGATAAACAGACAAGGCCAGTGTGCCTGCGCCTGTGATGTCTTAGTGTTTCTTGCTTGTGATGCTTCTATTCATAAACTTTGTGTTCTCAGATGGGACCGTGAGAGACACTCCTTTCTTGGCATGTCAAGTGTTTCATTTCCTTCTTTACACGTCTTTAAAATTGAGGACACACGCACCAGTGAGAGGCCCGGGTCACACCGTGATCGCCTGCAGCCTGCAGCGAGTTCATCGAGCTGGAGCTGGTTGAGAAGCAGAGGGGTCTCGGTCACCAAACGGAGGGGCCACAGGACACGGCCCAGGGGTTCTGTGAACAGCGAACATCAGAGCTCTTGTGGTCCACGGACCCTCGGAAAGACGCGTGTTCGCGGCGTGCGTACTCCTCGTGACGGTAACCATCAGGTGTGTGACGTCACATGCAGTCTGTGAGGTCAGGGCTGGCTGGGGACCACGCACGCGAGGGAACCCAAGTGAAAGTCTCTGAAGCCCTGCGTCCGAGCCCACGCGGCAGAGTCAGTCTGGAGCCAGGACCGTGGGACTCGGGTTCCACGTTCACCATCCCTCACCCACTGCAGACTCGCCTGGCAGCCGAGCGCGGCGCGGAGGGTGGCTCCGAGCACGAGGAGCGGAGCGTGTTTGTTGTGGCAGGAGGTTTAGGAGAAAGAAAAAAAAAATGCGGAGCAGGAGTAATTATTTTACAGTGAAGGGTGCCAGGAGACAAACCAGAGGCGATAAAGGGACCAAGTATTAAAAGCAATGTCGAATGTAGGAGTGCCTCCTTTCTAGGGCCAAGGAGCCATCCCCGTGGCTCTGTGGGACGGCAAGGCTGTCACCGGGAGAAGGGGGTGGTCGTGGCTCTAGCAACCAGTCTTCAGACACGCTCCGGCTGCGGGAGGCCCAGCAGCCACCGAGAATGCCCTCTTCTGGTGACTGTTCACGCAGCCCCGGCCGGCAGCCAGGCGGCCTGAGACCCGAGCCTTCCAGATCCCGTCCAGATTTGCTCTCAGACACGCGGCTCTGCCGAAGCAAACATCACTCCCCTCTCTTTGCCATCAGCCCCCCGACTGACAAGAGGTGAATCATCCTAAGAAGGGAAGATAGACCATTGTATACAGTTTGCTACCCCCCCCTTTTCTAACCCCGAATAATACTCTCGATGTCATCTGTATATTTATGATAGCTCAAAGACATGGGTGTGTGGATCTAATTAAAAATGTGAAAGGGTTTAGCAGCCTGCTGCTTCTCTGCAACTCTCCGCTTGCCAAATCTTGGCAGCCGTGTTGAAACGGAGCCAAGCGCTTAGTGTTCGGCTGAACTAACGCCAGCCTGAGCGCTGCATTGTGGGGCCGGTGCCGGGAGGTGCTGCGTGAACTTGAGCTTGCACGGGGCAAGGCGCTGGGCAGAACCGGGGCCCCCGCCGTCCCCGGCCCGGGTTTCACCAGCGGCCTGCCTCGGGCCCAGCGCCTCCCCAGTGCCGGGAGGGGCCGTCGCCAGGCCACCTCGGAGGTGCGTCAGGGCTCCAAAGCTCTAGGTGGGAAATTGTCCCAACAGCCTTTGCTGTCATGTAGTTGAAATCAGGCCTCTTCCGCAGGAGAAACGGTCTTCAGCTTCCACTCGGCAGCTAGGGCCCATGCTGACAGCTGTCTAATGATGCATTTCTGTTGGGGTCCAGGAGTCTCCATTGTAAGTCGGAGCTTTGTTGATGCCTTGTCAATGGTTCTGGATCTTTTCTCCGCAGAGGCAGAGTCTAGCACAGGCTTTCCCAGACCCTAGCGTGCACACACATCACTCGGGGAAGCTTGTGACGATGCAGGTTTCCGATCCAACCGGGAAAGGGGAGAATTCATTCTGGAAGATCAGAACTTGCTAGGACTGCTTATATGCCCAGCTATGAATTGAGACTCCAACGCTCATGCATTTGAGGTGGGTGGGCTTGGGGATCTCGAGTCAGGATGCTGGGGGAGACTCAGAGATCTCTGTGTTCTCCTCAATATGTCGAAAGCTAAGTTAAACAAAAGCACGTCCAAGATGCAGACGAGTTTGGATTTCCTCAAAATGCATCAGCTACGGAAACATTCAAGAGGAAAAGGGCTTACTCTTTCTGTACAGAAACAATCCCCTGGAGAGAATGAAAATCCAGGTGAAGAAAGATCTGCTAAGATATTTAGGGGGTGATATGTTGGGGGGTCGGGCAAGTACAGGATGAAGGAAGGTTTCGTCATTTAATCTTATATCGTTGGGTGTTGTCGATTTTCCATGGTCACGTATGATGATGTATTTCTTTGGTAATTAAAAAAAAAGAAGAAGAAAAAGCAAGACTGTCTGGTGTAGGGCACCTGGCAATGATCTGTCCCTAGGGTATAGGCCACTGTGTAAAGAGAACATCAACTGTGAACTCACTCCATCCTGGAATGGAATCTGGGCTCCAGCAAAGAGCTTAGGAAAAATTAGTCGACATTGCCCCACCTGCAGAATCGGGTAATGGGGCCTTTACTACAGTCGCTGCTGTGGGCACGAGAGACACATACGTGAAGTGGTTCATACCCAGGTGGCCTCCACGGGCGTCTTACAAAGCCAGAGCCCTCACCCCACGGGGCCGGGGCACCACCCCTGATAGAATTTCATCCTGGGAGACAGCTTCGAAGCACAAATACATTCTAAAATCTCTGGATGGGAGCTAATCACTTCGGAAGTCAGTGAGCCACCTCTCAGGATATCAGAGGAGCCTGGAAAAAAAAATGAGACCCTGGGGAATGGCAGAGAATTTTCTTCCTTTGCGAATGGCAAATTTAGACATATGAAAAGTTTAAAGTGACATGCCAAATAAATCCAAAGTCGTCATAATTTAGCCAGCCACCTTTATTATGAGACAATAAGATGCATAAAGTCAGTGCTATGGAAGGTGATGCAGGTCGTTTGGCCCACGTACAATTAGGAGGCTGATATTTGCTTAACGTCCAAAGTCGGCACTGCACGGCACTCGCCTAGTGGTTGGGATTCCACAGGACGCACGGTTTCCATCACAGAGTGAGAGGTCATTTGCTACTGCAAAGAATCCTAGGGTTTTTCTAGGAAAATTCCACTCCAAGAGGCTCATTCCTAACATGTGGGCAGGTGACTGTCTAAACCACTGAGGGAAGACAGTCAAGGTAAACAGCTAATTAATTAAAGAAAACCTCTCTCTCCACCCCAGCCCTGAAAATATCCTGCGATTGAGACACACACACACACACACACACACACACACACACACACACGTTTAAAAATGCTTCCAGGCCACCGGGTCCTCCAGCCCCACTGCCTGTGTTAATTAAAGTCTACAAACCTTAAACTCCCCCCCCTCCCCACAATATCTGTGCGACCACAGCCCCTCTACTCTTTCAGGCAACATTTGCTCCAACTGAATATTCCCGTGCTTTCGGGAACAACATTTAAAAATAAACCATTTTGGCACATTGTCAAAGTCTTGTCTAAATTCCTTCATGACAACCACCCTAAGTGAGATTTTGAAAGCCAAAGGGAGCTGGGGGCAGGGGGAAAAAAAGGAGTCCCCCGTTTAGAGTTATAATTTCAGACAACGCCAAATGAGGATGCATTTACCGATTCCCTCTCCCCCTGTCTAATTCTGGCGTGTGCAGGGGGGTAGCCTCACCCCACCCCTGACTCCCACCGCCTGCATTTCCTTTGTCCTCTATGTGGAGCCGGGCACGTGGGTTGTGGGTGAGGAGGCTCCTAAGTCGTGGGACACCTTTTGGCCCGTGGCCCGGGCTGGCCGCTGGAGAAAGAAGGGCTGGGCAGAGAAGAGGCCTCAGGCAGGTGTTAAAATGTTGTCCCTGGTCCTCCATAGCAATCACCGCAAAACACTCTCGTCTGCTCCATTCCAATCAACAACCTGCTCTCTCCTTGGTCTGTTGCTAAGAGACCAGCCTGTTGTTTACAAGATCCTCGGTGGCGTAGACTTCCATAATTTATAATTTATTATCTTAGTGTCAAAACTTGTGTTGGTTTTTATTTTATTTCACCATAGATCCAATAATTGTTAGATACAACAAAGGTCATACATCCGCCTGTGGCACCGTCGCTGCTCTGATAGCATCCCCAGCTGCCCCTAAGTTTAGGTGCCGCAGAAGAAAATGCTATTATAAACGGAAGATGAATATCACTTTTGTCCATTAACTTCATGCATTATATGACTGCTCAGGTCAATGGATTCCTTCAAGATTTGTTCACTGTTGAAAACATATTTCTGTCCAACCAAGAAGGAAATGAATTGAAATGATTTCAATTATCACAAGAAAGGAGTTGAGTCTTCTCGCCGGACACTTCAACACCCCCTCGCCCATCTTGCCGATCCCGTCCCCACAAAGTTCAGGGCCATGGGCATTTAACCAGTGGTAGAAAATACTCTCGAGCCATCGCTGGGCTTTGTGGGTACACATAAGAGCCTTTGGAAAGTATTCTCGACTCACAGCAAGTCAATCGATTCAGTACGGAAAAACGAAGAGTCATTTAAGGAAAACAGCTCAGTGCCAAGACACCCACTTAAAGCAGAAGAGAAACCGTGTATGTTTACAATCACAATCGCTGCTAACCTTTCGTGGACCAGACACAAGGCTGAGTGCTTAACCTGGAGCGACGGATATAAATCTCCCGACAAACCTATGAGGAAAGTTCTAGGAGTAGCCCCATTTTAGAGACAACATAATCAGGCCTTTGTGACCTTAGAGAAGTGACAGACCTAAGCCCAGGATGAGTGACCCTACAGGCATTGTTCTCAAAGGAATTAGAGGAAAAACCCAGCATGGGCTTAGCAGTCTGTCGTCTGTTTAAGAAGAGTTCACGGGCACGTGATGAAGCAGGGAAATTCACATAGGTTCCAAAACCATATCACCACATTATCTTTGTCTGCAGTCTTTGGAATCTCTCTAGAAACCACAGAGCATGAGACATTTCTAGGAAGGGCATTTTATTTTCCCCATCAGAGGACCTGGCAAATTCTCATGACATTTTACTGGGAATTAAATTTGTTGTTTCCAGAAAGTAATTATGGCAATGATCCACACTGGCATTTTTTACTGCTTCATTCCTACCTACCCCCTGCTGGCGATAGCACGCTGGGTCCCTGTCCAAGATATCACACCGAGGAAGGATCTTCAGGACCATCCCTGAAGATCCCCAGCTTCTTCTTCTTCTTTTTTATTTTTACTGAGATGGTGAAAAAAAATATACATAAACAAACAGGCTCGAAACCATTGACCATAAAAGAAGCAGTCAGCCTCTTGATGACTTAACCGATTTCTCATACCTACTGGTTTTCTTCCCCCAAGCAAGGAGTTGACTCATGTAAAAGTGCAGACTCTTTGGCCATTGCAGACACACCATGAGCAACAGAAAGAGGTGCGCATATCCCTCAGGTCGTCTTCTGAGATCACCTCTCTGAGAACAGAGCCTGCTGAAGGTGCAGACGGGGTCCTATTCATCTTGGTAACAGCATGAAACATGTGTACATGGCTTATGGTTACAGATCAGAAGTTGTGGGTTCAATTCCCTGTCTGACCCTTAGCGAGCCCTGTGAACTGAGGCAGGCCTGTTAACTCTTGGACTCCCGGTCTCTACGTTTGCAAAAACGGGGGTGATAATACCACCTTCTTTGCAAGGAAGACACAGTTAAAAGTTAAACAGTGGACACCACCCAAAATCCGGGGGGGAGAAGACTGTACAAAAGTTATTGGCAGCCCAGGGCCCAATAATGTGTCTGACAAAAGTTGCCTCTTGTTGCTTGTGTGTGTGGCTGGGAGCACGTTGTCGGGGTCCCTGCACCGACTCCGGCGAGCCCTGGGGATCCGGAGGTGAAAGGCTGCTTCTTCCTATCGATCGTTCAAGGTGTAATGGAGGAGACAAACATGAAGTCTACACCCACTGCTGTGGAGACCCAGATTGAGATGTGACCTTGGAAAATGTCATCTATGAGCCTCATTTTCTTATCCGTAACATAAGGGCATCACTGCCTTGTCAGCTTGAGAATGAAGAGAAGGATGCCACCTGCTATCTGTTACCCAGGAGGTACTCAGCAAATATGGCGGGAGGGGGAGGTGGCACGTCCATGGCCCCTCTCAATGGCTATTTCTCCCCCAGGTTTTTACAGGGGATCCTGGAAGGAGAGGTGTTTCTTCACTAATAAGAATTAAAGGTAATCAGAGCACAGTCGCACCAGCCACCTGCGTGGGGTCTTCACCAAGGGCGGCGGAAACTGTCAGGCTGGTAATGCACACCACAGACTCCCTCTGCCCACCCCACTGACCTTTCTGAGGGTAACTTCATAGTGTCGATGGTAACGCCGACGGATCGCACGGGTAAAGCTCCTAGAACACGGGAGATATTCGGTAGAAGGCAGTTGCCCTCCTTTCCAAAGACCCTGAAATGGAGATGAAGCCGACATGTGATTGGCCATGGTCTGGAGTCTCTTACCCAACGGTGGGGAGTCAAATAGAATTTCCACGGAGATTTGATTATCCCTGTATCTCCTCTCAATCCCTGCCATCTAGTCACTACTACTTCCCAGGGGGTTGTGTTTGTTTGTTTTAATGGAAATAAGCTAATGCAAGGGGACTGTCAGAATTAAGTGTACCCTAAGTGAACTATTCCTTGCCCGCCTATAAAACCCGCCCCCAACCCTGTCTCCCTATAAAAGCAGAATCTTCTACCCACATGTCCAAGACATGCATCAAGACATAACGGGTGACCCCAGTTCCAGGTAGGCCTCAGCCCTGCATCTTCAATTGCCATCCGAGGTCCATTGATTCTCTTTCCCCAAAAGTCTCTTTTCTACACAGGTCGTTAGTTTTCAGGGCAATTACTAAGCACATGATTCCAGACCGAGGTAACACATGTTCCTTATCGTCTTATAAACTTGTAAGGGCCCCGTCTTTAGCAAGGAAAAACTCAAACCTCTTAGCACAGGCTCCTGCTTCAACGACCCATCTGTTCTCTAGCCTCTTGGACACCCCTTCACCACAAACTTTTTGGACGTGCAGCACACAGCTGCCTCTCGTCCTTCAAGCATGTCACGCTGGGCCACAATTCTCTGACTGCACGTTCTGTCCCTCTTGACTCCTGTGACATCTCTTTTCCCAGAAAATTCCTGTTCGGCCTTCAAGACACAACCTGAATGCCACTTCTTCTCAGAAGTCTTCCTGTGTTCTCCGGGCAGGCCGATCATCTAAGCTGGTTTTACTCATCTCTGTATCAACAAAGCCTGACCCATAGTAGCGTCTCAGCGCCTATGCCACTGGGTGTTGCTTTAACATCTTGGGTCTCCAAATGTTCTCCTCACTCTCCTTTCCAGGACCGTCTTTCTCCACTTAGTCATTAGTTGCTGATGTGCCTCAAGGCTGGCCATATGGCATTTTTAAATGATCAGAATAATAACTCTTTACATTGTGTCTTGGGTATTCCCTCTGCTCCCCTGGCATCAGATGCTGATGCGTCCCAAAGCTGCAGCTGCAGCTGCCTCGACCCGTATCCCGGAACTTTCCATTCATGGATGTGATGGCTGTATGGAGACTTGACTATTGCACAGAGCCCTCAAACTCAAAGCTTCAAACTGATTTTATTTTCATCTCTCTACACACCTCTAAACCCTTATTCCATTCCAATGTTCCCTCATTAGTGGCATCACCACAATCTCCACATCCATTTGATTCTCCCCTGAACACCTCGCCCCACCTTATTAAGCAACACTTTTTCCGGGGCGCCTGGATGGCTCAGTCAGTTGAGCATCCAACTCTTGGTTTCAGCTCACGTCATGATGTTGCGGTTCCTGGGTTCAAGCTCTGCGTGGGGCTCTGTGCTGACAGTGCGGAGCCTGCTTGGGATTCTCTCTCTCTCCCTCTCTCTGCACTTTCCCTGATTTCTCATGCTCTGTCTCAAAATAAATAAATAAACATTAAAAATAAATGACAAGGGGTGTCTGGGTAGCTCAGTCGGTTAAGCGCCTGTCTTCAGCTCAAGTCATGATCTCACGGTTCATGGATTCGAGCCCTGGGTCGGGCTCTGTGCTGACAGCTTGGAGCCTGGAGCCTGCTTCGGATTCTGTGTCTCCCTCTCTCTCTGCCCCTCCCCTGCTTGCTTGCTCTCTCTCTTTCTCTCTCTCTCTCAAAAATAAATTTGAAAAAACATAAAAAAAATTTAAAATAAATGACAAGGTTTTTGGATGCTTTGCATATAATAGTTTTCAAATCTATTCAGCTTCTCCAATCCAAGACCATTCTCCATCATTCCCTTGTTCGAGGCTAACATTGTCTCTTTTCTGCCTGCTGCAACAAACTCCTAATTCACCTCCCTGCCTCTCGTTATTTTACCCTTCCCACCCATCCTCCTCCTAATAGCCAGGATGGCGGTTCTAAAATACCAGTATCATCACATCATTTTTCTATTTGAGGCTTTCCAATGGTTCCCCTGCTCATTTGGGCGTTTCAAACCCTCTGCCTGGTTCACAAAGACCTGGATTTCTGTGTCTTGTTTCTCTGGACCTTATAGCCATGACCGCTCAATTCTGCATTGGGCTCTGTTCTCTCTAGGTCTTATCCTTCTCATCCGCTGCTTTCTTCCAAACCTCATCTAACTCCTGGTCAACCTTCAGCTAGTAGTATATGATTTACTTCTTAGAGAGTTCCATCTCCTTTGTCTACCATTCAACTCCAAGTACCATGAATGAAGGTGTGAAATAAAGGGAAATATATATATTTTGGACAAATTATTAATAGTCTTTTTTTTTCTTGAAATCAACTATAGGACCTCAAAAATGCTCTTTTCCCTCACCAATATGATCTCTTGTTCTCTCTTGTATCCCCGAGTTCACACTTTCAGGAATGTAGTTTTGTTCTTTGTAAAAACTCTTGGGGGGGACTTCTTCCAAAGAGATGCTCTATAGCCTGTCACTGCAGTAAGAAACTTAAGGGCCCTGTTTCTACTCCCCAGGCTCTGTAGAATGCACACATAATTGACCAACACAAATCAAGCTTTTTCCTTTTACGCCATGTTGTCGGAGTAAGCGATGATGAACTATGTATCCCAGCAGAGCTTCCAAGCTCTTCTTTTGCTCATCACTCAAGTTCCCTCCCTTCCAAAAGCATTTTTGATAGTTTCTAACAGATTTTGATTGGTTCCCCAACTCAGAGCTCCCCCTAGGAAAAGAACTTCCCCGTATTTTTTTCAAACAGGGTTTCTGCCAAGCAACCTGCATTTTAGCATCCTACATTTGGTCTGGGTTTTGCAATTCTAGACCCTTGTGCCAGAGAGAGCAATTCTTCTAGCCCTTTGATCTTCATGATCGTTCAATTATCTTTCTGGTCTCCTTCTGTTGTCATTTAGGGTAAGTACATACAGTCGGTCTTTGTATCTGTCCATGAAAGGTAATCTCACTCTTCTCTTAATTATTTTTGGATCCCTTGGCTAAGTGCCCCCCAATCTGCATGCATCCTGCTCATAACACGCAGCCCACATCTGCACAGCTTAGCCCAGGTGCAGTCTCTGCAGAACTACAAAGCCAGAACTCACAGCCTCTCTCCCTCCACCGAAAAGCACAATGCCCCAACAATGTTGTCACCTCCAGCTCAGTTTGTGCAACAAATCGCCTTGTTCCTGCACACTGGTACATTACACTGAAACTTGACTGCCAACTGATGGCCACTCTCCTCTTGAGTTCTCTTCCTG
Organism: Acinonyx jubatus; assembly: GCF_027475565.1. Lineage (NCBI taxonomy): Eukaryota > Metazoa > Chordata > Mammalia > Carnivora > Felidae > Acinonyx > Acinonyx jubatus. The sequence goes on along the minus strand of NC_069386.1, from coordinate 137,784,218 downwards.
GATTTCCTCTTGAACGCATCATGTTCTTTGGTTATTTTGGTTTTCCGGTTTGAATATTTTATAGTCGATGCGTTGATTTAAAAATTATGGGAGCCCTCACTGCTCTTGTTCCTGCGAGGATAGCTCTTTGCAATGCCCGAACAGGTTTTGAGGAAAACAAGGTGTCTTTCTATACAATTTGACTTCTTAAATGAGGAGAAAGGATGACAAATACCTCTGTGCCTCTCTCCAAGGAGACAATACACCTTTTGCCTTTTCTATCCCTCACTCAGCCCCAGTGGGTGCCTGTCCTTCTGCATTGCACTGGGTTTACGTTTATGTTTCGACATAAATGCTGTTGCATATACTTTTAAGGTAAAATTTGACAAAGTAAAGGCTGGTGTGTCATAGCAAAATGAGCATATGACATTTGATGGTAGGTAACTTGGGTTCACTTCCTCTCCTGTGGTTTATTGGGCTCACCCTTGGCCACTCCTTTATGTCTTAGCATCTTCACCTGTCGAATAGGTACATGATACACCTCCAGTCTTTCATAAAGGAAATAATGAAAATGACTCCAGAAGTTTTCCGTAAACTCTAAGGTGTTCTGCCAAACCTCAGATAACCTTCAGAAGTCTAAAAAGGAAAGCCTAGGGGCACCTGGATGGCTCAGTCGCTTGAGCATCCGACTTCGGCTCAGGTCATGATCTCACAGCTCGTGGGTTCGAGCCCCGCATCGGGCTCTGTGCTGACAGCTCAGAGCCTGGAGCCTGCTTCAGATTCTGTGTGTGTCTCTCTCTCCCTCAAAAATAAACATTAATAAAAATTTAAAAATAAACAAATAAATAAATAAATAGGAAAGCCTAGTACCTGAAGCCTGGCACCTTTCATATATTGACATAGAGGCAATTTCTAACCAGCCTAATTTGTCAAAATAAAACTGGAAAGGAAATTTGCTTGAGAGAAAATGAGATTTCAGACATGGAGAAGTGTTTTTCCCATGGCAGAAAATCTAATATGGTTAGAATCTGTCAAGAGGCACCATACCTGTCGCTGACCCACTGTGTTCAGCCTACTGGGGAATCAGGAATACCATGGAGAATAGGGTCCCCCCTCCCCCTCTAGAGCTCATAGTGGAATTGGGCTCTCATCCCCACATTAAACAAGAGAATTTAGATAGAAATCAGAGTACAGCTTTGATGGTATCCAGCAAATGCTGAGAAATGGAGAAGAAAAGACTATGGAACATCATGGAAGACTTCTTGGAGGGGGTGTGGTTCCATCAGGGTTGTGAGGGTGCATAGAACAGGTAGAGCGGACAGCAGAGGGCATTTCTGTGTGAGACCCCCAGAGGGACTCTGGGAGAACAGGGAGGGGTATTTATAGAGTGACTGGTTAGCACGTTAACAGGTAATAAAATTAGTTGGACTCTCAAAGTCAAATACTGCAGCACCTGGAATCTGATATGTCTTATAAACAGGGGTGAGGGGAAGATCGGAGGGTGGGAATACCTTAAAAAGTCACTTTGAAAATGAATAAAGCCGCCCTTCCTTAAATTTAAATTTAAATTTATTTTGAATTACATGTAAATGTAAATAGATCACTGTGCCAGGACATATGCCCCTTCGTCCTAGAAAACTCCTCTGCGTCTTTGTCCTACTTACTCCTTGGCACCCCTCCAGACTCAGCAAGAGGCCATCTTCTCAATCAGCCCTACCCCAGCCCCCCTCCTCCTGGGCTAGGTGACCCAGAGTGGCCTGAACTTGCCTGATGAAAGCAACCTTTACCCCATCCTGTGGTTCATGGGTCCTCTATCCTACACCTTGAGCCTATTCTTTCCATCTTCAACTTTATTTATAGCTTCATCATTTTGTGTTCAGCGACTTTTACCTTCTCTGTGCACACAGCTTCCTCCTGTGAGCATAGGCTGTCCATGAACTCTTAGGGTACCCCTTGCCAGTAACTTCTCTGGTCACCAGGCTGAGAGAAGACTCCGGGGTTCCCTCGACGCCCTTTACTCGGTGAGGTTAAGAGCGCCAGGTAGGTTGAACCAGGAATTCCCTTGGTTCTAATACAAAATATGGTCAGTTTAAATGGCCTAATTGTCCTGGCTAAATGGCTGTCCCCTGGGACAACTGAAAATGCTCTTTTAGCCTGGCTAACAATTCTGAGCCTCTGGGCCCCTGGGGTTCCCCGTGGGCGGGTGGTGGGAGTCCATTAGCCGGCTCACCTCCTGCCCTTTCTGGTCTCACCTGGACCCTTATCACCTGTGTCTGGGCCTCCCGGTCTCAAGAGGTTCGTGCCTTCTTCTCTCTAGGCGCCAGCCATAGATGGAGAGGTTCAAGCAACTGCCTTTCCTAATGCAATGAGACTTGCCTTTAACAGAGCATGAGGAGGAATTGCTGTGACTACTTCAAAAGGAAAGAAAGGAATAAATAACAAAGTGTACGAGTGTGGGCAAAAAAATACAAGCTTAAAGGTGAGACCTCTTTGGTTTAAAGTATTGACAAGTAGATGGCTATTGTAATGACTTGGTCTGTCAGAACATGGGTTTCCTCGCACTGATTGGGGATGGGAACACTAGCCCGTGTCTTATAGCAGGGGTCTCAGGACCAGAACCCATGTGGGTGCAGCACCTGGGAAAGTACCTGAAAATGGAACCTGCCACAACCGTTGTTTGCTTACTGAATACAATGAACTTTAGGGCTGAGACTCCCAATCTTGCTAGGACCCCATTTCCTTGAAAGGGGAGGATCCAATATTCCTCAACTGTTAGAAGTGGTGTCGATCTTCTGTGAACTTTCCAGAATCAACTGACTTGGGGAGGGTACTAAGACCCCCTTTTCAATGTTAAGTGTACAGAGTGTGGGGAAGAAATCCACTGAAAGCGGATGAGCAAGGGGAGCCTGGGTGGCCCAGTCGGTTAAGCGTCTGACTCTTGGTGTCGGATCAGGTCATGATCTCGCGGTTTGTGAGGTCAAGCCCTGCGTCGGGCTCCTTGCTGACAGTGTGGAGCCTGCTTGGGATTCTTTCTCTCCCTCTCTGTCCATCTCGCGCGCGCGCTCCCTCGCTCTTTCTCTCAAAATAAATTTTAAAAAATTTAAAAAATCTTAAAAAAAGAAAAAGCATGAGCATTCCCTGCTTACAATGGCCACTCGCAACAGGATTAAGCCATTGCTCTGGATGATAAAGAAACAACAGGCGAAGTAAACCAATTCACCGTAGATTTTTATCCTAGGAGAGGAGCAATAAACCCTATCCCTCCTTTCGTCAATTCCTCTTCAATTTAAAGAACGAACTGCGGCTCATAAGAAGTGAACTTGCTTATTGATTAATCCATACCTGCACAGCATTTAATACTGTATGATACCATCACATCAAGATGCAATTTGCTCCAACCTCTACGTGTCTAGTCATTTTAAATGTAGAAATTAGGTAATTATAGCCAGAAGTATTCATTAAAATTTGAAAGTAGATAAATAAAAAGGAAGGCTACCATCTAGTCATTAAAATTCTACAAATAAAATGTGAGAAAAGAAAGACATAACAAAATCCACACCCTTCCTATTATCTACCTCCTTTTTTTTTTTCCTTACGAGTCAGACACGACCTCTCTAGAGAATAGTTATTTCTTACCTCCATGATCAAGGTGGAGCAGGTTGCAGGGGATCCGAGTGTCCACCTGGGAGAGGGTCACAGTCCCTGAAGCAGAAGGTGTGGCTCTGTCACCTGTAATTTTCATCAGAAAACTAACTTGAAGCCTACAGATTAGACACTGTTTATGGGGTAACAGGAAGGGGGTGACTCATATCAAGATTAAAGAACTCCACATGATTCTTAAAAAGTTAAAAGGACCACAGCACCGTTGCATCTCTACAAATGCAGTGTGACTTTCTATAAGTCAGTGTTGTTTGAAGCCCAAGGAAGGGGGAGAGCGGGATTGGGGGCTGAGGCTGCGCGTTGTTAACAAATTCCTCAGTGAAACAGGAAAAGACAGGTTAATGGTTAGTTGTCTCTGTGTGGGTGGTTGCAGGTGGGAGGGCAAAGCAGGGCGATGGTAGAATTTCAACATCAGCAGAAAAACACAGGCCACATGAGCTCGCCTCAGACCGGCTGATTCCCCCAGTGCACTCACCAGGGAAAAGGGATTTGGAGGCAAGATCTCATTACTAATTTTGCGTGAAACCCACCTGTGAACACAGCAAAAGAAATAGTCCCTGGGATTTGCTCGGGTGGGGTGGGGGTGGGGGGTGGCGTTGTGCTCAGGTGTAGACGGCCATTAACCTAATCAGCTGCTTGACTTCGGGGCTCCTGGCAAAACACAAGGAGTTCTTGCACAGAAACGGAACATGAATGCAGCTGGAAACCCAACCGTGAGGCTGCTGACAACAGCTCACAACACTGATGTGGGTCGGTAGCAGTCAAATAAATGATAATGGATCACGAGATAGGATTATATCTGGTAATCTATCTCAAGAGGCAAATAAACTCAAGGAGTTATTTCCTCCACCTTCACTGTATTTATATGCAGGGTCATGCACCTGTTAGGACTTTCTGTAGACTAAACGTATCCACTCAGTGTTATCTGAATAGTTCAGAGGCTCCCACAGTCAGGTGAGGCTTGATCAAGAAGCCCAATCATGCCACTAAGTACCTGGTTCTTCTGGGTCTCTTCTTTCTGTGGCTGATGATGTTGGCACCATCCTCGGGCTTCATGCCATGGTTGATGGTAACCCTAGAGTTCTTCTTTCATCAGAATAAAATGATAAAATGGGTTCCCAGTCCTACTCTTCACCTCTTTCCATCTCTCCAGCCACGGATCAGTGAGGATCTACTTCAGTGGCTCCTTGCGGCAGCCAGTATCCAAGATGGGCCACGATGATCTTCTCTCTTGATATTTACACTCTTGTGAATGTCCCACCCCTGAATAAGGGCTGGAATTAGTAACTAAATGATTGAGATGTCGGGTCCAAGATTAGTCTATGATAGACCGGTGACTCTTCTTATCCTTCCATACCCTGCATGGCTCTTCTCACCTGCTTGCTCTGGATAAGCGAGCTGCTGTGGGGTGAGCTGCCCTATCGAGACAAGGAATGGGGAATGTTCTCTGACCAACAACCAGTGAGGAACTGAGGTCCTCAGCCACCAGCCTACGAGGACCTGAGTCTTCTGATGTCCCTATGAGTGACCTTGGGAGCAAACCTTTCCCCAACCGAGACTTGACATGACCTTGCTGACAGCCTGTGAGTGACCCTGAAAACATAGAAGCTGCAATTGTGCCACGTTCATATCCCTGACCCCTAACTGTGAGTTAATCAATGTTTTCTGTTGCAGCCAATAAGTTTCAGAATGGTTGTGATACAGCAATTGATAACCAGTATGCTCCCACAAAGGAGAGACGACGCTCCTCTTGCCCAGAAGTCCCAACTAACGCATCCTTGATTCTCACTGGTTCTGAATGCTATATGTGCTTCTTCGTATGAACTGTCACGGTCAAAGATCATCATTTCTGAGACCTGGCTCTGTAATCACAGGAGCTGGCCTCTAGTCGCTTTACTTACCAGCTCTGTGCTTGGGACCATCCACTTAACCATAGCGAACCTCATCTTTCTCATCTATACAATGGTGTGGTGGCTCAAACTATGTGTCCCAAAGAGGTATGACCAGCTCCTAACCCCTGGTACTCGTGAATGTGACCTGATTTGGAAATAGGGCCTTTGCAGATGTCATCGGGATGAGGGTCTACAGACGGGAATGTTCAGGCTGGCTTTAGAATGGACTTTACATCCATGACTGGTGTCCTTGTGCAAGAAGGGAAGTGGGAGGCATACAAACGCAGAAGACACCTGGAGCTCATGGGGACGGAGGCAGAGATTGTAGAGAACCACGAGCCAAGAACACCAAGGATGGCCGGCTGTCACTTGTAGTCAGGAGAGAGGCAGGGAAGGGCTTCTCCCTCAGAATTTCCAGAAGGAAGCAACCCTGCTGACCCTTCATGTCAAGACTCCTGGCCTCCTGGCCCATGACAAAATAAGTATCTCTTATTTCAAGCCCCTCGGTTGGTGGTACTTTTCTGTGCAGCCCTAGGAAACTAATCTGAATGGTTAATAATGGCCTATACCTTGTAAGCTTATGGATACAGGAGTCTATATAAATGTAATGACCAGTAATATAAATGTAATGACCAGTCTATATAAATGTAATCACCAGTGTGCTGCCAGTTCGTTATCCCTCACTCCAATTCAGTATGCCAAGGAGGAACTGCACTGCCAAAGGCTGGAAGAGTTGAAATCTGATGGGTAGGGGTGGGATACCAAGTTTGAAAGCAGTTCATGTAGAAATGGACACACAGCGTGAGACGTGGGTCAGGGGAGAGAAGCAGACAGACAGATAGACAGAGAACACAGCCAGCACACCGTAGGTTTACAACAAGTGACTCATTCTGCCTGGTTTGAGACTGCCCCATGAGTCACTGGCACTTCCTGTGAAATATATTAACCGAATAGATATAAGAAAATGCTCAAATGCATTCCTCTCTACTGACTGTTCTGGGAAGAGTGGTAGAGAAGGAAGTCAAAGGCAAAGGTTTACGTTGAACCCACAGCTTCTCAGGGGGCCGTTGACAAGACATGTGTCCATTTCACATTTGAACTTAAGTTCTAGACATCCCTCATCGTGTTAAGGACAAGCTCCTTAACACAAGCTCCTACCACAAACTCCTGTGGTCTGGACCATGTTCTGTCTGGCCTCATCTGCCATCATTCCTCCCTTACAGTTTTATTTTATTTTATCTTTTAATTTACATCCAAGTTAGTTATATCTAGTGCAACAATGATTTCAGGAGTAGATTCCTTGAGTGCCCCTCCCCCATTTAGCCCATCCCCCCTCCCACCACCCCTCCCGTAACCCTCAGTTTGTTCTCCATGTTTATGAGTCTCTTCTGTTTTGTCCCCCTCCCTGTTGTTAGATTATTTTTGTTTCCCTTCTCTTATGTTCATCTTCCCTTATATTTTATTTCTTGCAATGCAGTATTACCTGTCTTGACAGAGGTAGGCTCTGCCTTTTCACATATTAATTCATTCTTTCTTTCTCTTTCTTTCTTTCTTTCTTTCTTTCTTTCTTTCTTTCTCTTTCTCTCTTTTTTCTCTCTTTCTCTTTCTTTCTTTGTCTCTTTCTCTCTCCCTCTCTTTCTTTCTTTCTCTCTCTCTTTCTTTTCTCTCCTTCTCTTTCTTTCTTTCTGTCTCTTTCTCTCTCCCTTTCTCTTTCTCTCTCCTTTTCTTTTCTTTCTTTCTCTCTTTCTTTTCTCTCCTCTTTCTTTCTTTCTGTCTCTTTCTCTCTCCCTTTCTTTCTCTTTGTCTCTCCTTTTCCTTTCTTTCTTTCTTTCTTTCTTTCTTTCTTTCTTTCTTTCTTTCTTTCCTTCTTCTTTCTCACTCACTTTTCACTCCAGCCAGTCTTTCTTTTTTTTCTTTTTAACAAACATTCTCATCCTTCAGTCCCTGCTCCCAAATCCTTGGCAATCACTGATATTTTACTTTCTCTGTAGGTTTGCCTCCATTTTCCAGAGTGCCCTATAGCTGGAATTATGCATTACGTAAACTTTTCATACTGGCTTCTTTTACTGGGCAACATTCTTTTAAGTTTCCTCCATGTCTCTGCGTGGCTTGCTAGCTCATTTCTTTTTATTGCTAAATAATATTCCTTAGTAGAGAGGTGCCATAGTTCAGTGATCCGTCTACCCATTGAAGGATATCTCAAGTGATTTTATTTTTGAGCAGTGATGAGTAAGATGCTGCTGTAGATATTTCTGCGCAAGTTTTCACGTGGACACAAGTTCTCAACTGTTTGTCTTTTAAAATTCAGCTCAAATGCCTAGAGGAAGTTCTGGGAAGCATTGCCTGATTTTCAAGGGCTGGGAGCAGCCCTCTCCATGGCATTTCCAGAGTGGCATAGTCCGTCTCTCACCATGGCACTTGGAAGACCGCCTTGTACCGACTGGTTTCCTGCCAGCAACCCCAGTTACACTGTGAGCTCAGAACTGGAGAGGCCATTCAGTTCATTTCCTACAACACCTACATTAAGTGGCCTAAACATTGGCCTAAGCTTTATTCATTTTATTTTATTTTTTTAAATTTATTTGAGAGAGAGAGAGCATGAGTGGGGGATAGGGGCAGTGAGAGAGGGAGAGAAAGAATCTCAAGCAGTTTCCATGATGAGCACAGAGCCTGATACGGGGCTTGATCCCACGATCCTGACCTGAGCCAAAATCAAGAGTTGGACACTTAACTTACTGAGCCACCCAGGCACCTCTGGCCTGAGCTTTAATCCCAGAACTCAGGTCAGCACTTTCTGTTTAGTACCTTTGAATAGTGAATCCTTGAATGTAGTTGGTCCAAGTGGCCTCTTCTGTGTTATGTCATCTGGGTCACAATCTAAGTGTAATATCGATCATTCATGAGGAAAGGCAGGACTACCATACTTGATGAGTTTGTAAATGAAGGGAATGGTGAATGAGCTCTATTTTCTCTTTCTTTCTTTCTTTCTTTCTTTCTTTCTTTCTTTCTTATGCCCATCATGGAGCCCAATGTGGGTCTTGAACTCACAGCCCTGCAATCAGGACCTGAGCTGAAATGAAGAGTCAGATGCTTAGCCAACTGTGCCACCAGGCTCCCCGAGCTCTAGTCTTCTACTGGGAATAAACATTGGTGTTAGTTTTCCCGAGGGCAAGTTAGCCCATCAGCATTCTGGGAAGGCTAGAGGAGCTGCAGAAAAGAAGAAGAAAAATAGAAAATAAAACAAAAAAGTAGGAAAACCCTGTAAAGATGTTAGGATGTAACACAAATTTGCCTCTGAGTTTCCTGAGAGCCTGGGCAAAAAGGGAAACATGATAAATTATAACCCATAATGGTCATCAAATTAAAGGAAGAATGCCCTCATGAAGACTTTCAACACCACCCCACCCCCACCCCCGGTATATCTCTATAAAGAGATCTATGTCATGATACAATGTCCTTATTCTAACAACAACAAACCGTCTGGTGTTTGTCCTATTACCCCTGAGCATAGGCAGATAAGATGGTACCGCACAAAGTCTGTCTTAGGAAGCACAGGCAGTGTCTATATGGACAAAGTGGTTATTATGAAAGTATATTAGGCGAAACAGCCCAGCTCCTCTGAACCCTCAGCTCCCCACTGCATTTGGACCCCATCATATTGGAAGGTGTGGTGACTGTCTTGCAACATCGGGACTGGCCAGCAGGGGGAGCTTAGACAAGCCACCTTGTCCGCCTTCCTTCCATCATTGGTCAAGGGGGTCAGTGTATCCCAGGGTCGTCTGCTTCCTGGGCTCTGGACTAATCAAACACACATGTTTGGGGCTCAACCAATCAGGGACTGAAATGAATCTGGAGGTGTCCATAGGTCGATTCACTGTATGGGCAAAAATATGTGGCAGTGGCTGTGGGGTGCGGGACAGTAAGACAGGGGTCCCGAGAGTATATTTTGTAAGAAGGAACCAGATTAAGGAAAAAAAGGAGAGCCATCACTGGGAACTGTAACCTGCACCAGTTGTCGCTCAAGCTCTCTCTATGTCTATCCCTGTCCATCCACCGCATCTGTATCTATCAATCTATTCTATATCTATCTTTCTGTCTCTCTCACCTAATTAAACACTAACAGCTGTATTCTGAGGTGGATTCCTTCTCTCACAGAGCGTAAGCTCAGAGTTACCGCACAGCTAAGTGAAAGAATCAAAATCAACCTCTATCAGACTGACTCCATAAAGTTCCCTGGCTTCCCTCGCTCCATATTTCTTGCCTATCCCATTTAAAATATTTTAGTGGATAGCGGATTGTGGGGTGCATTCACTAGACAAGTGGCCCTCAATGTTATTTTTGTTTCATCGGAGTACATGTATCCTTGGCCTTTGCAAGTTTGTGTTAACTGCACTTTGCTTTTTTAAAGTTTATTTAGAAGGGGTGGGGAGGGGAAGGGCAGAGAGAGACAGGGAGACAGAATCCCAAGCAGGCTCCATGCTGAGTGCGGAGACCGACACAGGGCTCGATCCCAGGAAACTTGAGATCATGATCGGAGCCGAAAGCAAGCGTCTGACACTCAACCAATGGAGCCACCCCGGTGCCCCCAACTTTACTTTGCTTTTACAGAAGACCTGCATTACGATCCGTTGTCACGAATGGAAAGAAAGCCAAACAAGATGTTCACTTTTACCAAAAAAAAAAGGCAAAAAGCAAAATAGCTTTCAGCATTGGGTTTGCAACCGGCCGTTACAGAGGTAGCGCGCACCCCAAGCAGCCGGGGAGGGGGCACCGGCCGGCTCTTTCCCCGGGGACCCCCACTCTGCACCTCAGCATCAAGCCCCTAGAGCTATGAACTGGGTCTGCGAGCTTTATCTCAATTTATTTTGTGCACCCGATAGCAAGACGTGTCCTAGGGCCTAAGAGAGGTGCTTTTTTTTGGGGGGGGGGGTCTGGGAAAGCTCAATTTTTCCCTGTAAAAATTAATGGTAACTGCTTCTTTGCTTTGTACCATTTCAACTTGCAAAAGCTTTCATAGGAATGTGCTTCTTTTGGTCGGGAGGGAAACCTGTACTCAGAGGGTATGTATATGTATTTACATTTTCCCAATAACCCTCCATGAAATCTTAATACACAGAGGTACTGTGTATCTATTTACGTATCATCTGGATACTTATGCTTTAAACATAAGAATTTCCCCATTCCCCCAAGAACCAATTGTAGTCCATTTGGAGATGATGTCACCTCCCCCTTGAAAATACATGCCCAGTCAAAAATACATTATGAGTACAAGATCTCTCTCATTAAATATTTTTTAAAATATTTTTAATGTTTATTTATTTTGGAGAGAGAGAGAGAGACAGAATGCGAGTGGGGGAGGGACAGAGAGAGAGAGAGGGAGAGAGAGAGAGGGAGGGAGACACAGAATCTGAAGCAGGCTCCAGGCTCCGAGCTGTCAGCACAGAGCCCGACACGGGGCTCGAACCCACAAACCGTGAGATCGTGACCTGAGCCGAAGTCGGACACTTGACTGACTGAGCCACCCAGGAGCCCCGGTATTAGCTTCTGATTGCTACCGTGACAAGTCACCATCAGTGGCTTGAACAATACACAGGTATTCTCTGAACCCTCCAAAGTGGGTTCTTACAGGGCTCAGATCGAGGTGCCAGAAGGCCCGTGATCCTTCTGGAGGCTCTAGGGGAGAAGCCGTGCCCTCCTTTCCACTCTCTAGAAAAAGAGGCATTCCGTGACGTGAGACCCCGCCCAGCAATCACATCACTGAGACCCCCACCTGCGTCACCAGGTTTCCTTCCCTGACACGTCTCGCCCATTCCCTTCTAAGTGTCACCTTCTGATGACCCTCAGCCCACCTGGGGAGGCCAGGACCACAGCTCTATCTCAAGACCCTTAACCTAATCACACCTGCAAAGTCCCTTTTGCCGCGTAAGGTGACATAGTCGCGGGTCGGGGGTTGGGATTTGGATGACCTAAGGCGTCCCTATTCTACTCACCACACAGCTCAATGCATATTTTACAGCAACCCACGCGTCCTGGTTTGCCTGAGACAGCGCTGGTTTTAGAACTGAAAGCTCCGCCCCCTGGAAACCCCCTGAGTCCCAGGCAGACCGGAAGAGCTGGTCCCCCCAGGCAGGGCGAGACAGGAGCTTGGGGTTCTCTCTCTCTCCCCCTCTCTCTTTGTCCCTTCTCCCCCTCTCCCTCCCCAGAATAAATAAATAAAAAGAAACACCCAGCTGCTTGTAGCTCTCCATATCTCTGGGCTTGGCTTACCGACTTGGTGTTTCCTACCTGCCCTCTCCCTTCAAATGGCCAACCACCGCTCACTTCAAGACTCCACAGAATGTACCCCAAGCCCTGCCCTTCCCAAGCACTCATCACGCCTTTATAGCACTTACCAAGACGTAACTGCATATCTGCCTCTGGGATTATGAGTGATCTCTCTAATTCAAGGTCTGGGTCATATTTATCTTTGTTGCTGGAGTGTATTTGCACATATCCTTGGCACTTAGATGTAATTCAGGAAATGACTACTGATCTGCACCGAAGAGAAGAATAAATAAATGCCTGGCTGGGTGGATGGGAAGAGAGATGGATGGATAGATGGGTGGCTGGGTGGACCCAGGCATGGATGGCTAAGGATGCTCAACATGTTATGGGAATATTTTGAATCCTAACAGCGCCCAGGCAAAGAATAATGCATACTTAGTTTGAGTCACTATTGTATGCCAGCCCAGATAGGGAGAAATACCAAGCAAAGCAAAGCAAAGCAGAGAAGAGGGGGAAAAAAAGGACAAGACAAAAATGCACGGGTCTTGTCACAGGCCCACAAACAGCTCTAGATTCCTGAGGTGGGATTGTTCTGGAATTCCAGAGGAGAAGATGAATAGTCCAAAACACAGGCCATCCCATTGGTCCTTCTTAATTATCTTTGTCGAGCCCCGATGACACTAGGAGGAGCGTGTCTGTCATGCATTTAATCTCAGAGATCTGAGTTGATGTTTGTGAACCCCAGAAAAAAAAAAGCCATTTCTCTTCCTGCCCCTCTCGCATGCTGGGCAGGTGTCTTACGTTTTGGGGGATGCTGCAAAAATACTAAGTGTTTCTTATCAGCATCACTTCTGAGCTCAGTGTCTTTCCAAATTGGAAAGACCAAGGATTAGAGATCAATGGGCTTAGTTATCAAGTGGGTTCCCATCTCTCCCTGGTACCATCTTGGAGAAAGCCATGCAGACTTGTGATTTTCCACCTGCCCAGCTGACCCTGAACTCTGCCTCCTGACCACTCATGAGGAAATACCCTACTGTTTTGCGACGAGCCTTCTCTTTTTCTCACAGCCTCCTCATTGCTGGAGAATCCTCAACAAAATACACGAGGGCTAGGGACTCAAGCACTGCCAACATTTGTCATAATAATCCTCTATATCCTAAATGGCCTGGCACTCATTCAGTTGGGACCTCATCAATATCCGGGTGAGATCTGAGCTCAAGGTCGCCAAATACGGCATTCTGGCTGCTGAGTAAAGGGGTAGTCTACTGAATGTCGCCTTAGTGTGGCCAAGGCCAGAATGTGTGGGTTCCTCATAATGTACGGGCTCCTCTGATGTATCCCCGCCTCCGGCCCTGACGTAGTGCAAGGAATAACACCCAACTGAGCTTCAGACAACACCCGGCCCCAGCTCCAGCCTATCGCAACTACGTGCTTTTAGATAGATTACCTCAGTTTCTCTGATGGTACAGTGAAATGAAGTTTTTAGACCACGTGGTCACGAAGGGTCTTTCTAGCCCTGTCATTTTAACATTCACCCATCCCTGGCCTTTTTAAGATTGCTGTGAATTACTTAGCACCCCAGCCTTTGCCTTGTCTGATAAAGAAGGTCAGGAAATGCAGTCCTTATACATCTGCACTTAAGCATTAATGTAAATTGTCTGCCTGAATCCTGGCTTTGGTTACCCCGTGGATCAAACCATGCCCCCTGAAGCACAGTAATGATTGGTTATGGTGGCCATATGTCCTGCGTTTCCTCGGACAGCCTTGATTTCAAATATTCTGTCCCATCGACAGAACTTGTGTCAGATCATCTATCCCGAGTTTTGATTCCAAAAATATGGTCACCATATGGCAAATGCATCCACCACTGTGGCATAGAAAGCTGGACTCCATCCTCTTACGAAAACTCTGCCTCTCTCCCCAGGCAGATGAGGCTGCCTCCTCGGGCCCCCACTCCCCTTGCTGTCGTGCCTCCATTCTAGCACTTTCCTGCCTGTGTCTTGCCTCGGACAGGGGCTCCCTGAGAGTGGGGAATATATTTGTTTCATCTCTGTGCTCCCAGCACCAGTTCTGAATAAACTAGAAGCAACTTTTCAGGGGTCTGTTACATTACACAGTAGAAATCTTTCTGGAAAGTTTGAGGGCATACATTTTTAAATTAAAATCTCTTATAAAATCTGTTTTAAATAGAACCAGAGAATCTAGTACTCAAAAAAAAAAAAAATCCTACTTCTTTTAATTTTTCCCTTCCCTTCCTTTCCCTTCCTACCTTCCCTTCCCTTCCCTTGTCCTCCCCTCCCCTTCTCCCCCTCCCCTCCCCTTCCCTTCCCTCTCTTCCTTTCCCTTGTCCTCCCCTCCCCTCCCCTTTCCTTCCTTTCCCTCCCTTCCTTTCCCTTCCCTCCCCTCCCCTCTCCTTCCCTTCCCTTCTTCTCTCATCCTCTCCCTCCCCTCCCCTTCCCTCGCCCCTTCCCTTCCCTTCCCTGTCCTCCCCTCCCCTTTTCTCCCCTTCCCTCCCCTCCCTTCCTTTCCCTACCCTCCCTTCCTTTCCCTTGCCCTCCCCTCCTCTCCCCTTTCCTTCCTTTCCCTCCCTTCCTTTCCCTTCCTTGTCCTCCCCCCCTTCCCTTCCCTCCCCTCCCCTCTCCTTCCCTTCCCTTCTCTCCCCACTCTCTTCCCTTCCCTTCCCTTCTTCTCTCCTCCTCTCCCTCCCCTCCCCTCCCCTTCCTTTGTCCTCCTCTCCCCTCCCCTTCCCTCACCCTTCCCTTCCCTTCCCTTCCCCTTTCCTCCCCTCCCCTCCTTTCCCCTCCTTCCCCTTCCCCTCCCCTCCATTCATCTCCCCTCCACCCCCCTCCCCACCCTGCCCTTCCCTTCCCCTTCCCCTCCCCTCCATTCATCTCCCCTCCACCCCCCTCCCCACCCTGCCCTTCCCTTCCCTCACCCCTCTCCTCCCCTCCCCTCCCTTCTCCTCCACACCCCTCCCCACCCTGCCCTTCCCTTCCCTCTCCCCTCTCCTTCCCTCCCTTCCCCTCCCCTTCACACCCCTCCCCACCCTCCCCTCCCCTTCCCTTGTCCTCCCCTCCCTTCGCTTCCCTCCCCTTCCCTTCCCCTCCCCTCCCCTCCCCTCCCCTCCCCTTCCCTCTCCCCTTCCCTTCCCTTCCCTGTCCTCCCCTCCCCTTCTCTCCCCTTCCCTCCCCTCCCTTCTTTTCCCTTCCCTCCCTTCCTTTCCCTTGTCCTCCCCTCCCCTTCCCTTCCCTCCCCTCCCCTCCCTTCCCTTCCCTTTCCTCCCCTTCCCTTCCCTTCCCCTCTCCTCCCCTCCCCTCCCCTCCCCTTCCCTTGTCCTCCCCTCCCCTCCCCTTCCCTCCCCCTTTCCCTTCCCTTCCCCTCTCCTCTCCTCCCCTCCCCTCCCCTCCACACCCCTCCCCACCCTGTCCTTCCTTTCCCTCCTCCCCTCCCCTCCCCTTCCCTCCTCCTTCTTCCCTTCTCTTTCCACCCAAATAATTCTTTCAGACCTTTTAAAGGATCTGGATTTGCAGACGCCATTTTCCAGAAAGAAATAGACCCTGGAAGTAGATCCTCCAGCTGTGTGGGACTCAGCTCAGCTGGGGCCATCAAACTGAGGTGGCAGAAGAGAAAATCCACATTTTACATCTGTCAGGAAGGTTGAAAGCAGGTCTTGCGGTCAGAGAATCCTCTGCAAATAGAAATCCAAATTGTCGCTTTTCAACCGTTTCACGAATTCGAGAAGGAAAAGGACTTGCCCGGGTGCAGGGGGAAGAGGTCCTTCCTGTGACCCTCGGGCAGAAACCTCAGCCACCTTCCCCGCATTCCTTGTGGTTGGCTGCTTTAGCACTAACCCCATTCTTTGGGTACCTTTTTTCTTCCCGATCTCACTAGTTGTATGTATTTCCAAGTCTCCTCCGACCCAGGTTCCACCCTGACTTTGGTCCACACTTTGGTCCAAGGTCGTTGTGCGTATTTAGAGGGCAGTGTTTATGCTCCGCGGCAGCCCTTCGTGACCCCGCGTCGTTTGCTCGCCATGTCTAAGGCTACACCTCAGCTCTTCCAAAGACTAAGACATCAACACCTTTGGCTCCATCCAGAAACCCGCCTTTAATGCCAGCCGTTCCAACCATTGCTGATCCCTGAAAGCAGCCCGTAGCTCTCCCACACCTCTGAGTCTTTGCATAAAGTCTTTCTTCTCTCCAGGATGTGTTTCTGCCCACAGGCACCTTGGAAATCTTGTATGTCTTCTAAAATCTTAACTATCTCTTTTACAGTGAAGGCTTCTCTCACCCAGTTAGGACTGACGATGACGATGACGATGGTGATGGTGATGATAACAACAGCAATAATAAGGACGGTAATGGCAAAGTGGACGTGTGCCCAGCAGGTGTTATGTGATGGGCTGGGTGGTAAGGACTTCGCACGCTTTGTCTAATACCACGTTGACAGCACGAAGCGGGGGGGGGGGGGGGGGGGGGACCAAACACTTAAACTCGGAAAGATCTTGGGCCCAAAACTAAGCCCAAGGACAGATAGACAAAGTAGAGCAGACCTGGGTTTGGGACCCTGTTTCTGTCTGACCTAGGTCAGCTACAAAGGTTGCATGTCTCCAGACTGACCTTGCCTAGCACGTCGTGTGGCACACAAGAGCTTACGGGAGAAGACCACTTGAAATTGTCCCAGGTGTTCCCGGATAAAATGAACCGTTACCCGTCTTCACAGTCAGTGACAGGCAGATCTATGCATCAGCAGATGGGAGGCTCAACCGAGCAAGTTTTTTTTTAAATCTGTTTTGGCAAAATAAAGTAAGGGTCTGATATCACGGAAGGATCAAGTTTACCTCTTATTCTGCACCCCCGAGGTACTCTTCTCCCCAAACACACTGATCCAAGAAAGAACAAAAGAATTCCTATCTCATTCGGGCAAGATCAATTCAAAACCTCTCACCCAACTTCTACCTAGGCCTGATCTGAATGTTTTCGATTCGGTTAAGAAACACCACAGGTTGCCTTTCTCTGACTCACTTAGTTCACTAGCCGGGCACCCTCTGGATCCATCCACGTGGCTGTCAGAGGGGAGGGGTGTGGGAAGGGGTGAAATAGATAGAGGAGATGGAGAGAACACTTATCTTGATGAGATCTGAGCAAGGGATTGAATTGTTGAATCATTATGTGTACATCTGAAATTAATGTAACACTGTATGTTAATTATACTTCAATTAAAATATACAAAAAAAGACAAACACAATGATTACTCACAGTTGGAATACAAGATTATGGCTTACCCATGGACTGTGGGAATACATAAATAAACATGACAATACAACGGTTAATCGGAAAGGAAGCATCCGGGCAGCACCCCCCCCACCCCTGAAACTTTAGGAGGAGAGGTTGGGAGAGGGAAGGTCCCCATTCTGCATCAGTGACCCTGTAACTTCGTGGCATCTGGTTCCTCTTTTTGCCCCTGGGGGTCTCACATGGCTCTTCTGTAAGGGGCCAGACTAGCTTTGAGCTCTGTGTGGCTGATTTCTTTCATGGAATTGGCCTGTCTTTGGGGCATTGATAGCAGGTGGTTTTATTGTTTTTTGGTTACAACTACCAGCAGGCTGTAGAAATCCAGAGAATGGGCAAACATCAACAGCTGGAGTGTCTATACATAGCTCAGAAATTCTGCCCTCTCTGTCTCTCAAATAATGTGAAAATTTATTTCTCAAATGTTTATTTATTTCTTGAGAGAGAGAGAGGCACAGATAGAAAGAGTGGGGAAGGGGCAGAGAGGGAGGGAGGGAGAGAGAGAGAGAGAGAGAGAGAGAGAGAGAATCCCAAGCAGGTTCCACACAGTCAGCACAGAGCCCGATGTGGGGTTGATTCCACGACGCTGAGATCATGACCTGAGCCGAAATCAAGAGTCGGATGCTTAACCTACTGAGCTACGCAGGTGCCCCTGAAAAATTATTTTTATGAAACATAATGAAAATGAACCCCAAACAGAAATATGTCCCTGAGAAAGGTGGAAAGCAGAACCTACTTACAATGCGACATTAATTGAAAAACAGCCAGATATAAAATTGTTTATTCAGTGTGATCTCAAATCTGTAACATAATATTTGCTGAAAGAATGAAGTACATCAAGATGTTAATAGTTTTTATCTCTGGGCGATGCAACCATGGGTGATTTACATTTTCTTCTTTATTCAGTATTTTCCAAATTTTCTCCAATGAGAATGACTTCTCTTTTGTGTTTTTAAGTAGTGTCATGTATTAGTAACAACCTATAAATACATATCACATATAATTAATACCCATTACTAGTATATCATATCATAGCGATATATATTATATATAAATATACATATGTGCATCCATTTTTTGCAAACACACACACACACACACACACACAGGTAACAGGACGTCACCTCACTGCGCATATTATCAAAAGTTCACTTGGGGGCGTCTGGGTGGCTTGGTCGGTTGAGCGTCTGACTTCGGCTCAGGTGATGATCTCACGGTTCGCGGGTTTGAGCCCCGCGTGGGGCTCTGTGCTGACAGCTCAGAGCCTAGAACCTGCTTCGGATTCTGTGTCCCCCTCTCTCTCTGCTCCTCCCCCACTCACGCTCTGTCTCTCTGTCTCAAAAAGAAACAAACATTCAAAAAAAACAAGAAAGAAAGAAAGAAAGAAAGAAAGAAAGAAAGAAAGAAAGAAGTTCACCTGAAAACTGCTTTATGGATCAGGCCAGCTTTTCCATGGAAAAACCCAAAGTAAAAGGCACAAAAAGAAAAGTGGGAAATCCAGGTACTGGTTCGCCATTCGTGGGAGGGGTACTGAGTGCCGCGTATGTTTCGGGGCCCCCGATACTCTCCCCAGGCTCGGGTCCCGAGGGTTACCCACCCCCCGCCCCCGCCCTCGACACCAGGAGGTCACAGCAGTTGTGGGGGCTCTGAGGACGGTCATCCCAGTCTGCAACGGGAGCTTCTGGCTCACGGGAAGGCCGGAGGTTGTACTTCCTGATGGCAGTGACACCGAGCTCCTTGGGGACGTGGCTGTCCCCAGGTGATGTGCACGTGGGTTGCGGAGTTGAGCCGGGACAGCGACTCACGCCTCTTCGCAAGTGTTGGAAGAGCCGAGGCAGCATCGGCCACGGCCTTGCAGAGAGCCTTTCTCGCTGTTCGTTCTCTCTCCCAAGCGCGGTTGCGTGGGCTCTGGAAGTTACCACAGCAGCCCGATAGCCTCCGATTAATTTTTTGCCAATGGTTCCGTGAGCTGACCACCCAGGAGGAGGTCAGTGTCCTCGCCTGCTTCCTTCGGGCCCCTGAGTCAGGCCTTCCGCTCCGAGGAGCTCCTCTAGTGCCTGTAGCCCTCTCCCAGCCTGTGAGGACCCGTGTCAGGGGAACACAGGAAACCTCCAGTCCGTCACTTACATTCTGGCTGGGTCGCGCGGGAGGCCAGGGTTCCCCCACCGGGCTGGCTCCCGGGAACCAGGGGCAGCGGGGGGGGGGCGGGGGGGGGGGGGACTCTGGAAGCGGTCAGCTTGGACAGAAACACCCAGAGAGCACCAGAGTGCGAGTCCCAGCACCCCACTGCCCACCCATTCGCCTAGAACACTCCGGGCGGAGCCTTGGCAGCGCGTGACCGCACCAGGCCTCACGTGGCTGGGTGGCTCCGGGAGCCTCTGCGACACAATCCTGGTTTGAGCTTCACTTTCCCTGCCTGGTTCCTATTAACGCTGTGGGTTTCCAGGCCTTACTGGCAGAGCTCTGGCTGCAGAGGGGGGCCGCCAACCAGGCTGCAAGCTAATGAGAGCTAACAGAGTCACCCTTTCTGGCCTGGACACCGGCTTAAACACAGACGTCTCAAAAGGAAACAAACAAAAGCAAAACCAGAAACCTTGGACGGCTGGAGGCTGGACATATGCTCCTTTATTCGGGGACAGAAGCCAGGCAGATTGAAAGTCCTCTGTGTTGGTAAACTTTGGCCTCCTTAGTTTTCTGCCGCTAATGTCTCATTCAGTGGAGCCCTTTGACTCAAAGGCCTTTCTTGCCTTTGGCATCCTTGGAAGATTCCAGGACCTGCCCTAAAAGTGATGAGATGCACACCTTGAGGTGTGGGAGGGAGGGGAGTCAGGGAGGTCACTGTCCCCCCTCACGGGGCAGGATGTAGAGTAGGGAATATCCTGAAATTCCGGCCAGGGAGAAGCTGGCTGGGCACCCTTGAGGTCCGTGGCCAGAAGAGCCTGGGGCCAGCTCGGCTGGAAGAAGAGACACCTGCCATCCATCCCTCAAGCCTTGTAGCTCCTTCTCCAGGGCTTGACGTTCTCTTATAAGCTCACCTTGTCTTAGGGCCCCTCCAGCATCTCCAGGGGCCAAAGCGTCGGGAGAGAAGGAAGGAGAAGGTCTGAAGATGAGAGGCTTATGCAATGATGTCACTTTGCCACTTTGTCCAGCCACCTGAGTTCATGGTTACCCTACTCACCCACCATGGAGTCCGCAGCATTCAGTGGCCTGGCTCTTTCCTTGCGATCTCTTTGTGAGGGGCCCTCGGTGGGGAGGAGGGTCTGAGCCATAGCCGTTTGAGCGATTATACTCCACTTCATCATCTAATTCATTCATTTAGCTCTCTATTCCTTTCTTTTAACGTTTCTTTATTACTTTTCCGAGACAGAGAGAGACAGAGTGTGATCGGGGGAACAGAGTCAGAGAGAGAGAGAGGGAGACACAGAATCCGAAGCAGGCTCCAGGCTCCGAGCTGTCAGCGCAGAGACCCACGTGGGGCTCAAACTCACAAACCGTGAGATCGTGACCTGAGCCGATGTCGGCCATTCAACCGACTGAGCCACCGGCTGCCCCCCGTTTATCTAGTTTATGCAAAAACCTTTACATGACGTCTATTACATTTTTAGGAACTGTGTGTGTTTGTTGTGCACCGGTAACCAAATCGTCGTCCTAAACAAGACAGATTCTGCCAACTCACGGTAAACATAGCCCAGCTTTCAAAAATTCAATTTAGGGTGCTAAGGAACAAAAGGAAGAAAGTCCTAACCCTGTGTTGAGGCTCAGGGGTGATTTCCAGAAGTGGTGTCGGAGCTGATTTTGAAGGATGAGTTGGAGTTTTCCAGGTGAAAAATGACAGGACGGTGCTTGTAGTCAAAGAAATGGCGTGTGCAAAGGCCCTGTGGGATAGACCAAATGGCGTACGTGCAGAACTTGCTTGGGGCCTGAGGCGCTCTCATGGAGAGGGGGTTGTTAACGAAAGCGGAAGCCTGGTTGTGATCGGCCTTCGAAGTTATGCCAAGGAGTTGGCCCTCTATCCTGCAGAAAGGAGAGTCCTGGTAAGTTGAAGAAGGATGGCGACTGGATTAGATGCGTGGCTTATTATTTTCCCCTCAGGAAGGTCGTTGCGGAGGCCACTGCCAGAGTCCCAGTGCTGAGTGATGGAGCGCATTCAGGAGACACGGAAGAATGAACACCAGTGACACGTGGACTCAGGGACTGCGGTCCAGCAGAGGTACGGGAGACCGGGCTTTCCAAGACACCTCCCCGTCCTGAACGCCGGAGCGGGTGGTGACACCTTCCCCGGGTGGTGGACGGCCAGGCATCCGGGGCACATGCCCAGTGAAGTGTGGGTTTCCTTTGCGCGGGGACGCTGCTCTCCCCCTTACCCACCCTGCCCCGAGCTGCGGCTGTCACTCACTCTGCCAGCGGGTCCCCAGAAGTCATTTGCACACTCCTATGATCTGGATCACATCCATCGCCGCTTTCCCTTCACTTTGAGAATAAATGGGAAAAAAAAAATTGACTCCTCCGGATGCCAGATTTGTGTTCCTGTGTTAGGAGATTGTTTTTTCTTTTTTGCATCTGTGTGTACGTTAAACAGCAAGAAGAAAGTCGTGAAACTCAAGGAGTTTCCCCAAAAGTAAATCAATTTGCGGTTGAATGTGCTGCGGAATTTGTTTGCAAACCTACAAGAGCGAAGCGAGCTTAAAAAAGATGCAGTTGGATGAAACTGCAAAGTTTTGGAAAGTTCTTTGAACACATGTAAACATGATATGTGTAAGCAAATGTTTAACTTGCCTTTTTTACTTCTACAAATTATATTATGAAATCAGACGTCTGTGACTTCTTAAGAATGTCAAATCAGTGTATTCCTTCAAAACAGATAATTGCCTAGTTCTGCTCAGCTTCCAGGCTCCGGGGCTGGGGAAGGCTGGGTTTCCAGCCTGACAATGAATGGAAGCCTGCTGGAGAAGTGGATGTGCAGAACGCCAGTCGGCGGGGCCTGCCTGACCACCAGCGGGACGACAGGCCTGCCGGACACAGACGAGGTGCCCTCCGGAGCAGGAGGAAGGGCCGCAGCCTCTGTGCTCCCCCTCTTCCCCTTCCCGAGACCCCCCCGCCCCAGAGCCTTGCCGTGATTCTGCCCCCCGCCCGGCCCTCGGAGGGAGAGTCCGGCGTCCCGATCTCTCCCCGGGGAAAGGTTGGTGCAAAACGGATTTAGATCTGATCGTTGTATCAGCACGGCTTCAATACTCTGCTCCCTGGGAACCGCGGTCGGAGCCGCTAGAATTAAACTGGCCTTGTGACACCACACGGGATGGACTTTGCCAGGTTGGTATTTATGAGCACGGCTAACGTGTGGCCCAGGTCATCTGATACGGTGACTCTTGTACTGCTCCTGGCAGAATACATCCCAGTGGTTCAGAGGCAGAGACGGGGAAGATATACCTAGATATAGGTGTCGACACTGCGTGCCCATACGTACAGTTAGGATGTTACCACTAGATGCTTCTATTGGCATTGCGGCCAGACCTGGACAGAGAGCCTCTTGAACCACGGCGGGGCTTTTCAAAGGGCACACGGTCCCACTGAAAGCAATGGGATGTTGTCCAGCCTCCCCCACTGAACCTCCAGGGTCTCTTCCCAACCCCTCCAAGCCCGGGCCTGACTCCTGTTAACGTTCACAGTAACACAGGCACTTCCGGGGGAGAAAGGACTACTCAGTGCTTCCTTTGCAAGTAGGAACTGATTTGATTCCTCAGGTGCAAACCAATGTCAATGGGACCGTTATAATGCGTAAGCTACCACCCACAAGCCCAATTAAATCAGAGGGTTATTGTTATCTTGCATTATCCGCAGCGGATGTATGTATGATAGATTATCGGGGATGCCATTTGCCATGCCGCACATTGTTTATTCCCAATTTATTAAGCTGCTTGTTGTCGTTGCTGTACAGAGGCTGTTTTACATTGAAAGTAAGCTTACGTTAAAGACGTAAGTATCGGGGCGCCTGGGTGGCTCAGTCGGTTAAGCGTCTGACTTGGGCTCCGGTCACGATCGCCCGGTTCATGAGTTTGAGCCCCACTGCTGTCAACACAGAGCCTCGGAGCCTGCTTCGGATTCTGTGTCTCCCTCTCTCTGCCCCTCCTCTACTCACCCTCGGTCGCTCTCTCAAAAATAAATAAACATTAAAAAAAATTAGAAGTAAGTATCTTGTCTCAAATGGCAAAACCAGAGAGTTGTCATTTTCCAAGTGCTGAAGGTCTAAGGGTGGGGGTGGTCTACATGCTCTTTGACACTGGAGTAAACATCGCTCCCACCTATTAAGTATCTTTTGGGTGATGACTTTTGTTCCAGACAGTTGACTCAGTCCTTCATCAATTAGGGATGAACCTAATGCCGAGTAGATATTGAAGGTGCAACCTTAGTAGACACAGGCTCTTCCTTCCAGGAGCTCATACTCACTATCTGAACCTCCTATCTCTCTCTCTCTCTCTCTCTCTCTCTCTCTCTCTCACACACACACACACACACACACACACACATAGAGTCAGGAATTTGTGAATATCCTTAGTCTGTAGCTTATGTTCTTGTGATAACTCGTGAAGTGACTCAGCCAAGGTCACTCAACTAGTAAATAGAAGAGATGGGGGGAAAAGCCAGGGTTTGGTAACCCCAAATTGGCCAACTTTATATATTGCTTCCCTAGGGAATAAAATGTAAATAAATCAATGACACAGCTCTCTGCTCTCCACAGCTCCCCCAGGGCAACAGACGCCATGTTCAGAGATGCAGGTCACGACTGAATGTCTGTTGTACATAGCCTACCGCTTGTCAACCCATGGGAGGGGATAAGAGGATGATATTTGAACAGCTGCACCATTGGCTCTCTTGGCGACTTTTCTCTCTTGAGAAGATCTGCCCCAATTTTAGGATTTCAAGGGGATAGTCGTCTGTCTTTAATGAATGCTTTTCCAGCTTAAAAACTAAATTTATTAAGCATCTCATGGAGGGTGAAATGAATGGTCCGTGTAGACAGACAGATGTGGGCTGGTAGCTTTTACAGAGGAGTTTCTTGACCTCTTCAAGACTCAAATTTTATTTTGTAAGATAGGAATAATAGCACCCGCATTAGTACGATGGAGTCTGTGGAAGTCTGCGGAACCCGTGGTGACGTCCATGTGTCTGTCGGATTGATTGACGGTGAAGGCGATGTTGCTCGTGCCAGAGGTGTCTCCTCCCTGGGTTTTCTCCCTGGGTTCACACCCAGCTAGAAAGACACTCATTTGTCTATTTTTCAGGGGCCTCCACAGCATCCAAGAGTCACTTGCCTGAGCTAATAGAGAGCATACCTGGAACCCAAGCCAGGTCTTTGGTCTCCAAACCTGTGTTCTCTCCCCCTGCTGTTTCCTAGTCGGGAGCATGGCTGTGATGAAACGTGCCAATCTTGGCTTGTGGGAGCTGAGGACAGACATCCCCTCCCGGTTCTGTATCTGGGGACGTCATGTTGGTATTGGGAAACTGGCCGTGATGGGAGTGTTTATACCACACAAGGAGGCAAATACTACACATCAGGGGTGTTCTCCCCAGAGAGCCAGAAGTTAAACTTTGCAGACACATCTCTGCCCTTCTGCTCCTTAGTCTTCATGTGAGATCAGATGAAAATAGCACACAGTGTCCTTGTTACAGTGTGGCTTTTTTTTTTTTAATGTTTATTTATTTGAGAGAGACAGAGTGGCGCAAGACATGATGTGGGGCTCGAACTCATGAACTGTGAGATTATGGTCCGAGCTGAAGTCAGACACTTAACCACCCGAGCCACCTGGGTGCCTCTACAGGGTGGCTCTTTTTAAAGGGAGGTACTCTCAGGCCTTTGGGGAAGTCTGAGTGGGTATTGCCCAGTAAGTAGGTTCAAGGAAATTTTGAGATAAATTGTCTCCCAAGGGCACTTGGGCGTGGGCCTCTTCTACGAGTCCTGACTGCGGGCCCCTAGACAACAGTGGTCATTAGCCTGGACTGTTCTTAAAATTCTGGGAATCAGAGAGCCTTTGGGTTGGGCTGACCAGGGCCACTGCTAACGGAAGTCCTAGGTGAGTGTGTTCAGAAATGTGTTTCTGGCTGAAACCTGGCCACATCAGCCAGAAAACAGAAGGAATACAGTCCTTTTCAGATACCATTTTGCAGGTGCATCAGTTCAGAGCAAACAATACTCTCTGCCTTGGTATGAAAGGGCAAGAAGACGGGAGAATGGGGGAAAAAGGAAAATCGTGTGAATAGGAAGATCCATGAACTCCTTCCTTCTTTTAAATCACCAGAATCATTCATATCTGCTCCAGAGTTACAAGAAAGGGGTCACCTTTTGTCACCCCTATGAGATCTATAGCATCTAAGCCAAGCCAAGGGCATCAAATGTGACCCTAGAACAAAAACATACAAAAAATATACACCCATATTGTATGCTCATGGTATTTAAGAAGAAACAATAAAAAATAGGCAAAGAAACCAAAACGTCCCATCCATTTGGGTTTGAGCATTAGAGAACAGACCAGAAGCTTTGGATGGCTTGCATTTTTCTTTTAACAAGAATCCAAAACAGGTACCAGAAGATAAATTAAGTTTTGTCTGTCTCCTCCAGGATAAAACACCCTCCACACACACACAGGTTTTCTCCAAATGAGAAGCTCGCAATTTCTGAACAACAGCAACAACGAAATTGTAGCTACACCGTCTGACAAAAACAAGCCTTGGAATATTTCCATGTCAAGAGGCAATGTAGAGGGTAGTTTCTGTCTTGTGATTAATGGAATTGCAGAATCTTTTTTTGCTTGTTTGTTTGTTTCATTAAGACAATGGGATGGAAATTCTGACATCAGACTGCTCTGGAAACAAATAACCAAACAAAACAATTGGGACACAGTGTTTCTATGCCAATCACACAGAGTTCTGACACCCACAGGCAGATAAGAACTGAGTGGAATCGAGCCACATCATCCTCTTCCCCTTTTTCCCTTGGGATTACCATCATCATCATCATCATCATCATCACCATCCTTACCATTTTCTCTTCAGAATCTTATCAAAAGGTAACTCTTTTTTTTAAGTGTATTTATTTTGAGAAGGAGAGAGAGAGATACAGCATGAGTTGGGGAGGGGGCAGAAAGAGAGGGAGAGAGAGAATCACAAGCTCTGCCAGCACAGAGCCCGACGCGGGGTTCGATCCCACGAACCGTGAGATCGTGACCCGAGCTGAAATCGAGAGTCGGACGTCACCCATCGCCTCACATTCCCTTCTGAAGGACTAGCACAAAGAAGCCGCTCGAATCCGTTCTACCACAGGCCAGACTGGAAAGAGGGCACGTTTCCAGGAAGTCACTACAATCCCCGGGACGAGGAAGGAGAACCTGCTTTGACTCCAAGAAAATTGTGCACCGGTTTCCTCCCCGCCCTGTCCTGCTCCTGCACTGTCTCGAAGATACAGATTCTCACAGGACCTAAAACCCAGCCTATCTGGCCAGTGCACTTGGGCGGAGAATTACCACTGTAGATAGAGCCGAGGCATTCCTAGGGCAGTTAAAAAAAGAACTCTGCGGTCTGGTTCTGCTGAGGTGACGTTGCTCAACAGTTAATGTAATCATATTACAAGCGCTTGTATTAAAATCATATGCAAGATGAAAATCAGTCTGAACAGCAGCAACTAGGAAAAGACAAAGAGAGATCTGTGAGTTGTCATAACCCGTAAAGAAACTTTAGTACGAAAGAAATACTGACACACACACACACACACACACACGGAGAGAAGGACCAGTAAACCTTCCGAGGGCATTTACGAGTGTGCAACTGGATGGCTGGAAAAACTCCTCTTCGCATGATACCGTCCGAAGGACGTCGAGATTCTCGGACGTGAGCAGCAGTGTGCTGAACAGAGATGGTCCCCTCAGACCTCGCCCAGACCCAGGCAAAGCCAAGTCCAGCTTGATACATTGGGATATTGTGCATTCATTCATTAGCTGGGGTTTTGCCAGGCAGGATCTGGCAGGTAGCCGCTCGAAAGCCAACGGCTTTCCTGGTGTGGTCCTGGTTTTTCTTGGCACTTTAACTCTGCTATTTTATACACTCCTGCGGTAGGGATTAAGCCTATCAAAACTTTGAGAGTTCTTATAATATTAGACATGCGGACACAAAGCCTCCTACAATCCCCCCCTTCTCCCTCCTCAATGAAAAGGAAAATCAGACTTTAAGAAAAAAAAAATTTGTAGTACCTGGAATCTACTTCAAACACTTTTATGGAACCAGAAGCATCGAATGTGAGGTTTTCTCAGCAGGATTTTACACAAACCTGAAACCCTGCCTGGGTTTTCCATTTCCCCTCAAGGAAAGAGTTTGTAAAGGGGCCAGGAGAGGATCCACAGCGCATCACGGCTTGTGAGCAAGTTCAACACAGGAAATGGCCGAAGATGAAGATGACAGGTCGTCACGAAAGTTCAAAGGCCTAAGACGTGTCACGGATCTCAGCTGTCACCTGCGACAAGCTGCCGGTTGTTAGCCGGACCATCCTCTGTGGATTATTTATTTTGTTTAATTTGAGGAAGGGTGTCCTTTCCACTGCTCATCCTATAAGGTCAATAAGATGAAATCTGCCAAAGACGATCCTGGCTTTAAAGGGGCAGACCCGCTTCAGAACCAAGTTCAGGGATGGAGCGAAGGGGCACCCTTGGAAGGAGAAGAATGGCCGGACATTAAATAAACCCTGAACATGTTCTAGGTTGTAAACTTTGGAGACAAAGCCTTGGCCATACCATTAAAAAAAAGTGCCTTCCTATTTGACACAGTAGAAGTGTTTCCCTTAAAAGACCACAATGGAGGGGCGCCCGGGTGGCTCAGTCGGTTAAGCACCTGACTCATAACTTCGGCTCTGGTCATGATCTCGTGGTTTGTTGAGTTTGAGCCCCTGTTGGGCTCTGTGCTGGAGCCTGCTTGGGATTCTCTCTCTCTCTCAAAATAAATAAGTAAATAGGACCACAATGAATTTCTTCAACCACTTTGGAAATTTTCTTTTTTTTTTCTTTTTCTTTTTTTTTTTTTAGGTTTTCTTCGTCTACAATTCTCTTAGTGGCTAGAAGGACAGGTCCACCTATATTTTCTTTTTCCACTTGATATATTATGAGGATGGACACCGTGATTATGATTTTGTCCTTAGAATTCTTATGGCAGGCCAATTAGCGTGGTTGATCTTATTGATTTGGAAATGGTTTTAATTAGTGACTTTAGCTACTGCAGATTCAGCAAAAGCAGAGCCTTTTTTGGTGTGTGTGTGCGTGTGTGTGTGTGTGTGTGTGGTGCGTGTAGCAAGGAGGTGAACATTACATTTGTGGCAATTGCTTTCTGGATTTTATTATTTTCTCTCCCATTATACACTTCTCAGTATTTGGTCTGGCTTCTCTTTAAAAAAAAAATGTAGTTATTTCCTCTTAAATGACGTAATCTTCTGAAAAACCAAAGCTTTGCAAACTTGCATTTAGCAAGGGGAATCCCCAGTATTTATATGCCTGTTAACATGAATATAAAAAGAAGGCAGATTAGCCAGGCAACTGATGCTCACATTTCTGTTTCATTTTTTTTCCTTCTTGCCTTTCCTCTTGCCCTCGCTCTCTTCTTTCTTCTTTCTAAAAATGTCTTGAAGTGCTTTCCGTGAGCCGAGCGTTTCGGGTAGCGAAAGTAGAAGCTGACCAGTTATCGACCTCATAACGGGGGGGGTAGTAAGTCATTATTATAAGACAATTAAGAACAGGCACGTGGGTGTAGGCAGAGGCACGGGCTGGATTCCCCAGGCTCAGATGAGAGGCGTGGGGTTCAGCCGGAGTCAGGAAGGGCCACACCAGTCTTCCCAGTGGAGGTGACATTCGTACTGATCTCGGAGGATCAGCTGATGGGACCCAGATGGCCTGAGAGGTGTGGTGAGCTGGGTGCCCTAAGTTTCCAACACACACAAAATCCGTAACAAGAAGTATGCTGGGCTCCCGAGTCCGCAAGGGATTTGGTAGGTATACAACGTACAGGGAAACGGGGCAGGAGGGGTGAAGGGACCAGAGGGGAAGAGGTCTGCAGGCCTTGCTAAGGAGTTTGCCTTGTTAATGAGTTTCATTCTTCAAGCAGTGAGCCTCTCCACAAAGATAGGACGTGGAACAGCGGGAAGGTACGGGCAGAGGAAATCAGCCAGGGGACCTGGTTTGGCCATTGATTAACCACGCAGCCCTAGCAAGGGGCCCTCACCGTATGGTCACCTGACCTTGGCCACTTCCTCTGTCTGAAATAGGCGATGACAACCCCCGCAGGAGGGTGAAAGAACCAAACGGGATAAAATAAAGGCACACTGCCCGGCATGAACATCAGGACGTAGTGGGGCCTTAATATCTCAGTCTTCTGCCCCTCAACACAGAAAACTGATACCAAGGAAATATGGTCTGTCCTTTTGGGCGCTTGAGAAGCTTTGATGGCACGCCCGTCGAACATAATACAAGTGTACTGAAGTCCGGTGTAGGGGATAGAGGCTTCTCGTGGAAAAAGGAATAAAAAAGTAATAGAAGTCACTGGGTTACCTCCCTCAGTATGAATCGGGTGAGCCTCAGAGAGCTCGCAACCAGAGAAATAAGAGCCTCCTGAGAAAGTTCTGGGATCTAATGTACTTCATGGTAACCGTAGTTAACAATATTCGGTTTTTTTTAAGTTTATTTACTTATTTTGAGAGAGAGAGAGACAGGGCGAGAGCACATGAGCAAGCAGGGGAGGGGCAGAGAGAGAGGGAGAGAGAGAGAATCCCAAGCAGGCTCCACGCTGTCAGCCCAAAGCTCAATGCGAGGCTTGATCTCACAACCATGAGGTCGTGAACCGAGCCAAAGTCAAGAGTCAGACGCTCACCCAGCTGAGCCACCCGGGTGCCCCTATATTTACTCTCATCTTGTATGCTTCAAAATCACTGAAGTGGCAGATCTTAGCAATGACAAACAAACAACAAAGCAACCGCAGTGACAGCCATGGGAGACGATGGATGTGTTCACCTTAGTGTCCTGATCGTTTTGCCATCTCCCCAGCAAATCACCACCCTGTACGCTTTAAACCTGCCCAGGGTTCTGCGTCCATTATGTCTCAATAAGTGCAAGATGAAGGAAAAGAACCCCAGTGACGATTTGCTCGTGGTGGCTTAGTATGGATCGAGATGCCTACCTGATTTTTGCCATAAAATATTGGCCTGTCTACCATAACCTCCCATCCCCAGCAATAGGACTTACCCCAAGATATTAGTATTCATTCTATCACATCCACCAACCCCAACAACCTTTCTAAAAATGCAGCGATGCCTGTATTATGCTCCTCCTCCAAGACTTTGAACGGCTGGCCATGTCCTCCAGAATAAGGTCAGCTTTCCAGCATGCACGCTGGGTCCTCGACATCCTGCCCCCCTCCCCATGGCTCCAGATCTCCTCCTGAACATTCTTTTTGGTTTTAATGTTTATTTATTTTTGATAGAGAGACAGACAGACAGAACATGAGTGGAGGAGGGGCAGAGAGAGAGAGGGGGACACAGAATCGGAAGCAGGCTCCAGGCTCGGAGCCGTCAGCACAGTGCCTGATGCGGGGCTCAAACTCACAGACTGTGAGATCGTGACCTGAGCTGAAGTCGGACGCTCAGCCGACGGAGCCACCCAGGCACCCCCGAGCCTTCTTGATTTACATCCTGTCCTCCTACTTATAGCCACTTAACCGAGCCCTTCTGTTACATTTTAATCTTATTTTCAAGCTTGTCATTGCTCCTAGCTAAATTCTTCCGTTTACGCACCTGGAAAACTTGAATGCAATCCTTGAAATCTAGCGCAGAAATTATGTCCTTCAGGAAGTGATCCTTAACCTTTATGAAAAATGTTCACTGGTTTTCCTTTGTTTTTTTAAAGTGTATTTATTTATTTTAAAAGAGAGAGAGACAGAGAGAGAGAGAGAGAACGGGGGAGGGGCAGAGAAGGAGGGAGAGAGAATCCCAAGCAGGCTCTACATGTGGGGCTCGAACTCATGAACCATGAGATCATGACCTGAACTGAAATCAAGAGTCAGATGCTTAACCAACTGAATCACCCAGGTGCCCCTCATTGCCTTTCCTTGGTAACATAAGTTCACTCTCACAATTTAAGAAAGCTAAATCACCTTCTGTAGTAAGAAGCTAATACTATTTAAAAGAGAAAATCGAGGTGTGACAGTATTGTAAGGATCTTGTTTATAAAATTTAAAGTAAATATCATTTAAACAACAACTAGGAATGCAAAGCGTTATTCTTTGTAATTATCATTTACCGTTTGCTATCACTAGTAGTCATTATCATTTACTATTGAAACTATAGTCATCTATTATTTTAATAAAAATTTCAGAAGTGAAAAGAGGAAATATTGAGGTTTCAGAGCCTCGCTAATTACCACTTAAACTCGTACGAGGCACCTGAACGGATTTTTGTCAATATTTGGGGGGGAAAAAAAGAAAAAGAAGCCTTAAACTAAAAGGAAATAGCAAAATAATAGTAACAGAAAAGCAACTATTGAACGCCTACTGGATTCCAGGAGCCACAGTTGGATGACAGATCCGTGATCTTGCACAGTCCACACAACAGTCAACGGTTATGTGCTGTTAGCCTCCAAGTTAAGCGAGCAAAGTCTTGAAGATTCTGTGGCTAGTGATTGAGTGAAGAGGGATCTGAACCCCCGTTTGTCTGGCTGAGAGTCCCAGGCACCTTCCCTTATCCCATGCTGCCTTCTGGAATCCAGGGCTGGTTGTTTAAAGGTGCGAGTCCCAAAGGGGGTAAATGTTCTCCAGGCCACAGCACGTGGGGTGAGCGCCAGTCTCCACCCCCGGACGGACACTCTCTGTTGTTCCCTTCTGGAAACTTCCAGTCCCCGTCAAAGGTGTCATGGGCTGCACACACTGGGACACTCCCGGGCCACTGCTAAAGCAACCCCCGCTCCTTCATGGGGTTGTCGGTTTGTGGGGGGGGGGGGAGGAGCTGGAAAACACTGGGTGAGTCCACTGTCGTTGTCTCACCGATTACCCTCACCTGAGCAATTTAAAGCACCACGAATGTGTGATCTTACAGGTCTGCGGACAGAAGTCGGACACGGGTCTCACGGAGCTCAATTCAAGGTATCGCTTGGGTTATGTCTGTTCCCGCAGGCTGTGGGTGCAAATGTGTTTCCTCGCCCTTTTTTGCGTGCGTGGAGGCCTCCCGCGAGCCCTGTCCTCTTCCTTCAAAGCCAAACTCCCGACATCCCCTTCTTCTTCCTTGCCACCTCCCCCTGTGACTGCGCTCAGCTGGGACACACGAGCTGATCTCCAGGACTCTCGTGATTACCTTTAGGGTCCCACCAGCTAACTGGAGACAATCTCAAGGGCTTTTGTGACCCCTGCCTGGTCCCCTTTCCCGTGAAGGGGAACTTGCTCGCGGACTCTGGAGACCAAGACAGGGACGTTTTTAGGGAACCACGATTCTGTCAATCACAGTATGTCATCGCATAGACTCAGTGGCGCTTCCCAAACCACTGCAGGTACCTGGGCTGTACCCCGCCCCCCCCCCCCCGACCGCCTCTTCCCTGCCCAGCAGACAGCGGCGGAGGGAGCGGTGCCTTGCTCTTTGTGCAAAAGCTGCTTCATCGCGTCTCAGATGCAGGAGAAAGACCAGCCCCCCGAAACAACGGCTCCTCCGACCCCTCGGTTCCAGGATGGCAGTGCTGTTCCCGTTCAGACGTGTGCAGGCAGACGACGTCCCCGTGTCTCAGATTCCTCATTGTCCAGGAACACAAGTCCTCAAGCGCAGGAGAAATCCAGCCCTGCCAAGTCCGTTCCGCCTCCGTGCATTTAACGGTGCCTGATGAGGCAAGGCCAGCACGAGGAACTCCGAGGACACTGCTCAGGACGGTCCTGCCAGCTGGGCCCAGGGCTATACAAGGGAGCAGTCCCAGGGATCATCCATATGCTGTTATTCCTCAGGCCTGTGAAAGGTTGGTTGAAGACTCCTGGTGGAGAGGCCGACAAATCTGAGCACAGGGTGCGGGACCCTCTGTCGCCTCGGGCCCCCGCTCCCTCTCTTGTCAGCGCAGAGATTTAGTCCTGCCAGTTGGATGTCGTAAACACTGGAGGGCAGTATGAAACTCCCAGCACAGTGCCAGGGCCCTGCAAGCCAACCGAGAAATGGTCACTATTTCACCTTTAATTTTGTTCATTCTCCAACTGTTGTCATCCACGCTGTGCAAAACCATGGAGATGTTAGCAAGCGTCATCACAAAGATGGGAAACCCACCCTTGAGACACTCCGGCTTGACTGGTGGCCGCAGGGCCATACAACGACAGTGACACTGGGGCGGGGCCACTGTTCTTGAGAGAGGGGACGCCCAGAAGACATTCCACCAAGAGCACAGACTTTAGCCTTGGCCTTGGAAGATTGCCCAGGGGAGGAAGGAAGGAAAAGGCCTTCTTGGCAGTGGGGAAAGGCCATACTCGGGCTGAGAGGAACAGCAGGGCCCCGGGTGTTTACGAAAGAGCTAAGAGCTCGTCGCTGGTGTGCAGTTATGGGGCCGCTTCTGGTTCCCAAGTGAACCTGAAATGCCCTCCTGCTTCCCACCATCCGTCCCCAAATACCCCAGCTGAAGGTAGATCACTCTGACCTTGCCATCGGGAGACCAGGTTCACAGAACCCACTCTTCATGGAGCGCACTCCCCGCTCTTGGGCAAGAACAAATCACCCTGTGCTTTGTTAAGGTCCTGATCCGCCTCCATCATGGGTCCTATGTGCCATTTCTTGTAAATGGTCACCACACCCCTGAATGGCACATACCATTCGCTTGGTGTTAGAGGACAAGGTGAAGCTCCAACCCAGAGAGGCTAAACACGGGACTGAGGTCACATAGCCGAAGGCCTGCTTTTCACTGGGGTGGGCTTGGTCGTCCAGATTCGTCTGACCTTCATCTCCTCTCTCTGCAGCCAGGTTCTCGAGCCCCCCCTCCCCACCCCGCCCCTGATTCCAGAAGCACACATTCCCCAGTGACTCCATAATGTGAACTCGATCCTAACCCAGGTCAATGTGAAACCACTGGAGATCCAACTTGTCGAAAGAGATCAGCTTCTTTTTGTTTGTTTTTTTTTTTCAGACAAAGGATTTGGAATACTGGTAAAATGGGGAGAAGAGTGTTGACCACACGTGGAGCCCCTGTGGCCAGCACGGTTTCTCCCTAATCTAGTCTCGCCCTCTGGGTCATGTCTCCATGATTTTTTCTTGTGCTAACTCAGATCTCCACCCACATGGGTCCTCTCCCTCCTAGACTCTCTCCTTACTCCCCTGCCCCATGCCTTCGTTCCCCTTCATCTCTCTTTTGGAACACTCACACCTTCTCCCAATTCCATATTCTAAAGTCCACCTGTTCATGGAGGCTTACTTTAAAGGGCACTGCCTCCAGGAAGCCTCTCTTGGTTTATCTTACCGGGAGAAGGATTTCTCTACATCAAGCAATGACAAACTATGGCCCGTAGGCCAAGTCAACCTCATCGCCTGTTTTTTGGTAAAAAAAAAAAAGTTTGTAAATAAAATTTATTAGAGCACAGGAAGGCCCTTTCTTTTGTCTGTAGCCGCTTTCATGCTGCAATCGCAAAGTTAAGTAGTTGTGACGGACCATATGGCCAGAAAAGCAGAAACCACTTATCAGTTTCTGGCCCTTTTCAGAGAAAAAAAAAATGCTAACCCCTGCTGTGAGCCATGAACTGAAACTCACTTTGTGAGTATTTTTTATGGCGTCGGTTGAATACAGCTGTTGATGATAGCAGTGTGTGTGTGTGTGCACTTGTTTGTGCACGTACGTGCGTGCGTGTGTTTGCGTGTGGTATCCCACCATGGATAGGATGCTTCCGGGCTGGACCACTCAACATTTGAGGAGACTCAGGATCATTGGTGAGCAGAACAAGTGTAAGTTCTGGGGTCATGAAGGCATACTTCCTGTGCCACCTTGAGAAAAGTACTCGACCTCTCTGATCCTTCCGTCCTCATCTGTCCCAGCAGAGGCACCACTACCGTCTTCAGAAGACCACTCTGAGGGTTACGTGAAATCGTGTGTTCTCCGTTTCTGCACAGTGCTCGGCACACAGGGGTTGCCTTCTCCTGCTGAGGAAGCGTGTTCCCTCTTCTCCTGTGCCTCGTACACGCCAATCGTACGGCCAGCTTATCCCGGAGTCTCGGGGCCTCCTCGGCATGGATACGGACACCCCTGACATGGAACCCGAAACGGGAACAGGGCGGGTGATGGAGCAGGAGGCACCTTGGCCTGGCCCGCCAGCTCATCTCACAGAGGGAGCTTCCCGCAAGCTGGTAGCTCCCCGTCGTTAGGAGCCTCGGCTGGGTTCCAGCCAGTGCCCTGGAGAGGAGAAGGCTTCTTATCCCATTACCAGCCTCCTAAGCCAGCCCGTCCCCCCAGGACTAAGATCTTATAAACATCAGCCAGTCCTCAGGGGTGATCTGTGGAGGGCCCCCCCCCCATTGGTTCCAGATGGAGAAGAGACTGGTTTGGGGGAACAAATGTTAACTTTGTCTTTTCAGGAAGGAAGAAAACAACAACAGGGGAGCCTCAAGGAACACGCAACCCAAAATGCCTCCCACCAACCAAGGCTCGGAGAGCGAGCGGGAGGTTATTTTTTAGGGGCCCGGGGGCCGAGAACGCAGCGATGTGTGCTCTGTGCCCTTTGGAAAGGTCCCCAGCGGGGCTGGCACGGAGACAAGGGTGGGGCGGGCTTTGGTGGTTTCCGGGGAAAACCTGCCATGGTGGGGAGGAGAAGGTGCCAACAACCAAGTGGCAATCTTTCTGCGGAAGCTGCATCTCCAAGAAAGGTTGTCGTTCACTTAATTTTCCTCCTATGGGTTGTGCCGCAACGGCTGTCTCTATCCGGGCTTTGTAAAAACCCCAGCAGACTCTGAGAGGACGCTGTTCTTTTCAGGGAGAGGCAAACAGCCCGTCTGCCGAGGCCCTGGGCATCGTCTTCTCTTTCCAGTGGAGAATCTTCTGGCCCCCACGCCCGGGCTACGGCTCACATCAGGAATGGCGAACACGGCCCTCCCGGCCGGCTCATCGCCCACAGCTGGCCCCCTCCGTGGGCTACGGTGGGGACTCTCTCAACGACACAGAACACTGGCAGGGATTGGTGCTCAGGTCTAAATACGCAAATAGCCCGACTCACAATTTATGGCGTCCCTGGGATTCCGCACCTTCGAGACACCTTGAAATGTTGGAAAGAGCATCGGTTGTGAATGAAGACAAATAAAGCACGTGCCCCATTCAGTCCCTTGCTAGCTCCGTGGCTTTGGGCAAGTCACACGGACTCTGAGCCACGGCTCCATCCAGGGTAAGGTGGAGTGTTGATGCTAACTCTGCATGAGAATCGCAAGTGTGTGTGGAAGTGTTTACAAGATATGGAAAGTTGTGCAGCGGGCACGCGTAATTGTCACCACAGCTAATGAAACGAGCCACCCGTCTTCCCAGCTCCTGAATTAAAGCACAGATGAGAGATACCAGGTAGATGCAGAGGTCAGGGAACCGCTCACTGGATTAGAAAGAGAAGTAAAAATCTCCAGATATGTAAAGCCCTATTTCCGTAAGAGGCCACCTGTCACCATATGGGGGGGAAAAAAATCAAACAGGTGTGGATCACACTGACTATAACAGATTTCTGTGTTTCAGGACTTATCAGAGCCTTACGTTGGCATCGAGAAGAGGCCTTTTGAGCCAGTGAGTGCCCCAGCCTGCTTTCAGCACAGGACATTCTGGCTGGACATGAATGTCTTTGCTGGCTGGACATTCTGGGGGACCTGAGGGGGAAAAAGTCTCAGAGATTGGTCTAGAGATCGGGTTCATTGGCTGGAAAGAATAACAACGGTAAGAATAGTATTATCTTTTTAGAGCTCCCTGTGGACCAGGCGCTGGTTTCTGGAGCCTTTCATGAATTAACTCACATCATTTGAGGAGAGGAGATACAAGGCCATGTGGTTCCAGGAAGTGTTCCAGGATGCTGCCAGGCCCCCAGACTCAAGACTTCGGCTGCAACTTCAAATGGGCACAGGTTCTCAGTGTCCCCAAATGTGGCCATTGTGAGGGCAAAGAGTTGGGTCCCTTCCCCTCTCTGTCTCCTCTCTGTGCTCCTGGGCGGGCCTATGGTTGCAAACGCACAGAGTGGGTATCGTTCTAGAAGCTGGAGTTATATTTGCTGCACTGGAACACCCGTGTAGGACCGCCTGACTCAAGAAACACCAATGTGGGGAAGCTCCAGCCTGCCACGTCATCAACTCTGGTGCTGTCCTTACCAAACAACACCAGTTTCCTTCCTCCCGTGGGTCCCTCTGTCTTTAGGGACAGTAAACTCCTATTTTATTCTGTATCTCAGATCTTAATCTCCACTTTTTCTTCCTGCCTCTAGTTGAATGAATGCCCAGAATAGACCACAAACTTTTCTTTTTATTGGCTTTCTTCCAACCCTCCACAGACTCGTCTGAGGACCTGAAAGGCCATCTCTAGGAAGAAGGACCAAGGAAACTGTAGGCTTCTTGGAGGCAAGGTCACCATTTTTGTCTTTCTTTCTTCAATGACTCTCTCAGTAAAAGTTTGGATCATAATTGGATCTTAAGTGCT
Source organism: Acinonyx jubatus (assembly GCF_027475565.1). NCBI lineage: Eukaryota > Metazoa > Chordata > Mammalia > Carnivora > Felidae > Acinonyx > Acinonyx jubatus. The sequence continues at coordinate 137,746,460 of NC_069386.1, read as the reverse complement.
GGATGATAAGCGGATGGATGGATGGATGGCTTCCAAATCCTTCCTTTCAGCCCCAAACTTTTTTCCTCAACTCCAGTCCAGTATTTCCAGCTGCCAATGAGATCACACCCAGAAATGCACCCATTCCTCAAACAAAGAGAACTGGCCCCTCCTTTTTTTCATCCACATAAGCTGAGCCTCTTGAGTTTCTCTCTGTCATGATGGCTCTGTCCACACAGTGGTTTAGGCACGGATCTTGAGGCTACCATTAATACTTCCCTGCCTTTTGGAACTGAAACGGAGTACCGAGTCCAGTATACTTGACGACCGTGATACCCCTCTCGGACTCTTGTCACCTCTTCCAAAGGCCCAGCCTCTCCATCTTCTTATCCATTTTTCACCCATTTATTTATTCACTCAGTCTCTGATTCAGGAAATGTTGACGGAGTTTCCATTTTGTGCCAAGGACTTCGGTGGTATTAAGGCAGATGGGAGCCACTGAAAGTCCATAGTCTTATGGGAGGAGTTAATGTCTCTGTGCCTCACCTTTCTCATCTGCCAAATGGACGTAGTCATCCATAGGAATGGCGTCGGGATCCAATGAATTAGTAAATATAAATATAGCATGCTACCTGTGAAAAGTGCTTGGCAACATGTAGTTTCTCTTAGAGTAATGATTATTATTGCCGGGGTAGAAACTAAGGGGCAGGGACGCCACGCCTGCCCCCTGCACATGGGCTGCCTTAGGGGGCAGTGAATCAAGAGCTCAGGCTGTAGAACCCATTTGTGAATACTCTGTGATGGGCGTGGCCCCCAACCGGGGGACAGAGTGGGTAAGACAGAGTCTGTGCATGCCCGAGAAGGCACGTGGGCACGCGTGCATGTCTGTGTCTGTACTGGGTGCGTGCACAGGATCCAGCCGCTGTGCAGTGAGGACAAACCAAACAAACCCAGGGATGCTGGCCCACTCGTTCCTCCTTTCATCATTCAGGAGGTCCCCTATGTTTGCTGCTCAAAGTGTGTTTCGTGGACCAGTAGAGTCCTGAGAGCTTGCTAGAAATGCAGAATGTCGATCTCCAGCCCTCCCCAAGACTCAGTGAATCGGAATCTGCATTTTAACACGGGTTCTCAGCAGGTTCCTCTGCATGTGACGCTTAAGCAGTTTTGGTGTTCCAGGATGAGGTTCTCTCTAAATTCAAATCCAACAGCAGCGTGGGGAAATAACCATTGCAAGAAGTAGGTACTGCAAGGGCATTTGTTAAGCACGCCACACGCTTCCCCCCACTCGGCCCTTAAAGGACACCTTCATTATCCCATTTCAGAGACGAGGAGACTAAGGCCCAGTGGAGTGATTTCTTGTGCCTGGGGTCCTGCAGGTTTGAGGGCTCCATGGGGACCGTAAAGGCACCGTCTGGTTCACATTGCTTTATTTTCAAGGCATCCTGCTGATTTCCAAGTTGGAGGAGTCGCCTAAGATGAGGAGGGTTTCCGAAGCATAACCAAAGTTCCTTTATTTTATTTGTGTTGAAATTGAGCACGCCTTGAGGATAAATCCTAGCCAACTCAGAGCTTTGCGTAGGAGTTTTCTACATCAGCAAGAGGCCGTCTTTATATAAGATTCTTGGGTCAGATCTGGAAGCCAAGAATGTTCACCTTGACTCTAGATATGGTTCTTCGTGTGCAGGAGACATGTTGCTACTCTCTGACCTGCTTCTCCATCCGCACAGCGGGGAATGAATGACGGGACCCCTGTCTTCAAAGTTCAAATGAGAAAGGGAGATACATCTCATAGACTGGTTAACCTATTAGAAGGTCACCTATAAAAAGCACAAGGTTTAGGTCCACTTATAAATGCACATAAGTTGCCAGAATGTTTCAACACCTGAATTAGACAGGTGACTTCGTCATAGTTAACCCTCACGGTAGTCCTAGGAAGTCAGCTTTACCAATTTTATTTTACAGATGAAGAAACTGAGGCTTGAGGAGGTTAAGGGACTTTTTCCAAAGCTGTCACAAGTAGTCAAGGATGGACCTAGAGTCCTTGACTGGCTGGCCACTTGCCCCCAACTCCAGTCTCTTAGCACGGCCTTGTTAATTTCAGAAAAAAATCTGGATAAAATGATAGGTGTAGATGTGTGAGAGACAAGCTTTAGCAAGTCCGTGTGTTAGGTGCCCAGCTCTTTCCCTTAACCTACAGTTCAAGCTCCCAGAACCCAGTGTGAAAGAAGAATCAAAGAATTTTCTAGGATTTTTGACTCAGGGTTTCCTTACCCAGAAAGTCCAGAAAGGGCCCTGTTGGTCTGATAGGCAGGAACCCTCCCCCGACCTCCCTGCCTTCCTCCATGCAGGGCTGGGTCCCTGTGGCACCAGAAGCTTCCCTCTAGGAAAATGCTGATGCCCAAGTCTAGGAACCTCCAGACTCTGTAGACTTCCAGAGACTCTTGCCCCAAGGCTGGTACTATAATATGGCTGAAGAGTTATATTTTCTTCACTCTCCATGTAAATTCACCTTGTCTCACCCACTGTCTCCCTCTTAGAGGCAGCTGTACTGATTTTGGGTTGTAATGTATACATCAAGTGCGTTTATTTTAAAGCCTCCTCTTTCCATGATCTTCCTGAAGGCTGAGACTGCCTGGCCCAATGGCTGCTCAACCAATGTTGAGTGCTACATGGAACATGCTAGGTGATGGCTAAGGGCTTGTTGAATGGCTGATTACATGAATGACATTAGTCACCTCCTGTGCCTGATCAGAGCCTAATGTCAGGTCTCCAACAACTCTCATCTCCAGCGAAGACACAGCACGTGACCTTGGGCCTCCTGGATGTAGCCAAGTAGCTGAAATAGGCCCCCATTGTCCCTATTTGCTCCTCCACCCCCTGTGGCCACAACACAGCCAGCGTGTGACAAGTGACGGGTAAAGATAGGGACAGTCCCCTCCCTGCTGACTTGCAGGCTTTTCTAAAGGCACAGAAAGAGTCACAGGGCTGACTTTGGCTCACGGCAGCCGTGTGTGGACTCTAAGGGGTCTGAGGCTGTGGGGAGCTTGTCTCTACCTCGGAGAAGATGCCCCAGAGCTGTCCCATTGGACCAGGAACCTGGAGGACATGGCGGAATGAGAAAGAACTGAGAGAAGCCGCAGCCAGACGAGGCAGGACATTTGGCTTCTGGTGCCCTTGTCATCCCTCTCCCAACGGAGATTAAATCTTTCCTTGAAGTTTTCACACCACTTGATCCACAGGTGCTGCCCCTTCTGCGCCATCAGACTGGACTCTGCTCCTGACTTATGTCCGCATGCCCTCTGCCACAGGTTATATCGGTGGTTCCATCCTCTTCTAGACCCCACAGCACTAACCTTCAGAGGCAGGCGGGAAGGACAGCGAGTGGAGAGCAGAGAGAGAAGAGGACAGAAAAGCCCTCACGTTAAGTGATCTCGTGTTTCAATCTCAGAGCTGGACACTTCAGATAATCTTATTCCATTCGGTCCCCATCAAAATTCAAGAATTTCTAAGAGTGTTGTCTATTATAAGCAAGACAGCTCAAATAAGTTTAAGTGACTTTGTAGGAGACTCAGAGGAAACAGGTGAGAGCAAGCTCTGGGGGCGTGTCTGGGGCACGTCTGATGTGTTCTTACACCTGCCACAAGAGCCTCCGTCACCAGAGTCCAGCTTGGAAAGGAGGGTTCGACTTCCAGTCTGTCTCCAGACGCATTCCTGCCTCTTGCAGTATTGAAAAACTGAACTTTTTAAGAATGTAAGGTAACACTAAGGACAATTATTAAAATAATGACACGTATCACCATAGATTATGTATAATCTATCACATTTAGATAATTCACTCACATCACCCTTGAAGGGGTGACACGGGTCCCCCGGTAGATAATCTGGCAGATAACTATTTATTTATTTATTTATTTTTAGAGAGAGACAGGGCATAAGTCGGGGAGGAACAGAAGGGGAAAGAGACGGAGAGAGAGAGACAGAATCTCAAGCAGGCTACATGCTCAGCACAGAGCCCAACGTGAGGCTCAATCCCAGGACCCTGGGATCATGACCAGAGCTGAAATCAAGAATCAGATGTGAAACCTACTGAGCCAGCCAGACGCCCCAGCTAATATTTTTCAGTAATAAACTCAGATGCAAAGTTGTTGGGTTTTTTTTGGGTTTTTTTTGTTTTTTTATTTTGTTTTGTTTTGTTTTTATTTTGTTTTTTTGTTTTGTTTTTGTTTTGTTTTGTTTGTGTTGTTTTTTTTGTTTTGTTTTGTTTTTTGTTGTTGTTGTTTTGTTTTGTTTTGGTTTTGGTTTTGTTGTTTTTTGTTTTTTTGGTTTTTTTGGGTTTTTTTGAGCATGCTGACATTATGGATGGCCCAAACGGGGACAATCGCATGTCTGCTGTCACTTCGCTTCTATGGTGACACCGTGTTTCAGAAGACAGCACACACCCTCCCTCCCCAACACTTTTCAGTCTGGCCCTTGAAGCGTGCCTGCATTTGGATGCAGGGTAAAGTGTTTTTCCTTCCCTCCTATCTTCTTTCCTCCCCACCCACTTTCTCCGCCTCCCTGTCTTTGGGGGAGACTTCACCCCCCCCCAGAAGCAGCTCCTGGGGGCAGCCCCTGCTGGAAGGAGGGGTGCCTGACCTTAGGCATCAGGACTCACCAAGGCGTCCAGCAAGGGTGTCCGATGAGCACAGAGAGGGGGGTCTCGTGCTGTGTGACGTGAGGTGTGTGGTCCTTCCCCGTGAGGCCCACTGCCCAGAGGAAGGGCCATACGGACCTAGGCCGGCCGCAGATGTGAGTGCTCTGGGGACAAGTGGGATTCCCCAAGGGCACTGTGACTGTCCATGGGCTCCCAGGTCTCAGAGAACTGGCTCTCAATGGACTGAGAGCGTGGGTTGGGCAGGCCCCTTCCTCCTCTGAACCATGGTCACCTCCTTGGCAAAGGGTCACGAACGTGACAGCAGCCCCTGGGACCAGCTGAGGATTAGGCATGATGGCAGGTAAGGTGCCTAGACAGGGCTTGACTCCTAGGAACTCCGTACCGTTAACCTTGGTTATCATTCCCAGCAGAAAGGGCACGCAGCCCCGAACGAGGAGAAATATAAGGAGAATTCACAACCGGATGAAGACGCTTCCATTTCACCAGAGGCCCTGCGGACTTCGCTCATCCAACGCCCTGCGCGGCTGTCCCTGCAGAAGTCCTGGGGGAACGGCGGCCACGGTCTTTGGAAGAACATGTGCCCGGGCCGCTTCAGATCCGCCCCGTCACCGACGCCCTTGCACGTGACCCTGTGAAAAGTCAGGAGGAAAGCGTTCCTCCTGTTCCCAGTTGAGGCCGGTCTTGGGGTCACGCCGAGTCAGACCAGAGCTGGGGCTGGAACTCAGGCCCCGATCCTGGGTCCCCGAGGGCTCCCCGCCTGCCTCTCCCGCTTTGCAGGAGATGGAAGGCCTGGGTAACAAGAGGTCAGTCGTTCATTCGAGGGCAGAGTCCCTTGGCATCTGTGTCTGTGCTTGCTTATCCTTCTTGGAGAGAGGCCAGGCCCAGGTCGCCGGGGGCCCTGCCCTACCCCGGGGCGTTGGGCCGCTTCGCCCTCATCCCGGCGCTGAGATTAATCACCGCCCTTTGGAAACCCACGCAGAGAGGTGAGTGGGACAGCCAGCTGGGAAGAAGAGCGAGTTCACGTGGTTCTTGCTGAATGATGCAAGAGCCTTGAGTCACCTATCTGCAATAAAGGGGAACGAGGCCCCTGGCCGCTTTCCTCCGGCTGCAAGGAGCCACCCCCCACCCCCACCCCCCAGCTTGGCTGAAGGGGGGGGCAGGTTGCCAAGGGCGCACAGAGGAGCTGGAGAGGGGAGGATGGACGGAGTTACCTTCCAAGAAACAGAAATGGAACATTCGAGAAAGATGCAGGGCTCAGGCTCTGGGGCTTCGCAGCAGGTTCTCACGGCTCCAGCCAAGATGCCGCCCTGCTCTCCTGCCATCACCCCGCCAACCAAAACAGTCTGGGGAGAACCAGTCTCACACCCCTTGAAAGCATCCATTTACTAGCCTCATTGAGCCTCTCTCCAGGGCCAGGAGCAAGTAGCCCTGTCCGTCCCGCTGCCTCCTTCTAACTACTCCTACAAGGCTGACAGAGGAAAGGAAAGGATGGAAAACAGCATGGTTTGAGCATCCACCTTGTGCTGCTTCCACACGATGCCTTTGTCCTCAAAACAAGCCTGTGGCCAGAGAACCATTCTCCTCAAGGAGAAGTGTGAGCCTACAAGAGGGGCATCTGCCAAGCTCTCACTCCACATAAAAAAGGAAGGATGCTGGTTTCATCTTCGGGTTCTCTCTACACCTCGCGTCGCCCGTGACTGTACGTTTACGATGGTCAATGGACGTGGCGGCCCAGCCACTGGCCGGAGTGACGCGTAGCTTCAGAGACTCAGGCACACATCTGTCCCCGTCAAGAGGGGGGCTGCGCCACAGCAGCGAGGCCCAACGAGACCAGCCTTGGCTAAAGGAACTGAGCTGAGACCCGGCTTTGCCACCTGAGCGGAGCGATGCTGACAAGATTCCCCAACTTGTACATCTGCAACGTGGCCGCGCCAACAATTCCACCTTGCCTTCCTGGAGGAGTTGATGAGAATATCAAAGGAGATGTCGGGGAAGGGATGTGTCACCACAAAGCCTATGCAAACCATGACTCTGTGTGCTATTATTCATCCATGTCTCATTGGCTGGGGCCTCTATCTCCCAAGCACTGTGGAGATGTGGAAAATAGATTAGCAATAAACAGAATGGTTTCAAGGTATTTCCAAACCTCTGGGCTTGGCTTCTTTTCTCCACCTCTTTCGGGCTGCAGAGACCTGCATGCCCCGGGTCACCTTGAAGGGGCCGGAGTGATGGATGGGGGTCTCGTGACCAGCCTTTGCTTCACGAGAGGCTTTCCAAAGAGCAGACTGCATCCACTGACCCGAAAGATCTTCGCTGAATCCCCCGATGGCGCTGTTCTGAGAGCTGCAGAAGGGGAACAGATTGGCAAACTGGGCTCCCTGCTCTGGAATCAGGGATCCTGAGACATCTTGCCTCTACCTCTAGCAAGCGTGTGGGGACAGTGCTGGCCCAGAAGGAGGCCCGGTGACTTGTGAAAGGTCACCAGAAGTTGGCTGCCAGCCGACTCAGAAATGGAGTTCTGTCCCCTGGCCGGAGCTTGCCCCTGCCTCCAGGTTTGGGGAACACAACTAGTGAAAGCTCCACTTTAGTCTTCTTTCAAAAACTCACCAAGCTTTCTTTCAAGACTCTTTTGGTGTTTTTGTTTTGTTTTGTTTTGTTTTTTGTTTGTGTTTGTTTTTGTTTTTGTTTTCTCCCCCCTGAAATTTTCTGTCCCTGAGCCGGTCTCCAAAGCCCCGGCTTTGGGTAAGCTGGAAAACTTGTCTGGAAGGTATGTCAACTTCAGGGTCTCACCACCCACCTGTAGCCACACCCTGAGACGTGCCTACCCCACTGGGACCCCAGGAGCCCCCACCCTTCCATCCAACAACCCACAGCGCAGGAAAGGCTTTGGATTTCCCAAGGGAAGTGGGTGAGAGACCGGCCTTTCTCTGCTCTCCCTCCTCCTGGACAAAAGGTGATCCAAATTCACGCCTGCGAAATCACGCACTGGCCAAAGGAAGGAGGGCTGGGATTCCTACGATCCTAGTACTTTTGAAAGGAATGCCTGGGATCAGCAGGGCAGAGAGCAAGCAGCTGTGGGGCTTACACGCTTCTGAAACTCCAGAGCGTCTGCAATGGTACCATTTGGAGACGTCCCAGAGCACTGCCGTCCGTCAGAAATTTCCGCAAGAATGTCCACGTCCTACGCGATGTTCCGCACAAGTGCGTGTATCTATAGCCCACCAACCAACCGGCACAATGCAGAAGCCCCTGGCCACGTGGGGCTCCTGACCTCATGGAGAGTGACCGTTGTGAGTCAGGAGCTGAATATCTACTTCTATTTATTTTTAATTAGTTTAAAGTGAAATGGCCGCATGTGGCTGCTGGTTACCGTACTGAAAGCACAGTCCTGGAGAATCTTCCCCCGTTTTACACAGTTTATTTTTATTACCATTTCTGCACCCATTTATTACCATTTCGGCACCGTCTCTGGCACGAACTTACTTTACGCAGGGTCCTGATGCTAATAATTCAGTTTCGTCCAATACCTTGCAGATTCCATTCCCAACTAGAAACACAGATGAGGGCATGCCAGTTTCCTGCCTTCAAGATCTCAGCTCCGTCCGTGTTCCAGGGGCTAACTGGAAGCAGGACACAAGCGTAGGAAGGTTGTGGAATATCTTGCATGCCTCATGGAGGGGCTCGGGCTTTTTCCTAAAAGGAATATGGGCCCCCTAGGCGGTGGTTCTCACCCTTTTGCGGGCCAAGGAGCCATGAACTCTCTACGGCACTTTTATATACAGTTTCCAGAGAGGCTCGCAGACCTCATGATGTCCATTCTTGAAAGATTTAAAACGAAATAGGGCAGCAGTCACATATTGGAGGTAGAAGACCTCTCTCTGAGCTGGTGGAGGACAGTTGGAATGAAGCAAAGCCAGCGGCCCAGGACATGGCTGTTTTGAGCACCAAAACAGGCACACACAGAGCTCTTGCCCAGCAGACGGTGGTGGTTCATGGATGTTTCCCACAGCATGAAGGAGACTGCCTCCTCTCCTCCCTGCAGCCACCAAGTCTCCAAGCAGGCGCCGGCTCACTGCCTGTCCCTAGGATTGTCTTGATGCCTGTTCCTGCAAATGAAACTTCTGGCCACCCATGCCTGACAGCACGAGTATAAATCCAGAGGCCCCGACCAGGTATGAAAACTAGGTGGCCCGGGGCGCCTGGGTGGCGCAGTCAGTTAAGCGTCCGACTTCAGCCAGGTCACGATCTCGCGGTCCATGAGTTCGAGCCCCGCGTCGGGCTCTGGGCTGATGGCTCAGAGCCTGGAGCCTGTTTCCGATTCTGTGTCTCCCTCTCTCTCTGCCCCTCCCCCGTTCATGCTCTGTCTCTCTCTGTCCCAAAAATAAATAAACGTTGAAAAAAAAAAATTTAAAAAAAAAAAAAAAGAAAACTAGGTGGCCCTGCCCAAGATGGCAAGAGTAGAGCTTCGTCCCTTATCGATGTTGGCTTTGGGACGCTCTCTCTTCCTCCTTCATTTTCTCACCTCTCCTGCATTCAGAGGAGGTGAACTTAAAGTATTAATCAAAATCATACAAATGGGGCCAAAGTGTTAGCCTGCCCTTGGGCAGCACTAATTACTTCCAGCTCGCCCGGCCGCTCTCCACATGGAGCGGGGGTCGCTGGGGGAGGGTGCACCCCTCGCCTCCATCCCCAAATCCTCCAGCCTCACCGGTGGGACCGGCGTTAATTAATCCTCTGTTACTGTTGAAATTGCACTGTCTCGAGGGGAGGTCCAACTGAGCAGGAATATTATTTTAAACGTACACTGTAAACAGCACTGCTTCTCTGGGGAGTCCCCGGGGGTGCCATGGCTTTGACCCTTTCACTGCCAGAATCAGAAGTCACTTATTTGTTGCCATCCCCTAAACTAAGCACTTCGTAATTCTTTACCCTTTTCTGCCGGGGTGATTTTCTGCTAATAAAGGAAGACGGTCAGGAGAAAGGAGTCCTTAGCAATGGGCAATATCTTAGCTTCCTTGTGAAATGATTGCTCGTAAATTACATCAACAGTTAAACAATAACTGACAATTACCAAGTGCCTGGCATCTTTATAAGCTATGCACACACACACACATATACAAGCGCACGCGCGCACACACACACACACACACACACACACACGATAACCCATATATACACACATGCATTCGTTCATTTAAACCTTGACAACTGTATGATGTACTATTATTCATTGGGTTTTAATAGAGACCGGAGGCACAGAAAGCATAAGTCGTCTGCCCAAAGCCACACAGCTAATAAATGACAGACTCGGGCTTTGCACACAGGCTGTGTGGCTTCAGGGTCTATATTCTTAGCTATTACATGATACCAGATTGACATTTCACCCTTTCCAAGCTCCTGATTCTATTCAGTCATTTGTGACAATAAAATCGAAGCAGGTTCAACTCTCATGTTCTCCACGCTGCTTTCGCAAGTTAGAATCCACACAACTTCTTTTCTGGCATTGTCCCCTTTTCCCTTTTTTCTTTTTTCCCTTTCCATCTACAATTACTTAATTGCGTGCATAATTACTTGCATGGGAAATTGGCTCCCTAGCATCAGCCCAGCACTAGGAACCAAATGTATTGCCCCCGCGGCCTCTCCCAAGGTGGGATGGATCATTCAGAATTAGCTGCTTTCTTTGGAATTCTTTAAAAAATGACCTGCTTTCCTTTCAAAGGGCCAGAGAGAGGATTTGGAGAGTGCTTTCCCCCACAGGCTCCCCCGGGATCGCTGTGAACTTGGCAGACTTGCTCAGAATTTACCCCAAAAGAGCAATTTGTTCCCTAGCAAAACAGGATAATTGTCTGGGGCAGACCTCAGGCTGCTGGTGCAGGGTCACCAGGATGGGAGGGGGCACCCTCTCCAGCGAGAGTCTGTTTGGGAAACAATTATCTTGCTTCCTTTGAATCAAAGATAGTCTTGTGCGCCTGGTGCACGTACCGGGATCAAATACAGTGTATGGTCTCCGTAGATTCTTTCCCTTTCAGGAAATTATTCATTGATAAAGCTGCTGGCCCAGACAGCCAGCTTCCTTACGGTAACTGCTCTTTGCTTTCTGAGAATAAGCCAACCAGGCAGGAACTGTTACTGCTCTTACTGATTCCCCTTCCCTTTGGAGAATGGTCTGTCCTCTGCCCAACTTACATCATCCCCAAGACTTGGGGAAAAGCTGCTTCTCTCTCCCAGGGATGAAGGAGTGATCACTGCTCCTTCCTTAGCTTCCTTAGTAACATGGCGTCACTTTCCAGCTTGCTTCGCATGTCTAGGAGCAAGGGCTTTGATGGCTCTGAGTAATTCAGTCTGCGCCGATTAAAAGCCCATTGAAAGTGTTCTGGGTGTGGTGTCTTGTGCTGAGGTTTCAGAGAAGTAGGAGAAGCCATCCCCACGCTCCAGTATCCCACAGGCTACACCAGAAGCCATTGACGCTGACAAGCTAAGCCGTGGTGTGGAAAGAGAATCAGAGACCCTTCCAGGCCAGCTGCAAACGAACACTACTACCGGTCAATGTGGTCCCTCATTGGCCCAGGAAATATTAGAGAATCTTTCCCATTTGTCCTCTTGGGTTCCGGAACTGTCCTAGAAATGATCGACGCCAGTCCTCTGCTTATGCATGGAGAGAAATTAAGGATGCAGAGTTGGCAAAGCTTTGTCTGCGGTCCTAGGGTAGATGAGTGGGGGCTATGTTGGCGAAGGTTAGCCAGGGCGAGAACGAACTGTGATTCTGTTGCCAGAGCACCCAAGAAAGAGATAGAGCAAGGTAGAGCCAAGGAGAAACCATTCGTGCACGAGAGTCGCACAGCTCCAGAGAAGCGGGGTCCGTCCCGGAAAAGACCATCTAGGAGAGGAAAAGTGACCAGGGGCTCCCAGAGAGCAGGACCAGCCCAGCAATGTTGGTAGCACATCCTAGTTCGAGCACAGAGTCTGCTTTCCTTCCAGGCACTTGTACCTCTGAGCTGTTGGTAGCCGTAGAGAGCAAATATTCAGGGAACCTAAGATTACTGACCCTGGTTGTACAGGGGGCTGGTGAGAGGCCCTGCAGAGGGGGGCACTCTGAATTTCTTACCCCCATTGGTCCCATGGACCTTCATGGCAAAGTCTGTTAGCAAGAAAGTAAAAAGGGCTCAGTTGGTAACCAAGTTTCAACCATGCCCCTATCACTGTCCCCAAAGATTCCACTGATGTGATCATCTCATGAAATCTTTCCACTAGTCTTGTGTACAGTTATTTTCTGTCTCACTGAGGAAGAAATGGAGGGCCAGAGAGAAAGAGCATCTCAGAGCCAAGGACAAAAAAAAGACAGTCTTATATAAGACAGCGGGTCTTAGACATTTCACCCATTCTTCCACTATTACAATCTTTTCTTAAGCACGTGACCCAGAAATTTAAAGTGCTCTTTCTTACATTCATTCTCAGCTGATCAACATAAACCCCCATTTCACACGTGACCACATTGAGCCTTTAAAAAAAGTCACCTAGTATCACAAAACCACAGAGCGAGTAGGACAAAGTCAGGTTCAGAACTCTGAGACATCATCGCTCTGGATCCTAGCTACTACTCCCTGCATGAGCTTCGAAGACCAGAGACAAAATCCACGATGGTGCTGAACTCATCAGCCCAGGAGTCCAACAGCCACAGCCCCTGTAAAAACAGCTTTCTCAGAATTTCCTTCACCATCGGGCAATTCACTAAATTCTGAAGAGACAAACTATCGCTGTAGCCTTTCTGCCCTCATCTGATTCTCTCTTCACACAAGAGACTAAGACAGTTCAATGTCACCATTAGAAATTTTGTTTTCTTGCTCGCATCCTCTCCCCCCCAAAAAAAATCAGGCATGCATTTTGCAACAAAGCCGTAAACACGGTCGGAGGCACTGATTCCTTCTAGAAGGCCTTCCTCTCTTGTGAGAAACACACGTACACACAGGAATTCAAAGTGAAGGAGAGACTACCACTTTCCATGCAACAAGGAAATGGCCACAGCCCCAAACCACAAACTAGGAAGACTTTCTGCCAAACACAATGAAACTTAAGCCCAAATGTGGAAGGATGGAAAGAGCCAACACAGATCTCCCCGGACCTTGGGCAGAATGCAGTTTTCTCTGAAAGCCTTATAGAAGCTGCTCTCGGAGTCCTTAAAGTGCCATCCAGTGATCCTTAGATCTAGTAATGTGGAGTAGATACAGGAAAGACAGGGAAAACGAAATGTAGAAAACAGGACAGGAATGCCCCCCCAGACCCGGGTTGTGCCACACGACAGCACAGTCGTCGGTAAGGCTAGAAAATGAGCACAAATGTGCCATGTCAGCTTCCTGCGATCCTGTCTCCCAGCCAAGAAACACTGATGGAGACCAGGGAAGGTGTTGAAAGGGACGGAAGCCACAGCCCACGTCTTGCATCCCAAGCCTCTATGCGTTACGGGGTTCCGTGGAATGGTGGAGAGCCACTTCAACGCCAGAAATGGAAATAGGCGTTTACCCCAACACAAACAAACAGCCTCGGCCGAGTGCGGCTTCCTTCTCTATGCTAGTCTTTCACAGCCCAGAAAGTGCTACGTTTATTTGACGATGAGTAGATACCAGGAAGCAAGTATCCGAGTTTTGAAAAGTTGCTGAGGACAGGGAGGAGGGGGAGGAAGATGAGAACAAATATGGGAGGAAACATATAACTAAGAGGAACGGGTCCTGGAAACACTTGAAGATTTGGGGGAAATGAAAAGACAAGCAGTGTTGTTGGCAAACAGTTCAAGAATGAGATAAAAGTAGATAGAAGAATAGATGGTAAGGTAATAGGAAGGAATTGAGTGGCAGAGCTCAGGAAAATGGGTACAGGAGAAAAAGAAAGTGGTTCAAGAGTTAAAAGTTACATTAGAAACACCCAGCACAGGCGTGGCTCAGTGAGTTAAGCGTCCGACCCTTGATTTAGGTTCAGGTCATGATATCACCGTTCATGAGATCGAGCCCTGCTCCGGGCTCTGCACTGACAGTGCAGAACCTGCTTGGGATTTTTTATCTCTCTCTCTCTCTCTCTCTCTCTCTGTTTCTCCTTTCTCTTTCTCTTTCTTTATTTCTCTCTCTCTCTCTCATAATAAATAAACTTAAAAAAAAAAAAAGAAACAATCGGAAAAATAGAGGGAAAAACAGACCAAAACGGAGACAAGGACATAGGAAATGTCCTTGGGAATATCACAGTCCCTCAAAAGGGAAAACACGTAAAGCTGGTCCTTACGGGATAATGTGGATAATGAGCACAGATGGTCAAGGTGTCAGCATCAGCGACCTCGGGAAAGCATCCGATGTTGTAAGAAAATTTCACTTCCTATATGAAGGCTGGAACTTGGAGATTAAATCACACAGTAGGTCCCAGGGCAGAATTTGACAGAGGTGAACAAGATCAAGACAGGTAGACCTTTCCCAATAGGGCTGGAGACCGAAGACGGCAGGGAGTGAGGCAGAGAAAAAATAATACGTCGTTCATGACCTACAGAGAAGAATGTAAGTAAGTTAACTGTAGGCTGTTCGCAACAAAAGCCAGTGTCAAAAGGCATGAGGGGAGTGAGCATGTCTCAAGACTCCCCACTCACCAACCCCCCCCCCCAGGATGTGTGAGGTCCTGCTCGTGGCGGCGAGGGTGGGGAATCACATCAAGTCGGGGACACCACAACTAGAGGGTGCCAGACAAGCTGGTAAGGGCTCTCACACCTCAGTCCTGGGACTTCCTTGGCCGAGCAATGATCCCAGCTCCCTGTTGGACGTTCTTAGTTCACAGGCTGAGAGGAGCCAGTTCTATCCCTTTGACATCTCAACCTTTGTCCCTTCCCAAAGTATTCCTTATGCCATCTTCCAAGATGGAGCTGACGCGGCCAATCATCTACATGAAATTGTTCTTATTCTTTATATGTTGAACCAGGTAAACAAAAATATGCTGTCAGCCCTAGTGCAGTCTATTGCATTTCCTTATAAACTATTTCTTTGTAAGGAATTTAAATAAGGTGCTTTGGAAGCATACCTAACCAGGAAAGAAGGATGGTGTCTGTGAGATACAGCTTTGTCTGGGTAGGTGCACCCCTCCACTCAACTCTATTCCACCTATGCTTTGGACACACTCATCAATGGGGTCATTAGAACATAAGGCTTTGCAGACACTCCCTTCTCACCTCCTCTGCTGTGCTCAGTGTTTCTCCCTGAATTTATATTGGCTTACCACATTCTGTTTCTAATTTCTAAATTTATTTCCCTCCACCACTAAAATATATTTTTCTCCTTAGCATAATTACTCAATATCCTTCATGTATAAGCGTCATGCACAAAAATTCTCCAAAACTCAAGAACTTGAAAAATAAACCCCTCCTGAAGTGGGAACATAAAAGATCAAAATAAAAGCATTCAAAGCAGAAAAAATTGAATTCAAAGCAGAAAAAAATTAGAAAAAATTGAATTGACTCTGAGGGGCTCCTGGGGGGCTCAGTTGGTTAAGTGTCCGACTCTTAACTTCAGCTCAGGTCATGATCTCAGGGTTCATGAGTTCGAGCCCCTCATTGGGCTCTGTGCTGACAGCTCGGAGTCTGGAGCCTGCTTAGGATTCTGTCTCTCTCTCTCTCTCTCTCTCTCTCTCTCTCTGCACCTCTCCTGCTCCTGCTCTCTCTCTTTCTCTCTCTCTCTCTCAAAACTAAATAAACATTAAAAATTAAAAAAAAAACTAAGAAATCCCAAAGGGTAGTATGGAAAGGAGAAGGAAATATATTTATGCAAAAATCTCTACCTTTCATGGCAAAGAATCAATAAATGCTGCCTAAAAGCTACTTTCATGGCAATTTTTATAAAGAATCAAATAGAACGCCAATGATTCCCAGCTGCTACTTGTCTGTCACTCTTTTTTTGCAACTGGACCGGTATTAAAGACGGCCCTGATTTTTAAAAGTACATTTAACTATAGTTTGGCAATTATTACATTTCTACATCAGCTTCTTTGTCTTTTGTTCATAAATAAAATTATTTCCAAAATCCTAAAAATTTGTAGGTATATTAAATGGGACATTTTTTCAGTCGCTTCTATCTGTATATCCATCTAACTATCTAGACCTTTTGAAATTTAATTTAATTTAATTATTAATTTAGTTTTATTTAAGAGAGAGAGATAGAGATTGTGTGTGTGTGCACGAGTGGGGTGGAGGGGCAGAGGGAGGGGGAGAGAGAATCTCAACCAGGCTCCACATTCAGCAGGGAGCCCGATGTGGGGCTCGATCCCGTGACCCTGGAATAGTGACCTGAGCTGAAATCAAGAATGGGACACTCAACCAACTGAGCCACCCAGGCGTCCCTCACCATCTAGACTTGTATCCCTGTGCACGGATGAGAGGTAAGTTTGAAATGATGTTGACCAATACTGGACAACAAAAAGACCCCAAGGACGTTGAGCGGACATTCAAGGGATGGGTGTAGAGAGGTAAACATGGAAAGAAAGGAACAATTTAATACGATACAAGACAGGATTGAGTGGAAAGAATTCAACAGGAGCTTCTGCTTATGGGGAAGCTGTCACAGAATGGAGGTGGCTGGTGAAGAGAGTATCCGGGAGAGTGGGTTTTCCATCCGGCTTGTTTGCAGAAGCCCAGCTAGGCTACCAGCGTGCACCTATGGCTGTCTCTTGGTGCTACATTTTTCTCTCTGTAAAATCCTCTTTCTGAAAAAAAAAAAAGAAAGAAAGAAAGAAAGAAAAATCAGCATTCTCTCCTTGTTTTGTGCAAAGTTTAGAACAAATATTGTTTGCAAGACAAACACAAGGAAATAAATCTTCTCACAGAGCCAGTTGGGGAAATTAAACATTGATTGGATCGTACCCAGAAAGGCTTGGGGGAAACCAAATCGTCGGCGTCTCAGACTCATTACAGAGAAGGGAAGGATTAAAGGTTTTTAGGCTTGACAGACCTAAGCCGAACCCTTCCCCAGACATTTTTTTTTTCCCTGGCATTATCTATCCAGAGGAGGGGGCCGGGGGATGTGGGGTGGGGGGAGAGAATCGGAAAACAACTCACAACAAAAACAAAGATAAAACATACGCAGTTTTGTAGACTTTTGATGACTTGCCATCCAAAATCTGCTTCGTACCAAAATCACATGAAGAAAGAATTGAAGCCCTTCTAGGATTAGGGACCCGTGTAAGAAAAACCTGGCCACAAACAGAACCACATTCTCTGGATTTAGCAGCGAGTTTCGACTGTAATTAATTTGTAAAAGGAAAAACCAAGGAGAACATTTCAAGAACTCACAATCCTTAAAAGAAAAAAAAAAGGAGAGTGTAGCCTTTTTGGAAAATGTATTTAGCAAGCGGGAGAGAGGCAGAGAGGACGGGCAGAGACAACCAAAGAGAGGCTGGTGTCTCTGCCGGGTCCTGGGGCGCACCGAATTATCGCAGACTCCACGGGTGTTCATGTAAAGTCAAATGGGATCTTCTGTCATTCGACTTCCCCCAAATATCACCCTATTCCTATTTGCACCCAGATTTATGGCCACCTCCTGCCTCTTCAAGTCTTAAAGAGCAAGTTGGATCTATTCTAACATGTTTTATTAGCCAGTCTTTCGCTGGAGAATCCCAGGCTAACCTAAGCAGCTGCATGAGTTGTAAAGAAAGAGAGAGAAAAGCCCATGTGCGTGTTTTGGGGGGCCCACGGGCAGCTCACCAGGGCTGCACATCGAATCCCCAAAGACACTCCACCAGGAGGCTCGGGTCTCCCCAGGTGTCAGGTGGTCCTGTCGGGGGCGTCCCTATCTCCCTGCTCTCTGTTTTATTCTGTCCCCTTTCCCTTTCCAGGTGTGGTACTCGCAGTCTTAATTAATCCTCCACAACCACCTCGTCTGGTTGCCTCGAGGATGAAATGGGATCCCTGGAGGCACATGGGAGGTGTTTAATAAATAGTCACTAAATCAATGCCTGAGTGGGCCGGGCCCAGAATAGGTGCTCAGAGACAGAAGCTATTATTACTGTTGTCAGACATTAAGGCGTATTTATCTGATAGCGAGCTTTAATTTGGCCACCCCCAGGAAAGGTTCTGCAGCTGACCCCTCACTTGAAACTTGAAATTCAAAAATTCAAAAAAAAAAAAAAAAAATGTCTGCAGCTGCCCTGTGTGTGGAATTGCACTGGAGAGTTCCCTACGTCTTTTATAAAGCTGTGCACATTTATACCCAGCAGCCAAAACACACATAGTTCAGGAGCTGTGATACATTTTATGATAAAGGAAAATGTACTTGTATATATATATATATATTTTTTTTCTCTCCTGCCTCTTCCCCCTTCAGGGAAAAAAAAGGGGGGGGATCTGGGTAAATGATACGCAGAAGACAAGAGGGCAGTTACTGCTTTAAAAGGGTTGAAGTGACTATTAATTTTTTTTTTCCGTTAGTTCTAACACTCATCGAAAATTGAATTAGGAAGAACAGAATTGATTCTGCGAAGTCGAAAACCCATTCAAACTGTGGAGGTTTTAATAAGATTCCGAGGCTGATCTCTCATTTGCTGAGAAGCATGTAAGACCTGGCTTTTAGGGAGACGCCTTTTAAACTCAGAACAATTCCCAGGCAATGGTTCAAAGGCCAGGCCTCTCAGCCAGTGTAAACCATCCATTATTTCATACATTTCTCCTGTCTTTCTCTCGAACTGTACTATTAACTGTCAAAGTTCTTTCCCCTTTACAGGAATGCGTTAACCCGAAATCTTTTGATTGCAAGCAACAGAAATTTAATTATTGGGGGGGCCTGGATGTCTCAGTCACTTAAGCATCTGACTTTGGCTCAGGTCGTGATCTCACGGCTGGTGAGTTCAAGCCCCGCATCGGGCTCTGGGCTGACGGCTCGGAGCCTGGAGCCTGCTTCGGATTCTGTGTCTCCGTCTCTCTCTGCCCCCCTCCCCGACTTGTGCTCTGTCTCTGTGTCAAAGATAAATAAACATCCAAAAACTTAAAAATGAATGAATAAATAAATAAATAAATAAAAATAAAAAATAAGTGTAACAAGGGTGTTAAGTGGGTGACTTAAGAAACACTCACTGTCTCCTCTTCTCCATCCTGAGACTCAGTTTTCTGCATTTGTAAGTGAGGGCGTCAGACCAGCTTGAAAATCTGATAACTTGTCTTAGGGCTCAATGAGACTCATGTTATCAAAAATGTTGTAAAAAACACACAAATCGTTTAAGAAATATTGCTGTTTCCTCCTTCAGCTAGCAATAATTGGGAAAGAGAGGCAAATAAACGCTCTGAGAGGCAGATGACCCAGAGCTGGACGGACTGTTGTTTGCATGGAAAAGAAATGGCCCAGGGGCGTCTTTTGGTTTTGGCTCAGGCCATGATACCTTGGTTCATGAGATCTCACCCCCACTTGGGCTCTGCACTGACCACGTGGAGCCTGCTTGGGATTCTCTCTCTTTCCCTCTCTCCCTGCCTCTCCCCTGCCCCTGCTCTCTCTCTCTTTCAAAATAAATAAATAAACATAAAGAAAGAAAGAAAGAAAGAAAGAAAGAAAGAAAGAAAGAAAGAAAGAAAAGGCCCAAAGGAGTAAAATCCAAACATGGCTGAAGTAACATCCCCCTGATGGTATTTTAAACTTTAAACATCTCGAGATTGTCCCCTCCCTGGACCCCAGTGACACCAAAGAATAAAGATCATTCTAAGGGGATCATTCCCCTTCAAGTGGCTTTTCCCCATAAGGCAACCTCTCTCCGTTGTCTCTGTGACTAACCTTTGATTTCACACTCCCTCGGGAAGAGTTCTGGTAGGACATTGGTTCAGAAATCTGAGACGACAAAGGCTCTAGCCTGGGTGACCTTTGCCAATTTGTTGTAATCACCTTGACCTTTGGTTTTCTCATCAGCAGGGTGGGGTAGGTCACATCACATCTGTATGTTTCTTTCCTCAAATCCCTAACCTCAGCCTAATCACGAGAAAACATTACAATAATCAAAGCTGAGACCCTTGTTACGAAACGCTCTTTAAAACGCGTCCATGTCATGAGCAACAAGGAAATCGTCACTGTGTGGAGAAACTGTCTCAAAATCGGAGGAGACCGGGGTGGGGGGGAGCATGACTACGAAAGATGATGTAGCACCTTGGATGGGCTCCCGGAAGAGGAAAAGGGTATTAGTGGGGAAACTGGTGAAATCTGGATGAAGTTTGTAATCGCACTAACAGCGACGTCTCGACGTGAATTCTTGAATGTCAAAAATAATGCCATGGATATGGGAGATGCTGCCGTTGTAGGGCGCTGGGTGGAGGGTACACAGCAATGGCACTATCCGTAAGTCTGAAATTATTCAAATAGGAACAACGGGAACAATGACAACAGCTGACGCGTGAGGCTGAAGGGAAGCTCCAAGAAGACAACACGCAAAGTGTGTAGCCCACGGTGGCCCCCCGGATGTCCCCCCTCCTCCCTACGGAAGAATGCGAGGATGCTGGTACCTTCCCCACCTCCACTCAGAGCGGAGATAATTTGCCTTCCCACTCTGAAGAGAGCGCAAATAATTGCTGAAGTCTGTAATTTAGACAAATGGACTGCATTATGGCAGGGGCAGGGAGCAGAAGGAGTATTATTTCATCTGTCGAAATCTTTTGAGAAAACCAAGGCGGGGGGGGGGGGGGACAGAAGAGAAAGAAAGCCACTCACCATTACTTTCTGTCTTTGGTGCCAGCTGCTGACTGAGTCCGGCAAAGGCACAGAACTGGAAGTCTGGATGCAAAGGTAGAAAATCTCAGCTTCCTTCCCGCCAACCGCACAGAGCCACGCACCCCCAATACGTTTTTCTTTCCTCCAGGAGACCCACCCTCAGCGGCATGGGGGAGGATTTCAGAGGTCAGTTTGGGAGCAAACTGCTTGGAATTTGGTGGAGTCAGAAAACGTGCCCCTGACCTCCCCCCAAAAGCAAGGGCATCACCAGTCCCGACAGACAGAGACAGACAGAGACACATTCGCACGGAAAAAGCCTCGAGCCTTTACATCATCCTTAAATATCTTCATGGTTTCTTAACGAAGAGCACACATTAAAGGCCGACAGCCATCAGAGTGAAAAGCTGGCACACAGAGCGAGTTCCGGGCATTACTGGAGGATCCTAGCTCTTCTGTGGGATTTGCCCAGCTGGACTTGGTCTTGGGTCTGTGCCCGTTGTGTTGACTTGTGAGCCCTGTTGAATTTTGCAATCGTAAACCGGAGTCTTCCGGTTTGTATTATCGCTCTGTTCCCAGTCAGCACTGACACTTGGCTGCTTAGGGCAGTGGTTCCCAAAGTGTGGTCCGGGAACCAGCGGGTTGGACATCACCCGGGAGGGTGTTAGAAACGCAAAACACTTGGGTCCCACCCCAGACCTAGTGAATCAGCGACTCTGAGGACATGGCCTCCAGCAACCTTTTCCACAAGCTCTCAAAGCCATTCTGATTCCCCTTAAAGTACGAGAACCCCTTGCTTATGACATTAAGCTCAAACTTCTCAGTCTGACTTTTAAAACTCATAACCCAGGCTCTGACAACCTTCCAGGCTGACCGAATGAAACATGAAACTGACGGGAATGGCTTCATTTGAGTCATTCAATGAATGACTTCATTGAACTATGGTCCCATTTCATATTATTATTATTATATTATATCATATCATATCATATATTATATTATATTATATCATATCATATATTATATCATATCATATCATATCATATATATTATGGTCTTTAAATAATATAATTAATCTATTATTATTAATCATGGAATCTTCCACCTGTCCAACGGAGCAAGCTGGTGAATATCCCCCCTCAAAGATATGCCACTTTCTCTAAATCATCCAAAAACCTCGATCGGAAATGGTTAGATCTCATACCTGACACTAAGCAGTGGGGGACTTTAGACATCAGTGACAATGCCACAGGGCGTCACTGCTGGACATGGCTCCTTCGTAGTCCACCCCCTTCTGTCGTGATTACCTGGTTGATCCAGTCTCTTCAGGCCAGAACAACACTTGAGGCCCAGCCACTACAGCCGCATGATGACCACAAGGCTGGGGAGGGAGGGCCAGGTCTACAGGGGCTTCTGGTCCCACCTCGCACAGCTGAAACCAGCTTTTCCCATAAGCTGAGGGTCCTGCTGAAGAGCCCATGTCTGCATCCAGCTGCCCTAAAGATGAGCTGCCATGTGAAGTTTCTTCTAATGTTCCAGGGGGTCACCCAGCCTACCCAATACATGACAACAATACTGAGCCTGTAAAAGAAAGGGATGGGGTTTTGAGTACTCCCTCACCAGGAGTCTTCTAAGCCCCAGTGCAAATGACTCGGGTCCCTGTGCTGCAGAATGAAGAGCATTAAGATGATAGGAAAGCCATGGTCAATGGTGGCAAGCCAAGAGACTCCTGGTTGCTCCTAGGAATTTGGCCAAGACGCTCCTCGTTCCTAACTCCTGCCATTAATTCCATTCAGCTCCTCCCCGGCTCCTCATCTGAGTTTGGCTCTTGCTTTCAGGGGAGCTCCTGACCTCCAGGTTTGTCAACTGGTCTTATTTTTCCCCAGTTCAACTCTTAAGGGAATTCAAAAATGAAAAGCCTCCTCCAAATCAAAATTTCTTCATTAGCTGTCTGCTATCTATGACCTCATGAGTGATCCTAAAATCACGTGAAAATAATATAAATCAAATACTGACAAAATAAGTAATGATATTTATTTAATAAAGTTAACTATTTATTGAATAAAAATACGATAGTGATACTTATGTGTTAGCTTTCACCGCGTCTGTGGGGCAGGAATTAGAATGTACTCTGGCTGGTCGGTTCTGGCTAAAATATCTCATGAGGTTGCATGCCTGGGGCTTGGAAGTCTGCTTCCAAGATAAATCACTCACATGGCTGTCCAGTTGGTGTTGGCTATTGGCTGGGAGCCTCAGTACCCCGCTATGTATGGAGCCCTCTCACGAGGCGAATTAAGTATCATTATTAAGACTGCCAGGTAAAATATAGAACACCTGGTTAAATTTAAATTCCTGATAAACTGTGAAAAAATTTTAATCCGTGAGTATGTCTCTAATGTTACATAAGCAATACTTATACTGAAGAAATAAGTCCGTCGGAAAGACAGGTATCATCTGATTTCACTCATATGTGGAATTGGAGAAACTAAACAGATGAACATAGGGGAAGGGGAGGAAAAATGAGATAAAACCAGAGAGGGAGGCAAACCACAAGAGACTCTTAAATACAGAGAACAAACCGAGGGTTGCTGGAGGGGTGGTTGGCGGGGGTATGGATTAAATGGGCGATGGGCATTAAGGAGGGCACTTCTCAGAATGCACTGGGTGTCATATAAAGAGATGAATCACTGGGTTCTACTCCTGAAGCCAAGACCACACTGTGTGCTAATGAACCTGAATTTGAATTTGAAGAAAATCATCATTGAAATAAAACTCAAATTTAGCTGTGAGTCCTATATATTTATTTGGTATATTTGGTATATTCTGGTTATGACACGAAGCTGTGTTACTCCAGAATGAATTATCTAAGAGACTGCCACAGAGACTTCTATAATCTAACCTTGAAAGCCATCTGCCAGAGTCTCCTCGCTGTCCAGTCCATCCTTTATCCCCTGGAGGAAGGGTCTATAGGAGACCGTGAGAACGTGAATACCAGGAGAGGTGGTTCCCTGGGCGCCACACTGGAGGCTGTCTACCACGACTTGCAACATCTATCCATCTGGCCAATGAACATCTGTTAACATTGAAACAACAAGTTTGGGTGACATGAGTGGGAAGCATTTTTATATGAACGTCATTTTACTTCGCAAACAGCTTAAAATGTTCAGAGAGAGTAGCAAAGGGAAAAACATATCAATTCATTGCAATAATTTTTTGTATGCCCTAAGGTTTGACTGTTGGTCAAACCGAATGTTTAATGTTTAGATACAAAAATGGCAATTTGAGCCTCAAATAATTCACTAAGTCATGAAGTCCTGAGCCACAGTTCTACTTGATGTTCATATCTATCTACCTATATGTATCTATCGATATAAATATAAATATATTCATATCTATATCTGTTATATCTATCTATATAATACAGATAGATGGATACTAATTTTTATATATAAACGTTAAGAGACCTCAAAATTTGTAAGTGAAGAAAAAAAGAATAGGACCCCGTCACAAACAGAAATAGAATATTTTACGAAAGAAAAAAGGTCTACGTTAATAACTCACCAAGCCCACATCT
Source organism: Acinonyx jubatus (assembly GCF_027475565.1). Lineage (NCBI taxonomy): Eukaryota > Metazoa > Chordata > Mammalia > Carnivora > Felidae > Acinonyx > Acinonyx jubatus. The sequence goes on along the minus strand of NC_069386.1, from coordinate 137,722,561 downwards.
ACTTTTCAACAGGAGAAAGAAGAGGTTGGTTGCATTTAAGCTAAAAGGGGAATGAGTACAATTGAGGACTTGTCACTTGTCTAGCTAAGAGATCCCACGGCGTCTGTCAAATGGTGTTGAGGGTTTGCAGAATGTAGGATTAATATATTTTTCAATGTTTATAATAGGCTAGAATTTGTGCTGGAACCCTCCTCCTCTAAGATGCTACAAAATCACTCTTTACCAATCCAAAGAGGGGGAAAGAAAAAGTCAGGTCTTCGATGTTCTAAAATATGCTATATAAATTCAGGTTCCTTGCAAAAAGGCTAGGAAATTTACACCCTCCCGGCGGCTCTGAAGCTGGGACGGTAGCAGGAGAAAAGAGCGTGTGTCTTGCCTTAATTCAGGTGCCACCGCAGTGACAAGGAGCCCGGGGTCCAGTGGAACCGGGTCTGGAAACCTGCACGTGTGCTGTTCTGAAGGCGTACCCTCCACTCGGCCTTGGTCATCATCGGACTCATTTCTTAGCCCCTAAGGAAAGTACAGCCCCAGGCTTTCTGGCTGAAAATAAATTAGACTATCAATGAAGAAGATATTTACTAAAAAGGGGAAAAAATGCATTTCCTTTCTCAAGTGTAAACATCAAGCGACTCTTGCAGGAAGACCCCCTCCACTCGGGGGGCCCAAACCGTTTTGTTCCTGTGGAACCATGGAGTGCAATAAGACGTTCAAAATGATAATCATATAAATAACGGCTGGGATATGGGATGGGGACCAAGAGAGTATCACTATGCCAGGATCTGCCAGTCCGGTGGGCCACGGGAAGGGTGGTCGGGATATGTTTGTGTGTTTACTCCTTGCGCTGAGAATTGAGTGTTGGGATTTTTGCTAATGAGCGAAGGTTACAGCAAAGTGAATAAACTAGGTAATTCAAAAACTAAAAAAAAATAAAAAAATTCTCCTGCCTGGTTCATGAAATCAAGTTTCAACTTCAAGGTGTCATAGCCTGGGATGTGACTGACTTTCAAGATTATGCCTGGGGCCGCCAGGAAAGGTGAAAACATGGCAGAGCTGGGACAGGTACACAGTGCAGATGGGGTGAGTGTGAGCCTGTGTGTGTGTGTGTATGTGTGTGCACATTACCTGTCTGTCTGTGTATCTTGGGGGTACTCAGTGTCTTTTAAAATATCACCAGGCCACAAGGCGCCAGGGTGTCTCAGTTGGTTAAACATCTGATTCTTGGTTTCAAATCAGGTCATAATCTCCCAGTTCGAGAATCAGAGAGCCCCGTGTCAGGCTCCCCACTGACAGTGTGCAGCCGGCCTGGGATTCTCTCTCTCCCCCTCTCTCTGTCCCTACCCCACTCTCACTGTCTTTGTGTCTCTCAAAATAAATGAATAAACTTAAACAAAATAAGATCACCAGGCCGGAACAGAGGATATAATCGAAACCGAAATAGTGGTTCCCTAGCTTGGCCACACGTTAGATCAACTCCTCGTTGATCCTGATGCCCAGGCCATATCACATACCAATTAAATCTAGAATATCTGAGAGCAGAATTCAGACAGTAGTTTTAAAACTCCCCGAATGATTCCCATGGGCAAGCGAGCATGGGGAAACCACTGGCCTTTTAGAACCTTTCAACATTAAAGGAGCATTAGAATGACCAGGTTACAAAGACCAATTCTAATTCAGAAGTCCTAAGGTAGGACCCCCAAAATGTTCCTTTCAACAGGCACCCCAAACCACTATAGCAAAGTTGGTCCTGGCCCCCATTTTGAGAAACACTTGCATACATAAATTTCAGTTGAAAAGGTGAAGAATACGGAGGCAGAGGCAATGAGAGGGGATGGAGAGAGCGTGTGGGAAGGCGGAAGGGCTCAGGTGGAGGATCTGAGCTAGTGGGCCAGTGCAAGGTAGCGAAGCTCTTCCCAAGCTCAATCAAGTGCGGGGCCAGAAAGGAAAAGATTCCCGATAGACGTCGGCGCTCCGTCCCGTCATAACAATCCCATTAATCAGATCTGTTAGAACGGCACACGAAGGGACACCCAAAGCCTTGATTAGGAAGATCTGGTGACTTTTTTTTTTTTTTCCAGTGAGAAAATCATAGGAGTTTTAAACTATGGTCCTGGTAAAATTTTGCTCAGCTTTCTGGTCTGTGCGCTCTCCTGGAGATCCGAGACTTCAGGGCAATTGTTAATTTTGGGGACAGAGTTGAGGGTGTAGACTTAGAGGCATAGTGACTCTCTCTGTCTCCCTGTCTGTCTGTCTCTTAGCCTTTTATCCATGAGTTTGTATGTGTCAGTACTCGTTCTCTTCCATTTTTTTAAGACAACTATTTTTTTAATGTTTATTTATTTTGAGAGAGAAAGAGAGAGAGAGAGAGAGAGAGAGAGAGAGAGGGAGGGAGAGGGAGAGCATGCAAGCAGGAGAGGGGCAGAGAGAGACGGAGAGAGAATCCCAGGCAGGTTCCACGCTGCCAGCATGGCGGGCAACCTGGGGCTCAGACTCATGAACCGTGAGATCATGAACTGACTTGAAACCAAAAGTCGGCTGATTGACCCACGGAGCCACCCAGGTGCCTCCCTCCCCCATCTCTTTCCTTAACTCAGAATGAGGGGATGCCTCTGGGAGCTCTCGATCTGCTCCACAGGAAAAGTTCTTACACACCCATGTCACATGGCACTTCCCACCCGTGTCACATGGATTCCCAAGGAATCCATTGCAAGGGGAGGAGTTAACGGGGAGAAAGTTCTGGCCAGCTGAAGCTCTTAGGGGAATTCAGGGGCAGGCTAATTCCCCACGCTGAAATGCAGCCAGGCCGGACAGGTTAGCACCTCATCTTTTGCAATAAGTAACTTGGGGCAGCGGGTGATGAATCCCGAGGTCTGGTCCCAGCTGCCTCTTATCTCTCATTGTGGTCCTGGCACCACTGGGCTTCGTTCTGACTCATGGGTTGAACCCTGAAGCAGCCGGGCCACCCTGCCCACTTCCCACGGCCCCAGAGACACATGAGCAGGCTTTCAGGCCACGAACTAACAGAGCCAGCTCAGCTCCCGCCATCGGATCACACAGGCTTGGACTGGAGCAGTGGCACACAGGAAAGTGGACGTCCACACACTGGATCTAGAAGGCTGTGGCAGGCTCTCCAGTCCCCTGGGATCCCCCCACCCCAGAGATTGAAAGTTGTCCATCTCTGGACCCCAGGGCTGAAAGGGATCAACGCTTCCAGCCCTCTCAGCCAGAGAACACAGGACTGATGTCCAAGCCATGATTTCTTTTGCCTCAGGATTTATAGCAGTTTTGTGGACGGGCTGGCGTGCTAGAATTGGGGTCTTCTGGCCCCAGTTCGTTACTGACGATGAATTTGTTCGGGGCGTCGCTGGCTGAGCTTTCAGGCGGGCCTCTAGAACATTCTAGGTCGAGGCTGTCCACTGTGGTAGCCTCTAGCATACCTCATGATGAAGCACTTGAATACAGATACGTCATACAGGGGCGCTGTGAGTGTAATGCCAGATTTTGAAGACGTGGCACGAAAAAGATAGTGTGAAACGTCTCGTCGACATTTTATCCTGATTTATGCATTCAAAGGATAATGTTTGGGACACACCGAGTTAAAGAAAATACATTATGAAAACTGATTTCTCTGTTTTGTATTTCCACTTAAAAAAAATATTTATTTATTTATTTATTTTGAGAGAGAGAGAGTGTGTGTGTGTGTGTGTGTGTGTGTGTGTGCGTGCATGTGCGGGAGGTGCAGAGACAGAGGCCGAGAGAGAGAGAGAGAGAGAGAGAGAGAGAGAATCTTAATCAGGCTCCCTGCCGTCAGCACGAGCTCACCAGGGGGTTAGATTCCCACCCCCCACCCCCCACCCCCACCCCCGACGAAGACTGTCAGATCACAACTTGAGCCAATATCAAGAGTCAGACGCTTGGGGCACCTGCATGGCTCAGTCGGTTAAGCCTCCAACTCTTGGTTTGGGCTCAGGTCATGATCTCACATTTGGGGGTTCAAGCCCTGCATCGGGCTCTGTGCTGAGAGCATGGAGCCTGCTTGGGATTCTCTCTCTCCCTCTCTCTCTGCCCCTCCCCCGCTCATTCTTTCTCTCGCTCTCAAAAATAAATAAATAAACTTAAAAAAAAAAAAAAAAGAGAGTTGCACACTCCACCAACTGAACCAGCCAGGTGCCCCAGCCAAAGTGATTTTCTAATCACTCCTGGAATAGGGTAGTAGCTCCTAACCACGTCCTCTCCTGAACCCTCCAATCGCTTCTGTGCATCTCAACCTGGGGACTCTTCAAGAAAAGAGGGCCAGTGATGTCACTCCCCTGCTTAAAATTCTGCAAACTTCACATTAGCTGCCAGCCTTCCCTCCCTGGGAGCACCCCTGACTCACCTCCCATACCCTTCGGCCTCTCTGCCTTTGTTGGTATGGCCCTTATTCTGTCCGGCTGCTGTAACAAAGTACCTGTTACAGCAGCTTTGTAAGCACGGCTTATAAACAACAGGAACGTATTTATCAAAGTCCTGGAGGCTGACAGTCCAAGATCAGGGTCCCAGTGTGGGTCCCAGTCCAAGATCAGGGTCCCAGCTGTCTCCGGGGCTGCAGACTGTCCTCTTCTCGTGTGTCCTCACATGACAGAGAGAGGGAGAGAGAACTCTCCAGGGGTCTCTTTTTAAAGAACATTAATCCCATGCATGAGGTCTCTACCCTCCATACCTAATCACCTCTCAAAGACCCCACTTCCTAATACCATCCCCTGGGCCGTGAGTATTTCACATGAGTTTAGGCAAGACACAGATTTTCAGGCCATAACACTTCTGTTAGCAATGCATTTCCTCTCCCTTGTCCTCTTGGAGATGAGGCTACGTGAAAACTCAGCATGTGACGTCTCATTCAAGTCCCTGCCCCTCTCCCTCCTCGGCCACCGTCCTGTGTGGGGACCCATCGGTTTGACTTGTCGAGATGATAATTTCCGTTCTTATCTCAATCCCAGGTCCAGTTAATGCCTCCTGAATGCAGGACTTCCTATCCAGGTATCCAGAAGTTTCATTGCAATCTTTAGGATGTTAGTGGAAAATAAGAGAAGCCCGTAAAACTCTTTAAGTGGCACCTAGAGTTCAGTTAGTGCCGTGAAAACCGAAGACTGAAGATATCACAGCAGGAAGCTAAGAAGTCAAGGCGGGGAGCTTCGCTGAGCCAGAGAAGTAATTTTGTCAACTTGTTTCTCCTTGACTACTCTATTTTCTGAAAACCTCACAATCTGAGAACGTTGCCAACATTTTCAAACATCCCACCGGCTACCACAATTTCAGTCCATCAACAAATGCCATAAAATCTGTCTCTTAAATAGATGCCCAATCACCCGATTTTTTCCATGTCCCTACTGTTGGTTTAGCGCAAGATGGTCACCCTCTCTCCTCTGGGCAACACAGATAGCTTCCCACCTGGTCGACCTGCTTGGGCCCATTTCCCAACCCCCCTGGCTTCCAGACACAGAAGCCAGAGTGATGTTACTGAAATGCAAATAATGCGACATTGATGTCTCACGCAAAACGCTCCGTCGGATTTCCATTGCACAGACAATAAAATCCAAACTCTGTCTCCTGACTCACAGACCCTCTGGCTCCCACTCACATCAGTCCTGATGGTCTCTTCCTGCCCTCCTGCCCATTAGGCTGCATATACTGCCCTTTCTTTTCAGTAAATATTCCATCTAATTCCTGCTTTAGGGCCCTTGGCTACATATGTCTTAGGCATAGAATGCTCTCCCCACCCATCCATGCATAGCTACCCTACCATCACATCAATTTAGCTCACACATCACATCTGGAGAGAGGTCTTACAGGAGCAGATAACACAAAACCACTACTCAGTCATCATCATACCCCCTATATAATTCTTTGCCTATCGGTTATCACAATGATGTTGTTGTTTCATCTAATCAGGATTTTTGTCTTTCTTTCTTTTAAGATTTTTTTTAAGAAGTGTATTTTTTTTATTTTTGAGAGAGAGAGAGCAAGCAGGGGAGGGGCAGAGAGAGAGAGAGAGAGAAAGAGAATCCAAAGTGGGCTCCACTCTGTCAATGCAGACCCCAATTAGGGCTCGAACTCGTGAACCGTGAGATCATGACTTGACCCAAGATCAAGAGACAGATGCTTAATCCACTAAGTCACCCAGGCACCCCTATCATCTTTCTTATTAGATTTTTGAGAGTAAGGATGCTAGTTGTTCTGCTCCCCCCACTTTGTCCTGATTATGGAGAAGAATGCCCAATCAATAAATATTTGTTGACATGATGGACATATTATTTTTAAATATATAATAAAATTATAAACCTTTGGTATTTTATCTTCACACTGCTTATTGAAAAACTAAAACTCAAATTGGTTTTCAACCTCGGGTACCAAGAGCCATTTGATATTGACAAATTACTTGAAGGTATTTTAAATGCAACAGCTCATCAATCAATTCACCCTACGCAACTCAGTTTCCTTATCAACAGAAAATAGAAAATAGTGACAGTTTCCATCTGCATTCATCTCCAGGGCATATGTATAATTTTCTCTTTGAGAAGCTCTTGGAAGGCATCAAATCCACGCTGCCTAGCGGCTCTCTCACAGCGGTGAGCTGAAGTGGGCTTCTGACCTCAACTGCAGAAGCTTGCATAGTCTGCCCAAGCTATGAGACGTGATTGCATTAAAAGGGCTTGGCAGCTCCTCCCGCAGGCTGAGGATGAGTCGTGTTCTGCTGTAGACCAATAAGAATCACATAATCCACGGATCACTTTTGTATAGTGAGAATCTTGTTTTCAGGTCAGGCTCAATATGGAAATGGCCCTCTCCCTGACAAACCTCAGGTGGAATATGAAATGCCTTCCACCTCTGCCTTTCAGCTCAGGTTGGACGAGAGACTGCAGAGCACAGAGAGCCAGTTGACTACACTGAGCGTTCCACAGAAACCTCGGACACGTGAGCACTCCCAACTGTTCTACTAGGTGGGCCAGTTGGTGTTAAAGCTGCAATCATACCGTAGATAAGAAAGAACTCCCTGGAACACATCCTAAAACACATACTCCTTGCAAGCAGGTCTATTCCTGGATAGTTTTTGAAAGTGGTGTTATATACAAAAGGAAGTCAGGGTGCACCCAATAAAAGGGAATCAGGATGTGTCCAAAACATAGGAAGGACCCACCAAATATTTGATAATTAAAAAAAAAAACATTGCAGAAAAATGGGGTCTGAATTTGCCCAAGAAATAGGGAGTTCTTTTCACAACCTGTCCCTAAGGAGTAGAGGGTTTGTTACAGGTGCCTTGGATTTTGGTTATTTATACTCTATTTAAATTAAGCATGTGATGAAAATGACATTTTCGTGGTAGAGAACATGAAGGAATCATTTAGCTATGATATAAATACATACATGCAAGAGGTGGACCCAACTGACCACTTTGCTGGGGTCAGTGTCCTAGAGACCTAAGTGAGCAGGTTAAGCAAAAACCAACCTAACGAACAAACAGCACACATTGACACTGTGGCCTTACTTCTCGTGGGGTTTCCTATATGTGTGTGGCCCTTGACCCAGGGCTGCTGAATGAATGAAAACAGTTCAACATTTAACCCCAGGTTTAGAAGGACACGGATCTTCAAGGGCACCTGGGTGGCTTAGTTGTTAGACGTCCAGCTTCAGTTCAGGTCATGATCTTGCGGTTCATGAGTTCGAGCCCCACGTCGGGCTCTGTGCTGCCGGCTCGGAGCCTGGAGCCTGCTTCGGATTCAGTGTCTTCCCCTCTCTCTGCCCCTCTCCCACGCACGCTCTGCCTCTCCCTCCCTCTCAAAAATAAATAAATATTACAAAAAAAATTTAGAAGAGCATGTATCGTCAGACCACGGGCGGGGGTCCCATTGGGCCTGACCCTGCCGTAAGTCCTGGCCAAAAGTTCGCATTCACCGAATGGAATTGAAATGTTCTAAACTGAGCAGGGAGATCTGAGCTCTTGTTCCAGGGTGTGCAGAAATCATTCGCCTTAGCTGCTGATTCTTCTGTACAATGGAGAGCCAACACCGGCCACGTGCGCAATGAGGAGATCTCCAGAGAAACACGCCTAGCTTTTGTATCTCTGCCTCCTGTCATCTGGCTACAACATAAATAGACACAGGACATCTTATTCTAGGAATGCTCCCCTGTAGCCCGACATGCGGCCTCACAGGTGGCTGCGGCTGGACGTGCAGGCTGCCGGCCGCCCCAAGCAGACGGAGGTACGAGCTGGATGTCTGGGTGGCTTCGGTGTCCTGCCAGAGCCCGTGCCTGCAGCGTGGGGATCACAGATGTCCCTCCCAGACGATAATCACAGCACAGACCTCTCCTCTTGGGAGGAGGGGGCTGGACTCGCATGCAGAACAGGCTGGGAAGCGACCTGACCCCGTGCACACCGTGTGCCCCATGCACCAGGCTATGAGCGCAGTTTCGCTGCAGGTGGGGAATTGTTTGGGGGGCTCCGTCTGCCATCTCCGTGATCCCGGGCCTGCCTGTCGGGACTTGCTCCGCGGCCCACCAGACTCCACCGCGTAGATCAGCAGGGACCTCTTCCTGTTTTCCCGTTTGCCCTCCTGCTTGTTGGCAAGTCAATCACCTGGCACTGAGTCGTGTTCCTCCACTTGGCGACGCGTTTGGTAGCCCTGGAGACCAGACCCCGTTCCTCTGGTTCCGTGCGAGCTAGCACAGAGCCTCCTACAGCTCCTCTTTGAGTCTGTGTCACCTGTGATCATCTGACCGGGAATGGAACTTGTTCCTTTTGTTCCTCATGGGGACATCTCCCCAGGATAGTGTACCCTGAGCCACCAGAGTCCGGACGAATATCAACTGGTGTCACCTGGGAGAAATCCAAGGCCCGGCTGGAACTGACTCCATGATAGTGGCCAGCTCTCCACCTCCCTGCACCTGCTTCCCAAAGCCAGAGCCAGGGTGAGGCGGGTGAGGCGTCGGGCTCACCGTGTTGGAGGAGACGCCTGCCCTTGGGGCCATGCAAGTTCAGGGCTGCCCCCGACAGTGAGTGCCACCTTCAGTGTTGCACTAGGACTAACACTAGCCTCCGATAAAATGGGCATAATAACCAATTCAGGATTAGTATGAACGTACAAAAAAATCCCGTAGGTAAAAAGCTAGCGCTCTCGTTGCCAGCTGTTTCCAACCGGTTGGTAAAAGCTACTGGGAATCCTGAACTCTAGACACAGAATGGCAAAGAGAAAGCCTTTGCTGAAAAAGTCTGAATCCATACAGTAGAACGAACCAGGCTCAGTTTAAAAACAAAAAAAAAGCAATTCATTTATTTTTTTAAGTTTATTTTAATGTTTTATTTATGTTTGTAAAAGTACAAGCAGGGGAGGGGCAGAGAGAAAGGGGACAGAGGATCCAAAGCGGGCTGTGAGCAGAGAGCCCGACGCGGGGCTCGAACTCACGAACCGCGAGATCACGACCCGAGCCAAAGTCGGATGCTCAACCGACTGAGCCACCCAGGTGCCCCCAAAAGTAATTAATTTAATTTAAGGAGTCTATACAAGCAAACCACGCTAAATAATGGCCTGACGGTAACACAGATCTTTTCTTGCTAGAGACTCCAGAGCTGTCCGCGGTGGCCAGGACACGTGCTTCTCTCTGTGATCTGATTCCGTGTCCTTTGCTCCTTTTCTTCTTCATCCCACATTGGTCCAAATCCAGTGCCGTTCTCCGCCGGGGCTTCTCCTGCTCTGAATCCGGTCCCCAGAGTGACCACTGTCTTCCTTCACCATCTTTGACAGCATTTCATAGTTAAGAGTTTAAATACCCACCGCGTCCGCCACAGTCACATTTCTTGTTTCTGACCCTTCTGGCGCAAGACTCTTGCATAGTGATGAAACGTAGGACAGTCAGCTTTTCCAGACAACACTCCACAGAGGACCTGCTTTACCCCCTGTGCTTATTGTCGTGCTATTTGTCTTACAAGGATGCACAATAACAGTCTTAGATTACGTGTAACAGGAAAATTCCCTCTCGTGCAAAAACCCCATTGACTCTCTCATAGCCTTGTCTTTCTCGGTGGCATAATTTTGGACTTTTGCCACCGAATGTTTTCACGCTCATCATATAGAAATTACAGATATGCGTGATTTACACGCCGAGTTCTAGATAATTGTCTGGTACGAGGATATCTTTTCCTTTTGAGTTTCTGCCTCGACAGTTTTGCAGATTCTCTCAATCGTACCTCCTGCTACATACACATTCTGCTAAATTGCCCCCCCAGTAAGACTATTTTAGTGGCCAGTGTGCCTGAAACTGGGCTGGGCTGGGCACGTTGCAGGCATCATTTTGGCTGTGAGCCGCCCGGCGTGTCTTTAGGAGATGATTGTTCTCACTTTACAAACAAGAGGATTGAGACACAAAGAAGTTAGCTATCCTTCCAAAGCGGTAGAGAAATGAAATAGGAAGCCAGGTTATGTGACGTTCAAATGTGACCTTTCTCTGTGGCACGACAGATATTTGGACACTCGTGCATTTCTTGCCCTGAGCACTGGCTTACTTTGGTCCACCTGGCAGGAATGTTTTCCCCTTTATCTGCAGCTTTCCTAACCACTGCAACTCGCAACGGTGTTCTCCGTCCTCCTTGGGCCATGGCATTGACCACAAGGACAATCCAGGTGTCCTTGTCCATGGCCTTGTACCGTATGCAATGTTCCTACTGCTGACAGCTTTCTGAGGATGCTGTGTCTACTGGACTTCATGCATCGCCCCAAAGAAGTTGAACCCCACGCGCCCGTTCCAAAGGATGTAAAACCAAGAGCTACGACTCGTGAAAGGTGCCTGTGCCACGGAACCTCTGGCCTATTCCTAGATGTTTAGTGATTTGTCTCTGTGCCTTTTGGGCCCCCTTTGCCTCAGAATAAAAAATCACAGGGACATATTTCTCTGAAGTTTTAAAATGTGTTCGTTATTTAATTTTACACTGGAGTAATTGCTTTGCTGTGTATGGCTTCCAAAAGCTATAAATTCAAATTTGTATCCACTTTGTAAATTTGAAATCTACCAGGCCAGGGTAAATGTTAACACTTGGAATTTAATTTGCGTGTGCAAAATTAAAATAAACCTGCAAACCGGATTATTTTGCCAAGTAATGTAATTGTATTTGATTGAGGGCACAGGGGTCCCCCTAACATGTGTGCTGATCCCTTCGTCCTGAGGGAGCCTGGAGATCAAGGGCTATAGGGCCCTGAACCAAGGAATGGCCCACGGGATGGGAATGAGCTGGGAAGAAGGTAGCCTCCTCGGGGCAAGTAAAAGCAGAAGGCTGGAGGGCAAATGATTATCAGGTCTGTAGGGCAAGGAGAGGCCACAGGTAAGGGTGTAAAGCCCGGAAGACTCGAAGGGACCTGTGTAAGTGGGTGTGGATATAAGTTATGGACTAGCGAAGGTTTCAGGAGAAGCCTGCGGAAGTTTCCACAGAACTGTGTTTCCTGGAAGCCCACACTAAAGAAGGCAGAGGTAGCTGTCCTAGCTGATCGGACTTGCTGTAGGTTGACTTGCGTCTTTCCCCCAATTCATATGTTGAAGTCCTAAATATATTTGGACATGGGGGTTTTAAGTGAAGTTAAAATGAGGTCGTTAAGGTGAGCCCTACTCCCGTCTGACCAGTGTGCTCACGGAAGAGGTGATTAGGACACGCACGTTCGCAGAAGTCAGACCACATGAAGACACAGGGAGAACGTGGCGTCCACAAGCCACAGATTGATGCCTCAGAGGAAGCCAGCCCTGCGGACACCTGACAACTTGATCTTAGACTTCCAGCTTCTGGAGCTCTGAAGAAAAAATTATGTCTGCTGTTGAAGCCCCCAGTCTGTGGTACTCCGTTATGGCAGGTCCCAACCAATAAATACAAGGCTCATGTTGGAAAACACTGTCTGGGTTCATTTTTCTCATGAACTCCACCTTCTGACAAGTTGACATGTTGAGTTTTCTAATTTTAAATAACTTCTTGTTTCACACATGTTTTTTTTTCTTTTCTGAATGTTGGCCTCCCCGCACTATTATAAAGATAATTTTGTTATTGAACGACATTGTATTTAATTTTTCTACTTTTCTGCCGTGATAACAGTATATTCACTACTTTGCTATCGAATTACATGACATTTAGTTCTTATACTTGTATGCCTTTTTTAAATAAATACATTTACAAATGAGAACAAAAAGATCCCTTCCTGGATCAGAAATGCCCTTGTGCAGTTCTGAAATAGTATTGTGTATATATCCATAATGAATTTCATAACTTGCGATGCCTGCAATGTTGCAACCACTGATTTTGAGCATGGCTAGAGAGAGAAAAAAAAAAACCTTTTTAATTAATAGAACTAACCAGATCATCTCATGTAAACAGCTCCAGGAAGCTGATGGGTTTGGTAGCGGGGGGATATGTGCATTGGCAGAGAGTTTGAAAAGTGTTATTTCTAAAGTGGCCAAAACACGTGACTGAGTTAACTTATTCCAGAACATGTGTTATCTGGAAGCTCATTCTTTGTCCTTTTATGTGTAGGTCCTTGGACCCCTGGTCCCCAGAAACCCCCAGAAATAGATATCTTAGATGCCGTTTTGGAATGTTCCCCTCACCTCTTTTTTTAAATTGAAATTGAAAGTGGTTTCTTCTTTAAAACTGCCACCAAAGTCAAACTATTGGAAAGGAACAATAGAATGACAGATTGCTTGTTCCAAATAATTGGATCGACAGTGAAGCAAGCAGTGGGTTATGACAAAAATATTCCTCCAAGGGTGTCAAACTTCAGTAATTCGCTGGACAGAGCGAGAGTGAGCTTACAGGGATGCGAGCCGCTCAAAAATCGGGATGTATTCCCCACACTTTTCTCTATTACAAAAAGGACATCTAAACACAAGCAAAGGAAGAAAACCGGCCGGAACGCAGGCATGCGGTCTTGAAGCAAGATGGTGGGTTTGTCTTACACTGGACACGACAAGGTGGTTGGGTGAGAGGGAGAGACGGGGCTGGGACTCTGCCCTAGCCAGACCCTGGAGGTGAAGGGTGGTGGCAAATGAGACTAACCACAGGGATGGGACAATTCTGTCTACCCTGCAGCTAAGTGGGGGATCTGGCTTGGGATTTCTTGGAGATGTTTACGCATCCCATGGCACATCCCTGAGATTCAAAGTCTATGCCCAGGGTTTTGGCCAGAGTCCAGGGTCAGGTAGTGGCGGGGGTAATGGTCTCATTTCCTTTGATCAGAGCAGGCTGCAAATCAAGGCTGTTGGGGGGAAGGGTGGCTGTGAGCTCCAGCAAGAGCTGAGTCTCACCCCACAGGGCGTGACTAACTAGAGGCAGGATTCAGCCCAATTCTGCCTTGATTTGGATGGAAGGGAATTTGAGAGAATCACACCCCCCAAACCAGCCCAGTGCTGCTCTGATATTGGCAGGGGGTGAGCTTTATGACCCACGAGGTCTTTTTCATGTCCAATGTCTGCATTAAAAGGCATAGCTTTCAGATTGGTTTAAGCTGACAGTCTCTGAGGCTCTTGTGTGCAAAGCTCAGTTTAGTTTATTTTTTAAAAGTACATTTATTTCATTAATTTAAAATCAAAGCAATATCGAGGAAGAAGGAAGGAAGGAAGGAAGGAAGGAAGGAAGAAAGAAAGAAAGAAAGAAAGAAAAGAAAAAAACCCAGAGGACAGAAGGTCTAGCGGATGGACTTGTATAGCACCAGAACACTGACACAACCAACCAACAATGATAGGGGCTAACTTATGGTCACCATCTGGAGAGCCAGGGAGCCAGCCATTCCCCTTCTCTGCAGGCTATTGGGCTGTGACCACACTCTGGGGAGCTCACCTCTGCCGAGTACTGGCCAGCGGGGTCATCTCTGACCAGCCCGTGTCACCAAATCAGCCTTAGGGCCATCCCTTCAGGGTCAGGCTGGCCTTGAACCTGGGCTTTGTTTCACACCACTGGACCCGCCCTTGCTGTCCAGCAGCCAAGGAGAGGCTAGGTAACAAGTGCAGACCCCAGTCTCTGGGACCTTGAATTCCATGGGAAGGGGTGTGGACAGGCTTTACCCTGGAGGTGACGGGGGTGCCAGATGGATTTTACCTCGCTAAGAATTGCTCTACCAAGTCAAATAAAAAACACATTAATGAATTAGCACAAGAGGGGATGGCCTGCCCATAGTGTGTGGCCTCTGCATTTGCAGAACTCACATGACATTTTCCCTCCTCTCCCTGGGCTTTGGAGATTTAACTACTCAGTCTTTACGGACACATCTAATAAAAAGATAGAGTAGGGGTGGGTTTGGTGAAGAGTCAGACATTGACAGAGAAACTCTTTGTTAATATCTGCAAGGGTCTGGTGCAGAGGGTGGGCCTGAAATAGCTCTCACGAGATTGCTCATCTATAGTTTTCTTTCAGTTATCCATGCCATCCACTACCTCCACCTCTAAGCCCTGTTGGCATAGGGAGGGGAGGCTCCCTATGATTTGGCTGAAAAGATACCATGATTTGGCTGAAAGAGGCAAGAGCTAGTAGCAGGAGAACTCCCCGCTAGGTAGTCCTCGTCTGGCTAGCGGACTCTGTGACTTCTGTGTGTCCGGGCTTCCTCACACATCATCGTAATAATAGTGTGTTGTTGTTTTTTTCCTGTTCTCCAGGTGTATTTTGCAGTAATGGAACACAGGTCATGAATCAGAATGGAAAAGCAAAAAGGTCTAATGAAATCCCTATGAAGACCGCAATCCCGGAAAGAAAAGGATACCATGATCCAAATACTGCAAAATGAATTTGCCGCCATTGATGAGACACGTAGAAAGAACCAGGTGGATGGCACTCCGTGAGTTTTAAACAGAATGCCTCGAGCTGGAGGATCAGAGCAGAGATACAAGGAGTGGAAGCTGGTAGTACAAGGTGGTGCCTGATGGGCTGTCAAGTAAGTGACCAGGTTTTCTGAATCCAAGTTGAAATGTACACGGTTCCAGGAGGAAGACCTATTTTTGACATAAATATTTGTCCATGAGAAAGTTCTTGTGGGGTCTAAACATAAGTCTATTTTCTAAGAGTCTTCATTCGAAAGAATAAAATGGCAAGATTCTGGTACTTTTCATTGGAAACATCTTTGTGGACATCATAGTGATGGAGGGCCTTTAGAGCAATGGCTCTGATAGCATGTAAGCTCATCACTATGCTATCAACAACTTGAAATGCGGGTCGCTGTCATACTCCCTTCTGTACCTTCCAACGTGACTAGAACACTTCCCGATACATCCTCAACTTCAGCTAATGCTCATTAACAGAAAGAAACAAGAAGCCACGAGCGAGGAAATGAAATCGAGAGGAAAGAGCTCTCCTTTCTTTCTAAGACATTTCCGTACGTCTGCCGTTTCCAAGGACAAACCTTTCCGGGGCCACGCAAACTTGGAGTGCACATGAGTTAACTTCCGGTTCCCCCAGATAATATCCCATCATCCGCTCTTGTTTTACATAAGATTAAGTCCTCGTGTAACAGTTCAACTACCCAGGACTAGCAGGTGGGCTCTTTCCAGTAGTTTACTTGTTTCCATGCAAAACCAGTGTGGGCAGCACATAGGGCTTTAGGGCAGGAGACAGAGAGGCACCATATGGCACATTTCCATTGAAAGGGGTGAGGCGTGTACACAAACTGGCTGGCGCAGGGGCTAGGGGTGAAGGGATGGAGTGATCACCTGAGGATTCAGAAAAAGCACCTAAAGGAGCCTCAGAAAAGGCTGTCATTAAGGCAGTTCTGAGGCAGTCTGTGCAATTCCTGTGCTTCTAGCTCAAGACCTGGCCACTATTCTGTCTACGTTTTCTCTCATTCTCCTTTCCCTCTGGATCAGCTTCTTTTCCTCTCTAATCTCAGCACGAATGTGCCCCCAGTAGTTACCCTGGCCAGTGAGCACACATGATTGCCCGTATCCCTACAGCATTTTGTCGATCAGCTCAGAATCTTAGTTCCATAACGCTTGGCCTGAGATCTCCCAACTCAGTTCATCTTTCCAGCCAAGCCACACAGGGTTGCGGTTCCTGGAAAAAGCACGTTCACCCTGAAGCTAATGGAGCTTAAGATTTGCCTCTTCACTTTCATGGGCCCATTCGAGGGCTTACGATGAACCCTAGGAATGGATTCACGTAGTCATGTGCCATTGGAATATATGCCATGCCGTTGGAATACATGTTTTTCCATATCCGTTAAGGCAGCTGTCCATTTTTGCTTTGACTTTCTCTCCTTCACACTGTCCCCAGTCCCAAGTTACCTTGGGGTAGCCAGAGCATTTGGAGGGCCCAGAGAAGGGTACACTGTGTTGGGGCTACATCTAACTTGGGTTTGTATGTTTCCGGTCTCTTCCAAATACAGCTAGACTCCACCTGTTCTGATATAGCAATGCTTTGACATCTGGAAACACTCCTGCTGCCTGTGGTATTAACTTACCTGCCCTTGTGGCAGGAAGGTGTATGGTGTCAGGATACGAATGTGTCTTCAGTGCCCAGTCCTGAAAGTAGATGAGTAAAGGAGGCGAAATAAGCTTTCAAATATAGAGACAGAAGCTATCTTGGAAATTTCTTCCCATGGTTGGACGTATAATATCAGAAGAGAGCACTGGTTTCCCATTGGTGTTCCATTGGTAAAAATGGAAGTCCTGTCTTGTCAGGAACATACACCATATTCAGGTATAAATGCATAACACTTTTTTTGATTTTAATAGAATTGGGTTTATAGGGCAAAAGCCTTTAATAAAACTACAAATAGCAACTGTATCTTTAACAGCTTGTCTATATAAGACATTTGACAGTGGCCACATCTTAAAAATCTATACAAGATAACTGATCATGATTTGTGATATTGAAAGAAAATTCCCAAACTACAAGTGATAAACAAAAATAAATCACCAGAAAACTATCTTTCTATCCTCTCCTGAAAAAATGATATTTCAAATTTTAGTTATGGATACCTGCAGCCAAAACGTAAAGAATTTTTGAGATGTTTCATAAAACATACAAATTATTTTGTTCTTTTGCGTATTTGTCAGCTTTTTAAAATTTGTAATTTGTTGAGATGTATGTTTTCATTCTAAATAGATGTTATACGTAATACATGACTTCAGATTCTTTTTATTATAAAGAAGATCCCTGAATTGCATACGCTCAGACCTCACGAACCCAGATCAACCTTGGGTCACTGGGCGAGCTGAAACTCGTCACTCAAATGGTCACTATTGGTTTCATAATCGGTGACAGAGTGGTCAGGGACAAAAGGACATGTTACCAGACACAGTGTGCCCCCATTTGGCTACACGAATGGTCAAAAAATTCAGAGAAGGCAAAATGAACAACCATGCACCCCAAAACCTAAACATTACAAGAGATAAACCATGCATGGTGCCCGTTCCTTGAGGACCTCACTATTCACTGAGATAACCATAAGAACAAATTACTGTTATTGTCATGTCTGTATAGGGTACAATGAGGGACTAAAAAAGGAAATAATCAATCTTTGTTATTTAATAAATATAAAGTAATGCCAGAAAGCACTTTCAGTGTTTTACAAATATTGATTTGTTTGATCTCTATAACATCCCAATGAATCACGCACGGTTATCGTTTGTACTTCCAGAAGAGGAAACTGAGGCACAAAGACACAAAGGAAGCTACCCCAAATCACCCTGCTGGTAAGTGACGAGGCAAGGAAGTGGATCCAGGCATTCTGAGTGTTCCCATCCACTCTGACATGCAAAGGGAAGAAAGGAGAATTCAGAGGGCTTCACTGAGGCCACGGGTCTACAGCGCACCCTTTGGGTCCGTTGCAGACACCAAGCCAACGAAGGTGAGTACCTCGTGCCTTAAGCTATTATAGATGAAAAGTCACATACTTGAAGGGATGATCTGTGGTCACAAGTGACAGACGGCAGCCTGAGATCAAGGGGTAGAGAGACTCAGGAGCACAGTTAAAGGTATGTCACAAAAAATTAGAAGTACAGGAAACCCAGGGTCTTTTTGTGTGGAGTCAAATGGCCCTATTCCCTCCTGGTGGCTCTGATGGGGTCATTCTGACAGTGCCACCATCAAAGTCCCAAATAACAACCTGGAACCATCAAGAAGAATTAACACAAAGCACATTTTCTTTCCTGTCTACATAACACATTTTAGAAGGACGTCACGGCTCAAAACGTGAAAGTTTCTTGGATGTTTAAAAAGATAAGCTTCAGCCACATGATATATGAACTAGCTTATTCAGTAAAGCTTCAATATTTTGACTGGGATAAGACAGTTATTTGAAGCATCCTTCAAAGAGGACTTCAGGTGGGGAGGGCTCTAAGGAAGTCTGCTGGCTGGGAAGACTGCTTCCCAGATGTGAGTCCTGAAGGTTGAAATGGGAATGGGAGATTCTTCTACTCCTGGAAATAAGTAGTGAGAAGGTCCAGAGTATGGCATTTAAGGACAGGATGGGGGTAATGGAGACAAGGTAACAACACAAGCTGGAAAGGGATAAATGAAACCAAAGAGGGGACTCTGACGTCACATGGAGACAAGTCGGTATAGTGGTCCCCTCTTATCCATGGGGGATTTGTTCCTGGACCTCCAGCGGATGCCTGAAACCATGGCTGGTACCAAACCCTATACGTACTATGGTTTTTTTTTTCCTACCTGTACATACCTATGATAAAGTTGAATTTATAAATTAGGCACAGTAAGAAGTCAAAATATTAGAACAACTGTAACTCTACGCTGTAGTAAAAGTTATATGAATGTGGTCTCGCTCTCTCTTTCTCTGTTTCTCCCAATATCTTATTTTAATGTATCCGCCCTTGTAATGATAAGATAAAATGAAGTGAATGATATAGTCCCTGTGACGTAGCATTAGGCTACTATTGACCTTCTGTTGATACTTCAGAGGGAGCATCGTCTGCTTCCTGGCCACAGGTGACCGCAAGGAGCTGGAACCATGGGAAGCAGATCTGCACACCATGGGGGGACCTGCTCAAGTCAGGAACGAAAACAAAGACCCCTCTGCCTGTGCTGTGGTCTTCAATATTTGAGCATGTCCAGTAGGTTCATGAAGACAACTGTGTTTTTACAAGAAATGATGGTAGATAGATCCAATGAGGAAGCACGATGAAATGTTCTTAAGATTCCAGTCCCTCCTCTCTGCTGGAAAAAAAAAAAATGGGACCTCGAACTTGGGGGGGAAATGGACCAAGAAATAGTTTGGAAAACACGATTGCAAAAACGCATTGAGAATCATTACCCGCAATCTCTGTGGCTCCTACTCCAGTATCCCTTTAATGCCACATCCTCCCAAGTGCAGTGATTCTGTTTCTGACCGTGCATTTCGGGTACTCTTCCTTGCTGAGGGAAGAGGTGTTAATTTTTAGAAACAATTATCACGATGACCTTGATGATTAAGTAGGATAATTAAATGACATTGTGACTAATATGTTTTATACCATACACATTACTTTCTGATCTACTTACTGGGGGGAAATGCCATTTTTGAAAAGAAAGGAGTATTTTTTAACATGATTAGCAAGCCATCTGTTGACATTTCGGTGCGATCTCTCATGCAAGTCCCTAGCTTGCGGCTTCGGTTTTATCATAGCAAGAACCCAAAATAGTTCTGCCTTTTGCAGTTCCATCAAAATAAGGTGATTTAGAAAGGGCACTCTTTAGAAAATGCAAGCATACATTTCAAGCTTACCTAGGCCATCTCTTTGGAGACCCAAGGAAGCTCTAATCAGATGACTGATAAATTAAGGAAAAAGTCTCACTTTCACTTCCCTGTTCGTCTCCCTTCTCCAATTCTTCCTTCTGTGGTGTGGAAAGAATATAGCCAACCTCTGGATTTACATGGACCTGGGCAAAATTATACACTCACCAGGATTCTGGTGTCGGTAGGTGGTAGAGACCCATGTCGACATGAATCAAACCACAAAAGGGACAGGGTGGGAGCTGGCCTCAGCAATGAATAAACACGCTGGAGACCTTCCCTCTTGCTGTGTCTTGTCTCTATTGTGTGTGTCACCTTCAAGCTTTTAGATCAGCCACTCCAGTGGCCCAGACATGGGTGTAGGCAATGTCAGGTTGGTGATCAGAAAGTGAGGCGCTTCCGTTCAGTTCTGAATGGGAAGACCCCTGATGGGCCAGACTTGGGTGGCATGATTACACTTTGAACCAATCACTGTGGCCCGAAGGCTGAGGAACTTTCATCTTGGATGACCCTGGCAGGGGAAATAAGTATAGGACGCTAATTCCATGGCCTATTGCAAACCTTCCGCATTAGTAAACCTTCACTCCCTGGTCCATAAAATAGACACCGACATTCCCAAGACAGTTCGTGAGCCGTCAATGAGATTGTGCCCATGAAAGATGCTGGCCACAGACCACAGAGTGACCTGCTATGGTGTTCTCTTTCACACACGATGCCCCATCCAAAGTGGGCAGCATGATCTATGCTTTTACAGATGAGGAAACAGTGCTAGTGTTAGCGAAGAAGAATGCTGTCTGCCAAGTCCAAGGCTCTCCTCCTGAGGGGTCTCAGAGTGGCCGTGTCTGACCGGTCCCTTTGCTGCAGCCCTAGTGACTGGCTAGGATGAGCTGAAAGCCTCCGCCCCTACCATGGACCACATTTTGTGCACATGGCCACGTGTGCTATTATCATTTCTCTTGCTCTCCCTCTTTATTCTCTTGTTGTGATTGGGAACCACCTCAGACACTGCAAAACTTGGACTCCAGTGTGGTCATCCCGTCGTTGTGGATTTCTCCAGAGATAGGGTTGGGGGGATGGGGATTTTTCAATGATCTTACTTCCAGTCCTTCCTTTAATTTGTTAAGTTGCTGAGTCTCAGGTTCCGATGAATCTGAAGCTCTTATTAGAACTAACCTCGGGTGACTATGGCCCACGTGCACTCGTTTTGAGTTTTGAGGACTTCGCCTCCTTGGTGTAGGTTTAAAACTCTCAGGGGCTACGGGTGCCTGGGTGGCTCAGTTGGTTGAGCATCCAACGCTTGATTTCAGCTCAGGTCATGATCTCATGGTTCATGAGTTCGGGCCCCACGTCGGAATCTGTGCTGACAGGGCAGAACCTGCTTCGGATTCTCTCTCTCCGTCTCTCTCTGCCCCTCCCCCATTTGTGTGCATGCTCTCTCTCTCTCTCCCAAAAAAAAAAATTTTTTTTTCAAAACATTTTTTTTTTTTAATTCTCAGGGGCTTATGACACGGTCAGCAAAGCTGTGAGCAGATTCACCTTCATCTTGATCCTGCTGATTCCCCATGTCCCATGGCTGGCAGGTCTCGTCAGCCCATGCATGTCTCCCCACTGCTTGCACAGAGGAGTCCACAGCTCCCGATTTCCCACCCACACATGTCACTGTGCACCATTTGCACTCAGTCACTAGATCAAACCAGAATTCGTGGGCAGGGGGAGTGCTACCTTTGCCATCTTAGCCCCGGTGCTCCCACTTTTTGATGCGCTGGGGTATCCACAAAACAACAGTGCCATTCGTTCCCGATGAGATGGGTGAGGTACAGTTCCTCCTAACTGCTATAGCCCCCAGATGCAAAGCAGGGTTTCCGTGGTCTTCTCCATCTGGACCAGGGCTTGGGACCCAGAAGGCAGGGTGCTGAGCCCTCTCCTCCACCCAGCATGCTCACTCTCTCCCTCTCCCTCAATCTCTCCCTTGCTCCCTCTTCAGCTCAAAAGTTGGGCAACGGAGGGATTACACTTCCTTCCACCTGCATGCTGTTTCCAAATGTTCCAGGCTCACATCTGAAGTGTGATTTTCAACTGAGAAGTTAAAATTTCATAGCTGATTCCGGAGTTTAGTTTGACCTGTTTTCCCCCCAAACAGTGGGTGACTCCTATCTGTCTGTTTGGATTTGGATAAAGGCCTTTGTGCTACAACAATGGAAACTCAATGAGTATGGCCATGGGGTGATAAACATCTTGCATATCAATATGGTGAGTCAATGCTATCCTTGATACTTAGCTCTGTACCTTAGCTAGTTAATTAAGGCATGGGAGGCTCTCCATATACCTTAAGAGTATAACTTGACATAAAGAAAATCTTTTATGCCCAGAGATGTTCCCAACAGTTATGCAGAATACCCAAAAATATAAAATTATAAAAAAATGAGAGAGTATTTGTTGGTTAAACCATAATCCATCAACTTGAACGACATTAGACAATGATTGGAAAGGATCTATACTTCTTGGGCCATGTTAAGCCAAGCAGAAAGAAAGAAAGAAAGAAAGAAAGAAAGAAAGAAGAAAGAAAATCAAATTACAAAGTCACAAACACAAATACTAGCTGTGTTACAAAGACCGCTGTGTTTTGTATAAGGAACAGGCAGAAATATGAAAGAATGTTTTCATAATTATCTTCCGGTGCTAGAGTGATGGGTGATTTTTTTTTCCTTTCTGCCCTACGATTTCTAATTCTCTCTGTAAAACACTGTTTTTCTTTAATTTGAGAAAAGTATTATTAACTCTTACTATTAATTAGAAGCACACAAGCATTGTGTCCGTGCTTCAAGGTATATTTTGTGTCTTACTCCTCCCTTTGAAAACCTTCTTTTCTGGATGTCTCCCTGCCTGCCCCCCAAAGTCACTTAACTTACAAGGGCTGTACCTCCCCTGGGATTGTGTTGACTTTACTCTCCTTTGTATTATACTTATTTATTCTTATGTCTTAAACCCTCCCAACTCCCGTGTTAATAAGATCAGACCGTCTATGTCTTCTTATTAAAAAAAGAATCTCAACTAATTACGTTTGATTTATTCCTGGTCACTTGTGTAATTGGATGACCTTGGAGAAAATGGGATTTGGGTAAGGTAGCTCTCAGTGAGGCAGACGGGTGCAAGGGCTAACCAGGTGTGTTGTTCTAGACCTCTCCTGACCCCTTATATCCTTTCCCTTTATGAGGCAGGCAACTCATCCCCAACTATGTCCTGCAGGCTGAAAAGGCCCTGGAGAAATTTAAAAGAAAATT
Organism: Acinonyx jubatus; assembly: GCF_027475565.1. Classification (NCBI taxonomy): domain Eukaryota; kingdom Metazoa; phylum Chordata; class Mammalia; order Carnivora; family Felidae; genus Acinonyx; species Acinonyx jubatus. The sequence continues at coordinate 137,699,562 of NC_069386.1, read as the reverse complement.
TGTTTTAATATTACAGAGAATTCTTTTCATAATGACTCTCCAGAGACTTTGAAACATCCGTGTGCATTGTGAATCACCAACAGGGAGACTCAGGGTGGAACAGCTCCCAAACGTAGGTGACAGAGGGGCATGTTTTGAAGAAGAATCATCTGGACCAGCAGGCCACTGACCACATCTTGGGAAACTGTGAGCTCAGATAAGACATGTCCGAAAGGAAGCAATCATGTGACTTCTCAAAGGCAACACCGGCATCTTCCTAGCACGTGTGGTCCTGGGAGAAACCACTCTACCTCCCGAGGCAAAGCGGACCTCTCATTTTCCAACAAACTCAGTGCTTAATCCTCTCCTCCAGACGAATCCAGGCCTGAGTGTGTTCCTCCTGTCAGTGCTTTGGAGCCCAGAGGATTCAAAGTGGATTCCTTTCAGTTCCTTTTAATGTGGTCTTTCGACTGAGGTCAGAAGCAATGCGCTTCATCCACAAAATATTTTAAATGCTTTCCATATTCATTGTAAGGCAACAATGTCTCCTGATTAAAAAGCTATATCAAAGCCGAAGGGGTGGCTGGTGAAGCTTTCTTTGAAGGATGTTTCAGTTATGTTTTAGTGGTATCAATAATAATAATAATAATAATAATAATAAACCAGCTAAGGGAGATTTCGGCATCCCCTATTTTTTGTGCTTTTGTCTCTTAATCATCGTGGGGACTTGTCTTTGGCAATAGTCTCCCCACTCCTTGAGAACATTTAAATTATAGTATTTGGGTGTTGCACCCCTGCATGACATTGTGTCACTGAAGGTGTGGTTTGCAAGAGGTTAGGGAGTTGGTCTGCAAGAAAGAAAATGAGGATTCTTAAACTCATTCAGAACCAGGCAACTGTGCCTTCCCCAACGGGATGATGGTTTTTGCGGCTTCTTCATCACACCTCCAAAAGACAGGATCTTTCACTTAAAACGCCACTGAGCGACCGCCTTATAACACGTGGTGATGAGCACATGGTACTGGGCCAGACCTTCCGGTCCCCACCTTGTTTTCCCCCCCTCCCCGCAGGGGTCCCATGACACTTGGCTGGGTCTGTTTTGATGTCTCGATCTCCTTGTCTATAAAATGGGAATCAAAATAGCACCAATCCCAGGGCCAGGCACGAGGTGAAGTACCACACAAGTGTCTTCTCTGGTCCCGCTGGTGATGCGGGGTCCCAGGGCCAGACACAGTAGGGTGACGTGAGCCTCAGTCACTGAAGGTGGCCACACGTGTCCTAACCCCGGCCAGTGGGTGACAGCTGCCATCACATGGGTACACACTGAGCACTATGGGAGGTATGTGTCTCCAGTTCCCTAACGGGGATGTGAAAATCTGGCGGACACACTTGTCACATCAGCCAAAGGCAGGAGGGTGGTGCTCACGGCTGCTCTGCTGGGGTCCGATGGGGTCAGCTCGAGGGCCGCCACTCCCAGCCACATTAAAATGTGAAGCTCATGGGATCCAGAGGGGAGATGTGGAAGTCTCAGAGGTAAAGCCTCTGGGAAGCAGCTCAGGCCAGAAAGAAAAGGCCAGAAAGTAAATTGTGATGTGAAAGAGAGGAGAATCTGTCACATCCACTGTCCTTATCTCACTAACATTTACTATCACTCGTGTTGGTGTTGCTGTTGTGGTTGTATTAGCTATTGCCAATTCCTTCTTAGTTTTCTGACTGTAAAACTCTGGAGGGGTTCATCAAAACATATAGCTTCCCCTTTTCCTCTTCACTTCCTTGTGTCCTGCCACGTCCATGCTGAGCCAGCCTGGTGGACATCGTAAGTTCGAGTGACACAGCCCCAACACTTGCCCACGGCCCCGGCTCTCTGGTCCTGTCTCACAATGATGAGACACCTCCTCATTGGCTCCCTCTTTCTGTCATTGGGTTCGTTCATCAGAACCATAGTTTTGGCTCCCTGGATGTCTCCTTCACCCTCGGCCTGGGACAGGTAGTGATATCGCCCGTGTCCTTTCATTGTCCCATTGTATGCTCCCCAAATGCTTTTCCTCTGGGCTACCCTACTTACTTAGTTCTACCCAGCAAGAAACATCCAGCCTTCTAGACTAGCCCCTGGAGCCGTTTCCATCCAACGGGAGGCCAGTCTGTGTCCACAGTCTCTTCCCAACTGTGCCACCCTCTTATGATCAACAGACCCACCCCTAAAATGTTATGCAAACAAGACCAAGGGAAACTGCTTTTAAGAAGCATCTTTGCGGGGGCCTGGGTGGCTCAGTCGGTTAAGCGCCCGACTCTTGCTTTCAGCTCAGGTCGCAACCTCACGGTTATGAGATCGAGGCCCACATGGGCCTCCGCACTGAGTATGGAGCCTGCTTAAGATTCACTCTCTCCCGCTCTCTCAGCCCTTTCCCCACTCTCCCTCTCTCTCTCTCTCTCTCTCTCTCTCTCTCTCTCTCTCTCAAAAAATAAACATTTTTTTAAAAAGCATCTTGGAAGACTGTGTCATTCAAGTCCTAGTGATATTTGTTGGGGAAGATGATAGTTTATTCATCTCTCTTGCCTTGCGGATTCAGAGAGGGCTCCGTAAGTCCACCTTGGTCTAGAAATCTTTGTCTGGCCCACAGTGACACTACAGGTTAGTTCCATTTGATGCTCCTCGAGTTGGCACCCTAAAATATTCATTCCATATCAGAAGCCATGTATTTTCAGGGGACGTGAGCAGTTAAGAACTGCCGGCATTGAGTTTCAATTTAATGGCATAAAGAATGTCACGTCCATGTGACACAGTCATCATCCCCTTCATTGTAATGCAACTTTGTGGCCTAGATGGCATCATTGGTATGCGAGTTTCCATGCAAATAATGTCATTTGAATCTTTTAACAGGAGATAATGACACAAGAACTCCGGGAGCCCAGGGAACAGTCTTGAAATGAGGACTTTCAAGTGACAAAAAGCAAGTTGTGCCTTCTTATTTGTTGTCTTCTAAGTTCTGTTCTTCCCCACCCCCCCAACCCCCCCGATTATGAGATAGTACCCAGGAAATGAGCCAGACTGAGAATCCGGGCTACGGAAACCCTCACACCTCCCCCAAACAGCCCCTGTGCTGCTGCACAGCAACTTCCAGAACCCCAAACTGGGAGCCCCATTTTCTTCCGCTCGCTCCTGGTGCTGAGCTGCAAGGCAAGTGGAGACTTTCTTCCATCCAGATTTTGCACTTTGGGACACCAAGGCTCAGGGCAGCGACGTCAGCATAATTACAATGATGGTGGTGATGAAGTTAGTGAGGGTCCGGATGAGACCCGACATTTGTTGTCTGGTTACCCTGGGCCAGGCCCTGTCCTGATGTATTAGCCTGTCCAATCCTCAGCAAAACCCAAGGCCATGGGTTTCATTATTGCCCACAGAGGCAGAAAGGGGCCCCATGACTTGTCCAGGGCCACCAGCTGGGCGGTGGAACACCAGAGGCATGGGAGACCTTTCCACCTGCCCAGTATTCGTTATCACTCTCCGTTAGAGACCTACATTTCTCTGAAGTCACACACGTGCCCCTGGGTTGGAATTGATCGGTATTTGGCTCCCCTGATTTGAACACCCAATCTCAAATCCCAGGGCAAGTTTCAGAGCTGAGCAGACTGTCCCAAGTCTCTATCAGATGCAGATGTGGCGAGGGGAAAGCTATCTCGTTCATCTGCATTTTCTAACTCCAAAGTGAGTCCTCCCTTCTGGGGTTGCATCTGGCCTTATGCTGAAGTTCACGGAGAAAATAACACTTAAAAACACGGCTCTGGGTGTGCACGCGGTGGATGCGGAAGCCTTGAATCTGGCCGTCGGCAGACGGATCTTCTGAATAGCAACGCTTTTGTGTTTTGCTCGGTGTAGACAGGCAGCTCCAGGCCTCCCTCCCCCCACTTCTGCCCTGGGATCGGCAGGGCACATGTGGCCTTGACCTCCGTGTCTGGCAGTCATCTCAGGAAAGACAGAGGCAGATGGAAGTCTCCTGATATTTAATCAGGGCCTGACATTCCCCACGGCATGCCTTGAAATGGGACACAGGGCCCAAGGGGCAAGGTGATTCTTAAAATCAAGCTGGACACCAGTACCATCAACACGGACACAACAACACGGGGTATAGCGCTCAAGGGCTCAGGGTCCCTCGGTGGTAGGAAAGAGAAAATGGCTTGGGTCAAGCGACCAGTGATGTCCCCTCCCGCCCCACCCCGATGATGGTCTAATGCCCTTGTAAATGCCAATAAGAAAGAAAGGGAGAGGCAGGCGCCTCTATATCAGAAAAATCCTTGGAGATAATCTAGTCCCCCGTGCACCTTACATCATGTTTGGATGCAATGGCTGATTCTCAAAAGGAATCAATGTGGTTCAGGACCAGAGGGCATCATGGTGTGGTCTTCAACCTGGATCCCACCACTTCAGCTGTCTCTTGGGTTCTCATTCATGAGGACAGAAGAGTCAACTTCAGAAAATCCAGCAAGAAACACAAGTAAAGGCGGCCATCGCTTAGGAGCCCAGACCGCTTTCTTCGAAGGCTGTTCCGGGAGCCAGTGCCTTGTGGGGCCCCGGCACAGTGCAGCGGGAAGGCCACACAGGACGCAGGCCTGGCTGGGGCACCCCACCGGCTGCCACCTGGCCCCCCACTGAGATTCTCGGAGCTGCAGTTTCCTCTCGTCGAGAACAGAGTTAGCAACATGCCTCGTCAGCTTTGGTCTTGGGATCAAACACGTTTACTAACCATTGAACAGTATCTAAAGGAGAGCAGATAGGTGCCCAATAAATGGTGTCTCTCCATGGGATAGATTCCTTCACCAAAGTCTCCCCACCCTGCCAAAAGGGGGGAAAATCAGTCGCCAGGGATGTCTTTTGCATAAAGCGGCCCCAAAAGTATTCACCAAAGTGTTTCGCAATATCGTTCCTAAAAGTGGAAAAGAAGTCATTGGTGCCTTCGTCAGAGAAGGCTCAAGGCCAAAACGTCCCCGCTCATGGCGTTTCATCGTCCGCGTCACTCGCTAGAAGCTAAAACCCGCTTACTCATTTAAAACCCGAGGATCTTAGCACATTTTAGAGACTGGATTATTTTTCTTTCTGAACTCGAAGCAGAAAGTCTCAGTTGAGACAGAAAAAGCACAGGACTTGGAGTTCTTGCTTTTGGGGTGAGCTTGGGGTCTGACACCCGGGATGTCACATCACTGGGACTGATTCCAAGTCTGCTGCTGCCTGGGTAACTCGGGTCAAACTTAACAAGCTAGTTCCCACTCCGTTACCTTGTCTGTCAAAGGTGATATTTGAAAAGTCTGATCTAGTTCTGAGCGCAACGTTTCTTTTGCTCCCCATCTTCCTGTCTGCTGTCTTCCCCGCATCTGCCCGTCCTTTGTGGTCCGGCATAGGCCCTTACCACCCCACCCCCCCGAGAAGCCCCTGCCTCTCAGCCGCCCCCCAAAATCACCCTGCCTTCCTCTCCCTTCCCTCGCAGACTCCGAACGGACTCACACCTAGTTCATTCACCATGTCTGGCACTCTGTCTCCTGAACTTGGCCCCGATCCCCAGACACGACCATCCACTGCCAACTCAGACTGCCCCCAGCCCCGGCTGCGGAGCTGATAATGATCCAGAGTCTTCTCATAGCCATCCTGATTCTCCTCTTCCATTACTGGCCGTCTCGGGGCCTGTGACAAGGCTCGGATAAGACGATGGTGCTTGATACTTTGTAACAAGTTAAGCCATGGGTCCCCAGGACTTGCCTTACTAAAACCCAGGCCCCTCAGATCTGTGAGTACATCCATTTGTCATGATAAGCCCTTCCAGACTAGACAACCCAGGGGATACATTTGCTAGCTTTATCACAACTTTGTGTGGGCATGAAGCTACTCAGTGCTTTTCAGAAGCCCTGCTTAACTATCGTATATGTTGTTCAATTAACTCTTCCAAATTGAGAAAATGTTTCTCATTTTTTAGTAAAGTGCTCTCTGTCTTTGTGTGTGTGTGTGTATATATATATATACATTTTGTATATAAAATCAATATACATGCATGTGTGTATATAATATATGTATCTCTGCAGATAATATATACATAAAGTGTGTGTGTCTGTGTAATCCTTTGCGATGTAAACCACATAGAAAATCATGAAACCAGAGTGGTAGTATTATTCTATATGAACACAGTCTTCTATTATACCTACATTTAGAAAAAAAAAAATCCCTTATCTCTGCCCGAAGCATCCATTCTCTTGTGATTCGAGTCTGAGTTAGAAATGCATTTATTTGGAATTTGAAAATTCAGTCTTTCTGGACGTTCATGGCAGAAACCCACTTGCAAATTCAAATGCCACCAGCACCTCGTTCTGTCTTTCATAATTGATCTGCTTCCAAATTCAAAATTTAGTTCCAGCCACACCAGCGTCTGGCAGGGGACATGTGCCCTAAATCATGGCCATGCCTGTCAGCTGACCCTTCCTCCCCGCACCCCACCCCCCCCAGTCTGTTGGAAATCCCATGCGAGTGTCTTCCACAAACCTGGGATCAAACAGTGTTTCCCACCCAAATTTGATTAAACGTGCCCTCCCTCACTGCGGTCCATATGGCATCGAAATGCCTTTCTCATTTTTCCAGACTCTGAGGTCAGACAGTGCCCAGACACGCAAATAATAGTCAAATTATACAGGAAGTTGTCAAAGGAGTCCGAACACAGACAGAAGCAACCCCTGACCCCACGACAGGTCAGAGGTCTGGTTCAAGTTTCTCCTTCTTAATTTATCACCACAGCAACATTAAAAACAGCCCTTTGAATGAAACCATTTATAGATTCCACTTTTTTTTTCTTATTTTGAAAGTTTTTTTTTTTTTACTGCAACTTGAATCTTTTAAATTACATGAACAATTCTCATCTGAGAAGACATATTTATAATATTAAAAGACTAGTTGTTTTTTTTTCTCTCTCTCTCTTTCTCAGAAACGGACCTAACTTGGGATATTTTCTTCTCACTAAATTTAGATGTAGACTTTTTTTTTAATCAGAAAAGGCACCAATAAATATGACTGTCTGCCTGATGCACATCCAAACTTTGAACAACTCCCAGTGATCCTAAAAATATTTTAAGACCCACAGCAGGCTGTGAGAAAAAGAAAAAGAAAAAGAAAAATACTGTGAGATTCAGAGACATTGTCACCCAAGGAGAACAGGGAGGCAAGATTTAGAAGGATTCCCAAAGTCGTTTTTAAAGACCAAAAGAGGGGCACCTGCGTGGCTCAGTCAGTTAAGTGTCTGACTTTGGCTCAGGTCATGATCTCAGGGTTTGTGAGTTCAAGCCCCACGTCGGGCTCTGGGCTGATGGCTCAAAGCCTGAAGCCGGCTTCAGATTCTGTGTCTCCCTCTCTCTCTGCTGTCTCTGTCCCTTCCCTGCCAGCACTCTGTCTTTCTCTCTCTCTCAAAAGTAAATAAAAGCATTTAAAAAATTAAAAATAAATAAAGGCCTGAAGAATCCTTTGTAACACAAAAACAGGGAAGATGAGCCTCGATGTTTTCGAAGTCTTTCTGTGCAGGAACAGTCACTGCCTTCCCCTGCCCAAAGCAGAGGGGACTGGAGAAAGGAAGCCCTCTGGAGAGTGACCTCAACCACTGAAAATGCAAAGCTTTGGTGTTTTTGTTGTTGTTGTTGTTGTTGTTTTCTTGTCTGGTTTGTAAATTGCAATAAACGAAGGCATCCCTGGTCTCTCCTGATACTGGCTGGGTTGGAGGAAACCGGTGATGTTCTTGGTGCCGGTGCTGTGAAAAGGAAAATCAGAGCAGTTATTCACAGCTCTCTTTTTCTCTGAGAAACATTGAAGGGAGAATCCTCCAGGGATGGATGCACTCCAATGAGGGGCAAGTGGAAAACTCAGAGGAGAAGAAATAGGTAGAACTTGCTCCCTACAAGGACAGGCATCTTGGTCTAGTTTCACGTACTAAACGGTGACCGGCACATAGTAGGTACTCACTAAATATTTGCTGATTGACTAAATCCATGAACATCTTTTCCGTCGAATCCATTTTTAAATGGTAGGTGTTAGTAAACTGTTTAGGGGGTATTAATATCCTTTTGCGTTATGCCACAAGGAGAGGGCAAGCTAAATCCTACTATACCAGAAAACAATTCCTTGTATTGCAAATAACAGAAAACCACATAATTAATCAATTAAACAATTAGGAAGTAGTTAGTTTCACATTGCAATTTTAGATACAGGCAGGGCAGGGATGGAGTTGTAGCAGCTCAACTATACCGTTTAAAATTCAAGGTCTTCAAGGGCGCCTGGTGGCTCCGTCCGTGGAGTGTCCAACTCGTGACTTCAGCTCAGGTCGCGATCCCAGGGTCACGAGATGAGCCCCGCATTGGGTTCCGTGCTGAGTGCGGAGCCAGCCTGACACTCTCTTTCCGTCTGTCTCTGCCTCTCCCCTGCTTGCATTCTCTCTCGCAAAATAAATCAATAAACGTTTAAAAAAATTAAAAAAAAAAAAAAAGATAAGACTCAGGGTCTGCCTATCTTTCCGCTATTCCATTTCAAGCAAATCAGCGATTGCTGCCTCGTTGTAAGATGTTCTTTCTTAGACTCAACCATCACATCTGTGTTCAAGATGGAAAGAAACGGGGGAATGAATGGGGGCAGCCACAACTTTCCCTTTCGTCAGAAATCCAGGGGTGCCTGGGTGGCTCAGCCGATGAACATGCAACTTCATCTCAGGTCATGGTCTCATGGTTTGTGAGTTCGAGTCCTGCTTTGGGCTTTGTGCAGACAGCTCAGAGCCTTCTTCTGATATTGTTTCCCTCTCCCTCTGTCCCTCCCCTGCTCTGTCTCTCTCTCTCGAAAAGAAACATTAAAAAAGAAAAGTAAGAAATCCAAAACCTTTCTCAGAAGTCTCTAGCCAACTTTTACTTCTTGTCATTGATCCGAGTATCTGTGTAGCGGTCGGTACCAGTTTTCTATGGCTGGTGTAACAATGTACCAACAACTAGGTGTCTGAATACAACAGAAGTGTATTGCCTCATAGTTCTGGAGGCCAAAGGTCCAAAATTAAGGTGTCAGCAAGGCTGGGCTCTCTCCAGAGCCTCTAGGGGAGGATGCCTCCTGCCTTCTGTCAGCTTCTGGTGGCTCCGGTTCCTTGACTTGGAACATCACTCCAGTCTCTGCCAGGGTCTTCCCATGTCCACTCTCACCTCATCTTCTCTCTCCACATCTGCGCGTCCAAATTCCCCTCTCGTAACAAGCACATGCACCATGTTGGACTTGGCCCACTCTGGTTCGGCATGACTTCATCGTGACTTAATTAATTTCATTCTTAACAATTCCACTTGCAAATAAGGTCATGTCCAGAAGTACTGGGGGTTAGGACTCCAACATATCTTTTGGGGGCGATATAATTCAATCCATAACACTATCATTAGCTTCAAGGGAAGCTACATAAAATTTCACCTTAGCAAACCTTTATAGGTTTGTTTTACAGGGATGTGTAAAGGGAGAACATTTGGGATGGGAAACATTTGGGGGTCAGCCAATGAGCAGGGTCTGTCTCTCCTCTTCCTGGTCCACAGAAGCCACCACAGTAGATGAGAAGCGAGTAAGGATCACCCACACAAGGATGACTCCAAGTGACCTCTAAACAAATGTTCATTTCAGGGATCCATCCAGAGTATAACTATGATTATATTATATTCCTCTGCACACATCTCTGAAGACATCACCTTTGACCATGTGGTTGAGACCTCTTTATAGAGGAAGGGGTTGAGATCCTGAGAACCTAGGTTTTCTGGTCATACCTAGAAAGGTCTATTGCTAATTGAAAGGAAACATGAAATGAGAAGCGTCTTCTTATCTGACAAACTCAAGGTCAATTCAGGGTGTGGGTGGAGGGTTAACCCAGAGTTGTAGAAACAAAGACACTGGAGGGACACAGGTAAGTTATTGAAATGGACATCCAGGACTGAGAGAGATTTGGGACATTGGGGATTTTACGCTTTTCACCCATCCCCCAAAGCATTTGCTCATTAAATTTCTTCTGTAGGTGAAAACGTATTATTTCCAATCCACTTCTGTAAACCAACAAGTGGATTTTTATTAAATGAAAACATTCTCAGAATATCGTCACACTAAGCTATCAGGCACAAAGTGTGGAATTTTAACATTTGTAGGATTGTACGATTTATCTTCTTATCAGTTAGCTAATATCACAAAAATGTTGTGCAACAAACGACCAGAGAATCTCAACAGGGTACCACAATGAGCATTTATTTAACCCGGGAGTCTTTCCATCAGCTGGGGGCAGGCTGGATACTCAGGTGTCCAGGGTCTCACTCTGATGCTGTTTTCACTGCCTCTCTCCCCTTTATTTCCAAAATGGGTATTGACACTGTTCTCAGAAGAGCAGGAGGCAAAGACAGATGCAGAGCAGAAGTCTGAGAACTCCACGAGAATTACTCTGGAAGCCTGAGGATGCCACTCTGTGCAACATTCACTTGTAAAAGCATGATGCGCCATTGTCTGGAGGAGAAGCCAACATCTCGCCCAGAGCCTGGGTTCTGTGCCACACCCTGGGATGTCCAAGCTGGCCACCTTGAACCACAAATGCTGGTCAAAGACAGAGTCAGGGTGGCTCTGATCTTTGGACTTGTCAAGGAAACAGAAGACCCCTGGGGTGGAGACTCCAGTATCCCTTGGTAAGGGATCTCCCAAGTGTCTCATGGATGCAATTTCAGCACCTGCTAAAAATGTGCTTTCTCTTCTTTCTTCCCATTCCACAGCCCATAGTTAGGACCACCTGTGTTTTGCCCTCATGCCCATAGATCTCTGGCTCTTATTTTCTCCCCCTCTTGGCTGATTAGTGGAATTGCCAACAGTGTTACACATATAGAAGTCCAAAGTAAGGGGGTGCTTGGGGTGGCTCAGTCGGTTCAGAATCTGACTCTTGGTTTTGGCTCAGGTCGTAATTTCATGGTTTTTGAGTTCAAGTCCCGCACTGGGCTCCTCACTGACAGTGCAGAACCTGCTTGGGATTCTCTCTCTCTCCCTCTCTCTTTGCTCCTCCCTCATGCTCTCTGTCTCTCTCTCTCTCTCTCTCTCAAAATAAATAAATAAATTTAAAACAAACAAAAAAAAAAGAAGTGCAAAGTAAGACCCAACACGAAGCCCTCTGGGGCCCAGGGATGAAATGAAATGTGATCAAGGATCTTTCCATCCTGATCTCACTGTGGTTGCTTTTCTCCTCAGTGTACCTGTGGTACACTTTTTCTTACTTTATTATTCATTCATTCATTCATTCATTCATTTTTCACATTCATTCCCTCATTCATTCACTTTTAAGAAGGCCAATTTTCAGAAAAAGAAAATGGATTTTGAACTTGGGTGGATCTAGGTTTGAATTCCAGTTCCACCATTTACCAACTTTGGCAAGTCTTTGCATTGCCTAAGCATCAGTTTCTTCATCTTTAAAATGAGAATACTGATACTGACCTTGAAAGTTAGTATAAGAATGAAATAAATCAATATGTATACAACACCAAGAACAGTGCCTGTGACACAGTAGGCTCTATAAAGGTTTTTTTCAAGACGGATAGAAAATAGGCAAGGACAGAGGAAGAAATGGAAGGAGGGAGGGAACAAAGGAAGGGAAAGATGAAAAGAAAAAGAAGACAAAGAAAAGAAAGAAAGAAAGAAAGAAAGAAAAGAAGGAGGGAGGGAGGGAAGAAGGGAGGGAGGGAAGGGAGGAAGAAGGAAGGGAGAGAAGAAAGGGAGAGAATGAAGGAAAGGAAGGAAGGAAGGAAGGAAGGAAGGAAGGAAGGAAGGAAGAAGAAAGGAAGGAAGGAAAGAAGGCAAGGGAGGAAGAAGAAAGGGAGTGAATGAAGGAAAGGAAGGAAGGAAAGAAGGAAGGAAGGAAGGATGGAAGGAAGGAAAGGAAGGAGGGAGGGAAGGAATAAGGAAGGAAGGGAAGGAAGGAGGGAAGGAAGGGGGAGGAAGAAAGGAGAGGAGAGGAGAGGAGAGGAGAGGAAGAGGGAGGGAAGGAAGGAAGGAAGGAGGAAGGAAGGAGGGGAGAAAGAAGGAAAATAGCTAACTTAGGAACAGGCCAAGCGGCTCCTATGGCAGAGTCAACAGCACCTTCCACACCCTGCAGCCTCGCCTTGGCCGAGCGAGTTCACTATCTGCTCATCTGACATTCCCACTGCGACCCATAAGTTTGGGTATAGAAAATGGTGGCAGTTGTGTTGTAAGGCTATCGCTTTTCGGTTTCTTTGGCGTATGTTCAGAAAGGAATCTCCAACATATGTGAACCAGTCTTTTTAATGTAGAGAAGAGAAGAAATTAGGTCCAGGGTAGTAATGGGCCCGGATAAAGCAGGTGAACATCTGTGCTGCTTTCGCAGTCCACCTCTCTTGCCTTGTCATCTGGTTCTAAAATGTTCCCACTGCCCTTCCACATCATCCCTGCGGACCACAGCCCTTCCAGGGAAGGTTCAAGGGGCAAAAACAGGCGTTGGTGTCAGAGACCCCCCACTGCGGCACTGGGCATCCCTACGGTCCCGGCAGTAGCCAGCTTGGGTGTGGAGATTTGGCATGGACCCAACGTCTTTTCATGCTCTTTCCCGCCGACTCCCCACAGCACACATGAGTCGGGTTCTGAAAGTCCATAATGACACGGAATTCCCACCCCCCCCGGTTTACACCAACCCAAAATAACACAGGTAGCCAACGGTGGAGCTGACGAGATACTCTGTGGCTTTAGTTCCCCAATCTCATGTTCTTTCTGAACATTTGTCTCTATGCTATTTTTCTCTGTATGTTTTTACCTGTCTTCTATCTGTTTATCTACACAGTCGTTATCCATCACTTCAACCAGTATTTATTGAGTGCTTACTATATGCCTTCGCTGCCGAAGGCTTTCGGGTGTAGCAGTACATAAAATAGAGACATCCGTGTTCTAGTGAGGATGGCAATTAACCAAAAAAAAGGATATTATTTATTGGATAGTGGTAAGTACTAAGACGGAAAAACAGAGAAGAAGGAGGAAGATAAATGTCAAAGTTGGGAAGATAAAGACGCCAGAAAAAGCCTCCCCTACAAATATTACATTGAACTGGCCTATCTCTCCTTTCACCGCTCTGTCCCACCATTCATTCACTCATTTGTTCATTCGTATATTCCTTCATCCATCATCCCTCCATCTGGCTAGCTAACCAGCCTTTTTTTTTCCAGTTACCCAGCCAAATTATACAGAAATGTCTACATCCGGTATGTTACACACCGATCGATTGATCTGTCCATCCATCCGCTTATCCAGAAATTGATTGGTTCATTAACTCACGTATTCCTCAATTCGTCCATTCATCCCTCCCTCCTTTATTTCTTCATTTATTTGTTCAAATATCCGTGCATAATATAGATATTCATTAGACCCCTTCCATTATCCCTCAACACTAGGAAAAACAAAGGAAGGGGGAGAAAAGCAGTCAGAATGGAAATTTCCCAGGCTGCCTCTGATTGCAAATTTTCCAATATGTGTTGTTTAAGCACTCATGCCCCTGTCGAGCCCCTGCTTGGACGCTGAGTATTTACCCTGAGCTTCAGAGAAATCAGATAACAGGGCAACGATGCCAGATGCCTTATCACAGCCTAATACTACTAAAAGGATGCTATCAGGCTTAACCTTGTCACCTGAACCAGAAATGAATAATGCACACCTTTCACAGTTAATATTCATCCAGACTGTCTCCATATATCACGTACCAAAAGGTCTGGGTCTTCTGTCTGGGTCCAAGAGCTTTGGTGCAATAGTCAAGGGCACGGTGACTTCAGGGCAAGATGGCAGGGCTGGTTCACACTTTGAAGTTCAGTTTGCCCGTCTAACCTCCAAACGGAGCGTGGGATAGGTAGGTTTTTTCAAAGGGAAAAGTAAAGAAGACCTGTCAACAGTCAAAAGCAAGATGAACATCCACGTGGAACAGAGATCTAACTCATGAATGAAATAACACCAGGGGCTGCCAGGTTTTAAGTCTGGAAGCAAACGACAGCAGGTGGGATTTCATATCCTAAGGAACAGTATTTTTTCTTTAACTTCATATATTCATAACGCCATCCTCTCCACACGTAATCAATACAAATATTATCGATGCGATGTTTCATATTCTTTTTATTGCACGAAATCTCCGTATGCCTGTGTGTATTTCACGCGTAGGGCACATCTCAATTCATACTAGTCACGTTGAAGTGCCTGACAGCGAATGTGGCCGGTGGCTATCAGTTGAACATCACAGTCCTCGAGGGTGGTTGCGATATTAGGGCCACTGGGCATAAAATGTAGGGAGTGGAGACGAAGGCCACATTGTCTCATTTGCCGGTGAGAAGGACCACCGGACGTTGACACAGAGCTAGTCACTTAATAGCATAGTGACCTTTAGAAGTAGGTATTTTTTTAACCCATTTGTAAGCTCGGGGAATCCTAGGCACAGACAGATTCAGTGTCTTGCCCACAACGGCGTAGTTAGGAAGCAGTTACATGTGAACTTGAGTCTGGGATGCCGAGGTCATGTTCTTTAGCATGCACCTGCTGCCTCCCTGAATGTTAAGCTGTGGATAAGGGAAGCTTGCACCCTATGTGATTCTCAGCTCAGCAGGCTTTTCCTCTTTCTACAATGACTTCCTGTCTTTCATAGCTGTGGGGGGGCTTCTCCTCTCCCACTTAGCCATCTGGTGCCATCCTCTCTTCCTGCCTTCTTTTCCCTGGTTCCTGTGCTCCGGCAGCCACTGGTCCTGAATATCCAGTGTTCCACCCTCCTCTCTATCCTCAGCCCCCTCTCCAGGGCGTGCATCATTTCTCCAGCATTTAGTGCACGATGACAGACAAATGGATCCTTGGAGCTGCCACCAGGAAACCAAGACCCAGATATTAAAATGAATTAAGAAAAAAAGTACCCTGTCATTTTCCTTGTTTGCTTCATCAACCCTCCAGTAAATAACCAGAAAACACTTAGCAAGGACACAGGCTTGTAGTGTAAATAATAAGACCCCTTTGTCACTGACAGAGCTCCAGAAGCCGAGCTGGAGATGCTGCTTGGAAGAGAGGTGAGGGGTTGGGGAGCCCGGGCCCTCCACCTGCTCTTCCCTGCACCAACTCACCCCCTGGCTGAGTTTCCTCATCAGCGAAGAGAACGAATAGTCCCCGTGTAGTGTATATACAGAGGTGATACATTGCTTGCTCGAAGCCAATCATTTTGCTTACGTATTATATTATTTATGCATTCATCCATTCCAAAGGCATCTATTGAACACCTGAAATGTGCCAGACATCGTGCAATACCCTGGGGATTCAGTAATGTGGAATCTCAGTCTGTTCCACACTCTCTTCCCTGAGCTCATAAACTCTGCAGAAGTAGAAACTGTGTCCATTTGGTGCCACCCCACCTGGGACAACAGCATCTGGCTGGTGTCAATCACATGCTATCCAAGGAGCAAGGTTCTTGACTTCAGGTTGCTCAGAATTCAAGTGAGGAAGACGATCAGTTAAACTTCCCGTGGTGAGGGGTAGGGTGGAGAGATACAAGGTGCCAGATGCCCCGGAAACACAAAGTAAGGGCGGCCAATTCGGATATGGATTCTAAACACAAGGTATAGCACTTAAACATTCACAATTTTATATTATACACCTCTGCAGAAATATTGACATCAATGACATGTAGTGTCATTCTATGAACTGAGACATTTGAGAACTGACTCCCCCCCCCCCCAACTCCAAACTTTTCAGGGGAAAGAGGCAAATCGCCAGAAAAGTTCCTAGTCTTGGCTAATGTCCCAATTAACATAACTTCTGCCAGAGGAAGCTCCCGGAAGCCTGGACCTCCTCCACCCCCCAAAACACGGACCGAACCCTAGAATAAACACCCATAGCCCAAGGGGCGCCTGGGTGGCTCAGTCGGTAAGCGTCCGACTTCAGCTCAGGTCATGATCCCACAGCTCGTGAGTTCAAGCCCCACGTCGGGCTATGTGCTGACAGCTCGGAGCCTGGAGCCTGCTTCGGATTCTGTGTCTCCCTCTCTCTCTGCCCTCCCTCGCTCTCTCTGTCTCTTGCTCTCTCAAAAATAAATAAACAGTAATTTTTTTTTTTAATTTAAAAAGACCCATAGCCCAAGACCCTGAGACACATCATCCAAATTTCCACATTTCTTCATTGGACTCTTCTCGCCAGTAGAGAGACTGTGACTGTGACACAGTCGAAAGACTTTCTGAGCCAAACAAGGGGTTTGTCTTTGACCAACGGTTTGTATAGATTCATCAGAAGGGCAGATACCCAGCCCAGCATGGCCACTGCCCTTCTGGTTAATCAGGAAGTCACTTTCCTCCTACTTTGGTGCAGAGGGTATAGAAATGAAAGGAGAGGGGACAGAGCAAGGGGAGAAGGAGGGAATGAGTGGGGAAGGCGTGAAAAAGAGAATACAGAGAAAATGGTTGGACCAGGACAGAATGCAGACAATCAATGTGGAAAGAATGCAGGGAAAGGGCCCCTGGGTGGCTCAGTCGGTTGAGCACCTGACTCTGGCTCAGGTCATGATCTTATGGTTCATGAGTTCAAGCCCCACATCAGGCTCTCTGCTGTCAGCAAGGAGCCTGGAGCCTGCTTTGGATCCTCTCTGCCCCCTTCCCTCTCTGACCTTCCCCACTTGTACTCTCTCTCTCAAACATAAAACATTAAAAAAAAATTTAGAACGAATGCAGGCAGAATAATAAAAGAAAGAGAGAGGAAGGACAGGATAAGGTGAGAAAGCTTAAAGAAGTAGAGGGAGACCCACCATGGGATTATTCATTATTATCTAAAAGATTTCCTCCCCCTCCCCCCTTTAAATATCTTGGGATATTTCTGCCTTGCAGGAAAGTGAATTGGCCAAGTGCATTCGGTCTCTCATATGAGAAAATATCTTTTACTCCAAGTTATAGAGAAAATGAATATAGGTTCAGAAATTATTTTTAAAGATCATAACAAAGGGGCCCCTGGGTGGCTCAGTCGGTTAGGCATCCGGCTCTTGATCTCAGCTCAGGTCATGATCTCCCAGTTGTGAGACTGGGTCCTGGGTCAGGCTCTGTGCTGGGTGTGGAACCTACTTAGGATTCTCTTCCTCCCTCTGCCCCTCTCTTTCTCTCCTTCTCAAAAATAAGTAAGTAATTAATAAATAAATGATTTAAAAAATTACACCTAACCAAATAAATAAAAGTTTAAAAAACATAGGCGCCTGGGTGGCTCAGTCGGTTAAGCGTCCAACTTCGGCTCAGGTCATGTTCTCATGGTTTGTGTGTTCGAGCCCCGTGTCGGGCTCTGTGCTGGCAGCTCGGAGCCCGGAGCCTGCTTCAGATTCTGTGCGTGCGTGTCTCTGTCTCTGCCCCTCCCCTGCTCATGTTCTGTCTCTCTCTGAAAAATAAAAAAACATTAAAAAAAAGGTTTTTTTTAAATAACAAAGCCAGTTCACCTCTGTTTCCATCAGGAAAGCTGCCCCTTTGCTTCACAAACATTTTTTGATGGTTTCCTTAGCTTTCTTTCTGCTTCCTGTGTACGTGTGGGCATATACACGTGTGCGTGCACGTGTGTGTGCACGTGTATCATGTGTGTGTGCTCCTGTGCACTCGGCTGCAAAGGGGTAAGCAGCGGTCCCAGGCAACACCTTCTGGATATTTCTCGTCAAACCGTGATTCTCTAAACATGAGATAGACCCAGAGCCCAGAGCATAATTAATCTACAACCCCCTAAACAAGCCTGTCTCCAGGTTCTTTTCTATATGGGGGCCTGGAATTTAAATTTACCAAACCTTCCATTTGGACCTGAAAACTGGGTCACAACCAAGAATGCTATCTTCTCCGCTCTATCTGAGATTTGCCAATTAATTTTTTTTTTAAATCTAAATTTGGAAACGGGTCATTAGCATATCATTATTGATGCTAAGGCAAGCTACTTTTTTTTCTCCCCTCCAAGAAAAAAAAAAAAAATAAATCACAGCATTTCCAGCATACATTTGTTAATATAAAAATTACCATATCAATAACACGTCATTATTCGAGAGAAACTGCCCCTCTCCAAAGGTTGCCACTATTGTTTGGTCCAAACGTGTATGCTCTTGGTGGAAGCTTCTATGTATTCATTATTATTATTGTAAATTTGCTAGCCTCTGCTCCTACCGGGGAAGCTGTCGTTCCCACCAGGGCTGACCAGGGCCCTCCCTCCCACCCTCATCACCCCCGCCCCTGTCCCACGCTCCGTAACAGTGACCTTTTGACAGAACTGCAGACTCAGGCGGTGGGGGTAGACAAAGGAATACATTTTCCAGTGAAGAGCCACAGTGAAGTTGGGCAGATGGGTCTCTGATATAAGCTCTTAATTAGGGCCGCAAGGCTGGTTGACCCCTCAGGAGACAAAAGGTGTGTTCCCGGAGCCTATGGGCTCACCTGCTCCTATGCCCTTCAGACCATTAACCGGGTGCCTCCCAGAATCCACCCTGAGAATGCAGTTTGGGGGCTCGTCTTTATTCTGAGCAAGAAAAATCAGCACTTGAGCATACTCTAGTCTCAGCTGGCAGATGGGAGGGGGTGGGTCTTCACGTCAATAGAATCCGATCCCATGTTTAGGTAAGACCCGGGACAAAGGTGTAATTGTTCCAACGTGGACCAGCCAATACAGTCATGGTGGCCTCGTGTTTGGGGGTGGGGGGGAAGTGGGGGGGGGGGCGTGAGGGAGCCAGCCTTGCCACAGTGCTTGTTCTTTCCGGAGCATCTGCACTTGTGGTCGCCCTGAAACCTCCAAGGACACAGCCAGACAGGCCACACTGTCTCCATTTTCCAGAGAAGCAAACCAAGGCTCAGGGACGAAAGTAATTACCGAGTAACAGATCGAGGGAACCGAACCCATACCTGTCTGCCTCCGAAGCATGTGCCAACGGTGACTGTTTCCATCTGCCTCACCCCGTCATTCTAACTCCAAGAGAAGCCTGTCGCTCCACAGAGATCTCAGAGCTCCAGTCCTAACTGTAGGTAGGCGACCTGGATCCCTGGGAAGGTTAGGCACTCCCTTTGGGCCCCCCAGGTCCTCGAGAGCAGGGCTGGGGCCAGACTTCTATTCCTCTGTCTCCCAGCTCAAGGCCATGCCCAGCACATCCTGCCGGGCTGAACACCTGTGAGGCAGGGTCCTCATGGCGCGGTCGCCCGCTGAAATCCTTCCCAGAGATCCCAGTGCCCTTTACTGGGAATGTCCGAAAGGGATCCAAGATGTTATTCATTCCCCTTGCCTTCCTCCCTCTCTTCCTGCCTTCCTTCCTCCTCTCTTTCCTCTCTTTTAAAAACTCTTTTAAAAACTACCTGGACTTGGGGCGCCTGGGTGGCGCAGTCGGTTAAGCGTCCGACTTCAGCCAGGTCACAATCTCGTGGTCCGTGAGTCCGAGCCCCGCGTCGGGCTCTGGGCTGATGGCTCAGAGCCTGTAGCCTGTTTCCGATTCTGTGTCTCCCTCTCTCTCTGCCCCTCCCCCGTTCATGCTCTGTCTCTCTCTGTCCCCAAAATAAAATAAACGTTGAAAAAAAAATTTTTTAAAAAGAGTCAGACACATAACCGAATGAGCTACCCAGGTGCCCCCACGATTGTTTTTAAAGAATTGCCTTTATGGGGCGCCTGGGTGGCGCAGTCGGTTAAGCGTCCGACTTCAGCCAGGTCACAATCTCGCGGTCCGTGAGTTCGAGCCCCGCATCGGGCTCTGTGCTGACAGCTCAGAGCCTGGAGCCTGTTTCCGATTCTGTGTCTCCTTCTCTCTCTGCCCCTCCCCCCTTCATGCTTTGTCTCTCTCTGTCTCAAAAATAAATAAAAACGTTAAAAAATTTTTAAATAAGAAAAAAAACTACTTGGACTTACAGAAAAGTTTGAAGAATAAGTATTAAGTCATAAGTATTAAGAATAATACAAACAACCCCTATATGCTCTTTGCCAAGATCCCCTAAGTTAACATTTACCACAATCCCTGTAGATGGATGGATGGATGGATATAGATACAGACACACA
This sequence comes from Acinonyx jubatus, assembly GCF_027475565.1. Classification (NCBI taxonomy): domain Eukaryota; kingdom Metazoa; phylum Chordata; class Mammalia; order Carnivora; family Felidae; genus Acinonyx; species Acinonyx jubatus. The sequence continues at coordinate 137,679,533 of NC_069386.1, read as the reverse complement.
TTATTATTTGGGTCCCTGAGTCATTTGAGAGTAAATTACAGACATAAGCTCCACTACCCATAAATACTTCAAGGTGTATGTCCCCCAAAATAGACCTTGTCACGTCCCCATGGCACAGTGGTCAAAACAAGAAACTAACAGGAAGATACCCCCAATCCCAGCCCCACATCTTACTCAAATTTCACCGATTGTCCCAATACCGTTTCTTCTTCAGAGAAAAATCAAGTTACTTATCCTGTCCCAGGACCAGAGCGAGGACACCACATTCCATTCGGTTGCTTGTCTTAGTCTCCCTCACCTGGCCCCATTCATTCTACAGTCTGTCTGTGCTTTTCATGAACTGGCTTTTAGAGGAACATTGGCAACCAGAGTTTGTCTGCAGTTTCCTGGTCATTCGACGCAGGGCTCGCATATCCCGTGGAATGCCACAGAAGCCACACTATGTTCTCCTCGACACATGGTACCAGGAGACAAGTAATGGCAATCTGTCCCCTTACTGTTGATGTCACCTTTGATCACTTGGTTAAGAGAGTGTCCACCAGTTTCTCCACTGTGAAGTGACTCTTTTCTTTCCCCTTTCTTTTTTCTTTTTAATTTTTAATATTTATTTATTTTTGAGAGAGAGAGAGAGAGAGAGAGAGAGAGAGAGAGAGGCAGAACGAGACGGAGATACAGAATCCGAAGCAGGCTCCAGGCTCCGAGCTGTCAGCACGGAGCCCGACACGGGGCTCGAACCCACGAGCCGTGAGACCATGACCTGAGCCAAAGTCAGATGCTCAAGCGACGGAGCGCCCCCCCCCACCAGGCACCCATTTTCTTTCCCTTTTCATTAAGAGTATCTGGTTATAATCTTTCTGGAAGCTGTGCAAATGTCCTGTTCCTCATCATACTTTGGTGCTTGCTATTTCTTGCCTGGATCAGTTTTTACTACACAAGTTGCCAAATGGTGACTGTCCAATTCCTTCTACATCTATTGGCTGGTTTGCTACGGCAAGAAACAGCTCACTCTTCTTTTGGCTCATTCACTTACTTATTCGTTCATTTATATTGGTAGAGGGCTAGGGATTCATACTCATCCAGTGTGCTGCCTTCGTTCTTTCTCCCTCCTCTCTCTCTCACGCACGCACGCGCACACACACACACGCACACACTCAAAGAACCTAAATGCAGGCTGAGTGGCACTGAGGGCGGAGAATAAAGCCCGTGGTGGGTTTGGGAGTCCGACCCCCCGATGGCGACTTGCCAGGAGGAGGGTATGGAGGGCGGGAACAGCCAGGCCTGCTAAAAGCCCCTGTGATAGGTTTCGCCGTCTCTCCTGCCCTCAGCAGAGAGGCTTAAATATCTCCTTCTTGGACAAACAGATCAATACAAGCTTTTTAACATCTTCAATGAGAGCTCATTAATGCTCTCTGGGTGTCCTCCTGCAGCCAGCTGACCTGAGAGGAGCAGAGAAAGCGAGCTGCAGACAGATAATTATTCCAGGGATAACACTCCAGATCAGCTCCTGGCAAAATGTGAATTGTTTTCCTAATTACTCAGGACAGCAGCTAGGAAGAGTGCAAACTAATTGAAAACACATTGTGATTTATTTGCGTTTGCAAGGCGAGCCTGTGTGTTGGGTTAAATGCTCACGGATGGGAACGTTGGGTCCCTCCTGGTTGCAGGCCACCCCTCAGCCTCACAGTCCATCACGGAGGTCTTTTGGGCCTGATGATGTAAAGGGGGAGGTTGAACGCTTTTTCTTTTTTTAAAGCATATATGAGAGATGAGACTTGTGAAGGCATTTTCAAAAGACTTGTGGGCAATCTACCTTTTGGGGTTTATCACTCAAGCAAATGGAACTATTGGCAGCTGGTGCTCGGTCCATACCATTTGCCTAACTCAGAATTGCTTCTATCAAACGGTCTTTGGCTCTGTGATCTCAGATTTCCCTAAGGCAGAGGGCAGCAAGAACGGTTCCAAGACTGTGAGGCACCATTGCGGGCCCTGCACGTGTCCTTTGACGAAATCCTGTGGGAAGATCATTCTCTCGGCGTGTTCTGGTCTGTTTGGCCAGAAGAACTTCACTTCTTCTGGACCATGAGAATCATGAACATCTTGCCCTTTTTGATCTGGCTACCAGGAAGCTCAAGGCAAAAGGTTCAGTTCAGTTTGATTAGGTAGGACCTTGTGTCCTGCATTCCCATAGTCATAATAATTTTTAAGCAATGCTGGTCCCATTTGCCAGGCAAATATTATTCCCCCGGGTCTGAGATTGAAGCACTTTAAGTGAGGAGTGTCAGAGTCCCTGCTCATGTTGGTTTGCAACGCAAATCCATGCCTGGCCCTCCAAAGGCATCTTGCTTACCGGGGCGTGGACTATTTGCAAAAGGTTGGCAAACCTTCTCTGCAAAGGGCCAGAGAATGAATATTTCAGGCTTTGTGGGCCATATTGTCTCTGTCACAAATACTCAGCCCTGCCAGAGTCACTCTGGGGCAGCCACAGACGATACTTCAGTGAATGAGTGTGACAGTGTCCCAATTAAACTTTATTTATGGACACTAAAATTTGAATTCAATATTCTTTTCATGGGTCACAAAATATTCTTATTTTTTTATTTTTCCTTTTATTGATCCTTCAAGGATATAAAAGCCATTCTTAGCGTGTGGGCCACGTAAAAGCAGGCAGTGGGCTGGATTTGGCTCGTGGGCCATCGTCTGCTGGTCCCTGAAATACAGACACAGGTGGAATAGGAAGGAGAAGAGATTTGTGCCCTTGAGGGTTGTGTCCTTCTGCAGGATGGATACAAAAAAAACAAAAATAAAAGAAAAAAAAAATATGGCTGTACAATTTTGAGCTAGCCAGAATTACAATTTAATACAAAATATTTTTCTCCATAGACACTGTGATTTTGCAAGCACATGCTCCCAAGCAGAAGTGAGGCCAGCCCCGTTTACGAGGACAGAGTGAGGGTTTGCACACGGACTGCTTTTTGCGAACGTTGTCCAAGAACCTTGTTCTTCTAAGTTATTATTGTAATCCCATCTGAATAGAGGACTCCTTTTCAACAGAGACTATCATTGACAGAAAGTCCTTAACTGCCCCGAAATGGGGTAGATCGGAAAAAGTGCCAAGGAAAGAAAGTTCTCTCTCCCGGTCATATTTGCTGTCACGTTTCCAATAAGACAATGTACATCACCCCAACCAACATTGCCACCGCCCCTCTCACCACCATCACCCCTTGTCACCATGACAACCAGGATCATCCCTAAACCATCATCATCCTTCCCATAACCACCGCACCGTGGTTTCCTATGCCTCTCTCCACTCAAGATGTAGACACAAATGTGCCTCTGCGAATCGTTCCCAAGTTCATGAGATTCCTCCCGAAGAAGAAGGTCCCTCTTCTTCTTTTAGACCTAAGTCTAAAAGCGTATATTTCCATGGCCGAGTAATTCTACTTTGATTTGTCGTTCTAAGGAAAGAATCCAAAGGTGACTAATTCTATAAAAAGATGTCTCCCGGGGCACCTGGGTGGCTCAGTAGGTTACGCATCCGATTTCGGCTCAGGTCATGATCTCACAGTCACAAGATGGAGCCCTGCGTCAGGCTGACCGTGAAGCCTGCTTGGGATTCTCTCTCTCTCTCCCTCTCTCTCTCTCTGTTCCTCCCCTGCTCGTGCCCTCTCTCAAAATAAAATAAACATTAAAAAATTTTTTAAAAATTGTCTCCCAACTCCTTATGCCCAATAATGAAAATTTTGCCAATATAGACAGCAAACAATTGTAAAATGGCCAGGTAAATAAGGAAATATCTGTGCGATGGACTACTTACAGCTATTTAAAAAAAGTTTCGCAATAGTTTAAAATATTGAAAAGTACATATTATAGAGGATGGGTGAAATTGTAAAGAATGCGAAGATTCTGGCTTCAGTTATGGGAAAAAATACAGAGAAAAACAAGAAGAGAGTAAAACACACACCAGAGTTCCAGCAGTGGTTTTTGACTAGATGATGCGTTCATGAGAGATTTAATTTTTGTGTTTATACTCATCTGCATTTTCCAATTTTTCTCTAATGAGAAAGTATTCTGCTTATAATTAAAAATATATAATTTTAGGAAGAGGTAAATGAGCATCTTCCACTCTCAAAATCCAATTAAAAAGAAAAAAGTCACCTCATCTGAGAAGTCATCTCTGGTTCTGTTTGAAATTAATCCCACCTCTGTCTCCTTTGGTTTCTCTGGAATATATAGCTCGTACTTCTGTTAGACCCATTTGATAGGGTAACATACACTTTTGATATTTGTATACATTCCTCCCTCCACGCAGGTGGCTTCTGGCCCAAAGCGTCCCTTTCCTTGCCCTCCTTCCTCCCTCGCTCTCACCCTCCCCACTTCCTTCCTTTCACGAGTATTTATTGAGCACCTATTATAAACCAAGTACTGTTCAAGGCACCAAGGATATGCTGGAAATCCAGACAGACAAAAGTCGCCTGTCCACCCATAGAGCATAGAGAATCCGTGTTATCCGGTCTAGTGAGAGGGACAGACGACACACAAATTGTAATATAACAGAATACCAACTTGCGGCACATTTCACCTTTGCCTGTAACCTGCCCCCGGCCTCCGTCGTGGGCATGACACAGGACCCAGCTGGAAGGGTGGCGCACTGGTGAGCCCTTCTCCCCAGCCCCAGAGCTTGGGTTTCATGGGTCCAAGGGAACACCCATGACAACACCTGATGCCTTGTCTCTCAGGAGCTCCGTGGGACCAGGGTGCAGGGCTGAGGCATGAACACCTGTCCACCAGCAGGGGCCGGTTCCCCACCTCTGAGCCCGGACGGGCCACTGCCCTGCCTGAAGGCGGGCGGCCCGAGGGCCAGTGGCTTTCAAGTCTATTATAAGGTTCAATCCACCAGCCCTCTGGGGCAGCCCTTTGGCTGCTTTGAAAACCAGGGATGCTCGCTCTCCGCCACGTGGAGGGACCCCTAACACGACGAGCCTTCGCCTTGTTGCAGATTCCCCGATCTTTCTCCCGGCCACCAGCAAAGCACTTGCTTCTCGGCCTTGGACGAGAAGGGTGAAAACAGAGCCGGCCGGCCCAAACCAGCTGCAACATTAAGCCCCACTGGGAAAACTTCAAAGGCCATCAACAGTTATTTGGTGATTGTATTTCCTCATCTGCATCCAGCTCCGCCCCGAAGGACTTGTCAAAGCTTGCAGAAAGGTGTCTGGGGCAACAAAATAGACTGGAGTCAGGAATAGAGGACAACTGGAAAGTACGGCAGGAGAAGGGTCATTGTACTGGGGTGAAGTTAGTGACCAAAACCAAGCTCTGGATCCTTCCCGGAAGTCACACAGGGCCCTGGGTTTTCCGGGTGGAGACGGGATCAGTTACTCGGCTCACAGCATCCCTAAAACAAGACAAATCGTTTCCTGGGAGAAACCCTGCCCTTTCTGCAAAGAAGCCCCAGAAAGTGCATTCAAGGTCCCCACAAATCTGTCTGTAGCACTCACAGTCTTGTGTCCCGGGGGCGACAGCTCCCACCGCCCCTCAGACAGGGCTGGAGCTCGGTGTGGGTGCTCGGAGCTGGTACCTGTAGGGAGGGGTGACCAGCAAAACAGTTTTTTTTTTTTTTTAATTTTTTTTTTTTAACGTTTATTTATTTTTGGGACAGAGAGAGACAGAGCATGAATGGGGGAGGGGCAGAGAGAGAGGGAGACACAGAATCGGAAACAGGCTCCAGGCTCCGAGCCATCAGCCCAGAGCCCGACGCGGGGCTCGAACCCACGGACCGTGAGATCATGACCTGAGCCGAAAGTCGGACGCCTAACCGACCGAGCCACCCAGGCGCCCTGCAAAACAGTTTTGTAAAGGTTCAAAGCATCTCTGCGCAGAGACACGGCCTTTGGACAGGCCAACCTAGTGCAGGAATATGTGCGTGCCAGCGTTTGGAGAGATGACTGGCCAGCCAGACCTGACACGACTGCCTGAGCATTGATGGGGATGGTCCGTGCAGAATGTTCTGGGGTCGGGGGGACGGTCCGTGCAGAACGTTCTGGGGTCGGGGAAGCACGGGCTATCTGCAGAGAGCACTCTTGATATCACAAGGTTGGGCATCCTGAGAACACTTAAAGGGAGGTTAAAGGACACACAGACGGGGCGCCTGGGTGGCCCAGGTCATGATCTCATGGTTCGCGAGTTCGAGCCCCGCGTGGGGCCCTGTGCTGACAGCTCAGAGCCTGGAGCCTGCTTCAGATCCTGCATTTCCCTCTCTCTCTGTCCCTCCCTCACTTGCCCTCTGTCTCTCTCTCTCTCTCAAAATAAATAAACATAACGAATTAAAAAAAAAAAAAAAAAAAAGAACACACAGACAATTCCTGGAACATGGCATGGAATGCACGGGACCTGGGCTGACTTGACTTGTGTGGAATTAAGAGAAATAGGGCATAGGACACTTTCCCTCTAAACAGACACAGCCATTCACCTGTCTTTCTCATTCAAATAAGGCAGCCGGTACCCAGAAAAATACAGTTTCCCAGAGCTGGGAGTATGTGCCCCACCCCCACACTGTCGAATACCCTCAACTATTTTTTGAATGCCCCTTGTGTGCTGATGTCAGGGGGGAGGCAGAGACCTCCAGCACTGAATCCCCGGTGAATTCTGTAGGTAAATAGCACAGAGATGGGAGAAGAAAGTTGGACCCGTAGATTGTCTGCCATCAACATGAGAGATGGGACGCCTCATATTCAGAGAGACTGACTGAGTGGTCCAAAGACGCACAGCAGGCAGAAGGAAACTGAAAGCCCCTTCAATTACGTGGAAGTCTCCAGACCCCTGTCTTTGCAGCAGGCAGAGGAAGACCTCCGTCGTGTCCTTCCCCTCGGGGTCTGTGGACAGTGCTGTCCACACACATGCTCCGTGAGAATGACCTGGAAGCCGAGGCTCAGAGGTCTCTCCATTTGCAAATGGCGGAGTTGGCACTGGGTCCAGGCCAGTCGATGCATTTAGTCAGAATTGAGAAGCTTTACTCCCAGCGCCCAGCGTATGATAGATTTCTGTGCCCTTTCTTCCTCTTTTCAAAAATGTTTAATGTTTATTTATCTTTGAGAGACAGAGAGCGTGAGCGGGGAGGAGCAGAGAGAGAGGGAGACACAGCATCCGAAGCAGGCTTCAGGCTCCGAGATGTCAGCACACAGCCCGACGTGGGGCTCGAACCCATGAACCGTGAGATCGTGACCTGAGCTGAAGTCAGACGCCTAACCTACTGAGCCACCCAGGTGCCCCCCCCCCCTTTCTTTCTTACATCAAGGGACTCAGAACTCTAGAGGGATAATCAGGATATTAGTGAGTTGACCACGAGGGGACTGACACTAGGCTGTGCTGAGAGACAGTCTCCACCTTGCTAAGAACACTCCTCCAGGGCCTGGAATTCTCTCATTTCCTGAACCCAGGATGCGCCGAAGAACCATTTTCTTTCTGACCCTCTTTCTCTTCCTCTTTCGTCCTTTCTTTTCCCCCAGAAGCCTCCAGCCACGCGGGCCCCACCCAGGGGATGTGGCATTTCTTCAGGAAAGGGGCAGCGCGGGGTGGCTGGCGGGGTACCCCTTTCCTTGGCTTGAACCCTGTCTGGCGTGACTTCTCTGGGAGGCTGTGATGGCAGATGGCAGGCCCCCATCTGGACCGCTCACTCCGAGCTGGGATGGCACAAAGATCTGGTCCAGGTTGTGGATCTGTAGAAAGCAGATGCTGACGTGGAGTTTGGGAACAAGATGCTTATGACAGACGAATACCCGGGAAAGGAGGCAGGTAAGCAGACAGACAGGCTACACCAGATATGGGCCCAGCGAAGCCTCTGGCCCCACTCTGGAAGGAACACCGCTCCGCAGGGACAGGGCGCAAGGTGGCAGGTGACCAGACCCAGGCACCTCCACCTATCTCCATCTCCAGATGCGGGCTGCCTCTGGAAAGGCGTGCGTGTGGGTCTGGAAGCCGGGCCCGTCTTCTGGGTTCTTCCTGGCAGGGCTCTCTGGGGACCCCCTCTCCGTATCTGCTCAGAGATTTGCCTACTTTCTTTTATTTAATTTCGAACACAGCCCTCCGAGCTGGGGGTGTTATTCCCATTTCATAGATGACAGATCTGAAGCCTGGCCTACGGTCTCACAGTCAGGGTTTGACTCTCGGCCCATCTCCAAAGCCGACACCTGCCCGGACGCCCCGGAATACCTGGGTTCACATCTACTGAATAGGTCTTGTCTCACGAAGATGCTGGTGTCATTCCTCAAGTCCTTATGAACCACCTACCCCGCTCCCTCCCACGAAGGTGCACTTTAGTCCCAGTAACAAGGCCTGCCCTTGGCTTCCCTGCAGGGCCAGGTGGGGGAATCCCCCTTCACAGGGGTAAGGGAGACCGAGCAAAGCCCTAAAAAAACATCTCTCCCATAGCCCAACCCCCTCCTCAGATAAACCAAAGATGTTCTGTCTCATCACACTCCGCCTCCCGGGATCAGAAAGCGAGATTTTTCCTTTTTCCTTTTGTGTCCCAAGGGAGCAGATGCATCCCTGGGTCAGAGTCCCGTGTTGGTCTCAGGATGCCCCGAGCGTCTCCCTCTCAAGGGGAAAAACAGGCAACTCTGTCCCCAGGACTTTCCGGAGACATCGGGATGGGGCCCCACGAGACCCCAACCACACATGCTCCAAATTTAGAAACGGGCCCCCGTGCGTTTTTGGGAACCCCTGGATAATCGCCTTATCAACCTTCAGGGTCATGTCCGGGGACACCTTTGTATCACACTGGGAGCCAAAGTAAGCAAATAAGTAAGTAAGTAAGTAAATAAATAAGTAACCAACCGTCAGGATCGGGCCCGCGTAGCATAATTGTATATTTATTCTCGATGTCGGCTTTGCCGAGCACCTGCCTCCAACAGCCTTATCACCGTGTGAGCCTGTATGGGAACCAACGTGCCCAGCTGTCATAGCACATAGCCTGCAGCATCTTCGTATGAAAATAAGGCAGCCAGCACCTGACTGGGGGAGAATTGTTAATCTCGACAATTTGTGTCTAATTTTGGGGGTGACCAGGCTGTCAGCTCTGGCAACCCCATCCCGCTTTGAGGTCGAAACAGGCGGCAGCTGCCACAGCCCCGACACTTCCCTTTTTTTTTATTATTATTGTTGTTTTTCTGGAGAAGGAGGGGAGGGAGGGGGCCGGGAGGGAGAGGGAAAAAAGGGGGAGAAAAAAAAAAAGGAAAGAAAGAAAGCGGAGCTGCTATTTTGGTCACATTTTCGAATCCTGTTTTAGTGCAAGAATTTAATTATACATATTTTCATCATTTCTTATATTCTGACATATTAATTAAGGACGCTCTAATTCAGCTTCCGAGCACCGTTGGCTTAGCCTGTAAAAACATTTTACCGTTTTTGTACAAATAAAAAATGAAAAGGTGAAGGTGGTGCACTCCTGGTTGTTGATACATGTGTGCCCCCTCCCTCTGCCACCCTCCCCCTTGTCGCTCAAAAGTTGGGATCATCGGTGTTTTATAAATAAGAGGAGGCGGGCTTTCCCCTGCTCCCACTTGGCACGGGCCGGTGAGCAGGCTGACCTTGGAAAGCTGCATACTCCTGACAGATGTGGCTGTCAGTCCGTCCGGGGGCTGGGACCCTAAAACTCTCAGGGTCAGTATCATTACGCCCACTTTACTCCTAGGTGTCTCTTTGTTTAATGATTATTTATTTTGAGACAGAGACAGAGAGAGAGAGAGAGAGAGAGAGGAGAGAGAGACAGAGCTCGAAGGGGAGGGACAGAGAGAGAGGGAGACAGAGAATCCCAAGCAGGCTCCAGGCTCCGAGCTGTCAGCCCAGAGCCCGATGTGGGGCTCAAACCCACAAACTGAGACATCATGACTTGAACAAGAGTCAGATGCTTAAATAACTGAGGCACCCAGGCGCCCCAGCTCCTAGGTGTCTTGAAGGAACAATCCAGTCAGGTCCCAGAATGATATCACTGTGACCCGGTCCTGGTGAAGAGGGGCCACTGAAGGTGTCCTGGGCAGAAAAGTCTACAATAGGAGGTGAGGGGCAAGGGCATTTGTTGGGACCAAGCCTGAGGGCTTGGGCACAGTGAAGGGGGTTCAGGCTGAGACATGAAAGGTTTGAACTGGGAAGGAACAGGGGCCATCAGGCGTCCGGATGAAAACCTCGGTACCAGAGACCGATGACAAGCCACTGGGCAGCTGCAGGCACATGTGACCTTGTCAAGCGGGCCTTCTCAAAGGTCACTCCGACTGCCATCCAAAATCACATCGTCCTGGTTGCTACACAATAAACATCATTATAAAACCGCCAGTCTCATCAACTTATTTACGTTTCTTACTGTGTATCTACATATATTTGAATGTTATCAGACTCTGTGTCCTGCAGTTTTGCTCGGGAGATCGGCTCACGGGGCTCAGGTCGGGAAGCCTCAGATCCAAGCTGAAATTTGTGTGCAATCTGGAAAGTCAAGGTCCACTATCAGCCGACTCCAAATGACCACCTTGTCTTATCTTTCCCGGCACAGAGGCCCAGCCACAAGAACATGCTTTTCCCTCTTCTGTTCCTTCCTCTTCCCTTCCTCCCTCCCTCTCTTCCTTTCCTTTGCTTGTCTTTGCCAAGAGGATGGTTAAAATCTAGTCAGACAAAGGACCTTCCTTTTATTAGGAGGGATTTCAAGCCTTAGCTAGGAATTGGAGAAGCAAAAACATACGAGTGATTCCTGGGGCGCCTGGGTGGCTCAGTCGGTGAAGCATCTGAGTCTTGATTTCAGCTCAGGTCGTGATCTCACGTTTCATGAGATCAAGCTCCACACTGGGCTCTGTGCTGACAGCACAGGGCCTACTTGGGAATCTCTCTCCCTCTCTCTCTCTCCCTTTCTCTCAAAAATAAATAAATAAACCGAAAAAAAGACAAGTGATTCCTCAACACGGTCGGATCACACAGGTGACCTCGTACCCATGTGATACTGGCAGGTCTGTCCAACTTCCTGAAGCTTCCTTTGCTCCTGGGAGCTCGGGTTAAAAACCCTTCCCTGAGGACCTTGCTAGTCTGGACGCCTGTGGCTCTAAGGCATCTTTGTGCCCCCAGTCTCTTCGTGTGCCTCTAATCCCTGCGCGACCCCAGGCTCACAGCATCACCGGGTGGAGGGGCTCGACCTCGTTTCCTTTCTCAGCCTTTCCAGCGTCGGTCATCAGGAGCACAATTATGAGAAGGGGGTGGCGAGGCCCCTGCAGAACCCTGCATGGGGCAAAGGATGGGCGCAGGATCATTCTCACCCCTGACCTTGGCTCTTCCGGTATCCCCCTTCCCTCACTTGTACCCCCAAATGCTCTCTCTGTCCTCCCCAGTCGGGGAGACCTGCTCACTCACACTGCTACGGGCCAGGGATCCAGCACGCCCTGGTTTCTCTTCCGTGTACCGTCTGCTGCTGGGACAGCAGACCGCCCCCGCTGAAGGGACCCGACAAAATCACAAGCGACTGCGCAACACAGGACTTTCCAGGGAGCGGCCCCACCTGTGTACAAGGAAGTTGTTCAGCTCTGCAACTCACAAAGGAAACCTACTGGCTTTCTGCGCTCCGGCCACCTCCTTGGGGTTTCCTAACAACCCACGAGAAATGCTGAAAGTCCCCCCCCAAATAGATGGCAGCGTTTGCTCCCCCCAGGGCACAGGCATGGGGTAAAGAAGGTCCCTTGGGGAAGGTGACACTTATAAAGCTGAGAAGTGGGGGTGGGGGGGACAGGGACGAGATAAGGAGAAGCCCCAGATTCCTGGGGAGGAGGGGTTGGGGCAGGTCAGAAGGCGTGAGATGTTCTCTATACTGTGTGCAACCCTTAAGGTCACTAAACTGTTGACTGTGATATTAATAGGTAAATTTACGTTATGTGGTTGGCATCTCGATTTTAAAACCCTGATTTTCTGGGTAGAGATATTTGAGGGGAAAAAAAGAAAAAACCCAGCATGAGGGGCATAAAGAGAGAAAGGGTCCTCCGTGGAGAAGGGGTGAGAGACACAGGCTTCGCCCACCTGTGGGACACCTGCCTGTGAGCGAGCCGCCCACCCCCCCCCCCCCACACACCATCCACACGCATGGGTTCCTGCCCCGCAAACAGGTCCGCCGAGTTGATGGGACCTCTCAGCTCACAGCCACTGATGTCTGTCTGGTATGGCCTTGATCCCACTGCCCTGATGCTTCTGCCCAATAGAATCTCCTCGCTTATCACCCTCGTATGGAGCAAGAGTAAGGGAGCCTTTAGACCAGCGGACCCCGTTGGGGACCCATGGCTGGCGCCAGTGAAGAGAAAGCCTGCAGCACTCATGGCCTGTACCCAAACCGAACTCTACCACCCACCTTGCCCTCGGCTGCTGAAGCCTGGAATTGTGTCTCCAGCATCTCCCTTCTTACCCCAACCACGCCTTCCCTTCTGTCCTTGGATATAATCGCTTGTGACCTTCCTCCAGCCTCTCCTGCGAACCCCCAGCGTGGGTCGCTTCTACGTGGCAACCTCCACGTGAACCAGATTTCACGTCTGGTTTGCACCGCTCTCTTCCATCCACACTCCGGACTTTGTGACTAGCTCGTTCCTTTGGTTCTGATGTGGCACTTCTTCCTCTGAAAGGGGGAACCTGGGGCACCAACCTGGAGGCAGGGACCCCTCCCGGGAAGCAGCCTCTAATCCTGGTGTGGCCGCTGCCATAATCCGAAGCGAGGAAAACTGCCCTCGAATTCCGAGAGCACTGAAGACGAGCCCCGGATGCTCTGGGCACCAGAGACATTGTGTCAGCGTGGGCTTCCACACCCCGTCCCCTTGGCCACGTTGATTGGCCTGTGACAGCAAATCTGTCCTAGGAGGCTGCCACCTGTGGGCTGGCCAGCTCTGAGGGGGCTCCCCGAGATCACTGCAGACCGTCTCCCCGCTCTGATAGAGCCGGAACCAACCAGAGCCCTTTTGCAGGAGGGTCTGATACGGATTTCCAGAGAGAGGCAGCGGTCGCTAAGGTGGCGACAGAGGTCACAAGAGAGGGGGGCAGGAAGACGACCAGGAGCTGAGCGGGAGCTGCCCCCAAACCGTGGTGGGGGGTTGGGGGGGGTGGTCCTTCCGCTTTCTCCTTTGCTGGAAACCACATGTTCTGTTAGAGGACACCTCTGTTGACTGAATCGCCCCGCGTGTGTCCGTTTTCCGAAACCCCAGAGAGATTCCAAAGCTGGACCCCGACAGGCAGAGCCCCGGCGGGACCCAAGGGCCAGAAGGGAAGGTCTTACCCAAGAGGAAGGAGAGGGATGGCATGCCAGACAGAGCCAAGAGACAGAAACAAGGCCGCGCGTGGACAGACAGCCCGCGGCACTTGCCTAGGACACCAGGGACGTCTGAGTCCCCCCTGAGGGCAGGCGGCGTGTGGGTGCAGAGGCCTGGCTCGAGAAGGGCCGGGGAGCGGCGGGGGGCTGGGGTGGGGGGTGGGGGCCGGGGGGGGGGCTCTGAATGGGGAGACAGCCCGTCGTCGGTTGTCTCTGGTCTGGACACAAACCTCAGAGAGAGTCAAGCGTGAAAGCCAGTCACCTCGGGCCTGGCCGCTGGCAGAGCAGTTATGAATTATTCGCTCCCCGCGAAATCTGCAGGCATCTCGACTCCCTTAGACTTCCCTAATATACTTTGATTCCAAGCCGAAATGAGGTTTAAGCCGCTGATAGCAAGCACGTCTCGAGCCACTCCGGGGAAGCGGGGGCCCTGTGCCACTGCCGGAACGCTGGAGAAGGGGGATTAGGGGTCTCGGCTGAGTTCTGCCGCGCCAGCTCCGGGTTACTATTAAGAGGCACGGATTAATATCAGGTTTCGGGGATCTGGTTGCTTTCCGAGACTGCTTAATTATCCAGATAAGTGATCGGTATCCAAGCATGAGTGGCAGATAGATCTCAGAGCCATCATCTCGGCTTTTCCTCTCCTTCCTCTCTCCGTTTTTTGTCTTTACCGAGAGAAAGAATTTCTTCATGTAGGTATCCCTGGATTTTTTTTTTCTTTTTTATTTAAGTGCTTTGTTAAACTTGAAACATAGACATCAATGCCGGCTGAGTTTTTGGTTCCCTTTTGGTTTGCTTTGGCACATCCCGGCGGGGGAAGGATGGGATTCTCAGTGGCCTGCTCGCCGTGGCCCCTCCATCTCCCTGCCCATTCTGAAGGCCCCTGTCTGCGAGACCCCAGCCTTCCTCTCTTGGTGGAGGGGGGGCCGGCCGCTCCCCAGGCTCCCATCACAGGCCGGGAGCATCTGCTCACCCGCGGGCAGAGGCTGGGGCGACAGGGACAGACTCCGGGGCGGGGGAGCCCGCCCCACGGCCTCTTAGCCTTCTGTCTTGGCTGGTAATTTTATCCCATGAAGACTCTTCCCCACCCCCACCCCCCTTCTCTCTTGCTCTGTCTTTCCAACCCGGCTGCACTTGTGTTCTTTGTATTACTTCTGTCGCCCTGATTAGTGCTGTCTGGCTCGAGGGGCACCCACCTGAGGCTGGGATTAAGGATCAAAAGCGGAGCAAATGGGGCTGCCCGGGCTGTTCCTTGCCTCTCCCGTAAACACCACTTAGGTCTCTGTTCTGACCCATCTGCCGCTTGGCCGGGTCAGACGCACTGTCTCTTAATTAGGAGCAAACTGTCCATCAGACACCCGGCCAGCTAGGTACCACGGGGACCCCCTGCCCTGGGGAGGAAGCCCCTCCCCTCCTTGGCACCCCATGCAGGGCCCCCCCCCCGCCCCCTGCTGCTGTTCCACCCTGACAACCATCCCCTCCCCCTGGACACACAGCACACCAGCCAGTTTCAGTACCCAACGAAGCTAAGACCTGTGCCGGAAGGTCCCTCCTCTTTGAGACAGCCACTCTTCCTTGCAGCTGCCCCTGTGAATCAGGCTCATGCGGCAGGCACTTAAAGACTCCAGGGCCCAGGCTCTACCTCTGAAGGTTTCAATTCAGTGGGTCCAGAGGGGTGGGATCAGGCACTGGCTTTTCTCCGTGTTTTTCAGGTGTTGAGATGGAGGTCACTGTCTCCCAGCGGGTCAGACCAAACTTCCCTGTGGGTCTCCTGCAGAGCCCTGTCCACCCCCAGATAAACATGAACAATCATTATAGCTGATGCCCGGGAGGGAGGCCAGAGCTCTCCAAGAACTGCCTCCCTCCCTCCCCCTGGCTTTACACAGGTGGCTCCCCAAGGCTCAATGGGGAAACCGAGGCTCGGAAAGGTGGGGAAGGCAGCCATTGCCAGTGCACGCAGGTGCCCCTCTCTAGACCATGCAATCCCCTAGGGCAGGGATTGTGTTTTAGACTTGTTTTCGTTCCCATAGTGGCTTGAATTGTGGCCTCCAAAAGATACGCCCACCCGGGATCTCAGAATGTGACTTCACTCAGAAGGTCTAGGCTGATGTAAGTAAGGTCAAGATTTCCAGGTGAATTTGTCCTAAGTTTGAGCGGGCCCCGAAGCCAAGGACAAGTCCTTATGGGAGAAGAGAAGGAGACACTGATGCAGAGAGGAGGCCATGCGGAGAGATGGATGGAGGCCGGTGGTCTGTCTACAGGCCACTTGCCCAAGGGGAAAAGAAGCACAGCTCCGAGACCCCAGGTCTACAGGTCATTTCGACAGACGGCAAGATGGGGACCGAGGTCCTTATTCCTTGCCCCAAAGCCACAAGGAGTTTTTCTTAATTTGGGGCCATGATGATGACGACCAGCCCATATTTCCTCATCTCTCCACAAGATCTGGGGTCCCGGCGACCTCGCTGGCATCCTTGGGATTTGCTGCTGTACCTCGCCCAGCTGCTAGGGTGGGGGACAAGGTAGGGATGAACGAGACTCCCTGCCCCCCTTTCTACAACATCAGCCTCCCTGTGCCTGATTCACGTGCTGAGATCTTCTGTCCACTATGATTGGAGGGAAAAAGAGAGAGGGTCTGCATTCCGCAGCTTAAAAGAAACTGTTGAGATGCCTTCTAGAAAGACTTGACATCCTTATGAACTGGAAACAGGGAGAAAAACCTCTAGGACCCACATTGACGAGACTCTGTGTGATGTTCTGCTTGTCGTTCCCAGTGCAGATGAGAGGACAGCAGGGTTAGAAGACCCCTCAATGGAGAAACTCTTAAAGTGGTTGGCCCTTCACCCCACTCTCTGTTGGTTTATCAAAGAGCAGCTCCCTCCACTGGGAAGAGTCCACTCAGCAGAGAGGAGAGGGAAGCATTTCTCCATCATGTGTGCACAGGATCCTTCCATCTTCATGTAAGCTTGGTATGGGGGCAGGGAGGCATGTTTCTTTGGGATTCTACCTTGTGGCCCTTTATCCCTGACATGTCAAGGGGACATCAAAGAGAGATCTATAGCTCCTGCCTGAGGCACACGTAGCAGCTGGTCCAAGTTGTCTTCTAGGGATGTTTTCTCTCTGCAGCATCCTGGAAGTTGCTGCAAATCAAGCCAAAGAAAATGGATATTTTGCCATTTTAGTCTTTGGTTACTTAGAGGGCAATTCACGGCCCACGGCTGCTTCCTAACAGGACAGGGGCTTCCGGCCACGTCAACCAGCGCTCCACGTGTGCTCGTGATATGCCGATGGCACCCTCTGCTTTAGTCTTCAATGGCTCTCCCAACCCTTAGGATAATACCGCCGTGGCTTGTCACAGCCTCCACCCTCCTCTGCCTTCAACAAACGCTGCACTTTCCTTCTCATTTGGTGCTCAGTCTCACAGCTTGTCTTTCGTTCCTGAACCATCATGGGCCTCAGGGCTTTGCCTCTCACTAGCCCCCCCAGCCAGGAATACCCTCCCCACATTTCACCTGGTCAGCTTCTTCTTATTCTTCAGATCTTAGCCCGATTGTCACGGACCCAAGAAAGCTGGGTCAGTTGCCCTACTGCAAATGCTGTGCTTCTCTCTTGCCTATGATGGCGGTAAATACAGAACCCTGTGAGGTGACTCAGTTGGCTACTGTCTGCCTCCCTCTCTGTCATCCCAAGGGGGCAGGAGCGACATCTACTGTGTGCGGCATAGTATCCAGGGATCCAGCCGTGAGCCCAGCACATCATGCACGTTGAAAGTCTAGTGAGGGGAAGCAAGGAGGCCAAGGCTAGTCATCAGAGGGGGCGGGCCGTCGACTCCTTAGCACCTTCACACAGCCTGTCTCATCCAACCCCGGCACTATCCTAACAGGGGGGCATTGATCTATCCCCTCACTGCCAAGGAAACAGAGACCCACAGAAGGTGGCCCCCCTGCCCACACCACAAGTGAGAGAGCAGGGTGTGAATGAGTGGCCAAGGAAGAAGATCCCGAGGTGGGTGGGCCATGAAGAACTTCAGCTATAGAAGGACAGCCTTGGGTAAGGGGAGCAGCCACTCCTCACCCAGTGGGGCCATGATGGCTGGAGTTAGGAGGAAGATTACAACTGCAGAAGAACCCACTGGAATCCTGGCTCTACTCTTCCTATGTAAGTCACTTAACCTTCCCTCAGAGCCCAGGTCTATGCCTGGAAATGGGTAATCACACGTGCTCTCCTGTCTGCATAAGCAGTGGCTGCCGACAGTTGGAGACCGTGAGCTCACTGAGGGCACGGTCTGTGTCCTCGCCCTCTGTCCCTCCCAGAGCCTACCGGACTCCTCAGCGTGTAGTTAGTAAATATCCTAAATTAAGTTAGAGAATGTAAAAAGTAAGAACTATTAACACTGTGTGGGCTTTATTAGTGTATAGAGCACCTTTACATCCACTATTGCATTTAAATCTCATATTATCTGAAAGTCAGATTGAAGATTTGAATCCAAATCTCATGCAATGCTTGTGGTCATACCATTTCCTAGAACATTCTAATATCTTTCTCTCATCTGATCCTATCTACTGCCTTGATTAGTGAATTCTGCAGATATTTCCCGTGGGCCTACTATGTGCCAGCCACTGTCCTAGCTGCTATGTGCTAGGAACGCAATGAGGAGGAAAGATGCATGTGGTCACTTAGAGGGTAACGTTGGCCTCTGGGCAGAGGTTTCCTTAGGTCAGGGCCTGCAGGAAGCATGAGAGGGATTCAAGGAAGACAGGAAGAGTTCCCCAGGCAAACGGAGCAGTAGGGTGGAGGCCCCTGGGTGGAGGCAAACGGAGGCCCTGGGTGGAGTGGAGGGTACTGAGCGAAGGGTCTAAATCAGGGGTTCTCAACTACAGGTGATTCTACAGCCCGGGGGCCATGTCTGGAGACCTTTCTAGTTGTTATAATTTGGGAGGAAGTTGCTACTGTGGGTAGAGGCCACAGATGGTGATAACTCTGACCTTGCACAGGACAGATCCCACAACAAAGAATTATCTGACCAAAATATGTCCAGGTTGAGAAGACCCAGTTGAGGGGCTGTCAGTGTAGTTAGACAAAGAAAGCAAATGGGGGTGTTCTGGTGGGTTCTGAGGTTGGCAAGGCAGTGGGAGAGTAGGGAGATCGGGCAGGGCCGAGAGTGCTAGGAAGCTTTTGCAGCAACTGAGCTAGAGATATGGCTCGGAGGAAAAGCCCAGTGAGTGTGGGCACACCAGAAGAGGGGGAATGGCCGCTGGTCCAGTTGAGAGTCAAGGCTGGATTTCTGGGCATGAGACCAGTCCAGACGACACAGGACTTTGCATTTCGATGCCCCCGCGATTGGTTTAAGGATCTGTTGTCTCCATCTTGAAATCCTTGACATTTGAACAAGGGGCCCCACTTTGCACTGCACTCCACCAATTACATAGTCTGTCCCGATAAGGAATCATGGACAACTTCTTCCAAGGGTTGAGGTTGCAGAAGAGAGAGGTCTAACAAGCTGACTTGCAGGAGACGGAATCAGAAGTGAGCGGTGGAAGGATGTATTATCGTCTTTACTGCTACCAGCAAGGAAACCCAATTGGAGAGACAAAGTGAGACACCAATGCCCTCTCAATCCATGCCAAAGACAGAACCCAGACTGAGATTTTGTCGTTGCTGCAACATTGCCTTAAAATGGGGTATCCACACCCCAGCAGTTGGAGAGTCAAAGCAGTTGGAACTACCACTGACGGCCAAGGATAAACCAGGACCATCCTGGGCACACCACAGTGTATGGTCACTTTTCTTAAAAATCGCAAAAGGTTACATGGATGTGCATTATTATGGTTATTGCATTAGAAAAAAAAAAACAAGCGTAATAGTAATCAACTAATAATTTTTGACTAATAATTTTTCTACCTTCATACTACTGGCTGATCCTGACTGTACAATTTAATTTATTTTTATCATCCCCAGTCCATCAAAGGAATGGTTTCTGCAGGCGGCTCACGGGCACAGGTGGTGTGGAAAATGTCACCGTCACACTAATCTTTTACATTTCCCCCCTCTTCCGTTAAGCTGCGGATCCAGGATACCCGCACGAGCGTTCTTTACAGTTAACGCCGAGGACCGCAGTCTCTTCTCCAATGGTCTGCAGCCACCACTGATGGACAGGTTAGGTTTTGGGGTGGCTGTGTCCATCACCCCGCAGGTCAAGCTAAGAGGATGTGCGCCTCTCATCTATCTGCGTCTTTGTTTTCAGAGCTTCCTAAATTGCATATGAATTTGGGAGGCTCTTCTTTTCGGCCGGGTTTGGTAACAGAAAAGAGCTAATTGGTGTTAGTCCTTGAAGAACTCGCTCTCTAGAGTTTCTCTCAGGTGGGCTCGCAGCAACATTGAAAGTTACGGGATGCCCAAGACAGAATGCTCAGGAGTCGTCACTTGGGGCAGAGGAAACAGAAATTAGAATCACGGAATGTTTCATAGTCTTTGTATGGGGTGTGTTGGGAGGAGATACTTGGAGAGAAGGAAGATCAAAGACTGTTATGGCTAAATACTTCTTAATTCTACAATATTTCCAGCACACCCCAAAGGATGGAGAATAATATGATGACCACCACTGCCTTCTGACTATCTACACATCTATCGAAATCTCCCTCCCCCTCTTTCTGTCTATAAAATAAATTCATCCTTGCCAATAGGGAGGACCTCTCATTCACCTCTTTCCCGAACACATCTTCTTCTTCTCTCCTTAGAACCGACCAATTACCGTATTAAATGTATTACTTTTCTCTCCCATAAAATTATACAATGTTTCTTATGTCCATGATCATAATAGAGACTACTTTAATATTAACTTTCTATCCCTTGTATGATGTGATATATAACATTCAGCAAATTGCCACCCCCTTCCATTTTCCTTAAACACTGCTAATTCTGGGATTTGTATCACGTAGTTACGTGTACCTCTATTTCACGCATTGGAACTGCTGTGTGATGGTCGAGAGTATGAATGTAGCACAATTTTAATGCATTCTTCTGTTGAAAGATATTGAGGTTGTTTCTGTTTCTCGGCTGTTACAAACAATGCCACAGTGAGAATTCTTGCACATAGCTCCCTCTACGTAGGGTTTCTCCAGGGTACGTGGTTAGAAATGGAATTCTTGGGTCACAGAACATGAATGTCTTTGATCTAACTAGATATTGTCTTTCATTTTCCACAGTATTGGTACCAATTTATAGTCCCGCAGCTATGTCTAAAATGTCCCACTTTTACATATCCTTGTCAATTCTTAGTATTATCAATTTACTTTTAAAAATTGTCATTCTCGTGGTGTTTTGTCTCCTTGATTTATAGTGATGTTGCATATCTTTTGACATCTTTGGCGTTCCAGATTTCCTTTCTGCTGAATTGGTTATTCATATCCTTTGCCAAGTTTTTCTCTATGGTTGCTTATATATATTTTTTTCTTATTGTTTTATGGGTATTCTTTACATATTCTGAATACTGATGTCCTCTTGGTTATATTCATTGCTTTACATTTTCCATTTTTTACGGTGTCCTTAGTAATTTTAGTGAAATTTATGTCCCTCCATTTTGATTAGAGATTCATGTGCCCTGTATTAAAAAAAAAAAAAAAAAAAAGAACTCTTGCCTAACTTAAGACCATAAAGATATTGCCTTTCATTTCCTTCTTAGGTTTTGCTTTTATACAGGTCTTTAACCCATTTGGAATGCACTTCATGAATGGAGTAATTCTCTTCTTATTCTCAAAGCAAAACCAATTATCTTGCACCATCCATCAAATACTCCATCATTTCCAAATTGTGGCAGGAACTAATAAACTATTCATCAAACTTAATTTCTCTTCCTCTTTCCAGCAAGCTGGACGGTCAGCCTTGAAGTTTGATGGTTAAATACCACTGAGTTCTAACCAACAGCACATGAGTGGTTATGATGTGTAAACTTCTAAGACTGGCCATGGAAACAGTCCAGCAAGTGCCCCCTTCCCCCTGCCCCATGCTGCCCTCCCCACTAACTTGAGTTAGTTGATAGAGGTGGACAAGGACACCATATGTGGAAGATGCTAGAATTACAAGATTGAAAACACAGGTCCTTCAATTATAGTTTTCAGGAGAAGTGTCTACCAATCAGCACTCTTGTGCATTATAAATGAATTTCTATTAGGTCAAAATGTTGTGGTATATATCTGGTTCAGCAGCTGGCATCTTCTGACTTGTAGTGCCACGTACGTCACAAATGAAGTTTCCATATAGGTATGAGACAGGTTCTAGATTTTCTTTATTTTTTTATCTATTTATTTTGAGAGACAGAGTGGGGGGCAGAGAAGGGGCAGAGAGAGAGGAGACAGAGAATCCCAAGCAGGCTCCAGGCTAATGCAGAGCTGGTTCTCATAAACTGTGAGATCGTGACCTGAACTGAAATCAAGAGTCGGGTGCCTAACCAACTGAGCCATTCAGGCTCCCTGAGTTTCGATTTTCTGTTCTGTTGGTCTTTATTTTACTCCCTGCCCCCATTGACACCCTCTCATTGTGAGTATAATTTTATAGTAAGCATTCATATCTGAGAGGTCAAATCTCATCACATCGTTACTTATCATTGTCTTGTTTTAATTTGGCCCATTGGCCTATCATATAAATTTTAGAATGAGTTGTCAAGCTCCACGAAATTCCCATGGAATTTCTTTGGAATTGAATTTATAGATTGAATTGGAAAGAATTATCATATCAACATCATTGTATCCTTCCAAAACACATCCTATATATATAAAATAAGTATATATACATATATATGCATATTCTTATTTTACAACACACATATATACACTTATTTTGCATGAATATAATTGCACATACACACAGAGGCATAGTTAAGGTTAGTAAAAATAGTAGTTCCTGTGGAATTGCAGATTTTTAGATTTACTACAAGGTCCTTTATATTTTTGTTGCTATTGCAAATGCTATTTTTAAAGGAACATTTTTTAAACTTTTTTTAAATGTTAATTTATTTTTAATTTTGTTGATGTTTATTTTTTTTGAAAGAGATAGAGAGACAGAACGTGAGCAGGGGAGGGCAGAGAGGGAGACACAGAACCCGAAGCAGGCTCCAGGCTCTGAGCTGTCAGCACAGAGCCCGATTTGGGGCTCAAACTCACAAACAGTGAGATCATGACCTGAACTGACGTCGGATGCTTAACTGACTGAGCCATCCAGGCACCCAAATGTTTATTTATTTTTGGGAGAGAGACAGAGAGAGAGAGAGAGAGAACACGACCAGGGGAGGAGCAGGGAAAGAAGGAGACACAGAGTCAGAAGCAGGCTCCAGGTTCTGAGCTGTCAGCACAGAGCCTAATGTGGGGCTCAAACTCACGAACCTCGGAGATCATGACCTGAGCCGAAGTCTGACGCTCAACCGATTCAGCCACTCGTGTGCCCTAAGGAACATTCTTTGATCGCGGCTCTTTATAGAAATGTGATCAATTGAATAAGTCAGACTTGTATCCAGCCAACTTGCTGAAATCCACTTATTACTTTTATTAATAATTCCAACTTGGTGTATTTTCCAATAATCTTATTGATATTGCCATAATTGTATTGATTTGTCTCGCCTCCTGTTCTAGCTGGTCCAACACAATCCTGGACTAAGTAGTGACATGGGAACAACTGGTCCTCTATTTAACTTTACTGGAACACAAATGTG
Organism: Acinonyx jubatus; assembly: GCF_027475565.1. Classification (NCBI taxonomy): domain Eukaryota; kingdom Metazoa; phylum Chordata; class Mammalia; order Carnivora; family Felidae; genus Acinonyx; species Acinonyx jubatus. The sequence goes on along the minus strand of NC_069386.1, from coordinate 137,656,524 downwards.
TTACTAATGAGCATGCCATTGGTTTCTGAAAGTTCACAGAGCTAATTTCTATTTCTAGTTTGCTGAGAGATTTTTTCTTCTACCTATAAATGGGTTTTGAACTTCAACAATGGCTCTGCATGGATTGTTTATATAGCCTTACTCCTTTATACTGTTACTATGAACAAATATATATTTGTCTTTAATTTAAAATTACCCTTATGTCTCGAAACTAATCTCAGATTGGTTTTTTTTTGCATATTGTTTAGTTCATTATGCAGTCTTTTATCTCAGATTATGTCATTTATATTCATAAATTAAATTTATTCCTAAATGAAATCGTCCATAATTTTATTTTCTCACACCCTCTTTTTCTAACTTTTGGCATCAAGGTTATTCCAGAATCACAAAATGAAGGATGGAACAGTCTCTCATTTTTTTCTCTTCTGTTGATCGGACAGGAGAAAGCAAGTATTAAATCCTCTCTATTTGGCTGAATTAGAATGTGAAATACATTGTTCTTCCTTTTTTTGTAACAGTAATCATTAACTAGAGAGTCACCATCTTTAACTCTATTTGGCTTTCCTAGTTGTTGACGAAGTATGTTTTACAAATGTGGTATTCCTAGGAATTTTTCCATTTATGTTTTCCAAACTTATGATTCAAAATTGTTCATAGCTTCCTTCTGTAATTTCATCCTCTTCTCTACTTGCAAGTATATTATTTTACATTACTAATTCTTTTTTTTAAGCTTCTCTTTCTTAGCTTAATCTTTATCACCAAATATAACTATATTTGTCCTTCAAAGAGTTAGGTTTTGATTTTGTTCAATTTTTTTTCTGTTCCTTTCATTTGATTACTTGAGCTCTGCTCATATTTCTCTGTTTCTGTCTTTCTTTTGCAAAGATTTTCTTCTATATTCTTTTTAAGATTTCTTCATAGGTATCCTAGGTCACTGATTTTGTCTTTTTTTTTCCCTAATAAAGGCAATTCAGGCTATTAATTTCCCTTTAAATATTGCTTTAGCTGCACATCACAACTTTGATTATAGTATGTTCATTGGAATCCCATCCTTATCCTTTTTCAGGTTTTTCCTATGATTTTTCTTTTTGCGTTTAATTTTTGTAAGTATAGCCACGTTTACAGACATGGGTGCACCTTTCAGATTCCCATCAGGAAAACAGAACCGCATTATACATTTCCAAAGGGGATTTAAGTAATTACACAGCATTACAAACTGAAAGACCAGAAAGCAAACAACGCTAAAACTCTGCGATTAATTACTATAGGAGTAGCTGTCGCCTGTAGGACTGGAATAAAAAAGAAAGAACTAGGTCTCAGTTGGAGTGGCCGGTGTTCTGCTGCTGGTGGTGCCTTGAGCAGACACTGGGTATTGCTCCGTAGGGTGCTGAATATCTTGAGGCTGGAAGAAAGGGCTGCTGTTGGTGCAGGACTGACACCAACAGGAAGACAGGAAGGAAGTCCCGTCTTCCCTCCTGTCTCCTTCCAGCCACCCTGTAGGGCCTCCTATTGGTCAAAACTTATAGGAAGTGAAATGACAAAAATGTTTGGGAAAAGGGATCTGTAAATTCCCAGCCCCTGCATCACAGAGCACAGTCAGTGGTTTGTGAGTAGAAAGTCAGTAAATAACCAACAAAAGATGTTTCTGAGTTATTTCAGTGATATGGAACTCTAATGCTTTTTTTTTTTTTTTTTTTTTTTTTGCCTGTGTATCTTGTTGCATTGAAAAGACATAATTTCCATGAGGGAAATTCAAACTGGGGCTGATGACTACAGGGAGAAATAAACACAATTCAGCACCTGCCACGTGCTGGTCGAGGGTAGCCTGGTGCAGTAAAAATAGAATGCCAGCCACATACGCAATTCAAAATTGCCTAGTAACCATATCAAAATAAAATAAAGCATTTGAAATTAATTTTAGCAGCATCTTTTACTGAACACAATATACCCAAGACATTAGCCTTTCAACATAAAAATAAGATCAAAATTATTAATCAGATATTTGTTTATTTTAATTTTCAGCTCTACATCTTTGGAACCCAGTGTGTATTTCATACTTGCAGCGTGTTGCAGTTGAGGGGCTAAATTTTCATCAGCAATGTTTTGTCTATATTTGGATTTCATATAATTTGTAGTTGAAAAAGTTGGTTCACATATCCAAGTTATTTCAAAAATACTTAAAACTTCCCATTAACTAAATCAAGTATGGGTTTTTAAAATATAATTAAAATTAATTATAAACAAATAAAAGTATTTTTTCTCAGTCTCAGCAGCTGGATTTCAAATTTTCTTTTTTTAACTTTTTTTAAATGTTTATCTTTTAGAGAGAGAGAGAGAGAGAGTGAACAGAGGAGGGGCAGAGAGAGAAGGAGACACAGAGTCTGAAGCAGGCTCCAGGCTCTGAGCTATCAGCACAGAGCCCGATGCGAGGCTCCAACTTACAGACTGCAAGATCCTGACCTGAGCCAAAGTCGGACGCTTAACTGACTGAGCCACCCAGGCGCCCCACAGTTGAAATTTTCAGTAGCCACATGTGGATAAGTAAAGGTCTAGAAGATACTAGCAAGAACAGGTTGCAATGCACATGTTTCAAATTCTCTTCAGTTGGGCCAACTATAAAGGTAAAATATCTTCTTCCTGGCCCTAGGGAATAAATACAAACACAAGTCTCTGAATGGAAAACCACAAAGACATTGTTAGAGGATCTTATATTTCTTCCTGAACTTTTGATCTCTAATTACAGATCTGAAGGATAACATTAACTTATTTCTATCTTATTTTCAACTCATCTATCCCTCCATCCATTTATTCATCCACCCGTCCATCCATCAATCCATCCATCATTCCATCCATTCACCCATCCATTTTTTTTCTTCCTGTATATATTCCCAGAACACCTATCAGCTAACTAGACACTGTGATAGGATCCAGAGATAAAGATAAATAAGACATAATCTCCACAATAAAGTAGATATAGCTACTACATAAAGAAGCTTTTGCAATTTGAGGTAATAACCGACCTGTAAACAAAGTGCATAATGAAAATAAATGAAGGGAGTGACAAATTCTGATGGTAAGTGGAAGAGATATTTCTAGGAGAGAGAACAGTAAGAGTGAATCCAAGCAAAAACACTAGGATATACTTTGGTAATTAAGAGTAATGTGGTTAGTGTGGGTATGTAGATGAGGGAATCCCAGAATTATGAGCTGGGCCCTATGCCCTGATGGCCTGGGCCAGGTGTCTGAGTTCCCTCCCGTGGGTGGTGTGGAGTTCCTGAAATGTATTAAGTGAGAAATGGCAAGATCAGACACATGTTTGGAAAAGATCATTCTCCCGGGTGGTGATAGCAGAAACAACAAACAACAAAATACTCACATTAGCTGTTTGATTTTCTCCCTGTGAGATGTGCTCTGTTATATGCTCAGCTCGGACCTCCTCTTTGAGTATTTGCGTTAACTGTTGATTCCCAGTGTCATGAAATAAGCTGTCCCTTGTAGCATCTTCAAAAAAACTAGTTGACCCATGTTTCCTGTTGAGAACCACAGTCTTTGGTGATGAAGGAATGGGTAGTAAATAACTCAGGAGGTGGAAGTCATTGACTCAATCCTGAAAGTACATGGTATTGTTCCTTTTTTATATTACCAGAAATATTTGATTTTCTACCAGTTCTGTCATGTCCATAATTACTAAATATGCCGAGGAAATTCCAGATAATACTCAGAAAACATTTCTGAGCACCTACAATGTGCCTCTCAGAAGCTCCTCTGTCTATTTGAGCCCCAGGTACCCACAGTGATAATCCTGTCCTTGACATACTCTTTATGGAGTCCTTCCCTTTCTTGTCTCTTGTCTCACACCCACACAGTGGTTCATGGGCCACTTCCCAAATAAGTGCTTGTACCCAATCCATGTCTGAAAGACTGCTTTGAAAGGAACCAAATGTGGACAGGGAACCCACCGTGCTTACTGCTTTGGCCAACACAGGGAAGGCCTGTGGTGGTTGTCACTGGAGCGTGCCAGTGTCCCTCCCACTGTTCTCTCCGTTTTGTGGGGCCTCTGAGCCATTGCATGTGAGGACTTTTTAAGAGTAAATCTGGAAAACTTCTTAATGAGTAAATGTGGAGAGATGTTGGGTGGAGTTTTGCACACTGTTTATTTTGTTTAAGGAAATGAAAGGTACATTTAGCTGCACCACTGCATTTCCCAAAAGAATTCATGGTATTAACACAGCGTTTCATTTTGAATTTACTCCATACTGAGTGAGGAAACACATTAGCCAGAGAGAGATTTCTGATGAAAAGAATCTGTGATGACTTAAAGGCCAAGAGTGTCTCAACTCTGTTCGCACCCATAAGAGCAGGAGTAACTCGCCTTAACTATATTTAGAGGAGAAGCAGAAAAGAGAGAGGAACGAAGGAAAGGAATAAGAAAAAGCCTGAATTTAAATCATGGAGGCTGCACCTATTTCCTTTGCATGAATTTTTAGACTAAGTAGTAAGTTGTTTTCCATAACTAAGCTTTTAACAAATTCAGTCCCTCTCTTAATTTCCGTAAGAATATCAGATCATTGGGTGCTCAACAACCATTAGACCTTCAACAAACACTGTGGGTGTTCCCAAAGGCTGAGGTTCCGGGGATGAAGCCCCCTCTTCTTCCCGTAGGCCAAGCATCCTGTTCAGGGTAAGAATGCAGTGAATTCGGATCACAAACATAATTACTACCTGCGATACAGTCCTATGTTTTCTACCATGGGGACACTCCCACAGTGAGCACCCCATAATATTAGTGATGATCTAGGATGTGTGTAAACTCTCACCTGAAATCTCTCTGGGGGCATAGATCCAATCAAATCATTGTCATATTTCAGCGCTGTGCTTCAAACCCAGGCAGGAATACTGAATCATGAGGTTGGACTTAACATTTCATGAGAAATTAAATCAGAGTTTTCTAATATGGAAATCTATAGCTGTTCTCTGCATTATAATTCAAGAAGTACAACCCAGCTGCTTCTGGCTCTACATTGGCATTGAAGGGGGAACCAATACAAAGAGAAGCCATATATATTCTCACTCATTGCTGCCAGATCAGTCTCCCTACATGGTGGCTTGAGACATTTCATTGCCATAAAGACTCCAAGGGCTGTCCTTATTGAACACATACTCTTCAGCCTGGTCTCAATGGTCTTCAGAAGATGATCCCAACAAGTTTCCATAGTCATCTCCCTGGATGCTGTGGTCAGACTGGTTTCTTCGTGCCTGATGAACACAGTTTTCGTTCTTTTGACTGCAAGAAACATAAATACATGTATACTTTCCCAAGAGAAATAAAGGCATTTTTTGGAGAGAGGGTACCATGGAATTCAGAGAAATCCTGAGCAACCAGGACTCAGGAGGGGGAAGAATCAGGGCAGCCAACCCTCGTATATGCTTGAAGACTGCATCTCATCTAGCTCTCTGCCATTACAAAGACTTAGGTTCTATCTGTTCGTATCTGGAAATCTCAGGTCATATGACAGAAGCTTTGCAGACAGAATAGAACTGGCCAGCTTTGCTCATGGGACTACTTTGGACCAATCACCTATGAATATAGGTGAGAAATCATGAAGTTCGAATATGGAAACTAAGGTCCTGGTCCTATGCATCTGGGGCAGATCAGCAAAAAGATCCAAAGGGAAAATTACTCCTCAAAGGTGTTTTCTCAGACCGTGATCATACACTTCACTTTCGCCCCGGTGTGTCACCCACATTCTTCTGTGAGATCATTTCTATCCTTTCAGGCTGACCTTGAACGAAGACTTCCCATATTCTCCAAATAAGATAATCTCCCCACTTTGAATTCTCATTTTTTTTCTCATATGACACTTTTTATTGAGATGCGATACGCATACCATAAAATTCACCCTTTTAAAGTATGCAAGTCAATAGTTTTAGTATATTCACACGAGTTGTGCATCCATCACCACCGATGCCGGAACATTTCTATCACCCCAAATAGGAACCCCATGCCCATTAATGTCACTCCTACCCCCCCAGGCCCCGAAACCACAGGTCTACTTTCTTTCTTTCTTCCACTTGAGATGATGTGTTCAGGGTCCATCCATGTTGCTTCATGTATCAGAACCCCGTTCCTTTTCTAGTCAACTAGGATTCCAAGGTGCAGAAATGGATTCACATTGTGTTTACGCAATCATCAACTCATAAACATTCGGGTGGTTGCCATTTTTGGATAATTATGAGAGTGCTGTTACAAACACCCATGGACAAGTTTTTGAGTGGATGAGTATCTTTCATTCTCTTGGGTATATGCCTTAGAATGGAATTGGTGGTCACATGGTCACTCTGTTAAATTCTTGCCAGTAATGTGTATGAGATTCACTTTCTCCATATCTCTGCCAACACTAGTCATATATATATATATATATATACACACACACACACACACACACATATATACATATATATACACATATATATACACACATATATATACATATATTTATATACATATATACACACACATATATATGTATATATACATATATATATACACATGTATATATACATATATATGTATATATGTGTATATATGTATATAAATATATGTATTATATTATGTATTATATATACATATATACACACACATATATATGTATATATGTGTATATATGTATATATAATGCATACATATATATGTATAAATATATATGTGTGTATATATATATGTGTGTATATATGTACATATAATATATTAGCTAGATGATAGATAGATAGATAGAATAGCCATTCTAGTGGGTGTGAAGTGATATCTCATGATTTTGACCCACTATTTCCCTAATGGCTTTTGATGTTAAGCATCTTTCCATATGCTTTAAGAAATTGTTTTCACAGTTTGGCCATGTGGGCATCCTGAATGATGGCATGGTGCATGCCCCAATAGACATGTTGCCTGACAAGCAATGAACCTGTCTTCTTTTAAGCCACTGGAAGTTCGGACATTTGAGGGCATTCCTGGACTAATGCTAGCGCCTGATACTTACAGCTGAATCTTAATTCCTTTTGTATGTTCTGTAAGCACGGTGCCAGGCACCTGGGAAGTTCATTGATAACTTGTAATGAATTTGATGGATTAAGACGTGGTTTTATCTAATGTGCTTGTAAATGTAATGTATCATTTACTGATACACTTTAACAAGTTGAATCACACTAGAGTGATCTTATTGTCACCACATTAATACCTCCACTTGGGTCAGCATCCAGTAGATGCTAGGCATTTTTTTATCACTAATCTTCAGAGAGACCTTCCGTGGTAGATATTGCTGGACTCATCTTACAGAATTGGAAAATAGGCGTAGAAACCCCGACATGCACCACACACGCCATCAGCCCTGTTATGTCTCCCAGCCCTTTCGTAATTAGAACCAATGGACTGTGAGAAAAAGTAGGTTGTGTCATAGCCAGGCTGAAACAGTAAAGAAACAGCACGCGATTCTTCCACGATCTCCTCTTTTATGGCAACCAGGGAAGTCATGCCTTCCGATGGCCCAGCTCTAAGATGAGCCTGTTTCCTGAGTGATGGCGTGATGCATGTTGCTAATAGACATGTCATACGACAAGCAATATCTTGTATTAAGCCACTGGGATTGTGGGCTTATTTGTTACTGAAGCATAACCCAGCTTATCTTTACTAGTATGTGGACATTAATTGGTTCGCCTAAAGCCACCCCACTGGGAAGCGGAAGAACCTAGGATCAAACCCCGGACTGTTTGTCTCCAGAATTCACTCTAGTCCCACTCTAAAAACTGCAAGAATGACCTTCGGGTGAAACAATTTACAATGTAATCCCATATGCATTCCTTACAGTAGATCCATAGTTGAGTTAACCTAAATCCCATGTGGGGTAGACTCATGCCTTTATCATCCACCTAAATGTACAGCCATAGTTAACTGCAGAATGTAAGCTGGTAGGTTGTAAGCATCGGCGAAAAATATACATCTCAGAAGGTCAGATCAATTCCGCTGAGATCTCAGGCAGGAGTAGAAAAGTCAAGGCAAAGTGTTCATCTTTCTGCCTCCCTATAATCCCAGGTCTCTTCCTTGAAAATGAAGGTTTGCTTCTCAGCAAAGTCAGTGCTGTGTCTTTAAGGACTGCTGAATTCCACTGGAACACTCAACTATTTCTTTCCACCCTCTCAGACCGATATTGCAATTTACAATTATTTTCACATCCAAAAGACTGAAATATCTAGGACAGTGGAATGCTCCAGAAAGAAGCTGTGGCCATGCACAAGTTTAATATATAAACTCGAGTAAAATGAAATAAAGTCACAGGAAATGATGGGAATACTTAAAGAGACTCCACCTTTTTATTTTTCTTCACCTTGTGTTATCGCGTATGCAGACCCTGCCTCCAGGCCATAATGTAATCCCTGCGAACATTTATTTTGAAGATGTCTTTTCACCAATGAACAAACATGAAAATTTAGGCTTTTAAAAATTAAAACATTAGTTTAAAAGGGGGCATTTTGCTGTATCACACCCTTTAGGATTCCCAAAGTTGCGCAAAATCGAACGTCCATGACCTCGCGAGCAAGTGAAATAGAATAACTGGTAGGAAATCCCATTGAGTCCAAACTGGGTGACACTGGAGTTCTAGAACCAAGGAGAATCCATCAAGCCTCAGTATTCCCAACTCAACTTACCAAATCCACACTTGGTCTCAAGGAAAACCTAGACCGACACTTGATGATACACGATCCTTACAGGTAGGTACTCAATTTCACATTTTTTTTCTTTGCATATTAAGATTCCAGAAAATGACAAGTTGGATAAGGATCCACTTTATGGGCTAAGAATTTAAAAAAAATGTTTCATCAGTTGCCCTCTGAGCCTCGACAGGGCAAATTCATCTTCAAATTTATCTTCGTTGCTTCAAAAGTCTAATTTGAGTGTTCAGCCTCCGAAATCAATTTCAGATGTCTCTGGGGAGCTGGAACAAATAGCTCGCCTGCACTGTATTAAGTGTGATCTGGGAGGGGAAAGACTCTGCCTTTCACACACTGTCAGTAAGAGGAGAATGACAGCGAAAAGAGAAAGAGAAAGAAACCGGATGTGTTTTGGGGAACATTAACATCATTTAACTATTAATATTACTTACCATTCAATATTCACAGAACAGAACAACCTGCCTTTGACCTCACTTTTGAAAAAACATATTGGTTGGTTTGAGGATGACATTGGAATTAGCCTGAGGCAGGGTGGAATCATGTCCTGGAATGGAGAGGCTGGGTCCCCAGCACCCTTCAGCTGAGCTTTTTATCAGTTCGCTGAAGACCGGACACATACAGCCTCCAAGAACCAGAAAATTCCAGTTGAGGGGACCTGACAAGGATCCTTCCTTTGCCAGCCTATTGCTCCTGGGGCGAGTGGCAAAGAGACAGCTTCCTTTTTGCTGGGCTCTATTAACTCTCTCGGGATTAGAGTGTCTGCCCATCGCGGTCAACAAGGATAATTTGCACAAACAGAACACAGAATTTGCTATTAAAGAGCTCATATGTGGGCAAAATACAAAATGCAACTTTCCATCCCAGGAACATGTACTCAGACGGAAAGTTACTCATTTTGCAAACTGGGAAACTTCACTGATGAGAGACTTTGGTTCGGGGGGTGGGGGGGAATCTACCGTTTGAGTAAGACTGCTCTAATGGAAAGTGGTGGGGAAAGTCTGGGACAAGAGCGTAAGAAGGCTAGATTTGAAATTTCTACTTTCCATTTCAGAGCCTGGGGCCACCTGTAGGTGATGTCTCAGAGGAAGTGTGAACACTCAATAAAATATGGGTCAAAATTCCCTGGCACCTACTAAGTCTCAGTGTAGTATAATTAGGAGTTAGTTGTGGAGGTGAACTAAAATAGGGTCTCTCAAAAGGTGTCCATGTCCTAACCCCTAGAACCAATGACTATGTCATCCTACATGACCCAAAAGAAGGGAGATGGTCTTGGCTGATGTGATTCAGTTAAGGATCCTGAGATGGAGAGATTACCCTGGATTATCGGAAAGGAACCCAAACATAATGAAGAGTGTCCTTATAGGAGATTTGACTCCACATAGAGGAGAAGACAGTGCAAAGGCAGAGAAAAGAGAGCTGGAAAGATGCTGGTCTTGAGGGTTGGATTGACATGGCCAGGAACGCTCGCAGCCACTGGAAGCTGGAAGAGGGCAGGAAAGGATTATCCCCTGGAACTTCCAGAGGGAGCACAGCCCTTCTGACACCTTGATTTCTACCCAGTGACACTGATGTCCAACATTTGTCTTCCAAAACTGAGGGAATAGCTGTCTATTGTTTTGCCCCAGCAAGTTTGTGGGTTATTTGTTACAGCAGCCACAGAGAGCTAATGTATGTGTTTAGATGTTATATTTTGATATTATAAAAGACATTTTTAAATGTGACTTTCAGTGACTTCTTCCAGGTAGAGTCTGCTCCGATTTTTTTTTAATGTTTGTTTACTTACTTTGAGAGGGACAGAGTATGAGAAGGGGAGGGGCAGAGAGAATGAGAATCCCAAGAAGGCCCTGTGCTGCCAGTACAGAGCCTGACCTGGGGCTCAACCTCATGAACTGTGAGCTCATGACCTGAGCCAAAATCGAGAGTGGGATGCTTAATCAGCTGAGCCACCCAGGCACCCCAAGTTTGCTCCATTTAATCAGAGTTTGTAGGAAAATCTTGGTAGTAGGAGATCACATACTACTTCCCTTCGCACAACCTGTACCACCCAGGAAATGTCTCTTTATTGCTCTCACTTTCTATCTTCAGGTCTGCAGATTTTGCACAATGCCCTTCTCACGTCCTTCAAAATGGCCTTATGAAAAGAGGGCCAAGAAGAAGGCTGGAAAGTGTTCCTTGAAACACTTGAGAATGTGACACTTGAACCAAGCTATAGAAACAGTCCTTTCCTCTGGTTGTCTTGCTTTCTTAAAGAAGTATTGAGGCCCATTCAGTGCTAGACCCTGAGCTCCCTGTGATGAATGTTTGCTCCTGAGACCGCAGAGCTGAGTGAGAAAGAAAGGTGGAGGGATATGAACAACATCAACACAAGATGAGGAGATGTTGAGAGACAAAAGTAAATATTGCGGAAGGCTTCCCAGAGGAAGTGTGGACATATGGAATTTTAAAGAATGAAAAAGAGTGTGGTCAAGGAGGAGGGAATACGAGGCAGAGGAATGTGCAAAGGAGGAGAATCTCACAAGCAACCCAAGTCAGAGAAACAAGGCAGAGTCACATCAAACATGGCGGCAACTGGTGGGAGCTCCCTGGCCTGGACCACAAGGTGGAAAGAAGACCTTGGCAGGACTTGGGGGGGGGGGGGCGAGGTTACAAGCGCGGGCTCTGGGACGAGAACATTTTCCAGATTTTCCACTTTCAGGTTACGACGACGATATTTCGGTAGAGGTGCAAAGGTCCCAGTCATGCCTGTTGTCTCAACACAATTAGCAAAGAACCTCTCTTTGGCTATCAAGACCATCTGACCTAGGATGATAAATTAGGTGGTCACCCATTGCCAGATGTATACCCAAACTCATTAGCTTCTACGACCTTTGTTTTCTTTGTTGTGAAATCAGCGAAATAAAATAACACTCTACAGTGTGGCTGTGAGGATTAAGTTAGATATTTATGCACAGTGTACTTAATTCTTTGTAGCATATATTAGATAAGCAATAAATGGTAGTATCGTTATTATCATAGACTATTTGGGGAAATCTGTTGTTGTTTTTTTTCCAGGCAATATGGAATTCTCTAAGATTTTTCAGGGGTGCCTGCGTGGCTTAATTAGTTGAGGGTCCCACTCTTGATTTCAGCTCAGGTCATGATCTTACCATTTGGGGGTTCGAGCCTTGCATCAGGCTCTGTGCTGGAAGTACTGGGCCTGCTTGGGATTCTCTCGCCCTGTCTCTCTGTCCCTTCCCTGTTAACCATTACACACTCTCTCACTCTCTCTCTCAAAATAAATAAATAAACTTAAAAAAAAAAAAGACTTTTCAATAGAAGAGGCACAGGATAGATCATACCTCAATTTTTGTGGGCCACCACGAGCTGTTGGTGGTTTATCTGTCCAAGACTCATCAGAAACGTGTCTAATTAATTTCCTCATTCTTTCATCCATCCATCCATTCATTCGTGCAATCAAAAAGCAATGTTGCTTTATAACTGTTCACTAACCTGATGACCTTGAAAAAGCCATTGACCTCTGAACATCCCTTTCCTCATCTGTCAAAACCAAGCTTCCTACCTCACAGTATTATTGAGGAGGTTAAATGAATTAATGATAATGATAATAATAATAATAATGAAAATAAGGGGCACCTGGGTGGCTCAGTCAGTCAAGCGTCCGACTTCGGCTCAGGTCATGATCTCATGGTTCTTGAGTTCGAGCCCCGCGTCAGGCTCTGTGCTCACAGCTCAGAGCCTGGAACCTGCTTCAGATTCTGTCTCCCTCTCTCACCTCCCCTTCCCCGCTCATGCTCTGTCTCTCTCTCAAAAAAAAATGTGTATCTATATTAAATAAATTAATAATAATAATATAATAAACAATTTTAAGAGTGTTCAGCACATGTTATCCATTACCATTAACTCTTTATATAATTAAAACCTACATTTGCTACTTGTGAGCCGAATAGACTTAGGTAAGTGGCAAATTCTGTGACCCACCCTCCCCCCAACTGACTTCGATACAAAAACAGAAGTTACAGCCAAAATCGTGTGTGGCTCTGAGAGTTCCATGAGAAAACACATGGCAGAGAGCCTGGCGTCTCGTCCCCTTAATGGGCACACTTTCTGCCTCAGTAGATTTACAGATTGCCTTCACATCATCCCTCCCCGAGTTACTCATAGTTGGCTTAAGAGTGAGTATTTTTATTATTTATAATGGAGGATGGGTCCCAGAAGCCACTCAGACCACTTGCTAACTTGAAACATAGTGACATATAACAAAGAGGCAGAGGTCACCGGCCTCTGGTCACCGCAAAGTCGTTTGCCAGGCTGGGCCCCCTGCTCCGCTGCCGACAATGTTTCTTTTCTACCATACAATTTTACCTAATGGGGCCCTGAATAACACGCTCTTCTAGAGAACGGGATCAGAGGAAACATTGAAAACAGCCATTTGTGAATATCCGTTTCTCAAACGTGCTGCCGCAAAGCCGGGGTAGGGTTCCCTCAGATCCAGTGACCGCAGGACAAGGGGCAGAAAGATCATTCCATCACTCAGATGACTCCATGTGAATGGATCTGGTTATCGTATTTCATTTTGTTTTATTTTATTTTATTTTATTTTATTTATTTTATTTTATTTCATTTCATTTATTTATTTATCTATCTATCTCTCTCTCCATTTATTTATTTTATTTTGGCGTCAGGAGACTCAATGGCTTTGAATCCTGTAAATCATCTCTCTCCGGGATTTCCCAGTTTACTTGGTCAATACAAACAGAACAATGGCCTAAGCTGCGTGGAAACTTTGATGTTCTCCGTCATTGTTGGCACACAATAGCACTCAGATTGACCTACTTCCGTGTGCCTTTCCTCTCTGCTGCCCGATAGGACTCTGGCCGTATTTACAGACTCTGCAGAAAACCTGGATTTAGATAGCACTTCCCTGGGGAGAAATTATTAGCACTAATCCTTGTCTTGGAACAAAGCAAACCTGTCGATGGGATAATGGAGCTCAGATACCTCCCAGCACCTGATCTGCCTTCCAGCCATGGGTCCCAGCACAAAGCCACTTATAAATCCAGGCTGCTCACCTGGCAAGGGTCACCGTATTAATATGCTAATTGCAGGACAGTGCGCCAATTACGCTGTTTTTATAGATCCTCAATTAATTACAGAAAGATTAAATGTCATTTGATCATGTCGTCTACCCGACTCAGAGCCCATGATGACTCAGGGCTGGCATCCTCAACACCTCCAGATGTTGTAAAGGTTCCGCATCAATTAGCCCTGACTTGACTTAATTGTCCTTTTTCTTCCTCAATCTTCAGCTGAGGCCTTAATGGTCACAGCTCAGGGAGACATCCGTCTTGGAAGTCAGGCTGAGGGCAGCAAGAGGTAGGAACCACAACCTGACCGACGGAGTCTCTGTTCCAGTTGTAGCCTTACAAGAACCTGTTCAGCCCAGCAAAAACCAGGCCAAAGGTAGGTAAACCCAAGTGGGAATTGCTCCCATGGCCTACTTGTGGGGTGACCAACACATGGCACGACCTGGACGGAGAGGAATCTGCCAGTGCGTCCCAAATCGCCAAAAACCCATAGAGAGCATTTGTCTGGAAAATTCCGATTTAGGAACTGAAGTTGAGACGACTGCTAGGGGAGTGTGCAGAGGTATGTGCATGGGATGTTGGCATGACATTATTGATAAAGTGTAGGGATGGAAACCACCTAACAGCCATTGCTCGATAAACGGCTCACTGTAGACTTCTGCGTGAAACACTCCCCGCTACGTGATATTATATAGTGTACTGCTCTTTTGTGACACAGAAAAATATTTACAGAAAATCAAACTTAAAAATCAGGCGATAACATTATTATATAGGTTGGCTCTATTGTTATAAAAATATATAAAAGATATCCATTAATAATACTTACGGTGCAGTTTAGGTCATAGGCTTAAAGTGCTTTTGGCTGTCTTTTCTAAGCACAGAGTACTTTTCCCCCATCATTTTTGTATCCTTTTTTTAATAACAACTTTTTTTGATGTAGAAATCACACACCGTAAAACCTACACTTTTTTTTAATGTTCTTAAGTTTATTTTTTGGAGAGAGATAGCGTGAGTGGGGGTATGTGCACAAGTGGGGGAAGGGGAGCGAGAGGGGAGAGGGAGAGAGAGAGAGAGAGAGAATTCCAATCCAAGCAGTCTCCATGCTCAGCACAGAGCCCAAGGAGGGACTCGATCTTACAAACCATGAGATCATGACCTGAGCTGAAATCAAGAGTAGGACGCTTAACCAACTGAGCCACCCAGGCTCCCCGAAACTTACCCTTTTAAAGTGTGCCATTCCTTGTTGTTTAGTATATTCACAAAGTTGTGCAACCCATCACCAGATCTAATTCCAGAACATTCATAGTGCTCTAAAAAGAAATCTTGTACTTACTGTCCATTTCCCACTACTCCCTATCTCTAGCAACTGTTAATCTACTCTCTGTCCCTATGGATTTGCCTGTTCTGGACTTTCATATAAATGGAAATATACAATATGAGACATGGGGCATCTGGCTTCTTTCACTTGGCGTCATGTTTTCAAGAGTCAACCACACTGTAACACGTATCAGAACTCCATTCGCTTTTATGGTCAAATAATATTCCATTTTATGGAGGTGCCACATTTTGTGTATCCACTCATCTATTTGTTGATGGACATTTGAGTTGTTTCCACTTCGTGGCTCTTACAAATGGTTCTGCTGTAAACATCTGTGTATAACTTTTATGTGGACATTTATTTTCAGTCTGCTTGAACACACGTCGAAGAGTGGAATTTCTGGGTCATGTGATAATTCTCTGCTTAAATTTTTGAGGAGCTACCAGACTGTTCTCCAAAGTAGCTGTGCCATTTTACATTCCCGCCAGCAACGCATGAAGGTTCTAGTGACCCCACATCATCTCCAGCACCTGTATTGTCCGTTTCTTTTATTATAGGCATCTTAATGGGCGTGAAGTGATATCTCATTTGTGGTTTGGGTTTGCACTTCCTTAGTGGCTAATGATGTTGAGTCTATTTTCATGTGCTTGTTGGCTTTTATCCATTGGCCCTTAATCCCTTTGTGAAAGCCATGCTGGGCCCGCGAGACTTCATTTCCCAGTGGCTACCCTTCCTGTATTTAAGAACAGTGGCTCTGGGTACCAGCTACTTTCTCCAGGCTCCACCTTCCTACCCGTTGGTACCTACAAATACACATCCCTTCCTGTTCAACTCCATGGAGAACAGAAGAATCACCTCCTCCCTCCTGGACACCATCCTCTTGCACACCCACTCTGGGGGTCATTCATTCATCCACCCGATTCCAGCTTCTCTGCCACACACTCGTCTGAACAGAAACAATGAGTATGTGTTCGCAGGGCAACGAAGATTCTTTGCTCGGCCAAACTTTACTCAGGCCCTGAACCTTCTGAGCCCATCAATATCCTTCCTTGTAAAATCCAGTTTTAGCAAGAACCCTGTTAAGTCAGCTTAGCAAAAATCACGCACCCTCCATATCTGATCCCCTTTGAAATTTGAAAGGTTCCTCGTCCTCCATCCCCCTCCCAGGAGGATGTCTACTCACTCTGGCCTGTCTACAGCAAGATTCCCGTTGGCCAGTTTAGCCAGAGTCCTCTTTTATGCCTGGTGTTTCCTCTAGGACATTTTCCACTCACTGATCCCCACCGCACTCCACCCATGCTGTATGTGGACTTGAGCCCACCCTCTCTTCCCCACCGAAAATTATATTGCAGTGGTCCCTAAGCTGATCAGGAGGGTCCTGAATAAAGTCTGCTTTTCCATCTTTAACAAGTGTCATAAATAACGTTGTCTTTAATAACGGCTCCTGAAAAGGCGTGTTAGCACAGACTAAGCCCGACTTATGTCCTCTGCCCACGTGCCATGTCTGCCTGTGAACAAGGAGTTGTGTGCGATTGTATGTGTGTGTGTGTGTGTGTGTGCTCTATTTTCCTCATTTTCACAAATTTCCACATGCAGGAGCACCAACTCTGCCTCCGTAACATGGCCCACCGGGACCTGACCTCTGCTCAGCTTCCTCCCTGGCCTCCCTGCCTCCCTCCTTCCCAATGAACAGCTAGAGAGACTGAAAAGTAATATGAGACCCTTCCCTACTTCAGTCTCTAAACTTTACACTCCTAAACCCAATGGGAAGCGGTCTGGGGGTGCCCTGCAGGAGCTGAATGGCTGACTTCCCCAGGCCATCTGGCCCTCTCTCCTCTGCCCTCACACCCCAGGCTCCCTGGCCTTTGGTCTCTAGAGTGTGCCAGGCTCTCTGTCAGCCAGGAGTCCTCCATCACGCTCTCCCCCCTCCCTCTCCCCATGCTTCCTGGTCATCTCTTACCCATCCTTAAAACCTAAGGAGTCATTCCCCCATTTCCCCCAGCAAGGTCTTCCCTGCTCGGCCACCTGCCCATGCACACATCTTGACAATAACAGTCACAACCACCATTTGCCCGTGTGTGTGTGCATGCTTCCACACATTCCACAAAAATAAACACACGTAATCCTAACTTGACTGGTGAAGAAATTGAGGCATGATGTTAAAAACAAACAAACAAACAAACAAACAAAAACAGGCATCTCGCTGACATTCACACAGCCAGTGAGAGGTGGATCCAGGATTCATACTCTCTGACTCCGTAAGTCTTGCTCCTAACCATTCTACTCCTCTCATGTTCACCGTCTCCCCTCTAATACACCCTCTTCTTTCTCTTCGTATTATAATGCAAAATAACTGGTCCCTGCCAGTTATTGTTATCTATCCATCCATCCAACCACCCACCCATCCATGCAACCCATCCATCCCTCCACCTACCTACCCATCCACCACCCTATCTATCTATCTATCTATCTATCATCTATCTATCATCTATCTATCTATCTATCTATCTATCATCTATTTATATTCTGACTTCTTCTACAGACTATGAGCTCCATCCAGAGAAGGGGTTCCCAACTGTTTTGTTTACAACCATATAATCAGAGTTACTGCGGCAGTGACTCATGTACCTGGCTCGGTGTTGACTGTCAGGGTGTGCCGCACGATTCAATGAAGGAATGGATGCCCGCCTCTGTTGTAGGCACTGGGTGTGTAAAGGAGGTGTGAAGAAGGTCCCTTGACTTGAGGAGGTCACAATGTGTTGTGGAAAGGGACCCCATCAACACAGCATGGTGAGAAGCTGAGGTGAACACCAGATGGGGGGAACGCTCAGTCTGCTGGGGGCGGGGGCTGGGAAGGACTTCCCGAGGGGGAAACCCATTCGCAGTTGAGTTGTGTCTGCCAACCCACACCCCTGACTGGCATTGGCTTAAGCCCCCCTCCCCACCCCCGCCACCCAGGCTTTTTCATGGAGCTGTCTGGGAAATAAATGGCCCTGGGAACACAGGACTGCCTTTCCACATTGGAAAGGCTGTCACTTTTACAAGGGGACTGACTCATGCTGTAAGGCTCTAGGAGACAGAAACCACAGATGCTGGCTCAGAAGAAGCTCCAGGCAACATGAGAAGCACAGCAGCGTGAGATCCCCCAGTTGTGAGGCCCGGGACCTGGAGAAGCCTAGATGACCTCATGTCAGAGCTGCGGACTTGGAGATTTCTGAACTGGGAACCAGCGGGGAGATGATGCCCAGAACTCGCTTCCAGCTACCCTCAACTCCAATGCTTTTGTGCTCCTGAGGGTATACAGAGCACCAAGTCACTAATTAAATATTGCCTCTGTGTATAATCTGTGTAGGGAAAAGTCAAGTATCCAAGGGGTCCACCAGGTTTGGCGAAACAAAGTCAATATTTGTGTAGACCTACGGTAAAGAACACAACTTAGAGGCGCTTGGGTGACTCAGTCAGCTGGACGTCCGACTTTGGCTCAGGTCACGATCTCATGGTCTGTGAGTCTGAGCCCTGGGTCGGGCTCTGTGCTGACAGCTCGAAGCCTGGAGTCTGCTTGGAATTCTGTGTTTCCCTCTTCTCTCTGCCCCTTCCCCACTTGCATTCTCTCTCTCTCTCTCTCTCTCCCTTTCTCTGTCTCTGTCTCTCAAAAATAAATAATGTTAAAAACAAAAGAACCCCATTTATATTTTCATCTTCAAGGGAGTAAAGACCTTTTCATGCTTTTAACAGTTGTACTGGCAGGTGTGGTGTTCTGCCAATCATAAATATACACATATAATTTAGAAAATATAAAAAAGCAACAAGCCAGAAAGAAAACCACCCACACTCCTCTCACCTTGTTTGGTCTATAAACTTCCTCATGTATTTTGTTTTATTCATGTGTTTAATTCTAGTCTTATTTTCTATAGCCATTTATGTGTAATTTTATTTTAATCCTGCATTTTCTCTTCAAAAACACTATGAACATGTTCCATGTCATTAAGTAGCCTTCTAAAATATGATTTTTAATGGCCGCTTAGTATTCTATTTTATGGCTGCTCCATAAATTAGTTAACTACTCCATTACTGGTGGATATTTAATGTGTTTCCAGAATTTCAGCAGCATAAATGATGTAATGGAGTCGCTTGTCTATAGATTTTTGCCTCTATATGATTATATCTTTAGGAAAAAATCCCTAGAATTAAAATTGCTAAGTCAAAGCAAGGTTCACTGCTAAGGCATTTGACATATATCACCAAATTGTCCTCTGGAAAAATCTTAGCAATTCAGCCCTGCCAGCAGTTTTGGGGAGAGTTTATTTACGTTCTCGCTTAGAAACCTTTGCCTGGGAGCTTATTTCTAGCTACAGCGTGGACGAAGAAGGCAGAGTTTGTGCGGGTTCTGACGCAGAGTACGAAAGTACAAGATCCAGAGACAGAAGGTCTGGGATCCAGTCGTACCTCAGCTGCCCCCGTGCTCACCCAGCACCCCGAAACCCGGTTCCGTCACCCCGAAATGATTGCAAAGTTCCAGTGAAGGGCTTCACTGGGGAAGAATATAAGACGTGCCTCTCCCGGTAGGGTTTGTGACATGTAAGACTACGCAGGCATGATTTTCTGCATCAAGGGGGCTCACTGTAAATGATGAGTCAGTGGGAGAGGCAGAGTTGAGTGGGGATGAAAGCCAGGACTCGGGAATGCACCTGCCCATGCCACACGTGCTCTGCACTTGACTTCCAGGGATCAGTTTCCTCACCTGTAAGATAGAGCCATCGTAGGGATTCAATCCATTAGAATCTTCAGCATGGTGCCTAGGATACAAGAGGCACAGTGCCAGTGTGTTGAAGGAAAGGAAAGGAAAGGAAAGGAAAGGAAGGAAAGGAAAGGAAAGGAAAGCAAAGGAAAGGAAAGGAAAGGAAAGGAAAGGAAAAGAAAAGAAAAGAAAAGAAAAGAAAAGAAAAGAAAAGAAAGGAGAGGAAAAGAAAGGAGAGGAAAGAAAAGAAAACCTTCCATGCAAAATACCCTGGCTTCAGGTCTCACAAACTCCTACCGTGCAAAGTCACCACTTTATTTACACTTTTTGAGTGAGGAATTTCAGAAAATTTAAGCAAACTGTCCAAAGTTGCAGAATGAATAAATGGAAAAGCTGGAAGCAAAGCCAGGTCTGTCTCTCTACTTTGCAGAAGATCCTCGTTTCTTTCATTTGAATAGATGAAACAAATACTTATGGGGCACCCACTGGTGCCGGGCATTGGGACAGGTTCTGTCATAGAGATGATCTCATTTGGTCCATTGCAAGCCTTTTCGTTTGCTTATTTATGTATTTATTTATTTTCAAAGTTTATTTGCTTATTTTGAGAGAGAGAGAGGGAGAGGACTGGTTGGGGAGAGGCAGAGAGAGAGAGGGGCGGGGGGGGGGGAGAAGAGAGAGACTCCCAAGCAGGCTCCACGCTGTCAGCACACGGGGCTGGAACTCAAGAACAGTGAGATCATGACCTGATCCGAAATCACGAGTTGGATGCTTAACCAGTTGAGCCACCCAGGCACCCCACCTGTTTATGTATTAAATGTAATTTGCATTCAGTAAAATTCACCATTTTAAGGCACACAGTTCTAAGAATTTGGCGAAAATATTCAGCCTTTAACCACCACCACAGTCAGGATAGAGAGTATTCACACTGGTTGAAAATTCCTCATGCCCCAGCCCTAGCCCCTGACATCTACTGATCGGATTGCATTCTCTAAAGCCTTCTCTTTCCAAAACATCGTCTGAATGGAACCATATAGTACACAGGCGTCATACTCTGGCTTCTTCCGCTTAGCACAACGCACATGGGATTCTTCATGGCATGGCATACGCATCAGTTTTGTGCTCCTTTTTACTCCTGGCACAACAGCATTTTAAGGGAGCTGTGTCCCCACTTTACAGCTGAAGAAGAGGACATTCCAGGACGTTGAGCCCGGTTCCAAGGGTCGTGCAGCCATCATGGAGCCTATATATTTCATTCCAAGTCCTGCAGTTGAACGTACCACGTATGGGAAGCAAAGGATGTGTCTGTACCCCGTTCTGCTGACTGTCACAAAGGTAATGCTGCCATTGTGCATGCCCCCGTCAGACGGGGAGTTTGTGGAGGGCAGGGCCCAGCCTAGGTCATCACTTCACACCATATCACGACCAGGGTACCCGGCACAGAGTCAGGAAACATCCGTTGAATTCAATGGCATGGAACGACAAGGAGATGGTTCAGAAAATAAAAGCAAGGTAACAAGATAGCCTTGTAAGGCCATTGTCAAAACACTTGGTTTTCATTTGGAAGCACACGAAGCAATAATAAACAGGGAACCAAGGGAGGGAAATCCATACCCCACTTGTCTCCCTGAGCACATTATCCAAAGTGTTTGCAGCCCCCAGACATGAGGAGGAAGAGCAAAGTTCTTTCTTGTGTCACAAGGGCCCGTAAAGCTAAAAATAGCGAATGCCACTTAGCTAGCATGCCAGGAACTGCAGGTGACCCCCATAAATGCCCTCAGCCTCTTGTACTCACCCAGTCCAGTAGGTATTATTATCCCCAGCTAAATATCAAAGGGCTGGGTTTCAGACAGGTTAGAAATTAGGAACCGAGGTCACAGATCTGTTAAAAATTGAGCTGAAATAGGAACCGAGGTCAGTCTGAGACGTCTTTTATCGGGAAGGTAGGCAGAAGATCGTGGAAAAATACTCGCATCGATTTGTATGGATCAAACAGTAGTTGTTTCAGTGGAAGCACGGTGTTCATCCCAGACGAGTGGATAAGCAACGTGGTCTATACGTACAATGGAACACTATTTAGCCACAAAAGCAAGTGAAACTCTGACCCATACTACGACATTGATGAACCTTAAGGATGTTCGGCTAAGCGAAGTACGCAGGTCACAGAAGGATAAATACTGTAGGAGCCCATTTATCCGAGGTAGCAGGAACAGACAATGTCATGGCAGTGGAAAGCAACAAGGTGGCTGCCAGGGTCTAGGGGTGAGGGTGGGGACATGGGGAACTGGTGTGTCATGGAGTCAATGTCTACAATGTCCAGTGTTTTGCAAGACGGATGATTTTGGTGGTTACACCGTAACAGGAACGTACTTTATGCCCCTTACACATAGTTCAGATGGTAAATTTTGTTATGTGCATTTTGCCACTACTAAAGACAGTTTTGCCCTTCTGGGAGAGAGGGAGCAGAGGAGGGGCAAAGGGAGAGGGAGAGAGAGAATCTCGAGCTAACTCCATGCCTAGCACGTAACTGATGCAGGGCTCGACCTCACAACTTTTAAACATTTTTTAAAAGGCATTTCAAGGGAGCCCAGGTGGCTCAGTCAGCTGAGCGTCCAACTCTTGATTTCAGCTCAGATCATGATCCTAGGACCATGGGACTGAGCCCCGCACAGGGTGCCACATGGAGCATGGAGACTGTTTAAGATTCCCTCTCTCTCTCTCTCTTTCTCTCTCCCCCTCTACCCCTTTCCCGCACTTACACACTCTTTATCTCTCTAAGATAGATGATAGATAGATAGATAGATAGATAGATGATAGATAGATAGACAAACAAATAAATGCATTTCAGATCATTGTCCATTTTTTCTCCTAACACATTCCCTGCATTCCCCACTCCCCAACGTTCTAGTCCTTGGTTAGAAAACAGAACAGGAACGACAAATAAGAGGAAAGGAGAAAAAAATGTGTATTCCTAAATTTAGAAGCTAAAAATAGTTAGACGATGGCCTCTAAGTGAGTCCAGAGAAGCCCCAAGAAAAGAGTTATCTGGGGTGACGTGACCTGAGAATTTCCCACGTGCTGGACACCCCCTCACGTAGGCGACTCGATCTTCGCAAGAATCCACTAGAATTTGCGTTATTCGCTTCCCTCGCAGGTGAAGAAATCAGCTTCCGGGGCTTAAGCGCATTCAAGATTTTCCCAAGGTCACACAGCCACCCCGTGGCAGGGCCCAAAGAGCCACCAGTTGGTACTTTGCTGACACAAATTGCCCCTAGAAAGGAATTTAATTTCAATCATTTCAAGCGGTGTTCACACGGGGCCACGTGTGAGACTCCATGCTGGGGCATAAAGGAAGGGGCTGGAGGCACAGATGCCAATCAAAAGTGGCCCCTGCCTTTGGGGAACTCCTTTTCCTCTGGGCGATGGGCTGAGACACAGATCTAGATGAGACGTGGCCAGGAGGGATGTGGTTTGTGGAACTGTGAACAAAATGCCGTGGGAGTGCAGAGGAGAAGAGACTCCTTCTGTCCGGGGGGCCCTAGACGCCTTCTAGGCAGATCCAGCTTTGAGGGTTTGTTAAGCTTTAGAGGGTGAAGCTTGGACAAGCAATGGGGTGTCTGAGGGGGGTGTAGGCATTCAAGGTGCCAAGGTCTGCCGGCAGGAGGGAGCAAGGGGGCTGCTTCCCGACAGCGTGGATTCCCTGGGCAGGAGCTGGGGTGCATGAGCGGTGCACAACTGGCCTCAGAAGGCCCCCTTGGCCCCCCCCCGAAGAGCTGCCTGTGGGCCGTGGGGAGCTGGCGGGACAGGCTGGAGGGAACAGGATGGGGGCCAAGTTCAAGACACTGGGAAGACAGACAGCAAAGAGGAAGAGGTTTGAAGCTAAAGGAAGATCAAACAGCCGACAGCAGACAAAGCCCCCCAAGGCCATGTCTGAGCCCCTCCTCGCCCGGCCGTGGACACGCAGGTGGGCACGGAAGGGACAGGGGCTGAGAGCAGCCGGGGCCGCAGGGCTGTGTCGGGCGGAGCCAGCCATCTCCGCTTGGATTGAACCTGCACTACGTGAAGCACGAGCCCTGCCGTAGTTAGTCTTTTCTTTTAATCTCGAAAGAGAAGAAAACAGTAGTAGCAAAGGACTTCCTCGTCAAGTCCTAATGCGAGGTGAACTTCTAAAGACTCGGAGGAGGGATCCATGACACCAAAGCTCTTAGGAGCATTGAAATGGAAAATTGAAGAGCAGCAAAAGGGTTTTCTCCTACTGTGTCTTTGCTTTGCCACGAGGGTGGAAGGTGTCGCTCAGCCCGGCTTCGCACTTCTGGGATGAATACGCTGTGTGATCCTCAGAGCTGCCTTTGCCCCCGTGGCCAACCCTGTGGTTTCGGCTCAGGTGGGTCTAGTCTGAGTCTCGGAGCTTCAGTGACATCCCTGGGCTCCATCACCTGAGTGGCAAAGTCAGAGTGCCAATTCTGCTTCCCAGGAAGGGATGATGCTGGCCTCCGTAGAACAAACCACAAGCTTTGGATCCCAGCCTGGGCTGCGTGCCGCCTGCACCATGCTAGGAGCCCTGTGACGGGGTGCAGGGGGCTTGCTCTCCGATCCCCCCAGCCCGTCCAGCATGGGTTTGAAGGTTAAATGAGACAGCGTGCGCACCCTGCGTGACGATTACGTCACGACTACGTTCACAGATTAGTGAGATGCTACGGACCACAGCGTGGGTGATGTGGAACAAAGAGAGCGTCTCTGGGAGGGTGGAGTCCCAGCTGGGTGCTCCTTCCTCTGCCATGCGGCTCGCCCGATGCCTCCCCTCCACCAACGTGCCCGGAGTCTGTGAAAACGGCCCCGGAAATGGATACTGCGGCTGAGGTGCCTCAGGTCTCTGCTTAGCAGAAAGCAAGCACTTGTCCTACTTAGGTTCAGAACAAGTCTAGACATAAGACAAGGACGAAAACAGATCAAGGCCAACGTATCTCTTATTGTGATGAGGCTCAGTGAGAGGACAGAGCTCAGAACGAGACAAAGGCCCGCCAAGTGAGCTTGGAAAGGGACCCACGTTGCCCACCAGCCGTCAGCTTTGCTGGGCTGGGGCTCACCTGTCCACGATGAGGAGGGGGGAGGACCTGCTTTCCGGGGAGCAGGGGAAGCGTGTGCCTCCTGCCCGGTGCTCACTCCCACGTGTACCCGTCAGGAGAGAGGGGGCAGGCCGGGACAGAGAAGCCAACAAGCATCGGGGACTTGGAAGGAAAAGCAGGAGAAGGCAAGAGGCCTCACTCGCCGCCCAGCCCAGATCAGCTCGCTCCTAACTAACCCAGTGGGCTTGCAAATCACGCGCCGGGTGTCACCACCCTCTGGAAGGAGATCAACAGAGCAGCTGCCCGTCTGCTTGCTCCTCCCACATTCGTGGCCTGACGCCAGCCCCTCTCGTCCGCGTGGCTCTCGGGACCACTTAGGGGACAGTCTAGACTTGGTCACCAGAAAGCCCTGAAGTAGGTCAACAGCAAGACCTCTTCCAAGGAGTCTGAACTTGACTCATTTCCCTCTTCCCGTCCTGAACGATCTCTAGCCACGCTGTGCGTCCCTCAGAGGTTCTGCCAGGAAGGCACAGGAACCAGGGAGACAGGCTGGTAAGAAAGGGCACACGGACCCTCTGCTTATCAAACGCCAACTTCTGAGATGCTCCAACTTGAATACAAACCTCTCCCATTATCAAGGTCCCGCTGAGAAGGGACGGTTTGAAGATTAAACCCCCTGGCAAACTGAAATCGCAAGGAAATTAAAGACTGAAATCAGGGGATTTTTTGGCCTTTCTGAGTGAAAAAGTCCAAAGTGCGAATTTCTCGGGTTAAAGTGTCAGCGCTCTTCCCTGATTTCTTAGGCTGCTCATCTTTGGTCTTGAGAGGCTTTGATTCCGGGGGGCACTTGAGGTTCCTTAACCAGGTCATCTCCCGCTGAAACGAGTGTGGTTTCTTCTTCAGTGTCTTACTTTCATGCCAATTCTCTTATGAGCCTCTCGCTTCTTCAAGAGTTGAAAGAATTAATGGGGCAGATAGAACTGACAAGATGAGTTCCGTTCCCCAAGCCACCAAATGCCAAAAGCCCCGCTCCCCCGTCCTAAAGCGTGTTTCTTAGCTGTCCCGGGAAAAACGATGTCGCCCACGGCCAGCTTGCAGGGCCACCCACGTTCTTACAGCAGCTCGGTGACAGAGGGAAGTGGAGAAGACCCTCCTGGCTTGAGGCCTGCGGGGTTGCCAGTCTGATCAGGACAGTTATTCTGCATCCCAAAATGTGGGAATTGAAACTCAGCTGGGATCATCTTCCATCTGTAATGTAAAGTGCGTGCTGTGACCTCCCCACACCGCACACCTGCCTGGACCCCCGGCCTCCCTGCAGCTGCCCCTCCTTCCCATCAGAGAACACCTTCCTGACCCAGACCGCTTCCCTCCCCGCGGGGCCGCTGTACCCCGCAGACCAAAGGCAGCACGCGTTCCTTCCACCGATGTGCGTGGAAAACCTCTCTGCCCTGCAGCCTGGTCTCTGCTCCTACCAGGCCTGGTTAGGAAAGGCCATGCCCACATCGGAGCTGAGACACCAGCCAACAGCCTTTGCCTTCCCTGAAGCCTCTGTCTCCTGCACTGGTGCATTTCAAGGTCAAGGTGTAGCCTAAGGCTGCCCGTGGCTGCCCAACGCCCACCCCTTTACAGCAGCCTGCACAGCTGGCATATGCTTGACAGGCCCCATGTGGAGGACATCTGCTAAGGTCACCTACAACAGCCACACAGCCACATGCCCTTCCAGAGGCACTCATCTGCCTGATTTCCTTTCGCTTAAAGCCATTCACAGGGCCCATGGGCCCTTCTGCAGCCGAAAATATGCAGGCTGCTTCTAGACAAAGTCATACCGCTGTGCGAAAAGTTGTCATGAACTGTGATCACTCACCACAGCCAGATCACCACGCGCCCCAAAACCTACAGCCGCTCGCCGCCTGGGCCCCGGCAGTTAAAAGCCAACTGCACAGCTGGTAAGGCCCGCCTGGCCCCTGCTGAGGTCAATCCCCCTGCCCTCAAGGCACAGCCCCCCCCCCCACCCACTCGGCCCCACCAAAGCTGCAATCATTCCAAATCTATTCCGTGTCCTCAAGTATCTCAGTAATCCAGGCAGCCACCTCTGATTGGAGAGCCTGATGTATCATCTTTCTTCTCTGCCTGAGAGCTGAACGCACGGAGAAACAGGAAATGAGGAGAACGGATGGAGACCACAGTCTGCCTTCCTGGATGATGTCAACCGGGGGGAGGAGAATGGAGTTTAGAGGCGAGAGAAGGGGGGCGCTGGGCGAGGCGCACACCCATGGCGGCACCCGGCCGCGAGCTGGGCTGAAGGGGGTTAGCTTCCCCACAATGGCAGCACGGAGGTGGGGGCAATGGAGGATGGACAGACGCGGGGAGGCGCCCATGGAGTGCTTGCTTCCCGTGGGAAAAGCCATGGCTGAGACCAACACGCCCCGCTTAATTTTCCAGAGGTGACCTTTCAGCTGCTCCGCGTGAGCAAGTAAGCGGAAGTAACAGGACTGGCGAAACCCCATCCACCTGGAAGGAAACGAGAAGAGAGGGGAAGAAGTCCTCAGTTTCACCTATGGCACAGGTGAGCTGACAAAATCCAGCTAGCAGTTAGGCGGTGTCTACAGGCGGCCTCAAGGAAAGGGGACGCCCAGCAGAAGCACGGCCCAGCCCCTGCGACACCATCCCCAGGGAGCCCCGGCTTAGCTCCTGATCAGGGAGAGTGACACCACATCTCACATAAGCCTCCAAACTCAGGTCCGCCCGAAAAATCCATCGCTTTCCAGGAGACTGGCTTCTTTACGTATCTGCGTAAAAAAGCCAAACACCGATTTGAAAATGTTTCATTTTATAATCTCTCGCTGAGAATCTATCTGACGCTGGACGCTGTGTCCAGTACCGAGGATCGCAAGATGAACAACTCGTGGGGCTTGCCCGGAGAAGTTTCCAACGGATCCTGGGTCACTGACACTGTCCTTCTGCATCTCAGCTGGTGGCAGGAAGAAATGAGCTAATATTCAGAAGCAATCAGAATGTCACCCGGGACAGAAATAGAAGAGACCTAATCTTGGAATCGTGATAGGAGATGGAACGAAGGGAAATCAGTGCTCTACCCATCACGGGTAGAGCTGAGGAGCTTGACTTTAGCCCAAAGGCCACGGGGATCTATTGGGTGGCTTGTAAAGACGAGCAGCCTGCTTCTCTGTATGTTTCAGGAATCTCCCTGTCAGGGACTGGATTGTGTCCCCTTCCAAATTCATACGTTGAAGTCCTAACCTCAGAATGGACTGTTTGGGGAGGTAGGGTCTGTACAGGAGTCATGAGGTAAGATGAGGTCATACGGGTGGGCAGTGATCCAATATGACCGCGTCTTCCCAAGAAAAGAAGGTCAGGGTGGATGCAACATGCGGATAGAAGGAGGACCGGGTGAGGACACTGACAAGGTAGCCGTCTGCCAGCCGAGGAGAGAGACCCCGGAAGAAAGCACCCCTCACCCCTTTCCATGATCTCGGACCTTGATCTTGGGCTTCCGGTCCCCAGGACTGTGAAAGAATAAAATTTCTGGTGTCTATGCCCCCGCTCTGTGTTACAGCAGCCTCCAGACTGGGGGGTAAGAGGGAGATTAACGTAGGGCGACCAGCGTAGAATGTGGATGCATGAATCCAGCTAACAACTGATGCCGTGATCCTCCCTAAGAATGTAGCAATGGAAGAACATGGAAGATTCAAAAGGAATGCAGGATGTGGAATTCACAGAGTGTGGAGACCCATTTCATATGAGGAGGGGGAGGGCAGAGACTCTGGGGGTGATTCCCAGGTTCCTCATTGGAGTGACAGAGGGACAGTGGTTCCTTCGATCTCGGTAAGGTCTAGAACTGTGAAACCTTATAGGGTACACCTGAAACTAATATAACTCTCTTAATTATACTTCAGCCAACGTCAATAACATTTTTTTTAAGTCAACAGAAGCAGAAGAAAAAAAAAAACATATTATGTAGCATATAGAACATCTTCCTATAAAATCCTACGGCCGTGCTATAAAATCTGGTTTCGGAAGCGTCGTCCAGGGTGAGGGATGCCTGGACTTTGGGTAGATGGCCAGATTCTGAGAGAGTACTTGGAGGCACCCCTCACCTCCTGCCCTCCACTCGAGACTGTGGGTCAAGACGGGTTCCCATTTTGGAGTCTTGTTGGACTTTGGTTTTGCTGTAAGACTCCCTTCCCCACCAACAGTTGGAATTTCCTCAAAAATCTCTTTCTCTGGGTTAGCTCTGCCGTGCATTAGTGTCGGGGGAAGGAGGGGGGGTGGTCTAATGCTGAACATGGCAACAACCTTTATTTTTCTTAGCTAATAGCCAAGTGTCTCTAATTCCAACCAACTGAACTAATTGAACGAAAAAGAATGTTAACAGTCCTGGCTACTAGACTGTATTTAAAAGCAATTGTTCTCCATCAATAAATCCTGCTGGATTGTTTGATTTCATTAAAGATGTATTTGTTACCAAGCAGCTGGGACCCACACAGCTGTTTCAGATAGAGATTTCCACAGCTCTATCGGGTCATGTGTGTTATTGCGTTCGCGCATTTCCAGCCACAAGCGACGGCCTGACAAACGCTCACAGCACGGGGAAGGGCCCTGCCCACCTGCCATGTTAGGGGTCCCCAGGGGCTGAGAGAGGACAGGGAGGTTTGAGGGGGGGGTCTGCTCTCCAGAAAACACTTCATCTTCTGGGGGCTTCACCGGGCGGGAATATTAAAACCCATTCCTTAATATCATACGGCAAGGTCACTAGGGATGAATGGGTCGAATTCTTCCAGCTTCTCTTCCATCCGTGCATTTATTCTGCAAACATTTTCTGCAAGCCTGCTGCTCTCTGAGAGACTAGTAGGGATAAAGCCTCCTGCGCGTGGCAGACAGGTGCCGATTGGAGGCTTGCTAGTCGCGGGTTCCTTTCCGGGCGTGTTACACAGATGGTCCTGTTTTATCCTTACACCAGACTACGAAGGATGTACTCCTAGGATTCCCCTTCTCCCGGTGCGAAAAGCAAGACGCCAAGAGGTTCGGTTCCTTACATTCTACTCCATCCTACCTAGAAGAGTTACCTTCCATTTTGTGTTTCTGCGTTGCACCTGGCTCTGCTCCGGGACTGAGATTCGAGAAGGCTTTCGCTATCCCTGCTCTGTGTGCCCCACGGAGCCCCCGCCTGCCGCACTACAGGCAGCAAAAGGCAAGCGGGGCTTGGACTTTCCACCCTGCGTCTAGGTACCTAGATTCAAACCCCGGTCGCATCTCACCAGACGGCTGGCGGTGTGGTCTTGAACCAGTAGCTGAACTTCTTCATGCCTTAACTCCTTCGCCCAGGAAACGGAGATGATATTAATGGACCGCCAAGGATTATTGCAGAGATTCAGGGTCAATGCAGGTGGGGCCCGGAACATAGCAGATGCTCAACAGACGTTTGCTATCACCACAACTACACCAAGTGTCCCACACGCACTTGTTGAAGGACCACGCAAATTAAATGCTGAAGCGGAGGAACCCACGGCTTCTTATCAGAAAGCAGAAAAGGTATACGCGGCCCAGACTTAAAGGGGTTAGGAGTTGCTTGCAAAGAGCTGACTTAGCTGTGTCGGGAAGGACGCCCAGACTCTCATATGGGGACACGAGGAGAGTGTGCTGGAGGTGGAAGGAGACTGTGCAAAAGCAGGTCAGGGGCGCATGGCAGAGGGGAGCCCCTGGGACCCTGCGGAGAGGAGGACCGTGGAGCTGGCGACTGCCAGACTTCAGAGGACCCGATGAAGGGTCAGCAGTTCTGACTGAGGACGGCCCTGAGGGCACCGGGGACCGTTTGAGAGGGCTCTGCATTCAGCCAAAGGAAAGACAGGTGCCATTTCCCCAGGCCCTGAGGGCCTCCTCCAGGAAGCCTTCCCTGATATTATGGAGTGGCACCCATTGTTCCATCATCCCTCTCAGTGTCCCCGCATGCCTGGTGCTGTTGACACAGGGGCTCCACCGAACCCCAATGTGTTACACGAGGCAGTTCTGCAGACCGCGGGCGGGTCTGCCTCTCACACTGGACCCTCCACCCCCTACCGGCTGTGACATTCTAAATCTCCTTCCCTGGATGTCCCCCGCAGGGCCCCACACTGGGCCCTGTGCGTTGGTGACACAACTGTAGCACCTGCCAAACTGAATCAGTGATTCCCAAGCCGGCAGCCACGTCCACGGACAAAAAGCCCCAAATGCCCCAATAGAGACCCAGGATCTACGAGGAGGATTTTCCGAGTCCTGCTGGGCAGGAAAAATAAAATGACTTCTTTGTCCCGCAGAACGGAGTTCAAAGGCAAACTGTGTGACTTCTCTGTCATCCTCCTCTGAGACTCAGTCTACCCATTTCTTCCTGCCTTCCCAGAGTGGGTGGTGATGGTCCCCCTGTCCACTGCCACACGTGGGGTGGGATCAGACCCTCACACGAGAGCTGACAATGCTCACGTCTCCAACTCTGGTCTCAGTAATATCAAGCAGGCAGCTTGAAATGGGCCACAGGATGAGTATTGACGCAAAGGAAATTGGAAAAAAAAAATACAAATTGGGGCTCTGCTTCCCCCAGAAAGCTGGTTGTGAAACATTTAGCAGCTACGCCCGCCGGCTATGTGGCTCTGTTAATGCCGTCATGCTAAAAATGAAATCAATCGGTAATAAAAATGACAAGAATAATGATCTTGAATGTCCCTTACATTCGTGCCATGGTTGAGAGTCTGCAAAACTATTTACATGCATGTCTGACATCCACAAGCCCCACAAGTGTAGGAAATGCATTTGTTGGGGTCCAGTGTTATCACAGTCTCCGCCAGGCTGACCACGTACTGCTGGGCGGGTTGGACACCACACAAAGACGCCAACCAAGAAAGCAAAAAGGGACTGAAACCCAGCTTGCCAGATTATGCTCCCGTGGGGCTGTGTCTGCTTAACGGTCTCCTACTTGTCTAAGGCCACCGAGGGCTGGGCGATTTCCATGCTCTCTGGCACCTGGAAGGCACTCTGTAAATATTTCTGTGATTGAGTGAATGGATGCGTTTGGACCTCACAACAACCTATGAATTCGGTTTTGTGAGCTCCACTCTAGAGCCGAGGTATTGGGGTTCCCCACGCTCATCCTGCAGCACGGACCCCACCTCCAGAGCTTCCTTGCCTCTGGCCCCACCGCTGTGTAACGTGGGCAGGTGACTTAACCTCGCTATAGGTCAGTGTCCTCGTCCACAAAATGGGCAGCTTCTTAGGTTGTTACGAGGCTTGAATGTGTTCATAGAAGTAGGATGCATATAACCATGCTGATAGTAAGCTCTTACATGGTAACTAATAATTATGTCAGATAGATAGATAGATAGATAGATAGATAGATAGATATAGATATACATCTATACATATATAGATAGATAGATACGTATATATATGTATATCTACATCTATCTGTCTAACTATATCTATATATAAGATTGCACTAAAGGCTAGGATTTTAGGATGAGGGGGTCACTAATCCTTTCTGACCGTTCTGGACACTGCATACGTGCGATTGTCCATCCCAAAATAGTGATAGCAGCTAGACATCATGTCTTCCCGGACCAATGAGAAACCAGAAAGGTAAGTCGATTGTTAAAGATGACAGGGTAAGTGATTGTCTGCCCGCATTTAAGTCTCTGCAAAATCCTTTTTTTTTTTTGTAATTTTCCTTAAACTGAGGTGCCCCTAGTCCCATTCCAGGGAAAAATGAGTCACTCCAGAGAGAGTTGTTTTCCATGTAGCTGCACACGCGGGTGTTCTTAATGCGGATCACTCAGTACCGTCGAAAGGGATAGGCTCCCTGGAAGACACGATACCCCAGGAGCACGAGCACGTCTAGGAGACTGTTGCTGGCTTCTCTCGCCAACCTCCAAAGGAAAGAACAGGGACCCTTGGCCCTTGGGGAAACGCCTGATTCTAAGCCTGGGACAAGTATTTTTTTTTTAATGAGTCTAGGGGCGCATGGGTGGCTCAGTTGGATAGGCGTCCGACTTCGGTTCAGGTCATGATCTCACAGTCCGTGAGTTCGAGCCCCGCGTCGGGCTCTGTGCAGACAGCTCCGAGCCTGGAGCCCGCTTCGGATTCTGTGTCTCCCTCTCTCTCTGCCCCTCCCCTGTTCGTGCTCTGTCTCTCTCTCTCTCTCTCAAAAATAAATAAACATTAAAAAAAAAAAAGCTAAAAAAAAAATGAGTCTAGAAGATCTCGTGGGCCAGAAAGTAATACAAGGCCCAACACCCAAAATAATGGAGTGTGATACAGAGACCCAGGAGGCGATCGAGAGGTCCTGGCGGCCAAAGTGGGAACAACCGGAGGCACAAATCAACAATGTAACTCAGAGTACACGACACACAGCCGTGATAGCACGCTGATACGAGTAAGCAAATGAGTAGGGGGAGAAGAGACAAATCTGTCGTGCGGAAGAATTCCAAAGAAGCCCTCAAGGAGGTGAGTATAAGGCTCCACCCTTGAGGGGCGCCCATGGTGACTGCCTTCCAAGGAGGACAGTGTGGAAGGAGGCGATGGGAGGGGGCGGGGACTTTATCACGGAGAAACTCGGAGAACACTCCCTCAGCCAGGGGACCCAGGTCAGCATCAACGGTGATACCTCTCGCTGATGGGACGTCTCTTGAAATGACGTGGTGAGAAGGGCACTTCACCCCCGGAGCTTCCCCACCCCCTGAAGCCTGTAACCCCAGTCTGATGGTGAGAAAAATCAGCTGAACCAAATTAAGGGCTATCCTACAAAATACCCGAGCAGTCCCGCCCAGATGTCAAGGTCCTCAAAAGCACGGAGAGACTGAGGAAGCGTCACAGTTTAAGGAGCCTACGGGGACACGACCCCCAACAGTGACATAGTGTCGTGGGGGGAGGTCCTGGAGCACACAAATGACAGGAGGGGAAGACTGAGGAGATCCGAAAAAGTGGGGCATTTCGTGCATAGCGACGCGTCAATCCAGGCGCGTCAGCTGCGACAAATGTCCTACACTAATGCGAGATGTTCATAAAGGGGGATGCTGAGCACGGGCTACATGACCACCTTCTGTACCATTTTTGCGACACATTTGTATGACTAAACCTGTTGGAAAAATTTAAAAGCTACATAACGAGTGTTTCCTTTTCTTTCTTTTATCTTTTTACTATTTTTCCTTCTTCCTGACTTGGGTTCATTGTTGCAAAAAACACTAATCTTCTTGTTTAATTTCATTTTTTTAATGTTTATTTGTTTTTGAAAGAGAGAGACAAAGACAGAGCGCGAGCAGGGGAAGGGCAGAGAGGGAGGGAGACACAGAATCCGAAGCAGGCTCCAGGCTCTGAGCTGTCAGCACAGAGCCCAACACGGGGCTCAAACCCACGAACTGCGAGATCATGACCTGAGCTGAAGTCAGACACTTAACTGACTGAGCCCCCAGGTGCCCCCAAAACACTAGCTGTAATTTCTTAAGAACTGTCGTGGAAACTGGCACAGATTTTGCCCCTTAGACCCTTGCCTCCGGTCCTCGATTTCTGTCACCTTGCTGTGGTTTTCTAGTGAGGACCGTTTGGAGGGCTTTCCATCTAATCCCCACCTCCCAGGTCCACTGCGTTATTTCTGGGCCGTGGTGTTTCCAGCCTGAGAGCATCATGGGTGTAAGCAGGCATCACTGAGGCTCAGCCTTTAAAGACCGGGTGTGGCTCGAGCCGGTGGGTCCGAGGGCAGACCTCACATGACTCTGAAAGGCTTCTGTCTGTGCGTCACCTCCTCTCACTCTCTCCCCAATCATTGGCTTTCCTAGACAGGAAAGGTGGCAGGAAAATCAAGTCCCAGATGAGAGCATAAAGGCATTGCTAGGAATCACCCTTCCCCACCACCCTGTGTAAACCAAAAAAAAGAAAAAAGAAAACAGTTGAGGGGAGCCTTGCCCCCAAACTCTCTGACCCAAAGAGATGGGAGAACCTTAGAGAGCCCCCTTGAAGCCATCAGTGTATGCCCTCAAAGGACAGCCTTTCCAAAGCTCATGAATCTGTATTTCCCTCCTCTATTTGTCAAGCGGGATTTGGCACAACGGATAAATCGGATTGGACAGCACAAGCCCGGACGCCAACCCTCAAGTCAACCCTAAGCCCTGGCGTGTGTTGACACATTAGCTTCAAAGAATGGATTTTATTTTTTTGCATATTTCTCTGCTTTCGGGTTTTGACGAGGACTAGAATGAGGAAGGGGGTCGGCGACCTTCCCACGCGCCACGCTGGAGGGGTTTCTGATTCTCCAAACACCCTGGAAAGCCACACGGAGCTGGGAAGACAGGGGGGTTAACCTGCAGAGATGTTTCTCTCCTTCTCTCCCCACCGCCTTGTCTCTCTATGCCCTTCCTTTTTCCTCTATTCACCCTCCGAGTGCACAATTCTGGGGCCCATTTTATCGGTCTCTATGCTTCTATGAGCAGCTCGTAGGCAGGAGAGTGGCGGTGGTGGCTGTGACATGCGTCTTCAGTGTTTGCAAACTGGTGCCCACATTTGTAACCCTTTGGCCCTGGTTACGTTACCTGAGCTCTGCAACCCCACTCACCTGTTTTAAGAGAAATGGTGATAACACCCGGGAAGAATTGTTATGCTCCATCAACACACCGCTAAGGGCTGAGGAGGCTGCAGGACTCAGGGGACATCGGTCGCTTCCCCGGCCCCCTTCGGATCATGGTGTTGCCCAATCCAGACACCTCCCCTCCCCTAAGTTCTATCCGCCCCCCGGGAAGGACTGGGACTCCACTCATCCTCCTCCTTCTGTATTGATAAAATGAGTGGCTCTCCCGATTTTGAGAATCACAAGAGATAAGCTAAAAATCTCTATGCCTTTTGTCCCCTTTGATTTCAAACACAACGAGCAAAGAAACTCTGCTAAGTTTTCTTGCTTATTTAAGCAGGGACACAGCCCTACAGGGAAGTGTTTATTTCCCGTATCTTACCAGCCGGGAGTTTCAAGAGGTGAAGTGACTTGCCCAAGGCTACACCATGAGTCACGGGCAGAAGCAGGATTCCAAGCCTGGCCGTTCTATCCCCTGGCCTATGCTTGTTACACACCCCGCCCCCTCCTTGGAAGTGTCCCTCTGTCTATGGGGCCCCTTACTTGTATGCTTTGTTTGAGCACCTTCCCTGTGCCCCATGGTGCTGACTGTCCAACAAGGGACAAGGCTTGACCCTGCTTTTGGGAAATATTGGTCAAGAAGCATTGAGTGGCTGGGGCGCCGGGGTGGCTCAGCCGGTTGGACGTCTGACTTCTGACTTCGGCTCAGGTCATGATCTTGTAGTCCATGAGTTCGAGCCCCGCGTCGGGCTCTGTGCGGAAGGCTCGGAGCCCGGAGCCTGCTTCCGATTTTATGTCTCCCTCTCTCTCTGCCCCTCCCCTGCTCATGCTCTGTCTCTCTCTGCCTCAAAAATGAGTAATAACATTAAAAACATATTAAAAAGAAGAGTTGAGTGGCCAGGAGTTGGACAAGGGCAGTTTTCATCGTTGTGGGTCCTTCGGTCTGTGTCACAACTACACAATTCTGCCTTTATAGCGTAGAATCAGCAGCAGACCAGATGCAACCAACTGAGTGTAACTGTGCCCCAATAAAACTTTATTTAGAGAAACAGACAGTACGCCAGATTTAGCCTGTAATCCTTAGTTTGCCGAGCCCCAGCCAAGTTCGTAGACCATAGGAAGCCTGAGGATGGGCATCATCGCTAATATTTGGAGTAATTTAAATCTCACGTGGTCAGACTCCTGCCTCCAGTTCTATCCTTTTTCCTTTTAATAAAAGGTGATCTCACTCTCAAGCTGCACCCTCTTTATAGGGACGCTCAGCACTTTTGTGTCCGCTGACCAGAATCGAGACAACCCCTACAGTCCTCCTGCTGTCCAACTGCATGCCCAAGCTTGCCTGGCATGATTTTCCTCCTAGAATGCCTTGGTCCCAGCACCACATTGCACTGTCACTTTGGGAAACGTCAGCTGTCAACAGCCCTAACCGGCCCTGATGGCCACAGTGTGGGGCTTGTCACTCGGCGTGATGGCCCTAAGGAAATTATGAAAATGTGATTAATGGAAAGAACCAGAGGGAAAGACACAGTGGTTCGGGGGGGGGAGAGGTCAACCTGTATGCTGCTTAAACTAGAAACACCCCACACAGGCATACAACTCTGCAGAATCGGCAGTTACAATTAAAGACGCTGTGACCCCCAAAGGCTTGATCTGAGACTTCACCATGGTTCGGAATATCTACTCGAAGGGAAGAAACAGGGAGAGAAAAGCACCCTTAGGAAGCGCATCCCATGTGAAAGACTCTCATCTCTGTCACTATCGGTTTCTAGGCTTTTCCGCCCTGGGAACCACTGGGTGGAGGCGTAGTTTGGCCAACCTTTTTAAAGGACGATCTAGTCATTTCTAATCACACTCTTTTTAAAGTAAATGGAGTGTAGTTGACACGCGACGTCACCTCGGTTTCATGGGTATGACATAGTGACTCAACTTCTCTATACATCACGCTGTGCTCACCACAAGTGCGGCGGCCATCTGTCAACACACAACTCTATCACGATACCATTGGCTACGTTCCCTGTGCTGTGGCTTCCGTTCCTGTGCCAGTGTCCATCGATAAATGAACGGATAAAGAAAATGTGGTCTCTCTACACGTGATGGAATATCGCGCGGCCGTAAAAATGGAGGAGATGTTGCCATTTATGACCAACGTGGATGGACGTAATGCATATTACGCTGAGTGAAATACGTCAGATGGGGAAAGACAAACACCGTATGATTTCACTCGCAGGTGGAATCTAAAACACAAAACCAATGAATAAACGAACAAAAAGCAGAATCAGACCAATGAATCCAGAGCACCCTCTTTAAAGTGGACGGATCGTGGACTTTACAACCCCACTCCTAGGACGATATCCAGAGGAAATAATTGGATGTTTTCCGGACGTGGCATCTGTAGGCGGGATAGTGTTCACGTACAATGTTTATTCCAGGTGGCATATCGAAGTACCTAAAATTCCTGACTACTGGTAACTGTTAAGGATGATATAAATCGCAACTTCAAAATGAAAGAGTTTGTAGCTATCAAAAATGTCTTCGAGGACTATTGAGGAAACAAAGGATGCCCACAAAAGCAGATTACAATATAACATACACTGTGTAACTCCAATTTTAAAATAAAAAAGGTTGTAACATTTGAGTTGGAGTAGCTAGAAGTGCACCAAAATGTAACAATGATTATTTCTGGTGGAACTCAACACATAGTTTGTTTGTAGTTTACTCTGTTTTTATTTGTGTAAGTTTTCTCCGTGAATATATGTCTCTCTTAAATGTCAGAGAGAAAGACATGATAAGTATTGTCTAAATCACACGACAATGTGACAGGGGTAGAAAAAAAATACCGGGAAATAGTGTTTGTAACATAAGGATAAGATGTTAATAGTAGTTTTACTCCGGAAAGAAAATTAAGAAAAAAGTCATTCCAACACATAGCCTGGCAAAGAGAAGAAACAGAAAATGCAGTCACACCCAAAGACCCTAGCACCAAAAAAAGATGTTCAAATAATAATAAACATCTCAAGAAGATTTATCTCCACTCACAATCCACCAAAGACAAATTGAATAAAAAGTAAGGCGCGATCTTTTTTTTTTTTTTAGCTATTAAGGTGTCAACTTTTGAATGACATTAATCACCAGAGTTGTTGAGGATAGATGACTCAGCTGCTCACACTGAGGGGGCTGGCATCTAAATGTGTTTGTCCTTCTTATAGAAAGCAGCCCGTAACCATCATGACCCATGATGTCAGCAATACTTACTTCCGTCCTGACAATTTTACCTTTAGGATTATTTCTGAGCAAGTGGAAGGGTGCTTAAAGATTCTTGCAAGGATGCTTCCTTCCGATTTATGCATTTATTTAGTTCGGTTCATTACTTATTTATTTATGTATTTATTATTGATTTACTTACTTATTTATAAATATGGGAGCCATATAGATGACCAAGACACGGGAAGCGGGGACACAAATTGTGATCGACCGTTACAGACACAGGATAGAGGATCAGACAGACATCAAAATCATGTTTCCAAGAACTTTTAAGGATGCACGCACAGGCTTCTCTTACCCAGTGAGAGCAGCACGATCGTGTAGTGTGTGATACGTTCTAATTTCGTAAACTATCCACGTACACACGCATTAAAGTGCAGGCGGGAGTCCGCAGTGGGCAACACAGGTTGCTCATGTTAAGAGAGGCTTTCCTTGGTATTTTCTAGAAGGGCAATCATCCGAAGGAAGCAAATAGCTGTTAAAAGAGACAGCCCGGGCTGGGCCCTGGAATGACCACTGACACCAGCTTCCGCCTGGACCCACGAAACCAGACCCCTGTGGTCGTCAAAGCTGCCCGGGGTCTCTAGTGTGCAGACGAGGTCAAATGCGTTGCGTTCTACAGACACGTGCTTTCTTTGCAAGGACTGTTCCCGTTGCCAGGAGAAGGGCTGACCACGAACCCGACCTCATGGGCTACCTGTGCGCGTGGAGCACCCACTGTCACATGTGACCTGGGGGCAGATACCTGTGACGTCGTCTGCAACTGAAGGCATCAACTCGGCAAGGCGAGGGCTTCCTGAACTCACGCAGCACGTGGAGCGAGAGGCAGACAAAACCAGCAGAACGTGCCGGAGTTGACTCCGGTCTCTTGGTGGGGTCTGAGATCACTGTGTTCTTCCTCGTGCTCTGTGACCTCTGATGTCCCCTGCTTGTACCCCAGTGGTTCCCAAACAGGGACATGGGCAATGTCTGGGGACATTTTTGGCTGTCACAGTTGGGAACAGAGGTGCTCCCGGCCTCTAGGGGGGCAGCAGGG
Organism: Acinonyx jubatus; assembly: GCF_027475565.1. Taxonomy (NCBI): domain Eukaryota; kingdom Metazoa; phylum Chordata; class Mammalia; order Carnivora; family Felidae; genus Acinonyx; species Acinonyx jubatus. The sequence goes on along the minus strand of NC_069386.1, from coordinate 137,616,700 downwards.
AGGGATGTCACTACCTCCCTGCCATGCTCAGGGCAGCGTCCCGACCAAGAATAACAAGCCCCACCCACCCCCCGCCCCGTCCAGTGTCACTAGAGCTGAAGCCGAGAAACTTTGCTTCAACCCCAAATTGTCGTAAAGACTAATTACAATACTGTCCCAACGCGTTCAGACCAGAACGCAGCACTGAGCAGAGATGTGTGCGGAACGCATCGGTGTGGGGTCCCCATTCTGCCCCTGCTTGGGACACTTGGCCTTTCTGTGGGGAAAGACGGTCCCCCTTGATGTGGGGCAGAAAGGCCGCATGGAGCCAGTTCCTTCCTGCCCCCGAGGGCAAGAAAGCCCCCGCAGAACCCACCTGGGCAGCCCAGACCTGCCTCTCTGTTTTATCTGCCTCAGTCATCTCGGGCCCCTCTGCACACCGGGGACTAACTGTAAAGGACAGAGCCCCCGCCCAGCTGCCGGGGCCCCACAGGCACCGTGAGAACCCCGGTTTCTGCAGAGGAGGAAGTCCTGGGCTGAGGAGACAGCTGCTCTTATCACTTCCTCCCATCTCCACTCCGTTGGGTTGTTCACCTCCAAAGTAGGCCAGACTGCTCTGGGCCTCCTTAGGAGAGAGACCCTGAAACCTGCGGGGCAGGAAGAGGCCACTCAGCGGGTCTCAGAGGGCTGGGAGCCAGGCAGTCCCCCACCGGGCCATGTCTGGCAACGTGTGCAAAGTTTCCAGGGGCTCGGATGCTGAGTCACCGCCAAGAAAAGGGGACTTTAGACACAAGAGACCACACTCGTGAAGGGTGAGGGGCGCCAGGGTGGCTCCCGGGCTAAGTGTTGGACCTGATTTCAGCTCAGGTCATGATCTCATGGTGTGTGAGTTCGAGCCCCTCGTCAGGCTCTGTGCTAACAGTACAGAACCTGCTTGGGATTCTCTCTCTCCTCCTCTCTCTCTGTCCCTCCCCTGTTAGCTCTCTCTCTCTCTCTTTCTCTGTCTCTCTGTCTCGAAAATAAATAAAAACATTAAAAAAAAAAAAAAAAAAACAAGAAAACCAAGAAAAGTCACACTTCCCGGAGGGGCCCCGCCGCACAGCTGCCCAGATCTAAGTATACCGGGGGGATGTTGGTGGCTGGATTGGTGATCCCTCCGGGCCTCGTCTTTGGGCGAGATAGAGATCGTTGGAGAACAGAGATTACAAATGTCACAACCCCATTGGGCCAAGTAACAGAGCTGCCCGGATGTGGAGATGGGCAGTCTTCCCTTCTCCCTTTTTGTTTCGTTTTCTGATTTTGTGTTTCCAGCTGAGAAGCATGAGCGAGGAGCTCAACGAGCAGTGAGTTTTGCTCGGCCCTGTGCCTTGTAGGCTGGCGACTTTCAGGACGCGCCCCAAAGTGGCCTCTTCTGCTCCGGTCCTGGCTACTAGTCCCGACTCATTGTAGGCCATCAGGGGTGATCGCGTCCACTTCTGAGTCCTTTTCTATGTCTTCCAACAAAACCCATGGAGACATAATCTAACACCCACTGCATGCACACACGTGTGTGATCCTTCCATCCCTGTACGCATTTGTGCCAAGACTGGTGACAAAAGTAGGGCCTACAGGGGCGATGAACAGCCCGGTCTGCCTTCCACCTCCTTGGGTTCAAATCTCAGCCCCACCATGTTGCAGCCGTACGACCTGCCCTCGGATGTCACAAACCTTCTATGCAAAATTTTGAATGTGTTGTCTCCTGTTCAGGTGCTGTTCCTGGGGGCCAAGGTCACAGCTCCCCGAGTCAGACTGCTCAGGTCCAAACCTCGGCGCTGTGCACTGTGATCGTGGTGACGTGCTGACCCTCTCTGGGGTGTGTTTTCCAGGGCTGCGGAAGGAGGATCACAGCCGCGAGTAAGTCCCAGGGTTGTTTCCAGAGTTAAGTAAGTTCCCAGGTCCCAGTTAAGTGACCCTTGTGTCAGAGCTCTCTCTGTGGGTCGGCCGAGGTGGTGGGTGATGCTCACAAGGCACTTAGACCAGCAATACCACAGCGCGGGTCCCAAGCACAGTCCTAGGGGCGCCTGGGTGGCTTCAGTCAGTTAAGCATCTGACTTCAGCTCGGGACATGATCTCACGGTTCACGGGTTCAAGCTCCACATCAGGCTCTGCGCTGACAGCTCAGAGCCTGGAATCTGCTTCCGATTCTGTGTCTCCCTCTCTCTCTGCCCCTCCCCTGCTCATCTGCCTCTGTCTCTCAAAAACAAACAAATATTTTTAAAAAATCAAAAAGCACCGCCCTTTGTCCTTGAATTGCTGATTTTTTCTTTGTCATTCTTGTCTTACAGATGCTTTGAGGCCCCAAGGAATCTTTTATTATTATTATTATTATTATTATTTTAATTTTTTAAATTTACATCCAAGTTAATTAACATTTTGTGTCATCATGATTTCAGGGATAGAATGTAGTGATTCATCGCTTACTGATAACCCCCGGTGCTCATCCCAGCAAGTGTCCTCCTTAATGCCCATCCCCTGTTTAGCCCATCCCCCCCACCCGCTGCACCACCAGCAGCCCTCAGTTTGTTCTCTCTACTTAAGAGTCTCCTACGGTTTGTCTCCCTCCCTGTTTTTATGTTGCCTTTGCTTCCCTTCTCTTATCTTCATCTTTTTGTATCTTAAATTCCACATAGGAGTGAAATCATGCTATTTGCCTTTCTCTGACTGACTTATTTCACTTAGCATAATATGCTCTAGTTCCATCCATGTTGTTGCAAATGGCAAGATTGCATTCTTTTTGATCTCTGCGTAGTACTCCATTGCATATATATACCACATCTTCCTTACCCGTTCACAATCCACGGACATTTAGACCCTTTCCATAATTCGGCTATTGCCAATGGTGCTGCTATAAACATGGGGGTGCATGTGTCCCTTGGAAACAGCAGACCTGTATCCCTTGGATAAATACCTAGTAGCACAATCGCCGGGTCGTGGGGTAGTTCTATTTTTAATTTCTGAGGAACCTCCGTCCTGTTTTCCAGAGCAGCTGCATCAGTTTGCATCCCCACCAGCAACGCAGGAGGGTTCCCAGTTCTCTGCACCCTCGCCAACACCTGTTGTTGCCTGAGTTGTTCATGTTGGCCATTCTGACAGGTGGGAGGTGGTACGTCCTTGTGATTTTGATCTGTATCTCCCTGATGATGAGTGACGTGGGAGCATCTTCTCATGGGTCGGTTGGCCATCTGGATGTCTTCTCTGGAGAAGTGTCTATTCATGTCCTTTGCCCATTTCCTCACCGGATCATTTCACAAACGTGAGGTTCGCCAGCAACACAGAATGGTTCGGATGGCTAACGCTGTGTGCCGCGGAATCAGGGACACCTACAGAACATGAGACTTCGTGGCAATTTTTCTTAGAAGTCCTGGCCACTGACACTACAGAGTGAGCCAGATTTAAACTGGGACTAAAACTGATCTTTTTACAATCGTTTATTAGCTTTCCACAGCTCTAAGGAGAAAGTAAAAAGCATTTCAAATGGCCTACTCCACCCATGTGGGCTGTCCCCTGCCCAACCCTCTGGCTTCAGCCTCCAGAACCTTCTGGCTCATCCTCAGCGCCAATCATACTTTATTTCAGCTTCTTTCATAAGTGAGGATCTCTTTTGCTCTAGGGTCTTTGCACACCCCCGTCCCTCCTCCTGAAATGAATGAATGAAATGTGTTTGCTTTTTCCTTTCTTCACGATTCTCTCTTCTTAATTTGATACTTTCTCTCTAAAGGGAACATCTAATGGGAGTGGAGGGGAACCAGTTTGCATGTTTGCACGTGGGCTTCTGTGGTTGCAAATGTCCCCAGAGTCAAAAGAAAAGCACAAGGAACCAAAATGCCAACACGGGCAGGGATTAGTCTCAATGTCAAACTTTCCGCTTTGAATACACAATGGCTGCCAACAGACTGTGGCTGAAGGTGCCTGTCGAGAGAATTGTATTACATCAGCAAGCCTGTAGAAAACACCCAGCCTGTCTTTGCTTGGACATGTCCTCTGCCATTGTCGAGCACTGGGCTGGCACAGTCCTAGGCGAGCCACATGCCCATCACCTCATTCAACCCCTGCCGAGAACATTGAGGCTCTTCGCAGCCCTGTTTTGTAGACGGGGAAACTGAGGCCCCGGGCAGTTAAGTAAGATGAACCAGAGGCATACCCTAAGAGTTGGGGCTCCGAACCAGACCTGCCTGATATCCTGATTCTTCTATGGACTGATTTGACAAGTCTTTATGGAACGTCCACTATGCGCCACGCCCTGTGGGAGACCACAAAGTTGCAGCTGTCATCAGTGACATGGAGTGCTTGTTCTGATGGAGGCTGAAGTGTAACTGGAGAGTCGAATAAGTGGGGAGCAATTGTACGAATAGGGTGCCGCATCGAGGAGAGACAGGTGACCCAGGCTGGCAAGGCGTTGCAAGCTCCCTAGATGACGTGCATCTGTTAGCTTTGCTGCGTGATAAACCAACCCGGAACTTTGACCTGAAACAGCAGCCATGGAGCCCACAAGACTTCAGGCTGGCCGTCTGGGTTGCCCTGGGCTGGGCCGGGCTCACCTCCTAGGGGGTCTGGGGCCCTAGGCGCGTTGGCCGGACATGGCTGGTGTATGATGACCTTGTTTGGGGTGACCGGGGCTTCACTCGGTGTTTTGGTTCTTCTATTACATTAGTCCAAGCCCGTTTGCCTGCCAGTCATAGGGTCTGGAAAGGGCAAGCCAGAAAGCCAAGCACTTCGGGGGTCTTGTATTTAGGTTTTTCTTTGCATTATGTCTGTTATTATTCCGTCACCTAGCAAGCCACGTGGCCCTGCCCTGAGTCGGTGCGGGAGGGTCCCTAAGAGCCTGCACCCTCGAAAGAGGGTTTGAAAAATTGGGTCTACTGTCCCAGTCAATGAGCAGGGATATCTACACTGAGCCAGGCAGCTTGGAAAGGGGCTGCTGGGCGGAGAGGGGAGAAAATGTAGAGCAGCGTGCGGCCTTGGAAGGTGGAGTGAGCACTGGCACACAGAATAAATCGTAAAGTGCTGTAGCTTTACGTTAGCCCTGCTTTCTCCCGTTTTCTCTCCGGACCCATATGGAAGCCACGGGGCTCTTCAAAAGAAGGAAATGATTCACCCAGGTCTGAGCCAAGCACAGTTTGGACATCCCTCTGACGAACTCAACGATTGCCAATCGACGGGGATCCAGAGTGTCAGGCCACCTTCTGAAGCCAGCGTCTGTCCAGCGTGGGCCAGTCTGGGCGGTGGTTTGAGCCTGAACCCAAATGACACTCAGCCTGACAGCCCTGGGTTAGGTTTCATGTATATTACAAGTGACAATTAAAGATAGAGGTGGGTGAGGGCAGTGTTGGGGGGTGGGGGGGAGGGAGCGATCTGAAGTTTTCTTTTTAACTTGGCAAATGTGAAGTTAAAACGTTTCTTTAGAGTCAAAACGACCATGTCATTCAACCTCCCGCCCCGTGAGCCTGGTTCTGATTATTAGCTGAAGTTCAACGCACGTCAAAGGCGTTTCTGGCTGGGCAGCTGGGGAACAATGACCCTTTTATTCAGGGAGGAAAAGTCGAGTCTGAGGGCTGAGAGAGTCGCCGGGCTCATGGGCGTGGGGTCAAGGCCACATCCAAAAGCATTCTTTCCTCAAGGCCCGGGCCCCACGGCTCTCGTTCCGAGTGAGATTCCCGAGTCATGGAAAACCGCAAGGGCATTTATTCCCGGGAGCCTGGAATAGGATCTGGGGTCTTAAGCTGCAGCTCGAAATGTAAACGTGGCAGCCCTTTCCCACAAACAGGCTGAGGGGAGCAGCGGTGACCAAAGAGTTGGACAGACCGGGCTGGGGGGCAGCAGCTAAGAGGGCACGGGAGAAACGGTGTCCCTCCAGAGTGCAGCCATGACAAGGGCTCAGCGTCTGGGACTACAATCCCCCAGGACCCCTGATCGCTGTGTGACTGCAGGCTTCTTGCTTCACGTCTCTGAGCCTCAAAGACTAGAGAACCGTGCCATCAGTGTCCATGGCTAGGGCGTCACCAGAGATGCCACTGTGGATGAGAACAGAGTCAGGAAGGAGCCGTGCACAGATATTGTCCCCGTCTCAACTGCTTGGGGCTGGCTCGGTCCCTGAGGGAGGCCCCCCTCTGCTCTGACGCCCTGGGAGTGCAGGCTCAGAGCTTCCCGGCCCCCAAGCTGAGCAGACTTCTGATGTGACGGATGGCCTGTCCGGGGAGCAGCTCTTACCTCTGCACAGCCCAGCCTTGGCAGGACCTCCACTAGACGCCCTACCTCTGGAGGCTTCCTCGTGTATTAGGGCCCTGCAGCTGCTGGGACAAATTACTACAAACTTCGTGGCTTAAAATAATCCACATTTAGGGGCCCTTGAGTGGTTCCATCAGTTAAGTGTCCAACTCCTGACTTTGGCCCAGGTCATGATCTCACAGTCCGTGGGTTCGAGCCCCACATCAGGCTTTGTGCTGACAGCATGGAGCCTGCTTGGGATTGTCTCTCTCCCTCTCTCTCCGCCCCTCCCCAGCTTGTGCTCTTTCTCTCCCTCAAAAATACATAAATAAACTTCAAAAAATACCCCACGTGTATTCCCTTCCGGTTCTGGAGGTCAGAGGCCTGAAATCAAGGTGGCAACAGGCTGGTGTTCCTTCTGGGGTCTTTAGGAGAGGATCCATCATTTGGCCTTTTCTAAAAAGTGGCCTTTCTAGTGGTGACCCCTCCTCCTTGGCCCTTCCTCTGCCTTCAGAGCATCATTTCCCATCTCCAACTCTATCACATCTCCTTCCTCTGTTGACTTTCTTGCCTCCCTCTCACGAAACCTCATGCGATGGCACCTATCTTCACCAGGGTCAGCCCCTCGCGTCAGCATCCCTCGCTCAATCACATCTGCAAAATCCTTTTGCCAGGTCAGGGGGCACTCCACCGTTTCCAGGGATTAGGATGGGCATCTTTGGGGACCATCCCTCAGCTCACCTCTCCCAGCCTTCTCTGGAGGCCTACTTGCCACCCTTCAGTTGTTCTGTTTGCCATCAGGCTCTGGTCCTGATGACCCCAGACGGCCTGTCCCTCAGAGTCACCATCTGGAAGGCTGACAGCAGTGAGCTGGCCATTTCTCGGGGACACATCACTCAGTGTCCCAAGAGCGGGGCTGGCCAAGCAAATCACAAGGCAGGATGGAGAGGTGGCATTGCCAGCAGAAAGCCCTTTGAGAAAGCCAATGGCAGTGAAAGCTATCTGCTTTTTCAGGAGTTAAGGGGAAACGAAAATGGACTCAGGAGGAAAGGAGAGGGGTGACCAGGGCCTGCACAGGTCGTTCACCCTCCGTGTGCAGCAGGAGGACATCAGTGGCAACTCTTGCCTCCCTGGCACCTAGATAAGGTCAACAGACAGAAAATTCCCATACAGGGCATCCTGTTCAATTTGAAAATCAGATAAACAATGATTTATTGATTGATTGATTGATTGATTGATTTTTATTTGGAAGAGGAAAGAGAGCATGTGTGTGTGCGTGTGTGCACAGGCACAGGAGAGGGGGTGGGGCAGAGGGACGAGAGAATCCCAAGCAGGCTCTACACTCAGCACGGAGCCCCACATGGGGCTTGATCCCATGACTTTGGGAGCATGACCTGAACCGAAATCAAGAGTTGGACCCTCAACAGACTGAGCCGCCCAGGTGTGCCAACATTTTGTTTTTACTATAAATGTGACCCACGCAATAATTGGGACGTCCTTATAAAAAATAATTACTTGAGTATCTGAAATTCTAATTTAACCTGGCATCTGTATTCTATCTGGCAACTCTAAGCCAACACAAATCTTGGTATGATGATCACTATGGAAAGAAAGAAGGAAGGACAGGAACGAGGGAGGAAGGGAGGAAGGGAGGGAGGAGGAAAGGAGGGAAGGGAGGGAAGAAAGAAGGGAGGGAGGGAGGAATAAAAGGAGGGGCAGAGGAGGGAGGGAGGGAAGAAAGGAAGGAGGAAGGAAGGAAGGAAAGGAGGAAGGAAGGGACGGAGGAAAGGAGGGGGGAGGAGGGAGGGAGGGAAGGAGGAAAGGCAGCATCACCACACATTTATTATAAGTCAGATCCTGGGCTAGGTGCTTAGCATAAGTTTTCAATTCTCAAATCAACTTTCTAAAGTCATCAGTATTATACCTGATTCATATATGCAGCTAAATAATCCTAGAGAAATATGCAGCCAGTTGTTGTCTGACTCATTTCTATGGGGGTCCTGCATTTTTGAGAAGAGAAATATTGGCTCTTGGAAAGAAATCATATGCTGATAAATTGGCCGAGCCCTTTGCATGGCCATTGTGGGGCACACTGGCGACTTCCTACCTTCCTACCTCTTGGGTCACGGTGCCCCTTCCTATCCCCAGGCCCTCCCAGGAGCCTCTGAGCACGAGACCCCCGGGCATCCACGTGGAAAGGGGCTTTGGTGAGAATCCAGAGCCAAGGTCAGCCACCTCCACCTGAAAGCTTTGGCTTTGTAATTGGTCCCAGATGGAGTCCTGAGCTGCCTGCCCAGCACAGGGAGGGTTCTAACGTCAGACAGAGCTGGCTTTCAGGGAGCTGTAACTTACCGGGTGGGTGATCGTGGGCAAGTTATTTTATTTCCTTGGGACTCAGGCTTTGCATCCATAAAATGGGGAAGCTCTCCTTTGAGTTTATCTACAAAGGGACTGAAATGATATCCGCAAATCATCGATCACTAAGCACATCCTTAGCACGTGTCAAAAGACCAACACCCTCCATGAGGTTAAAGATGAAACCTTCATTCATGTCTCTTAAGAAGGGAAAGGGAAGAAGAGGAAGGAGGGGTGGGGCGAGGGAGGAGAGGGAAAATCAGGAAAGAAAAGTGGCACAAGAGCCCAGCTGTAAAGGACGTAAGCAAATGGAATAAAGCGGAAACGCCAGCCTAAGTCTCTAAGATGCTTACATACGTGGTATCTGCCTTACTCTTTGCTTTTGACTGCAGATCGCTGGGCTCTTCCTAATTATTTCCAGGCAGAAACAGGGTAGAGATCAAGTCTGGCTCTGGAGGCGGCCACCACCATCCTTCCAGGGCTCCCCTCTGCTTCTCTTGGGCCCCAGCGGGAAGGAAATTGCGGCTCTCAACTTCCCAAGGTCATAGCAATTGAAATTCTCTGTCCGTATCCCCATTTTCCAGCTGAGGACTCTTACAGTTGTCAAGACATAAAGACCCAAAATGGGCCCTTTTCAAGATGACCATGAGTGTATAATTAGTCGATTAAAATTGTCAAAATGTTACTTTGGGTTAGTTAAAAGATGTATCAAAATCATTCCCTTGTTTAAAGAAAGCGTCTGTGTGTGTGTGTGTGTGTGTATGTGTGTGCATTCTAAAAAGGGGCGACGGGAAGCCTTCATCAGGGACAGATGGCTGACGGGACAATTTGACCCCGAAGAAGCATCTTGCTTGCCAAATCACTCTGGTGGGGCGGTGATGCAGGCTGCACATGGGGATGTTAGAAGCCAGCCAAAGCTGCTCGCCCCGCCCTGCAGTTCTCTGGCCTTGTCCCAAACCTTCTGAGGCTCCTGTCTCCTCCAGGAAGAAGTGCATTGTGGTCTGAGTAGTTCACCAGCCTCTTTCTTCTACCCTAGATTCAAGCAGGTGGGTACCTGTCCACTCATTAACTGAGGGCACCGGGTATCTGATCGATCCCGGACCCGCTCGTCCACGAGAGGGGAGTCACACAGGCTGCCGCATGGGTTTGTTTCAAAAGTCAGTAGGATCCAACAAATGAGAAAAGGCCACCAGAGTGAGGGCGTGTAATGCGCGCCCACATGACACAAAACTCTCACTTCAATCATAGCATCGTCCCTTCCTTGCCTCCTGTTTCATGTTTCTCTGACAAGGACGTTGAGAAAGCACAAACTCAAGTCTGAGCCCTCGGGACACTTCACGGCAAAGCTCCAAGAATTCCGCACGGTTACCATCATCGCCACAAACCACAGTGGAGGGAACAGAAGTGTCAAAGACTGTCTGCTGGTCCACTAGACCTGGGCTTGAACTTTATCTCTATCTTAACAGATATAAGACCTTGGGCAAGACCTTCGACGGGGCTCAGTTCCCTCATCTGGCAATCGGGGCTAATATTACAAATGTGCAAGGGCACTGTGAGGGTTTGATGCAAAAAACAAAAAAAAATGCTCGTGGAAAACTGCTACAATGTCTTGCACATACTGAGAAATCGATAGATACCTGCTCATTTTGCAGGATATTTTCAAGAAGTTTCCGATGTATCCCCCAGTCTCCACATATCACACACACACACACACACACACACACACGCAATTACACATCACCCATGTTTATGTGTTCGGAGGCTTTCTGCTTTACCCAGGCAACCAGACGGAAGGTGCCCCTTGCTTTGGAGAAACCCTGTCACGGCAGACCCGGAGAATTTGGACACCAAAGTGTGGCATTTCAGGAGCTGTGGTCTGGATGTAAGCCAGAAGCGAGGTCTGGGAAGAGTACAGCCAGGCAGGAGCAGGTCTTGGTACCACCCCGAGATTTGCGTAAAGCCTCCCGGACGGGGGCCAGGGGCTGCATTCTGGACACACCCACATTGACGTGTTGAAGCCCTAAGACCTCAGAATGTGACGGGATTTGGAGACAGGGTCCGTGAAGAGGTGAGTAAGATAAACTGAGGTCCCTGGGGTGCATCCTGCCTTCATATGACGGGTGCCCTTGTGAGAAGAGAATGAGACACAGACGCACCCAGAGGGAAGACCGAGCAAGGGGACGGCATGAAGGTGGCCACGTACAGCCAAGGGGAGGGGCCTCGGGAGAAACCAGCCCTGTGGACACCTTGACCTTGGACTTCTGGCTTCTGGAAGTGGGGGAAGGAGGGGTCTGCTGTATCAGCCGCCAGTCTGTGCACTCTGCTGTGTTAGCCCTCGACGGCTGATGCAGTGGGGAAAGGAGAGCCAGCAGAGAGGAACACGGTAAAGGGGGGTGCCTGGTACGCCCCAGGGGAGGGGACCCGTGCTCTGCTTCCTCCTGTGGAAGTAGGATTATGGGTAAGGAAGTAAAATTCCCAGATGGGTATAAGGAAAGTGGAGCCCCGGTTCATGGGCAGCAAGAAGAACACAAAGCAGGTGGGAGCTCAGACGAGTTAGCGATGCCAGAGAGGGTAGGCGACAACGCAAGGAGCCACCAGCCTCGTGCATCAGGGCTGTTCCCGGTGGAACCGAGCCACAACCTCAGGGGAAGAACCCGAAACCCACTGAATTCACTGCGAGGAAGCCAGGTTGGGGTTTTATCTAAGGGAGGAAAGGGCTCCGAATAGCAACTAAGCGTGGTGTGCATGGGAGACTGAATATTTGAATATAACGCCCCTCCCCCTGCCTCAAATGCCCACGTCCTCATCCCCAGAACCTGTGAATGTGTTACCTTACGTGGCAAAAGGGACTTCAGACAGGGTCAAGGATCTTGAGATGGTCCTGGATTATGTGATCACGCCTGGTAATCCTAAGTGTCATCGCAAGACAGCCAAAGGGAGCGGAGGAGGGTATGACAATGGAAGCCAAATGGCTTGGCCACTAAAGAAAGCCAGGTTCTCTGCAAGCCGGAAGAGACTATCAATGGATTCCCTCCCAGGCATTCCAGAAAGATTCCACGCCTAGGTGTCATTAATACCTTGTCATTAACACCTTGATTTCAGCCCCTGAAGATGCACCTAGTCATTCTGGCCTCTAGGGAGGACACTTGTGTTCTTTTAAGTCACTGAGTTTGCTGTGATATATTCCAGGGGCCCTAGGAAACTGCTACCCTCGGGGACAGAAAATTAGAGAAGGCGACTTTCTCACTACAGATTTCCAAAATGCATACTGGTGATGGCTGTTCTCTCTCTTTTTTAATTTTTTAATGTTTATCTATTTTTGAGAGAGAGAGAAAGATAGATTGTGCCGGGGGGGGGGGGGGGCAGTGCAGAGAGAGAGGGGGACACAGGACCCGAAGTAGGCTCCAGGCTCTGAGCTGTCAGCGCAGAGTACGACGCGGGGCTCGAACTCACGGACCACGAGATCATGACCTGAGCCGAAGTCGGACGCTCAACCGACTGAGCCCCCCCAGGCACCCTGGTGACACGTCCTCTTGAGTGTTCAGGACAACGGCCCTCACCCAGTGTCATTTGTCTGGTTGGGAGGCTGATCTTCACAGACCGAGTGACCTGGGGCAGGATTGAGGGCGACCAGTCTTTGTCAGCTGTCCAGTGACTAGAAGCGGGCTGGCCAGAGCCCCGTTGGCACCCACATGCCCAGGTATCAGCTTAGAGTCACCGAAAGAAGCCAAGCCACCTGAGCCCCCCAGGCGCCCCAAGGGCCATCCCTTTGAATGTTGACTCTCCCCGGGCCCAGCTCTTTGGCATTCCTACGGAGGAGAATAAAGCTCAACATCTTCTGATAACAATCTGCCCCATGTTTGCAGGTGACATGGTGGATGCCCGTGTTGGGATCCCTGCACACCTCCTGTACCAGCCACTCCAGGGGCCCGAGCTTCAGCTCAGAGAACAGGGGCACCTGGGGGGGCTGAGTCGGTGAAGCGGGGGACTTGAGTCGGGTCATGATCTCACGGTTCGCGGGTTCAAGCCCCGCGTCGGGCTTTGTGCTGACCGCTCAGAGCCCGGAGCCCACTTTGGATTCTTTGTCTCCCTCTCTCTCTGCCCCGCCCCTGCTCATGCTCCCTCTCTCTTTCTGTCTCTCTCTCTCTCAAAAATAAATAAACATGGGCCAGTCCGTGCCACCCACAAACACGCTGCCTGGCTCACACAAGTGTCTTGTAAATGTTAGCCTTTACCTGGAAGTTATTTATTTAGGAACTGATGTATATACTCTGTCCCATTCCAAAAATCGGTTTAAGGAGACTCTTAAGAAATTGTCACCCGTGGCAAGTTGTTTCTGAAACCCTGTAAGAATTCACAGTAAGGATCCTTTCTCAGCAAAACCCTCATCAGTTTTTAATAATCAAACCCTACGCTTGAATGGTTCTCTCTGGAAGTCACCTTTTCACTGTCTTGTCCCCCGTCCTGGTTCACACCTTTGTTTAGCGCTCACGTCCTTCTATGTTGCATTAGAATTTAAGCTCCTCCCTCCCGTGTGCTGCGAGCTCCTCCCGGAAAACAAATAAATCCTGTTTCGCTTTGTATGTTCATCCAACCTCCTTTCCCCCAACAAATGCATCATTCAGGGTCCAGCAAAGAAAACAAAAACCACGGTCGGTATTTCCAACGGAAAGACTTCATGTGAGCAACCAGAAAACTGAGAGATTAAATAGACAAATGACATACTCCGAAATGATGATCAGATAATCCCCACAACAAACAGCTGTGACTGGGGCTCTGAGAACAAAAGGGAAACCAGGTGGGGGCACTGGAGCCCAGGAGCGAGAGGCCGTGGGACAGTCCTCACACCCCCTCAACGGAGCATCACCCGGCCACAGTTTATACGTCGAAGGAGCCACGCAAAGGCTGATTCTGGAAGTAGGAAAAGAAGGTAGGGAGGGGACGGCTGGCCACCTGCTCTATCATGGAAGCACAGCTCCCCAGGGAGCCAGGAGGCAACAGCCAGGGGAGCCCAGCCCAGAGTCCTGAACGGCCACCTAAGAGCAAGGGAGGGGAGGGTTCCCTTGGAGCTTCCAGCTGGTAGAGAAGTCGCCCCTACAATAAGCATTTCCCCAGCCTCTACTCTGGGCTGAGTCCTCTGCTCAATGCTATGCTCATTACCACAACTGACCTTTTTTCCCCTTAAAGAAGTATTAAAAAAAAAAAAAAAGAAGAAGAAGAAGTGAGTATATTTTCCTTCCAAAAGTGAGACTGTACACATATGGAGAGGTGCAGGCAGCACGGTATAATAAACGGTCAGTTTGGGCATCATTTAGACCTTGGGTTCTGATTCCATGTTTGCTGCTGACTAGCTGTGTGACCTAATCAAGTAACAAGACTTCTCTGAGCTTCTGTCTCCTCCATAAATGGGACATTTTATTGCATCCATGACATTTTTTTTTTTTTTTTTTTGGTGAGGACTAAATGAGCTAATCTCATGCTCAATGAATGACAGTGTTTTACACATTTTTGGCTCAAAAGACTGGAGAGCCAGGCCCACCAAGGAATTTCAAATGACATCCAAGTTTAACTTGGAACCACTGACCTGACTGGAAACATCTAGCGTGTGTTAAGGAAATAAGCCTTCAGCCTCTGCTGAAATCATGTGTGGCTCCGTGAACAGTCAAGGAACAAAGGGCACCAAAATAAAACAAAATCCTGGCTGCCTGGTGGCAAAGTCGGTTAAGCGTTCAACTCTTGATCTCAGCTCAGGTCATGATCTCACAGTTCGTGAGCTCGAGCCCTGCATTGGGCTTTGAGCTGATGGTACAGAACCTGCTTGGGATTCTCTCTCTCCTTCTCCCTGTGCCTTCCCCACTTGTGCTCACGCTCTCTCAACCTAAATAAATAAACTTAGATTTTTAAAAAAAAAGAAAACAAAATTCCCTCCATTCCGAGAACCCTCGCCAGTGGTGTATGTTTCCCCCTACAAGGAAAAGACCAAAAGGAAAATGAACAAGTGTGTTTTCCAGTCTGGCTGAGTCGCACCTGCCTTACCGACCACACGGGGTCAAGAACTCTCAGGCAGAAACATTTCCTCTGACGCAGAAGTCACAGGAGGTAGCTGCCTTCTGAGAGGACCCCAGACATGGAACTGTCAGATTTGAAACATGGCATCCCGACAGGGGGCGAGGCAGACACTTACCTTTGGTTCTCAAGATCACTGAGGATAACATATCATCAAAGGCGATCGATAATTCTTGTCGACTAGAAGAGAACGGGAGGAGACAACCCAGATATTTTTTTACGGTTTACACATTAACCTTAAATCTATCACAAATGTGTCACTTCAGGCTACCATTTCTGCAGCAGGGGAAACAAAAAGTAGACAAATTGAAATGAAACAAACACGTGGCAGGAATCCTGCATAGCCCTGGGCAGCACTCACATGTAGGTTATTTTAGGTAGTCCTAGAAATAACCCTGCAAGGCCCGTGCTAGTATCCCCGTTTTCTAGAAGGCAGAACAGAATCGAAAGAGATGGAAGTATTTTCCCCAAGGTTGCCCCATCATCCATCCATCTGTCTCAGAACCTGGGTTCAAGCTGAGAGCTGCAAGGCAGATACGTTTTGGTCTGGTCTTGTCTTACACAGAATGCAACACACAACCCCGTAAAAGTCCCTAAATTATTGGGCCTCCTTCCTTTCCCCTGGGAAAGTAATGACCTCTAAGGGCATGGCCTGTTCAAGAAGTCTTCCAATGCATGCATACATACCACAAACTATAACAACAAAATACAACAACGCAAAATATAAGCAATCAAGAGAAATGCAAAAAATCTAATGGCATGACCACGGCCGGGGTAACCCACATGCAAAGCTTTGCTGGCAGAAGCAGGTTTCATTTTCCCCTCTTTCCTAAGTCATAGGAACCCTTCATATGGTTGTCTTTATTTTAATGTGCATGAATAAAAGATATCCTTGTGAACTGATGTAGTCCGCAGGCTTTTGAGATCAAACAGTTTTCTACTCCAGGTGAAATGTGGAAATGACAGATAATGTTGTCAATATGCTATATTTTTGTTAGGGGGAACAAACATGACCATAGCAATCGTTTTCATCATATATATGTGTGTGCCTTTGTGTAGGGGGGGGTAGGTGTGGGGGGAGTATTTAAAGAACAAGATTTAAGGGGGGAAAATCAATAAATGCAGAATTTTCCATAAAACCTTCAGTGAGAAATATCCCTCCCGCTTGTTCATGTATATTAAAGTGAGCAGAATTTGCTGACCTGCATAATACAATCCAGAGTGATTACTGGAGGGGTCTGAGGTGATTAAATAACCACAGCATTTGGAGGTACCTGGAAATAAATATCCTCATTCTAGAGCCCATGCAGATTCCGTAGGATGCGATGAAGGCATTCTTTGGGTATTGAAGGTTACATCTCATTCCTTCCTTGCCAAAGAAACAGCACCGATTTGTGGCTTGGGAACAATGCGTTGGTGACACTCTGTGTGTGGATAACATATGAAATACAAAATGTATTTATATCCAAGAGGCAGCATGAGTGGGGCGGTGGGGGGGGGGGCGGGCATGGAAACTCTGGTGTCAGATTTGAACTGAATCTTGGTCTTGGAGAAATAACCCCTCTTCTAGGCCTGAATATACTCATCTGTGCAATGGGAGTAGTATTGCCACCAGAACATCTGCTCTTTAAATTACAGCTGCTGCTTAAAAATAGAATCACCCTACAACCCAGCAATAGCACTACTGGGAGTCTACCCAAAGGATCCAGGAGTGTTGATGCATAGGGGCACGTGTACCCCAATGTTCATAGCAGCACTTTCAATGATAGCCAAATTATGGAAGGCGCCTAAATGTCCATCAACGGATGAATGGATAAAGAAGATGCAGTTTATATATACAGTGGAATACTACTTGGCAATGAGCAAGAATGAAATCCTGCCCTTTGCAGCAACGTGGATGGAACTGGGAGGTATTCTGCTGAGTGAAATAAGTCAGGCAGAGAAGGACAGATATCATATGTTTTCACTCATATGTGGAGCTCGAGAAACTTAACAGAAGACCATGGGGGAGGGAAAGGGGGAAAAACAGTTACAAACAGGGAGGGAGGCAAACCATAAAAGGCTCTTAAATACAGACAACAAACTGAGGGTTGATGGGGGGGGGGTACGGGAGACAGGGGAAAATGGGTGGTGGGAATAGAGGAGGGCACTTGTTGGGATGAGCACTGGGTGTTTTATGTAAGCGATGAATCACGGAAATGTACCCCCGAAACCAAGAGCACGCTGTATACACTGTATGTTAGCCAACTTGACAATTAATTATAGTTTAAAAAATGAAATACAATGACTGTCTCATAGGCAATAAATAAATAAATAATAAATAAATAAATAAATGAAAGCTACTGCTAATAAATTAGTGGGGTAATGAGAGCAAGTTTTCTTTGCCTGGGTGCCCATACCAGAATATCTACTGAATTCATTAATGGTTTCCTCCCTGCAGCCCCATGTTGGCAACTTTGTTGAGACTGAAACGGAGATTCAGAAAGGGTAACTCCTGGATTTCATTGAACTGAAGGTCCAATCCATTGTAAGAAGCTTCATGACTTTACGTGGCACAGCGAGAGAAACCTATCCTAGAAATTCGAACCGTGTGATGCCATCGGTTGTTGGATACGGTCCATTTCGGATGCTAATGTATTTCTTAAAATATTGCCTGAGAATCAATAAACCATGGCAAATGGTCTAAATGGCACAGCACGTAAACCGAAAGGACTAGGGTGTGAGCACAGGACTATGGAAACACAACGCTGGGTGCTGGTCCCTAGAGCTAGTAGGTGCCCGCTCCGGGGTGAGAGGCGGCTTCTTGAATACACATTGTATTACACAGTGTATGATATCTCAAACTGTGTGTCTCAAACTGTGATATCTCAAACTGTGTGTAGGCTTCGCAGATCGATTTCCATTTTGAGATCTCTCTAAAATAACCACGGAACAGGAAATCACGTATGCATATACACGGTTTTGACCAAAACAAATTCGGGGAACTTCTGGGAATTCTTTAGGGAATGAAAAGTAGAGATAAAAGTAAGTGATTTGTTGTTAATGAGGACGGTCCTGAAAAGAATGATGTTTCAGCACCGCGACTGTGAAATATACCAGTCTCAGCGTCCCGGAGCCGAAAGAGCCAGACCAGTGGGGGCCTGTGAGAAGAAACCCTATTGTTCGGCTGGTCAGGAGTTTGTTAGTGTATCTACTTTTTAAAACATATACAAGAAGGGGGCGCCTGGGTGGCTCAGTGGGTTAAGCGTCTGACTTTGTCTCAGGTCATGATCTCACAGTTCCTGATTTGAGCCCTGCATCCGACTCTGTGCTAACAGTTCAGAGCCTGGAGCCTGCTTCAAATTCTGTCTCCCTCTCTCTCTGCCCCTCCCCTACTCGCTCTCTCTCTCTCTCAAATAAACATTAAAATCTTTTTAATTAAAAAAAAACATACATGAGAATAGCTTTGGGCAAAACAAAACTACCAACTTATATCGGTCAAGCTCCCTTGAGGTAAATCAAATATGGGGACCAATTTGCTACATTGGAATGAAATTAAAGCAGGCTCTGCAAAGTGGTCAAGTTGATAGTTACTAATTAGGGGGTGCTGGGGTTGCTCAGTCGGTTGAGCGTCTGACTGTTGATTTCGGCTCAGGTGATGATGTCAGGTTCATGGGTTCAAGCCCTGCATCATGTTCTGAGCCAACAGCACAGAGCCAGTTTGGGATTCTCTGTCTTCCTCTCTCTGCCCCTCCCCTGCTCATATTCTCTCTCTCTCTCTCTCTCTCTCTCTCTCTCTCTCTCTCTCAGAAAATAAATAAATAAATAATAAAAAAAAGAAAGACTAACAATTTAGACTGACTAGATAACTCATATTCTAAATTTATAACATTTAAAAAATGTCTATTGTTGCCCCACCTTAAATATTCCCAGAGACACGTGTCATGGCAGTAACCGCATAGATGCTTATGTTAGTTCCCTACTATTAAATCTGTGCCCACTTTAGGCATGATATTCCATACTCATTACCTACACATGGTTGAGAGCTTCCACATGAGGCATGTTGGGGGCTCTGGAAACGTCTGTGAAGTGGGCAGTATTTGGCCCTTATTTTATGGATGGAGAAAGGAGTCTTAGAGGGGTCAGCAACCTCTTCCAAGGCCACAGGGAGGGAAATAGCCTAGAAACACTGGAGAAGCACTTAATTTTTAGTCAGATTTCAGAAACTCAAGATAAGGAAAATGGCCACGTTGGCTTTTTCTTCAAAATTACCAAAGCACGTCAGCAACTATACTAAAAGGACCTCCCAGACGCACAAGAGATTGGGGGGGGGATGTTTTACAGTTTGCAAAATGCCTTCAATACACATGGCTTCCTTTGTCTTTCCCACCACCCTCAGAGGTAGCTAGAGTGAGGACTCCTGTCCCCCACCGTTCATTTTACAGATATGGAAACTGAGGCCCAGAAGGGGCAGCTGACTCATCCGGAGGCATGAGGGCAAGAAACCGAACCTCTCCCTTATCTAGGCATCTTTGCTGCCCCCTGTCCCCGCACACACACCTTCCCCTTGAGCTATGAGAGCATTTTCCAGAGCCTCGGCACCCCTGCCGGGATCCGACTCTGCTAGGGACGAGAATAAGGTTTCAGATTTAACCAGCTATGTTTCACTTCAGTGCCACCTGAGCTAATAAGAGGCAGACTCAGGGGATGACAGAGATGTTAGTTATTTCAAGGGGAATCCGTGCACTGAGAAGTCAGGGTGGGGCGGGGGGGAGGGAAGGAGGGAGAGTTGACATGTCAGGGAAACCACTCTGCATCAGGACCCTTGATAGACCCATTGAATCCCTCCGGTCCCCACTTTATCTGTGAGGTGGCTCTGGCCCCCGGAGGTTAAATATCTGAACCAAACTCATGGCCCAAAGGCTGAGCCACTTCTTCTGGGTTGAAGCCGCTTGCCTCTGCCTGCTCCCGATTCCCCTTTAAGCTGTCAGAAAGGAATCGTCTCCTGGCCACACCGTTGGCCTCGGGATGAGAGATGAGACGAACCATCTAGGTCTTGTTCACCTGCGTTGCAGCGGGAAGGATTGGCCACCCCTGTGCCCCAGGCTCTCCCTCCCCTGGACCCAGATCCTGGCTTCCCCGAGGACACCTCTTGAAATCTTCCTGCTTCTCTAGCCTCTTGGCTACATCTGGAATAGGGAGGGGGCTAGGGAAAGGAAAACTTCCGGATGTATTTAGCAGAGATAATTGGCAAGATCAGTCAAGGCCAGTGAGGTAGATTTCAGCCTGCGCCTCCTCCTTATCAGAGGGTTTGATTTGTCTGCGCAAATGCTTATTTTTCCTTTTATTTATTTATTTGTTTGTTTACTTATTGATTTTGCTTATTCTAAAAGTTATGTCCATCAAATAACACATGGAACATAAGTAACAAGTAGAGACAGGAACCAAGTCTGGCCTCCACTCACACTCAGGACCCAGCAAGAACAGCGACAAAGAAGGCTGCCCCCACTCCCCCACTCCAGGAGACCACGAACCCCAGTGAAGACCACTTTGGGTGCTCAGCTCGCGCTGCCCTGAAACTCCATGCTAACGAGGCCAAGTGGACATTCTCCAGAAGGAAAGACGAGGCAGGAGGCCCAATCTGGCAAGTTAATTAGAATCTTATCCTTTCCCTCCGTCTCTTTGCCTGTCTCACACGTGCCCACCCTCTCTTTCCGGAAACCGCCTGCAGTGTGGACCTGGTTTCAGGAGTCTGAGACTCTGCGAGGCATGATTTCCAGGAGCCACACACACCCAGCCTGGGCAGAGTTTCAACATCGCCCATGGGTCCTGCTCTCCCTCCGGGGTGACCCAGGGCTGGCTCCGATGCTGCCCCGAGAGCCACGGGACGTGGTTGTGCTACTGAGCACTGAGCCCAAAACGTGAGCATTCCACTTTGGCCATTTTATGAAAGCGCTCGTGCCCTGCTGTCTCCTTCCTGGTGAGTCAAAAAAATTATTTTGTCCTGTGGCATGGCCCCATTTGGCTTTGGCCCCTTCAGCGCAGAGACGTATGCATCTCGCTGCAAGCAAGGGGAAATAAAAATAAAACAGGCCTGCAAATATGGTTAGTCACCCTTTCTTTTTCCTACTCCAAAAGTTGTGAGCAATAAAATAGGAAACATAAGAAGGAGAGAGAACGTAACCAGATCTCACCACCCAGTTCCTTTTAGTCTGTGGGTCATTTGCCCAGCTTTTCCCTCATGCATCAGGCTTTTTATTTACTATCCATGAGTGAACGTGTCTGTGTAAGCTGCAAGGGTCCACTGAAAAATAAATATATAATAATATCACATCATATTACATAATGAACATAACAGAATATAGCATAGTAGAATAGAATAGAAATAGAGTACAATAGAAGAGAATAGGAGCATAATAGAGTATCGTATTATATAATATAATATGGTATAATATTATATAGCATAGTATAAAATATATACTAATGTATATACTAAATAGTATAAATATATACTAATATATATACTAAAAATATATTAAAAATAAATACTAAAATATTCTAGTAGAATAGAAGAGAATAGGAGCATAAGAGAGTATAATATTATATAATATGATATCGTATAACATTATATAGCATAGTATAAGTATAACATGATAATGTATAGTATAATATAGTATAACAGAATAGAATAGGATATAAAATAATATGGTATAATATAATATAATATAATATAATATAACATAATGTGATATAATATTAGCATAGTGCAATATAATATAGCATAATAAAATAGAATAGAATATAGTATAGTATATAGTGTGGTATAGTATAATATAACACAGTATAATTCAGCATAATTCAGTATGATAGAATATAAAGCAATATAGTGTAGTGTAATATAATATTGGTATAGTATAATATAGTATAGTAGAATAGAATAGAGTATAATAGAATAGAGTATAACATAGTTTGGTATTATATAATATGATACAGTATAATACAGTATAATATAATAAAATATTAAGTAATATAGTAGAGTGTAATAAATATAGTATAATATTGATATAGTATAACATAGTACAATAGAATATAGAATAGGAATACAATAAAGTATAGTATAATATATAATATGGTACAGTATAATATTATATCATATAGCATGGTGTAATATAATGCAGTATAAAACAGTATAGTATAATATAGTAGACTATAACATATATAGACTGCCCGACATAGAACTTGGTGAAAATAATGAAACTATGCCAAAAGAAACTCCCCAACTACCTCCCTTCCTGCTACACAGAGTTACCCACTGCGTATCAGTGTTCCGACGCTCGGCCCTCCCATGTGCACTGTTGAGCGGATTTGCACACGTGAACATTCTCACTGAGAGCTACACGTGGAGGCAGGCCTGTATGTAAATCTCAGTTCAACAGCGATGTGACCAGGAGCGATGAGCTCCGTGTCTGAGCCTCTACTTCCTCACCCATGAAATGGGGATATTGCCACCTCTTTCCTAGACGTGAGGGGGACCTAGGTGAGATTAGTTCATGGAAGACTTATGTTCAATGAGTGCTGTTATTGTCACGATCCTTACGTCTGTAATGTTACAGATGACACAACTGTGATTTCACACCATACGTGGGTTGTATGCCTAATTTTCCCTTTAATATTATAACAAGACCATTCCTCATTGTCACTGAAAAATCTTGGCTCTCAGTCTTCTTACAAAAAATCTTAAGTTCTGCCCAGTCTTCCACGAACTGCCTATCCTACAATATACTCAACAGCCCTTGTGTGCAGTTAAGTGGCTCCTAATCTTTCCCTGCCTGAAATAAAGGTGTGAGAGACAAGGTCAGGCTTCTCTTCAATACTGACAGAGTTTCTAGAGAGGGATCCATGGGTAGACAGTATGAGGAAAATAAAGTTAGCGATGTATATTGCCAACCCCCCCGCCACCCAATGCAATACATGTTTCTATTCCCATAGCAATGGGTGAATGACTCCTTTCTCTGCAGAACCCCTCCATCCACAGATGTGGATTTAATTTGCTCTGATGCCAGAAACTGGTCTCTCTGGGGCTTCTGGGGTGACCGATTTTACTCAGTAATGGCCAATCTCTTTGTTTAGCTTAACCGGCCACATTAATCAAAATAGCTGCTGTGGTTACAGAGCAGTGACTGTCTGAAATGACACTCCTCCTTCATCCACAACAATCAATGGGTCGCAAGCTAAGTTCATGCAAAAGCTGGCCTTGCCTAAAAACACAGTCTGCCAAGAAAGTCACCTTCCAAGGGGTCTCTGCGAGCCTGGGCATCACAAATCTCTCTCCTGGGCATTCAGGAAGCTGAGCGTTCCCAGCCTCCTCGTGACAAGATCACCTCCAAGCTCCTAAACTCTTGCCAGCGGGGCTGTGAGCAGAAGGGGTGCCCCTCTCACAGACTGGGGAAGTGATGAGGAAGAATCCATTCTCCATCTCTCTCTCTCTCTCTCGCTCGCTCCCCTGCTCCCTCTTATCACCATCTCTCCCCTGCCCCCCCCCCCCCCCCCCCAGAATTGAAGGACTGACACAAGTTTTGCGATTGGTCTATTGTAGCTGCTGGAGTTACTTATCCCGCCTCTCCCGGAGTGAGGGATTGATGAATATCTGAACTTGTAAGTGAAGAAATCACATCACAGGGAGAGATCTGGTCTGCAGGTCTGGGGAGCCCTTGGACAAAAGAGTCAAAAGAGACACAAAGTGATGAGGCACAGATTCTGTAAGCATTTGCAAAAGTATTCGTGTTTATTTTTTAATGTTTATTTACTTTTGAGACAGAGAGAGAGAGAGCGTGATTGGGGGAGAGGCACAGAGAGAGGGAGACAGAGAATCCAAAGCAGGCTCCCAGCTGTCCGTGCAAAGCCCGACGTGGGGCTTGAACCCACGAACCATGAGATCATGACCTGAGTTGAAGTCAGACGCTCAATCAACTGAACCACCCAGGCGCCCCATTATTCGTGTTTAAACGAGGGTGTCTGGCTGGCCTTGAAGCAGGACACGGGCACGTCCTCAGGGGAAGAATGTGCCACTGGCCATCACCCAGAGTCTACGCAGTGGCCTCAGTGGAGGGAGACCACAGATGCACCAAAACTATTCTAAAAAGGCATGTGGATCCCATCCTGCCACTATCCAAGTGGGGCCACGGAGGCGCAGCACAGAGAAGAGACGGTCCCTAAGTCACAGGTATAGTGGTGCTGGGATACCAGCCCTCACCTGTCCCTAAAGGTAATGCTCAGAAAAAGCGGTGTAAGAAAAACTCCACATCATCATCCGACTTGACAAGCATTTTATTTACTAGGACTTGGTCAGAGGGTTAGATAACGATTGATTCAAATGCAATGCAATGTGCATATTGAACCCCTTCACACTCATCCGCCCATTGACTGAAGCAGGGTAGGAGCCGTGTCCTTCTATAGCTTCTGTCCAGGAACAAGCCCCTCCCGCATGTGGGAGATGTGCCCTGGGGCCGGCCCAGTTGGTTTTTAGGCCTGTCCGAGCTGTGTTTCCTGCGGCTCAGAACAATGGCTACATTCCCAGCTCGTGGTCTCAAGGTGCTGTGCTTGACCTGAGCATCTCTGGGGCAACAGGGAAAAGCTGGGGCAAACAGTGGCCACCATGAAAAGTCTGCATGGACCCCTGGTGTGCCAATTGGGGTGGAGGGACCCTTTCCCGCACGGGACGGTGGAGCTGGCCTGCGGACAGGCAAAGGAAGGTGCCCAAGGTGGGTGAAGACAAAACCCTTGTCTTCAAGGGCCTGAAACTTTTAGCTGAAGAGTCAGTATTTAAATAGGAGGAAAAGCTAATCCCCAAGGCATGCTGGAAGGAATGTGGAAGGAATCCCATGGGTTAGACTTGATCTCTACGGGGCCGTCTGCTGGAATATACAACAGACATGCTTAGGTGTGCTCAGACACAGACACAGGATTAAGCATCACAGCACTGCCTGTGGTTGCAAAGGGCCAGGAGCAACCTTAATGCCCAACATTGGGGACTGGTTACGTGACGTGGCTGGTGTATCTGTCACAGTGGTGCTGTCACACAGAATGAGGTAGACACACGTGGCTTCACGCACACAGACGCACACAGAACAAAGAAGAAAGTCATGCCTGGGGAGCACCAACTCCTGTGCAAATCTAAAACAGAGCTGATTTTTTATTATATTTGATTATATTTGCATAAGCTAATACATTGATCGTATTTGATCATAATTGTATAGGCCACTATATATATTGTATTTGATCATATTTGCATAGGCTAATATATTGATCATATTTGATCATGTTTGCATAGGCTAATATATTGATCATGTTTGATCATGTTTGCATAGGCTAATATATTGATCATGTTTGCATAGGCTAATATATTGATCATACTTGATCATGTTTACATAGGCTAATATATTGATCATATTTGCATAGGCTAATGTATTGATCATACTTGATCATGTTTTCATAAGCTAATATATTGATCATATTTTGATCATGTTTGCATAGGCTAATATATTGATCGTATTTGATCATGTTTCCATAGGCTAATATATTGATCATATTTGATCATGTTTCCATAGGCTAATATATTGATCATATTTGATCATGTTTCCATAGGCTAATATATTGATCATATTTGATCATGTTTCCATAGGCTAATATATTGATCATATTTGCATAGGCTAATATATTGATCATATTTTGATCATGTTTGCATAGGCTAATATTTTGACCATATTTGATCATGTTTCCTTAGGCTAAGATATTGATCATATTTGCACAGGCTATCTCCTGAAAATTGTATGAAAACTGGTTCTAGTTGTTTCCCTCCTTAGGAAATCTTATCGGCAGTGGGAGGAAAGTATCCTTTTTACAGTGTACATTTTCTAACTGCAGTTGAAACCTTACAATGCGATGTGCTACTGTTTTCAAACAATATGACCCAAAACATGGGGAGGGGGGAGGGGGGAGGGGAATAACCGTATCAAACAAACAAACACGAACTGCAACCAACTACTGGCTGACACTGCTGAGATGTGAGTGCGGACTCCACGACCGGCTCGCCCTGTCGGTCACCTCTCTTCACCTCGCTTTGCTCCTCTGTAAAACGGGCACGCTGATGAGTCCGTGGTGAGAAACAGTGAGATCTGCGTGCAGAAAGCGTGGCTGCGGACCCAGCACGGAGGCGGCCGCGGGAGGTCAGGGAAGACCGGCGCACACCCAGAAGGAGCACCATTTCGGAGTCAAAGTAGATTCTCAGCCCCGCCAGCAACCGAAGTTGGGCCCGTGGACTCCATTTGCCTCCTGTCCCGGATGACGCTGCTGATGACACTCCGTTAGGGCCTGCTCTGGGGGTCACGGAGGTCACGTACGTCTAGGAGGCCAGCACCCAGTGCGTGCAAAGCCACGGTCCTCTGCGCCTCTTCTCCCCTGACCTCACGTCCCCACGGGTAACGTGACCTGATTTTCAGGTGAAGAAAGAAACCAGTCTCAGAACGGCTCCTTGGTGGACCAGGCCGCTTCCAGAAGGCGTCCTTCTCCGGAGATAATTAGGCAAGTGAAGCGGAATATGGAAGCCAGGGGTTCTCGACCCTGAGCAAGCCAGGGCATGGCCTGGAGGGCTTGCTGAATCCCAGATGGCTGGCCCTGCCCCCAGAGCTTCTCATCTGGAAGGGGGTGGGGGGCGCGGGGGTGTCCACGACCTTGCATCGCTAACAAGGTGAGCAGGGCGCTGCTGTTCCTGGGAACTGACTTTGAGAACCTCTGATGTAGGAGACCTGGCCATAAGCGGCGAGATGCCTCCCTCTCTGTTTTCATCGTTTTCCCTTCCCTTCCCCGTGTTCATCTGTTTCGTTTCTTAAATTCCGCATATGAGTGAAATCATATGATATCTGTCTTTCTCTGACTGTTTAACTTAGCATAATATCCTCTCATTCCATCCACGTTGCTGCAAATGGCAAGATGTCATTCTTTTTTCGGAGCCATAAGAGACTCTTAAATACAGAGAACAAACTGAGGGGGGCTGGAGGGGAGGTGGGCGAGGGGATGGGCTATGTGGGGGATGGGCATTAAGGAGGGCACTTGCTGGGATGAGGGCCAGGTATTGTATGTAAGCGATGCATCACTAAATTCCACTCCTGAAACCAATGGTACATTATATGTTAACTAACTTGGGTTAAAATGAAATAAAAGTACAGTTATAAAGTAAAATAACCGAACATAACATAACGTAACATAACATAACATAAAATAAAATAAAATAAAATAATGAAAATAAATTAAAATAAATCAAATTAAAACAAAGTAATGAAAATAAATTAAAATAAAATAAAATAATGAAAATCAATTAAAATAAATCAAATTAAATTAAAATAATGAAAATAAATTAAAATAAATCAAATTAAAATAAAATAGTTAAAATAAATTGAAATAAAACAAAATAAAATAAAGTCAAATAAAATAATTAAAATAAATTAAAATGAATCAAAATAAAATAATTAAAATAAAATAAAATAAAATGCAATATGTCTATAAAAGGCTGTAGCATCTCGGCTAAATTACTTCTTCCTGCCTCATTTAGAAGTTCTTTATATATTAAGCACAAGAAAGTCGCCTATGTCAGATCTGTTGTTTTGTCTTGTTTTAAATTATATCCACAAAAGGCATGTATCTGTGTCTCAAGGGGCTCTGGATCAGCCAAAGACTGAGGGGGCGCTCTGGCTTCCCTATCCTGGAGGACTGGAGGAGCACCCCTTCTTTCCATCTGATATATCAGACGGATGTATGCGATCATCTGGATGCCGTGCCCCCCCAAACATATCTGTTGAAATTCTAACACAGGGTGTTGGGACCAGGGGCCTGGGGGGTGATTAGGTCATGAAGGATTAGTGTCTTATGAGAGAGACCTCTCGGAGCGCTGTCTTGCTTCTGCTAAGTAAGATTACAAGATGTCTGGGACCAGAAGAGGGTCCTTACCCAACCACGCTAGCCCCTGATCTCAGCCTCCAGCCTCCAGAACTGTAAGAAATACGTTTCTGTTGTTTGCAACCACCTGGTCTGTTGTACGTTTGTTATGGCCACCCGAACCGAGTAAGATACAGTGAGGCTTGATGGGAAGGAAAAATTCTTCCTTTTATTTATTTTTGTAATTTATTTTATTGATTTATTTTGAGGCTGGGGGCAGAGAGAGAGAGAGAGAGAGAGAGAAAATCCCAAGCAGCCTCCGCACTGTCAGCGCAGAGCTCGAACTCATGAACCATGAGATCATGAGCTAGCAGAAATCGAGAATCGGATGCCTAACCGACGGAGCCACCCAGGCGCCCCGAAATTCTTCCTTTTAAAAAGGAAAACAGGGGCACCTGGGTGGCTCAGTCGGTTAAGTGGTGGACTTCAGCTCAGGTCACGATCTCGCAGTCTGTGAGTTCGAGCCCCGCATCGGGCTCTGGGCTGATGGCTCGGAGCCTGGATGCCTGCTTCCGATTCTGTGTCTCCCTCTCTCTCTGCCCCTCCCCCGTTCATGCTCTGTCTCTCTCTGTCTCAAAAATAAATAAAAGTTTAAAAAAAAATGAAAAAAAAAATGAAAACAGACAAACAAACCAAACACTTTGGAAACCATTGGTCTGGATTACAACCAAGGTGGCACCTGACTCTCACAGCACATAACCCAGCCTCCAGGAACGTGGATATCCATGTTGCTACTTTCAAGAAGAAGTCCATGTACCGGGGAGTCTGAGTCTGACGGTCCTGGAGCAGGCAGGTGATGGGCACACGGTGCCTCCAGGTGGACTGTCTTCACAACACGTCACCCAGGCATCGCACAGGGCACCAAGCTGGGAAGGCCCAGACTCCGTTGGCTGTCTTGAGATGCTTAACAAGTTACCCTTGACCTTGGGTCTTGTGAGTAAAGTCCGGTTGGGCCGTGGAGCAGGCAAGGGTGCGGACACACACTGTGGGTCCACCTTTCTTTGCCCTTCCATTGACGTAGTGTCTTCACAATGCCGACAGACCCACCCACGGTGCAGAGTGCAGAGAGACTCAATGTAGCGCAAGGTAAGTGCGTTCCATCATGATTGAGGAGGAAGACGGGGGCGGGGGGGGGGGTGCTCACAATCCCCAAGGGCTGTATTGTTCCTCCCAACCAGAGCTTGCCTCAAATGCAGAAAGAAGGCAGAGGGGTTCTAAGAAACACCCACAGCCAAGGACACCTACCATCATCTTGCTTCCTCACAGTGCTTCTTTGCACCTGCCACACTGAGAGCAATGAGACAGGAGGAGAGAAGATGGGGCACCCCATAGGTCCTTTTCTTCTCTATCTTTCCTGGCTCACCCGGACGATGAAGGCAGAGGTTGGTAGAACGTGTGTGTATCGAGGTGCAAGAGAAAAAGAGCCGCGTTTGTTTTGAGCAGCGTTTCCCCTTTTCTGGTAAGAACGAAACACGTATGCATGCACGAGCTGCAAAATATAAACTGTGCAATTTGGGGTGATTCTCCCTAAGAGTTAAATGCTCTACATTTAAAATGGGCACCCTCAGAGATACGACAGCAAAGGAAGCCGTCTTTCCTTTTCAGCCTCCCAATACTCCCTCGGGAAGTCAGGTCAATTGTCGGGCATGGTCCCGGACTCCCAGACATCAGCCTTGGAGAGGATAGAGTAGGAACGAGCTTATTGCTGGAATTGTTAAATACTCATTCCACTAGTGAGTCGGAGCTAGAACTGTGGTCCCACGAGCTACAAGTAGCATCACCAAGCACCGTTGTACAGGTTATGCACTGCACAACTCAACATTCTTAGCCTTGGAATTTCACCCTCACATAGATGTACAAGCTGGCCCTGGGAGTTGGCATATCTGAGTGGACTCCTAAGTGCTGGCCTGCCCACCAAATCCTTTCCGATCTTCATGCCGTTCTCTTGGAGGTGAGGAGATTGGTTCTATCCCCTGTCCAACACCCTGGCTCCATGCCAGAGCTATTCTGCCTCTTACCCACCGATTGATTGGCTGGGCTCCTCGCGTAGCTCTTCATGTGCCCTCCAAAAGAACAGTTTCTACTGTGAATGATTTCCTTGGAACCAGCCTCTAATGTCATCTGGTGACATCCACCACCCAGATCTGTCCCCCACCCACCAGCTTAATACCCTAAGAAATGGACTCCACCTTCACCAAGACCTGGATCCCTCGGCAGCTAAGTCTTTCCCATCCACGGGACACCATCCCTGCCGGAATCCTAACTGGGGAAGCCCTGCGCCCCGAACGCAGCCTACCGTCCTTCTGCTTCTTGTCTCTCCCTCCCTTCCTATCCACCCAGCCCCAGCCTTTGAGCCAGCGAGGTCCTCCCCCATCCCCGTCCGCCTTCATCGAGGACCCCTCGCCCTCCCGTCTCCCCTGGACATCCCTAGTCCCAAGAATTCCAATCCTATCCTTGACGAGCTCTGACCTCTTGGGTCTCTGACCCCACCAGTATCCACCCCTCCTGATCCCTCCGGAATTTATGGTTTAGGAGGTGTCGCGCAGTTCTGTGAATCTCACATTTCCCTGTGAGAGTGAGTCCCGCTGGGACATCACCCACGGAGCTGTTAATAAGGCCCATGCCCAAGATAGTCTACACTCAGGATACGTCCCCAGGGGGACCGTGTAACATGACGCTAAGACACATGGGCTGTGGCACCAGAAGGACCGAGTTTGACTTCATCCTGGCTCTACCACTCGTGACCCGTGTGGTCTCAGGGGACGTGTTGATTCTTTCTCTGACTCAGTTTCTTCACATAAAAGCGAAGGAGAGGGATAGTACGTGTCTTTCTGGGTGGATGGAAAATTAAATGAGCTCATAGATGTAAACAAGTAAAAGACGGTCTGACGCAAGGTGAGCAGTGAGTGACAACTGCATTGTCACCATCATCCACGGGATTGCACACTTTGCTCCGGCCTCCGCTTTGGTTCTCGGTGCCTGACTTTGGTTTAGTTAAGAACCGCTTTACCTTGGTCTCGGCCAAGCACACCCAGCTCCAACGCTGGCTCACTGGGCTCGACCACCTGGGTCGTAGCCAGGGCTTCTTCATCGCCGTAAGCACCTCTGGCTTTAGTTTTCTGTCGCTTTCCTCCCTTATCTCACTGGGAAAAAAAACAAAAACAAAAACAAACCTTTGTTCATGATTCAAAATCCAACTGAGCAGCCTGCTCTCGTCTTAAGTCCTCCTCGATGCTCCCCTGGATTTGTGTGTTCCTAGAATTCTGAATTCAGCACATTTTATCCTAACTACTAGTTACTGTGCTGGCTCTTGCTTAGGCACAAAACCTGCAATTTATTTTTCCTCTAACACGAAGCCCTAACGTGATGCACACATTAGATGCTCAATAAATTATATTTCTGCCAAAGTATATATACTCTGTCCCTTAGAGTCCGATTTCAAACACGCAGCGAAAGTTCTAAGATTTGGCTTCTTTCATCGGAGACACGATTCCAACCCCCTTTTACCACAGTCCTCATTTGTTCTGCCCCCGGGTTTTCATGTGAAATGAAAAGTGAGTGCACAGTGTGGCACAGAACGAGGGCCAAGCCAAAACTTGAGCCCCATGGATGAACTTCAAACAGGGACTTGAAACATGCGAAATAAGAACCAGCTTTGCCAGGACAGGGTAGGAGACGCTAGGCACTTGGTGACTTTCTCAGATGTTCTGGAACTAGACTTTGATTTCATATATTTTGAATTAAATCGATTGAAATTCAACGCGCAAGCCAACATACCACATTTCCTTTGGTCAGAAGTGAAGTGTGAAAATAGTGTTTTGAATTCTCGGTTGGACGCACAGCTCTGGGTTTGAAGTGTGACAGAGTGTGGAGGTTTTGAGTTACTGGAAGCTTCGGCATTCAACTGGCCCAGTCTTCCAAAGGAATTAGAGAAATTGAAAACACGGAACCGTTGAGTCCTGGGATCGCAGAAGGGCATGGGTGAGGATGCCCCCAAGCTCCATGAGTTGTCTCAGAGGTGCTGTCATTCCCTTTGTGGCTGCCACAGAATATCGGTCAAGTTGTTCACAGAACCGAAGGCAGAGCCCAGGGTGACTCTTGTGTCAGCGGAGACAAGGGACTGTGCTCCCTATTCAGTGCTGATAGGTAGGTAATTAGGAAACCCCATGCATGTTTGTAATACAGCAGACTGTCAGCCGTGTGTGACAAACAGAGTGGACTCTCCTTAGGGCAAGGAACCCATCTGCCTGTTCAGAGCCACCCTTTGGAAAGTACTTGTTATGGATCTTCCGAATACCGATATCTGTAAGTATACGGCAACTGGTCCTTATACTCAGTTTCTGCTTTGTGCTCAGCAGTACCCATGAAGCCTTACATCCTCGTGTGGTCAGGAGCCATCTCTGTCCTCCTACTGAGAAAACAAGAATGCAATACCAACGCATAGTAAATAAAAGGGCAAAAATGCATACGGTTAGTTCAAGAAAAGAGAAATTCCTGGGTTTTAGAAGTAAAAGGGGAACTCAAAGCCAGATATAAGCTAGCGCTCAAATTGTGGTGGCCTACAAGGGTTGTTCCTACATACAGATTTTAGTGGCTAGAAATGGAATGCCCACATTGGAGCAAGAGACAAGTCCACAAGCCTTCTGGGAAAAGACAAAGGATCTCTTAAAATAAGTGAGTTTGAACTAATTAATGCTACAACAAGAGACTACAACCAAAAGAAAAAGGGGCTTCGTGATTAAAGAATGATAGGACTAGGAGCACCTGGGTGGCTCATTTGGTTAAGCGTTGACTTCGGCTCAGGTCACGATCTCATTGCTCATGAGTTTGAGCCCCACCTCGGGCTCTGTGCTGACAGCTCAGAGCCTGGAGCCTGCTTCGGATTCTGTGTCTTCTTCTCTCTCTGCCCCTCCCCTGTTCATGCTCTGTCTGTCTCTCTCTCTCTCAAAAGTAAATAAACATTAAAATTTTGTTTTTAAAAAAGAATGATAGGATTAGAAAAAATAACTACATGGCATTTCTAAAATTAAAAATCATAGTTGTTAAGCCTAAACACCAAATGGTTAACCTTTGGCTTTGAGGAATGTAGAATGGCTCATAACCAGAATGATAAAATCTGAAAGCAAAGCAAACAAATAAACAAATATCTGAAGTTACTGGAGGGTAAGCACCGCCAGAAGCTGGCAAAACCTGAAGGGTAAGTCCAGTCTTGAACTGGGTAAAATCTGTGTGCTTTTTTAGCCAAGGGCTTTTCACCCGAGAGCACGCTCTGTGCAGCATGGCCAGGAGAAGGCCGTCATCTTGCTGGCTTCATGTGCATGAGGCAAGACTTTAGAACAGCTAGCATGACTGAGTATCAAGGGTGTTGGGGGTTGATACTGGAAAGCAGGGATAAGTAGAGGGCTTGGGTCCTCAAGGACACTGCTTAAATCCATAGCTAATTAACTGAGTTATTCACAGCTGGGAGATTCCACAGGATCTGGCCAAAACTGCACCTGGAATCCAAAGGAACTGAGGGGACATCTGAGATGCGGTTCATCACAGGGGAAACAGAATTTGGAGTTTTATTTTGGCCAAGTTACCTGCCTGCTGGAAAAGAAATCAATACTCCTAAAGGGAATATAACGGAATCTAGGGGCTCCTACAATGTGTCACTTACATTGTCTGGGATATAATCAAAGATTACTAGTTATGCAACAGGAAAAGGTGACCACAGGCAAGAAAAAAAAAAAGACAGTCACTACAAATTGTCTCTGAGTTGAGGCATGTTACTAAATCAACAAACCCGTGTTGAAAACATCCCTGTGTTATCAGAGTCCTATGTGACACATTGTAGTTTTTGAGTTTCTTTTTGGAAGAGTTGCATCTGTTTGGAAAAGCTGATATGTTGTGGCTATTATTCCTTCTTAGCAATCTTCTAGAGAACAAAGCCGCTCAGTCAGTTAAGTGTCCAACTTTGGCTTAGGTCATGATCTCACTGTTTGTGAGTTCAAGCCCCGTGTCGGGCTCTGTGCTGACAGCTCAGAGCTTGGAGCTTGCTTCCAATCCTGTGTCTCCCTCTCTCTCTGCCCCTGCCCTGATCTCTCTCTCTCTCTCAAAAAATAAATCAACATTAGAAAAATTTAAAGAACACTTTAGTAGAATAAAACTTATTCTATCTTGTAATTAGCACATGGATCTATTGGACTCATATAAATTTAAGGTACATGGTAAGACTTTGGTGATCTTATTTTTCTTCTTCCTGAAATATTTTGCTCTTCTGCTGTTTCATCATCTTGAGGGTTATATCATCATCACTTACCGATTATTCCCAATGATGCTAAAAACTCTAAAATAATAAGAAAATGAAAGAATGATGGCCAGCCTTGAAAGATGATAATAATGAAATAAATTATCATAATCATCATCACCCTTTAGTACCAATAACTCCATTAGATCGAAATACACTAAGCACTCTCAATAAATGGCAGAGATATCAAGACTGGACAGAAAAACATGACCCACTCTATATTGTCTATAAAAGGTGAACTTTTGTTTAAATTTTATTAATTTATTTTGAGAGAGATTGAGAGAGACAGCAGGGGAGGGGCAGAGAGAGAGGGAGAGAAAGAATCCCAAACAAGCTCCCTGTTGCCAGTGCAGAGGCTGACGCGGGGCTCAAACTCACGAGCCATGAGGCCACAACCCAAGCTGAAATCAAGAGTCTGTCGCTTAAACGACTGAGCCACACAGGCAGCCTACAAGAGGTGAACTTCTAACGCAAAGACACATATAGGATAAAAGTATGAGAATAGAAAAGCAAATGCAATGAAGACAGCAATTGTAAGGTAGAATAGCTATGTTAATATCAAACAAAATAGACTTCACAGCCAGTAATAGTATCTGAACAAAAGGCATTTGACAACAAAAGTCCATTCATTAGGAAGACAAAAAATTGATGAGCACCTAATAACATAAATTCAAAATATAAGAATTACAGAATAACTAGATAAAAATATCCATAAGAATAAAGATCTTAATAAATATATCAATCGCATTGACCTAATCTACATTTTTTTAAACATTACACCCAAAACTGCAGAGATTATATTCTCTTATAGCGTACGCAGACTATTCACCATAAAAAAATAAGGCCAAAAAATAAGTCTAATAAGGGTAAATTAATTACCCCCCAAAACTAATTCATATGTAATATATTCTCTGGTCACAATAGAATTAGATGTCAATATTCCAGCCACAAAAGGCTGGAAATTAAGTAATACATTTCTAAATATCTATGGGTCAAAGAAGAAATAACAAGGAAAATGAAACAATGTTTTTAACTGAATAATAATAAAAATGCGATTTAGCAAAAGTTTATGGGATTCCACTAGAACACTGTATAGATAGAAATGTATAGCTTTAAATGCTTATATCACATTATTATACATAATTAAATATATTTATATTATATAATTTAAATGTTTATTTTATCTTATATCATACTAAATTATAGGGAAAAACATCTAAAATATATGATCTAGGTTTCCGTCAGAAGGACTTAAAGAAAAAGCATAAATTAAATCCAAAATAAATTAAAAATAAAATAAAGATAAAAGCAAAAGTAAATGAAGGAGAAAATGGACATCAAACAAAATCAACAAAGACAAAGCTGTTTCTTCAAATATATGAAGTCAATAAACTCCTAGCAAAACTGATCCAAAAAATGAAAGAGAGGAAAGGAAAAATTAGCAACAACAATGACGGGTGAAAGGACATCCCTAAGAATCCTACAGACTTTGAAAGGTTAACTAGAGAATGTTGTGGGTAATTTGGATAAAACTTAGATAAGTTTTGGCAAACTTGAAATAAGGCACGATTGAAACTACGAATATATCAGTCAAGAAAAAAGGAAAAGAAAGAGAGAAAGAAAAAAGCAAAACCAAAAACAATGTTCCTCCCAAAAAGAAAACTCCAGGACCAAATAGTCTCACTCTTGAATTCTGAAAAATATTTGATGATGAAAAGATGTTAAACTCAAACAAGGACTTCCAGAAGGTAGAGGAGCAAAGACTACCTCCCAACTTGTTTTATAAGACTAGCAAAACCCCAATACTAAAACTTGGCAACAGTATTTTCAGTACATCCTAAACCAATATTTATTAATCACATCGATTTTTAAAACATGAACAAAATATAAGTAGTTTCAATCTAATCGTATATAAAAAATTATGTGCCTCTTGACTAAATCCCAGGAGTGAAAAGTTTAACATTTGAAAATCCACCAGAGGTAGAAAATGCATCTGACAAAGTTGAACACCCCTCATTGTAAAATGTCTTTTTTTTTTTTTATGTTTTAATGTTTATTTATTTTGGAGACAGAGAGAGACACAGCATGAATGGGGGAGGGACAAAGAGAGAAGCAGGCTCCTGGCTCTGAGCTGTCAGCACAGAGCCTGATGTGGGGCTCGAACCCACAAACCGCGAGATCATGACCTGAGCTGAAGTCAGATGCTCAACCGACTGAGCCACCCAGGTGCCCCTAAGGTGTCTTAACAAGATTGAAATAGTAGAGAATTTCAGGGCACCTGGGTGGCTCAGTTGGTTAAGCGTCCGATTTTGGCCCAGGTCATGATCTCACGGTTTGTGGGTTCGAGCCCCACGTCAGGCTCTGTGCTGACAGCTCAGAGCCTGGAGCCTGCTTCTGATTCTGTGTCTTTCTCTCTCTCTGCCCCTCCCCTGCTCACACTCTGTCTCTCTCTATTTAAAACTAAATAAACATTAAGAAAGAAAAGGAAAAAGAAAAAGAAAAAAGAAATAGTAGAGAATTTCCCCAACCAGATAAAGGATTGTATCAGAAACCTGTGACTAATATCATCCTAAATGGAAGAAACACTGAATTATTTTCCCTTCACCTGAGCAACAAGGTAAAGATGTTCCTTGTCAGATGAACAAGGCAAGAAAAATAAATAAAAGACAAACTTTGGGAAGTAAAAAGTAGCATTGCCTCTTTTTTCAGACAATTTGGTTGCTTACTTAGAAAATATTCAATAATCTTTCAGGTAAACAAACAAGCTAAGTCCTCAGAGCTAATAAAGTCTCAGAATATAAGATCAATAAACAATAATAAACTTTATACAGAATGGAGAATAATTTTTTTAGTTTCTTTTGAATAGCATTAAATAGTAATAAATGTAAATAACATTAAACATTTAGTAAGAAATTTAAAGAAAGATCTACAAAACCTCTATACTCATATCTGCAATAATTGCTGAGACAGAGTAAAAACACCTAAACAAAACAAGGAGATGTACCATGTTAATGGATCAAAGTCTCCACATTAAGATATCAGTTCTATCCAAATTGACCCATAGACTCAACACTATCTGAATCATAAATCTAGCTCACTCAAAAAGATAAAGCAAAAACAAAACAAAGAAACAAACAAAACCTAGAAGAAATTGACAAGCAAATTATGTGGGAATGCAAAGAGCCTCAAATGGCAGAAGCGACCTTGACAAATAGAGCATAGTTAGAGGACTTGTCACACTAGGCTTCAGGTCTTACTTTCCAGCTACATTTATCAAGACTGTGGTGTTGACATAAGAGTAGGCAAATAAATCAGTGAAACAGAATGAGAGATTAAGGAAGAGACCCATATTTGTATGGCTACCTGTTTTTCAACAAAAATGTCAAAGGGATTAAATGAGGAATGTAGTATATTCAACAAACTGGATATTCACATGGGAACAAAAATGAACCTCACCCCTTACCTGACATTATATGAAAAGAAGATGAATTTTAATGTAACATAAAAGCTAAAACTGTAAAGCTTTTAGACAGGAAAGGAGAGGAGAATATCTTCACGATCTGAGGGTCACATTTTCTTAGGTCACAGAATGCTTTAACCATAAAAGAAAAAAAATAGACTTCATTAAAATAAAAAATTCTGCTTCTCCAAAGACACGTTTGCACAAATACATGAGGAAGTCTGCAAAACATTTACCTAACAGAGGAATTTTCTTCAGAAGAAAAGAAGAAAGAGTTCTTACAACTCAACAACAAAAAGAAAAAGAAGGGGCTCCTGGGTGGTTCAGTCGGTTGAGCATTTGGCTTCGGCTCAGGTCATGATCTCACAGTTCGTGGGTTCAAGCCCCGCGTCAAGCTCTGTGCTAACAGCTCAGAGCCTGGAATCTGCTTCGGATTCTGTGTCTCCCTGTATCTCTGCCCCTCCCCTGCTCACGCTCTGTCTCTGTCTCTCACTCTCTTTCTAAAAAAAAAAAAACAAAAAAACCCAAAAAAAAACACATTAAAAAAAATAAATAAAACAAAAAACAGAAGAGGACAGAATGAGTGTGAGATGGGCCAGTCCGTGCCACCCACAAACATGCTGTCTGGCTCATATAAGTGTCCTATAAATGTTAGTTCTTACCTGGAAGTTACTTATTTAGGAACTGATATATATACTCTGTCCCATTCCAAAAATCAG
Organism: Acinonyx jubatus; assembly: GCF_027475565.1. Taxonomy (NCBI): domain Eukaryota; kingdom Metazoa; phylum Chordata; class Mammalia; order Carnivora; family Felidae; genus Acinonyx; species Acinonyx jubatus. The sequence goes on along the minus strand of NC_069386.1, from coordinate 137,578,620 downwards.
TTTAAGGATACTCTTAAGAAATTGTCACCCGCGGCAAGTTGTTTCTGAAACCCTGTAACCCTCCTCTCTCTCTCTCTGTCTTTCTCTCTCTCAAAAACAAATAAACATTTTTTATAAAGGAAAAAAAAGCTCAGTTTTAATTTTTTTTTTTAATGTTTATTTCTGAGACAGAACATGAGTGGAGGAGGGGCAGAGAGAGAGGGAGACACAGAATCGGAAGCAGGCTCCAGGCTCTGAGCTGTCAGCACAGAGCCTGACGCGGGGCTCGAACTCACGGACCGTGAGATCATGACCTGAGCTGAAGTCGGACACCCAACCGACTGAGCCACCCAGGCACCCCAAGAAGCTCAGTTTTAAAATGAGCAAAACATATGAACACTTCACAAAGGAAGACGTAAAATTTGCCAACAAGCACCTGCAAAGTTCTCTGCATCATTAGTCATCAGCGAAATACAATTAAAACCTCAATGAGATGCCACTCCACACCCTTCAGAAAGGCTAAATTTGTAATGACTGTTAAAGTCAAATATCGTGATTATGTGAACCATACAACTCTTATATTGCTAGTAGAAATGAAAAATGGTATAATCTTTTTGGAAATGTTTATGTTAATTTAATCATAGACCTATGTTTTGGCCGCATCCTTCCAAACTCAGGTATATGCCCAGTAGAAATAAAGATATATGCATCTAAAGAAATTTGTACAAAAATGTCCATAACAACTATATTCATACTGGCTAAAAACTGGAAATAACTCCAATGTCTATCAACAGGTAAACGGATAAGGAAATAATAACCTAATCGGATATCACTCAGCAATAACATTGAGTGAATTCAAGAACATAAATGAATTGATAAATTCAAGGATGTAAGAGATAAATTTGAGAACATACTTGTAAATAAATTATAATAAATTCCAATAAGTACACAAAAGTCCAGTGAGCTCAAGTCAGTAAATTGTAGTAAATTCATAAATAAAAAGCATTGATGAATTCAAGAACATAAACGAATCTCACAGACCTTACGCTGAGTGAAAAAAGCCGCCCACAAAGAAAACACACTGTCTGATTTCATTTATATGAAATTCTGGGACAGGCAAAACTAATCTATAGTGAAAAATCAGACGGGTGGTTGCCTCCCGTTGGAACCAAGGAGGGGAAATTTACTAGGAAGGAACACAAGGAACTTTCTGAAGGGACGGAAATGTTCTATGACTTATAGTGGTGTGGTTTACAGGGGTGCGTTCATTTCTCAAAACGCCTAGATTTGGGCACTTTAGGTTTGTTCTTTTCAAAGGAGGTAAACTGTATGTAAAAAAGATGTAAATGTGTTTTGAACTTTAGTTAGTAGGTTTGCTTTTAACAGTGGGATGGCTAAACAATTCTGAAATTGCTTTCTGTGTATTCTAGACTAGAGCAAATGAGTAAATATAGTGAGGATAATGGGATACAGATTTCCCACTGATGTAAAAGGAATTACAAATAGGGAAAGAAGGAAACTGGGTTCTAACCTGTGTTGCATTTGCTCAGAATTACGGTATTAACTCTGTGATTTTTAAAATAAGGATAGAGAAAACAGAAGTAGAGATATTTACATAGATTGCATGTTTATATAGTTACAATAATATTATATATATGTATATATAATATATATATACATATATATATAACACACTACACATATAATACATACTTACTGTAAAACAAACCTCCAGGGTGGCTCAGTCAGTTAAGTGTCTGACTCTTGGTTTAGGCTCAGGTCATGATATCATGGTTCATGGCATCGAGTCCCATGTTGGTCTCTGTGCCGATAGCATGGAGCCTCCTCAGGATTCTCTCTCTCCCTCCCTTTCTGCCTCTCCCCTGCTCACTCTCTCTCTCTCTCAAAATAAATAAATAAACGTAAAAAAATAAAAAATGAAAATAAAAGTGAAATCAAGCCTCTAAACGTATAACCCAAAAAGCAGATTAGACATAGCTGAAGCACAAATCAACTGGGAGACTGACCTGAAAGCCTCATAAGTTATGAAAAAAAGATTCAGCTTCACGGACTACAAAATTAGAAGGTCTAACCAACATTTAGCAGGATTTCCAGAGGGAGAGAATACACCGAATTACCAAAAAGTAACGATGAAAATAACTCCAACCCAGTAAAAGATAGGATTCCTTGGTTTGAGGGACAACACTGAACCTTGAACAAGATGGGCGATAAACGCATACATAGACAGTTTGCAAGAAAAGAAAATATGGACTGTGGATAAGGAATACCAATTATGTCAGGTCAGAAGAAGAAGAAGAAGGAGGAAGAGGAGGAGGAGAAAAAAAAAGAAAAGAAGAAAAGGACAAGGTGTAGAAGAGGAGAGGGAGGAAAGAGAAAAACAGAAGCGTTTCCAAGTTTTGAGGGAAGAAAACTATATAATCGAGAATTGTATATTCAGCCAAACTAGTACTCAATATTGATAGATTATTAATGATAATTATACCAGACTAAAAGAGTTTCCTATTCATAGACCACTTTCAAAAGAATGGAGAAAAGATTAATTAAATATAATTATACTGAAAACAGACGCTTCTGTGATTTAAATGACACTATAAGCGATGTTAAAACAAGGGCCACAGATTGGGAGATTTGCAGAGCATATAAATGAAAAAAAATATGTAAATTAAATAAACAGTGCATGTATGTATTATGGGTACATATAAATTACATAAAGAATCCACATATGCAAATATATGTATATCACATCACTATCACATCCCTGAGAGAGAAAAATAACATAGAAGAGAGGCAATGTTTTAAAACATAATTTGTAGAAGAAATCTCAATGGCCAACAAGCAGAGAAGCACACTCCCACTCACCAGAGATGAGAAAATGCAAGTTTAAACAAGTGACACCATTAAAGCCTTGTATCATCAGTTCACATTAGGAATCTGCAATTAAAACAAAAAATCTGACAGTACTAACTGTCCCTGCGAAAATGGAACGATCCTGTGGTCTCCTATACTGTTAGTAGAAATACAAAGCACCACAACTCTGTCGAAGAGCATTTTGGTAAAATCTAGAACTCGGAGACATACGCACTCAATGATCTACAGTTCAACTTTTGGATGCCTTCATGGCCAAAGCACATATTGACAGAAATACACGCAAAGGTGTGTTGTCAGGATGCTCGCTGTGAGGCTTTGCATCAGAAGAAAAAAATGAGGAAGTGACATACACGCCCATTCAAAGAAGAACGGATAAAAAAACAGGATGTTAAATAGCAACTAAATAAAGTATCATGTAGCAATATGGACGATTCGCAAGAATTAATTAATTAATTACATTATGTTAGACATATTTATTTTGAGAGCGCATGCGTGCATGCGTGGGAAAAGGGCAGAGAGAGAGGTAGAGAGAGAATCCCAAGCGGGCTCCATGCTGTCAGCACAGAGCCCAATGTGGGGCTCGAACTCATGAACCGTGAGATCATGCCCTGAGCTGAAACCACGAGTCAGATGCTTAACCGACTGAGCCACCCAGATGCCCCTCAAAATCAATTTAATCAATAAAGAGATAGAGGTAGAGATTGAGAGAGAGGTGGGGAGAAAGATGACGATATCGGGTATATGAATCTTTAAAAAAACACACACACAACAGAATATAAGTTTAGAGCTACTTTCATATAATAAAAACAGAAAACAGAAAAGAGTAACAGAGATCTGGAAAAGATTTCCTCAAGGGAAGAAAGAAAAGGCATGGATGGGATTATATGGGGAGGGGGTGCTGTGTGGGTGAGGAAGAATCCATTAGCCAAATCTGTAATCCTTTGTGTCTTTCAAGAAAACATATTTAAAAAATAAAATAAAACAGAATATTCACGTGTCAGATCTGCATTACGTAAATATCTATGTCTATGACATTGTACTTTTTATACATTTGGAATATTTTGTGAATATACTTTTTTTAGAAAGCTTTTTACTTTCGTTCATTTTTTTAATGTTTATTTAGTTTGGAGAGAGAGAGAGAGAGAGAGAGTACAAGCTGGGGAGGGACAGAGGAGAGGGAGACACAGAATCTGAAGCAGGCTCCAGGCTCCAAGCTGTGAGCATAGAGCTTGAAGTGGGGCTCGAACTCGTGAACCACAAGATGATAACCTGAGCCAAAGTCCGAAGCTTAACTGACTGAGCCACCCAAGCACCCCAAGAAAGCTTTTTAAAATGCAGGATGCTGGTTAAGCCACAAGTCTACAAATATTACACATTGATACAGAAGAATACTGAGTAATAAAAACCCACAGCGCGGACGGAATAAGGAAAATAAATTTCAAAATCCTACAGACATCTGGAGGTGAAGGAAAAAGAACGAGTGTCAGAGAGGGAGAAAGCAGGCTGCATCGTCTCCACAGTAGTGAATAACATGTTTTCAAAAAGTAATATAATATATTCATAATGTATTATGTATTATATCAGCTGTACCAAATCAAACCCTTTATGAAGGCAAATGGGTGGCCATTTCCAACCTCCAAAACAATGTGATGCTTTGGAACCCTATTGCCACGGTCCCCGGCTAGCTACTCCTGGCTCTCGACCACTGACCCTTTGCACAGTCCTGGATGAGTCCCACCTGCTCCTTAAGCTCCCGTCTCCTCTTCTGCAGTGAAGACAGTGCTTCCCACCCCATCACACGGAGCTCAGAGATGCCCAAATAAGAACCAGGCGGAGGTCCCTCGTCATCTCCCACGGGCTGGGCGCATTTCCCATCAGGATTTCAGGGCATGGTGGATCCCCGTGGAGCAGGGCAAATTCGTGTTCAGGTTTTCAGGATTTTGTAAACCTTGCAGCAAGCCTGTGGTTCGGCTCCATAAGGCCCTGAGCTCCGGGGGCCTCCAGCATTTTTTAATAGAATTACCGCCTTATTTAGGAGGGATCTAATTCTTATTATTTAAAGTGCTGTTGGCAGCTGACACGTTGAGAAAATTATCAAAATATAATTTAACTGCCATTTTGGTAGAGGGGGAAAAAAAAAACCCTCGCTGTTCATAAAAGTAACACACAAAGGAGCATTTTTCATCTGAAATGAAACACTGGGAAGCTGCGTCTTACCACAAAATCTTTACTCCGTGCATACGTGGAATGCCCTCCTAATTATCACCTTACATTAGGGGGGAAATTACAAAGGTACATGAATGTCTAACAAAATAGCAGCTTGACGAGGCCCCGGCTCCGTGTGAGGAGGTTCTGATCTGACTGGTTCTGAGGGCATCCGTGAGCACATCAGTCTCACATTCCCCATTGCTTCCTGGACATTTCTCTCAGGATGTCACCTCAGGCTCCACCTGTCACAGCCCCGCTTGTCACCTGCCCCCCCACTCCCCCAGCAAACCGACGCTCCCTCTCGCCTTCTCCATCCCTTACCTGTCTCCCGGGCACCACGTGAAATGGCAACATGACTTCCTGCTTCCTCTCCAAGTGGGAGACAGAGGCGGACGGGCCGCTTCAGACCTTGCAGCTGATGACTGCTTCAAGGACTCGGGCCTCAGGTCCCCGGTGATTTGGCCAGAAGTCAGCGACTCCTTGGTGGCCCGTGACGGGGGCCAGGGGGACTCGGGGCACGAGGCGGAGGGGTGCAAGGAGCCTGGTGGTAAGGGAAGCTGCAAACTCGCTGTGAGGATTGGGCCGTGTCCTGCAGAAATTCACGGCCAAGCCCTAACTCCCAGTGTCTGACCTTCTTTGGAAAGAGTCATTGCAGACGTCATTAGTGAAGACGAGGTCACCGGGCTGGTCCTTAATCCGGTATGAGAGGTGTTCATACCGGAGGGGCGCCTGGGTGGCTCAGTCGGTTGAGCGTCCGACCCTTGATTTCGGCTCAGGTCATGATCTCACGGTTGGTGGGTTGGAGCCCCACCTCCAGCTCCGCGCTGACGGTGCTGAGCCTGCTTGGGATTCTGTCTCCCTCTCTCTCTGCCCCTTCCCCACTCTCATTCTCTCTCCCTCTCTCTCTGCCTCAAAAATAAATAAATTAGAAAAAAAGGGGGGGGGGACATTTGAACACAGAGATGAACACACAAGAACTGTGAGGGTAGAGATCAGGGAGACGCTTTTACAAGTCCCCGAACGCCAAAGATCGCCAGAAACCCCCAGAAGCTCAGGGAGAGGCCTAGGCACACGTCTCCCTTCCCGGCCTCAGAAGGAAGCAGGCCTGCCAACATCTCGATCTCAGACGTCTGACCCCCAGAACCGTGAGACGCTAGGTTTCTGTTTAAGCCACCCGGTCTATGCTACTTGGTGACGGCAGCCCCAGGAAACAGCCACAGCCGGACGGGGTGGGGTGGGGGGTGGATACTCGTGCCTTCGAACAGCCAACACGCAGCGAGCCCCCAGCCATTGGACCTTCTGACTCCTCAAGGTATGCCAGAAACCTCTCTCGATGTGCGAGAGCCCCCCATTGGAAAACAGTGATGGATTCCAACCTTTTCAACAATCCCACAAACCTCCTCCTCCAAAAAAACAAAAAACCAGAAACGTATCTTGAGGCCACAAGTTTCAACTTCTGGACTAAACGCACTTCAACTCCTGTTCGGTAATGACAGTCTGTGAAGCCGTGGCCTCCTGACTTCTTCCCTGGGAACGCTGTTGGCAAATTAATCAGCCGTTGTATCATCACAGAATGTGCAGGTCTGGGGAGAAGTCCAGGTAACACGCAAACGAAACGCACATGCACTGAGCGCTGGCTGTCGCCGGAACCGGTCGTTTGTGTTTCACACACACATTCTTGTGTCACGTTTCCCACGGGCCTAGGTGGTAGGCGTTTGGGGTTCGCTTTGCACAGGTGAGGGAACCGTGGCGGCTGAAAGCACAAAAGCCTTCACCACCACGCTGCTGCTTTCTAGAAAACCTGCTTGTCGGACTTCAAGACACCCGTGGTAGGTCACCAGGTGCTGGGGAGAGACCCTGGTCTTGTCAGCTCATCGGGAGGAGCTGAGAACCCAGCTGGGGTGCCCTTGAACCCTGAGTGCTCTGTGCTGCGGGAAACCCTGGAAACATTCCCGTATTGTACTCGGTCGCTTGCCTCTTCTTCTGCACAAGCTCCCGACTTCTCGATCGCCTTGTGCCTTTCCTGGGTTACTCGGTGTGGCCGCTATCACAGAATGGCTGGACTTCTCAGTGTCCCCTGTCTGGGCCTTGGTCCACTTGCCCTTATTCTCGTCCCGTTTTCTCTGCCCACCCCGTCACGTGAATCCCCCAAGCCCCTCCCCCCTTCAAGGGCCACCCAGCGCAGGAACTGAAATGCAAAGATAAACAACCAAGGCCCGTTTTCCCCCTGGTGGCCTCCTGTCCCCTCCCTGAGACCTCTTGTGTCCCCCAGCAAGCCTCGTGCCCTGCTCTCCCTGCATCTGGTCTGCTGAGTTGGGCTTCTGGCTTCTTCTCCGCGGTTTTCTCCGTGTCTGATTTTATGTTGCTCACTTTCTGGCCACACCTTCCCTGGGCCAAGATGGCCGCCATGTAAAACCTGCTCTAGGAGCCCTCAGACTTCCCTACCGAGGCACCAAATACGTTTAGTGCTTTGAGTTGTTAAGCATACATTTTGCTTTTTCAGTGTAAAATCAAAAAGTGCCACTGCTTGTAGAAAGCTAGACCCCTGTCCCAGTTCTTGTGTGAACTTGTGAAGTGTGATGGGGCATGCCAACTGCCCTCGCTGGATACAGAGTCATTACCTGGGGAGTAAGTAGAGTGGATTAGAATCCATGTCTCAAGTATTTCACAGCCTCCAAGATGCCATTACTCTATATACTTACCTCCTCACAATCAATCCATTCATTCATTCACAGGGTGCATTAGCACCCCTGGGGCCACACCCTGTATTAGATACGATTCCAGTCAACAGGGACACATAGGAAAACAAGACACTCAAGGTCCCTGCAGCCTAGTAGGGAAAAACAGAGGAAATACGTAGACAGCGAGGAAGTAAGGTGATCTGATTCATGATAAGGGCTAGGAAGAAATGATGTGAGATGGTGAGCTTGAGAGGGACTGGGCACACCTGAGAGAAAGGACACCTGAAGACAAGGAGGAACCAGCCATGAATAGGTGCGGGAACAGTCAGGTCAGCAGAGGGAACAGCACTTGCAAACTCCCTAAGGGATAAGCTTGGCATGTTTAAGGGGCAACAGAAAGGCCAGTGTGGCTGGGGGAGAGAGGGCAAGGGCAGAGCGCACCGAGAGGAGCTCGGGGCCAAGAGCAGGGGCCCTGTATGTGAGGAGAGAGTATGGATCTTTTTCCAAGTGTGGTGCAGAGCTATGGGGGATCACGGTTACGTCAGTGATGCAACAGCTCCCCCACGACATCCCCAGAGTTCAGTGTAGAGCATCAATGATGTTGGAGACCATCCCATAACACAGTTGGGTTTACCATTCCATGCGGACTTAGCTGGGCTCCAGGGAAGTGACATCCATGTGGACCTTACTGAACTCCAGAGCACAACTTTCCCCAGAGGGATATGGAAATCGTGCCCTTTTAGGGAATGACTAAACAAACTCAGAATGTCAGCCCAAGAAAGTAAAGACTCAAGAGGAACACAAAATGATCTCTGCAGATTCCGGGAGAGCTCTCCTGGGAAGGAAAGGACAGAACAGTGTTTTGGGAACCAATTAAGCTCTAGAGGGGGACTCCAGAGAATGACATTTCATCCAAAAGGAACAACCTTCTAGCAGCCGTGCCCCAGGCACTAAGAGGAAAGAACCCATGAGAGCAGACAGCTCTACCTCTTGGTAGAGGCCATGTGGTCGCCCAGGGAACATGGCGGCGCCCCAGACCTGCCAGGTGGTGGGGCTGGAGGCCCTCCCACATCCAGATCTCCATTATTCCACTGGAGTGGAATTCTCTCCTTGGGTACAGAAAATTGGTGCCAGAGTCTTACTTGTAGAGAAACTTCAAATTATAATTACAAATTTACTTTTCAGATAAAATCACACAAATCTTCTGAAATAGGGCCCGACTGGTTTTAAATAGAGCTCATCTTTATCAGATTTAAACATCCACCAAATATAGCTGAGAGGAAGGGAGGAAGAGAAGAGGAAGACGTCAGCCAAGAGTAAGAGGATAGAAATCTGCTCTTCAGTCGATGGAACCGTCCAAAAGCAGAGCTTCATTTGAAGATCCTCAAAGCCATGAGCACCATAGTTCTTGGCTGGACCAACCAGAACATCACGTCCCCTCTAATGCGTGTGCACACACACACACGCACACAGGGCTAGTCACTGTGGTTCAGGAGCAGGGTAGGGAACTCTTTGGAAAGCATTAAAGCCAGGCTTTTCCATCAGAATACCTCCACTGGCTGCACACACCACATGTCTCAAGAGCCTGAGACCTTCATCCCGAATCTCTCTCTTTCTCTAGGGAAAGTTTAAGAGCATTGGTTTCTTAAGAAATCCTGGGTTTGTATCCTGGCTCTTGTAAGTAGCAGCTGATTATGGCGAGAGTTACTCGATTTCTCTGAGCTTTAATACTTATAAAGAAAAAAAGTAGTCATTGTCTCGCAGGGTAAATATATATATATATAGTGCTTGGTTAGAGCACATAGTATCTTGAAATTATATCTAGTAATGAGATTTAACATATATATGCCATGTTCACTCCTATAAGTGTCTTTTAGTGTTCTGTGCATTTAAAACTAATTTAAGCCTCACATTATCTGCATGAAGAATACACATTATTACTATCCCATTTTAGACACAGGGCCATTGAACCACACCACCATGCTGTCAATGGTTGGTTTTGCAGGACCTAGTCTACATGTGATGGTCCCCTACTTAGAGTCCCCCAAATCCCCCCCATCGCTTCCCCAAAGCTCAAAGCTCTTGACCACTTGCTGTCCACCAGCCCCATTTCTTCTCGCTCTGTCCTTAGACTATACACCCCGGTCGCCCCAAACTTCCCCAAGCAATGCTGCTTCCTCGTGCGTGTGTGCAGGGACACCTGGCCTGCCTTCCAGGTGGCCCCCTCTCCCACAGATGCCCCACTTTCTGCTCTCTTCCTGACACCCTCTGCCACGCTAGGGGCACCCCTCCACTCAATCTCCTAATGATCCTGCGGGAGAGATGTCCCTGGGTGTTAGATGGGGAAAACCAATTGAGAGAAAGTGTTTTTGGAGGTCGTGCAGCAAGAAAGCCACTAGGCTGATATTTACGGCCACGTCTTTCTGCCTCCCAGACTCATGTACCTCGGTCCCACAATGTCTCTGAATCAGGGAGTTTATATTCTGGCTCCAACTAGACCAGAGAAGGCTGGCATTTCTCTTCAAGAAGGCATAAGAGAGGATTTGAAGTGTCCCTCTGGCCACTCGTCTTGCCCCCTGAGCTGGGCCCCCTTCTGCTATATCAGATGGCTCCTGGGCCCAGACAATCCAGAACACCCACAGACAGATGCGGTCACAGCTCTGGAAGGGATGCTCCTTTCTCTCCCCAACTCTCCTCTCTCTCTCTCTCTCTCTCTCTCTCTCATTCCTCCTCCTCCTCCTCTCTGACTGGGAAGGGTGCAGGCCCGTGCATGAAGCAAGCCCAGTTTGGGAAGCCGGCTAAAGTGGAATAAGGGGGCATGTGCATTTTATCAGAACCAAACAAATTATAGCTGTAAACATTCCGTCGCCAGTGAAATTGCAGGCTTCTTTGAAGATCTGTGTCTGTTTCTTAATGTATCTATATTAAAAAAAAAAAATGGACCAAATTTCCATTCAACCAGTATGGAGAGCGGGTAGAGGGGGAGGGAGGTGAGGACGGGACCCGGGGAAATTGGATGAGGGAGAGGGAAGGGAGACCTTATGTCCTGGATTAGCACATTGATTAGAAGCAAGTTTCTTTCTCTCGAGCAGCTCTCCCCACAACACATGATCCGCAGCCCCACAAGCCGCTAACCACAGACTTTTCGTGGAGTCCCTCTCTGACTCGCTTATTTGATATGCTCAGACTCAACTGTTGTGGTTCAGACAGTTTGTGTTAGGGGTCCTGAGAGAGAGAAAAAAAGACAGCCTCCTAATTACCTGCAATCAGCTGTTGACATCTGGAAAGCACTCTGGCTTTTAACCCTGTCTGTGGTACCCCTAGGTTCCCCCCGCCGTCCATCCCCAGCCTAATCAATCTGGGGCCACAGAGGTGGAGCTGGGGTCCCCTGTCCTCAGTTCCACCCCGCCAGGCTGCATAGCCTCATTGTGCTGTCTCTGTGGGGCCGTCCTGCTCTCCTGACAACCCCGGACCACCTCGTCCCAGCCCGAGGCTTCAGCTACTCTCCAAACACTGACGAGACCCAAAACCATACCTCCGGCTTTGATCAGTCTCTCTTGCTCCAGAACCACATTTTCAACCGTATAGCAGCCACTGCAATTACTTTCATTCTTTTCCGAAGACAAAAGACGAAAACACCAATCCTGGGCACCTCGCTCTGAGTCACCCCTTCCAAGCCATCCAAGAACAACTACCATGTGGGAGGCGGGCTCACCAATCCCTCTCCAGTGAGGGTCTCCCTCTTGCTTTCTGCACCCATGGGTTCCTCTGCCCTCTGTCCTTCTAGACATTTCCACAGGGATCTTGTGTAAGCGCCTTGAACTCAACATGTCTAAAGTGGAACTCATCGCTGTGCAGTCAAGAATCGCTTCTATATATAAGTTACCAACAATACACCCAGACTGGGAACCAGTGATGTGTTCCAGTCTTCTTCCTCTCCCATCGCATCCTTCTAATTCGGTACAAATTATGGTGGTTTTCCAACTGCAATTACCATTGTTTTCTAGTCACACAGTTTCTATCATAATTATAACCCTGCTTTTTCTCACCAAGCGTATTTACTCATGTCATGAGGTTTTCTTCCCAATCTGCTTCCAAGAAGAGTTCGGTATAGCTTTGGATCAGAGAACTAGAGTCAGTTAAACTGGATTTTTGTTTTGTTCTGTTTTCAAAAGGGACCTCTGCCCCCAAGATAATGGATAATCCATGTTGTTAAACTTTGTAGTCCTGCATTGTCATGAATTGTGCCCCCTTTCATCTGTGTGGCCAACTTTACTGTAAACTTTACGAACAGGAAAATGGGCAAAAATGCTAAGAGCCTCCAGAACTCGGCTCTGGTTGCTTCCTCCATTGGAAATGTCCCTTTCCCCGTGATCTTGCAAATATGTATGATCTTCAGTTCTGGAAGGTATTTGAGACCTGGTCTGAACTGGCTTCCTCGGTGGAGATTTCTGATAATATCCCTAGTCAAGATTTATCTCTGCTGCCCTCAACCCCCCCCTACCCCCCCAATCCCAATTGCTGAATTTATTGTCTTTCTTCCAAATCTAGCTCTGGTTCTGTTCTCTGTCCCAGTGGATGGCACCAAAATCCACCCAAAGCTAAAATCCCCAAACTTGAGAGATACCGTTGATGTCACACTCCTCCTGTGTCATCATCAGTCACCAGATCCTATGGCTTTTGTATCCTAAGTATACCCCCATCCTCTGTTTCTCTCCGATTCTCGAGCTGACATCCTAGTTCAGGCTGCCATGGTATCTGCATTCATGCAGGATGTTCCCGGTGCATCTCCCCAACACCAGTCCCAACGGTTACCCTCTCCACCTCGTTCCTTCCCGAAGCTCTCAGTGGCTTCCCCCAACAGGCCTGAGCCTCCTCCCCAGCCTCCACTTTTGCCAACTCTTCTTACTCCAGCTACACTGATTGGCTTTCAGCGTGTCCTTCAAGGCCCTTCACCCGAGTCCTGCTGCCTCTGTCTGCAACTTTTGCTTGATCCCTACTCACACCTTAAATCCAGTGGCCGGTGTCCTTATAAGAGAGCTTTGAGACAAAGAAACCCAGGGACACATAGGGGAGAAGGCCACAGGAAGACGGGGCAGAGGTTGGAGATCGGGACTGGAGAGGAATTGGTGAGCCCGCCTCCCACATGGTAGTTGGTGCTCCTGGCTTGGAAAGGGTGACTCAGAATGAGATGCCCAGGAGTTGTGCTGTAGGTTTTGTCTTCACAAAAGAATGAAAGTAGTTGGAGGGGCTGCTATATGGATCATTTTTTCAGAAAAGTTCCTTTGACTTCTCCATATTAGACCAAGTCTACTGCCTCAACCTCCACTCCCAAAATAGCGGGTCGGATAGTGTCCCCCTGAAAGATATGTTCAAGTCTAACCCCCGCCTCCAGTACCTGTGAATGTGACCTCATTGGGAAACAGGCTCTTGGTAGACATAGTTAAGTTCAGAATAGCTGTGTGAGGTGAGCCTTCAATCCAGTGACCGTTGTCCTTACAAGAGAGATTTGAGACAAAGAAACCAGACACACCCAGGGAGCAGGCCACATGAAGATGGGACAGAAGTTAGAACAATGCAGCCACAAATCAAGGATGCCTGGAGCCACCAGAAGCTGGATGAGGATGAGGCCAGGAAGGATTCTCTCCTCCAGCCTCCAGAGAGAGATCATGAGCTGCTCTGCAGACTCTGGAATTCTGGCTTCCAGAATTGTGAGAAAATACATTTCCCTTGTTTTAAGCCACTAAGTGTGTGGTAATTTATTGCAGCAGCTCTAGGAAATGAATCCACCCAGTGGCTGCTCTCGTGGTTCCACGGCTCGATCCTTTATCCAATCTCTGAACAGACAATCAGTTTCATAAGGGACCATTTCACCCATGACTGTCCCACTGGACTGCGAGTTCCTTGATGGTTGGTACCATGCTGTTCTTTCCCTCCATGCCCACTGTGGCTAATCCAGTATCTCACTTGTACGTGCTCATTAGATTATAGCTGAAAACTGAATAATCTTGAAATGGCTTAATCCAGATTTCTTTTTCTTTTTCTTTTTTTTTGCATTTTAGAGCTATCTATGAAAATATGATTTTTATTTGCATTTCTGAACTTCACGCAGGGTCGGGATCAGGTTCACTCGTGTAATTCTCCTGTGGCTTCCTGCACAAGACTCGGTTCATGGCTGGTGCTCAGAAAATGTTGGAAGGGCAAGGAGATCTAGCCCCAAGACACATGGAGGGCTAAAGGATTTTCAGAGACTACTGTGTTTGATTTTTGAGCCACAGGATATAAACATCACGTCTTTTCAACCTCCAGCAATGGTCCGCCAAGCACTCTGCCATTCAGGTATTTGGAGATGGTATTGTGCCTTTAACCAGTTGTAAGATGTTTGTTCATTCTTTAAAAAAAATTTTTTTTAATGTTTATTTATTTTTGACAGAGAGAGACAGAGCATGAGTGGGGAAGGGGCAGAGAGGGAGGGAGACACAGAATCCGAAGCAGGCTTCAGGCTCCGAGCCATCAGCACAGAGCCCGACGCGGGGCTCAAGCTCACGGACCGACCGCGAGATCATGACCTGAGCGGAAGTCGGTCGCTTCACGGACAGAGCCACCCAGGAAAGGAGTCCCTTCTATAATGATATGCTTAGTTTAATGAGGCCTCAACTTTTCAATACTGTTTAAAATGACATTGCCTTATTTTTCTCATTATAAAACATATGTGCGCATTAAACGAAATTAGGAAACACATAAAAATAGAAAAAATAAAATAAAACTGTCTTCTGTTGTCACAGTTCAAAGGAGACCATATTTTGGTGTCTTTATTTCCTGGATTTTTGCCTTTATCTAGGTTTTAAGTTTTCATTCTTAGGATCATATTGCATACACAATTTTTACCACACTTATTTTATTTAAATTATAAGTAATTTATCTTATTATATATTCTTTATTAACATAATCCTTATAGGTTGCATAATATCCTACTGGGGGATACGCCATAGTTTATGTAACCACTTTCTTATTGCGCAAGGTAGGCTGTTCCCATTCTTACATTTGTAAACAATACGGTAACGGATTTGTAGGTCATGCCCTCTTCCTAAATGCCAGACCCTCTGAGGCCTTGCCAAAGATCCTGTCTCCCTGTCCTTCCAAGCTAGCATCTTTCCAAGAGAACAATCAGTTTTTGTCACGCAAAAAGATTCGTTGATTTAATTCACAACCCAGCTGATCTTTTCAGTTCTATCCCAGTTGTCCCTTCCACAATTCCCAGCTTCAGTTGGAATCTCTCTGATTTGAGAAAAATACCAAAATTGCTACCACTGCTGCTAATAATCAGCCATCATCGTTGGAATGCCTACCATGTACCGTGCACATCTCATGTAATCATCACAAACTCCTACGAAAAGAAGTGCTTTCGTTAGTATGAACATTCCTAACATTGGGCTCTGTTTTGTTACTTAACTGCCTACAAACTTGGGGATGGAGCGTATCAAATCTGGTGTGACTCCGTGAACCTTGGCCTAGGGCTAAGCATGTACTGGGACATGTTAAGTAACTATCAAAACATAAATGAAGGAACAAAGAGAACAAAGCAACTGACAAGCAGATAATGTTATGTGATCTTACCTAAGTCACTTACCTGCTCTAAGCCTCGGTGATCTCTCCTGTAAAACAGGTACTTGGGGAGATGGGCGTTGGATCAGATGTCTTCGGAGGGATAAATGTTAATTACCTACGCCATCTTTGTTTAAGAAAACCACAGTTTCCTGAGCACCTACTGTGCGGTGGCATTGGTCTAGTTACTGATTTTTCTAAAGCTGGTAAGATAAGGCCTCGTCCAAGACTCCAGATTTTTCATGGTTAAATGCCAGCTTTAAAGTTCCAAAATCAAACGGGAAGGCACGTGGTAGGGAGAATGTCTGAGAAGGTGAGTAACCCCAACTTGCTGACCCAATGTCCATTCAGGATACCTAACTCAAGGGAGCCTTCTTGGACCGGCTCACATGCCCACCAAACACACCCCAGGCTACCCTGTTTATATCCCCCTGGCATCCTGTATTTCTCCATGACATCGTGAGTCTCGTGCTTACATTCCTTGCTAAACTCTGAGCCCCGGGAAGGCATGGATTATGCTCATTCTACATCCACAGTGTGTAACATTTTAGCACATATGTGGAAGGAAGGAGAAGAGGAAAAGCCAGGGCTCCGGGCCATTACCCAGGGAAACAAATCTATTCATAATAACTGAGAGAAAAATGACAAAGTGCCAGACAAGAAGAGGGAAAGCATTGCAGGGTTCTGAAGAGGGAGAGGGCACTCTCTCCCCATACTTGAATATTTTCATAGAGGTTGGACAAAGAGATTATAAATTTAGAGATTAATCTGAAAAATTTGAAATCACTTACGCACCTTGTTGGCCAGTCTCGTGGATGGTCTGTTGGCTCTCACACTGCCACTTGCTGGCGATCACTCAGTTTTTGAGTCCATCTAGACACCTGAATCTTGATATTACGATCCAGCTTCTTTCTTTGGGCTCTCTGACACTTAGTTTTCCCCTTTTCCTGCCTTTAATCCAGTCTTCCAAAGGAGGTGGTGATGAAGGACCGAAGATAGTCCTGATGTTGTTCTTTTTATCATTACCCTTTGGGTGTGGAAATTCAATCAGCCCAAAGGCCATCTGTCTATTTGCGAATTCACAGCTCCAATGATAAAGAGAAGAAGAGGGAAAGTTCTAAGGGAATCTAAGGGAAGAAGATGAGAAGATTCTAAAATATTACAAAGGAAAACAATACCAAAAAGTAAGATTTAAATGCCCTCAGTCTTTGATGATCATGAATAGATGTTAGAAGAGAAGGAAATGACATCTTTGAATGTTTAGAGGGAAGTGATTTTATACCCAGAAGTTTGCACTCAGCCAAACCATGAGTCAACTGTCAAAGCATAATAAAAAATTTTTGGTTTTGTGTCAGTTTTGTTTTTATTTTCGAGGACTCAAAACGTTACCACCCAAGTCCCCCATTTTAAAAAAGTTTCTTGAAGAAGCCTGAAGACAAACAAGTAAGACATAAACAAAGAGGACCGAGTCGGGGGGAAACAAACAGATCCATCCAAGAGCCCATTGAAGAGACAGAAAAACCGTAGCACATCTGGGTAAGTACTCAGAGGGCCTCAAGAATGACATATTTAAGATGTTCTATTATAATGGAAGAGCAACTTACTGGTTTTTCACTTATAAATTCAACCAAAGAGAAGACATGGGAGAGATAAGTGAATGACAGAACGGCAGGCCAGTGTGACCCCACCGGTCAGCCCAAGACCAATGGTAGAAGTGATGGAAAGAGGGAGGGCTGGCGGGAAGGAAATAGTCTGGTTATACCGCCAAATTTATACAGTTAGACAGAGAGGACCGATGGATCGTTGAAATCGCACAGGCAACCAGCAAATGAGCTAAGGTAGCACACCAAAATTAACAATGAAATTAACTGAATTAATGCAAGACTTGGTAGAAAGTGATGTAGGTGAATGGCACTGTGTTTTACCTGAGCAGAAAGTCAGTGATCACCGTCCGATGTTGGAAAAATGAGAAACGCGTCTGCGATCGTATTGTTTCAAAGATTTCATAATAGAAAAAAAGTAAAAGGGATTTCCCTGGGGGATTAAGCTGGAAGTGTGGCCGGGGCCCGGGGGCTGTTGCTTTTCACCACAAATTCTTATATTCTTTGACTTTTTAAGCAGAGGTGAAGAATAATTTGATCTAAAACATTTTTAGAGGGAAAAACTATCGCAAATATCTGACCTTGTTGGAGAGCTGCCTGAACAGATTCCTTGTTCCTTTCAATGCTGATCCATTTTATTTTTTTCTCAGGATTATCTGTGATTCAGGAGACAGATTTCTTTTCCTTTTTTTTTTTTTTTTTTTGCCTCCCTCACCCCCTTCTGCTTACGGGCTGAGAACAGAATTAATACATCTCTTTCCAGAATAGTCTGAAACAGTTGAATGAAGGCTGCAGAAACAAAACGCTCACCCTCATCCCTGGAAACACCTCCTCTTTGCTGTGGGCCTGACTCTGTCTCCTGCTGAAAGTCAGTAGGACCATGCTTCCTGAACTTGTCCTTTTTGGGTTACTCTGAGCTTCATGAGGATCAGTGTAGCATATATAATAGCCACAGTAGTAGCAATAATGCTAAATAAATGCACCTGTTTATTGAATGACTTTCTGGGCCAGGCGTTGTTCTAAGGAGTTTCAAATAGCATCCCGTTTTAGCCTGATAGCGGTCTACGGGGGCAGGTAGCGAGGTGGTTGAGGAGAGACTCCACGATGCACCTGCCTCGAGATAGATCCGACCTCAGCCACCTACTAGATTATAGACAGCTTACTTTTAACCTCTCAGACTCAGCCTCCCTATCCATGCAATGAAAATAATAACAGCATTCACGTCCTAGAGTGTGGGTGAGGATTCAGTGGGTCAACGCAGGTAAGCACTTAGAACAGTGACGCCTAATAGGCAATGAAACATAATGGCTCGGGTATCCCAATTTTATAAATAAGAACTGAGTCAGAGGGAGAGGGAGAGAGAGTAAATGGCAAAGCTAGGAGTCCAGCCCGGGGGTCTGACTCATGCTTAATCTCTTTGCCTCTGAGCACCAACTAGGCGGCGACGGGAAACAATTCCAGCTAAGGTTTGCTTCAGTCACCTGTTTAGGTGGAAGGTGCCAAACTTTGTAGTGAGATGAACCGGAGTTTGTGTACCCAGCCATTCCCCTTCCTATAGCTTGGTGGCCTGGGTCAAGTTCTTATCTTTTTGTTTCCACATTAGCGGAGGTAAAAAGTCTTCCCTTGCTGGGTGATCCAGAGGACGAATTAAGTTAACGTGTGGAAAGGGCTCCACCCTCATTAGAGACAGTTCTGTGGAGACCTGTGTCATCCCCCTTTCCTGATTAGCCATGCCCAGGACTATCTCTGTCCTCGAGGACCCGAGGGCTTTAGCTTGTGAAGGGGCAGAGAAGATTGGTCAGCTTTCAGAATCAGCTTACTTTGCTCTTTCGTAAGCATTCACTATGCCCCAGGGCTGTGCCTGACAGTTTCACATGTATTACATCCTTCGGATGACCCTGGCTACTATTTCCTTTTTACAGGTGCAGAAAGGAGAGGTTTGAGACCTGAAAAGCTTCAGTAAGAAATGATCTAGAATGGGACTCAACACTCTCTGTTTGAATTGTAACGAAATGTCTAGCAACAGGCTGACAGTTGATTCTCAACTGCCAGATTTTCCCTTGGTCTTTCATGAATCACGACATCAATCCCTAATGAGAAGGTGAACTTCAAGGGAGTGCTCTGCACCCACAGCCTTTACCAATGATACCTGCCAAGTCCCCGGGCTGGAAATAGTTTAGAGTTTTGCAACTGAAAATCCACCTTCTCAGTGCAGTCAGATCGCGTGGGGTCTTCCTAACAGGAAGAGAGGGAGGTGATGTGGTTGAGGTTTGCAGACAGGGAAACCGAGGCACGTGGCCATGGGCTCAGGACGGGCGGGCAGGAGGTGACAGACCCCAATCCTCCTTCTCAAGCTCTCCTCCCACGCTCTGCTCTCCCCAGAGCCCAGTTCTGGAATCCCAGAGAGATCCCCACGGATGCCAGTGGGCACCCAGGTTGCTGTGTCCCACCGGGTTGGGACACACAGAATCCCAGTAGGTGTCAAGGCCACTTGTGGGATGTGGTGAATGACCACCTTGTTCCTTACCTAAAGCATTTTGGATCCTAATCAGCTTTGAGGATCTAATTATTTTTCAGGGTGCGGAAGGGGCAGGGGGGAGGGGAAAATGATTATGCCGAGTTCACCTCCAAGCTCAAACACTTGTGGCAAAACTATTAACAAGTAGCCGGCTCCCTGCTGCCAGCTCTCACCCTGACTGGCAGGCTTCCCCCTGGAGCAGGAAGGGGGAAGGGAGGCGGGGCATGCGGCATCCCCGAAGAGCCACACTTTGGGCCCCTGTTTACGCACACTGTCCAGCAAAGAGAAAAGAAAAGCAACCCATTCTGTTCTTCCTGGGCAGAAAGCAAATCTAACGTTCCAGCATTGATAGTTTCAATATTGACACAGACTCCTGCCTCTGCAGAACTCAGAGTCAGGCAAAACATGTTATCTTCCCTGGCCCTTGTTTGTATGGGGCAGGGATCAATTAGAAAGTTACTTTTTTTTTTTTTTTTTTTTCCTTACATCAAGCACTACAACTGATTTCTGTAATCAGCACCAGTGAGATTCACCTTTAGGGGAAATTAGAATTTTCTCTTCAGCCACAAATCCGTTTTAAGTAAACATCATTGACCACCCACATGTAGAGATGCTTTGTTGGGGGAAATTACTCCCTCCCCCCCCACCCCACCCCTGTTTTGCCATCTGGTAGCAAAGGACGGGGGGAAATTCCCCTAAGAAAGTCTATTGTTCTCTAGAGTTACACGTAGGACAATAGGGTCGAGGTTTGTTTTAGCTGAAGATACATTACGATTTCCATAAATATAATTACATTCTGGTGGAAAATATTCTGCAATCACAGTTTGGTCATATGTAGAATTGTAGTATCGGGCACAGAGAATGGAGAGCCCATAGTTTACTTAGAGGACTGAGTACTAAATTTTCCCAAGTTCTCTTATTGAAGGATATTCCTTCATTTGCATAACGACTATTTACCAAGTGCTTGCTATGTGACGGCTCGTCACGCCCGGCACGAAATGAACACTGCAAAGGGGTCATTGTTCTGCCTAGGCAGGCTTTTCTTTCTACTTGGAGGCATGGATTTGGACCCTCAAGTATCACATGTGTGGGCTCTGGGTGTCATGTATGTGGGATTTGGGACACAGGTACCAGACGATTGTTATTTAGTCTGTATAATCCCCCCATGAGGGAGGCCACCTTACTCCCATTTTATAGATGAGAAAATAAACACTCAGAGAGGCCAAGCAGCCTGCCCAAGGCCACCAGCCAGAAAGGGGTGGATTCTGAGCTGACATTTGTCTGGTGACACGGCCTCTATGCTTTCCTTTTGTAGGAAGACAAGAGTCAGGACCGCGGTGGTGTTCGTAGTCCTCTCGTACAAGCTCACATGATGGTGATGCCATGGCTGGGTCCATTTTATTTGATGGGGCAACTTTGTAACAATCTCCTTTTGTCCTTAATGACATTAGCTTGAGTCTCGTCAAATCCATTCCTATTTGAAAGCAGCAGAAATATCCACTACAGGGAAAGAGTTAAGTGATGCATCATCCATTTGAAGGAATAACAAGCAGATAGTTAAACTACTGCTTACAAAAAGTCAAATAAACTTTGGTTTTATTTATTTATCTTTTAAATCCCGAGGCCCTTTCTTTTGTCCTTAAAATTTTTTTAACATTTCTTCATTTCTTTTTTAAAATTTGTTTTAATGTTTATTTATTTTTGAAACAGAGAGAGACAGAGCATGAACAGGGGAGGGGCAGAGAGAGAGGGAGACACAGAATCTGAAACAAGCTCCAGGCTCTGAGCTATCAGCACAGAGCCCGATGTGGGGCTCAAACTCACGGACCGTGAGATCATGACCTGAGCCGAAGTCGGATGCTTAACAGACTGAGTCACCCAGGAGCTCCTATAAAGTCAAATAAACTTTTTTTTTTTAATGTTTATTTATTTATTTTTGGGAGGGAGAGAGCGAGAAAGAGAGCGAGCATGAGTTGGGGCGGGGGGCGGGCAGAAGGAAAGAGCTAGAGAATCCCAAGCAGGCTCCACCCTAGCTCAGAGCCCGACATGGCGCTCGATCCCAACACGTTGGGATCACAACCTGAGCTGAAATCCAGAGTCGGACACTTAACTGACTGAGCCACCCAGGTGTCCCAATAAAAGTCGAATAAGCGTTTAAAATCATCATCAAATAGTGAAGGTAGAACTGTGCTGTTGAAAATTGTGTGCATGTGTGTCCAGGAACTCACAAAATCACTTTGTGGAATGACTCCGCGTGAATCACAAGAAATGAAGAGGAAAATAGCTAAGATGTTCACACGGGCAGTAGGCTTTTACAATTCATTTTCTCTTTCCCCAACTGCTCTACAATATATCCTTTATCGAGGTAATACGCTAAACTATAAACCACTGTATCAAAGCCATCCATAGCCACTGAGTAAATTCAGGAAATCGTAGCTGTTTTTTACCTTAAGGCCAGTCACAGTCATCGTCAGGTGCCGTGCGAACATACTGGACCGGGAAGTGGAAGAATTTGATGGCATCGGAGTTGCCCTGGAAAATGGCTGAGAAACGTATTTTAAAATGTATCACCATTACCTACCTATCCGTTCATGTCTCTCCATCATCTCCCTTTAAAAAAAAAAAAAAATGTTTATGTATTTACTTTGAGAGAGAGGGGAGGGGTAGAGAGAGACAAGCCCAAGCAGACTCCTTGCTGTCAGTACAGAGCCTGATGCGGGGCTCCATCCCACAAACCATGAGATCGTGACACGAGCCAGAATCAAGAATCCAGACGTTTAACCGCCTGAGCCCCCGGGCGCCCCTCCCTTTGTCTTAATTCCAAAGAACAAATAACTTACCCCTCTTGGGCACTTACAGCGTTCCCCTGCTGAACTGGAATCATTTCATTGGATCCCAGGACAGCCCTACGAGGGAATCATTATAGCTGCCCACACTTCCTGTGACACACGCAAGGCCGCCGAGTCAGCAAGCGCTAGAACCAGGATTTGCATCCAGGCAGTGTCTGTCCATTTCTCCCCAGGCAGCCACCCTGGTCAGCCCTGGCTGCTTCTGCCTCTCCAGGACAGCGTTTGGCATCACCCTTGGCACCTAGAAGGCACCCAGCACGGTCAGCCATGCTCGTGAGGCTCTCGTTACTAGGTACTCCTTGTTCATCGTTACATCAACATCCACAGATTATCGTGCCCTGTTGGTTTGTCTCCAGCTTGGAAGATGGAAGGAATCATTCAATTGGAAGACTGCTAAAAAGAGAAGGAATCATTCCATTGCAAGATTGCCGCTGTATCAAAATGTACTCAACGATGGGAAATGTAGGGGCATACTTGTATGAGGGATTTCAAGGAGAATCTTCCAGAAAATCTACAAATCAGAAAATAATCACAAGTTGGGGAAGAGAAAATATTATACAACCGATTCTTCTGGGTGGGGGCTTTCCTTTTCTCCAGGGACGTCTGCTATGAAATTCAACGGGAATGTCGTGGTCAAAATCTACAATAGGTCTCGCCTAACATGCTTTATGAAGGTAAAGTCCAAAGTCTTTAAACAGGACTGGAAAGTCCTTCTTACTCTGTCCTCACCTTCCTTGCCAATCTCTTCCCGCCCCATCCTAAACCATTCGCAATCCATCATTGCCCCCACACATCCAAACCAAATCACACTCACCGACTTATGCCTTGCTGACTGCACACTTTTCTTTCTTTCTTTTTTACATTTTTTTAACGTTTATTTATTTTTGAGAGAGAAAGAGAGACAGAGAGCATGAGTGGGGGAGGAACAGAGAGCAAGAGGGAAACACAGAATCGGAAGCAGGCTCCAGGCTCTGAGCTGTCAGCACAGAGCCCAACACGGGGCTCAAACTCACGAACCGTGAGATCATGACCTGAGCCAAGGTCGGACGCTTAACCACCTGAGCCACCCAGGTGCCCCTTCGCCGACTTTTCTAGCTACCAGTGGTACTGATCCCCCAGCCCACAGTGGAAACATGACCTTCTCTGTAAAGAGGCCCCAGACCCTCAGCCCTCTGAAGAGGGCCCCTTCATTCTCTCCTTCTTTGAGGTCATTTTGCAGAGCATCCTTTTCCCAAATACTAAACTAATACCCCAAACAGAGCGTGAACTCCTCCAGCCTGGGAAGCTTCAGGAGCAAGGTCTGAGTCTGGGGCATCCTCAGCACCCGGCATAGGCTTTGGCACAACCGTGATGCTCCGTAAGGGTCTGCTGAATTGCTATTTGGAGGGTCGGATCAGTGAAGCAGCACTGATAGCCCAGCTGAGTTAAGTGAGGCAAAATGGGGAATTTATCATAAAAATGGTGAGAAGTCTCATGAGGCTGAAAAATGGAGCTCTAGTAGATTTCAGGAATGGCTGGAGGGAAGGATAGGATGCTTTCATCCTTCTTGGCTCCTGTCCATGTTTGGTCATTCTTTTCCCCTCCTCCCCCTCCTCCTTCCTTTCCCTCTATTTCTCTCTCTCTCTCTCTCTCTCTCTCTCTCTCTCCTTCCCTTTGTTTTCTGTGCCCACTTGGTAAGAATATGCAGCCTTCGCCACTTGAGTCAAAATCATACGGACTCAGACACTGTTCCCGGCTTCCTCCACAAAACTGTGCCCTGGCTCTCAGTTCCCATCCCCAAATTCCTAGGGTAAGACTTTGGTGTATTTCAGGTCAGATGACGAACGCTGAAACAATACAGTAGCCAGGGGACAGAGTAGCATTCTACCACTCAGGTGGATCCTACAATAGCAACGAGGATCTGGGGAGCCAGGTAGGCAGTTAGCAGGAAGCGGTGGTGAGGATCAAGTCACAGACATGCCCTGTGCGTGTGCAGATGTACACACACATACACACACACACACACACACACAGCCCAAAACATAGTAGGTCTACCAAGATATTTGTTGAACTAGTAGTTGTATGTGTATATATACACATATATTTATGCAACTACATATATATACATATATACACATATATAGACACATATATACATATATATACACACATATATATGTGTATATATATATATATATATATATATATATATATATACAGTCCAAAGCAGACTTATATATATATGTGTGTATATGTATATATATACCCATATTTATTACTACAGATTATATGCATATAAATACATATATTAATACACATATATATGTGTATATATACATGTATATATATATACACAATCCCAAGCATACGTATATATATATGTGTATATATATACATATATGTGTATATATATACCCATATTTATTACTACAGATTATATATATAAATATATATTAATATATAAATATATATGTTAATACACACATATACATATATATGCACACACATATATACGTATATATATACACAATCCCAAGCAGACTTATATATATATGTGTATATATTATATATATCCATATTTATTACTACAGATTATATATATATTAATATATATATTAATACACATATATACATACATATATACACACATATATATACATATAAATATACACAATCCCAAGTATATGTATATATATACATATATACACCCATATTTATTACTCCAGATTATATATATATTAATGTATAAATATATATTAATACACGTATGTATACATACATATATATACACACATATATATATACGTATATATATACACAATCCCAAGCATACATATATATATACCCATATTTACTAATACAGATTTCACTATTGAGGAATACATATTCATAATAGTGGCTTCTGTCCCAGAAAAAAAAAAAATCCTCCGCTACGTCCACCCTCAAGAGAAGGAGAAATAATCTTCACGGGGGTTCAGATGCCTGCCAGGGTCAAAACACTCTGTCATCCTGAACAAAACGTTTTAGGGTATTTGCTTTAATGAAGCGCCCCGGCTTACCGCCTTCCCCACAGCGTTTGATCTTGCATTTGGGGTGTGGGAGGTCACACAGCATGTTTTTGCCCTTGATTTTGGCTCCGCCTCCCAGCGGCGGGACCACAGAAGGACGATAAAGGATGAGGACCAAGGCCTCCATTAAGACTCTGGCCGGTTTCCTTCGCTGCCCTCTCTCGGCGGGCGGTCCGCAGCTCCCTTCCATCCAGAGCAAAAAGGAAGTGGTTAGTTTTCAAAGGAGGGTCTGTGTTTTAAAGGCCTTGGCGATCTGGAATTTGCTCCTGCAGGGGGGTACGGGGGCCCACGTGCCTTGGTGTCACGGTGACCGCTGCAAGCCCCCCGAGCCACGCTGGCTGGGTCCACGTCTGCCTTCTTCCATTCACTAGTTTGGACGGGCTACTTCACTTCCCCGTGCCTTAGTTTACCATAAAAGGAGCGCGATACCGGTCCCCAGCCAGCCGGCTCACCCAGGGACCTGAATAAATGACCGCGAGGGCGACAACATTGTGCCTGGAGCACAGGGAAGCCCCTGTCTCAGGGACGGAGCCATGTCCCCGCTCCCCCTGCTGTCCCTGCACAAGCTTCTTCCAGAATTCAGTGCTCCCACCCGTGCTGCCGGCTTCCGAGACGTGCGGCCACGCAGCCCGGCCTCCTGCTCAGACGCCCTGGCCGCGTGCGCCTCTCACCCTGGACCTCGCACCTGACCTTCTCCACCTTCTCTTCCGGCTCTCGCGCTCCCACTGCCTTCTTGGTAGAGCCATGGCCCTCTCCGTCCCCCTCGCCCCAGCGTGGGCACACACACAGCACATACACACAAAATACATCACACACACACGCACACTCAGGCCCTTCCCCTCCGATGCCCGTGAGGGACGCCTCCCACTGAAAGAGCATTCGGCAGGGGCTGAATCTACTTCCCGGAGAAGAAGCGTCTCGAGCTCAGTGGTGCTATGTCACCGTCCTTCTTTCTGTCCAGCAGCTGGGCTCACAGGGAAGCCCACGCCCTCCTTCCTGCTTTCTCAGCCCCTGGGGACTGGGGACCGGCTTCCTCTCCCTCCACGGTGCCAGGCCTCAGCCGGGGCCCAGCCGCCCTCAGAGGTTTGGGGTGGGGGGAGACTTTCTCCTCACTCCACAGACTTTACACAACCTGCTGGGAAGCTTATACACTTGGATAATCTCACAGACTCTGCCTTTCCCGAAAGTAACACCCTCTCTTGCCCCCCACGTGCTTTTGATGGGTATTGACCTTGCACACGCATCACTAACTGGTTCTCCAGGGTCGTCCCACCCGGAACCAACTATTTCCTGCTTCCACGCTTGGGGCCCCAATAATTCAGAAGAACCAGGGCTCAACCTCAGGATTTCCCACTGCCACAGCATGCCGCGTCCAGAATGTCGTCTGTAAGGGGCGAGAGAGCCGGGATCGATCGTGGTCACAGCACCAGCTAGAGGCTGGATACAAGCTATTCCATTTATCGAATTCTCTCCAACAAATGGCTGGGCAGAGTTGTACAACTTCTGTTTCAAATCCAGGTCTGTGTGTGTATCTATCTATGTATCTATCTATCATCTATTTATTATCTCTATCCATCATCTATCATCTATCTATTATCAACCTATCATCTCATCTATCCACCTATCATCTATCTTCTGATAAATTTTATTCTGTAACACTTTTGTTCCACTTGTTTCTATCTATCTATGTCCCTAGTCTGTCTGTCTGTCTGTCTGTCTCTTCATACACTTTTTCACACTGGGTTCCAGTAAAATGCATTTCTTGCCATGGATTGAGGTCAAAATTTCACAATTCCGAAGGTTTTTGCAAGTTTACTTTCTTGTCTAAGAAGTAAGGTTAAAACCTAATACAAACAACTTTTGCAATCTTGGCGTAATACACAAGAAAGCGTTCTTGTGAGGTCCGAATGGAATGTGTAACCAAAAATCTGTAAAGCCTAATTTCTCGAAAGCAGGCTGTTTACTGCAATAAAAAATTGCCATCGATGTCACTCAGTTCCAGCTTTGTACTCCTACTTTCCTTGTGTTCCTTGTAACTGTCTGATAAACCCAGAGTGGCTTTGGGGAAAGGAAATCGGGTGGCAGGGAATACAAGGCATCAAACAGACCTGAAAGCCACTGGGGACACCCGTGTCACACACAGGCTGGGGACAAGATCTGTCAAGTAGGGCGACCCTGAAACCCCGGCCTGGAGAGCTTTAATAAGAGCTGAATCGACAAGACACAGGCTGACACGTGCATGGATGAATTATAAATGGTCTTTAAAGCTGGGTCACTAGGAGTGAGGCTCCCCCGGCCAATGTCCACCGTGAATGCTTGAAACAAATGACTTTCAGGTGGATGGAAAGGACAGCAGAAGGCTGTGAATTCAAAGTGAGCCTCTCAGAAAGGAATTGAGGTCCAGAGATGGGAAAGGAATGCCCAAGATCACAGAGTGACTTCGTGTGAGGAGTCAGATTAGCTCCCAGACCCATCCCAACAGTGGAAAAACATACTTATGTTTAGTGGTTCTCATTGGGCGCCACACTTATGTCTAACTGATTTTCTTTTTTATTTTCTCCCAGGTTTCAAAAACAAATGTGAATTAACTTTACATTCAGATTTCTTTTAATTGTAAAACGTCTTAGAAAAAAAACATACGCATAAAACAGTAATCAGCATTTAAGAAAAAGAAAAAGGTAACCAAGAACTAGTGTATACAATGAATAGGTAAGAAAATCAGAATATTTATTCTGGAGATGTAGTCTCTTGGTCAGAATGTGAACAGGAAGGGGTTTTCAAGCTCATTCGTTGTCTGGAAAAGCAAAAAGGCCCTGAAGGCGAATGGGACCGTGTTTTCAGTTTTCATGGTTCCAGGGTCAGAATGAAGAAGTCCGGTGGACATTCCAGAATGGTCAATTTCTTTTTTTTTTTAATTTTTTAATATGTATTTATTTTTCAGACAGAGAGACAGAGCACAAGCGGGAGAGGAGCAGAGAGAGAGGGAGACACAGAATCAGAAGCAGGCTCCAGGCTCTGAGCTGCCAGCACAGAGCCCGACGCGGGGCTCGAACTCACAAACGGTGAGATCGTGACCCGAGCCGACATCAGATGCTTAACCGACTGAGCCACCCAGGCGGCCTACCATGGTCTAATTTCTTATCTGGAGAGGATGTTCTCACAGTGGAAGCTGGCCTCAGAAAGCCCAAGGATTGTCATGGCTGAAGCAGTTGGCATATTTCCGTTTGTTGATGCTTGAAGGGAGACTTGAGAGCCCCTAACATAAGCCATCTGAGCACAGAGGATGCTGTTCAGGTGCCCGCTGGCTTCCACCCTCTGTTAGATGTGACCGGGACTGTTGTAGCAAACGTGTGTCATTTTCCTTGGCTGTGGCATTCAGGGTGAGTTCTTATGGTGATCGTCTTTGAACCTCCTTTCTCACTATAGTAGGGCTGAGTAATGACCCCCAGAGATGTCCACCTCCTAAGTCCCAGTAATGCAACCATCACCCCAATCATATTTTACTTATTTTGGGAGAGTGGGAGGGGCAGAGAAAGAGGAAGAGGAGAGGATCCCAAGCAGGCTCCGCCCTGTCAGCACAGAGCCAGATGCAGGGCTCGAACCGATGACCGTGAGATCGTGACCTAAGTTGAAACCAGGAGTGAACGCTCAATGAGCTCAGCCACCCATGTGCAACACGCCAGATCAGATTTTAAAACACTTTTGTCCTCACGCTGGAAGAAGCCTTCCCACACTCCCAGCCGTCAACCCCTGCTTCCCACTGCTAGCCTTAGACGACCACTGATCTCCTTTCTGGCTCTACAAATTTGCCTATTCTGGACATTTCAATGGACATCAATGGCATCCTAGAGTACTTTGTATTGTACATGTGTGTGACCAGCTCCTTTCACTAAACATAATGTTCCAAAATTTCATCCATGTTTTGGCACAGATGACTGACTATTCCCTTCCTTTTAATTATCAAATAATATCCCATTGTGTGGATGTACATTTTATTGGTTGGTTGATTGATTGATTGATAGAGCTCAAGCAGGGGAGGTGGCAGAGAGAGAGAGAGAGAGAGAGAGAGAGAGAGAGAATGAGAACCCCAAGCAGGCTCCACACAGTCAACACAGAGCCCGGCATGGAGTTCAGTCCCCTGAACCATGAGATCATGACCTGACTTGAAATCAAGAGTCAGACACTTGACTGACTGGGCCACCCAGGTGTCCCAGTATCCACTGTTTTAGATCAAAGCAAACTGCAGCCCCGGGAATCATCTCTATGGATTCTGATTACGTGAGTAGTGGACGCTTCATACCAATAAGAGTACCCAGAAAATCACCTCCAAGTTACGCATGCGGTGGTGTCTCCCACTCTTCTTTAAAAAGATTATATGAAATATTTATTATACTATACATTTCTCCTTGCCTTCAGGAAAATCCAAACTTGAATATAAGGCCTTTGATAATATGGCCCCGTGTCACTTCTGCAGGATTAAACCCCAAGAAAGATTAGAAAAAAATTCACAGTTTCTACTTCTTCCCATCAAGACATAGAGTATGAATGACCCACCTGGAACCTGGGCTACTTGCGTTAGCCAATAAAACGTGGCAGAACTTAGCGCCCAGCAGGTTCTGAGGCCGGGACTCAAGAAGCGTTATGACCTTCTGATCTCTCTTTTGTAACCCTGAAAACCCAGGCAGAAAATCCTGGGGTAACCTGCTGGATGACTGGACATGACGGGGAGGAGATAAGAGGTGCCCCGCCGACAGCAGCCGGCCTCCGAATGACCCAAAAGCTGCCTTCAGACATCTTGGAATCTTGGCCAAGATCAGCTGAACGTCACCCAAGTCAGCAGAACTGGCCATCTGAGCCCATCCCAAGTTGCTGACCTACACAACAGTGAGACAAAGAAATGGTTTGGGGTTTAAGCCGTTAAGTGTTGGCATGAAATGTTACTCAGCAAAAGCTGCCTGACATGATCTCTCTCTTCTCAGTCTTAACACTGTACTTTTTATCACTGTAAAACCTTTGCAATGCTGTTCTCTTTTCTTAGAATGTGTCCTGCAATTCTTCTCTCTTTCTACTCATCCTCTACGGCTTTCCTCTGGGGAGGCTTTCCCTGTGCCTCAGACCTGGGTAAAGGCACCACTGCCCTGAGTTCCCGAGATCATTGGCCTTCCTCAAGCGTTGCCCTTGTAACGCTATCTTTCACCTGTTTACTTGTCCTCTCTTGTCTTGTGCACCAACAGTAGAATCCACCGAGAGGGCAGGGGGTGCTTAGCTGAATTCCATCCCGACAGTCCCTATATGTAGCATGGCTATGGGACGTGGTAAGAACGTGGAGCCGAATGCCTCACTGGAGTTTGAGGGGTCATGAGAAATGGCCCAGAGGATGTGACCTCTGAAGATAATTTGCAGCTTGTAGTGAATGGGAAGCCAGGTGTTTTCCAGGTAAAGAGGTTGCATATGAAGACCCTTGGGAGACAGAGAAAGGTGGCATCATGTTAGAAGCCCGGGAGGAATCCAGGTTCTTGTCTGATGGAGTGGAGAACAGGGTGAACGGGGGTAGAGAACGAGCTAGTAATCTTCAGGCAGTACCAGAGGCTTCTATCCGCCACCTGGACCGGGTCAAGCCTGCCACTCAACCCTATCTGTTTTCTTGGTGCTTGTTCTCTGGACAGGATACAGTCATTTTGAAAACCCCCGACCTGGTTCAAGTGGACTAGAAAAATCCAGAAGCTGGAGTGAGTTTTCAAATGGCCTCAGCCAATCTTTCCTTCCCTCAGACTCAAGCCAGTGGCAGAGATTTCCTTCCCCATAAACGGAGGAGAGGGCAGAGGCATGGTCCAGAAGGGTGTAAACAGAGAGCTAAGGCTCACAAAAAGTGGCGAGCTGCCTCTCTGTGTTTCCTCCAATGTCTGGTGGGGAGCGGGCCCCTCTCCAGGTGGTACTAATAAAGTCAGGCTGGGATAATGGGATAAAAGCCCAGAAACATAAAAGCCGCCTGGAGGGGAAAGAGAAGAAGGGGATGGGGTACGCCTTCCTCCCCATGTTAACTGTTCCCGCATTAATCAGATTCAAATATCTCAAATTGGACTTGTCTGTTCTTCCAGGAACATTAAGGGAAGCCGCAACTCCGGAGTCATAGATCTTTAAAGCGGGAATAGCCCCTTTAATCATGTGGTCCAGCCGCTCGTGGGAGAGGTAGAAAACGGGAGGCTCGGACAGGGGCTTTGCCTTGGGACAGTTCACATGACGAGCAAAGGCCCACCTGTTGCTTTTGACCTCCACTTTCCTCAAGACTGTAAGACAGCTGAGGGTAGGGATCTGTGGTGTTTTTTTTTGCCAGCTGGCTTCATATCACCGCACACACACACATTAGTGTCCTAGGTGGGGAAAGACGACCCACGAGGGGGACGCATGACAAGATAGCTCAGGGAGAGGCAAGATTTGTACATCAAATAAGACAGGGTAACGTGATAGCGAGAATGTTGTTTGAGAATGGAGAAGGCAGCGTAGGTCGAAGTGGGGGAAGGTCAAGAAGGGCCCAGGGAAGTCCCAGCTCTGACCACCAGGACAGGACAGGAGACAACTGTGTCGGAGATGCCAATGCGATGCCGTGCGTAGGGGTAGTTGGAGCTGAAACAAGAAGAGAAACCAGGAGGGAATTAGTGGCTTAGCAGTGGGATGAGGTGGTCGACCAGTGGGACCAGACCATTCAGCTGGGAAAGCCCAGAGAATGACTTCGGCATTGATGCCAGGATGTGTGAGTTCAGGATTAGGAGCCATCTGGGATTGACTTGGGGACCCCGGCCTGCTTTTATGTGAATAAAGGTTTGTCTACAGGAGAACAGTGAGCGAAGAGTCTATAGCATCCTTTAGAGGGGCAGAAGCCCACCACCACTGGAAACAAAGGAACAAAGGAGAAGGAGGAGTGTGGATTCAGACAGAGTCCTGCCGAATTCCTAGGAATACGTTTGTGTGTGTGCCTACCTTTCCGGAAGAGGAAAGATCCCCTCGACTTGCATCGTGAGGTATAGCACTGCCTTGGACTAGTACCCAGTACTAGGTACTACCTTGAGGAAGGTAAGTAAGAGCCTGTTCCCTGGAGCTACATTCCTGGATCCACTTACCAGCTCTGGAGCTTTTCCGAACGTTAGCTTTCATTTGTATAACGGGAATGATGATAAAACCCTTCGCACGGGGCTCTTGGAACATGTAAAGCACTTAGAATAGTATCTCCCCGTAATCTGTGTGATGTGTCCGTGCTTATCATCTGGTAACTGAGAATACATAATACTGAGAGCTGAACTGACATCCTTGTGTGGGTCATTGCCAAGCACTTAAAACACACTCTTACTCAAACTTCATTACAGTCGATGGAATACGGGGCACTTCCTGTTGTCTGTTTTCCAGGTGAGCTCTAAGCCAGGCAAAATAGTGACGCATGCCTTCACGTTCTACCGTATCCACAACCTGCTTCTGCCATTATCGGCCCATCAGCTACCTCCAGCAGGCTTAAGAATTCACTGGAAAGGAGACTCAAGAGTGGACACCTCTTTGCAAAGAGTTGCTGACGTGCTGCTTTCCATCACCTCCAGAAACTGAAGAAAAGGTCAAGAGAACAATTAGGGAATTGTGATATGCATTCCCTGGGTTTGGCGGTCATAGGGACCATTATCTGCTGCCTGGAAAAGTTGAAAGGTGGAAGACTGAGCTAGCTTAGGGTGGTGGAACAAAGCCAGAGAGCAGCAGCTACTGGAGTGAACTTTATTTCTAATAGCTCTTGGTGTCAGCCAGAGAAGCCAATAGAACGATTTGGATTCGGGCTTCCCAAGAGAATGTCCTAAAATAGTGAGCGAGCGTCTCTCTCAAGAGAGCATCTCAGAAGCATCTCAGAAGAAGGAATCTCTTTTGGATACAGACGCCAGTGCCCAGCTGCGACTGTCGCAGGCTCAGAGGGCATTATGGGCACCGATGTCCCCTCTGTGCTCCGCTCTAATGTGGATCCACTCCTGGACGAGCTGGACATGTCTCAGGGAGATGGAAAAAGAGGACGAGAGGAAGAGGTGAGAGAGAGAAAAACTCACACTTCCTCTTCACATTGGCCTTTAAGCCCATTTGGCCAGAGCTAGGGATGACATAAAGCTTTCAATGGGATGAGAAACGTGGTTAGTCAGACTAGCCGTTTTAACAGTTCAAAGACAGGGACAGGACATGAAGGCAGGGCAGTGATTGGAAAGAAGAAAGTCGCTCCCTGCCTGCCCCCAGTCTGACCCAACTCAGCCACCAATTGCGGTATCACAAGCCAGGTGGACTCGGCTCTGTCCATGGTCCAGGGGAGAAAATCAGGACTTGGACAGCTAAGTGATTTGTCCAAGATTTCACAGATGCCGGGCATCAGAACTGGAGACTCGGTACCAATCACACGTATCAGCACCCAGGTCCGTCTGCCTCTGGAGGCCATGCTCATCCCCACCCTGCCCTCTACCTACATCAGACGACAGGGAGTGAGTCCTAATGGAATGATTTAACTTACAAAAGGCGGTGTGTATAGTCACCGGAGAGGGGCTTCCGTCTTGTAACACAGAGCACAACCTGTTTATTGATGAGCTTCTTCCCAAGTACCTCCCTCATGTTTATGAAATGATGTGTGGGTGCTGCCCCATTTTTAATGACTCCTTATTTACATGGAGCATGTTATTTATGGAAGCAGTGATAGCGCCATCGCAAACCCATTAGAAGGCGGAGATAGCAGGAAGTCATTGTTCGCTCCCCAGCGAGGACAGGATTCTAATTACTCAAGAGCCCGCGCCCTCCTCGCCATGGTAGCGGGCTCAATAAATAACCCCCTGTGTGAAAACGGTGCTTGATGTAAATTGTGACTTAGTCCACGCAAATGGATGGTTGGCCGGTGGAGAGTTTCCAGCATTAGGCAGGAAAGTTAGCAGCAGCCTGGGAATTCGGAGACCTGGCTCCGCGGAGATGGCAGTCTCCATCCCTCACTGCACGTTTCTCAGAAACAATTAACATTTTTTATTTAAGTAATAAGCTCCAAAGCAGAGATGTCGCCGGGAGATAATAGCACTTGAGAAATCACGAGGTGTTTGGAGGTGAATCTATGGGCACTTCGCATAATGAGACGACCATCCTTGGATGCCAATTTTCGTAGAGCGTCAGTACTAATCACTTTTCCAAGAAATCATTCCAACAGTCCAAGGTGGAAGCTGAGCTTCAAAGGCTAATTTACTCAAATAACTTTGGAATTCATGAACGCTCGGGAAATGCTAGTTGCGTGAGGAAAGAGGTAGTCATTTTGGTTTGTTAAGAAAATATGATTTGGTTTTTGGAAGGAGAGATGGGTGGTCTTCTTGGTGTAGGGCTCAGGGCTTTAAGAACATTCTGTGATTCTGGGAAAATCAACAGGAAAGGTGATGATTCAACACGCCATTCCCCTTGCTCAGAAGGCAGCCCTTGGGCCAGCCCCAACCAGTAGCAGAATAATTCCAGGAAGGGGAGGGAAAGTTGTGAGACTTGGTTGTATGAGGAACAGGGATGTCCCTGCGGGTGTCTTGCAGCTATAGGAAAAGTTAGCCGGAACACAGAAATAAAACGCATCAGCGAAAACCCAGAAATGGACCCCACCCCGGCCACCCTACCTGAGAACAGGCTGTGGTTGATTCTCCTAAAGATTGTCGTCTGCTCTTCTGCTCAGAGGAGGCAGGGCGAATGGTAGAGCTTCATGCTTTGCGGTCTGCGAAACTGCGTTTGACTCCCATACTGCATGTGATATGGTGGGTCCATTCACTGATCACTTTCCTTGGAGCTTCCTTGGAGCTCTTCAATGAGCCAGGGCCAATGAGTTACGGAACTGGAGTTACAGAAACTCTGAGCTCAGGAAGCTCAACGGCCCGTACCCCAAGGGCTTAGTCATGTCTTAGACCCTTTCTTATTTGATTACTGGCTCACAATTCTTGGACGTTTCCCTTCTGGAGACTCAGTGCAACTCACACATATTGGGCTTTCGTGTGTATTGCTCACATACGCTTTAGGACAAGACTTCAAGGGAAATATTAACCCCACGTTACAGATGTGGAGTAACTGGAACAAGGCCCTGGCACTAGTTAGCAGGAGCCTAGGTCTTCTGACTCTTTATCTGATGCCCCATAGTCTCAGGCAGAGCAGTGGGCAGAGGCGGGTACTCAGGCTGGACCTGGGCATGGCCCCTTGTCACCCAATGAACAAGGCACAGGTGGTAGCAGAGAGGCTAAAACTCAGGTTCGTCATGCTCTCTCCTCGCTGCTACACCTGGATGGCCCAGATAGGTTACTAACTGGGTCTCAGTTTTTCACTCTTTAAAGTGGGCTTGGGGAGACTAAAGACTGCTGTGTTCAGTCGTTTACAAGGATTCCTGACCAAGCAGCAAGTGATGGGTGAAATCCAATCTCCCTGCAAAGCTGTGTGCCCCGGAATGTGGCTGGACCTGCCCAGAAGAAGGAGCTACCTTGCTCTAATCACGCAAAAGATCTATATGTGCTGTTGGATGTCCTGCCAACACAGAAAGAGCTCCACATTCCCTTCCAACTCCCTTTGCCATACCCAGTAGGCACAGTTCTGGGAGGGAGGGAGAGGGAGAGAGGGCACGAGACCAGGTGGCACTCCAGCATTAAGCTGATTCTGCTCACATCATGGGCATTTATGAATCAGTGGAGTCAAAGCTGCATTGTAGGAAGTACGCAGACTTTAGCATCAGCACATCCCCGACTTCCCTCCTTCCCTGGATGTGACTTCAGGCCTGTGGGACACTGCATATGTCATGTTACTCAAAGCCCGCCAACACCCTTCTCCCTCCATTTTGCACAGAGGTGAAGGAACTTGGCCACCATCAAGGAGTTGGCAAGGACGCGCTCACCCCTGAACTGGAAACTGGAATCCAGGTTTCTCCAACCAGAAAGCACTCCATCCATAAGGATGGTTTTGTTTGACCTTGCCCTTTGTTTTTTGTTTGTTTGTTCGCTTTTTTTTTTTTTACCTCCCTGAGTTTCCATCTTTTCTATCACTTCACAGTGAAAATGATACCACTCTTCCCCCAGCAGTTGGTGTGACAGTCACAGGGTTAAGCATCACTAGGGGGGCCTGTGTTAAGATCCTAGCTTCTTTGCTCTCTGACCTTGTGTCTTCAAGAAATTGAGCCTCAATTTTCTCACCTTTATGATGCAGACTGTGATAATAGCCCTTAACTGAAAAGCTTGTTGTGAATATTAAGTAGAAATTACACACACACACACACACACACACACACAGTTCTTAACCCAGTCTAGCACGTAATAAATAGTCAATAAATGTGATCTGATTGTTAATACTGTTCAGTAGCAGTTGAAGCAATACAGGTGTTTCATGAATTTTTGCCCCAACTCCTTGCTAAGATAGGTGCTCAAAAATGACCCATTTAGGTTCCCTTCCTCACGGAGGAGAAGGAGATTAGGACAATGCTCCAGTGGGGAGCAGGGCCCCTGAGGAAGGAGAAGGCATTCGGGATCTGGCAGGCACTGTCCTCACTGACTCACTGTTGACCTTGGCTGTCACGTCTACTTTCTGATTTGTCCCCAAAGAAAGCCAGTGCCCCGACTTTGAAGTGTTGACAAAGTATTTCAAAGTGCATCTTCCCCAATTCCAGGAATCTCACTGAGGGAACACATCCCCGGCCAGCATCTCATTCCCTTAGGTAGGCTCAGGATCCAGGGCTGAAGAACACGGCAGCTGGCTGCCTTGTGCCTGGCGGGTGACCTCCCCCCCCCCCCCCCGGGAACCTGGGTGGGGAGACACGTCCAGGTGGTTCTTTGTCCCTGGGGCGTGGCCTCGCTGCCTCCTTTCTGCCATCCATTCACTCCCCTCTGACTCACTTCTGTTGCGGCCAAGAGGGCAAGTGTTGAGAGGCTGTTTAACACACACACACACAACAAGCCCTATAATCAACCAAAGTGGTCATTTGATCTACGTGGGAAAGCATGTCCTGCCGTCGGCTCCCAGGCACCAGGAAGTGACACCAGCAAGCGAGGAGGCCACACCACTAACAGGAGTAACTGCCATCTGTTCTAGAATGCCTGCTGGTCACCAGGCATTTCATGTACCCCATATCACTAGTCTTCACGGCAACCCCCTGAGGGAGGCCTTGCAGGTTCTGTGTTACAGATAAAGGAACAGGGGTCAGTGAGGTTAAGAAACTTGCCCGCATCCTCCACAGCTAATAGGTGGCAAACCTGGGATTCTAGCCAGGTGTGGCTGACGTGGGAGCCTGGACCCTGTCCATTCTACCATGGTGACAATCAATTGGACACGGTCATAAGAAGTATGTAGAAAACAACAAGAGTGGGTTTGAGTCATGAGCAGTAAAGGGCCCCAGGTCCATAGGGAATTTTTTCAGGGCCTCTGAAACATTCTAGATGTTGCTTAATAGTTGATTAATGTCTCCCTGTGGCAAAATTCCACAAGCGTTAGTGAAGGATCTGCCATGTGCCTGGACTCACACAATACTAGATATTTCTCAGAACTCTAGGTCTGAGTACCTTTCTATGGACTCATTACCATCATATCCAGTTGTGGCTCTCATTACTGTTGTCCTTGATTGGTGCCGAGGGTCCCTTCTCCGTATGGCTCTTCCTCTGTCCCCATCAGCCTGAGGCTCCAGTCTGCTTGCTTATCATCTCCCCACTGAGGCTACCCTGGGTTTGTTGGGTCGCCTTTATCGCCAGTGGCATCTGAAACATAGGATTTAGCATTTCTTGCCGATTATTTCTTTTCTCTTGGTCTCCCCAGGAATAAACCCAAAGTCCCTTTCACTGTTGGGATTTTCTTAACCATTTATGGCAGGGTCCAGAGAATGCTAAAAGATGGTTCCAGGCAGAAGCACATCAGCTGAGTATGGTCCCTGAATGTTTCTCTGAGGTGGTTCCAGCATTTCCTCCTCTGCGCTGACTCCAAATGGCCAACCATTCTGAGATTCGTGTCATCTAACTAATTAAAGCAGTCATCCCTTCCTGATAATTTTTTAAATTTAAGCCTCACTGAAACAAAAGTAAATACAATTCCTGTCATTTTAGAATTTATGTAAGTCTTTATGGAACTATGGTTAACAGATTAAATAAAGGGTTAGGGTTCTACTTCCTTGAACCCTTAATTAGGTCTTTTGAATTGGGACCATTCTGGGGAAGATTATCTCAAAGTTTAAAGATTAATGATACGCCTATGGGGCTTCTGGGTGACTCAGTTGGTAAAGCGTCTGTCTTTGGCTCAGGTCATGATCTCATGGTTCTTGGGTTTGAGCCCCACGTTGGGCTCTGTGCTGACGGCTTGGAGCCTGGAGCCTGCTTCGAATTCTGTGTCTCCCTCTCTCTCCACCCCTCCCCTGCTCGCTCTTTCTCTCCCTCTCTCTCTCTCTCTCAAAAAACAAATAAACATTAAAAAAATTTTTAAAGATTAATGATATGCCTAGAACGGAATGAAGAAGCAAATAAGATATAAGTCAGTCAAAAATTACCTCCCAAGGTGACCTTGAATCAGAAAAAAAAAATTGCTTGGATCTTCTTCAGTAAATTGTGCTAGAATAATTGGTTATCAACATAAGAGAAAGATTAGATCCCTACCTCATACTGCGTACACAAAAATGAATTCTAATGGAATGAAAACCTCAATATGAAAATAAAAGTCTTAAAAGTGTTAGAAGAAAATTTTGGTGATTTTCTTCCTGCCTTGAGGACAGGAGTTCATAAATCCTGCACAAACAGTCCAAACCATTAAGGAAAAGATAAACTCTGTGTAAAAACTGCAGAGGGGTACCTGGGTGGCTCAGTTGGTTGCATGTCCAACTCCGGATCTCAGCTCAGGTCATGATCTCACGGTGCGTGGAATCGAGCCCTTCTTTGGGCTCTGCGCTGACAGTGTCTCCCTCTCTCCCTGCCCCTCCTCTGATCGTATTCTCTCTTGCTCTCCCTCTCTCTCAAAACTAAATAAATAAACATTAAAAAAAATTAATAGAATAAATAAAATTAAATAAATAAATAAATAAATAAATAAATAAATAAATAAAATAAACCCACAAAATTAAAAAGGCAAATTATAGATACAGAGCTTAGTAACCAACATTACATGCACTGGGTGTTCCCTAACGACTTAGCAGCTCCCTCAGGATCACAGAGTAATCGGGCGGTCAGGGTCTGTGAAGACTTCCCATTTCAACTTTGACAGGGAAACTGGCCACCGTGAACTTCAGCAGAAGCACGATTACTGCATTTATCCACCAGAAAAGCATCTCTAAGACCACTGCATGGAGGCCCAGATCCCGGCCTAGGGTCGTTCCTAAGCTGTTGGCAGGAGGGAGCCACCCATAAGGAAGGAGAGGATTTACATCGAGAAGCACAGAGAAGGAGGCACAGTTGAAGGCACCCAGTGGGAAAGTGGGGTCTGTAGTGACATCCAGATGGGAGGGGCATGAGCCGGGGCCTTGATGAGAGAGCAGAGCCTCTCCAGGTGGACAAGGTAAGGAAGGGCATCCTAGACAGGAGGGAGCATGAGTGGGTCAAGGAGGCACGAAAGACTGAAAGACTGCAGCGTGCCCAAAACGCAACAGGTCTCTGTAGCTGGGATGCTACGTTTGTGCCTTGGGGTGGGAGGCAAGGTGGCAGGAAGTAGAATTAGAAAATTGTTTGGGGCCTATGGCAATGTTTCTTTGTAAGTTTCTAACTGATTTGGTATTGCCATGGGCTGAACTGTGTCCTCTCTTTCGAGGACCCAGAATGTGGCCTTATTTAGAAAGAGGACTTGGACAGAGAGGATCAGATTGCAACTAGGTCATTGGGTTGGGCCAAATCCAATATGGCTGGTATCCTTATTAAGGAGGGAGATGCGGACACGGAGACAAACACATGGAGGAGGGAGACAGTGTAGACAGACTGGGGAGGAAGCCGTGAAGACACAGGTCTGGAACGTCACGCTTACAATTCAAGGAACACCTGAGACTCTCCCAGACTTGGGAGATGATGATGGAATGGGTCTTCAAAGACAGGATGGCTCCACTGACTCCTTGATCTTCTGGTCTCCACAACTGTGAGTCTCTGGAGACTTCTGGTCTCCACA
The DNA here is from genome assembly GCF_027475565.1 of Acinonyx jubatus. Classification (NCBI taxonomy): domain Eukaryota; kingdom Metazoa; phylum Chordata; class Mammalia; order Carnivora; family Felidae; genus Acinonyx; species Acinonyx jubatus. The sequence goes on along the minus strand of NC_069386.1, from coordinate 137,538,126 downwards.
ACTGTGAGACCCTAAATCGCTGTCATTTGAGGGACCCAAGATGAAGTACTTTTAAAGCAGCCACAGGAAATGGATGCAGACGTACATTGGGTGTTAAACCACTAGCGATGAACACCTCTGTTGGATTAGAATTACCTACGTGACCTTGGCAGAATGTTCAAGCTACCTTCTCCAAGGCTAAGTTGGGGGGGGGCGGTGCGTGGTGGGGCTTAATGGTTAACAGCTGAGCCTCTGCCATCAGACTGTCTGTTTCTGAATCTCTGCTTTGTCTCTTTTTGGCTGTTTGGCCAGTGCCTCAGTTTCCTGATCTATTCAATGGGGGAGACGCTAACATCCAAAGGGTGATAGGGAAAAGTGAGCCATGCATGGAAAGTTCCCAGTCCAACGCCCGGCACCAGTAAGTGGTCAGTAAATTCTGGCTCTCATTACTGAGCCCACATCCCTTTGGGTCTTTCTCAGTTACAACTGCTCTTTGCTTGAGGTAATTTGCCCACAGGCCCCAGTATGACAGGGATGCTTCTAAGAGTCTGTTTACACGCATCAAATTACCAGCATTTTCCAAGAAAAGTGTCCCCTTTCACTTGAGTATTTACTTACCAAACCTAGCCCCAGCCCAGGGAAAAATGATGCTTGTGGTGGGTGAGCTGGTCCTTGACCCTCAGCCCCTCCCTCGTGGTTCTGCCCAGAATTTCTAGAATATATCCCAAAGTAATCAAAAGCACAGGCATGCATGTAAAGCGAGACATGTGGTGTAGCGGGGGGGGGGGGGGGGGGGGGGAAGGCGTTTCGTCTGGGACCTGGATTTGAATCCCTCCTCTGCCACTGAATAACAGTAGGCACCTTGACCCAGGACCAGGTCTTTAAGCCTCCACTGTCTCATCTGCAAAATGGAGTTGCTCCTCAGTTGGCAGAGACGTTTGTGGATTTCACGAGGCAAAGGCACCAGTGCACATTGCTGGCATTCTTCAGGCCCCCGGTGCCTGGCTGCTCGGCAGCTTTTTCCCCTTCTGGTGAGATCGGAGACACGGTCCGGGGGGGGGGGGCTGATGAAATGAAATGGTATCGGTCCTGCTGTGAGACTGGCCAGCGATCAAGTCTCCAGCTGTCCGTCTCCAAATAGCTTAGCGGCCGCAAGTATGATTCAACGTCCATAAATTAAAGAATGCACGGCTCACAAATGTCTCCTTAGTGTTATTTTTATTGAAATCAAATTTCAACCTTGAGCCATCGGGATCTTTCCCGTAATGCTGGGAATGATCGACCAGCCAGATGTGGGGTACACAGTGCCTGGAGGTGTCGGGTTTGTTCTGGGGAGGAACCGTGGAAGGGCAGCTCACACGGGCTGGCAGGACGGAGGGCAGGTGGCGCTCACGCTGCCAGGCAGAGGCGGGTCCGCACCGAGGAGCACGCTGAGGAATGACCCGTCTCATCATTACTGATGTGATGAGAGATCAATGAAGTGTTTCACATGAATCAAAATAGTCCTTTGGGCTAAAAACACAACGAGAGATCTACTCTCCAAACAAATACTTAGGCTCAGGGTACTCATTGCCTACTACAGGCAGTGGGTGGTACAGCTGATCTCTGTCACTTACCCATCTGTGTAACTGTAACTTTGTACCCATTCGATAGCACCCGCATCTTGCTCCTTTGTCCCCCGAAGAAGCGACAGGAATAACAACGACAACGACCGCGACAACCACAGCAAGAACAACCAAGGGACAGGAGGAAATTTGGGGAGGTGATGGATATGTTTATAACCGTGATCGTGGTGATGGTCAGTCTCTTGGGGGTATGAATATATCCAAACTCACCAAACCATGTGTATTATGGGACATATGTATTATATATACCAATTAGGCTTCAATAAAGCCGAAAAGAAACTACGGTTGGCGACGCGGAAGTCTGTCCTCCGGGGCGATCTAGTTTTGTAATATCATCTCTGACTCGTGACACCGACCTGTTTGCAGTGGGGGAGTGTGGTTTATGGTAAAGCTGAGTGATGTTCACAATCCTAACTCTGCCTGCGTGATCTGTTTGCAGACAGTGTCCCGACCTGAGAACTGGACCCATAGCGCTGCCCCGCCCCCCGCGGGACGTGCGGTTATGAAAATAAAGGGTAACGTACATTAACTTGCACGGTGTCTGACAATCAGTTGCTCGTCAGTCAACGGCCACTCCTTTAGATTTTGTTCTTTTTTAAAGTTTGCTTATTTATTTTGAGAGACAGAGAGAGAGGGAGAAAAGCATGAGCAAGTGAGGGGCAGAGAGGGAGGGAGAGAGAGAGAGGATCCCAAGCAGACTCCACACTGCCAGCATGGAGCCCGATGTGGGGCTCAAACCCACGAACCATGAGATCAGGACCCGAGCCGATATCGAGAGCTGGAGGCTTAACCCACGGAGCCACCCAGATGCCCCTTGATCTTGTTCTTATCCTCATTCTCTATAAAATATCTCGTACTTCTATTTTTATGGAGACTTTTTTTTTGTAAAGCAACTGCGCTGTTAAAATTCTCCAGCAGAACTAAAGGCAGGTGGTTTGGTTTTTCTGGGGCATAAGGCGTGCGGAAGGTGGTGGTGAGTGATGTGTCCGGGGCCAGGCCCTGAACTACAAATGGCCGTGGTGCCAGGTGAAGGCACCAGAAGAACAAGGCCCAGGGGGCCCGCCTCGCTGTCTGTCATGCTCCTGGCTCTGCGGTTGCCCCTTGTACTTGTCTGATTATCTTCCGCTGAGACTCTAAGCTGGATGACTTTCACACGAGACCCGCTCCTCTGGTCAGGCTCTGCGCGATTCCCCCTGGGCTTCTGGAACTCTAACCTTCCCAGAGAGGCAAGTGGCATGCAAATGATATTGCAGAGCTGGTGCGGAACAGCTCAGGTTTCTCAAGAGCGGAGGAATTAATTACAAGCCTTAGTTCTTTGTTACCAGTGACTTAACACACATGTGTCACCACACTGAGATCAGTGCCTGCTGGCTGGGGCAAGGGGACTGGACGATCACCCAAAGGTGTAGGACCCAGGGTAGGACAGAGGTAACAGGTGCCATAGGGTTAGAAGGAGCTGGTTCAGAAGAAGGAAAGTCAGTGTCGGTGTAGGAGGAACGGTGATGTCTCCGGAAGCAGGTGGTTTGAAACACCGATGTATAAATGAGATGGGAAGAGGGAACATCCCCAGAGAACCCCTGGATCTGGAGCCTTCCTTGAGGACCAGATAGATCCAGTAAGACATAGAGAGGGCTGTGAGTACCCGGATAAGGGTATGGAGCTTCAGTCAGGAGGTACTAGGGAGCCACTGAAGGTATGTGACAGGAGAGAGAGAGAGTCTAGAGCTGCTCTGAGGAGCACCGAAGGCTGAGTGTGGTGATTTGATTATTTTGCAATAGGCAAGGGAGCAGGACACCAGGGGAAATACCGTTGGGTGGGTACGGGTACAAGGGTGAAATCAACCGCTAGCTTCCAAGACTAGGAGTCTTGTCTCCTAGAAATCTTAGTAGGAGAAGGCTGGTCCTTCCACACACACCGGGCAGCAAGCACGACCATCACTCGGTGAGCAATTATAGATGAAAATGCGTTCACAGAAAGGCCAAGCACCTTTTCCAAGCTCAGATGGCTGGGCTGGGCTAGCCCATCAGCCTGACTCTCAGGACCACACCCCTGACCGCAGTGTCCTGCTGCCTGGGGAGCTGGCAAAGTCGGGAGAGGTGGGGCTGGTGTGGGTAAAGAGTCAGGATCGGGCTCCCTGATCTCAGATGCTTAATGAAGCATCTGAGGCAGGACGTTCATCATGAGCCTGGAAAGGAAGATAGGAATGTAGGAGAGACAGTGGGCAAGAGGGGGCTAGGTATGGGGCCCACTCCGTGGTCTTGGGCATGGAAGCCTTGTTGAGGGATGAGACCCCTGAGGGAGAGAAGCAGAGGGAGGGAGAAGGTGTCATGGGGAAAGCCGTCCCCGCAAGAATAAGGATAAGGTGTCGAAGCAGCGGGACCCTGGTGGGAGGGCAGTTTTTCCTGTGACAACTGGGGAGGAGGGAAAGAGCTTCGGGAATGAACCAGAGCACCCCGTGTGGTCACTCCATGGAATGGAAGAGGTCCCAGATGTCACACTCAGTCACTGCATCTCTTAGGCATGATGGATGTCATTCCCAGCGTCCCGATGCCAAGATAACGTGGGTGCTGATGCGGGAGAGGCTTGTATTGTCACGAATGCCTGGAGATAGGCTGCCAGTCCCTGGGTGGGGACCTATTGATGATTCCAGGTCCACTAGGAGCTTCAGCGAGGGCACCTCCAGGCCAAAGGTAGAAGGCCAGTCATGCCGTCCGCCCCAGGAAATGCTCACCCTCACCATCAGGACTGCTCACACTTGGCACTGGTCATCACTAAGGACAGGATTGCTCTGCCCACTCACTCTGCAAAGAGCTCCCTTATGGAACAGGCTGCTTGAGCTGATGCCAGAATCCAGTGCCTCCCTGGGCAAGAGTGCTGGGGTTGACGGCCCCTGGAGAGAGGAGTGGATATCGTCACACTGGGAGGTTTCTTGTTGGGTTGGTTGGTTTTCGTTGGTTTATTTCACTTCTGTTTTTAAATTTATTTATTCCTTTTGAGAGAGACACAGAGAGAGCACAAGCAGGGGAGGGGCAGAGCGAGAGGGGGACAGAGGATCTGAAGCGGGCTCCACGCTGACAGCAGAGAGCCCGATGTGGAGCTCGAACTCATGAACCGTGAGATCATGACCTGAGCCGAAGTCAGACGCTTACCTGACTGAGCCACCCAGGCGCCCCTGTCACGGGAGGAGTTTTAAGAGGTGATGACCAACAGGCCCAATGTTGCAGAAAAACCAAGGGGATGCAAAACTGAGAAGGAGCTAGAACGTGACTCATTTGTAAGTGTGGTATACAATATCCACTCTCTCCTCCCGCCTGGTGGGATCAAAGACAGCAGCTCAGAAAAAAAACAAAAACAAAAATAAAAACAAAAGCAAACAAACAAACAGACAAAAAACCCTCTTTCTTTGCCTGTCCTGTATGTAGGTATGGGCACTGAATCAAGTGTGGTCGGTGCGGTTTCTTAGGTGGACAAAATTATGGGTTGAATTGAGAGCCCTCCTATTCATCCGTTATAGTCCTCATACCCAGGACCCTAGAATGTGACCTTCTTCAGAGATAGGGTCTTTCCAGTGTCAATCAAGTTAAAATGAGGTCATCAGAATGGGCCTTGACCTAACATGATGGGTATCCCTAAGAAAAAGGGGAAATTCGGACCCACAGAGGGAAGCTGATACAAAGAGGCACAGAGAAAACAGCCATCTGCAAACCAAGGAGAGAGGCTTAGAACATATTCTATGCTCACAACTTATAGAAGGACCCCACTCTGCTGACACCTTGATCTTCTGGCCTCCAGAACAATGAGGTGATACATTTCTGTTGTTTAAACCACCCAGTCTGGGGTGCTTTGATCAGGAAGTCCTAGCAAACAGATACAAATACTTAAAGGGACCTAGCTCAGCAGGTCCTAAACCACAAGGGGTCTCCAGGACGGAAGCCACATGCGGGGGGTAGAGGGGCAAGAAGGTGGGGGGGGGGCACAGGCTCCTTCTGACATCACAGGGCCCTGGATGAACACCTCTGGGCCTCTTTTATGTAGAAGAAGAAGCCCTTGTTAGAGGGTTTCTTGCCCCCCTAAGAAGATATGTTGGAATCCTGAAGGCCAATAATGGTGAACATGACTTTAATGGGAAATAAGGTCTTTGCCAAAGTAATTGAGTTAACACGAGGTCAGCAGGCGGGCCTTCATCCAGTGTGACTCGTGTCTTTACCCGGAGAGGGAAATCTGGACACACACAGAGGAGAAGGCCACGTGGGGACAGAGGCAGAGACTGGTCTCACGCCACTTCAAGCCAAGGATCATCAAGGACACAAGCTGGGACAGAGCAGAGTCCTGCCGACCGCCTGACTGCAGATCGCCAACCTGGAGCATGTGAGAAAACGAATTCTTCTTGTTTAAAGCCACCTAGTGTGTGGTCCCTCGTTACAGCAGAGGAAGGAAACTAATACACTCTGTTCCCAGCAAGCAGACCTCCTTCCTGACTAGTACAGAGGGCCTCTGGGACCCTGGAGGCCACAGTTTTATAAGGGCAATGGGAACAGATCCAAATCGGAAGCAGCAAAGGGTGGGCACTTGGGGAGACAGTGGTTAGGGTGCAGAGTCCTTCTGTTGAAGCTCTTTGGGTAAAATGCTTAACTTCTCTAACTCTAACATGGAGAAAATAATAGCACCTAGATTTGTGGTTAAGAGCAACGAACACGCTATTGGCTGTGAAGCGCTTAGCGCAGAGCATGGACGAAGATAAGCAGCCTCACGGTGGGTAGACGTTCGGAACCATCTTTAAAAGAGGCAAATGCTTAATAATACAGTGTCGATTGCAAGGGCTGGGAACTTCATTAGGGATTCACCCTTTCGCTCATCAAATATTTATTGAGTTTTTATTGGGTGCCAGCCTCCATCCTAGGCATGGGGGATATGCCTTGGAAGCAAAGGACGCAGTTCTTATTTCCTAGAAGTTCATCAGTGGAGTGAAGCCATTGCCTCCGCTACCGATGAAAGGACTACGTCTCTCTCTGAGGGTGAAAAAGCGATGCTGCGCACAGAGTCAGGACTAGAGAATCAGCGGACCAGCCACCCACCCGCATAGCTGAGAATCTGACTGCTTTGGAATAAAAAACAGAATAGAAGGGAAAATAAGGACCTGAAAATAAGATATTCTCCAAATCAACAATGAAAACAAGAACAACAACAACAAAGAGAGATCAAGAAAGTGGGTTTTTTCCTTGAAATGCATTATTATTGAAAACTGTTGCCAGAAAGAATTAGGAAGGCAAGACCGTTCAGAGAAGATCATGGGTTTACGAAAGTGGCTCTTTGGTGATGCAGGCATCAGGTTTTGCAAGAGTTACAGAATAGTTGTGCAAACATACGCAATAGTTTGCATAGGTAGAAGCACGCACACACGCGCATGCACGCACACTGGACAATGCCCAAGACAAAATCTAGTTATACGCCCAGACCAGGGAGTTACCACCGGCTGATGGCAGCCAGGAGGGCAGGACCTCCAATGTCCGCTTGATTGTACATACCACGTCCTGTTGCCTCTGTGGTTAGGGCTCCTAAGCTTAAGAGACTCCAAACTCCCTACTGCATCCAACACCCCCCCGCCAACGGCCCCAGAATCTGTCTTTTCTCTTTCTGTTAAATCATGATCTCCAGAGTCACTAACACAGACTATCAATATCACATTGCGCTCAGCTCAGAGGTCCATCAGATTACGGAGCTGTACCTGGAGAGACCTAGAACCTGAGAAGGTAGGATGCACACGTCTCACATTGTGTCATCCATGCTTTGTGACCTCATCCTTCTCCCCAGTGACACCCTGAGCCCTCTGAGGGAAGGTACTTACTTGTCTGTTCATCTCCATATTCAGTGCTTTCCACAGGTCTGGCTCGGTGAATAGTCATTAATGCGTGAATGAATGAATACATACCTAAGTGATCGAGGACAAGAAACAGAGAAAAGACTCCCTGATGGGCTCAGAGAAGACGTTGTCCAAGAGGTGACACAAAGTGGTCTTGAAGGATGACTAATCCCCTAAGTAACAGAAGTTGAGGGAGCATTTCAGATGGAAGAAGGATCCCACGCCCAGTCCAGTGTCCTGGAGCAGCATGTTCCACGTAACAAAAATAAGAGCTTGAGGCTCCCAGAGAAGAAGCGGGGGGTGGCCGTGGACTTGCCTGAGACAAGCCTAGAGGTTAGATCTGGACTAGAGCCCCCCAAAATGTGCCCCCCGTGTTGAACCCGGAGTCTCTCTGGAGGGCAACTGAGGACGCGGGATGGCTTTTGAGAACAGAATGACAATAATGGATTGCGGTTTAGAAAGACCCCTCCAGGGGCACCTGGGCGGCTCAGTCCGTTAAACATCTGATTCTGGATTTCGGCTCAGGTCATGATCTCACAGTGCTTGGGTTTGAGCCCCATGTTGGGCTCTGTGCTGCGTCAACACAGAGCCTGTTGGGAATTCTCTCTCTGCCTCTCTCTCTGCCCCTATCCCACTCAAGCTCGCTCTCTCTCTCTCTCAAAATAAATAAACTTTTAAAAATTCAGGAAGACCACACCATTGCACAGGTCACATATAAAAGGAGAGGAGCAAGCCTAGAAACCAAGAGACTAAGTGACAAGTGACAAAGGCATGACCCAAGAGGATGGGCACTGGGCAAAGGAATCTCAAAGGAGTTCCCCGGGAACAGTGGGTGACCAGCATGCACAGTGAAAGGAAGGTTTTGAACTTTGGAGCACTAACCAATGAGATGGACAGTCCTGAAGACAATGGGACAGAGAGAAGAAGATGGGGCTTCGGTTTGGATTTGTTGGGTTCAAGCCACCTGGGGGGAACAGCCAGGTGGAAATGCCCTCCCTCTAGGGCTTTACATACACAGTCGGATTGTATGTGTGGAACCACACCGGGAGACAGAATCTGTAGGTCTTCTGTATTTCAGCATTGTTTTGGACCCAAGGGTACTAGAACCTGCAACGGAGCGCCCCATGTGGGAATCAACCCTCCACACCTTGAAGTTCACAGCACCCTATGCAGTCTCTACCACCTTATAACGCACACAACCACCACCACTGCCTGCGGAGCAGGGAGCCAGGATTATAAATCTTATGCAGCCCGTCTGAGAAGGAAACTTCTCTAGGGTCAAGTAGCTCTAAGCATGCATCTTGGTCCCAACCCAGGACTAATGGCCTCAAATCCAGCCTCACTCCAGTTTTCCACCCCAGTGTCTTGGCCGCTGACCCCAGGATACGCCAGGCTGTGAAAAAATCGGTGGGGGCTGCTGGAGGGTTCCCTGACAGCAGAGAGCACGGGGATGTCCAGCCTGGGCACAGCCTAGGAGAGACTCCGGGCACTATAGGGAGGTGCTGGCAATACTACATCTGTAAGAGGGAAGGCTGAGCAGGAATGCCTTGGAGCAGGGGCAGAGGCAACACAAGGTTTCTTTGCATCCGGGTAGGGCAGAAGGGGGACCAGAGCCACAAAGCGAAGGGCAGGTCCACTGGAGCTTAGACAGAGTTGGGTCCAAAGCTCAGCTTTGTCTTGGATCAAGTCACATCAGCTCCTTAACTTAACTTTTTACTTTTTCCAGATTTGTTGAGATAAAATGGACATATAACACTGTGTAAGTTTAAGGTATATAGCATGTCGATTTGCTATACTTCTATATTGTAAAATGATCACAACAGTGTCAACTCACACCTCCGACACATCACATAATCATTTCTCTTTTGTGGTGAGAACATTTAAAAGAGAAGCCCCTTAGCAACTTTCCAGTATTATTAACTATCGTCATCATGCTGTAGACTAGGTCCTCGGAACTGACTGGCCTTATAACTGGGAGTTTGCACCTTCGACCAGCACCTCCCTGGTTCTATGCATTTGGCTTTTTTTAGCTTCCGTCTGCAAGTAATATTAGACAGTATTTTTCTTTTTCTCTCTGGCTGATTTCATTTAGTGCAATACCTTCAACATCCATCCGCATTGTCACAAATGGCACAGCTTTCTTCTTTCTCACGGCTGCATAATAGTTCATTGTTTATATAGACAGATACAAATGATACAGACACAGATACAGATATAGATCAGCTTCTTTACCCTTCATCCATTGACGCTTAAGTTTCTCCATATCACAGCTGTTGTAAATGCTGCAACACACAGAATGCATATATCTCTTTGAATGGGTATTTTGTTTGCCACCCAGAAGTGGCATTCTTGAATTATATGGCAGTTCTATTTTTCATTTTTTTGAGGACCTCCAGACCGGTTTCCATATTGGGCTGCACCAATCTGCACTCCCACCAGCAGTGCACCAGGTTTGATTTTGCAAATCAAAACCACAATGAGATACCACATCACACCTGATAGACCTGGGGTCTCATTGTGGTTTTGGTTTGCATCTCCCTGATGAGTAGCAATGTTGAGCATCTTTGCATGTGTCTGTTGGTCATTCGTATGTCTTTTTTGGAAAAATAACTATTCAGATATTTTGCCCATGTTTAAAATATTGGTGGTTCAAGTTCCTTATTTTTCATTTTAATTCCAGTATCACTAACATACAGCGTTATATCAGTTTCGGGTGTACAAAATTCGGGTGATCCAACAATTCCAGACATTACTTAGTGCTTGTTATAATAAGGTACTCTAATCCTAATCACATATTTCACCCATCTCCCCTGCCCCCCCTATTTCACTCATTACCTGCCCCCTGGTGACCATCAGTTTTTTCTCCATAGCTAAGAGTCTGTCTCTTGGTTTGTGTCTTTTTCTTTGTTCATTTGTTTTGTTTTTGATTACCACCTATGAGTGAAACCATATGGTATTTGTTTCTCCTCCGTGAGTTAGTTTTCTTAGCATAATATCCTCTGCATCCACCCATGTTGTCGCCAGTGGCAAGGTTTTATTTTTTATGGCTAAGTAATATTCCAGTGAGTGTGTGTGTGTGTGTGTGTGTGTGTGTGTGTGTGTCTTTAGATCTTCTTTATTCATTTATCTATTGACAGATACTTTGTTTGCTTTCATAATTTGGCTATTGTAAATAATGCTGCAATAAACACTGGGGTGCATATATCTTTTCAAATTAGTGTTTTCAAATCCTTTGGGTAAAAACCTAGCAGTGGAATGACTGCATCATATGGCAATTCTATATTATTTAATGTTTAATGTTTACATATTTATTTTGGGAGACAAAGAGTGCAGCAGGGGAGGGGCAGAGGGAGAGGGAGAGACAGAATCCCAAGTAGGTTCAACACTGCCCTGTGCAAAGCCCAACACGTAGCCTGAACTCAATAACCCTGAGATCATGACCTGAGCTGAAACCAAGAGTCTGTCGCTTAACTGACAGGCACCCAGGCGTCCCGAAGTAATTCTATTTTTAATTTTTTGAGGAACCTTCACATTTTGCATTCCCACCAACAAGGCACAGGGGTTCCTTTTTCTCCACATCCTCACCAACACTTGTTGTTTATTGTGTTTTTCATTTTAGTCATTTTGTGTGAGATGCGATATCACTGTAGTTTTGGTTTGCATTTCCCTGATGATTAGTGATGTTGAGCATCTTTTCATACATCTGTTAGCCATCTATATGTCTTCTTTGGAGAAATGTCTGTTCATGTCTCCTGCCCATTTTTAATTGGATGATTTGTTTTTGTGTGCATTGAGTTGTATAAGTTCTTTATATAATTTGGATACTAACCCTTTATTGGATATGTCATTTTCAAATATCTTCTCCAACTCAGTAGGTTGTCTTTTAGTTTTGTTGTTTTCATTGATGTGCAGAAGTTTGTTTGTTTGTTTGTTTGTTTGTTTTTTAAATATAGTCTTAATAGTTTATTTTTGCTTTTGTTTCCCTTACCTCAGGAGACAGATCTAGAAAAATGTTGCTATGGGTGATGCCAGAGAAATTAGTGCTTGTGCTCTCTTGTAGGATTTTTTGGTTTCAGCCCTCATACTTAGGTCTTTAATCCATTTTTGAGTTTATTTTTGTGTGTGGTGTAAGAAACTAGGCCAGTTTCATGCTTTTTCATGTAACTGTCCAGTTTTCCAGACACTTTTTGTTGAAGAGACTGTCTTTTTCCCATTGCATATTCTTGCCTCCTTTGTCAAGGATTAATTGATCATGTAATCACGGGTTTATTTCTGGGTTCTCTATTCTGTTCTATTGATCTATGTGTCTATTTTTGTGCCGGTACCATACTGTTCGGAACAATACAGCTTTGTAGTATATCTTGAAATCTGGGATTGTGATACCTCCAGTTGTATTCTTGTTCCAAGATTGCTTTGGCTATTTGGGGCCTTTTGTGGTTCCATACAAATTTGCCACTTATTAATTCTAGTTCTGTAAAAATGGAGGTTGGTGTTTTGACAGGGATTGCATTAAATCTATAGATTGCTTGGGCAATAAGGGACATTTGAGCAGTATTTGTTCTTCTAATCCATGGTCATGGAATATCCTTCCATATGGTTGTGCCATCTTCAATTTCTTTCATTATTGTTTTACAGTTTTCAGAGTGCACCTCCTTGGTTGCATTTTTTTCTTAGGTATTTTATTATTTGGGGTGCCTTTGTAAATGGGACTGTTTTCTTAATTTCTCTTCCTGCTACTTCATTATTAGTGTGTACTAATGCCATGGATTTATTCACCTTGACTTTGTATCCTGCAACCTCACTGAATCCATTTATCAGTTTCAGCTGATTTCTGGTGGGGGTCTTGAGGGTTTTCTATATATAATATTATAGCATCTGCAAAGAGTGAAAGTTTTACTTCTTCCTGACCAATTTGAATGACTTTTCTTTTTCTTGTCTGATTGCTGTGGTTAGAACTTCTAGTACCGTGCTGAATGAAAGTGGTGAGAACGAACATCCTTATCTTGTTCCCGATCTTAAGGGAGAAACTCAGGTTTTCATAATTGTATGAAGTCAGCTTGGGGCTTTTCATATACGGCCTTTCTTACATTGATATATTCCCTTTAAATATACTTTGTTGAGGGTTTTCACCATGAATGGAGGTCATACTCTGTCAAATGTTTTTTCGGCATCTATGGAAATAATCATAAGATTGTCATTCTTTGTCTTGTTGATGTGATGTATCCTATGGGTTGATTTGTAAATGTTGAACCACCTTGCATCCCAGGAATAAATGCGAGTTGATCGTGGTAAATTATGTTTTAATGTGTTGTTAGATTCAGTTTACTAATATGCTGTTGAGTATTTTCACATCTATGTTCATCAGAGATATTGACCTGTAGTTTTTATGTAGTCTCTTTATCCGGTTTTGGTATCAGGGTAACGCTGGTCTCATAGAATTTGAAAATTTACCTTTATCTTCTCATTTTTTGAATAGTTTGAGAAGAATAAGTATAAACTCTTCTTTAAGCGTTTGGTAGACAAAACAAATAAATAAATGTTTGGTAGAATTCATTGGTGAAGGCTTCTGGTTCTTGACTGTTGTTTGCTGGGAGCTTTTTTTAGAGTTGTAAGAGTGCTCTATATTTGTTTATATTATTTTATATATTAACCCCTTATCAGATATATTTATTATATACTTTCTGTATTTCATAGGTTTCCCTTCATTTCGCTGATTGTTTCTTCTGCTGGGCAGACGCTTCTTACTTTGGTGTGGCCCCCCTTGTTGATTATATAGACCCTTCAGTCTTGGATAAATGGGAATACTGTTGGGTGTTACTGGTATTACTCAGAGAAATTGTAAATCTGTACACTGACATCCAACCACAGCCTGATACTGGTAAGTGCTTAGTACCTTTATATGGTCAGAAGGGGCAAAGTTACTTGGCCCATATTCTTTGTGGTGGGATTGCTTTCTTATGGGTCTTGCCCTTGTCTCTGTCCTTAAAGGCACGAGGCTTTGCACCAGATGCCTGACAGCTAGTAAATGTTCAAGAAAAGAAAGAACAATCCCAGGCAGTAAATCAAAGGACAGTTTCTAATAAGAAAAACAACAGAACAAAGAATACAGGAAACATTTGAAAGATTCAGAACCATAACATAAAATAATAGTGTGTCTGGACCTATAAATAATAACATGTGCTATGCGGGAGAAATCCTTCCTTTTTGATAGGTTTATAAAACCAGATGAAGGAGGCAGGGCAAGTATCTGTGTTTGGAGCCAGGAAAACACGTGAACTTCCAGCTCTTGCAATTGGCCCTCACCAAAGCAATGCAGATGAGCACTGCTGTCTGATATGGGTTGAGAAACAGCGTAAATGTAATAAAATTAATGATGCCTAATTTTCCAGGGGTTTAGTCCATGGGGTACAGGGTGGGAAGGGTCTGGTCTGATTTTGCAGCACCATTAATAAATTGAGAGCAGGTTAATGAAGTTTGCCAAAGATATCCTAACTCATAATGGCCTGGGAGCGGGATCAAAGTGGGAGCCATCAGGCAAGGAACTCATCGACGCTGGAATGATGAGTTAAAAACGAGATGCAGCTTGGAAAAAATGCAAACAAACCTATCTGGAGAAAAAATAATCTGAAGCAATCAGAGAACGAGGTGGGGGACCCAAGAAGAGCAGGGGTCACGATGGAGATGGAAAGAGGGTCCTAGACTACACACGGAAGAGTGGGGTGGGTCGCATGAACTGAAAGAGAGCAAGATAATGTGGGTGCTCCAACAAACTCAAGTATAAACATCATGAACTCAGAAAGACATCATGCCTTTCTAGCATCTCAGGGAAACACTGAAGTAACAGCTATGGACGCAGAAAGCCCCCAAAACTCAGAATCAGACCTACGCCAACCTCAGTGACCTTGGGCACGTCTCTTAACTCCTCGTGGCTCAATGTCTTCATCTGTAAAGTCCCTCTAGAAATAACAACGATCCCCCATGGTGCAAGGTACTTGTGAGGATTAGGTGAATAAAAATGGGAAGAAGTTGAAAATTGTGAAGAGCTTTGCAAACATCAGCCATTTTTATAGATTCAAACAAACTAAATTGAGAGGGAAGTTTTGTGGATTCATTGACCTACCTGTCAATTGGAGATTTGAGGATTAAAGGCACTAATACATGTGAAGTACTTAGAAAAACCCTGACGATAAACAACAGCGTCCAATATGTGTTACTGATTTTTACCACCATGCTGTAATAATACATGATACATAAAGAATCATTATTTCTTTATAAACTAGCTCCTTTCACTAGAATTTGTGCTACTCGAGGGACAAGACCACCTTGCCGATGTCTTCTCTTCTGGCACAGAATACAGTATTTGACACATTGAGTTGTCCCTGATCATAAGAGCGCTAATTAAAATGCGACGGTTAATATTTACCGGTGATCCCTTTGCTTGAGGAATTATGGTGGCTCATCTCCCTTATTTGTCGCAAAAGCCATTCAAATTAGGAACTGTTGTTAGTTTTATTTTACCGATGAGGACACAGGTACAGAGAAGCGTTGTGAAGTTCTAAGCGGCACGGGAAGAAACAGAGTGGAATTTAGCCCCCAGCCAGGCTTTGGGCAACACATCGTCTATGCTTCTCGCCCCTAAAACCAAATGAATGAAAACATAAGCGAAGGAATGAGTGAATGCGTGAAAATTATGCATTACTCTGGAGCTGTGCCCCGCCTTGTAGGACCTCAAAATCTTACTTGGGAGCAATGTGCCCGTGAAACAGTCCAGGAACAGCCAGAGGTGATACCCACATGTGTAAGAGGCGACATGAGGCCCAGAAGAACCCAGAAATCTGGCTGGGGAGGTGGGCTTGCTGGGCTTCTGTCATGACTCCCGTCGGGACCTCATTTAAATTTCTGACACATCCGAACCCACTTCCTTTCTCCCTTCTCCTTTAGGAATCAGCCACCTGGACATATTCCAGAAGTGCCACCGAAACCCTCTTAATAAATCTGTTATTTCATTAGGAAGGTCTGAGTCAGGTTTGCTTCCCTCCAAGCTAGCCGACCAGCTGTTCAAGTTTGGCAAAATCAAATTAGTACAGAAAGTTTTACGAGGGTGATAGCAAGAACCACTTGGCACAATGCAGATCACAGCCGCCCCCCTCCCCCGCCCCCGGCACCTTTCTGTTGTAAGAAACGTCTCAACACAAGTTAAACCTGGACGAGGCCATCAGCACCTGCCATGGGTACCCACTGTGGTCCGCGTGCCCTGCCGGGAGTCTCTGTTCATTACCTCCATCTGGCCACAAAACCAGACCGCAGGCATGGTCATCTTGGTTTTGGCGAGGAAGCCCAGGCTGTTTCCGGGGGTCATACACGAGCCTAGGATTCAGATCTGATTTCTCCCCTCGTAGGGCATCCCGCTGTCCAGAACGCTCGGTGCTCCAAGAAAGCACCCTTTCTGCCCATCGTTTGATCGTCTGTTTCGTATTAGAAGTTCTCGGCTACTGGCGCTTCTGGTTGTCAAATGTTAACACCTCTGGCATTGCACCTCGTTAAACTTTTAATATCCTGCCGCAATCTCCCCTTTGGAGCCGGTCTTAACTCTGGGAGGTATACGCGTGGGTGTACCGAGTCTGATCACCTTGGAAATGACAAAGGAGTTAATGTGACTTTTTTCCACCATCCTTCATGGCTGTTTATTTTTGGTCCTCCTGTTCCATGACACCATATGTTTTCAGACACCATCTGGTTGCCTCTTAAAACTGGGCAAGCCTGATGGTTCCCTGGCTCCATCAGAAGTCGCTGAGACCGCGGTGAGGGCAGCACTCGCTCACTCCCCTCTGTACCCCCGGGGGACAGGAGGACAGCGGTGGGCAGAGATGGCTTCTCACGAAGGTGTCTCAGAAGGCTGCCCGGATGAACACCCACACCCCTGTGCTGCACCCAGCTCTGCCCCTTTGACTCACCCCTACCGCGCCAGCTCCTGCTTCTGATTCAGAATGACGTAAGCATCCCGGGTAGAGTCTTCGGGGTCATGAGCCGGGGTCATTCTCTTGACCTCTAGGGAAAGTCTTGGGCTGCTAGAGGCAGTACTTCTGTTCCGGAAGATTTTCCATCTCCTGCCAGTGGTCCTTCCTGCCCCGCCTCCTACTACGTGCCTGGAGGCCAAGCCCCCACCCCACCTCTGCTTGCCCAGATCCCCATCCGCGGCCCCCCACAGACCTCCTCCACCAAGATCCCGCGGCCGACCACGCCCGACCCAAGACCGCACCCCCCCCACCACAGCCGTCCCCTATCGCTGGCCTGTGCCTTGGCCACCTCTCCTTCCAGACACACCACTGCCTGTGCCTCCACGCGCCCCCGCATGGGGGCCTCCCCGCTCTGCACGTGGTCTGGCTGGCAGCCCCCCAGACTACTCTCCTGACATGCACATGAGGGCACTGGTTGTTCGGGGGTCGCTGTGTGGTCTGGAGTGAAGGAGAGTGCACCTTCCGGACCCCACCCCCACCACTATACCCCGTCCGGGAGCTGTGACCACCCACAGACTTCAGGGGCCACCGTGGGCAGTATGGACATAGGAAACCGGCGACACGCTACCAGGCTGCGGGGGCCACGTTCACCCCTTCCTCGCCCAGCCCTGAGCTTGGCACACATGGTGGGAGATCTCGAGTCTTTGCCAAAATCAGCTCTGAGGAAAGGGATGCCGATCGCGTGTTCACAAGTCAGAGAGGGAGGATGCGGGCACAGAGGGGACGCGTGCAGATATGGGCAGCAGGAACGGTTGTCAAGATGGAGGCGGTGTGGGCCGTGCCTCAGTTTCCTCGAGGACTAGAGGCTGGTCATCATGCAGATCTGGCCCCCCTGGGGCAGCGGGAGGCTCCTGGCCCTGGAAAGTCTTGGGCAGCAGCAAGAACGACCGAGGCACAAGGGGACCGCTCTCAGTGAGAAGATGACTGGTTTCCTCCGACGTCCAGAACAAACCACCGTCAACTGGGTGGCTTAACGCAGTAGAAATCTCTTCCCTCACAGCTCTGGAGGCCAGAGGTCTGAAATCAAGATGTTGGCGGGGTTGTTTCTGGGGGCTGAGGGAGATTCTGTTCCACACCTTTGTGCCAGCGTCTGGCAATTCTCGGGCCACCCTTGGTGTTTCTGTCGTGGAGACGTATCACACCGGTTTCCCCCTGCATCCTTACGTGGCGTGGCGCTCTTGGGTTCTGCCTTCACATCCTCTTCCCCCTGTGTCCAAATTCCCTCCGTCCTGTAATAAGGTCAGTGGATTGGGACCCACCCTGCTCCAGGGTGACCTCCCACCAGTTCTCTCACACCTCAAAGACGCCGTTTCCAAATAGGGTCACATTCTGAGGTTTTGGGTGGATGTGCATATCTGGGGGACACGGTTCAACCCAGGACGGATGGGGAAGGCCAACTCTGAGCACAACCACAAGGAAAGCTTTGGTTTCCAAAGAAACATCGGTGCCAGGACAGAGCATCCAATTCCATAGCAGACAGAGCTGATGAGAGACGGTCATCTCAGGCTCGCGGGCAGACGCATAGGCCAGGCCAGACAGATGGGACAAGGCTGAACCCGAGACTGCAAATTCCCCGATAAGTGACCGTCTACGCTAATTTATCTCCGTGTGCAACCGAACCCGAATCAACGCTGCAGGTCCTTAAGCAAATCCTGGCCAGCCTGATTGATGGCTTTAATGAGCTTGTAGTCAGGGGCTACTTTAATGAGAATATAAAACTATACCCTCATCAATGTCTCCATGCCCTTGATCCTTGACCAAAAACGAACAAGGAAACGAACCAAAATGACCAAAAACGAACACAAGGACAACTGAACAGAGGTGAGAAAGCGTTACCTGGAAGTGTGCTTCCCCGTGAGGCTGTGGGTCCGTGCCCTCTTCTGCCCAGCAGCCCAGCTTGGGGGGAAATGATGTCAGAGTTCCTTTACTTCTTGGCTCAAGTATACAGAACCTTATATATACTAGTTGTTTTCCTATACATACATCCCTATGATAAAGTAGAATTTATATATTAGGCACAGTAAGAGGCTGAAATTATACTAGTAATAAAATACGACATTTATAACAATATACTCTAGTAAAAGTTAGGCGACTATAGTCTCTCTCTCTCTCTCTCTCACTCGCTCAAAATATCTTACTGTACCGTACTTACCCTTCCTCTTGTGACCACGTGCGATGATAAGATGCCCATGTGATGAGATGAAATGGGGTGAGTGATGCGGGCTCTGTGACACAGCACAAGGCCACTAGCGACCCTCTGACCACTCGTCGGAAGGAGGGTCATCTGCTTCTGGACCACCGTTGACCGAGAGTAACTGAGACCTCGAAAAGTGAAACCACGGGTAAGGGAGAAACACTGTATTTCCGTTGAACTCACAGAGCGAGCTGGTTTCTGGGCGTCTACAGCAAACCTTACTTGGTGGGGGAAATGGAAGAGTGTGAACTTGTGTTCCCAGAGGGACTCGGTGTGCTGGGGCGTCCTTGGAGCCTGTCCCCTGTGTGTCAATAACAAGCACGGTCTCCAAGTCACATAGTGGCATCCTCCAGCTTTTCCCTAAGTGCCCTGAGAGGCCCTTCCAGAGGCCCTTCCCACTACCACTTAAGGAACTGGCCTACTCGTAGCCAAGATCATAGATTCTGGGGCCAAAACACCCATGTTCAGACATTTAGCAGCTATATGAACTTGGCCTACCTACTGGGATTCTCCTGCCTCAGTTACCTCATGGGCAGAATGGAAGATTAACGGCGCTGTGAGCCCAAACTTCCACAACACGTTTCAGCATGAGGAAAATGTTACAATTCCCCCTTTTTTTTTTCAGATAAGAAAACTTGAATCAGGTGGAACTCCTGGACCACTGTATTTCTGAGGACACGGAGTCCTTTTCTTTGTCACATGACCAGCAGGGTCTCGTGGCTGCAAACGTGTTTTGTAGGAACATTCACAAGGAATTCTGGGGCACCTGCATGGCTCAGTCGGTTAAGCATCTGACTGTTGATTTCAGTCCAGGTCATGATCTCGCAGTTCATTGGTTCAAGCCCCATGTCGGGCTCTGCACTGACAGTGTGGAACGGATTCTCTCTCTCCCTCTCTCTCTGTTCCTTCCTCTCCCTCTCTCTCTCAAATAAATAAACATTAAAAAAAATAAAAGCTTCTCAAAATGAATTCTTTTTTTTAATTTTTTTAAATTTATTTTTGAGAGAGAGAGAGTGACACAGCATGAGTGAGGGAAGGACAGAGAGAGAGGGAGACAGAGAATTAGAAGCAGACTCCAGGCTCTGAGCTGTCAGCACAGAGCCCGACACGGGGCTGGAAGCCACGAACTGTGAGATCATAACCTGAGCTGAAGTCAGATGCTTAACTGACTGGGCCACCCAGGTGCCCATGGATGAATTCTAATGTCACTGGTGGTGCTGCCTTTGCATACTTACCTAGAGCTCATCAACATCACCGTGAAGACACGATGGGTATCCATGGCCCGAGCGTGCTGAATGCACGGTTCCACATCTTTACTGCAAACTTCCGCAGTAGGGACCGATCGATACACTTTGACAGTTCGAAACCAGAAATATAGAGTTTAAGAGTGCTTTCCAGAGTCTCACAGCCAATAGGTGGCTGAGCTGGGTCTGGAACCTATAAAGCCTAATTCCAGGGCTGGGCTCTGATTGTCACCCACGAAGGCTTGACTTGCAGCCTGGTGGTCAGGGTCAATCATCTCCATATCTCACATCTCCGTATCTCTGGTGCTTAGTCCCTAAGAGTCATGAACAAATACATGCTGAGTGAATGAATGAATGGATGGATGGATGAAATTCTCATGGTGCATCATCTTCTATCATCTCAAGTCTGTTCTACCAGGACAGGGTCATGCACAGACAAACACGGACAATGAATTCCCTACGGATAGAGATCTTGTAGAACGCGTCTTCATCTACCCGAGACCTACCACGGTCACGGGCATATTTGTGTGTGAGTGACTGAATGACTACATGGTTTATGTTAGTTTGTATCGGTGGTTGTACGAGTTTGGTGGGGTTGCCCTATCAGAAGACCACAGACTGGCGGCTTTAACAAACGAAAGACATTTTCTGCTAGTCCTGGAGGCTGGGAGTCCAAGATCAAGGTGTCAGCAGGTTTTTGATTTCCTCTGAAGCCTCTCTCCATGGTTTACAGATGGCTACCTGCTTCCTGACTCTTCACACGGGCGACCTTCTGTGTGCCTGTATCCTCATATCTCTCAGTGTATCCTACTCTCCTCTTCTTATAAGGACAGGAGTCATCTTGGATTAAGGCCCATCCATATGACCTCACTTGTCCTTAATTACCTCTCTATGGGCTCTATCTCCAAATAAAATGACATATAGGCATTAGGGTTAAAGCTTCAACATATGGTCTTTGGAGGTGCACAACTGAGCTCGTAACAGTGAGTAAGATTTAAATTATTTCCGGTTATTCTTCTTGGTAAGAACATACATTCAGGGACAAGGCTGTGTGGGTTTGAAAATCAGCTTTGCCACTTACCAGCTGAGGCACCTTGAGGAAGGTGCTTACTTGCTCAGTGCCTCTGTTTCCCAATCTGCAAAATGGGTATAATGCCAACACCTACCTCCTAGTGTGGTGGTGGAGATAAAACTAAGAGCTATACCTTGTTTTGAACAAGCTGGGCACATTACAGCCACTCATAAATGGCAACTCCATGATCATATGTCCCTTTATCATCTGACTTTGGCTCCTAGGGAAGCTTTAGGTAAAAGAGGATAAATGGTTTGAAGGTTGTGAAGTCCCAAGTATCTCACCAACTACTCAACTAATGCAGCAAATGACATTTCCAGTGGTGTCTGATAATGGATCTTATCTTTCAACCAAATCACTAGAATCTAAGAAAAAAAAGTATTGATAAGGGCTGCGTAACCTCTACATCTCTTTTTTTTAGTATGAAATTTATTGTCAAATTGGTTTCCATACAACACCCAGTGCTCCTCCCAAAAGGTGTCCTTCTCAATACCCATCACCCACCCCCCATCAACCCTCAGTTTATTCTCAGTTTTTAAGAGTCTCTTATGGTGTGGCTCCCTCCCTCTCTAACTTTTTTTTTCCTTCTCCTCCCCCATGGTCTTCTGTTAAGTTTCTCAGGATCCACATAAGAGTGAAAACATATGGTATCTGTCTTTCTCTGTCTGACTTATTTCACTTAGCATCACACTCTCCAGTTCCATCCACGCTGCTACAAAAGGCCAGATTTCCTTCTTTCTCATTGCCAAGTAGTATTCCATTGTGTATATAAACCACAATTTCTATAGGGGCACTTGTACCCCAATGTTTATAGCAGCACTTTCAACCATAGCCAAATTACTGAAAGAGCCTAAAGGTACATTGACATATCTTTAGAGCTTCCAGAACCTTCCATCTCCATGGGAGGTGAGCATGTAATCTTCACCTGCTGGAAGGCAACACTGAGTTTCAGGGAGACGGTCATGCTACTGGGGGGGGGGAGCAAAGGTGGGGACATAGCATGCGTCTTCAGACTTTGTGAGGTGGCCGTCCTCTCTGCCTTCAGGGAGATACTATCACGTTAGCCTTGTCTGTGGGATGCTTTGTCAATGAGTATTTATTGAACACTTTCAATGTGCCAGGCATAGTGCTAGGCTTCTCACCTTTAGCAATGGACAAAATACATTCCCTGCACCCAGGAAGGACATTTGGGCTGGCTAGGACCCAGCTATTTGTCTGACAAATAGGTAACCAGATGAGGGAGAAAGAGTTCATTCTTTTTGATTGCCAAAAAATATTCCATTGTGTATACACACACACACACATTGTGTATATACATTGTGTATAGATATAGATAGATATAGATAGATATAGATATAGATAGGCATATATATATATATATATATAGATAGATATATATAGATAGATGTAGATATAGATACACACACACACAATGCCATTTGCAACAGCATGGATGGAACTAGAGGGTATTATGCTAAGCGAAATTAGTCAGTCAGAGAAAGACAAATGTCACAAGACTTCACTCATAGGTGGAGTTTAAGAGACAAAACAGATGAACATAAGGGAAGGGAAGCAAAAATAATATAAAAATAGGGAGGGGACAAGACATAAGAGACTCCTGAATACAGAGGACAGACTGAGGGCTGCCGGGGGGGGGGGGTGAATGGGCTAAATGGGCAAGGGGCATTAAGAAGGGCACTTGTTGGAATGAGCACTGGTGTTACATGTAGGGGATGAATCACTGGATTCTACTCCTGAAATCATTGTTGCACCATATGCTAACTAACTTGGATGTACATTTACATAAATAGAAAGAAAGAAAGAAAGAAAGAAGGAAAGAAAGGAAGAAAGAAAGAAAGAAAAAGAAAGAAAGAAAGAAAGAAAGAAAGAGAAAAAGAAAGAAAGAAAGAGAGAAAGAGAGAAAGAAAGAAAGAAAGAAAGAGACAGAAAGAAAGAAAAGAGAACAAGAAAGGGGAAGGAAGGTGGTGCACACTTTCTCAATTGTGCTGACATTGCTTTATCAGGTTTTCCAGACAGTGGAGAAAGAAATTTAGCATCATTTGGGAGGGGAGGTGGTAGTTCAAGAAGCTCCCAGTTCAGACGAGGAGTTTGCGGGCTTCTTCTTCTTCCTTGACCTCGTTCTTTGCCCAAACAGCTTAGAGTCCCAGCCTCCCCTATGTGAGCCAGGATCGACCCCACCAGGCTGCGATAAGAAGCTGGTTTCAACCTCTCAGTGGCTTCACCCAAACTCATGCAGCGGGGGAGACCCTGCAGGGAAGCTGTCCTCCGTGCGGTGACTCAGTGATCCAGGCTGCTCTGATCTCGGCAGGTGGCCCCTATGGCCGGAGTAACTGGAAAAAAGAGCTGAGATGCCCACAATGGCTCTGGAGGGCTTGAGGCTGGAAGTAATACACAACGCTTCTGCTCACAACCCACAGGCTGCAAGTGGTCACATGGCCCCGCCTGCCTGCAGAGGGGTGACCCAGGGGAACACCTGAGTATTCAGCGATCAGTAAATATCTGCCATCACCTGAAGATGCTTTGTCTCTGTATCTTCCCTCTTGCAGTTCCCTGACCAACTTCTAGGCATTCTGTTGTGACTCAGACCAGGCAACGACGCTTCAAAGAAGACGTCCAGGGATTTTTAGGTTTGCTTGCAAACCCTTACATGTCCATAATATTCCATGGTTATCTCTACCCACCCCATCACACTGTTCTCCGATGCTCTATTCCTGTACTTAGCTTCCCTATTAGACTGTCATCGCTAACATCGAAATGAACCAGGGTCTGGCGTGTAGTAGGTAGTCACTGTCAGTTGGATGGAAAGATACTTGGCAAATGGACGTTATCGATTTCCTAGAGTTGCCTGTACAAAGACCAATAGACGAAGTCTCCCGGTTAAGACTTGAGTGGAGAGTCAGTTGGGAAACACAGTCACCTTACTGGTAGTCTTATATCCTCTCATTTTCCAGATCAAACGTCATCGTTGGCTCCCTGCTGAAAATGCAGGACAGCACTAGCTTCTTGTCATGGTTCTTAACTTTACCGGACCAGATTTCAACTTACTTTTCTAAAACTTGCTCCTCCCCCTTGGGGCACCTGGGTGGCTCAGTTGGTTAAGCATCCCACTATGGCTCAGGTCATGATCTCGCAGTTGGTGAGTTCGAGCCCTATGTTGGGCTCTGCGCTGACAGCTCGGAGCCTGGAGCCTGCTTCAGACTGTGGGTCTCCTCCTCTCTCTGCCCTTTCCCTGCTCATGCTCTGTCTCTCAATAATAAATAAACATTAATTTTTTTTAACTTGCCCCCCCACACACAGTTACACACACACACACACACACACACACACACACACACAGCATTCTACACAGGCAGGTTGTGTGCTCACCTCCAGAATAGCTCCGGAGAGCACCCCCACCATGCCTTCGCCCATTCTGCCATCGGGACCACCATGTTAACACTCCATTTTGACTGTAGACGCTTTCAACCCGAAGTTTATTCCTGACTTACTCTCCAATACCCTTCCTTTTGGTAGAAATGGAACTCACCTGATGTGAAGCAAGAAACGCAGGATTGGAACATTACCAATCTTGGCGTATGTCTTCATTTCACGTCTTGTTTGCTGTAGCCTCCTGGGGCAAGTCACTGCCCTCTCTGAGCCTCAGCGTTGTTTGGGAAATGGGACTAGTGTGGCCTGCCTTGTAAGGTTATGATCTACCAAGCACCTGGCACTTTGTGGACACTCGCTGAAGCATGAAGGTATTTGCAATGTATTTGTCAACAAGTATGCACTTCCCAGGGGCCAGATGGATAACAGAACAGTCAGTGGTAGATGACAGAGCTGAAGGCGAAGAGATGGGTGAAAGGTCTATTAACCAAGGAGGATTTCTGGTTCTTGAACAACTTGCCTTAGGCCAGCTTTCCTTCAGGCTTGGATGGGAAGTCAGAGAGGCAGAGCAAACCCTGAGTTTCTTCCACCCGGAAATGAAATAATTTAACAGCTCTCACAAGCTGCCCATCCTGAAGCTGGGAAGGTACACGTAGGTGGCGATGACTCGGGTGGCAGCCGGTAACCACTACTGGGCTGACGTCTACAGCCTTGAAACCTCTCCAGCGGCACGTTTGGAGGAGGGAGAGTGGCAACACAACCCAAACAAAAACAACAAAAGAAGGCCAAATAAATAATCTGGTGTGATATTAACCAATGCCCTCGGTTCTGGCTGCCGGCTCTCTCGGAAAGGGCCAAAGTGAGGACCGGCAAAGTGTCAAGAAAGAGAAATAAATTGGGGAACCCAGAAAATGCTGGCTCCAGTATGGGCCAAAAAAGTGATCTTGGGAACAATGGCATGAAAATTCGAACTTCCTGCTTCTTCATCTGCACGGTGAGTGGAGAGACAAGCTCCCTTAACTCTGTGCAGCTGCACCTGATGGCATTTTGCCTGTGCGGGACACACAGACCTTCTCGGTGTGCGTGACTGGCCCCCCAATTCATGCACAAGAAGGTGGAGGAGGCAGAGAATTATCTGGGGAGCTTTTTCAAACTGAGAGTTCCTACCTCAGCCTCCTGCTGTGTGTTAGGGCAAAGCCCCTCCTGTCTTTCTGCTGGGTGCCTTGGGAGTGGTGACTTTGCCCTTGGAATAGGGTGGCCATAGAATGCATTGTCTATACTGAGACACTTTGGATAACGAATAGAGTGGGAGTTGGGGGTTAACAATGATTACACTGCTACAAGGAACAAAAGACCATTTCTGCTGTCCCTGAACCTTCCACACTTAGCCCAGGGCCTGATGCACAGTGACTACTCAGTGACTGATGCAGGGATGATAAGGCCTCTCCCCAAATTGGGAGAGTTAGTCATTCACACTCTTCTCTGCTTTTGCCAGCATGCATTGCAGAGGATGAAAGGCACATTCCGTGCTCTGCAGCACTTTCAAATAGAGTCCTCAGTGTGTACAAGCAGACGTGTACATCCTCGCAGCAGAGCCCAGTGGAAGGGACGTGGGGACAAGTGGGGCACAGACCCCGCTGGAAGGAACCTAGAGTCTGTATGGGAGACACTTGCAAGAAGCCGGCAGGAGCAGGTGGAGGCTCGAAGTAGGGCGTGGGCAGTGGGGGTGACTCATGGACAGAGTCCACATTCGTCCCGAAGGTAAACCAGAAGGATGACTGGATGAGGGAGTTTAAGGCAAGAGAAGAAGGATGCTGGATTGTGAGGTTTACAACCTGCCAGATGGGTATATGGAGGCACCACAGACTGAGATGGGCAAGAATTGAGACGGGACAGGCTTAGGGGGGCATAGGGGAATCCAGGGGAGGGCAAGAGTTTTGGCCAAGTTAGGTTCCAGACGACCCATCAGTCAACTGAATAGAGATGTCAAACAGGCATGCTAGATTCATCTGGAGCTCAGAGAAGAGGTCCTACTATGTGCCGGGCTCTATCTAGACACCTACCAAGCCATGTGCTATAGCTGTAGCCACATCTGGCTCGTTTGAGTTGTTCAGCATTCCATGTGATCATCTTATTCCAGACCTTCGCACAGGTCTTGCTTCCCAAAGGTCTGTGAGTCTCAGGGTGGACGCCACCTTCTTCAGGCAGCCTTCCTTGATGCCCTAGGCTTAGTCACGTGCCTTTTCACGGTAGCCACACAATATCCCATGCTTGGTCTCTATGTCCTTTATCACACCCAAGTAGGATTGTCTAGGTGTCTTTGTTCCAGCCAATATCAGGTCTCTTAAGGGTGAGACTCTTTCTTGCCCTCATGTGCTATGGGCAAGTGCGGGACAAGGCACCGTGGAGGTGGTGGGAGGTTATCCACCAGGAGAACGAGCACCCCCCCCCCCCACCCAGCAGAGAGGTGTAGGACCAAGTCGCCACCAAGCGGAATCTCTCTACATTAAATCACATGTGCGAAGAACTGCCCTTGTCATGAAAAACAGGCCTGTGCCGACCAAATTTCCAATACATATGGATTACGACTTCTCCAGTCAAAGTAATTAAGAGACCATGATAAATTAGAGGTTGATAAAAGGCTCCAGTCCAAGATTTATGGCTCTTCCAGAATTCTTTCAAGTTCTCCCAAACGTACAGGGACTGGTCTGTCTCCTGGAGCCGCAACATCTGAGTCCGGTTAGCACGCCCCTGCCTGGCAGGGGAGGCCCCCCATCTGCTGAGAGCAAGCCCCATCCTGTGGTACACATTCCTGGGCCTGGGAAACTGGGGCTGGCCCTAGGAGGGGGCTTCTCTGAAGTGTGTGTCCTGAGTGTCTCCTGCCCTGCCTTGCGTTTTTCGCCAGCTGGGCCCGGCCCACAAAGTTCAGACCTTTGCTGTTATATTTCTGGGGCCTTCTGAGATCTCCAGGAGCGTTCTCCCAGAAAGAGATCAGCTGTGTGTGAACATGTGTGTGTGTGTGTGTGTGTGTGTGTGCACGCACGTGGCTTGAGATTGCTAACCTGTAAAGTGGGGTTGATGGCATGTGTTTGACCCCGGCACAAGGATTTGCAGTAATGTATACAAGGAACCATGGCCTAGGACAACCTCAGTGCTCCACAAATAATAGCTACGGTAATGTTGCTAAAGAGTCCCTAATAATTCTACCAAGAGTTGCTGAGCATGTGCAATGTGTCAGGCACTGTCCCAGTTTCAGGGCAACCGGAAGTGGACAGGATCGCCGCACCCTAAGCTCTGGGGCAGGTGACAGTCCAGTGAGGGGTGTGGGAGCAGCCAATATCCAGCAAACGCTATTTAGAACACGGAGCACCACGGACCAGGGCTGTGTGGTGGGGAGCGATGAGTGACACAGTCGTAGGCCCCGGGGGGCATCTGGCGGTCCTCTGAGCGGAAGCCAGATGACAAGATGGCACCAGCCGACCGCGGGATGTCCGGGAGGGCGCCTGGAGGGACAAGCAGACGTGGGGAGGAGTGGGTAGAGAGCACGCCTGTGAGCTCCGACACAAACCCTCTCCTCCGACCACCGCTTTGTCCTTCGTTTCTTGAACAAGCACACATCAGGCTTGCTTGCCTCTGGGCGGGGCTGTCCGAATCAGACCTCCGTCTTGCTCTGAAGAACTTCAGAATCTCATGGAGGAACCCCATCCAGGGGATGCTCTTCTAATTTGCTGTGTGGCTTTTCTGTGGCCGCCGGCTGTCTGACATCCCAGCTGCTGCCGTCTCCCATGCCCCACCGATGGCACCTCGATAACACCCTCAGCGGCAAAAACTCAAAACCCTCCCCAGCCAAACATCAGCCACCCTGTGTCCCCTGACCCGGATACTTCTGCTACCATCCCCGAATAAACCGCCCACCTCCACTCGCTTTCCAGGTCATGATTCATCCCGAGAGCACCCGTTCAGCTCCACGTTTTATCTGCTACATGGAGCTCAGGCTTCTCTTCTTCTTCACCCTGCGCTCAAGTGCTTGGATCAACCAGGAGCCGGTTTAGATGGTGAGTTTTGTTCTTAGAAGCATGTAGGTAGTCACCTCCTCCTATCTGTCCCCTAATTGGCGCCAGTCTCTTTTGCACACCTGCTTCAGCTGGTGCTTTTTCTGCTTCTCCCTGGGGCTTGGAACCACCCACCAAAGCTTACTAGCGAGGTCAATACGTTCTTCCTGGTTTATGGGAAGGAAGAAATCACGTCTCACCCCTGTTCCTTGGTTTCCAAAGTACACTCTCCTACAGCATCTCATAAGACCCTCACTGCTTCCTTGGGTTTAAGGTCCACTTGTGCCCTTTTTAACGCACAGGTGCCTAGATTTCCAAGAAGTTGGAGCTGGAGTGGGGAAGGGTAGAGATCTAAAACATTTGAGATCCCCCGGTGCCGCTCTGATCCGGCAGTGGGCCACAGGATTTCTTCCAAAGATTTTCTTTCCGAGCCTATTTTTATAGACCCGTGTTCATCCGGCAGTGTCTCAGTAGGAGAGTCAAGACTCTGAGGAAGGATCCAGACTCTTGGACCAGGGCACTGGCTCTTGCTGCTGCAAGATGCTGCTTTAATCATTCTGTAGACAAGTCCAATGGCCCATCCTTGTGCAGTGGTGGGCAGGAGGCTGTGGGGAGAAAAGGCCCAGGTTCTCCACAACCCTCTATGGACATCCCTGCTGATGCTGAATGGAAAGAAGGAAAGGCCTGCGGGCCATTCTAGAATCACAGGTCAAATCCAGACCAAAAGCATAAGCGGTGTGCAAAGATTCCAAAAATAATGTTATTTTGTCCCATATATCACAACTAAGGAACAATATTCTCAAACTCTGAACCAAGAAGAAAACAGAGAAATCAATATTCGAGAAGTTTCCTCCCAAATTCCCTTCCATCTCCTGGCTAGCTCCTACTTGTATTTAGGACTCAGCTTGCCCGTCACCTCCTCTGGAAACCCCTCCCCAGCATGGGTCAGATGTGCTCCTCAGGGTGACCCCAAGGCACGTAGCATTCATCACCCTACATTTTAAGGGTAGCCTTGCATATCGGTCTCTCCCGTTACACCCTGAAGCTGTTCTGGAACATACTATGCATGGGTCATTGGCTCCCCAGAGTACAGCTCCATGCCCAGCATCAAGGAGAGAGTCAACAGAGGCCGAAGTCGCATGAACTGAATATTTTAATTAAGCGGGATTTGCCACAGTGAGTCCCATGACTTGGGAGGTGTCAAGTCAAGAAGAGCGTCCCATATTCATATATATTTTAGGAACATTCAGAAGAAGCACAAGTGCATAGGTCCCTTTCTTGGGAACTTTTCAGAGCCATTATTATGCATGGGAATCTTCCAGAGAAGCTGGGCCCGGGGCCATTTTTGAGCAAGTTACTTTTGCTCAAAATATGAGTTTGATGGAACCACTTTGGGGAGATACCGCAATAGATACAGCTATCTGGAATCCAGGATTCCTGACTCCCAGCACACGTGCTGTCCCCATCGCCATCGCCGTCCTGCTCCCAACCGAAAACCAGCCACCTCCCTGATTCTCATGCTCCCGTTGCCTGGGGTTAAACAGCTACCTCAGACTGGGAGCCTCAGTAGGACAGTCGCAGACGATGCCACCTGCCTAAATGTCCACTGAGCCTTTGGGACCAGTGGGTTCTCCATCATGGGAGCTCCTCTGTGGAGGTCGGTGCTGGTGTAGCAGAGAGAACACAAAATTCAAGTGAACTGGCCTCCAGGCCAGCAGATTCAGCTTAGAGCAGCCACTTTTTGGCTGTGTGCCTCGGAGCAAATCGCTTACCCTTTCTGAGCTTTATTTCTTACAGGAATCAATCGGTGAAGGAGATGGTTTGCAAAGTGAAGGCCACAGGTCTCGGGAAGTGTGGGCTAATCGTGGTGTCCAGAAACCTCACGTGCTGAAAACCCACTGTGGCCCGGTCTCTGCGAGGCACTTTCTCCTTCCTTTTGTCCTCCTCTCCTTTTTTTTAATGTTTATTTTTGAGGGGGAGCGAACCTAGGAAGGGCAGAAGGAGGGAGAGAGAGAATCCCAGGCAGGCTCCGCTCTGTCAGTGCAGAGCCCAACGTGGGGCTCGATCCCACGATCATGAGGTCATGACCTGAGTGGAAATCAGGAGGGGGACGCTTAACCACCTGAGCCACCCAGGCGCCCCTCCTTTTTGTCTTCTAATTCTCGGGATCCCAGGGCAGGTTTTATACCCCACTTTACAGACAAGTAAGATGCTCCGAGCCGATGAGCAGAGACCCTGCACTGGAACATGAACTCTGCAAGGCCCCCAAATGCCACAGCTCTGTAACAACATGCGTGATTCTACATCCCACCTGGCCTGTTTGTCCTCCTTGACACTCACCATGCCTGAGCCATGTCTCAGGCCAGGGCCCCAAGGAAGCCTACTCTAGAAAGCTTGCATGGTGCCCAGTGTCCCTAAAAAAAACAAGTTCTCGGGGGGGGGCGTGTGGGCTTTCTCACATGAGTGCCATGACAGTCAAAGGCGTGGAGCCATCGCTCCCCTGGACAAATGTCACACGTCTGGAGATCCCAGACACGTGGCAAGTATCCCTAAGTCCTCTGGCTTGGGGGCAGCAAGGTCTCCTTCCCTCTGCCACCCTCTCGCTTCCTCTCCACCCCAACACTCAAGAGTTTGGAAGGGAAAGAATAAAACAGCCTTTAGAATAGAAAGTTCCATTTGTCAGCAGTTAAAGGAATGGCACTCCCATGGCAGTTCCAAGTGCCCGCACCATGCAAAGATCCACAGGAAGCCGGTGCTGCCTTGTGGGAGGGCAACAGGAGGGTCCTGCTCCCATGGGGAAACCCCCGAAGCTCACTTCAGCCACCCCCCCACCCCCGTGGAAAGCAGGGCGCCTTCTTCACTATTTCCTCCCAGAGGACAGTGAACGTGTCCTCTCCTTGCATCCTTCTGTGGAAACGATGCTCATGCCCCAGCCAAGCCTCTCTGATCTCGCTACAAAGTGCAGATCGTAAGAGAAGCTTCTTGCCTCTTCCCGTAGTCGGCCTGGTGTGCCTGCACCACAAAGCGGATCGTCCGGCAAGAAGCGAGCGTGTCGAAAGCGCCCAACCCCCACGCTAACGTATCCCTCTGCCTGTAGGAGTCATGTGAGGCCGTCTGGTCTCCCGGCCACACTCCTCCGAGGGCCACCACGTTTGTTTCTGCTCCCATTCGACAGTACAACCCTGAAGCAAAAACCCTCCTCGGCTCTGTTGAATCGGCCCTGCACAGGGCTTCACTTCCCTTGGCCCTGACGTTGTCTTTCGTTGATACAACCTACGGCCACGCTGAGGCTTTCCATCAGAAATACCCCCCTTTCCCAACAAGGAAGAAAATGTTCAATAAGATTATACTAACTCACAATGACAGCATCATGCGGTTTCTGAACCGTAAGCCCCTGGGACCAAGTCTCCCGCTCGGGCTTCCTAGCTACTGAATCTTCCTTTTCTTCTTCCCTGCGACAACAGGCCTGCTTGCCTCTCTTCTCCCATGCTGCTTCCCCAAGGGCTGTCTCTTGGCTCAAGACGAGCTAGGCCTTAGTAACAGCCTGTCTGCACTTCCTATGCCAAGGAAAGGTCTTTGGCCGGAAGGATTCCTTAGCTGGACACAGAGGGAACTCTTGCAACACCCAAGTGGCAAAGACAAGAGTCAGCACGGGGACCTCCGGCCCCTCCTCTGCTCTGTACCCTTAGCCACCTTCCAGGGGCTCTCACAGGGGCCAGGCATTGTGCTCAGCTGCTTCCATGAAATATTAGCACGTTGATCTTTAGCACGGCCCCATGAGATACAACTAGTACTCTTGTCTCTGTGTTTGTGAGAACGGAGGCCTGGATACATGCACCTGCCCACGACCCCATAGCCAGGAAACTGCACCATCCATTTTGAGCTCAGTGTGTTTCTGGTATTCATTCACTTTCCTCTTCGGATAAGCTTCCAGCATCCTCTGAAATCCCAACAGCCTTGGTCGCTGCGTCCTGGCTCTTTCAATGGACAGGACTCTGGAGACCCTTGGCTCTGTCCTGAGGACTGTGTTCGGAAAAATCCCTCCGCAGGGCATACCAATCCCTTTTGCCCTCCCATAGGGGGCTGTTCTCCTGACCTGGGCTAGCCTGGACCCAGAATCGTGTCCACAGACAAGGAAGGACCTTCCAGGCCAAGGAGGCAGGGCTCTAACTTAGGACTTGAGGGCGGAAGCGTGAGGCCTCCCTTGGAAAGAAACACTTTGTGGCCATTGTACGGTGGAGGCTTTTAGGGACTCATGGGTCCCGAATTCTGTCTGTGGGCTTCCAGAACTAAGGGTATAAGCCAGAGTTCACTTAAACGCCCCTGGTTCACCTCAGACACCCTTCAATGGTATCTATGCCCACGTGTCTCCTGCTCCCGAGGCCATCCCTCCCTCCTCTGACTTGGCCAACGGAGGCCAAGTACTCCCTTTGAGGTTGATCTCAGCAACACAGGGGCAAGAGAAAGAAAGAACAATTGGAACTTGCCCATGACCCCTATAGGGAACCGCTCCCAACCTCCTGAAATTTGGATTCAAGCTGCTACCATTTCTGTGCACTCGTGTTGGAACACAGAGAGGTGGACATGATTGAAATTTGCATTTAAATGGAAATGGATAAAGGTAAAGACCCAATGTTTACAGAAATGAGGGTATCCGTTTTTTCTAAGAGGGAGGCCGACTGCTATTGCACACCATTAAGGTGTCACTGAGCCGAAATATGTTTAGAAATATTAGACGCTGGGGCCACACGCAGAGTGGCAACTAGCATTTGGAAATGACTCCATGCTATGAATGAATCTACGCGAGCCCTGTATCAAGCACAATTGCTCATAATGTTTCCTGCCACCATTACTTAATTCTAGCTCTGTTCCCTAAATAGTAGACGTTTCTATTAGACAGCTTTCTGCTACTTTTCGATGGTAATAGATGCCAGAACTTGTTTGTCCACATACAACTTGGCAACACAGGCCATCTTCCACAGGATACAGATACACGGATCTGGAAATGTTTGGCCGATACCTTACCAAAAATGTCACACGGGCTTAGTACACGTGGAATGGACAGCCAATGGGTCATTATCCACGTCCGTCTTAGATCTGACAAGGCTCTGTGTTACCTCCTCACTCCAAGACTCGCCTTGATGGGTCAGCTTCCATCATTACCAGGCTGGTCACTGAAGCAGAGAGGAAGAGACCCAGAGAATCTTTCATTTACAAATAGTTTAGCTGGAAGTAACTCCTATCTCTTCAGCTCACGACTCATCGGCAAAAACTACTATGGAGTTCCAGAAACAAACTTAGCCTGTGCTCAGAAGAGATTCAGAAATATTTGGTGAGCTGCCCTAATGGCCACACACCACCTCCCCGCCAATGCCATCGGGTCAGGAGAAATTAGGGAGGCTGCCGATGAGCGTGTCCGCGGAAAGGCAGAGCCCCAGACTGGATGGCAAGCAAATACTCTTGCCGAAACCCTCTCGAAAGTTATCGTCCAGAAGGACAGAAACAGGAAAAGCCAAAGTAGAGTCAACAAAGAACCAAAAGAGAAATTGTGTCCAAGTCAATTTGGAAGTGTTGAGCCAAGAGGAAGTTTACAGCTGGAAGCGAGTTCCATGGCTGAACCAACTGAGAGAACAGAAGGAGGGGGTACGTGGGTGATCGACATTGGAACATGGGGAGTCTGGCCCCCAGACTCTTGGAGGTGGAGAGTCTTAATGTTGCAAAGAGTCCCCCAACCCTTGACAGCTCAGGGGCAGCCCTTAAAGGAGTTCGTCTGAGCCAGAGAGCAGTCTAGAAGGCCACACTATCAGGTACACTGGTTGTAATTTTCAGAGAGTATTTGTTAGGTGAAACAAATAAACAAACAAATAAAACCTAACAAATTGCTTCCAGACTTCTTGAACTGTCATCAGCTGATGAGTTCCAGGTTTCCCCCTCTTGGCCGAGCAGAGGGTGCTTTGTTGTCTTTTGGGAGTCACTTTGGTAAAGTGAATAATCATTAGTTCCTTCATTTAACAAATATTTGTCAAGTTCTCTATGATCAGAGTTTGGAATGGTTGCTAGTGCATACCGGGCATTAAACTTAACAAGTGTTGGGGCGCCTGGGTGGCTCAGTTCGTAGGGCGTCCGGCTTCGGCCCCGGGTCACGATCTCACGGTTTTTGAGTTCAAGCCCCGCGTCGGTCTCTGTGCTGACAGCTCAGAGCCTGGAGCCTGTTTCGGATTCTGTATCCCCCTCTCTCTCTGCTCCTCCCCTGCTCGTGCTCTGTCTCTCTCTCTCTCTCTCTCTCTCTCTCTCTCTCTCAAAAATAAATAAACATTAAAAATTTTTTAAATAAATAAATAAACTTAACAGGTGTTTATTGGAGGGGCTTAATGAGTGACTCCTGACTCTGATCCAAATGCTGTACTACGTGCAAGGTGGGAAATGACACTGACGTCAGACATCATTCCAGCTCTCAAGCAGCTTTCCCATAGACCCACGTCACAATGGACCAAATTACAATGGGATGAGTGCTGATACAGTGGTGTGACAGTAGTCAATTCTATGTCCCCTATGCTAGGTACTCTTCTAAATGCCCTACCCACATCACTGTACTCAGTCCTCCAAATGGCTATACAAGATGAGCGAGCGTAAGAAACATACTATATGGATAAAGCGACTGAGGCTTAGAAGGCTTAATTGTCTTACCCAAGCAGACGTACCAGGATTTAAACAAAGGTGCTTGGCTCCAGGTATGAAGAAATCCTTTAGCCTTTTGTGATAGAAAGAAAAATATGGTTCTGGTGGTCTTCGAACTTTCTCGCAGATGGCAAGGTTCCCGAACACTTTCTCCATTCCAGTCCGTATGGTTTTTTTTTCCCTTAAAGTATTATTTTCTCTGCCATCAAGAGTGTTGGTGATGCAGCATCTCTTCAAAGAACCAGTACAAAAAAAAATTGAGGTCACTGGTGTTGGGCGATTCAGTCAGCTTTGAATGATGCGTCACTAGCCTGTTTTTCACTCTTCCTTGGGAATGTTGCTAAACCTGTCTGGTTTACCACCTTCCCACAACTGTTTGGGTCCTCGAGGTTTAACAAGCTTCTGTGCCATCATCTCCTGGTTACCATTATGTCTCCCACTCGGCAAGCTGATGTGCACACACGTGCCAGGACCACTGTGTTATGAGGCCCTTGGTGTAGGGTGACGGGAACACGGCATGTAGCGTGACATTGGTTGGAAGGTGCATCCCAAGTTCGGAGATGCCGAAGTATGCTTCCTACAATCCTTGAAAGATAGTAATAGACACTTATAAACCTCTGTTGCATAAATGAACGAATGAAAGTTTGGAAGCCCCTGACTACCAGAAAAAGCAAGCAGTTTGAACTTTATCTTCCAGATCGCAGGCGGTCGCTGAGGTTTTGGGAAGGGGAACACCGGAGCCGTGGGCTGGTAGATTCTGCTCTTGATTTTAAGACCCAGAACTACTGAAAAGAAAAGGAAAGCCTCCAAACTTAGGAGTTCCGTTGCCTAAAATAATTAGGGGAGCTCACCTAAGACCGGGTGGAGTTTAGTTGAGCTCATACTATGGATCTTTCCCCAGGTGAGAGAGGCCTGAGTGGTTGGCTGCACGCCCCAGCGCCGGTGGGCAGGATTTGCATGCTGTCCCCCTTGGAGGCAGAGGGCGGTCAGATGAGATTCCCCCTCCAGGTCCCTTCGAGCCCGGTGATTCTGCATTCTGTAAGCAGCGCAGGATGTCGCTTTTGCTTCCAGACCCAAACCAGCCTGGGACTGCATGAAAACCCCGGGGAGGCATCCAGGGGCTGTCTGAAAAATCCTCAGGACTCTTCAAGGCTGTTTAAAATATCGCAAGCTTTATGTTTATGGATGGAGTGAGCATGGCCTCGTTTGCCAAATCTTCATGCAAAGAATGACTCTAGAAGATTCTCTCAAAGTTGGAACACGGCATCATTTCAAAGCAAAAGATATACTGTAACGTAGGACGGTGCATACGTAACGGTAATGTTAACCAACAGTATTGGCATCGTTTTGGATCCCACCTTCATCTATTCATCAAGCCTCTCTTCTGAAATAGATACGGTTATGGTGCTATCCCACGATGAGGAAGCGGAAGCTCAGACAGATCTGGAAGCTTGTTCCTGAAGCTGGCAAGTGGTAAAACCCGGATGTGAGGCCGGACAATTTGACTTACAAGGGCCAGATCCATACTTCTCCATGGCACCTGGCAGATTTCCAGTGTTTTCTGGAGCCGCTGCCCATCAGCCCGGTGCCCTCTGAGGAGTCAGTTAGCTTCCTTGAGCCTCGGTTTCCCCATTTGCAAAGAGGAGGTAGAGATAATACCTACCTTGCTTCCTTGACATAGGGGTGAGGAGTTGGAAATGTGCACAGAATGGTGCCTGGCTTGGAGTGAACGTTCAACAAATGTTAGCTCAATAAGATAAATTACTATGTGTATTATCATGAGCTTGTCACTCCTTCTACTTAACTAGCGATGCCTCTGTCGTCCCCCATGTGATCTGTCTAAACAGGAGTAGGTGCGGCCCCGGAACTCCAAGGATAAAAGCCCTCTCACAATTCAGACCGTGCATTCTCTAAACCACTCCTGCAGCAATGACCTGATGACCTTATGACATATTAAAGTCTCACCTTTTTTTTAAATTTTTTTAAATGTTTTTTATTTATTTCTGAGACAGAGAGAGACAGAGCACGAGCAGGGGAGGGGCAGAGAGAGAGGGAGACACAGAATCCGAAGCAGGCTCCAGGCTCAGAGCCGTCAGCACAGAGCCCGACGTGGGGCTCGATCGAACTCATGGACTGTGAGATCATGACCTGAGCCGAAGTCGGACGCTTAACCAACTGAGCCACCCAGGTGCCCCTAAAGTATCATGTTGGTCATTGATTGGCAAACTACCTTGGCCAGGCCAAATCTGGCCATTGTCTGTTTTTACGAGGTCTACGAATTAAGAGCGATTTTTACAAGTTTTAATGTTTGGGGAGGGGGAATCAAAAGAAAAGTCAAATTTTAGGACATGAAAACTATAACAAATTCAGATCTCAGTGTCTATAAGCAAAGTTTTCTTGGAACACAGCTGGGACATTCATTTGCATACTGTCTGTGGCTGTCTCTGTTCCACAGCAGCAGAGTTGAGTAGTTGTGATAGAGACCACATGGTCCCCAAAGCCTAGACTATGTATGCTCTAGTCCTTTACAGAGAAGGTTTCCTGACCTTTGCCTCAGTCATCTGTGGCAACGCCAGCAAGGAACATTCTAGAACCCACACCTCCTCTCTTCACTCCAGAAGACCCTTCATCCCTTTTCCCTGCCCGCTGGTCCGCCAGGGAATACACAGCCCAGACCCCTGAACGCAGAAATCCCTCATTCGCGTTTCCTCCCTGGCTGACTTGAAACCCACCTTTCACACTCGCCTTGTTTTTACTTTGGAACATAGTTGTGTGTCCCTGTGCGTTCAGTTTGATTGAAGGATCGATTGATTGATCTATTGTCTGAGGCCTGATTTAGTCTCTGATTTCGCAAGAGGCCACGGATCTCAGGCACTGACTCCCACCAGGCGGGTGCCACACACTTAACGGGGGCTAACATTCTCTCAATCTGCATCCTGGCTTCTCTTTTTTCACCAGCTTTGAGGAGATCACCCCAATCCTACACGCGGCATCTCAGAAAGGTTTTGACAAGCTATTCAGATACTTCCAAATGCCTTTTCCTGTGTTTTTTTCTCCTCCAGTTTCCTTGGCTATGATTTCTGAAGTCCTGGGGGTGGCTTTGCAAATATTCAAATGGGAGCTCAGTGAAACACACACACACACACACACACACACCCCCATATAAGAGACCCGTCACCAGGGTAAGACACCATTGTCTTTCTACCTCTGAACTTCCCACCTCCCTTTCAAAACATTGTTGTGTCATTTCCCCCACACATGAAAAGTAGCCCACATCACATGTAGCGTATGCCCATTAAAGATGTCTCGAACGTCCACCCGCTGAAATGGTGTTTTCCCCTTTTTTTTTTTTTTTTAACTTGGAAAGATTTCAACGAGTTACACTGCTGGGGACCAAAAATAAGATTTTAATTGAAATACAGATAAGACAGGAGCCTTTAATTTACCTTCTCCCTAAGCAACAGGACTTTCCTAGCTTGTATCTGATAGATGGTCTCCCACCCCCCCAGCCCCGCCCACCCCTTTCTTTTTCAACCTAGGCTAAAGCAAAATTATTTTATCTTCAGATGAAATATTTTAGGGATTTGGGGATTTTGTGTGCCTCAGGACAAAGGACAGTGTTTGTGAAAAGATCACTGTCCTCTTTTGGAGGAAAATTCTATCCTGATTGAAATTCTGATGTTAGGAAAAGTTGCCATCTCATTACCATCCCGCATGCCACACATTTTATGCGCTCCTATAGGTGGGCGCGAGAATATTAAGGGCAAGAGAGAGAAAAGAACACAAGGAGATTTCCCCTGCAATCATGTCAGATGAGACATTTTTCTTCACCGACAAAAGAGTTTGTATAAAATGTGCTGCTATAAAAGTGAATCATGTTATTCTTCCTGGGGGCTCCAAGGGACAACACATTCTGTGCCATGAGAGCCCTGTCATCACTTTCAAGTAAATAACCCAGGTTCTTCTTCTCAGCCTCCGGGCCACGTGCAGGCCAGGCTCTCCCCGCTCCAGCCGGCCCAGCACCACCATCCCCAGGTCGGGCCTAGCAGCAGAGATGGATAGAGAAAGGCACATAAACCACCCGGACACAGACTTCCAAGGCCAAAGATAATTGAATTACCTGCTTGTCTGCAGTGATGAATACAAGTCATAGAAACAGGATGAATAGTCTGTTTTCACTGCATTTCTGGCTGCTGCTGTTCCAGCTTTTACTTTCCAGGCCGGCACCAAATGGCTAGGACCCCCCTGTATCGGACATTTCCGGCCCATAATATTCCCCCCAGCACCACTTGGAATGCAGCTTTGAGATCGCCCTCGCATTTCACAGATACTGGATGGTGCTTCATCACTTCCATAGGTGATGTAATTTTGCAAAGTGTTCGACTTTATGGTTTCATGAATTATGCAACTTTATTAGTTTTAAATTAAGTTCGAAGGCAAGTGATATTTGTTAACAATCTGGAGTTTGTTTTTCTTTTCCGTCCTTGCCGGTCAGATGAATGCCACTTACTTTTATCGGGCAGTTCCAACTTGCCCCTCTGTGGCTGCTGTGGGGACTCCATGGAAAGAATTCCCAGGACCAAGAACAGACTTGGTCCTTAATTCAGTAGAGTAGACATTGGGCAGATCAGAAAGCACGCTGGAAGGAAACTCGGAATATTGCAAAGGGCACCAGAATTGGTGTCAGGGCTCAATTGGATTGGAGACCTGACCCTTGGGATGACACTAAAACTCTCTACTCCCTTGCTTCCAGAACGGCATATGTGAAATTTATCTGAGGGATTGGAGTGGGGCTGGATTTTTCCTGGTTTTAGTAGCTGCGTTAGCTGAGCCAGAAATTACACCCTTTCATTGGCATCCTTCTTTATTGGCCAATTTATTCCCCTTCCTTGGAGAACTAGGAGGTTGATAGGTCTTTAACCTATAAGCACCAAGAGAGAAGATGCACGTGTTTATTCATCGTTGGGTGGTAAGCATCAGGAGAGGTGATGGCGCATGATATCTTCATTCAAAGAATGTGAGGATGAAACTTAATGACAAATACTCCCCATCCCATTAACAGACTAAAGTAAGATACCACCTCTACAGTCTAATCGAGAAGGCAACCCATGCTAAACGGTTAAGAAAAACATATGAATACTGCAATAAATATGGCTCCTTCCCTAGAAAAAGTCTCCAAGTTTGCTTGTGAAAGTGGGTCTTATAAAAGTTGAAGCTCTTTCGTTATTGTGACGTGGTGAAAGAAGGGCTTTCTGGAACCAGAAGGAACGTTGTAACATAGGAAGTGGATGGTTGTGAGTCATAAAACACACGGCAAACCAGGGCAGGGGAGCGGTGTTCGAGGGGCACGTACATGTGCAATCTGCATTGCTGTATGGCTCCACCTACCTGGACAGTTTTCTGCTTTCACTCAGTGTTTCTTGCAGAGGCAATGGCCAAGAAGCAAATATGAAATTCTTTTTTCTTCACGTATAAAAAGGTATTCACTTTTTATTAGTCTCCAGGAAACTGCAAATCAAAATCACAAGATAATTACTGCCTGATATTAAAAAAATGGCAATATCAAATGTTCATGGGGATGAATTTTTTCTTTCTTTTTTTAAATATAATTCACTGTCAAGTTAGCTAACATACAGCGTATACAGTGTGCTCTTGATTTGGGGGGTAGATTCCCATGATTCCTCGCTTCCATACAACACCCAATGCCCATCCCAACAAGTGCCCTCCTCAATGCCCATCACCCATTTTCTCCTCTCCCCTACCCCATCAACGCTCAGTTTGTTATCTGTATTTAAGAGTCTCTTATGATTCGCCTCCCTCCTTCTCTGTTTGTAACTACTTTTTTCCCTTCCTTTCCCCCATGGTCTTCTGTTAAGTTTCTCAAGTTCCACTTACGAGTGAAAACATGTGATACTTGTCTTTCTCTGACTGACTTATTTCAGTTAGCATGATACCCTCCAGTGCCACCCATGTTGTTGCAAATGACAGGATTTCGTTCTTTCTCATTGCCAAGTAGTATTCCATTGTATATATAAACCACATCTTCTTTATCCATTCATCAGTTGATGGACATTTAGGCTCTTTCCATAATTTGGTTATTGTTGAAAGCACTGCTATAAACAGTGGGGTACATGTGCCCCTATGAATCAACACACAGCTACGAAGGCAAGGGAAAGAAAAACAAAGATGAACTATTGGGACCTCATCAAGATAAAAGGCTTCTGAACTGCAAAGGAAGCAATCAACAAAACTGAAAAGCAACCAAAAGAATGGGAAAAGATATTTGCAAATGACATATCGGATAAAGGGTTAGTATCCAAAATCTATAAAGACCTTACCAAACTCAACACCCAAAAAATAATCCAGTGAAGAATGAGCAGAAGACATGACTATACATCTTTCCAAAGAAGACATCCAGATGGCCAATAGACACATGAAAAGATGCTCAACATCACTCATTGTCAAGGAAATACAAATCAAAACCATACTGAGGTATCACCTCATGCCAGTCAGAGTGGCTAAAATGAACACATCAGGAGACTATAGATGCTGGCGAGGATGTGAAGAAACAGGAACCCTCTTGCACTGCTGGTGGGAATGCAAACTGGTGCAGCCGCTCTGGAAAACAGTATGGAGGTTCCTCAAAAAATTAAAAATAAAACTACCCTACGACCCAGCAATAGAGCTTCTAGGAATTTATCCAAATCTGAAATTCTTATAACCTTTAAAATGTGCTTAATATATCAATCACATTGAAACAGACATCTATTTTCAAAACAAGAGTTACAACAGAACTGGCTGTATTCTTAATTATTTGAGGGGGTCTCCTATAGAAAAATGAGCAGGCTGGTTCCTAGTTTCTCAGATGGTAGAGCCATGGGATACAGATATGAGAGAAGGCAGCTCCGGGCTTCATATGTAACACTTAGAGCTGTCTGGTCACCAGTTTCCATGGGAGGCAGTCGGAGGGCACCATGTCATGGAGAGGTTCAAGGAGAGGATGGCCATCCATAAGACAGCAACAGAAGAGGGACTCTCAATCGGACTCTGAAGGTCTCACCAAATAGAAGTTTTAAAATTCTTAACAGTATGCTTTATGTTTGTGCATACCGATGCCAAGAATATTCAAGGGAACAGTCAGACATTAAATCAACAAAAGGTTCAATGCATACACAAAATGCCAGAGT
This sequence comes from Acinonyx jubatus, assembly GCF_027475565.1. Taxonomy (NCBI): domain Eukaryota; kingdom Metazoa; phylum Chordata; class Mammalia; order Carnivora; family Felidae; genus Acinonyx; species Acinonyx jubatus. The sequence continues at coordinate 137,495,831 of NC_069386.1, read as the reverse complement.
TCTCTGTGCGTGTGTGGGTGTGTGGATGCATGTGTGTTGGTGTGTGTCTAGATGTGCGGGCTATTTTTAAGTGAATTGACTGTATTGTATGGGTAAGTCACGGATAAGGCAGCACTGGCCACTAACGCAGATAAACCCTTGCCTATCAGTGATTTAACACACTGGAAGCTTATTTCTTGCTTGTGTTCATTTCTTACTTAAGGAAAGAGTGACTTTCATATTTACCATATTTGCCTTCATCGTGCCAGAGGGGAAAAGAGCCTGCAGGATGGTGTGAGAAGACCCAACAATGCCTCCTATGGTGGAAGCTGGCTAAGGTGGTCTAGCTGAGTGTTCTGGATGCGGGGTGCAGACTTGGTGATCTTCTGGCACCTTCTGCCTCAGCAGACCTCACATTGTGCATATTGGTGCATCAACATCAATATGCGGAAGCCGAGTCCACTCTTTCCAGGGAGGGGAGAGATAAAGCCAATGTTTACTGAGCTACTGTATGTTAGCTCCAGTCCTCACACACGTGCACATATTGTTCTATTTAATAATTAGAGTCACGCTGCCAGTCGGATACCCATCTATACGTGGGGAAATCAAGGTCAGAGAGAGGAAGCAAGATCTTACAGGTATTTACGTGTTAGAGGACTTCAACCTCACAGTAGATGCCCATTGTGCCTTCTTTCACAGTGGCCCTTTGGAGGCACTCAACTGTTCATTTTGGCGTAGGGTGGGAATGAGTATTCAACGATCAAGACATACCTGGATGTGTCTTCCCAGAAGAGGAGGAACATGAGAACAGAGGGGAACCCACACGTTGGGAGGGAGCCAGTTCTCAGTTAGTCGTTAAATATGTATAATTTGGTTGCCGAGTAATACTCCATTGTATCTATAGACCACATCTTCTTTATCCATTCATCCATCGATGGACATTTGGGCTCTTTCCATACTTTGGCTATTGTGGATAGTGCTGCTAGTCTATGATGCTAAAGGAAAAAAAAATATGTATACTTTGGGCATATGTCTCGTTATCACAAAAAAGTTCAAAGCTCCTCTTCTTCACTCTCCTCGGCCACCTGTGGCCACCTGACTTTGGTTAAGCCAGTCGTCCTCCCCAAGTTTCAGCTCCTTCAACTAAACACAGATCATCAACAAATAATCTTTCTTTTCTGAAGTGAGCTGAGAGTATGTTAATGCAAGTGGATGTGTTTTTAAGCCCTTAGGTGCCATATAATTATCATCATTACAGAAAATAGCCATTTGTTTTGTAGGAGAAAAGAACAGGAAAATCATATTCAGGTTGTTGACGGGGAAAATACAAAAACTTGATCCTGAATGCGGAGGGATGAAAAAAGACAGTCTATTTTTCCTCCTGCTGTTTCAATGGTAGCTATTAATGTTTTTAAGTCTTAAGGACTCACTTTTCCAAGGTCTTGTTGCAACTGAAAGCCCATGGGAGTGATTTCCAGTAATCCAAGTTAATAAACTGTAAACTAACTTTTTTTTCCCCAAAGATAAAAAAAAATTGACAAAATAATTGTAGCAGTTATAAAAGAACCAAATGCTGGTTAGCAGATACATCAAGGCACTGGTGTGGAAAACAAAACAAAACAAAAATTCTAAAACCAGAGAATTTATGTTGCAACTATCTGTGTTCTTTTATTTCGTTTTCTTTCTCCAAGCTATAATTCTTTTTTGAGCCATCAAATGTCGGGCCAATTTCTGACGATGCTTATCCGTAAGGATAAAATTTGAATTAAAGGAAGAAAAAATGGGGGCACCTGGTGGCTCAGTCAGTTGAGTGTCCAACTCTTGCTTTCGACTCAGTTCATGCTCCCAGGATCGTGGGATTGAGCCCCCAGGGGTTGGGTGTAGAGCCTGCTTGGGAGTCTCTCTCTCCCTCTCTCTGTCCCTCTCCTAGACTCACACTCTCTCACTCTCAAATTAAAAAAAAAAAATTTTAATAAAAACAAAAAGTAAAGGAAGAAAAAAGAATTACGGCTTCATTCACCCTTCTTACCAACTCTCGTTCTGTGGGCCTGCTTTGCCGGAAAGAATGTTCTGTAGTTTGCAAAGGAAGGAGAACTGTAGAGGTTTCTTCCCTGAGGTCTGCTTTCAGAACGAAGAAGGAGGAGGGCTCCACATTGGGTCCGTGTTTTCCAGGAAGCAAAATAAAATAGACCCCATCATTCAGTTCTCTCTAGTGGGCCAGAGCATCATTCCCTCCTCTCTCTATAACCATAGCAAGGCGCAGGAAGTAACACATCCATTGGCTATCAAAGCATTAGGAAGCATCCCTACCAGAATTCCAACAGAGGCCGTCAGGCCTTCAAAGACCATCTTTCTTCCGTAAAGAGATTGTCAGGTGCCTAGCATATGAGTCCATTCAAAATTGGATGATGTTCTTTCCCATGGGGTGTATCTTTCAGGGTTCCCCAGAGAAAGTGAACCAACAGGACGTATATATATTTAGAGAGAAAGGGATTTATTTTTAAAGAATTGGCTAATGTGATTGTTGAGGTCTGCTGAGCCCAGAATCCCCAGCATAGGCCAGTATTCTGGAGACCGGGGCAAGAGCTGCCGTTCAAGCCCAGAGGCCATCTGCTGGCACAATCCTTTCTTGCTCCAGAGAAGCCAAGTCTTTGTCCTATTCGGGCTTTCAAATGATTGAATGAGGCCCACCTGCATTATGGATGAAGATCTTTTCTTTTTTTTTTTTTTTAAGTTTATTTATTTATTTTGAGAAAGAGAGAGAGACAGAGACAGAGGGAGAGAGAGACTCCTAAGCAGTGGGACAGCACAGAGCCGGAGGTGGGGCTGGAAGCCATGAACAGTGATATCGTGAGATCATGACCTGAGCGGAAGTTGAATGCTTAACCGACTGAACCACCCAGATGCCCCTGGAAACTTTTTTTTTTTTTTTGCACAAATGCTTTTATTACATGATATTGTCAGTGCCTGTATGTGTGTGTTCGGATCATGCAGACCACGAGTTCATCAAGGACGGAGCCTGGCACATTTGTCCCTCGGTACCAGCCGGTCCGTTGAGTGAAATCGTTTTTCTGCCTTGATACGTTTCATTTCCACAAGCGAGCCTGGTCTGAGTCAGAAACCTCATTATATTTACCAACGGGCGCTTGGTGAAGACGTTCATCACATACCTGAAATTTGCAAGGTTATCTCTTCGAATATTGCTAAACACTCACCTTAATCTCCCCGATCATCTCCTCTTTACCCCCTTAAGTGCCCACTCACCTAAAACACCCTGGGTAATGATGTTTATTACCCAACAATGAAAATATTGTTATTTATGGTTACAATCAGGGTGTCATCAAATATGAATGCTCACATTCGGTGAGGCCCTTTCAGCTGATTGTTTATGTAAATGAAAGTGTTCCCTCATCATCGCATCCATTTGGGGAAGAAACAATCAGCCAGGCGGGTTGTTTCTGTCTGTAATATCTTTTTAATATTCAGTTCACTGGAAGCCAATCTGCAACAAAGAAAAAAATAAATAAAGAATTTAAAGTTAAATTTAAATCGATACAAAACATGAAGTTGGGTGCCCTGTAACTCTTGGCACACGACAGACAGGAACTGCACGGCTATTCCTCTCTGTTGGGAAACTATGGCGGGGCCTCCAATCAGGATAGACTTTGCAAGAAAGACACAGCCTCTCCACCCTAAGTATTCCCCCTCAGGACCATGTGGGAGAGATGGTTCTCCAACGGATGTCACTGGCCCAGCCCTGTAACTGGCCATCTTGATGATCTCGGGATGTTACACATACATGCTTTGCAATGTGCAAGTCTGGTAATTTATCCATGACCGGAAAATTAGATAGACTCTAGGTTATAACTCTAAAAATGTGTCCACAATAACCATCTCAAAGGAAAGATCCTGTTAGATCCATAAGAAGAGGAAAAATATTCTGGCTGTAATGCTCCTGGTGACTAATACTGAGACTCTATGTTTTTTTTTTCTTTTTAAGTTTTATTTTATTTATTTTGTGTGTGTCTGTCTGTGTGAGAGAGACAGAGAGAGAGAGAGAGAGAGAGAGAGAGAGAGAGAATCCAAAGCAGGCTCCACATTGTCAGTGCAGAGCCCCATGAGATCACGACCTGAGCTGAAATTAAGAGTCAGATGCTTAACCAACTGAGCCACCCAGGTGCCCCTGAGAGTCTATGTTTAAAAAAAAAAAAGAAAAAGAGAAAACCATTTAAAAAAAAAGGAAAGAAAAGAAAAGAAAGGGAAGGGAAGGAAAGAGAAGGAAAGGAGAAAAGAAAAGAAAAGAAAAGAAAAGAAAAGAAAAGAAAAGAGAAAGGGAAAGGAAGGAAAGAGAAGGGAAGGAGAAAAGAAAAGAAAAGAAAAGAGAAAAGAAAAGAAAAGAAAGGGAAAGGAAGGAAAGAGAAGGGAAGGAGAAAAGAAAAGAAAAGAAAAGAAAAGGAAGGGGAGGAGAGGGAAGGGAAGAGAAGGAAAGGAAAGGAAAGAAAAAGGAAAAAAAGAAGAAAAGAAAAAAGAAAGAGAAAAGAAAAGAAAAAGAAAAGACGTCCATTATAATATTCCCTAAGGGATTATGCAATTTTTTTTTTTTCTATAAAGGACCAGAGAGGAAACAGGTTTGACTTTGTAGGTCTTTCAATCTCTCTCCCTAATTCTGCCCTTGTGGTACAAAACAGCCACAGACAATGTCAGCCAACACATGTGTCTGTGTGCCTATAACATGATTTACAAAACAGGTGGCTGGCCAGACTTGGACTGCGGACTGTAGTTTGCTGGCCACCGGTCTATAGCATCATTACCCAAACTATGACCCATGAACCTTGGGCTATACAAGCTTCTCTTCGCAGGGGGAAAGAAAAAATAGATCCTCTGTACAAATAAGTTGGTAAAGACTTCACAGCTTCTCTCCCTTGGACATTTGGTATACACGTTGGCCCCTTAAATGGGCCAAGAAATCCTACTACAAAGAAACTGCTGAAACCAAAGTTGCCCAAACGTGTATGACCCTCCTCTGTAGCCACCCCTCTGCCCGCCCAAAGGCCTCCTGCTTTGAGAGCTGCCCACAGGCTCTGGGAGGCTGAATAAGGAAGTGGCTACACACACACACACCTTCTAACTCTCTTTGAGCCATCTAGTGAGGAACGGGATTGGGAGCGGGGAGGGGAGAAGGCGGGGAATAGACCCCGCAGGTGAGCAGGTAAGGTTCAAGATTTGTTGGTTGGGATGTTTTGTGTTAATGGGCTGAAGACGAGCCAAGAACCAGCCTTATGATCTGATGGAAGAATCAATGTAAGAGACCCAAATCTCGCTCTTTGTTTTGCCATTAATTAGGTCTGTGGTGCCGGGACGCTCCTCCACCTTTCCGCATTTCGTCTGCAAAATCGCTTCCCCTGGCTGCAAAAGGAAGAGATTCGCCCAGGAAATCCCTGAGGCCTTTGCTGTTTTATTGTTATTTTTCCAACTGTATGGTTCCTCTTTCCTTGAAGGGGAGACAGGACGTGAAGGCAAAGTCCCCGGGCGAGGAGGCACGCGGAAGAAAAGTCTGGTGCTTCCTTCACCAGGGACTTGACTTGTTGACTTTCAGTTCTGAGAAGACCGCGTTGGCTGAGTTTTGTTTCTGGACAGGGAGCCGCACAGGTCAAAGCCCTAGGAGGAAGGCAGAGGAAGCAGCAGGCACGTGCCTGGTGGGTTGGCGGGTTGGCACCTGGACACAGACCACTGGTCTGAACCCCAGTCCTGCATTTACGATTCACGGCACCTAGCCATGCTTCATCCCGTGCCCTCCATCTCCCAATGTATCGCCGGGGGATGTGAGGATTAGAAGGTACTCTCCAAAGTGTAGTAACAAGCAAAGGGCACCATGCTGAACGCCATTACTGCCACCATCGCTGTGGTTACTCTGCACAAAATGTGAAAACCAAACCAAAATCGCTTTGGGAATACACCAAATACAGCCGGCGAAGCCAGTGAGGGATCAGGCGATCCTGTGGTGTAGACCAGCCTCCTCTTCTGCAAAATGGACATCCTTTAAACCCCCTTCGCAGCGACCTGTTGAGAGACACGTGGAGAGATTGGTACGTGATGCTTCCAACGTTGCCAAAGGTTTCTGACACACCATTATGCTGAAAAACAGTGGTGACGACGGCAACCGGTGGGGAATGCGTCATGAGGGAACGGGGAGAAAATCCCAGTCTCTGCAGGACAGATACGCGAGGGACCACGGGGCAGCCTATGCCACGGAGGGATATGAAGAGATTGGCCTTGAATCCAAAAGTTTGCGAGGATTTAAAAAAAAAAAAAAAGCCATGAATTTGCTTTCTTGAAAATGTATCCAATTGAATTTCCTTTCAAATGAGAACTGAATGATTCCCTCATTTCAGTTAGAACCTGGCTTCATAAATACCATCTCTGCACAGTATATTACGCACATCATGTATTCAGCAGATATCATAATATATTCAGGGTTGCTCTTAGGGAGAGAAATTTCAATATTAGATAAAAATAGTGAGATGGCGGTGGTAACTGTGTTTGTCTGGTACACGGAGTAAATAGGATTGTTAGCGATTGCTCAAGGCTTTGGGAAAAGATACGGAAACAAAGATAGCTCCTGCCTGATTCTGAGCCCGGCAGAGGCAGAGGTTCAAGGAAGCTTGATTACCTTCTGCCTCCGTGTACTTCTAAGCAGGCCCAGAGATGAGCTCCTCCTTTCTTACATTTTCTCATAAGAATAGTTGAATGTTATCCTAATTAGAAATCTGCTCAGATTTGGAACCAGGCTGGTGTTGCCTTCTCTCCTCATCCTTCCAGCCTCCCCCATCCCTCTCCTTCACCTCTTTCTTTCTCACACACGTGCTGGTGATAACGTTCAAGGTCACAAAGAGTCAGAGGTCTCGGGCGGACCCCTATCCCACGGATATGACTTTGGCTTGGGCTCTCAGCCTCTCTGAACCTGTGTTCCTCAATCAGCGATGATGGGATCGAACCGAGGACTCGGTCTGTCTCGGGCTGAGCCTCCTGGTTCACATCCTGTACATGTAGGAGCCGGTTTATATGGAACACTAACCATGCCCAGGCTGTGCGCCATACCTGCGCTAATGCGTTTAACCCTTCCAACACCCCGGCTGGTAGGCAGTATGAATCCCCCGCTCGATGGAAGAGGAAACTGAGGCACAGAGAGTTTGCTTCATTGGCCCAAGTTCACATCAAGGCATTGATTGGCCCAGCCAGAATTCCAACCTGAGCCCCGTGGTTCCAAAGCGCAGAGCAGAGGGCAGCACCCAGCCTCTCACGAGGCACAGAGCGGCAGTGAAGGATCCTGGTCAGACGCTCGAAGGCAGGGTTTGCGTCTAGTCACTAACGGGAGCACGGATGGGCGTGCACAACACTGGCACCTGACAGATCCGAGAAGGGAAGGAGCAGAAGCCCTAAAGCTCAGTTGGAAGGAGTTGTTCTATGGAAAGAGCTGTAATTTCGGCGAAGAAGCCGGTACAAGAGAAGACCCTGCAGATGCCAGACCCAGGGCTGGGGGGTCGAGGGGCACCTCCTGAAAGACAAGTGTGGCCAGGCCATGAAAGGCGGGCCCTGTCAGGTGGATGGCAAGAGGACAGCACAGGGGGGAAGGGGAGAGGGGTGTGCGTATGATGGCAGGGGCTGCTGAGCTGAGAGCTCCTTGCTGCAAGGGAAGCGAAGCAACAAGCCTGTAGGAGCAAACCTGAGCTCCCTTTTCCGTCTCTTTTTGTTGTTAATACAGCCGGATGCCAGTGGAGCGCTCCCAGGGCCCGTGCAAGGTCCAGCTGAGCTTCTGCACGAGGATTCCCGGCCGCGTGGGTGATGGCCAAGTGTGCAGGAACCTGTAATTACCATGCATACCAAACTCTCCAAAAGCCCTACACGATGGCACAGGGTGTATTTCTCTATGATATTCTGTCTGCGGACAATGTGGATTAGCACCTAAGAGCATAGCATCTAAATGATTACAATTAGCTCACTTCCGATCTAAGCTTCTCGGCTTTTCTTCTGAGGCTGCCCAAAGGTGGGCAGAAGAGCATTTCACTGCGCCTGGCCCCGCCTGTTCCTTTCCTTTTGGCTCCTACACTCAGGGCAGCCCAGCGGGGTGTGCTGCTCGGGAAGGGCTGGGTGCGTGGGTAATGCGAGCGCTCAGTGGGACCAGAACCTGCTCTCTCAACCATTGTTCCTGCCTCATTAAGAACTTCCTTGTTTGTGCGCCCACCAGTCATAGTTTCTGTGTTGTTGTTTTCTCAAGCCTTCTGACAGTTTCAAAACCGAGAAGCATGACTCAATCCTAGTGGGGGCTCGATTTGATTCTCCTGAATGAAGAAAACGAAATTACATATGTAGGAAGATTCTTGAATCTTGCCTTTTCCACTCTGCTCACCCACCTTCAGAACCAACCTCCGTACTGAAGTCAGCAGGTGCCAATGTGTGTCTTTCTTGGGCTTCCGCCTCCTGGAGAGCCAAATCCTCCGGCATGGGGCTGGAAGCCTGCATAGACACGTTCCGGCTCAGTCCCCATCTGCAGGGACAGTTAAGAAAGCTGATGTTCAGAGTCATCACGTAGAGCAAAGAAATATGGGATGTGGAAATATGGAAAGAAGAAAGAAAGAAAGAAAGAAAGAAAGAAAGAAAGAAAGAAAGAAAGAAGAAAGAAAGAAAGAAAGAAAGAAAGAAAGAAAGAAAGAAAGAAGAGAGGGAGGAGGGAAGGAAGGAAGGAAGGAAGGGAGGGAGGAAGGAAGGGAGGGAGGAAGGAAGGAAGATTCAGACACAAGTGCATCTGATTTCAAAGTTTTCATTCCTACCATTATGCTCAGTGTGATTCCCCTGAACGAAGAGAATAAAGTACACAGTGGGGAAGCTTCGGATCAGTTCCATCACCTATTAGTAGGACGGTAAAAGGTTGCTCAAAATCTGATCGAGACAGCTGAATTATCAACGGCTTGACAGTTGCAGGGGATGAGGCAGGTGCCCGAAAGTGTTTGTGGAATTTAAACCTGGATCTTCTACCGGAGGAAGGGCGAGTGCTGCTCGTAGATACTGGAACCGGCTCGAGCAGTCAAGTCCACCCAGCCCATTAACGGTGTTTTGATTCCATGCCAAGTGCGTGGGGTCCCGGCTGCACATTTCGGGGCAAGGCCACACCCCACTGGACCCTCCACTGTGCTCTCTTCCTTTCCATCTTCTCAGCCATCGTGCCCTTGTCCGCTCTCTGAAATAGTGGGCAGAGAACAGAGAGAACATTGAGGATGAAGCGACCTGGGTTTGAATGTTCCTCCTCCTTTTCTTGCGTGTGAGTCTGGAAAAGTCTTTTGAGCTCTCTGAAATTCTATTTCTTCCTGCATAAATGACAGGAAATGGAGTAAGCGATTTTAAGAATTTAAATCGTACCATCTCCCTCTCCTCTCCCTGTCTACGTTCACCTCTCCCAGTCGCCCTCCACTCTAGGGAAGCTCAAAGGACACGAGGAGAGGGCTAGGCCCGGTGCACCCAGATTTGCAAGCATGTGGGCAGAGAGGACACGGAATCTGGATTCCCCCACAGGGTTCTCCTGGTAGATACAGGGTCAAGACTCTCAGGGGTGCTTGGGGATTCTAAGAGCCCAAGTGTCTCCAGCACATAAAACTCGGTTAGCATTCTGCTCTGGAGGCGACCTCCAACCCAGACTGGCCTCCTGGAGATGCCCACACGGTGAGCCAGGATTCACGCTTCCTCCAGGATTCACGCACCCTCTCTGGGGTGCCGTGTTCCCTGCTACGCCTTACCAAGGAAAAGGAGTGAGCAACGCCGGAGAATAGGATTTGCAAATAGGGAGGGAAGAAGGAGATCTAGGGAAAGTGGAAAGACAGAAAAGAAAGGAATACAGAAGACAGAGAGAGAGAGAGAGAGAGAGGGAGGGAGGGAGCAGGCACCAGGGAAAGATGTAGAGCTAGCAAGAAGAAAGAAAAGGGAGGCAGGAGGGAGACAGAGAGACAAAGAGATGTAGGAAATATGCCACCGGAGACAGGAGAAAATCAGGACACAGGGAAATGCTTAAACTATGCACGGTTTGAATCCCTGTGCTTGGCCCTTTTGAAAACCTGAATTTATAATGTGCACCAAATTAAACTGGAACTTATTCCATTTACAAGAAAGACAACACAAGACACTGTATCTATCACCATACTTCCCTCACCTGGGCCCTGCACTCTCTCTGCAGGGAAGACTATTACTTCCAGCCATCACAGGAGGGTCTTGGACAAGATCATCTCCTTGAAGCTACTTGAAAGTGTAGCCCAGACCCAGGCTCGTCTGAGGCCAGAGTGCAGGGCCAGACCACTCACCAGCTCGAGCTGTCCATCTCCAAGTTCAAGCCGGGTCTCACCCAAAGGATCTCACACACACAAGCTGAACTCCAAAGCATGGAAGTCACTTAGAACTTGGGAGGGAACACAGTTCTCCATCCACAGCAAACATGCAATTGACTTGGGGGCTAGACCCCAAATTCACTAGAAATATATATTCTGTAGGCCAGAAAAGAAAGAAACGTTTTCTGGAAAATCCCACCCCCAAAAGGCAGATAGGACCGCAACGCTTACAATCAATGTATTTATTGTGGTAATTAACAAGAAGAAACCTCACTAAAGTGGAGTAGGGGGACAGAAGGAGGAGCCATACCACCCAACATCAATCACAGGAACAGGTGTCAATGACAGACCCAGCAGAAGAACGGCCAACAGAAAAGGATCATCAATTACAGGCCACAAGAGGGAAAGAAATACACTGCATCTCCCACAAGAAATAGATCACCCCTGCAGCTCAGTCGGTGAGAAACCTCATCACCCTCAACTCTTGCTTCTCTCCAACGGACTCTTTCTCAAACAATCTCTCCCAACTTCCTCTTTCTTTTCCATAAAATAATGTTTCCTTCTTCTCTGAGTTGGACTTGCCGAAGGTCTTGTCTCAGCTCGTGCGACCCAGATTGCAGTTGTCTGCTATTCGCAAATGAATCTGTCTTTTGCCACTAACATAACTGGCAGTTTTGTTTTCAAGGCTAACATTGTCAATTCCTATATTCGTCATGTGACCCCCAATACACAAATAGCCCTGGGGACTATACGATATGAAATCAGGACAAGCCTCTGTCCTCCGGGAGCTTACCATGCAGTGAAAGACTTAACCTCTGTGCTTAACTGTATCTCAAAGAAGATGTGAGGAAGGGAAAGTGCCAGCAACCCACACCATCTGGCTAACAACATACGCTTTAGTGCTCGTCTGATCTCTCTCGCAGACCGGCTCGGGGGGCGAACCAACTTTGCAAATCGTCAGTTTTCGCGTGTCTGAAACCGCGCAAATGAAGAGCCTCGCCGCCCAGTTGCCTTGCAGCGTCAACGTGACCCATCACTGTCCCCGGCTGCCCGTGAGTCGATTTATTATCAGGTACCCAGTAAATGCACGTGCCCCAGTTCCTTTCCCAACAAGGAATTTTTTTTTCTTCCAGTTTTGAGTTGATGCTATTTTTTTTTTAATCGGCGGTTTTTGTTTTTTTCTCCTATTCTTAACAAGTTTAATAAAAGGGACAGTGAGCTGGAAAGGGAAAACACGACAAAATGTGAAGAATTCTGAAAATACATCTTTCCAAATTGTGCAGCTCGGTGCTTGGCAAGATGACAAGGGCCCTTACAACCCAGTGCAAACACACTGCTGCAGAGCCACGCAGCTTGCGCGTGCAATATATGTATGTTACGTGCCAAGTGCTAAGCAAGTGCTTTTAAACAAACAACAAATACGAGAAGCTCCTCGGAGGATCAGGCCAAGTGAGTGTGAGGGATCTCTGGATTCGGGTGTGGACGCGCACTCATCTCCTTCCCGCCCACGAGGCAGCGCCGAGCCCGGGACCCCCAGCACAGCGTCCCCTGTGCTTCCGGCCGCTCCGCAGGCTGGTGTCCAGGGTCCCCTGGAGTCACACGTGGCGTGCACGCCGTCAGGAAGACGCAGCTCGACTTCCGGTGTTCGGCTCCGGGGCTGTCGGACCCCGGGCAGCACCTTTCGGTGCACCCCCCCCCCCCCATCAATTTCATAAACTGAGTAATTCCGCTCGCCGCGTGGCAAACCCACCAGCTCACGCCGAAAGCGACTTGAAATGGAACGGGCCATAAAAACCCCCTTCTTCTATGCCGAATGCTTGATGCCATCGTTAAAAAAGAGAGGGGATGACAAAGTGAAAGGGAAAACGCCGTGGTTCTTTTATGTGAAGATTACATTTAAAAATAACCAACTAACCGTCTGCACTTTTCGGGGGCCTGACGTCTCGAAACGCATTTAGATTGATGCAGAGCGGGGCTGAGGTTCTCGTGCTGAGTAAACAGTCAAGTGTTCTTAATAGGAATTGCAGTTTCTCGACATCTGTTAGGGAAAAGGGAATGGAGAAACAACAATTTACAGCGAGATTGGTTTTGTTAAATGCATTTAAATTCCAAGATTAGTGGTGTTCTTTCTTTTTCAATTAGCATTTACTTGTAGAAAGGTTACAGCTGAAAGGGCTGGGGAGGAGATGGGGTGGGTTTCTCTCCCCACCGAGAGGGCACTTCCAAGCACAGTAAAGCGAAAATAGGAAGGGAGAGAAAAGACTGGAAAGAACTTCAAGCCGGTGCCAAATGCAGCCGGCTAATCGTGGAGGGGGAAGCATTCAAAAAATCAAGTAAAATAATAAGAAAACGAAGTCGAATTGGGATCTGATGCTCCTGTCCTCTGGGTAGAAAAAAAATATATATCAAAAATTGCTCCGAGGAGAGAGAGGGAGAGAGAGAGAGAGATGGATGTGTATTTTCCAAGCCGGTTACTAAGTGAAATTTGCGTTACTTCCCAAATCTATGCCGCGGCTCTGTTTGAGTGTGTAAAGAGCTGTAACTAGCTCAATTTTTTTTTTTTTTGATAGAAACATAAACAGAGACGAAAAATGTAGGGAATGTTTCACCTGTTTTACTGCCATTAAATAAACCTCATCTGCTACCAAGCTGTTTTGGGTGACATTTGTTAAATAAATACATTTTGCGGGAGACTGGAACACGAAAGTTACAGACATGCCGCTCTGTTCTCAGATCAACTCTGTTTGCTTCTCGGCACCCCTACCCGGGCCCCCCGGGGCGGGGGCAGCGCGAGGCACTGGATTCAGATTGATGTGCTCACATAGGTCGCTCAGGTCTGAATTTACACGGTGACAACCGGGGCCCCCAGGGGCGTGTTGCTCTTGTAAAGGTCCCTTCAGCTAGGTGTCCCTCTGCCTCCGCCCCCATCCCTCCCCTCCTTCCCTCCCTCCCCTCTTTAAAACGTCCTCGTGCGCGCTGCTAGTTTTCCTTTTAATTCGCGACGAAGTATTGCTTTTGCACCGCTAGGCGGATTCCCCTTTTAAATCGATCAGTGTATATTTTGGGCATGTCCGCCACCTTTCAAACGCTGTTAGGTCTTTGTGATGATTGAAAAATATGTGTATTGAGTATTTGCTTAATGTAAAGCCAGTTGTACCACTTCTAGTTTAAAAAAATTAGAAAGCCTAATAAATAAGAAATGATTGTCTACTAAGTGTTCTCCGTAGTCTCTCTGGATACCCTCCGAGGCAAGATGGCTGACCGTTTGCTGATTTCCTAGGTAGGGTCGCTGCAATTTCACAGCCATCACAATTGGAAAAAGCGACAGAGACGATGTGCCCAACAGAGAACTGTTGGTGCTTTGGCCAGACAGCGGAGGAAGGTTTTCCCAGCCCCCAGCAGACAGAGAACGCTCCTGATGGCAACTACAGAAGTACACAGTTCTAGAGCGTTCCGCAACCAGACTGTGGGCACAGCATGCTCCATGGGCAAGGTTCCTCCGGCTTTTCAGCTTGCTGCCTCTGAGAAATTTCATACGCTGATTCTTTTCAATTATCTGTCAATTTTCAAAATGCAAATAGAAACATGAATGGCATCACTTGGGTACACACCAAAGGATTTCTTCCAGGCACCCAGACCATAAGTGAATGCAGTTCGATATGTTCTCTTCCCTTTTTTTAAGTGGAGTTAATATCACTGTGTAGCTTTTGGTCAGCTTCCAGGAACCCAGTGTGTGGAGAGGCAGAATTCTATTTTAGAAGTACAAGTTGGTTTGAAAAATGTGAACTCAGCCCAACTATTTCTTTGTTTCATCTTTCTTGCTAGACATATTTCATTTTTCTACAAAAAACATTTCTTCATCTATACACACGCGCGCGCGCGCGCACACACACACACACACACACACACTTTTGGCCAAATTAGGATTACTGCTGAGAATGTTTTTAATTCTTTTCCATGCTTATGATACAAAAATCTATAAAGCAAAAAGAAAAGTGGCCTGTAAACCCCAAGACAAGATGATACCCGATAATAAACATTTTGGCACAATGTCTTTTCATCATCCTGTCCGCATATACATTTTATAGAGCTGCGTTCACTGCATTTTGCCCTTAACCTCATCAATAAACATTGTCGTATATCATTAAAATGTATTTATTCACATAACTTAATGATATGTATATATACTATTTTAGCTAATTATTCACCTATTTGGGGGCATATTGTAGTTTCCTCCTTTTTTGTATTTTCATGATTACAGTAATGCTTCAATAAACCAATTCATGGAAAATACCTATGTATGTTGGATTATTTTCTGAGAATGGATTTCTGGAAACAGAACGACTGGGCCAAAGGGTACCAGCGTATTTAATGTTCCTGACGCATATTGGCAAATTGCCTTTCCTAAAAATTATACCAATTTACCCTCTTGCAACTAATATATAAGAGGGCGTGTTCACAGCATCACCTCTATTCCAAGACATTTTTTTCAAGTCTCTGCAAATCGAGAAATGAAAACCAGGATGGTAACTTTTGCCTGGCATAATTTTTTAAAACATACACCAAGGAACAGATTCATTTTTAAAAATATTTCACTCCATCAAGAAATGTAAAAGCTTGCATCCAGGCTGTTTCCGGACCAATAAGGGCTATCGCCCCACGAGGCTTCCTCGTACATAGTAGATGGCGTTGTTAGAAGACCTATTGCGTTTTGCGCGCTGCTGGAGAGGTGTACTGAGTCCAGGAAATATTTCATGGAAACGGGGATGACTCTACTTTTTCGCATGCAATTGGAGGCAGCTCGCACTAGGTTGTAAGCACGATTGAATGAGGGCATGGTTACGCGTGGGGTTTTGATGACTTCATTTGACCAGGCTCGGTGCTCTGCCAGAGGGGGAAGCTGGATGGTGCCCTCGGTATTTGGGCAGACACTCTAGGTTAAAAGATGAAAACAAGAGATGTTCGAGAACTGGGTTTAAAACAGTCTTTTTGGGATTTAGCCAGAAGAGAATACTCAGGCAGCCTGGAGAGGATTGCAAGAGGCAAAGAAAACACCAAGTCTGGAAAACAAAGGGAAAAGCTTCTCAGGCCCGGGGACCTGCCAAAGACCGCCCTGAGGTCATGGAAAAGCACCTTTGTATTCTGCTTTGAAGGGTCAGCAAGGAAATCTTGGTCCACAAATGTTGCTTCTGTTTAAATGTGCATTATTAATGCCCCCAGGCTGCTGTATCTTCCGAGTTCATGAAGTCCGTCTCATTTTTTGATGTTTTCTGCCAGACATTCAAGTTCCCCGAAGAGTCCGCGAACAACCCATCCTGAAGGATCTCAAAATAGCTCTAATAACTGAAGGTGGAATTTGGGGGAGGGGGGAGGGGAGCGAGCAATCACTCTGAGCGATTTCAACATACAAATTAGCGCCCGTTTATTTGGCCCTAACCATGCACACCCCATCAGCGATCGCCAGCCGTGGAGAACAGGTGTACCTTCGCCAACTGAGCACTCAAACCCAAAAAGGATAAAAAGAAAAAGAAAAAAAAAAGATCACAAGAAAGAAGTGCAGGTACCACTAACTCAAAGAAGCCTGCCCCCCTCCCCAAATCCTCAATTCCCTTCACTGTGGGGTTTGTGCAACCTGAGCGTACCCTCTGAGATCACGACACGTTTCATTGTAAGAATATTCCTCCCAGTGATCCGACCCGCTTAATGAAGTGTTCCCTAAATGAAATCTACCCTTTCTGAAAGGTTACTCCCCAAACAAAATGAACAGGAAAATGCCTCCAGTCCGTATAAATGTCACCCAGCCCTCCGGTAAATCTGTTTTAATCACTACTTTTGAGGAAGCTGCCCAGTCGAATGGGAGAGAAACTCAATTACTCTGTATACCAAGACAACCGCCAGAGGGGGGTCACAAACAGGGCCTTGTCAGAGGAGCCGTCCTCTGGAAAGACACAAGACGTGCTTCGTTCTGCACACGGTTTGCCTTTCTCCTTTCTCCGGTGAGAGCACTGCCTTCCACCAGGGAAAAGAGGGAAGAAAATTGTTGTCAACGGAGGGCTCACTCCCCGTGCAACGTCCCACGAATCCCTCACCACAAGATTTAAAGAGCTCCTTTCCCTTCTCTTTCTAGACACGAAGGCGGGGTCCCCGAGGGGTGCGATCCACTTCAAGGTCACCAGGCCAGGAAGAGGAGAGAGGAGCCTTGCGCCCAGTTCTGTACAATTCCAAAGGCTTTGCTCTGGCTAAGAGGTACCCGCTCTGTGCACTGCGCCACACACACACACACACACACACACACCCCACCAGCTTTCTAAGCCCATTTAAAAGAAATAGTCAGTGTGGGAGGATGAATCAGTCAAATTACTCTTAATAGCAGAGTCGGGCAAAACCTGATTCCCTGACACTGAGAAGCAAGTTCTTCTGCAGAATTCCTGGGGTCTGGGGGATGCCAATGAACCAACAGACGTGGAAGGCGGGCTGAACCCAGGACGACGTCTTGCTGGCCCCAAACCAACATTTCGAGGTCACCCAAATGGGATGATAGGTGACCCCGCTAAGGAAGTTCGGGTGGCAGATGACAAACAGCAGGTACCTCTTCACGCCGATTCCAAGCAAGCGTGTGCCTTGAACTGGGTTTCAGCAAAGGCGTTCATATGCTTTGCAAAGCTAATGTGCAGAGGCAGGCCCCCACTGCTTATGTTTTTGGGAATTAAGTTGCATGACTGTGCCTTGCTCTCTAAAATGTGTAAATGTGTAAATTATGCTAAAACAGATTGCCAATGCAAGTTGAAGAAATGAAAAGTATGGTGCAGTCTCACGGCGAGGGTGCAGGGGTGTGGCTTGCCGCCTGATGTGAAAGACAGCCTCCAAACTCTCTGTTCTTGGGGGCTCTGGAAGGGATTATTAGAAGGGAGTAGTGAAAGGCAATGTAGCTTGATGGCTTTTTCTAGGACCCAGCGTCTGATACAGGATCTCTTTTCCTGGCCCAAAAGATGTTATGGGAATCAGACGTGTTATATAAGCCCTACTTCCAAGGCTTATAGAATGTCCCCAGTTCACCATATCCTAATAGAAATATCACAGTCACATGCCAAGTCTTGAGCCCTGAATGTGCTCCAGAATATGAAGATAAGGAGGAGCGCCTGGATGGCTCAGTCGCTTGAGCGTCTGACTTCAGCTCAGCTCATGGTCTCACAGTTCGTGGGTTGGAACCCCGCGACGGGCTCTGTGCTGACGGCTCAGAAGCCTGGAACCTGGTTTGGATTCTGTATCTCTCTCTCTCTCTCTCTCTCTCTCTCTCTCCATCTCTGCTCATGCTCTGCCTCTCTCTGTCTCTCAAAAATAAGTAAATTTTTTTAAAAAAAAATTAAAAAAGAAACGAATATAAAGGTAAGGAAATGTCCCCACCACATCATTAACTCCAGTGGTGTGTGCGCGTGTGCGCGTGCGTGTGCGTGTGTGTGTGTGCTCACCTGCTACTGTGAATGTTGCCTCAGCTATTGTGATGAGACCAAACCCATCTGTGAAAATGCCATGATGCCATAGATACCCATTCCTTCAAGGAAATGAAGGAAAACTCCCACCCCACCCCACCCCCAAATGTTTCATAGGTTAAGAAGGGAATGCCAATCATTTCTGTAGCCTGAGACTCTCATGAAATGAAAAATGATATGAAACTTGTGCGGGGGCTAATTATGACTTTGTGCATTTCAAAACGAAAGGCCTTGCCTGCGACTGATGGGTTATATTGCTAAAAGATACCCACAGTCCAGTCCTTTCATTAGGAAACTAAAAACACCAGTGACTTCCTAAGATCATGCAAACGCCTCAAGAATTAGCTATGGCTCTAGTTTTAAATGAAATGGATAATCAACATTGCAAATTTCCCTAAAGGTCACGAGTTGCACAATGAAAAGGAAGAAATTCAGACAACTATATTTATAGGTGGATCCTTACAGCTTAGTCAAGAAGCAGAAACATGATTCTGTAGAAACCTGTTGGCGAGGCAACTTGCGGCAAGTTTAATTGGCGAGGAGGTCTGGACTCGGCATGCTGAAAATAGTGATGTCTAATAGTGCGCAAAGGTTTCAACTGGCGTTAGGGAAGCTTCCAGACTTGCGGCGTTCATTCCTTTGTTTCTCTCTCCCTTCTTTTGCTACTCTTGCCTCTCACTTCCTTCCATCTGCTGTCACGAGAAAGAGGCAAGATGCTGGAGGTGACAATTGTGAATTGACAGTGTCCTGAAGATTTATTCCTCTCCCAGTCTAATATGGAGCACTGTTTGCATTATGAAGTATAATAATGGGTTCATGAACTTAACCTATACTTCTGGTTAAATTCACACAAGAGATGTGCCCTACAGAGAAGAGGGACAGGTATGTTTGCATCAGTCACTTTGGATCTTGCGTGATAATGGAGACTTGAGGCAAAATGTCCCATTGATTTCTCCGAGACCTCATACCAAGCAAGGACAGGTATTCCAATGTTTATATCATGAAAACAGCGTTTCCTGCTTACGCCCAAGATTCCCGGGTTTGTGCAAGAATTCTGCTAGCTGAGCTAGAGGGGCACCAGGGCAAGCCCATAAGGAAGACCGGTACATCTGGTCTACCACCCTGTATTATCCTTCCCTATCTTAGATAGTGATGTGTAACCAATGGTTAGTGATGATTCAAGGTACTGAAAATTATCTAGAAATCTTCCTAGAATCTCCAAGAGAATTTGATCTTAAGCTATCATCACTTACAAAGAAATATAATTACTATATGAAACACTTTGTCTCCACATCTGTTGAGCAGTTACCCTGTGCATCTCTTGAGATCAAAGAGTATACTTTTTTTTAATCTTTAAAAAAATTTTTTTTAATGTTTATTTATTTTTGAGAGAGACAGAGACAGAATGTGAGTGGGTTAGTGGCAGAGAGAGAAGGAGACACAGAATCCGAAGCAGGCTCCAGGCTCCGAGCCGTCAGCACAGAGCCCAATGCAGGGCTCCAACCCACAGAGCCGTGAGATCATGACCTGAGCCGAAGTCAGACGCTCAACCGACTGAGCTATCCAGGCACCACCCCTCAAAGAGTATACTTTTTAATCTTTAAAACTTTTAAATCTTTAAATCTGTAAAATCCTATCTTTAAAACTTTTAAACGTTTTTATATTGGCATCACCTTGCACACTGCCTATCATTCATAGGCATCTAACAAATATTAGGTAAATCAATCAATCAAACAGAACGAGACTTGCTTTTATAGAACTCAAAGATTTGGACCTCTCATCGTTTGAAACAGTCCTCTGCTATGTTCCTGTTTATTTTCTCAAATGATTTTTGTATCTGCACATCCGCATATGGTTGAGTTCATTCAACCTTTCAATTTAAATATCCAAATTAAATCTCCCAGGACTATCATGAAAATTAATATATTTATTGAGAAGTTATGCCCTGCAAATTATCGTAGGATTTTATTTGGATTGAAGGCAGATAACTATAAATAACTACGGGAAATCATTTTATTAAGCTCCGGAGCACATACCGCGTGGCAGATGTCATCCTGGGCATTTTCCTATATATCATTTAATCAGTCCTAGCTACGCATGTAATGTCAACCTTGTTCTACCTCCCGACGTCTACTCCAGAATGAAGGGCCACATCCAAGGTCATTCACATACTGATGGAACTAGAATTTGATTCCATGTGTGTCGTTCTTTGCGACCACATATCAATATAAAAAATGAAATATCATTTTAAAAATAACTCAAGATTCATGAGGATCCATCACGAGTGTACCGTATTTACTCAGCCGCTCATCAAAGAATACCATTTATCAAGAAACGACTTCACAAGAACTTTAACAATTTAGCTTCCCGGGTGATTGATTTCGGAGTTGACTCTCATTAGATTCTTGCAGGCTATGTTTAGCAAAATGGATTATGTAACCCATTTTTTTTTGAACTGAATTTTTATTATCAAATATATTTTCCAGTCAACTAGTCATGATTGAACTTTTTGATGGCTCCAACTTCAAAACTACATCTTACATAATTCTGAAATCCGGCACTAAAAATATGTCGAGAAACATAAATTAGCATTTCTAGAGGGAAGAATGAGGTGTATGATTCACGTGTGCTCTGGAAGACAGTGAAGCGTATCATTGCTCTGACACTTACCAGCGTGGGCTTGCAAAGTCGGCTTATGCCTTTGAGCCTCAGTTTTCTCACCTGTAAGCTGGGGCTAGTAAAACACAGATCTTTCAAAGTTGCCGGCCAGATTGCCACGGGGCCACAAAGGAAGCGGCTGTGAAAAGGATCGGTGGAACTCCCCAGTGAATGCAAGCTCAGGACGGAGCTCGTGGTGCCTTGGGTCCAATCTGCTCTCTCCCTTGGCAAGAGCAGGTCAAATGTTGACCCGCGGGGCAGTCACCAGCGCTTGGTAAAGAACTGATGTGCACCCGGCAGTAATTTCGAAGGAGGTAATCTGGATAATGCTGCCACCACTGACACCATCCTCTGTTCGGGACTCACTGTTTTCGATTGTTGCGTCGTGTTCGCTGGTCTTCGCTCTCAACCGTACGAAGAAAGCTACAGAATCTTCGTTGAAAACTATTATAGTTATTAACATCATCCTACTTACCTTAGAGTGATTAAGATGATCATAATTATATTTTCATTCTGTCTTCTGTTTAAAACACAGTCTATGTGGGGGAGAGCCCCGGGATGATGCCTTTGCAACAGTCAGGAGTGTACCTTCCTAAGCCGGCACCCTTCCAGCCAGGGTAATTGCATTCTGCTCACCAAAAGCTCCCTGTCGTTTTCCCTGGAGAAGGTCTCCCTCATTTCCTGTTCAAAAAAACATCTGCCATGTCGCTACCCGGAGGTGGCTGTGTTTCAACACGGGTTGGAACAAGGTTTGGCTATTTCTGTGGCCAAGGAACCGGTTATAAAGCCAGAAGAGAGTATTCAGGCATTTTCTTTTGCCATTAAAAACAAAAACAAAAAAACTTCACAATAATACTTATCAGTAGATGCTGTAATTCAGGGGCGGTAGGGAGAGCGAAGCAAGGCTTTATTTTTGCATGCGTTTTAAAAGTTAACAACAACAACCAAAAAAAAGCTCATCATTACATAAGATCATGTACCTCCAGCTGCCACATCTCCAATCGGGGAGCGAACAGTCTCCTTTATTTTAATTGTTCATAGTTAGAGATGACCTCTTGTACCTCCTAATTAATTACCGAGCTTCTTATAAGATTCTCTAGTTGAGAACTGAAGTTGGTATAAAATCTAGACCTCGTTCTGAACTGCGATCTCGCAGATGTATTTTTCCATAAGAACACGATTCTGTTTACATGATGTTTAGTGAAAGGGACGATGGAGATGTTTGTGGCTTCACGTGGGCCTCCCATAAAACCCCATGCCTAAGATGAAACATGAAACCCGCTTTGTAATCCATCCAAGACTCCTACCCAGAGTCCATACGTTTCATATGTATGTAATCAACTTTTATGGGTTCTTGAATTACATTCTGCAAGCCCAGAGCTCCCCTTTGCCAATTTGAACACAATAACAGAGCTTGGAAGTGTCATTAATAAAAGGCCGTGTGGCTTGAGCACAGGGAAGCATTTATAGAAACCCTTGCTTGTACCAAGGTTTCTTTTGGTGGAAGCGAAGCTTTAGGAACAAAAAAGAACTTCACAGAAAAATAAGTCACCAGAATTAGAGCCTCGTTAGATGGAAGTGAACAAGCGTTCATTCTTTCTCTCTCTACTTTGCAAACTGCCTCCTGTCTGAAAGGCATAGTCGAAACACCCATGACGTGGGTCTGGCCCTAAGGAACTCACACGAGGTGAATCAGCCCCAGAAGTCAAGAGACTGTGCAGTGTTATCATATGAGAGAAAAGCACGTGACCGCAGAGGAATACTTCTGGAAGCAGCTGAAGACATCGCGGTCTAAGACCAGAAAATTGCCATTCACCTTGGCATGCTCAGGAACTCTGTCAGGTTGAAGGAGGCGACTCATCCCCTATACCTAGACTCATACTAACCAAGCTCAAAAAGCTAGATGTATAGCTACCACAAGGCTAAAACAGACTCTGTTTCAATGAGAGATTGACCTGACAGGGACACAATCCTCCTGCTGGCCAAACTATTTCTTCTCCATAGGCAGCCATCCCAAGAAAAGTCACTGACGCTCAAAGGTTGCTCAGTGAACGTGGCTGTCGGGTCCCAGGCAGTGAGCGGGTGGTTCTGACATCTGGCGAGGATGTCACATCTGTATCACCACCAGGAAAAACTCTGGGCCGAGGACTGCTTTTGCCGCGACAGTTCGTATGGGCACTTCTGGGTCTAGCTGGCTGACTTCCCAGTTCTGTGTCCCAGGCTGCTCACCTGTCAGCTCACCACGGAAGTTTGTTGTTGTTGTTGTTGTTGTTGTTGTTGTTGTTTTGGTTTGTTTTTTTTTTTTCCTGATAAACATTACAAAGGCTTCCAGGAACCCACTTGCTAAATGATAACCTCATTCCAGCCCAAACTCTTAGACATTATTGCTGACTCATTGATTGGATCGGAGCTGTATCCAGGCTCCCGGGGACATTTACCGTTTTGCTGAGCCTGTGCCCGCAGACAGCTGACCCACCCATCGTATGTGGATGTGATGATTTTTAATTCTCAGAGGCAAATATTGATCCCGGGATTAGGGAGCACTGTGATCGCCGGGAAAAAAAAAATACCTAAATTTCTGTGCAACCCAAACCTCACTGATGATACACAACGAGCCCACACACACCCTTATGGCCCTTCGTTGGGTCCCATTGGGCCTGGTTCTTCCTTCTTGGTCCTGTGCGTGGAATTCCTGGGTCGTTCACGTCTCCCGGCCTCTCTTCCACCTGTGACAGTTCCATTGCATGGTCCTTTCCCCACGTATTTCTTGCATCTGCCTCTTCCTGATCGTTCCCACTGCTGTCCTTATGAATCGGTTCCTGGCGACTTCCAGACTGACCTTGTGCAAACGCTCTATGGCTGCCGTCAAACAGCTTCGTCAAATCGCTTCCCCATGCGCGCCTCTGCGTCGCACCCCGAACCCGCAGTGGGGATGCAGTCCTCGGGCCACTCGAAGACGGCACGCTGTGATCACTAGCTGCATGTGGCCGATAGAGACCATCCATCATCCGGTGTCCGAGGATCAGGACTCTACGCCCACGTTTACCTGTTAGGAGCTTGATAAATGGCTTGATAAAGTTCAATGCTCTGAACTTCTTTAACGCTAAGCTGGAAACACCAGTCCCTCTCTCCGAGGGCGGTGGAGAGAATCTCCAGAAAGAGAATCCCAAGAGGAGCACGACAGCTCCGCCCCTGGACTACCTCTTCCGGTTTTCCATCGCTCACTTCCCGGCTTGCACCCCATTTCTAGGGCAGCCCGGGGCCAGCCGTCCCTCCCTTCCTGTGGGAACATCTCAGAATCCAGACCTGTCGCCAGCCCCCTCTCACCGTCTCTCCTGTGTTTAGATGAACTGGAGTGAATCCCGTGCCTTTCAGAAGGATCAGAAAAAGCGAAACCACGTTAGTGGAGGAGATTAATGACGAACCATCGCAGCTCTAACATTCTAGAGAAATCTGGCTTTTGTCCCGTCGGCAATGGGGACCCTGTAAAGTCTGAGTGATGATCAATATATTACGCGACCTTCAGGGGATTATCTGTGCCTTAAAAATGGAGGTACAAAGGACCATAAATAAACTCAAGAGACATGGACAGCTCTGACAATTGGCCTGGGTGTGCTAGACAGACATTGCTGGTCCAGGACACTACCCACCGCTGCTCAAATCCTCCAGCCGGACCCCGACTGTAACTAAGATTAAAATGGGTGACAGTTGGGGCACCTGAGTGGCTCAGTTGGCTGAGGGTCTGGCTCTTGACTTCAGTTCAGATCCTGATCCCAGGGTCATGGGATCGAGCCCCATGTTGGGCTCCACACTGAGTGAAGCGTCTGCTTAAGATGCTTTCTCCTTCTCCCTCTGCCCCCTCCCCCCCCAGATAAAATTAAAATTAAATTAAAAAAATCATGAGAGGGGCACCCGGGAGGCTCAGTCAGTTAAGCGTCTGACGTCAGCTCAGGTCACGATCTCACAGTTCATGGGTTCAAGCCCCACATCCGGCTCTGCGCTGACAGAGATTCAGCACCTGCCTCAGATTCTGTGTCTTCCTCACTCTCTGCCCCTCCCCCACGCGCACTTTCTGTCTCTGTCTCTCTCAAAAATAAACATTAAAAAAATTAAAAAATGAATGAAAGTTAAGTTCTTTTCCACCCCCCCCCCCACTTCTATTTTTTCCTCCTCCTTCCCTTCTTTGCATTTGCCAGGGCTTTGCTATTTACAGAGAAATTTATTCACAGCTGTCATTTTTATTTGTTTTTCGCTCTTTGAAGTAGATTGGACAGGTGTGATCCTCCTAACTTATAGACTATGAAATCAAAGTTAAGATAAGTCTAGTAACTTGTCTGGGGTCATGCGGCTAGTAAATGGAGAGCTATGAAATGGACTACGGTCCTCTGACCCTGAGACCCATCGTCTTTCTTCAATAGAAGTGTTTTTTTCTCGCCTTGCACTCAGCTGTTCACAAACATTCCAAATGTTAAGCGTTCTTCAAATGACAAGTTTCGAGCAAAACCCCCAAACATTGAAAGAAAATAAAGCAATGTTGGATTTAATTGATTTAATAGGCATAGTAGTGTCGTTCTATGTGGCTCACAAACTAATTTTGTCTTCCTTTCCAAAGGAAGATACAGAAACCCCTTTTCTTCTGGAACAATTCTCGAATTCCCAATAGTTCATACCCATGACTTCCATATATTTGTATGGCAGGGAACACAGAGAGTCCCTCTTAAATATTCTGGCTTGAAGACTTAACATCAGCCTTCTTTCCAAGATGGCGTCTCAGCTGGAAATAGACATGAGGTAGAATGATCTTCTTCGGGACAAGTACTATGCATTTACTACATGAAGAGCCTTTTCATGACCTTTCCCCATGGTCACACCACGTCTGGCTTTCATTCTGAAGAGTGATTTTCCATCCGTGCTAAGGATAGTTCATTGAGAATGTATGATGTTCCTCATTACTCTTTACGCTGGGGTTCTCTGAGACTTCCACTGGAACCTATGCCTGGAATCCAAAGAAGACTCACCATGCTTTCTCATCTGAATGGCAAAAAGTGTTGGGGGAAATGGAGAGGAAGAAAGATTATCAAACCTTTGGGGCAAACCTCACACGAAGCAGGATTTTTTCGTCAACGTGGCCCCAAATGTCTTATGGTCCCTTCATTTCCAAGATGGGGAAACAATTTAAGCGACAAGCAATTTGCATCAAGTCATGAGGCGAGTCAGTGACAGTTGGGGAACCTCCATTCCTGTATGCTATTCCTCAGGTCCAGAGGTCCCAGATGGCTCTCCCACATGTGGTCTTGTTATTTCTAGTGGGTGATGGTCATGTGCCCCTAAAATACTCTTACCCTCCTAGTTCCCTCTTCCTAAAACGTTCTTTCCCATTTATGTGGCTTACTCTCTTTGGTCAGGTCAATGCTCAAATGCCACCTGCGTGGCACCTTCCCCGATCATATTTTTTTAGAAAGTGTCTCTCTTCGCTCACCGTCTCCCCACCTACCCTGTTCTACACTTCTTTGTAGACCCTTTCAACACCTGAAGATGGGTTCCAAACTTGCTTGCTACTTCTTGCCTCTATCCATAAGTAAACGTCACAGCAGGAAAGGTTTTTACATAAAGTAGGTCCTCAGTATTTGACCAGCGAGGGTTGTGTGTTTGGGTGGTTGGATGGAGGGCTTCATGTTGCGACATTGCAAGAATCGCACAATCTTATTCAACTCGTGCAAGGCACTTAAAAACAGGAAGACTCTCTTTGATTTGGTTTGGTTTCCCCACAACATTCCCGCAGAGCAGGTACTTAAAAATAATTATCAGGGTGAGTCTGGGTGACTCAGTTGGTTAAGGGTCCACCTCTTGATTTCAGCTCGGGTCATGATCTCATGGTTCCCGAGTTCCAGCCCCGCATCGGGCTCCACGCTGACAGTGCTGAGCCTGCTTAGGATTCTCTCTCTCTCTCTCTCTCCCTCTCCTCCTGCCCTCCTCTCACACTCTCTCTCAAAACAAATAACTTTTATTAAAATAATAATAACTATCTATGTCTGGTAAGAGGAGCTTTGGGCTTCCAGCCACATGTCTTGCTGAGTCTCACCACGGCCCCTCTGGAAGCTCAGCTACCTTGCAAGAGCCAGATTATCTTGGCGCCAGCAACCGTGGTTCTCCGAAGGCCGAGGCCCCTCCGAACTGCCCTGAGGATTTGCTCTGATGTCTCTTAATGGGCAAGGGAATGTTATTCTGCTGGTGATAGCGAGTAGGTACAAAGAGGAGCCAAAAGCCAAATTAGTGACGCAGACACAGCAACTGGAAGGGTGAGTGTGAAGTCAGACGGGTGGTCCTTGAAAAGCCAGTGGCCTGGCCGATTTTGGTGGACATGGAAGACAGTGGGGAGTGATTGGCTAATGGCTTCGGCTCTTCTGTTTTGTGCACGTCCCCATATGTACTTACTGGCAGGTAAATCGCCACAGCAGGTTGGTGAGCCGGCTCTGGAGTCGCAACAGATGCCAGAAGACCTTTCTTTTGCCCCCAGGTCTGCCTCGAGAGCTCCTGCCCCCTTCCTGAGTCTATTTCCCCACCTGCAAAGTGGCCTTACTCACTGTCGCGCCACCCGGAGGAGACATGCGGGGAACCAACCGTGGGCCAGCTTCCCAAGTACCTCCTAAGTCACAAAGTCCTACACAAACCCAGAGGCTCACTCCTCCGTCCCCAAATCTTACTAAATGGTGTCTTGCTTTGTTTGGTTTCGCCGTTCAGGACCAAATGTTTATCCTGATCCTGCATTCCGAGAGCTCACAGGAATTTTAAATTTAATTTGATTTCTCTGATTCTGGCTTTCCCTCGACTTCCCATTTCAAGAGCTAAACTAAAGGAAGATCTATTTCTCTTTGGTTTCAGGTTCTAACAACGGGATTTTTCCCCTCTCTTGCATTCTGATTGCAAGCACGGCCTAACAAAGCCGTATTTAAACGCAGGGAAATGTCACTTACATGTTAAAAAGCTCACAGAAGCAAGTCTGTCTCTGCTGAATCTTTGAAGACGCTGTTTAATAAAACCGAGAGATCTTTCTGACGCTGTCCGACAAAACCTCTGATAGATTTGTTCCGTGCCTATTTTTGACGATAGTGATAAAAAGGTGCGAGGTGGGGGGAAGGGGCAGGGTGCATCACAACAATAATTTTTCATTACGGCCAGATGCCCTCCAGCTCTGGTGCCACAGAGTCGATCCGCAAAGATTGGGTATTAATTATGAAGGTGCACTTCAATTTATCAGCAAAGGATATCAAACAGGCCAAACGCCACAGCCTCTCATATAATTTATCTCTTCCTTGTAGGGAGGCAGATAGCAACGATTTGCAAATTGCCTCCTCTGCAAAAAGAAGGGACAAAAACATACACACACAACACACAATTAAAAGCAGATAAGCATCAGGCGACGTGTCACATTTTCAGCAGAAAGCCAAAAGTGGAGGTCTTAATCTCCGGGGTTGGTTTGCTTCGAGTACTCACTGATACTTCCCTTGATGTGACTACTTAACTCCTATTAAAATTAATAGGGGTCAGGCTTGATCATCAAGGGAGAGAGGGCCTCCTGGCGCGTATAGGCTTCAAGTAATAAGGATTTGGTGATTACTATATTATTTGTCTGTTCATTTTCAGATTATCTTGTAAGTGTATGGTCTTTGTGATCTTTGGTCCAATTATAAAGAATAACATGTCGTGTAGTATCTATTTTTATTAAAGCAGCTTTCTTCTCTTAAGAACCATATAATTTGAGAGGGCATATTGACAGAATCTTAATGCAGTGAGCTCAAAACTTCTTCCCCAACCACCCCCCCCCCGCCCCCGAAAGAAATCGCGTTAGCTACTGTGTCTAACCTAGGCGTACTTTTATGGAAACCTTGGCCCAAAGATTTTAAGAGAATCGGTTCACAGAATACCCAACTTGCACACATCCCGGGCTGTGGAAGGAGAGGGATCCGTTTGTTCCAAAACGTGATCTGAACTCGGAGTCGAATGCAAAATCCACGGCAACGGTAGTTACCAAACTTTTGAGATGGAGTTTGTGCTTCTGTTCAATGGGTATGAAATCACCAGCCTCAACGTTGTGTATATATATATATATGTATATATATATATATATATATATATATATATATATATATATATAAAGGCCGTGTTTGTAAAAGTACCTGGAAGGAGGAGGCATGGCAGGCAGGACACATCACAGTCTCCGTTCTGTGCACAGATGAGGATCAGAAAGAACGGAAGAGTCGGAACCCATTTTCAATTTTTTTAAAGTATTGCCAGCTTTGAGTTTTGTGCACTAAAGAAACGACAACAACAAAAACAATGAACATAATAACATCGGCAGCATCATTTTGTAAGAGCAAGGGCATTTTAAAGATACAGTGGTACATAGGGCATTCCTTTGAAACAAAGAAAATACGATCCTGAAAATCATGCCGCACACCTCTTACTTTTCCAATTTTGCTGCAGACTGGGGAAAGCCACCTCTGAAATCACCTCTGATCTATAGGTAGTTATTTGGGAGCCTCTGTGATAAACCATCAGGACAGCTGAGTGTCATGAACAGCATCAGTGGCTCACAGAGAAAGTAGTGATTGAGGAAGAAATGGTGTGATCGAGCCTTTTAAAACTTTTTTCTGCAGATAAAAGAAAACGTTTGCAAGACCTGTACTTGATGAGTGGTTAATATCCAAAATATGTAAGGAACTCGTACAACTCAATAACCAAACAATTAATAACCCGATTAAAAAATAGAGGACCTGGGGTACCTGGGTGGCTCAGTCGGTTGAGTGTCCGACTTCAGCTCAGGTCATGATCTCACAGCTCTGTGAGTTCGAGCCCTGCATCGGGCTCTGTGCTGACGGCTCAGAGCCTGGATATTGCTTCGGATTCTGTGTCTCTCTCTCTCTCTGCCCCTAACCCACTCACATTCTATCTCTGTCTCTCTCAAAAATAAATAAACATTAAAAATTTTTTAAAAATAAATAAATAAAAATAGAAGACCTGAATAGATGTTTTTCCAAAGAAGACACACAAATGACTAACAGGTACATAAAAAGGTACTCACATCACTCATCATCAGGAAATGCAAATCACAACCACAAGAATACACTTATCATGATGAGCACTGAGTAATACATAGAATTGTTGAATCACTCTATTGTACACTTGAAACTAATATAACACTGTATGTTAACTATACCGAAATTAAATTTTTAAAAAAAAAGGTAGAAGAAAAAAGTCACATTGAGATATCACCTCATACCATGGCTAGTATCAAAAAGAGAAGAAATGTATAAATTCGTCCAATCACTATGTTGTATACCTGAAACTAATGTAATATTATAAGACAACTTTACTCAAATGGGGGGAGAGAGAGAGAGAGAAGAAGGAGAAGGAGAAGGGGAAGGGGAAGGAGAGGGAGAAGGAAAGGGAGAGGGAGAGGGAGAAGAAGAAATAAATGCTGGTGAGGATGTGGAGAAAAGGAAACCCTTGTACACCGTTAGGAATATAAATCGGTGCAGCCACTATGAAAAATGGAAGCTCCCCCCCAAAATTAAAAATAGAGCTACCATATGAGCCAACAATTTCACTTTTAAGTATACATCCAGAGAAAATGAAATCAGTATCTCAAAGAGATGTCTGCACCCCCGTGGGCATTGTAGCACTATTCACTATTGCTAAGCCATGAAAACAAACTAAATGCCTATTTATAAGAGAAAGAAGGAAATCGTGCCATTTGCAACAACATAGATGGGTCTTGAGGACCTTAGGTGAATAAAGCCAGAGAAAGACAAGTACTGTACGACCTCACTTACAGGTAGACTCTAAACACATCGAACTCATAGGAACAGAAAGTAGAATCGTGGTTGCCAGGGGCCGAAGGGTGAGGGAGATGGGGGGATATCGGTCAAATGGTACGGACTTTCAGTTATGGTGTGAGTAGCTTCTGGGAATCCAAGGGGCACCATGGTGACTGTAGTTAACATTACTGTATTGTCTTCTTAAAAACTGCTGTGAGGATAGAGCTTTAATGTTCTTATCATAACAACACCAACAACAAAATAGTTATTAAGTGAGGTAAAGGATGTGTTTACCTACCTTCTTATGGTAAACATTTTGCAAGATATGCATGTATCAAATCATCACACTGTATAACTTAAACTTACACAATACTATATGTCAACCTTATCTCAGTAAAACTGGTAAAAATATCATTGCAAAGTCTGAGGAAAAATCCAATCCCCAGATCCCTTCTAAAAAACGTTGTGCTGTATATATTGTTAAACAAGAGTATTCCTACTTACATTACTGAATATTCTGTCACTCTTTCTTCCCATACATGTCATTGTTTTTACTGCTTGAGCTGTCCTTAATAACTTTTTGTCTGCCTGAGTTGTCAGTTTCTGAGCAATTAAAAATCTCCCACTATAATTGAAGTGTTCTTTTATTATTATTATAGTTCTGCCATTATTTCTTTATATATTTTGAGAGTACGTTGGTAGGTGCATACAGGTTCAGAATTGTTGTATCTTCCTAAAGAATTCTTCTTGTTTCTGTATTAGCTAATGAAATTATTTTCCCTTAATGCTTTTTTCCTTAAAGTCTATGTTTTTCTGATGTTGATATTGCTATTCTGGCTTTCCTTTGCATTGTACATTTACTGTCTTTTTTTTTTTTTTTCAACGTTTATTTATTTTTGGGACAGAGAGAGTCAGAGCATGAACGGGGGAGGGGCAGAGAGAGAGGGAGACACAGAATCGGAAACAGGCTCCGGGCTCTGAACCATCAGTCCAGAGCCCGACGCGGGGCTCGAACTCACAGACCGCGAGATCGTGACCTGGCTGAAGTCGGACGCTTAACCGACTGCGCCACCCAGGCGCCCCTTTACTGTCTTTTTTTAAAAAAATGTTTTGGCTCCCAACATTTCTGTATCACTATCTTTATATGATAAATACAATATAAATGGAAATTATTTACTTATATGCTTAATTAGTTTCTTATTTTAAAATAATTGCAGGTTTATATGCTTTTGTAAGAAATCTTTTATATATTTAAAAAAATCAATGTTTATTTATTTTTGAGAGAGAGAGAGAGAGAGAGAGAGAGAGCACAAGCAGGGCAGGGGCAGAGAGAAAGGGACACACAGAATCTGAAGCAGGCTCCAGGCTCTGAGCTGTCAGCACAGAGCCAATGCGGGGCTTGAACCCATGAACTGGGGAATCATGACCTGAGCTGAAGTTGTAAACTTAACCGAGTGAGCCACCCAGGTGCCCCCTATTGTAGGGAATCTTAAAGGAATATCCTATGTACCCTTCACCCAGTTTCACCCAATGTGTACATCTTGCAAATCTGTAGTACAATGTCACAACTGGGATACTGAGAGTGGTACAGCCAGTATACACAGAGTGTTCCTGTCACCACAGGCTCTCTCATGTTAAACTTCTGTATCCACCCTTACCCCCTTCCTCTGCTACCACTCCTCAGCCCTTCACATCTATTCATCTGTTCTCCCTTTCTACCTATCACGGTTTAGCCATTTTCTCATTGCAGGACATCTGGGCAGTGCCCATTTTTGACTATTAGGAATAATACTGCTATAAATACTTGTGTACACATTTTTGTGTAAACCAAAGTCTTCCTTTCTCTGGGATGAACTGCCCATGTGTGCAATTGCTGGATCATAGGGTCATTGCATGTTCAGTTTTTAAGAAATTGCCAAACTGTTTTCCAAAGCAACTGTACCATTTTACATCCCACCCCCCTGAAATGTACGAGTGATCCAGTGTCTCCACATCCTCGTCACCATTTGGTGGTGTCACCGTCTTTTATTTTAGCTGTTCTGATAGGGGTGTGGTGATATTTCACTATGGCTTTGATCTGTATTTCCCTGATGGTTAATGATGCTGAAATCTTTGGATGTGCTTATCTGCTATATGTGTATCCTCGTTATTGAAAGGGCTCTTCGTGTCTTTGACCACTGTCCAATTGGGCTGTTTGTCTTTTTTTCTTAATAATATTACTGTTGAGCTTTGAGGGTTCTTTATATATTCCAGACAATAAACCTTTATCAGGTTTGCAAATACTTTTTCCCCCACTCTGTAGCTTGTCTTTTCATTCCCTTAGCAGTATCTTTTGCAGAACAAAAAGGTTTTGATTTTGATGAAGTCCTACTTATCAACTTTTCCTTTTATGGGTCTCATATTTTATGTTGAATTTACAATGTCCTTGTGTAGCCATAGATCCTGCTATTTTCACCATGTTTTTTATTCTAAAACTTCTATGGATTTACAAAGAAGCCTCTCATCCATTCTGAATTATTTTTTGTGTAAGTTACAAGACTTAGGTCAAGGGTTGTGTGGCTTTTGGCTGTTTGTTGTTTTGTTGTGATTTTTGGGGGGAGGGGTTGTTTGTTAGTTTTTGTCTTTTTTTTTTTTTTTTACCTTTCAACACCCAGTGGTGACAGAACCATTTGAATGCTTTTGCACTTTTGTTAAAAATCACTGGATATATTTGTGAGGGTCTGTTTCTGAACTCTCTATTCTGTTCCATGGACACTGATGTCTAGTCCTCTGCCAATACCACATGGTCTTTATTTTTTTATTTTTTTTTTTTAATGTTTATCTTTATTTTTGAGACAGAGAGAGAGCATGAGTGGGGGAGAGGCAGAGAAAGAGGGAGACACAGAATCGGAGGCAGGCTCTAGGCTCTGAGCTCTCAGCACAGAGCCCAACGTGGGGCTCGAACTCATCAAGTGCGAGATCGTGACCTGAGCTGACGTCGGACACTTAACCGACTGAGCCACCCAGGAGCCCCAATGCAACATGGTCTTGATCACGGCAGCTATGTATTAAGTCCTGAGATTGGGTGGAATGATCTTTCTCCCCTTATTCATTAAAAAAGTGGTTTTAGGGGTGTCTGGGTGGCTCAGTCAGTTAAATGTCTGACTTTGGCTTAAGTCATGATCTGATGGATTATGAGTTCGAGCCCCGCATTGGACTCCAGGCTATCAGCACAGAGCTCATTTTGATCCTCCGTCCCCACTCACCCTATCCCTCCCCAACTCATGCTCTCTCTCTCTCTCTCAAAAATAAATAAATATTTTTAAAAAATATTTTAGCTCTCCTAGTCGCTCTTCTTTTCCATATAAATTTTATAATAATCTTGTCCATATCTACCCAAAAGTCTTATTGGGATCTTTCTTGATAGAAATGACATTATACCAAAATAGCAATATGTGAATAATTGACGTCTTTACTATGTGAAGTCCTCCAGTCCATGAACGCAGTACATCTCTCCATTTATTTAAATTCCCTTTGATTTATCTGATCAGTGTGACACAGTCTTTAGCATACAAGTCCTATACATGTTTTATTAGTCTTGCACATACCTATTTTATATTTCTGAGGGATTATAAATGGCATTGCACTTCTAATTTTGGTGTCTATCTGTTCATTGCTAGTACATAGAAATAGAATTTTTTTTCTGTTTGTCTTATATCCTGTGACCTTACTGAACTCACTATTTCTAGAAATGTTTTATAGATTCCTTGAGATTTTCTACTTATTTTGCTGTCTTCGTTTCTAATCTCGCCACTCTCCTAATCCCCACATTATGCTCTTTACGTGTAACTCTTAAAAAGAGAATATAGTTGGAAAATATTTTTACTCCAATGTACATAGCTCCTATAGCTAGCAATTTCATTCATTTATATTTGTTATAATAATGATAAATTGAAATTTAATCCAATAATTTATGTTGTATTCACTATATGTATTTTTTTCTTTTTTCCTTGTATTTTTCCTTCTATATTCATTGGATTTCCCCTATTATTTTTTTTCTCTCTTCTTTGGTGTTTTTTTTTTTTCACTTTTAAAATACATATGTGACTTAACAAAGTCTAGTCAATGTGATTATTCTCTTGAATATTATAAGGTCTATAGAATAATTTCCTCTCCTGTCTTTCATGGTTCGGTTGCCTGATATTTTACAATTTTTTTTTTTTTTTAATTTCTAAACCTTTCCAAATCCAACCTTCCGAAAATACATTATTTACTCTAAATCCATATGTAAAATCAATCGTGTATAAATACTCAATCCATTTCTTTGCTTAGCATTGTTTTCATATCCTTCCCTTCCTGGATTTGAGTGTCTTTCTTACATGATTGTCTTCTGGAAATGCCCTTAACAGGAGTCCCTGACTAATAAGCTCTCTCGGACTGTGTTTGCCTGAAGGGTCTTACTTCACTCTTGAACCAGCATTTAGCTGAGTATCCATTGAGTTGAAGTTTGTGTTCTCAGGGTTCTGACGACATTACTCTGCTGTCTTCTGGCCTTTGGTGGTGGAAACGATAAGTCTCTTGTCAGCCCTATTGTTAATCCTTTCCAGGTAATCTGATCTTTCTTGGAGATTACTTTGGAAATTGCCCCTGCCACTCTCCAGTGTCACCACATATACCTCGGTGTGGATTTATTTATCTATCTATTTAATTTTAATTTCCTGCTCAGACTCAGCGCACGATGGCTCAGAATTGGGGGCCACTACAATGTCATCTTTGCTCAGTCTCAACTTCAGTTGGGTGCTCTGGTAAATTGACGGTGAGCGTCGGACTCTCTTTGAACTTGCCTTAAAGAAAGCACACTTAGGGTTCAAACCAAAAGCAACTGGGGACAGAAGCTGTAACAGTAGCTACAGAGAAGGCTTAGAAGCAGAAGTAAAACATATCGTCAACCTGCAGAAGGAGGGAACATTCTTTGGCAAACTATACGCTGGTATTTTAATAAGATACCCCCTCCTTAGTGGGAACGCCCAACTTAAGTTCTTCCTGGTTATTACGTCTCCTTTGATCATGGGTTATTCCCTTTTCTGTTCGTCACGTGCAGAAGAAAAGGCAAGCGAGATCATCTTCAACCTCCTTTGCACTGCTAACATGCTGGGATTTACGTGGTGGCTCCAATTTCCTTCCAGGGCACGGTGGATCATTCGATATCTTCCAAATGGTTAGCCAGGAAGGCCATGAATGCAATTACTTACTGGGTGCTGAGAACATGCAAGGCATCCACTGTGCCTGCCTTATCATCGAATGCTTGGGTTCTGGCACACCAGCCGCCGTGCCTCCCCTCCGTGACTCCCATCTAAAGCAATGCTAAGGGTCCACACCTCATTTCCTTGACAAAAATGTCAACGGCATTATCTTATGCATGTGTTGTACAGATAAGGGAAAGTCACGTTAAACAATCTGTTCCATTCACTTTGGGTTTACCGGCTCACGTCTTTATTTTTAATACAGCAAAGCTGTGGTCTTTGTACTGAAGGTGCAAAGCCAATGCAAGTCACTAGTGAGGTGAGTGGCTCACCTTCCAGGTGTGTTTCTTTGTTATTTTTCTCAAGGAATTTTACCGTCAAGTCAGAAGGAATGGGACATTCTCTGTTCTTGCAAGGAAAGCATACCTTGTTTATTTTTTTTTTTTTTTTGTACAAAAGTCCCCTACAAAATAATGAGCTTCTGGCACGGAGTCCAGATAGATGGTCATTTGTGGGGCTTGGGACTAGAGGTACCTTTATTTGTTGAGCGCTTCTGTTCTATCTCCCATCTTCAAGTGTGACGATAAGATTTTTTGGTCCCAATACTTTGACAACAGGGACAAGGACAGCTAATATCCATTGAATGCTCTCTACCTGCCAGACACAATGCCAAACACTCTATACATCACCTTTTTATCAGCCTTTATAACAACCCCACAAGATACATACGGTTGTATTTTCTATTCATGGATCAGGAATCCGAGAATTATTGACTTGCCTAAGATTGTCTATCTTAGAGGTGACCGAGCAAGATTTTGACTGCATGTTTGTCTGAGCCTAAAATCAGGTTTTTCCCACTCTATTATTTACCAGCGAGCTATAACACATTAACCCTTGCTATGTTTGATGTCCTGAGGCCCAGACCTGAGTGCTCTCCTGACCGCATTTAGTCCTTATGAGGCAGCAGCCTTTGGGGTGAAGAGCCTTGTGGCATCAGGATGCTGACTCACGACTGTGCACTTGACCCCTGCACCTGCTCAGAGCCACTGCCCTCGACCGCTCAGAGGGCAATTCTTCCATGAAGACGTGACAGGGAAGATCAACTTTTATTCACTTTTACAATTTTTTTAAAAAGAAAAATGCCCCTGGATGAACAAAAATCGCTTTTTCCCCCAATTTAAGCCCGAACAAAGCGAAACAGAAATTGGCAATTATCCTGCTTTGAAGGAGGATGTACACAGCCAGCAGATGTAACTAGAGTTCAAAAGGAAGGTTTGTGTTTTCTTAAGCATGTGGGTGAAAGCAGGTGAACTTGGTAAGTGAATTACACATCACATAGGAGAGCTTATATCAGAATTCTTCACAGCGTTGCTATGGAGTGTTCAGGAACTCCGGGCCACATGCACTCGAGCCGAGGAAAGTGAAAAATTATAGCCAACTACCTACGTGTTTGTGTAGCAAAATTAATGAAAATGAGAAATTACACAGGCAGAGCAAATACCCGGAATTCTGCTTTGGGGAATCTATCCTACACATGATAGGATATATGCACAAGGCTGTCGTTGCTGCCTTGAATGGGTCTGCGTAATAGGCAAGAATTGCTAACAAACTAAATGGGCTTTATTAAATTAATTTCTGAGTATGCATGATACGGAATCCCAGACAACTCAAGAAGGAGATAGATCGGACGTGGAAAGTTTTCCGGAATCTATCGGTAACAGTCAACTGTGCAACAGAATGAGTAGTTCCATTCCAATTATGTTGAGAAAAAGAATAAACCAGATACATACATGCTTGTAATCATATATACATGAACCATGTGTAAGAAAAGTCCTGAAAAGTCACAAGGTTGGTGTCTGATTACCTGAGGAAAGAGGAGGCACATAACGAATGTGGGGGGGGAGAAGTTTTTTGCTCTTGGTGCTTTAGGTATTATTTACGGTGATGATTATAGATCACTTTTTTTCAACACCCAGACTGTCTCATTGGTGTTGTGTAATTGAAAATGTACTCATTCAAATTATAAAAAAAACTAAAGCTCAGAGAGCTAGGTCTACAGACCAGCTTTACTCATGAAGTACAAAACAACTTTAGCAACAAAGTCAACCTGTGCTTGATGACTCTCCTCTCTCATCAAGATAATGTATTATCTCAAAAGAACCATTAATTAATCTAAGCACTACAATAAAAAAAAAACACATTTTCAGTAAATCAGTGAAAGATCCAGCCACGCTTACGTTGAACTTCACCTTGAATGGGAGGTCCACTGCATTTCCAACGCGATTTGCCCCTTAGACACTGAGCCCCTCTCCTTACTCTAGGAATTGCTTTGATTCTTCAGCTGAAAACTCCTTTACATCTCAATTACTCATAATGAATGCAATCAGATGGAATCAATTAATAACGTCAAAATATACAGAGAGAGTTAACTGAGCACAACTGGCTCACACAGTCATGCAGATAGAAACGGAAGCTGGAGGACACCCGTGCACACCTAGCCATGAACATCCAAGAGCGATGCGGAAAGAAACTCCACGAGGTCAGTTACTGGTGCATTGCACAGAACAATCATTTTATTGGAAGTACAGTATTTTACTTTAACGGGCGTGTGGGACAACACTGCAAAGTAGGTAAGGTGAAACCACCAGGGACTTGGAGCACCCTGGTTGCAGACCTGGCCATAGGTGAGGGTCTTCATGCAACGGGTCAACAGCAACTTAATTCTCGCAGCCCCTCAAAAAGACAGGGGAGCCTTTTGCAATTTACAGTGTCTCCTGCTCTACAGCAGGGGCTTTGCATATGTTTGCCTCAGGGATATGATGGTGAGCGCAAGTCAGCAAGGATGCCTGCCTTTACGGGCACAAGGTCAAGTGATTCAGACACATCCCTGTATATAAGTCAAATAGGCACACAGGTGCACAGGTTATCACAAGCCACAGTGAAGACGGGAACGGAGTGGGTTCTGACTGTGAACAGTTAGAGGTAAGAGCATCGTCCCCAAATAATGCTTGAACCCATCCTTAGGAATGGATACGGGG
The DNA here is from genome assembly GCF_027475565.1 of Acinonyx jubatus. Classification (NCBI taxonomy): domain Eukaryota; kingdom Metazoa; phylum Chordata; class Mammalia; order Carnivora; family Felidae; genus Acinonyx; species Acinonyx jubatus. Next base: position 137,457,256 of record NC_069386.1, on the reverse strand, counting down.
AGAATGCAATTAGAAAAAAAAATAGAAAAGAATTCGGTAGGAGTGGAGGAAGCACAGAAATGAGTACGGGAAAAGAACATTCTAGACACAGACAACAGAATGTTCAAAGTCCATGAGACCTGCAGGAGGCTTACGTTTATCAACTCGGGCAGTCCTTGCCCCTCTCTGAGGTAGGTGGGTCTCTTATTTATTTTATTTTATTTTTCATTTTCCAGGTGTGGACCATCCAACTCTTGATCTCTTGATTGTGACTCAGGTCATGATCTCACGGTTCGTGGGTTCGAGCCACACGTCGGGCTCTGTGGTGACAGCGCAGAGCCTGCTTGGGATTCTCTCTCTCCCTCTCTGTCTGCCCCTCTCCTGCCCATTATCTCTCTCTCTCTCTCTCTCTCTCTCTCTCAAAATAAATAAACATGAAAAAAAGTTAAAACAACGGAGTGCAATTCCCACCCCCCCCCACTCGTCCCCAGAGGATGGCATGATCTGAGAGATCCAAGTCAAGTAACGACCCTCCAGATACAGTGGGGAAATGGGTACAGGAGCTCCGAGTTACGGAGGAACCTCCCCGCTGGGGATCCCCACTCCCAGTACAATAGTAACGTCTAGTGTATCGACGCCTCCGGTCTGCCCCGTGTCATCCCTCTAGGCGCAAAAGGAGGAGGTCAATGCAGTGGTCCCAAGGTCAGAGAGGAGGTTATAGGTACTCGCTGCAGGTTACTCTCTGGATGACAAGATAAAGAGAACAGGAGTCAGGACTCCTGCACCAAGGGAGGCACGACCAGTTCCCCGGAAGGCGAAGCAGGAGGGAGGGGTCTCTGGGCCAGACTGCAGGGTTCACACGTCCAAGCCCTCTGTCCCCCACTCAGCTGCCTCTGTGACTGAGCAGGTTGCTCACCCCCATGAGCCTCAGTTTCCTAAACTTTAAAAGGGATTCCTGGCGACTGTGGAATTGTTCATTGGCTTCAGTGATTTAAATCCAGGGTTAAAAACACCGAAACAGTTTTCCGGCACCTGTGTAGATTGCCACCCATCACAGTTACGGACACTTACCCATGTGGTACCCTGTCCCACCGAAATAAATGACCATCTGGAAGGACCTCTGCTGTCTCAAATCCATACGGCCTCCGACCAGGACATCCTTTCTCCTCTTTCAAATTCCTAAATCCATATTACTGTCGTTATGGACCAAGGACCACATCACCTCCTCCAGGAAGTCTTCCTTGCATATCTAGCCCGGGCCCTAGGGCTCCTCTGTGGAATCCCCTGGAAACTTCATTTGCCACAGAGTGTCATATCTAGCAGATGAATTACCTGCTCTCTTCTCAGACCGGTAGCATTTGACAGACAGGAATTACATTTTATTAAGTTCCGTATCTTTAGCATTCAGCACCACGCCCGGATGTACTAGGTGCTCTGTCCGTAGCTACTTGCCAGACGAGTGAAGGAATGAATGAAATGGCCTGATACATGCACTATTGGAGTAAGAGAAAAACGGGCCAGCCGGGCAAACTCTCTGAGCCCTGGACAGGCAAGGCGTGGGCAAGTCATGGGGCCACTGTGTCTAAGTGAGCGTATCCGTAACGTATAGAACGATACTGACCTAGCCCGCATCGCCAAGGCCGTTTAGAACAACTGATAATTGCAAAGTGCAAAGAAAATTGAAAAGACAACAGAACTGACACAGGAAAAAAAAAAAGTGAAAATTCACAGCAACAGATACGCTCATCATCGAATCAGCCAGCACAAGCGAGGCATTGTTAGCAGCGTCAGACTCGGATCCAAATCTGCAAGATCGCGGGTGCGGGCGCTGTCCTTTCGGCACTGCAGAGAGACAGGTCCCTTTGGGGCAGAGCCGCCCCCCCCCCCCCCCCCCGTCACCTCGCTCAGTCACAGCGTGGATGACATCAGCCTCCGCTAAGGGAAGCTGGCATCTCCGGCCCTTTCCAAGCCCCTCGCGTGATGATTTTCAGCTGCACCTTTAAGTCAGACCTTCGGGGAGCCGATTCCAAAGTTGGAAATGGGTTTCAGGGTCACTAGATATTCATGGCAATGAATTTTCATAAAACGGAAGGAAAGAAATAGTCGCAGATCCTTTTAATCTGCCTCTCGCCAGCATTTCTTTGCTGCAAAGTTCTGCAGGTACAGGCTGGGACGCTGGAATTTAGGTCAATGACATTCACACCGCCTCTTAGAACAGAAGCTTTCTGCAGCAAGTGCATGACTGCAGATCTCCCCAGCAGTGAAGTGACTGTAAAGGCGTCCATCCTGTTTGTTTATAATTCTTAACAATGGGCTTTTGGGGAAGGAGGGACCCACGTTGCCAATGCTCTGACGAGAGGCGCAGAGCACGCGATGCTGCCTGAATAATGCATGCCCACTTTGTGTGTGTACCCGACGCGGGCCCGAGTGCAGGATAATGCCGAAGGCTTTGAAGCACCTGCTCTGAACAGCTCCGATGACAGCCAAGAGTCCAGATAAGATCTGAGCCCTGCCTCCTCCCCACCACCCCGCTCGCCACGCAGCCCCCATTTCCCTTTTGCATTTAAAATAAGCTCTGAGACACAGCCACCGAGCGATCCTGTCAAAGACACTGCTTTCCTGTGGTTCCTATCAGTCCCTTCCTGTCTGGCCCCGCCCCGGGTTGGGACCTTCTCACAACCTGTACGACACCTACACAACCTCCCCCCAGAATGCCTGTCCCCTTGGTCCCCACTCCGGCCCCCGCCAAGCCATCCTCCGCACAGGGGCAGCTGCTGGAATCTTCCCGACAATAAAGCAGTCTCTGGGCTGACGTAGCCCCAAAGGCACCCAGCGTAGATTTAAGACCCTCCATACCCCCTCCGCGAGACTGCTCCCATCCTGCTTAATACCCTCCAGTGACTCCCTGCTGTTTAAATTATGTCCCAACTCTTGAGCTTGGCAGGTAAGGCCTCCGATGATGCGCTCTCTACTCGCCACGGCGGCCTCATGGCGTCCTGGTCTGTCTGGGCCACAGTGTTCCAGCCACCCCATGCTCTGAGTTTCCCTCCTTTCCGGCTGCACCCACATCCCCACATCTGTGCGCCCTGGCATTTGTTAGCCTGACTGTCCACCAAGCCTAGCGACGGCCACAACCACAACTATAAAACAGGGGCCAACTCTCGCGTCGATTAGCCTGTTCTGGGCCTACGATGTGTGTTCTTGTATTTAACCCTCAAAACCGCACGGTGAGACGCGCACGCTCTTTGACCCCATCTTCTGGAAGCCCACTGAGCCTCGGGGTGAGAAAAATCTCTCCCCCCAGGCTCACACAGCTAGAAAGTCGGCAGAGAGAAGATTCAAACCCGAGTCCATTACCAACCACAACATGGCTCAACTCCCAGCAACTTCAGAATGCCTGATTCAAAGTGCTCATCGATTCCAGATCCTTCCCTGCGGAGCACTGCACTCCTCCCCCCTTTTTGCACTAGCCGCGATGTTCTTCCTCACCACGGACACGACAAAGCGCCCATTCTTCCGGGAAGCCTCCCAGAATTTCAAGGTGCAACTAATTCCTCTCTGCCACACCCCTGCAACTTATTCCTCGGTATTGGAATAATTCCTATCAGCCCCCATACATATGCCCACTTTTTCACTACATGATGAATACGTGCAAAAATACTTTTTATAAATTATTGAATAAATTACACAACCCTTTCAAAATATACACAAGGTGTGAAAAATAAAACTATGACAAAACACGTGCGTGACGCACCCACTTTAGACGCCCCCCCCCCCCCCAGCCTGCCTCCCTCCCCAGCTGGAACGACTCTTCTGTCTTGGTAACACTCCCTTACTCTCTGTAGAGCTCTACCTCTTGAGCATATTCCTAAAACCGATCGTTCATGTTTTTGAACTTCCTATCAGTAGAATCGTTTTTGAATGGACTGTCTTGACAACATGCTCTTTTGGAATTGTTGCTTGTTGGTTTTGCGTTTTGGGCTCGATATCGTTGCTGAGGTTGATCTGTGTTGTTGCCTTGTCCCCGTGGTTCATGTGTTCGCACTCATGAATGTGATTCTACTGTGTGTCTCTACCACGATGTACTAACGTAGTCCCCTCCTATGTCTGAGTCATTTCCAGTGTTCTGGCACAACAAGCTTCTGTGGACCGCTATTCTCCATGTCTCCAGATGTACATATGTAAGAGATTCTCTAGGATCTGAAAGAGGAAGTTCTGAGACAAAGGGTATGTGCATTTTCAATGTTACTAGGTAATGACGGATTGTTCTCCAAAGCAATCTGACCAATTCACGCCATCTGGAGAAATGTAAGAGAATGTCCCTGGCTCCCTATCATTTCCAGAACTTATTATTGGCAGATATTGTCCAATGTTATACTTTTTGTCCATCTGGTGAGTATGAAACAGTATCCCGTTGGGGTTCTAATTTTCATCCCCCTGTTAACCAATGAGATCACACATCTCATCGTCATGTGTCATTGACCCCCTGAGGTTCCTGTTTTGTGAAGTGCCTGTTCAAGTATTTTGCCCACTTTGCTATTTGGACTCTATATTTTTTCTTACTGGTTTGTAGGAGTTCTTTATTTATTCTGTATACTACTCATCTTTAAATTATATATGCTATAAATATATTTTCCATTTTGAATGTTTATTTTGTCTTTTATTTTGCTATCTTTTGAATTTATTAACCTTTTCCTATATGGATTTTGCCTTCTATGCTTATTTAAGAAATATTTCTTCACACAAATTCATTTAATATATTAACATATATACAATTACCTTTATCATTTTGCCTTGCCCCTGAATTTTTTTAACCTGAAATTCATTTCTCTGCATGTTGTGATGTAGCGCTCTATTTGTTTTCATATGGATAACAGACTGTATGTTAACAGACTGTGTTAACAGACTGTATGTTAACATGTTGCATCACGTGACTAAATATCCAGTCTTCTGCCTCTGATCTGTAATGCCTCTTCTGCCCATAAAATAAACACCCCTACACACGCACATACACACACACACACACACACACACACACACCGTTCCTGACTACTAATCTGTTTCATTGGTTGATTCATCTAACCCAGGAACAATATCACCCTGCCTTAAATACTGCCATTCAAGTAATCATAGATATCTGCAGAAATCAGCCAATCCACCTTGTTCTTCTCATTCAGGAAAATCTTCCTTTCCCTGCCATTTGAAATCCCATATAGATTTTAGAATTAGCCTGTCAGTTTTCACACACATACCCACAAAACCTACTGGGATAGTATTTGAATTACAATGACTATGTGGATCAATTTAGAGAGCATCATCATATGCATGATACTGACTCTTCAAATTATTTATCAATGTTATTTCAATTTCTATAGGTCTGTAAGGTCCCATAACAATTGTTTTCCTCATTTTCTTCATAAAGACCTTGGCCATTTTTGTTAGATATAGTCCTAAATTCTTAAATATTTTTATCTTATTAGAAATAGCTATTAAATTACATTATCTGTTTGCTGTCTGTGTATAAAAATGTGATTGATTTTTGCAGATTGATTTTGAGTCCAGAAAGCTTACTCAACTCTCCTGCTAATTTTTATTCCTGAACATGGCCCTACTTGGGCATGATAAATGATCTTTGTTATATAGGGCAGTTTTCTGTTTACTAATATTTTCTTTAGGATTTTTTCATGTCTGTTCACAGGGATATTGATCTGCAATTTTCATCCTCATAAAGTCTTTATAGAATTTTGGTATCAAGGTTACTCTGGTCCCCAAATTTGTTAAGCTATGTTCTCTTCTATTCTGTAATCTTTAATAATTTGTGTAAAATTGGATTATCTGTTACTGTCTGATAGACCTTGATGATGAAACCATCTAGTCCTGGAGTGTTCAAGGGAAGTTTTTTGTTTTTGTTTTGTTTTGTTTTGTTTTGTTTAATTTGACCAAACTTCCTTATTTGTTATAGGGCTTTTCATATTTTGTTTAGTTCCTGCTGAGTTAGTTTTAGTAAATCATATTTTTTCTAACAATATGTCCCTTGCATCTCAATTTTAAAGTCTATCAGTATAAAGTTGTTTATAGTATCCTATTATTATCATTTGAATATTTTCATTTTAGTGGTAATACACCCTTTTCTTTTATATTTATTTCTGCTTACTCCTTTCTATGCCAGTTGGTTTTCTTTATTTTTTCAAAATATTGAGCTTATATTCTATCAATTCCTCTCTATTCCATGTTATTTTTTCATTTCACTTTTTTATACTTAAAAAAACCACTTTCCTTCTTTTTAATGTCTTGTCCTTGTTATTTTGTGTCTATTAACTCTCCTAAATTGAAGAATAAGCTCATTAGTTTTTAGTCTTCTTTCCTTTATAGAATAATCTTTAAAGGATATAAATTTTCCTCTACATACTGCTTTGGCTGTATCACACACATTTTGTAAGGTTTATTTTCCTTCTTTTCAGCTCTACTCTACATATTTATAACTTCCATTATAATTATTCTTCAGTGCATGAGTTGTTTAAAACTAGATTTCTAAATGGCCAAAGATACAGCTGTTTTCTAGATATATATTTTTACATTGATGTTAATTTACTTACTGTAATTCAAGTTACTTCCTTCCTGACTTTTAGTATTGTTATTGATGTATCTTGATGTCTTTTAAAGTTGACACATCTTTAGTATGTTTTTTATATGGCCAATGTTTGACTAGGCATCCCCATACAGATAATACTTCATTTGATCAATTTTCCTACGTTGAATTGCAAGACTTCCATCTGGGTTGATTTAACCTTTACTGGAAAAAAAAAAAAACCTTTAGAATTTTTCTTTAGAAGAAGTCTGTTCATGGTTAAACTTTCTCCATTTTTGTTTTCTAAAATTATCTTAATTTTGCCCTCCTTCTTGAAATATGTTCTCTCTGAAATACAGAATTCTTAGTGGAGAGCTATTTTTCTTTCACGGCATGGAAGTTATGATTTCTGTCTCCTGGCTTCCATTGTTGCTCTTAAATGAGACAAGTCACTTTCAACTTTCAAGTTAGAACTTTTTTCTTTTCTGATTGGGTTTAAGATTTCCTTTTCTTTTTTTTTTTAATGTTTGTATTTTTATTTTTGAGAAAGAGAGAGAGAGAGAAACAGACAGTGTGTCAGCAAGGGGAGGGGCAGAGGGAGAGGGAGACACAGAATCCAAAGCAGGCTCCAGGCTCTGAGCTGTCAGCACAGAACCCAATGCGGGGCTCAAACCCACAAACTGTGAGATCGTGACCCGAGCTGAAGTCGGATGCTTAATCGATTGAGCTACTCAGGTGCCCCTTAAGATTTCCTTTCTGTCTTTGGTTTCCTGTCATTGATTACGATGTGTCTAAGCTTATACAGATCATTTTATTTAAGCTGTTTGGGGATTTGCTGGGCTTCCTGAATTTATAGGTTGTTATACTTCCTCGGTTATGGAAATGTTTCAGATATCAGCTCTTAAATATCTGCCACATTCTTTCACACTCTTCGTTTGAAACTCTGAAACTCTGATTAAATATATGTTAGACCTTCCTTCCATATCCTCCGTATTTCTTAACCTCCCTTTCACTCTATTTGTCTTGCTAAGCTGCATTCTAGACTATTTCTTCAGACCAATTTTCTAGTTCACTAATCTTTTAATTAGCTACATCTCATCTGCTGTTAAACACAGCCTTTGAGGTTTTCATTCTGATGATTGTTATTATTTATTATTTTTCTACTTAGTTTTTTATCTGATAAACTTTACCACTTAGTTTCATTTCTTGATCTTATCTTACATTTTGTAATGTCTTCTTTTACTTTGCAACACATTAAAAATATGTATTTTTAAGTTTATAGAGTTATAAATGCTATATTGTAAACTATACATATTAAAAGTGCATAATTTTACATATGCATTGAAACACATTCTTTGGGTTCTCATCGGTTTGTTGTGTGATATATCAGCATATTTTGTTTCCATCAGGGTACCTAGCTCTCTGCACAGTTAGAACAGGAACTTAGCACTACCCACTCCATTGCTGTATTTTTTTTTCTCCACCCACCTACATCAGTCTCAAGCAGATTACAGAGTTCTTCTTCCATATAGTTCTCAATAGTACTTTTCTAGAAATGAATTTTCTAGGGCACCTGCATGGCTCATTTGGTTAAGCATCCGACTTCCGCTCAGGTCATGATCTCATGGTTCATGGGTTCGAGCCCGCGTCAGGGTCTGTGCTGATGGCTCAGAGCCTGGAGCCTGCTTCCGATGCTGTGTCTCCCTCTCTCTCTGCCCCTCCCCCTCTTACACTCTGTCTCTCTCTGTCTCTCTGTCTCTCTCTCTCCTTCTCCCTCAAAAATAAATAAACATTAAAAATATGTAAAAAAAAGAAATGAATTCTCTAAAATTGTATCATCCAGAGGAGCTTTACCATGAAGAGGGACTAATTTCATAGATTTAAAAAAAAAAAAAACAACAAGAACCCTGCTTTGTATTTTCTGTTTATACTTTCTGTTCACTAATCCGTGTGCTAGAATTTCATACAGGTTTGTATTATGCTGTTTCTATTTTGCTTCTTAATCTTGCTATGGAGCTTATATGTATGAGGTGTACTAATAGGTAAAAAGAAGCAGATCAGGGCGCCTGGGTGGCTCAATCGGTTAAGTGTCCTGATCTTAGTGCCTTGGGCTCAGGTCATGATCTCGCAGTTGGTGAGTTCGAGCCCCATGTCGGGCTCTGTGCTGACAGCTCAGAGCCTGAATCTACTTTGGATTCTGTGTCTCCCTCGCTCTCTGCCCTTCCCTCACTCAGACTCTGTCTCTCTCTGTCTCTCAATAATTAATAAACCTTAAAAACAATTTTTAAAAGAAGTGCATCAATATTCCACCTTGCAGTACCTCTCCAGCTCTTGGATTAAATCTGCTAATGCCGTCTCAGTGTCCTCCACGCTTTACCATTACGCTCTATCATTATTCTCCAAAAGTACAAATATAGCCATAATTTCTGTGAGTAATGGGATTGTACAGCTTGAATATCTGTGCTAAACTAGCCATCAGGCAGGCTTCATTTCACTGTGACATCAAAAAGGCCTTTCCTCAAATTCTATTAATCATAATTAACGGTAATGATAGTTCACATTTATTGAGGATTACTCAAGGGCCAGCCACTATGTTAACAGTTAAAAGTGGGCTGACACATTTAATTCCTACAGGACCCCTATTGTTGTCTCCACTGTCAGGTAAAGAAACTGAGGCACAGAGAAGAGAGTTATTTAATTAAAGTCATAAAATGTTACATGGCAGATCCAGGGTTCGTATGCAAGGCAACTAACCCCAAAGCCCACGCTTGTAACCACGAGATAATGTTTGCGATATTCCCTCGTCTGATTTCTAGACTTTGATTTCATGTAAATGTACAGCCTCCTTCATGTTGACCACGTCTGTGATTGTGAGAATATCTTAATACCAGGTAGTTCTATTTGTGTCCGCTATGATTCCTGATGTTTATCGAGTATTTTTATTTTACATAATCTAATTGAAAACTTGCCACAATCTTTAAGGTAGTTTAACCACCCTGTTTACAAGGATAGAGATTGAGATTTGTGGTCGTGATGCAACTACTCCAAGTTATAGAATGGTAATTTAGCGCCGGCTGAACAAACTTCTGCTGCTCATCTGTCAGACACCATGGAGACTCAGTCAGTGTGTAATAAGGGAAAGATCGAGGTATCATAGAAACCCAGAGAGCCACCTGGGCATGGAAGGAGGCCTAAGAAGTCTCCTTGGGCAGTTAACACCTGAGCTGAGCCTTGTAGAAGGAAGAGAAACTGTCCAATAGAAGTTTTGGTTGGGTGTGTATTGGCAGAAGTCAGTGAGAGATGGAAAAGTGTTGCGACCAAAGAAATGGCATAAGCAGAGGACCGAGACATGAAATAGCATGATATGTAGTGAAAACTGAAATGTGTTCCATTTTATGGAAGATAAAATGTGACACAGGGAGCACCTGAAGAGATTGATTAACTTGGTTGCATTAAGGAGTTGGAACTTTCTTTCAGAGGTTTTCTGGAACCAAAGAAAGGTTGTAAGAAGTGGGATTTTTTTAAGAAAAAAGATGCATAAGCATGAATATACAGCTGGACACAAAAATAAATAGTTATTTGAAAAGAGTAAAAAGGGACGTTGGAAGAAGCTGTGAATTTAAGCATCATCTTCACAGTCACTGGGCCCTTGTAATAAAATGTGAGAGAGACAGAGTCAAAGGGCATTTCCTGGTAAGTGTCTCTATCCTTCTGTTATCTCGGCACATTATTGGCAGCAATGTATGCTGTAGGTTAAGGAGGATAAGACCAGGAGATTGTCTAGAAAAATATTTCAGTCGTTCCTCTGAATCGACGTGGCGTTGCAGTAGTCATCAGGAACCAGAATGGGCTGAGACTTATTTCAGACATGAAATTAACAGGGTTTAGTGAGTGGCTGTTTCACGAAGGAAGGTTGAGAGAGCAACCACTGTATTTTGTCTTGAGTGGCCAGTTCGATGGGTAGTGAATGGAGGCTGGCGGACATCCCTCACTGAAATGAAATAAGAAATTCGGTTTGAGGTATCCAGAAAAGATCCAAAACAGCCGGGAGTTCTGGGGATCGCTCGGGGCAGGGGTCATGGATCTGGGACGGGTCAACATGCAGCATGGGTATAGCTCTGAATGCCACGTGTGGGAAGAGAAGCAGGGATACGGGGTCATCCCCGGGGACTACACGTGGCTGAGCGGTGGGCAGATGAAGTGATTCGCAAACAAAGCTGAGAAGTAGAAAGCAAACTGGTGAGAGGATTATCATAGAAGAGAAGGGAGACGATACTTCAATAGGGGGTGGTCCACAGCATCTAATGCCCCACCGTGGCCAGCTAAATTGGATACTGGAAGGTGACCACTGGGCTCTTGTGACTCCCATGAAAGCAATTCCCTCCTCTCCGAGTCTTCTGCTCTTCCCCTAAGACCATAAGGAATTCCCCGGAGTTACACATTCTGTGGCGCGGTTCTAAGAGATCTCATAGTAGTTATCTACTGTTGTGTGACAAATCATCACAGGTTTAGTTGCCTAAAATGACACACATCTATTACCTCCCAATTTCTGTGGGTCAGGAGTGTAGACACAGCTTGACTGGATCCCACAAGGCTGCTACTGAGTGGTCGGCTGGGGCTGTTGCCTCATCGAGGCTGGACTGATGAAGGTCTGCCTCCAAGTTCACACGATTGCCCTCAACTCCTTGCCAGGTGTTGGTCTGTAGCCCTCAGTTTCTGCCTGTCTGCTCAAGGTCACTCACAGTCCCTTGCCATCAGCCTCCTATGTAGGGTTGCTTCCAACACAGCAGCTTGCTTCTTCAAAGCCAGCGAGGTGGGGGGGGGGGGGGGGTGTCTCTCAGCAAGATAGTTGTTATAGCCTTAAGATGTAATCACAGAAGTGGCATCCCATAACTTCCGTTGTTTTCTTTGGGCTGGAAGCAAGTCACAGGTCCTTCTCACATGCAGTAGGTGGTATTCAAGAGGATTACCTTAGAAACCGTTTGCCACACATCCCCTTATAATATTTATCCCGCTTTCTTACGTATCCCTCTGTCAGCTGTTGGTCTTTCAAGGCCACTTGCTGTCATTATTAGTTTGCTTGTTCCCACAGGAATTGCATCACTGGCCAACCTCGCCTCTAATTCAAAACTCCATTTTTTTCAGGGTTTTGAGTGGCTCCAATTATCCACACATGGCCAACTGGAGAGATATACTTCCTCCTCTAACCTGTGTGTCTGTAGATACATATCTTCACTTTTCCGAACTTCAGTTGCCTCCTCTCGAATAGAGAACAATAGTCCCCGCCTCCCAGAGATGTTGTCAGATTACGGAATTAATCACAGTGATTCGTGTAAATTGCTTAGTACAGGGCCCAGCCCATAGAACTCACGCCATGGCAGCCATTTCCTTTTCTGCTAATCGAATAAAAATGAATGGAAGCCAAAATGGGTGTCGTGTTTATCCCTGTGAAGTACTATTTCAGGGAAGGAGAGAAGCGACGGGCATGGAAGATTAATGGTGATTACCCACAGCCGTGTGACTTGGGGAGAAGGGGGCCGTGCAATCAGAGAATTTAAATGTTAAGAAATGCTGCGGGCTTCAGCATGAAGTCCTTCAACTCGGTTTTCCCCTTCCACTCTGTGTATTATTAAATACCCTTTTTAAGTTGAGTTCCCCCAGGCTGACACACAAGTGGGAAGTTTGGGCTATTTCTAAATGAAAACTCCGTTTTTCAGAACGACGTTCAAGGTGGAAAGGCTGAAGAATGGAGTAACTAGTATCGTTCCTGTGTCTGAAGCCCGAACAAAGCTGTCGGGGTGATAGAAACACACATGAGCATGATTTCATTCTGATACAGGGAATTTATGGACCCAATTTCGTCTGTATTTGTACAAACACATAGATAAAGAGCGGGCCTGGAAGGTATACGTCCAGATGAGATGAAAACTAATCTTTGAATATGCATGTCGTATTGATTGGATAATTGGAGACATTTGAAAATCCAAATAAAAATTGAGTTCTACATTAGAGGCAAGGTTGACCCCAAGAATAGTTTGACAATTCAGTGTTCGTATACTCATCATCTTCCAAGTGTAGGTGGAAATGTCTGAATTTTTTTTAATCGATAGCTTATAATTAATGTTAGCAAGATATAGTAAGGCCAGGATTCTCAATTGGTACTTGGTTGAATACCTAAACAGGTAGGAAGAAAAAATCTGTATAAGTGGTCCTCAAATCCATATGCACAAAAAGCTTTATCATTTTTATTTTTACTTAGTTCCACTAAAATTGTACACCGAAAATACTTCCTCGACACTTCTAGAACTAAGTGTTGACATATCACTCACTCTCCCTGGCTTCGGTCATGGGCTAAGTATTTATGTTTGTTACCTCATTCAGTGTGCACACCTGGCCAGGGAAGCGGCTGCTCTCATTATCCCCATGTTAAAGGTGAGGACTGTAAATTTCCAAGAGCCTCAGCACCCGGGGCAGGGCCACCCTCTTATAAGGAGGAAAATCTAAAGCCTAAAGCTAACTATCTCCAATCCTAAAACAATTAGGATTTCCAGCAACTTTGGACTAACTTAATTACATTGTATGAGAAGTACTACTTAAAGGTATAATTACTACTATGTGGGAATTCATAACCTTTTTAGTGTTGTATGAGATGACAATCCTATTGGCTTAGGGCATTTCTCCACCAGTTATGCACACTAAGGTTGAAATATACTCTACGTTTGACAAACAAGTCCTCCAAGTGTTCTCGTTTCAACAGCCATTTCATATATTTCTATTTTACACTCCGTTCCAAATAAAGAGGTTCTGAGTGAATATGGGATAATTAGAGAGACCTAGATTAGGAAACACCTGGCTGTTCCATGAGGAGCCTAAGGAAAGTACAGGCTCACTTGGACAATCCAATGATGAGATACTCACAAGTTCAATTAGTGACATTGGGAGGAGAGCTCACCCGTCCCATCTATGCTGATGTTACTCTCCTTCCTACACAAGTCTGGGAAGGAAGATTGGTTAATGGTGATGGTATCATCTGGGCCTCTTCCATCCTGTCCCCTGCTTCCCAGATCAATGTATCAGCAAGCCTTGTCAGATCACCACCACCTGCTCAGTAAGTGTCCGTGCATCCACTTGAGATGTCCCACCCAAACCCTTTTCATTGCTTGTGATCCTTCCTTATCCCACCATCTGGCCCCCCATCCCCCAACTCTGTTGTCAGAGCCTTACTTCCAGCCATCTACAAAGTCAGTCTCATGCCAAGTCCCCTTCCCAACACAGTGTGGAAATCAGTCACCAACCCTTAACAATCCCAAAAAACTCAAAGCAATTTAGATCCTCCCTTCACTCATCCTCACTGTTGAGAAAATGCAAAGCATGAGGGTAGGTGACCTTAAAAGAAAGGGTGGCTACATGAAAATTCCAAATGCTAAATTCATTATCTTTCCTTTTATGTCTATTGCTCCATGTAACAACATGGCGTCATCTTCTACTTGCTCAGACCACCCAGCAGCTTCCCGTCTCCATCAGCCACAAGCAAAAAGAAACAAAATGGAACACTAAGGTCTTGATGTCAAGAAAGGTCTCTCCATTCTTCTTAGCAGCCCACGATCTAACCTTCCTCTCCTCGCATTTAGAGTAGGGACAAAATCTTTGGCAACTGACTTCAACTTTCTGGCAATATCCTAACAGAAGTCACTCACAGAAAAACAAACCTCTTGAGGGCAGAGACTATATCCACCTTATTCTCCATTGTTTTCGTCCTCAGCACCTCCTTCAGGGTCCAGCATACAAGACGCACTCATTAAATACTCAAATCTGCGGACAAATGGATGCATGAAAAAATTCAAGTGATCTGTACACATATTTTAGTCTTTATTATATTCTTCTTAAAAATACAGACAGGCTGATGGCAAACCGTTGAAACCCTGAGTTCTTAGTTTAGACATGCGGATGTTAAACCAACATGATCTTAACAAATAATAATTGCACCGTTTTTTGAACAAGCTACGTGCCCTCAGGTTCATCACTATGTATCTCTGAGTCTAAACCAGGTGATTTATAACACCGAGAGAATTAACAGAATGAGAGTATTAATCCAAGCTCATATGCTCTGTAATCCCATCCTGCTAGTATGTGAGAGCATGTGGATATCTCAGGGATGCTTGCCTCAGGCCACTGGCTCTCTGTAGGTCCCACCTGAGGGTGAGATGGTGAGCTCTACCTCTGGTCTTTCCCAGCCTCTCTAGACGGGGTAAGACACAGAGAATGCCAGCTGTAGCCTCTCCACAATGCACCAAAACCTGTGCCAGATCAGGTTGCCTTGTGGCGGGTCTTCTCCACATTCAAGTTCTGTTTACAGTTTGAGAAAATACATTATAGTCATCCCGCCATATACCGCTAGAGCTTTGTTGGTCCAAAGGACCTCTGAATGAGAAAAGTCTAAGTGTTCCCTTGAAGTGATTCAGGGGTAGACCTATAATGCAAATTTTCAGGGGTGGGGGGGGCAGGAAAGAAAAAGAAAATGGTTTCTCTAAGGTTTCAGATATTTTCTTCATTTTGGTTCTGAGCCCATATTGCAGTGTGGGGAAAGTGAGGGACAGCAAATCTAGTCCTCTGTCCCAAAGACTTATTGTTATTATTTTTTTAACTTAGTGCTCTGTGCAAAATATGCAGGTATTTAGTGTTATTTTTTCAAATAATTTCTGATATCTATGGGGTTATGTCTTGATATTTATGAGAATGCTTCTTTTTAATTGAGATAGAGTGCACTTGTGAGCAGGGGACAGGGCCAGGGGTGGGGAGAAAGAGATAATCTTAAGCAGGCTCCACATTCAGCATGGAGCCAGACATGGGGCTCGATCCCATGACCCTGGGATCTTGCCTCAGCAGAAATCAAGAGTCAGGCGCTCAACCGCCTGAGCCACCCAGGCACGCCTTGATAATTCTTAATACCTCTTCACGTACCACTTTCCCAAAAGCTAAGATCCAGTAAACATCTCGTGTACTTGAAATTAGTGCTGATTTCTTTGGGTAGGGGTGAGGAGAATTCAAACTAGTTAGAATTCCTCCCTTTTCATGGGCACTGTCTAAAGCCTTTCACAAAGCCAGGAGTGCACACCTTGGGACACCATCACAAAAATCTGTAAGGTGCTTCTTAGTTTATCCAGCTCGCAAGCTGGGAGCCATTTTCTAGATCTTTCTGCATCCTTAGGAGAAAATCGTTTATTCTGTGGCTGCTTTTGGTGAGCTCCTGAAAGGAAACAAAAAGGGAAGTGAAAAATTGATATAATCCATATCTCTAGCCAACAGAAACAAACTCTCACTACTTATTTAAATATAAATAGTGACACGGAAACACATTTTAATTGTGACCCATAATTTTTACTTCAAGTCTGCCCCCTTGATCAACATAGCATTCTGCTTTTTCTATTTGGCTGTCATCTGATGAGGGAGGAAGAAAATAGCCAGGCTAACTGATTCTGTTCCATATGTCATTCAGTGTAAAGGGACTATCTCAATATCTGTCAGTGCCCAGGAGTCTCCTCGATCCCTCCTGGATGTATTCATCCTCTCTCACTAACTGATTCATTCATTCATTTGTTCTTTCAATGGCCATTCTCACCTTCTCATGTGTTGACCAAGTCATTTGTTCTCTATTTACTTACTCCTCCAGTGACTCATTCCATTCATCAATTTAGCGTCTTACTTACACATTCACTAATAGATGAACTCATTCTTCTGTTTCACCAGTAAACATTCCTGAAGACTGGCATTCTTGCAAAGCGGCAATAGGTTCTAGGCACACAAGTTGCCCATTAACTGTTGGATAAAGCAAGGATGTATTATACAAAATGAAGTGTGCTGGGATCATTGCTGTGGCCAAAAAAAGAGAGAAAATGTCAAGGAGTGAGCGAACTTTTTAATGGTAGCCAATGCTTTATTAAAAGATGGTTGAAATTTGTTGTAATGGATTCCCCAGATGAGAATGGTGGGGGCAGGCATCACCCAGGCAGTGGGAAAAATATCACAAAAGCCCAGAGTCATGGAAGTTCTCAGTATGTTCAAAGAATGATGGTTATCTCCATGTGGCTCAAGTGAGAATAAAATAAAAGGAAGAGATGGGGCATGAAGTTCAAAGTCAGTACTGGATCAGATTTTCCTATGAAGCCATGTAAAAATGCTTGGACTCTAGCATTTAAAGACAATGTTCCAGAATGCCATCTTTATAGGCAATTTACTGGGTCCAGATCCCAGCCATGTTTATGTTTCAATCATCAGCAATCTGTTCCTTACTTAACTTTCTAGTCATATCTCCTGTGGCTTTTCTATGTCAACATTCAGTGTGCACGGAGGGGGTTGGGGACTTAGAAGGAGGAAATTTTCTTTAACCTCTGCCTATCAGACAAACTTTATGCAGATGTTGCTGTGCCCTTAGCATTTATTACGGCTAAAGTACCTATTCCCTATCCTGGCCATCAGAGATATTAAAAAGGTAGATTAAGCCAGCTGGGTAGCTGAAAAGCTCTGAAGAAAGTGGAAGTATGAAGTTAATTTTTTTTTTATCCCTCAGGAAGAGAAAACCTCATCCATCCATGGAAATGGATGGGACAGACAAAGTACAATGAAGACACTCTTTTGTTTTAATATGTATGTATGTATGTATGTATTTATTTATTTATATTTATATTTATATTTGTTTGTTTGTTTGTTTAGAGAATCCTAAGCAGGCTCTACACTGTTAGCACAGAGTCCAAAGCGGGGCTCAATCTCACCAACCATGAGATCATGACCTGAGCAGAAATCAAGAGTCGGGCACTTAACCAATTGAGCCACCCAGGCTCCCTGATGAAGATATTCTTATGTCAGGATGGAACACTGAGAGACAGGAAAATAGCAGACATGTTGCAGGGTGAGTAGATGCCAGTGTCCACGAGAAGGATTGCGAAGAGATTCTAATGCTGTATGATGTGCATAACTTGAGTCTTTTGCTGTTAGATGGGCTTGGTTGGGTTCACCCAACCTACCAAGTTCCTCTCAGCATCCTGGAGGCCACACAGGACCAAAGGGCAAGATGATGCTTTCGCACATGCTTTCTGGACTGTTCACTCATTCCCAGGGAGTGAAATGCTGTAATCATTTCAGATTCCTCAAGATCTCACATTCCAAACCATCTTGCTCTTCTCTGTTTGCACTTTGCTCAGGGGTTCCTGCCTTCTGAAATGTATCCCTCTCTCCCAAGCTCTGCATTCTGAAGTTCTTTTCACTCATCACAGCTCACTTCTAGTGCCACCCCCTCCAAGATGTGTCTCCTGGTCACCCTAGAGTATACTTGGGTGGTCTTTCTTTTCTATGATCCCCCATCACTTTTTCTGTGAAGATGATCCTGGAGCCCTGGACAAATTCAATATGGTTGGAAAGGACTTGTCACCATTACCCTCATAGTCAGCCAAAGTTGTGCCTCTGGGCCAGCTAAAGATGGGTTGAAATGGAGTTTACTCTCCAGATGGCTGTATCCCACACAACAGTCACTGAGAGTCTAGGGTAGCCTGTGTGTGGAAAGGAGACAGTGACAAACAAAAGTTCAATTGGAAGTTGAAGGTGAGAGCAATGATTTAGTGGTGCCCACTCCCAGAGAATGGACAAGGCCATGTTGGGTGCCCCTCTGGGGGTATATCTTCCTCGGGTCACTGTGTGCTGGTCCCATGTCCTGTCTTGTATAGGGGGCAGCTGTTGACCCAGAGATAGAGAGTGATCTGAAAGGTCCTATTGGAATTGCGTGGAAATTTATGGCATGGTCCCTCCGTAACATTTCTCTCAAGAATTCCCCTAAATATACAGACCATAGGTTTCATTTGCTTCCCTAGCAGATGAACAAGAGATAATAGCTGAATGAGGTCAGAGATCATGCCTAAATTCTCTGCCTTGCTGCAAATAGCAACATAGTCAACAGTTAGACAAAGGCCAGCAGTCTATCATCTCAACTTTCATGATTTCCCTGAATACTGTACTACTGGCTTCCCTTACTACTACACATGCAGAGCCCCTCCTCCCCACAGGCTCTGAGCTAACACTGATGGGATGAATGTGATTAACCAGATCTGCCTGACCAAGATGTGGTGGTTGACAAAGACTGATTGTAAGGGAAGCTTAAGAGAGAATGAAGAATTTAATATATCACTTCATTACTCACTCTCTCATGCCCCGCCACCCACACACCTATGTAACTTACTCCTTCACCTACTCACTCCTTCATTCACCCATATATCCTCTGATGTATAACTGATTGACTCATTCATCCATCCATCCATCCATCCATTCATTCATTCATTCACTCATATATTTCTTTCCATCCAACATTCAGTCACTCATTCAGCCAATATTTTCTGTATATTTAACCTGGTTAAGGAGTTATGTTGGGTCCAATGATACAAGGAGCTCTCCATCTAGGGGTTGAGGGGACAGAGTGAAGCAAGGGAAGGAAATGGACTCCAACATGCAACAAGCAAATCCTTTAAGTCAATATGCAACAGCAGTGATAGACAGTACTACAGATTGCCTGGGGAGCCCATCACCCTTTTCCGCATTTAATGTAGTACTTCCGGAGGGTTCTAAAAAAATTCAATACTTATAAATTCAAGGTCCTCAGGGGAGGAAAAGAGAGATCAGAGGGGGGAAATAAATCTTAGCAAATGAAGGAATCTAGAGAAAATCTCTTCCTTCCTGCTGTCTGATTGAACAGAGAAGGGAGGCTCCAGCGGCCAACTCCTACTTCCCAGCTTCCAGCCAAAGGGTCAAGCAGCTGCATCTGAGCAGGTGGAGTGGAGGGAAGATTTTCTTCCACCTGAAAGCCCAGACCCATGGTCTCCTAATCCAAGACCTGAAATATAGGGGCCTCAGTGCACAGTAGTGGTAGCCGTGACTTGTGCTCTTTCCCCTCAGGGTTGACGTTTGCTTATTTCGTTGTAGCCCATCAACTTTTAGAGTCTGAGATCTTCCTTCCTAAGTGGGGTCTAGCCGAATATTCATGAATACACTGCCTTTATTGGAGCAAAACTTATTTACTAGTGCCAGACAGCTTCATGGGTTTCCATCAAAAAGAAGGGAACTCAGGGTGCTCGGGTGGCTCCGTCAGTTGAGCATCTTACTCTTGGTTTCAGCTCAGGTGATGATCCCATGGTGATGGGATTGAGGCCTATGTTGGCCTCTGTGCCAACAGTGTGGAGCTTGCTCAAGATTCTCTCTCTCTCTCCCTCCTTCTCTCTCTGCCCTTCCCCACCACTTGCATTTTCTCTTTCAAATAAAAATAAAGATATAATAAAAATAATAATAATAACCAATAAAAGAGAACTTGGACAATAAGGATTTCAATTACGGCTCTTCACTTACTACCATGTGATCCCAGATGAGTTACCTAACCTCTCAGAACCTCAGTTGGGTCATCCATCAAATAAAGAATAGCACTAATGATAAATTATCTGGTTCCATTGGTTGTTTATTGTGTCCTAAACTTTTTATGAAGCGCGTACATGGCTCTTTACATAGAATTCTCAAAACAAGTTTGAGGTAAGTAGCTTCGTAGATTAGATTCCTGTTCAGAAATCTATATTGTTTCTCCTGCTTCATGTCCAAGGGCAGAGTCCAGTTGTCCACTGAATGACTCGGCTTGGATATGTGACTCAGTTTGACCAATGCTCCGTCAACCATTGTGATGCGACCGAAGACTTCAAAAGCAGTTGTACGATGAAGCTTGTTCTTTTGCATCTCTGCCACTGCCATAAGAAGAACCTGCCTTCGCAAGCCCACTTGCCCAAGCAAGATGAGAAACACGTGGAGCAGAGCCACCCCACCCAACCACAGAACCTCGCCGGGAAGGAGACACAGCTACTGCCGCTGAAATTGGAACCACGCAGCTGAGCCCAGCCTAGACTGGCCATACCTCCGCTGAACCACAGGTGCATAAGCAATAGTAAAGCTTTCCGGTCTAGCTATTGAAGTCTGTGGTGGTTGGCTTTGCACCACAACCAGCTAATACAATAGCATGATTGCAATCTGTAACTCGTAGACAAGCACGCTGAACAATACGATTAAGTGAAGTGACCAAGGAAGTAAGTGACTGAGCCGGGCCTTCACCTCTTAATTACTCTGCAATATTGCCTCTCACTAAGCTTTGCTTCCTTTATAATACGATCCGATCTGAGATTGTTATAAGAATGAGAAATGCTCGTGCAAAACACGTTGCCCCGTGCCTATTAATTTATTGAGCGTGCAGCTACATGCCAGGCCTTGCTCCAAAAGCTTTGCATGAATTAGAATAATAACAATGGTGGCCACTCTGGTTGCTTATGGACTTGCAGGGCGGTTCCCTGTAGATCTGGAAGGCTGTCTCCTGTGGACAGTGGGTCTTGGAACACAGGGACCTGTCTTGCACGTATCGACGTGCTCTGGACTCCCACAATGTCTAGCACAGAACAGACTTTAGAGGTATTTGATGAGGATTGTTTCCATAATTAACTGAAAGTTTAGGCGTCTTTACAAACAACTTCCATGAAGACCTGTGAGGATAGTCAAACTCACCAACTTCTTTCTGATTTCTATTTATCGTCCTTCATTTATTGCATTCACTTTCTGAAAAATATATATATCCCTATTTTTTTTGCTTGTCTTCTTACTCACAGATGCAACCACACATATATACTATTTTGTCAAAACAGTAGCTCCACAATGACATACTGCACCTTGGCAAACTCACATCCCTGCTAAAATTACACCAAGCAAAGTTTGTTGTTGGTTACATTTTTTTAAAAAGACATAATATCCCATCTCATCGGCTTCCAGTTAGAAATCACTCTGAAACTCTGAAACTTGGGCAGGAAGCAGCATACAGCACAGACGGTGCGTCCACATACACACACACACACACACACACACACACACACACGCACAGAGCCCGTATTTTGTGCCTCATGTAGTTCTGTCATATCCATTGCCAACACAGAAGGGACACATGTCTGAGTTTCTTTGCTGCTCCTAATTACACTGGACGAGAACATTCGTGTCTTCCGCCTGAGAGAGCTATGTTTTCCCCCAAGGTCCAGAGAGAGCCTCGCTGCCTTTGTCCTTTGGTTTGGCTGAGCATGGGCAGTTAGATGTGCCCCTTTTTTTCCTGCGATGTGCCAAGCAGGCGCTGGAGAGATGAACGTCCTTGGCAGTGCAGTGGCTTTGTCTGTAACACAAAGAGCAGAGGCTGTGATGGTGATTCCAATCCAACAGTGTGGACCTTAAGGCCAAGAGCGTCCCCAAAAGCAGAGGTCACAATCCTGCTGTCCCAGGTGCTGAATTCAGCCCATGGGTGTAACGTGTTTGACCTTATTTATTTTTTCTGTTTGACCCAATATTTAAAGTTGGAATTTTACATTTAGATTGGAAGCTTCTCCTGAAAAGCTGAAAGCTGTAGGAACAATGGGTTTCATTTGAGCTCATGGCAACAGCTAGAGGTGTGGAGGGCTGAGTCCTTCACAGGACACTTGCTCCCCGCTGTACACTCTGATTACCCTGCATATCCCCGCTCAGTGAAGTTCAGTGTAGACTTCTGGCTGTCATTGCAGGGCCCTGGTTATTAGTTTTCCCAGAAGTAGAGAAATGTTTATCTTGTTCATGTCCCTATCAGAAGTATTATTTTAAAGAAAATCTAGAAAAGCCACACTTTTTTTTAAGAAAACTGGCAATGAGTACATTCCTTTGTGGAAATGAAGATCGTCCTGTGTAATGACCGTGGAAACCTTCTGCAGGATCCATGAATGGAGATGTCCCCCAATGTCCTTGTTCCTCGGGGCATTTCATGGATGGCTTCTAGATGGCAAAGACATTCCCAGCTCTCAGGGAACAGGGCTCGACTTGGGCATCAGGCAAACTCAGGTTCAGTCTTCTTTATAATTAACAGCTCTAAGAACTTGTAAATGTTAAAGAACTTCTGTGGGCTTCGATGCTTTCCTCTACAAAGGACAAAGGATAGAACCTAGCTCATAGAGTGACAACAAGGAGCCATGCCATGATTGTCCATGAATTACCAGGCAAAATTCACAATAAATTCTCAAAACTAACATTTTCCTTCCCTTACTGGGAAGAAAAAGAACACCTCAAGCAACTACAAGGACAACTTGTAAAACTCCAGCAAGTTAAATAATTATTATTAAAGTGATTTTTAAACTGTGCTTGTCATTACTGCCATTTTAATTCAATATGCGCGCACGCGCACACACACACACACACACACACACATACAGTGGGAGAGACAGCTGGTCACCGGAAGTCAGTTTCCTTTTCTTCCCCTGCTTGTAGCTTTTCCGCATTTCCAAGTCTCTTCGCGGTGAGATGCGACCATGACAATAGTTCTTGCCAGTGGACTAAAGCCAAAGTGGTAGGTGTCACTCACTTCTGCAGAGTTTTCTAAGAAACAGTGAGCCCAACACTCTCTTCCCCTCCTGACAGAAAACACTGATACTGGGGAAGCCACAAATTGAAATAGCTTGGGCTCCTAAGCCATAACCTGAAGGAAAGCTGCCTGCTAACCAGACATCACTGCCTTTGGAGGTTATTACATTTGAGCCACGATGGTTTGGGGTCAGTTTGTTTCACTAGTTCACCTGTCCCAATGTTCGCACAACTCACATCAGCACATACCTATGAGGTTTGGGGTCTCTCGTAGAACATTGTAGGCACCCACTGAGGAATATTTGTTCATCAGGAAGGTCTTTTAACTTCCAGTTCTAGCCATCATTGAACAAAAGGGACCCATCAGTCTGTCAACAAATATTGATTGGGTACTTATTTTAGGAGCTGGGAGTCAGGTTAGAGGGATGAATGATGAAAAGAAGTTTAGTGCCAAGAGAATCTACATTCCAGTGGTAAGTGCCTGACCAGTTTTGATCACCTAGTTCCTCACCTCATTGGCTTTCTCCCAGACTATTTGTTTTTTGTTTTTTTGGTTATTTTTTTTAACATTTATTTATTTTTGAGACAGAGAGAGAGAGAGCATGAACAGGGGAGGGTCAGAGAAAGAGGGAGACATAGAATCTGAAACAGGGTCCAGGCTCTGAGCTGTCAGCACAGAGCCCGACGTGGGGCTCGAACCCATGGACCGTGAGATCATGACCTGAGCCGAAGTCGGACACTTAACCGACTGAGCCACCCAGGCGCCCCAGTCTCCCAGACTATTTGTGATTAACGCTGTAATGCCTCTGTGGGGAAGAGAGTGTGCTAACTATCTGTGTTGTCCCAGCCACACCCTTATTTTTCTGTACTCTCCTCCATCGCAGGGGCTGGAAACCCGGTCTCTTTGGTCACCTGGTTCCAGCCCTGTTCTGTCAATGGGAGGGATTTGCACAAAATCGAGAGGTGGGAGGGAACCTGTGGGTGACAGTAGATGGCAGCCACACGGTCAGTGAGAAGGCATGGGCCCTCCTCCGGATCTGGACAGTAGGAGCTGACAGACTATGCAAATACCTGCACCAAGATGGACCCACACCAACTGCTTTATTCTTGATGGTATTACTTAGATTCAAAATCCATACACCCCCATGCCTGACTGGTTTAGCTCAAATTACAGCCCACATCCTGGTCAGGGGAGGTTCAGGTACCCTCAGTGACACATCCACCAGCCTCGGTTTAGTGGAGGAAAGATACTGTGCGCAAAAGCAAACTAGGATGTGAACAGAAGAAGATGCAAGGAAGCCTCAACGGCGATCTAAGGTGTAAGTCTAGCCACGTTATTCTTCCCCAAATCTTGCCTTGGTTCCTCCTCTGTTCAGGGCTAGGACAAGCCTTAACATAGCCTGTAGTAAATGGTGTGTGCCACCCTCTCGACTGGCACCCACAACTGCTTCCCATGTTCCCACATTTAAAATTCAGCAGCGCTTCGGGGAGCCTGGGTGGCTCAGTCGGTTGGGCGTCCGACTTCAGCTCAGGTCACGATCTCGCGGTCCATGGGTTCAAGCCCTGCGTCGGGCTCTGGGCTGATGGCTCAGAGACTGGAGCCTGCTTCCGATTCTGTGTCTCCCTCTTTCTCTGCCCCTCCCCCATTCATGCTCTGTCTCTCTCTGTCCCAAAAATAAATAAACATTAAAAAAAAATTAAAAAAAAAAATTCAGCAGCGCTTAGTTTCCCAAACATATTCTGTGTTACATTGGGCCCTCTGCCTGGAACACACTCACCTCCCTCTCAGTCTTCCCCACACCAGTATCTTGGCTATTGCTACTAATTTTTAACCCCTTGCCCAGGTATTCCTTCTTCAGAAACCATTCTTTGACTTCCTCTTCAGGTAACTTTAGGTGTTCTTCTTCTAGTCCATGGAGTATATTATGTCTTTCTATAGTACAATACTTATACTCCTTATTAGTATACTACTTATAATACTTATAGTATAAAACTGCAATATAAAATTTGACTCAGGACCCAGGACAATGCATAGCCAACAGTAGACAATAGTTATTACAATAACAGCCATAAACTTTTATTTATTTATTTACTCACCTAACATTTATTCATTTAACAACTTCTTCATGTCAGATACTATTCTGGGCAGTGAGTGAGTATATATATATATATATATATATATATATATATACACACACACACACACACACACACACACATACACATATATGTGTGTGTATATATATACACACATACATACATATATATACACACATATATATACTCACTCACTGCCCAGAATAGTGTGTATATATATATATATATATATATATATATATATATACTGCATTCTCATTCATAGTAGCTGCTGTGCAAAAACTTGATATGCTTTATCCTTAGACATACCCATTAGCATCCAAAGCAATCCTGTGAGGATGAAACCAATATTAGTCCCAATTTAGACCTGCAGAAACTGAGGCTCAGAAAGGATAAATATACATTTAAGAGATGAATAAAAAAAAGAAGAAATACGAATGTCTCTCCAACTACACTGTAGGCTCTTTGAGAGAGAAATGGAATCTGCTTACTCAGCTCTATTTTTAAGTGTTTTAATAAGGTATGGAACTAGAGCAACCCACATTCTTGCGTGCCTACTACAGTCCTTCTTTAACGAAATCTGCTATTTTAAAATACTTAGGAGCAACATCTCTCTTCACCCTCAAATGCGTACAGGTTACCCAATGCCTGGCTCCCAGTCAGCACCGTATTTATGCTGGTCGAACTAAACAGAACTGGCTCAAAGAAGTGGCCACTAGAAACAACTCCTACTCTGGCTCCAAAGCTTTTTCGCCACATCACACTGTTTTTGAAGGAAATTAGTCAGTTGTGAGTAGACCTCATGTTCAATCCATCAAAGAGAGGCAACCCACGGATCACCCGACTCACCTGGCTGGGAAAAAGTCCTTCCCTTATCTACTTAGCCACTCTCATTTTTTAGAGATGAGAAAACCAACCCGGACACGTCAACTGAGCTACACTGAAGAAGGGGTGAAGCCATGATTGGGATGCATGTGCCCAACACCAAGCCCCGACTCACTCTGGCCCCATGATGGTTGTCTCTCAGCTCGTCTCCACTCACACATGTTTTCTTCTTGGAATGCTCTTGTCCCCTTGATGGCCTAGATCAACCCCATTGATTCTTTAAACCTCCACTTCTGTGACCCAAAGGCTCAAGTTCTGAGTCTCACATCCTTCCTTTTCTAAGCTTTACCCTCTCTTGGGTACCTCAGAGACAACAGAGAAATTCTAAAGGATGCTTTGTCTGGAGAAGGAAGCTCCCTCATGGATGAGCTCCGGTGCCATATATCCTTGTATCCCACCCCTCCCCCCACCCCGGGGCCCGGCGTGGGCAATGTTTATGTTAAATTAAATGAAACATAACTCTGCAATATTAATATTATCATTGCCCTTTCCAAAATTCATTTCTCCAAATTAAACATCTACGTCTTCTAACCCCGTGCTTCTTTTCTCCCTACAGATTTAGGATTCATATTCAATGTATTGAGGATTCATGGACTGTTTATTTTCCACGGCTCTACTCACAACCGTTTGCTGAACACCATCTTGGTGTCAGAAAGAGCCTTCGGTGCTTCAGAGTCTCATCGGTCCGGTGGGAAAGTCAAGGAGAAAAGACACACAAATCAATATATGATCGCATTGTGTTATGACACCTGCAAATGCATTGCAGATGCTTAGTTGCTGTGGAAGATAGGCGGTCTCCTGTGCTGGGAGAGGTAAGGGAGGCTTTATTGCAGAGGTGCCTTTTAACCTGTGCCTTTAAGGACAAGCAAGAGATATCTGTCTGGGATTAACCCCTGCGGTGACCATAAAGTTTATCCATGCCATTGCCGGGGTCCTTCAGTTCTTTTTGGAAAGCTGAAATGATTTCTGCCAGTCTGAATGATTCACTTGTGGTTTGTCCCCAATAAGCCAATGCTTCCAACCACACCCTGAGTTATAGTTCGTGTCTAGATATTATAGTAAACACATACTTCTTGGATCCCTCCCCTTTTCTCAGGCCACGTGGCAATAATTTTCTGTAATTCACACAGTAGAGTAAAAGACTATCCCGGGTTCTCCACCCAGTGCCCTACCTCCCAGCCAGTCATACAGTCTCTTACTGGTTGTGTGACCCTCGACAAGTTACTGACTTCACTGACTTTCCTTGAGCATCAAGGTCATTATTTTTACCATGGGGATAATAGTGACGCCTAGTCCTTAGAGTTTTCGTAGGAACTAGGCCAATGTAAGCATGAAAAAGGAAGGGACGGTGCCTGGCACCTGTTAAGGGTTGTGCACTTGTTGATTTTCAAGCAAATAACCATCAACATCATCATCGTCATCAATAGCAACGGTAGCATCACGACTATCATCAACTGAGTGCTTATGGTACTTGAGGGGGTATGCCAAGCAACTAAGATACTTTATTTTTTTAAGTTTTATGTATTAGTTTTGAGAGTTGGGGTGGGGGGTGCAGAGAGAGAGGGAGACAGAGAATCCCAAGCAGGCTCCACGCTGTCAGTGCAGAGCCCAATAAGGGGCTGGAACTCAAAAACCATGAGGTCACGACCTGAGCCCAAATCGGGAGTTGGACGCTTAACCAACTGAGTCACCCAGTGGCCCCAATGATCTTTCATTAAGTACAACTCTGTCTACTATCATCATGTCCACTTAAGGCACAAGAACACTGAAACTCAAAAGGGTTAAGTCATGGTCTGAGGTAGCAGTGGGGTACAGACCAAGCACAGCTGTTCCTCTACGCCAAACTCTCTTCCCTGATGTCCAAGGCCGTTGTCCTCTCCAAATGTTCCAAAGACCCCACAGAGACAGAGATGCCCTTATCATATCACTAACCTGTAAGCTGCCCAAGATTGTTTCCCCAGCCCCCACCACAAAAACTGTAAACCTGAATGAATTCCAGTGGTTTCCTGGTGGGATGTGCCAGTGGACTCCTCACGGACCCCCCCAGCCAGACTTCTGACGGCCACGTGGAGAACAGAAGAGGTTGAGAGCTCAGAGCTCAGAGCTCAGCTTGCAAAAGGGATTCATCGCCTCTCATAGACTGCCAGAGATGGACCCTTTCTAGACTCTTGGTTAGTGCCTGTCTGGAGAAAGGCCACACACCCAGACTCACAGGATGCCCGTGGGAGCATGCCTACCACACTGGCCCACAGGCCGCCACAGCCTACCTTCCAGAAACAGGTATTAACCCAAATGACCCCTCACCCCCAGCATCTCAAAATGGGACTGTGTTTGGAGACAGGGTCTTTAAGGAGATGGTTACGGTCACATGAGGTCATAAGGGTGGGCCCTCTTCAAAAGCACCCGTTACAAACAGGGGAATGGGCGCCAAGTTGTACATTTGCAAAGAAAATGCCGATAAGCCAGAGAAAGAGGCCTCGGGAGAAACCAAGCTGCCCCCACCGTGATCTTGGACTTCCAACCTCTAAAGCCACGAGGAGACAGGCATCTGTTTCTCAAACCCCTGAGCCTGTGGCACGTTATTATGGCGGCATGAGCGGCCCAGTAGAGTAGTAACCAGTGATGTGCCCGGGAGGGCATCCGTGTACAGGATCGGAGTCATCCACACAGACGCCCAATTCTGCATTTCCATGAGGGAAGCCCCCTTCGAGGCCAAAGGGGCCCTGAACTCCGATTGTCCTTCCCCTTCCCCACCCATCCTAGACTCACGGCATCGAACACGCACGCCCAGCCAGCAGCCAGGGCCCCGAGCCCGTCCAGGCCAGGCCTCACGACTTCCCTCGCATGTCTGTCAAACCAGCCTCCTTTCCTGAAAAGGACAAGTCAGAGCCATCTTTCAGGGGTTTTCTTCCCCTGACAGAAATCAGCAGGGTTAGAATAAACTGCATAAGTTATCAGCTCCTCAGGAAAGAACATGAAAAAGGCCCTTCTATCACTTAATGAAAAATAGCTTCTTTTTTGGACAGAACTTCATAGGCCTGCAATCAAGCTATGGTTCCCCTCTCCCTTCCCTGACGTGCCGTGCAGGCAAAGCAAGTCGGCATCTATTAATAATATTTTCTCCTGCTCCTTTCATTTTTCTGCGTGTCCTACCACTGTCAGGCCCCGTGATGGAGCGGAGCCTTTATCTCGTCCGAGTCTGGCCTGTCAGGGTGATAAACAATTCTAACAAGAATCAGAATAAAGATCTTCCCAGTAGACTCTGCAGAGAGATAGAGGCTTTTCTCATTTTCTCGACGGAAAAAAAAAAAAAAAATTTAATCTAGCGGCTCCGGCTTTTTTCAAGCGTCACATTCAAAGAGATGCAAATTTGTCAGAGCTGAGACCCCAGCTGACTCTGAGCACTGCATGAATGTCAAAGGGGGGAGGCAGTGTCTTTGACATGGCTGCCTTTTTGGGGGGGGTGGGGTGGGGGGAGCCCTCTGCCGAATGTTAAAAAAAAATAAGGTTTCGCTTTGTAGTGCGTGTTTCCACAATTTTCATAAGTTTTCTTGTGAAATAAAAAACTGCCATCAGGAAGGAAAAGAGAGGAGGAAAGGGAGAGATGGAGGTTTGGGGTGAAGGAGGAAAGAGCCCCAGAGAAACGGGGCCCTGGAGACGCGGGACTGAAATGCTCAGCAGCTGAGGTTTGCTGGGAGGGCGGGCGGGGGGCCGAGTGAGTGAACGAGTTGCTCCAAACGAATGAATGAACATGTGTGTCAGCCTTTTGTGAGCTTTGCTGACTTCCCTAAGTTCATGGAGACCCACCCACACCTCTCGCTGGGTATTTCTTCCCAACGTGCCATTAACCTGAAGGCATCGGCATGTTTCCGCCTTTTGCTGCCTTGGTGGCCTGGATCCAGAGGCGACCACCGAGCCAGCTGGGAAGGGTCAGGTGGATGAGGAAGGAGACCAAGCGGGAGTACCTGGGAGACCGTAGCCACGGTGCTGGGCTGGCGGGGACCAGGAAGGAGGCCTCCTGGGGTCCTTGGGGCCATACTGCGAGCACCTGCTCGTCACTCAGTCCCACATCTTCTGTGGAATCCGAAGCCCTGCTGGGCCGGCCTGGGAGGATGTGATACAGGAAGGGGTCCTCAGGGCCAGTTTTGTGGATCAGGCTGCAGGATCTCCGTGGCCCCTCCCTTCAGCCCACATCCCTACCTCGGGCCCCGCCACTATCTCTGGAGCACTCGCGTCTTCTCCAATACCACTACGTTGTTCCCAGCCGAGAGCGCTGGATGCCTACATCCATGTGGCCTGTCTTCATCACCACCTCTGCCGGTTCCTCCATCACCCAGCTTGCCTCTGCGTCCCGACCCCCATCCCTGGATCCCTCACTCAGCGCCAACATGCAGCTTCACTCCTCCGAGCGCCACTGACTCAGAGCTGTAGTGTGCGGTGGACTTGAACCGAAGGTCAAGGTTAACAGAGGGTCAACGGCAATGTAAAGAGGAGG
This sequence comes from Acinonyx jubatus, assembly GCF_027475565.1. Taxonomy (NCBI): domain Eukaryota; kingdom Metazoa; phylum Chordata; class Mammalia; order Carnivora; family Felidae; genus Acinonyx; species Acinonyx jubatus. Next base: position 137,426,804 of record NC_069386.1, on the reverse strand, counting down.
CGGTCACACTAACAGAAGAGGCAATGGTGTGAAGGCACATCTTGGCCATGCCTTGAGTAATGACCTTCTCAGGCTCTGTCTGGTGCCTGTGTATCCCAGCAGGTTCCCTGAGAGCCTGGGGGCCCCAGTCTCCCTCAATAGAAGGGGCAGGTCTCCAGGCACCCGATCTTTGGTGATGCATAGAAATTCAAGGTTTCTTCTCAGCCTCTCAACCTCCCCCAGCTGGCCTGCACCCTATCATCCTTCTGGAATTGATCAATTAGGTAATAGGTCAGTTATATTTGTATCAGCACACCCTATATACCTTTCCCTTCTCTTGTCCTTGCTCTCGGCACCCAGAAATATAGCGAGAAGTGGGTGCATGAATGCATGTATGAGAGGTAGGCTGGTGGGTTAGAGTAGGATTAAGGTAATACACGGGACAGAGTTTGCATATTGAAGGAAGAGCTCTGGAGACCCTTCCTGTAGGACAGTGTGATCAGAAATACAGGTCTCCTCGTCTCCAGAGAAGCATTTTTTAAAGTAAGCTCCACACCCAAAATGGGGCTTGAACGCATGACCCTGAGATCAAGTCTCAGGCTCTACCCACTGAGCCAGCCAGGCACCCTTCCCCGGAAACATTCTTTTTTTTTTTTTTTTTTTCATTTCTTCCCCCTCCTAGGCACTGAAGGTAGACACCAAGTTATCTTGTCCTCCAGTCTTATTTCCAGTGATGAATCCAATGTCTGGTATGAAACAGGTCCACCTGCTGTCATTTTCTTCTGTTGTCAGCTCTTCCTGACACCAGCACTTAGGTAGCATCAAGCACTAGTTCAAGATCAAAGCAATGGCCTCCTTCAATCCTGCGGTGATGAGTAGACTTAGGGGGCATTCTTGCATTCACATCTCCTCCCCGAGACCCCCGGGCACTGCCTTAGACTGCAGCCGTCTTGCTAACACTTGTTTATTAGCCAATTAGGAGACAGAAGTCTCGACCACCTGAAATGATTCCATTCCAGGGAAAGGGTTCCCGCGAGATACACAGTGCTCTGGAAGGGAAGGTGGGCAGAAGTTCATGGCTTTGTGAAAGGTCCAGTTGCCACAGTGGGTCCACGTGCTATCTGCAGCACCTGTGGGCCCAGGAGGCAAGAATCCTGGACGTCTTCCTGTTCTTGAGACTGTCTCGAAAGCTAAAACCTTTCCCCCTTAGGGTCCAGGGGAGGTTTTGATGAGTCAGGATTAGCCCTCCTCCAGGAAATGAGTCATTGCAGGGCACTTCTCAATATGGTGGGAAGGAAGCTGGTAAAAGGCTGAAGAGGAAAAAACTAGGGCCATTCATTTAAGTCACCAAACACGGGGCAGCCGTGCACAGAGCCCAGATCAAAAGCCTAGATTCACCACCTGTGGTTCAAGATCTCGTGCTGCATTAGCCAGGTGTCCTTGGGAAAGTAAAAATGCTGATTCTCTCTTTCTAAATTCCCTGTTAACAACAAGGAAACACACAACTACAACAGTAACAAAATACTAGTAACGTGTGTCCCATTGTCTCGAGGATTGTTGAATCAAGTAAGACATGGAACATGCTTCTCACAACCTGTGAGGCAGAATGCCAAGGTCATATGCTTTTTATTTTTACTGACTTTCCTCCTTTTTGTCATTCTGCTACTATTTTCAGCCTAACAGCTCAACAAAATGCCACCACCACCATGAAGCATTTTTTTATATTAGAGGAAAAATTTGATTTCTTACTCCCATACAACCCAAGAATATGTTTTTCGGGATCTTTAGCAACTGCTCCCGTAAGCTTACTGTCTTCCTTGATTTGAGTCTGTAATTGTCTCTCTCCATAGGCAGATGCTTCTCCAAGACTCAGATGTCTCACTTGTCCCTGTGGCGTCTGACCCAGAGGAGGGACCCCAAAATGATCTGTGGCTAAGCTTTATTCAAACTTGCATGAGCCAATGATAAATGCCATGAGATGCAAACCCAGAAACCATAGAGTGCAGCTTCATAAACATCTCTTTGTGTGACCCTGTGGTCTAGAAGAAAGACAACATTAGTATTTTATTGACTGTGTACTTAGACGAAGACTGTTCTGTGTTTCACTTGAATCATCTTGTTAGTGTTAACATTACCACTAAGTAGGCTATTGTTCATATTTTTATTCAAAAAATTAATAACCTGTTTAAAAACATTTGATTAAATCTGAGCATAAGTAGCCTTTGTCTGTCTTTCAGATGACAAAACAAGCGTTCACTCAAATGATGAATATTTATGGTGGACTTGCTTCACACCAGACATTGGATTCACCACTGGAAGTAAGACTGGTGGACAAGATAACTTGGTGTCTACCTTCAGTGCCTAGGAGGGGGAAGAAATGAAAAAAAAAAAAAAAAAAAACCAAACAAAAAAAATCAATAAAATGATCACAACTTGTGATAAGTTCTTTAAAGCATGAAGTACCGTGGCAGAGAAAAACAATGAGTTCAAAGAGGGTATCTCTGAACAGATAGTTAAGCTTAGCTTAAAAGGCTGAGGAGGGACCAGGCCACAAATAGAAGAAGGTAGAATATTCCAGGCAGGGGGAATGGCACATAGGAAGACCTCCAGGTATGAAAGAGCCGAAGCATATTCAGAGATCAGCACACAGATTCATGTAGCTGCAAGGTAATAGGTGAGGAAGGAATGACATGAGGTGAGTTTGCAGAAGTGTCCAGAGATCACTTTGCACAGGGAATGTATGGGTAGGTCATGGAAAGAATTTTTAGCCCAAGCTCAACGGCAAGGCATCAGTGGTGATTATCAGGGACGGCCGTGGTCTGATGATATCTCGAGGTCATTCTTGCCACCATGAGGAGGATGGACTGAAGGGTCTATGAGAGGAAGTGAGGAGTCTACCATGTATCATCTGGGGAGATGATGGAGGTCTTTCTGGACTGGTTGTGGTTGCAAAGGAAATGGAGAGAAGTGAAGGAAATTGAGAGACATTTTAGGATTAGAGTTGACAGAACTTGTTGATGGGCTGAATTTGAGAAATGGAAGAAATGAAACACTAGCAACAACTCCTGGGTCTTTGTCTGGGACAGTTGAGTGGTTGACAATGTGTTTATTACATTAAGGCAAACTAGAGAATAGTTTTTATGGATGAGGAAGTTCCACTTGGATAAGTTCTGGGTGGGTAACTTACCTGAAATCTTTTCCTTGCTGTATTCTCAATGCGTAGGAGAACACCTAATGCACAATACATGATGAGCAAGTGTTTATTGAACGGAAGAGCTGGTCTAGAAGATTCCAACTAGCATTTGGGCATGCGAGTCTAAGGTTTAGGTTAGAGATACAGTTTAGGTCAGAGATAAAAATTGGGAATTCATGAGCATTTATATATACATAAGCCATGAGGGGTAAAGTAAATCAAATAGGCAGAGATTATACATGTAGAAAAAGCTTAGGACTGAGACCTGAGCACCAGCACTTTTTAAATAGTAGGTAAAGGAGGGGGACTCGGAAGAAGCCAGAAGGACAGAAGCCAGGGTGATAGAGGAGGGGGACAGAAGCGAGCGACAATCAGGAAGTCAAGAGAGGAGAGTTGTTAGGTGAGTGACGGTGTCTACAGGCTCTGAAATGAAGACAGAGCGTTGTCCACCAAATGTAAATGCTTAAAACACTAGAATCACATGAATTCCTTTTGACTGAACATTCTTTTGGTTTTACGATATGCTGATTATCACAAATGGTAAAAAGACTAATAATCCCTGGGTTACAATTCAGGAAAAGATTAATAACCCACGAAAAAACCCTCAGTTGTGGTAATAACAGTAGTCATCCCCAATGCCCTGGGGTGATACAGAGGAATCTGTTTGAGATCAAAAGCCAGGCAGACCGAGGGTCAAGTTGCAACCTGACCGCTTCCACATGGTTGTGCTGGGGCTAAAGTCTTAGTAAATATTAAACTCCTTGTCCACTGAACTTTGATGATGAAACATAATATCTCGCTTGCTTGTTCACAGAACAGTGACTAGAATCATAAAAGCTAAAGTATCTGATAAGATTTTGAAACTGGGGGAATACATCGCAAATATTAAAAACCATTTACAATCACAGGAAGCAGTGCATCCTTGTTACCTCATTCATTCACTTGTCCAATATTTAGAACACCCCAACTTCAGGCAGACCATAGGACAAGGAACAAGGCATAATCACTACCTTCACATAGCTCGTAGTTTGGTGTCTTTTCTCCATTTTGTTAACTTACACCCTAAAAGAAGCATCCTACGTTTTTGGAAAATGCGCGCAGAGGGGAAGCGGTGATAAGGCACAAAGATAACATTAAATTTGAGCTGAAATGATGCCCCAGGCAGTTGAAAACATTAAGATGTATAATCCACTGGGAAACCACCTTTAATAAAATAAATGCCCCGTATGTTTTCACATAGGGCTTAGCATATTCTTCCAGACCAGCTCTTGGTTTTAGAGTTATTGCCCATTTCCAGCTAAAGCATGATTGCTACCCTGACAAGATCTGTGTCTCATTCAGAGTCTGCACAGTGCTCTCTAAACATTTTCTATATTGAATGAATTTTCCAGAGACGACGGATCTTGAAGCTAATCTTGGGGCTTCAAGTTGTGGGGGAAGAAAGACATTTCTAAGCCCCTTTAAGAGCTCGATGCATCCTGTTAGGTGAAGGTCAGAAAACGAGCCACTATAAGGAGAAAAAAATCTAAAGAATCTTGATTGAGAGCAAAATTTCCCCAGAGGAGAAATTCAGTGGTGGAGAAACCCAGAGGGTTCTCTTCTTGGTTCAGCATCTGTTTACAGAGACAATGGCCCTCAGCTGCCATCCTGAATGGAGCGAGCACATCATGGCTAAGCAGCCACTCAGAGCCACACGACGAGCCAGACAATGACTGGCATCTCTCTGCCAGGGATTGGAGTGGTCCCCAAGGACGTCCTTCTGGAGGGTATGTACTAGGTGCAACAGGTGTGAGAGGTTGGGGGAGCCACTTTAGAAGACCAGAAGCCTGGGGGCCTTCAGGCCAGTTATGCAGCACTGACTCTTATTCGGGAAGTTTCTCCCAGGGTACATGTGGCTTAAAGAGAGGACAATCCAGGAGACTGTGGTCATCACCCTCTGCCACCCCAGAACTGCAACATTGCCAGATTTGTGAGAAAGGAATCTGGGAAGTCCTTACTCTTGGCAGAGAAGCTCCTATCTGGAGCCCAACCCATCCCACTCCTGCCTTTCAGAGATGTGAAGTCCCCCGCAGAGCAGCTGCTCTCGGCCTTCAAGTGCATGCAGGTCCACAGGTTCCCTCTCCCTGGCTCTACAGAAGCAAGGTCATGACTTCCAATCTTTGGTATATATAAGAAACATCTGGTCCTCTAATATTAAAAATGTAGATGCTTAGGCTTCAGCTCCCCCACAGTCTGGAATGAGTCCCTCACATCTGTAATTTAAGTAACTCTGGCTCTGGGCCCTGGATGACACTTAGAGCAGATGGTGAGGACATTAAGAGCTCAAGCACCAATGTTAGAGTACTTGAGGCTGGAATTCTATTCTACCCATACTTGTTGGGTGACCTTAGGCAGCCATTTCGACTCTGCACACCTCAGTTTCCTTGTCAAAAAAATGGGGATAATAGTGGTGTCTACTTCATAAACGTTTTGTGAATACTAAATATGATAACCCTGCAAAGCATATATCCGAACATGTGTACTACTTACTAAGAGTAAGTAGTAAATAAGCAGACTTATTAATATTACATTAAAAAGATAAACAAAAATAGCCTCTCATCCTAACAGTCTCCCAGCGCAACCCTGCAACGCTTGATTCAGAGAGTGTTTTTATTTTTGTATTTCACGGGGCTGACTTCATGAGAACTGGGCTGGCCGCCCAGGGGATCCATTCAGTGGAGTTGTGCCATGGTGGGAATACCGTGCATTTGGTGGCCCTGTAGTATCTGCAGTAGCAAGGTCACCAGCATCATGAAATCCATCGTGGGGTCGATGCTAAGAATCGAATGAATGTCCAGTCACGGCAGGGTGCAAAGATAAGTAAAAGAACCTCCCCGTCACCGAAACCAACTTACGCGAGGTTCGATGATGCATGTATGCCTTCATTCATTCAATAAGGATGCCCTGAAGCCTCTCCATGTACATGGTTCTATGTACCAACAGCTACACGATGAAGCAGGCGGCCTCGAATGGCATAGACGAAAAGCAGTTTTCTGTTCTGTGTAGGAATGTGGAGTTTCATGGTGGGCGTTGGAGGACAGGACAGGTCAGAGGACAGCTGAATTCTTCTGGATGCAATTTTGTGAAATGTCACCTCGTGCCATTGAAGTGAAAAAAAAAAGGATTTGGGGCGCCTGGGTGGCTCAGTCGGTTAAGTGGCCGACTTCGGCTCAGGTCATGGTCTCACGGTTCGTGAGTTCGAGCCCTGCATCAGGCTCTGTGCTGGTGGCTCGGAGCCTAAAGCCTGCTTCCGATTCTGCGTCTCCCTTTCTCTCTCTGCCCCTCCCCCACTCACACAGGGTCTCCCTCAAAAACAAATAAACATTAAAACGTATTTTTAAAGAAGTATTTTATTACTCGTATATGAGAAGACTTTTGTTCCGTTTTTTAAAAATTGTGGTGTGGGAAAGAAAAGTGGAATGGTGATTCGAGGCTCTTTAAAGAACGCGTGTGATGGGTTCAAGATGGCAGGCGGAACTGCTGAATTTTACTGCTCACACGCACACAAAACTCTCACAGATGCCAGGGAAGGCAAGAAAACAGGATGAACCCACAAAACTAAGCAAGAGTGCCATTAGCAGACTGGAAACATTGAGCCACCTCTGAAAGATCAAAAGCAGATACAGAGGGTAAAACAGGGCGCACACACGCATACACACACACATGTACACACACACTCGTACGCACACATGCACAAGTGTGTGTGTGGACACAGAAGCACTTAAGATGAACTCTAGGCTAGAGTCAGAAGAGAAAGGGATGGGTGGAAACTCATGAGCAGAAATACAAGATCGTTCCAGGCAGAAGAGATGATTGTGCGTAAAGCCCAGGAGTGAACCAGGCCAGGTGCACTTGGGAAAATAATGAAGTGTCTAAACTGATTGGTGTGTTGGACCCTCTGAAATGTCCCACTAGAATCACATTCTGTACCCCTGATGTGGTATTCACAGCCCTCCACACACTATCCCCAGGATTCCCTTCACATCCGATTTGTCAATTTATCTCCCCAACTACTCTCGGTGTCCCAAATGTGCTGGACCACTGGTCATTTCCAGGAAAAAAGTCCATCTGGTCTGGACTCTTGCTGTGCCCTCATTGGGGTGACACTCCCACCTCTGTCTTTGAAAGGGTCTTCCTTCAGCTCACATCCAAAGGCCACCCCTTCCTGAAGCCAGCTTCAATGGAAACCATCCCTTCTATACAGGAACCTAGCATTTTATACCTCCACATAACTACTGATGACTTCTGCTAGCTACATAATTTCCTTGCCTGTGTCTTTATTTACCCAGGACATTGTGAACAACTTGAAAAGAAGGACTGTGTCTCTCTCAGCACTTTGCACATAATAGGGGCACACAGAAAAACGTCTAGAATTGTAGCAGCTACTTGCTAAGTAAATGAATAAACATTAAATAGTCTGCATGTGACATGCTTTTGGAATGTACAGGCTGGAGACTTGTCAAAGAGGCCTTGGGGCACCTGGGTGGCTCAGTCAGTTAAGTGTCCAACTTCGACTCAGGTCATGATCTCGCGGTTTGTGGTTTCAAGCCCCGTGTCGGACTCTGTGCTGACAGCTCAGATCGAGCAGACCGTGGCAGATCGGGGTGACATTTGAAAAATCTAAGAGCAGTCAGAGTAGAAACAGTGGAGCCCCTAGAACAGGCACCATGCCAAAATCTACCCACATGGTGAATTTATGTTGAGAAGGATGTTTCAAAAGGTGGGCCAAAGTTAAGTATTTGTTCCCAAATGAAACAGAAAGGGGAAGATAACCTGCAAATAGAAATACACAATAGAGCAAAGCTGGCAGGAAATGCAACTTGAAAGATGGCTGTTTCAATGGCTCCATGTAAAGCCAAGCTCAGGAACAAATTCCCTTTACAACATGGCCCTTGTTAGGTACTCAGTTTTAATTAAGTAGGGAGACAAAAAACAACACTAACATGTGAAAGGTAGGCACGCCGTGGGAAAGGCATCTGATCTGGAGCCAGGCTTGTTTATGGTATTCTTGTCAATATGGTTGTCATCTTAGTGCTCTGTTTATTTTTAAACCCAGGCTTTGTTTTGTATTATCTGCAAGAAAAGCAGTCGTTTCCAACGAAGTTTGGAGACAAAGTATTCATTGAAAATGCTAAATACACCAGGCAAATTAAATTTTTCCCGAGAATTTGCCCAACCAGGTGCCTGAAAGGATAGTTTATAAGGAAAGGCACAGTCCAAAAAGAATGGTCAAAATGGCCCATTTACACATAGGGTATCCCATCAGATAAAACCTCAGGGTAGGGAGGGGTTGGGATTGCCTTTGTGAGAATGATTTCTGAAGAGGCGGCATCATATAAAGAAAGCCCAGCCGGGCTCTGCTCTCCTGAGTGTGATCTTGGAAGACTCACCTCACATTTTGAGCCTCAGCGATGACATGGTTGATTGTATCTCCACCATGGATATAATAATCCCTCACCTGCCGAGGTCCCAGCACCGTTCTGAGGAAGAGAATAGGAATGTGTGGGGGAAAGCTCAGAAAATTGTGGAGAGAGGTGACATCTGTCTTTCTGGGTCTCAAGTGACCTCAGTCTCCAAAGACACCACTGTCCTTCCTCTGGAGATGATGTGCCTGTGTCCCAGGGAGGTCCTAGGTCTGTGTGTTGCTCAGGGAAGCATGTGAGGCAGAGATCAGAGGAGAGAGGTGGTCCTGACACATTTCTTGATATGTACTGTGCAGTGCTGTCCCAGCTTCCACCTTCTCCCTCTCCAGTGAGCCCCAGGAGCTATGGTGACCAGGAACGAGAAGAAATCATTTTGATGACCACTAGCACATACTACCCTGTCTGTGATGGGGTTTTATCGCTTGTCTCAAAACACCAAAATTGTCATAGCTTTTCTGGGAAATCAGATTTATAGTAGATGATAAACTTTATGTCTCTGAAAATGTCTACTCTCACTTGAGTATGAGAGCAGAGACACAAGAATAGTGCCTTTCCCCCTCTTTCCCTCCCTCCTTTTCTTCCTCCCTCCCTCCCTCCTTCCTTCTTCCCCTCCTTCCCTCCTTCCTTCTTCCCCTCCTTCCCTCCTTCCTTCCTCCCTTTCTTCCTTCCTTCTTTCCCCCTTCCCTCCCTCTCTCCCCCCTTCCCTCCTTCCTTCCTTCCTTCCCTCCAGTCTACCTCTCTTCACTGAACATCATTTGGGGGCCCACCACTTTCTCTGATGCTGTGAATCCCTACATTCACTTCCCTATTGGCTCTCCAGAAGCTCCTCACCTCCTAAGTCTAGATTACTTCTCACCTCCGGCCCTGCCCTTCACACTGCCAAGCTCCACATGATATGATCTGTACTTTCTACGTTCTTTTCACCCCAGGACCTTGTTGATCACCTCTTCCCCAATCTGGTATAAATCCTACATCTCCAGACAAAAGGTACCTGGGAAAGGGTCATTGTCTGATAAAATCCCAATCCAAAGTCCCTTCCCGTTGGCTTCATGGAAGCATATGGCTTATAGGCAAGAGAATGGTCTTTTTTTTTTAACGTTTATTTTATTTTTGAGAGAGAGAGAGAGAGATAAGGGGAGGGGCACAGAGAGAAGGAGACACAGAATCTGCAGCAGGCTCCAGGCTCTGAGCTGCCAGCACAGATCCTGATGGGGGGGCTTGAGCCCACAAACTGTGAAATCATGACCTGAGCCAAAGTCGTACACTCAACCAACTGAGTCACCCAGGTGCCCCGAGAATGGTCTTTAGATTCAGATCAAATTCCCATTTGGTCATTTCTAGCCATGTGATTCAAACAAGGTGGATCATGCTTCCAAACTCCAGAGAGCATTTTGTGGAGGTGTTCTGATGACCAAGCAGGGTGACTATCCATACCATTAGAGTTCCCAACAAATAAAGCAAATGTCGAGCGACACATCAGCAAGAAGAGCAACAGGAAAAGGGGATGCAGAGGAATCATAAGCACAGTTGCACATAATCAGCAGAAGCAGGAACCCAGGAAGCAGCCCAGCAGCACAGAGGGCTGAGCAGGGAGGTAATAATGGTGACGAGTGTGGAGAAGATTGTGTTGCATAAGCAACTACAAGCCTGAATCTCAGCTCAAACCCTCTACCTGTTAACTGCAGGGCCCCAGCAAGTCATTGAACTTGTAGCTGCCTCAGATCCTCCTAACTCAGCCCAGGCCTCTTGGCCTCACATGGTGGGTGTGATGCTGGCTGGAAGTGATGGGAAGGGGTGCATGCAAGCCGGGAAGGGCTGTGCACCTGCCCCACCATGCACTTCCTTAGGTCATCGGCTGCCCTCGTTTCCTTTCATTCTTTCTTCCAAGGACCTCGCTCTTGTGTGCAAGCCTGCACTAGAACCTGACCCCCAGCTTCCTCCGAGCGAGTTTTCCGATACGTGCGTGGCTAACCCGAAATGCCAGAGCAGGTGGCACAGAGAATGTCTCCCAGGGCACAAGAATGGCCTGCGATTGGGTGGGTGGAAGAAATGGGGAAGTTGTTGAGAAAAGAGAATTAAGGGTGTTTGATTCATCACAAATTAGGCTGCTCATACACACCTCTTCGGAAGGCTCCTGACACCAAGTCTACCGACCCTTTCACACGCTGTAGAAACACAGAACCTGCCACGTTCAGATGAGATGTTCCTCCAGTAGAGCAAGAAGGAACGTTTAACCTCCAAATGCTTCGCGCTATTGGGTTTTCCTAATATTGCCAGCGTGGTTATGAGGAGCGTTGTGTTTTATTTTCAACTCGGCATGCGCCAGGGAATTGCTCTTACGTGATAACAGCTCTGCCTCTCTCGGGAAGTGCATCACAATTAAACTTCATGAGAAGTTTTATGTGGTTTTGATACGGCATCCCCCTTCTGAATGCCCCTCTAAATGCATTTCTAAATCTGCAGTCGGCACCCATTAGCTCAGAGCATGGGGGAGAGCCGTCTATAATTAATAAAAAGAACAGCTTGCGTAACAGCATTCGTGAACGTGCGCTGCATTTTACAGTATCTCAGTTAATTACTGATTGGTAGTTTTAGAAGGGGAAGAGATCTCATGGGTCATCTACTTCACTGCTCCCTCCCCCATCAAGAAAAAGAAAACCAACACCCAGAGAGGGTGGGGAAGAAAGCGCCGAACCAGCATGACGCAGGTCATCGGGAGCAGAGACCAGGCAGAACTCAGACCTGAATGCCAGACCAATTCGCTACCTTGAAGTCGAGATTGGAAACCTTTCCCAGGACATCCCAGCTGGGGGTCTCGCCTTTAAACTTGGGGCTCCACCCTACTCAGTACCTGATCCAGTCCTGCCCAAAGCAAGACATATATCACCCCATGGCCCACCTGTGGGTGAGGTCCAGACCTTGTTTTACAGCCCAAGACATCTTTAGCATCATCCACGGGTATTTGTAATATCTGCCTCCAGGACAGACAAGCTTCTGGTTTTGTCTCCATGCCTAGCTCTCTCATTCTCTAGAGCCCTCCTGTATCCCCCAAGGCTCTACAGTCCTTCCATAACAGAATTGATTGGATGCAATCATGTGCTCTGAGTTTAATATCAGCTTAGACTTCCAGACCCTGCCAGGCAGATGGGTCTTCCTTAGAGAATCTCCCACACCTCTGCAGATACCATTGGATTCCATTTGCACAGCCTCTAGAGTTGGGACAGGTCTCTACAGTTCCTTTTCTCTCTTTTGCTGGCTTCCTATCTCTTTGCACTCTAGTCATCACTCCTCAAGCCCCCACCAACTCAGGTTGTGACATCAACACTTAATTCGGGTGAATGGTGCTTGAATAGAGTCTTAAAATTCATAATTGATTTTGGAAACGTACCAGAGAGTTGATGGGAGACTTAATGCTACATGTTCAGCCATCGTACCATTTCTTCTTTCTGTGCTCATTCGTCCTTGCCCGCCTCCTTTGTGGTTAGGCACAATTAATTGTGGATAACGATATGTACGTATTCCAAATAAGGAAGTTAAGATCTCTCATGTAGGATATTCCCGTCTCTCAGGGCCCTTGGAAGCCAATTATTGAGATGTTGGGGTCCAAGATGCAAGGACGTTTGTCCCCTGAGTCACTAGATGGAGAGAGCCCTGCTAACCCTCATCACATTTTGCACGAGGAAGAAATATGCTTCCATTGGGCTAAGCCATTCAGATAGAAGGTTTCATTTCTTTTTTTTTTTAATTTGAGAGACAGAGAGAGAGAGAGAGAGAGCAGTGGAGAGGGTGGGCGGGTGGAGAGAATCTTAAGCAAACTCCACGTTCAGCACAGAGCCTGTCACAGGGCTGCATCCTAGGATCCTGGGATCATGACCTGAGCCAAAATCAAGAGTCAGACGCTCAACCGACTGAGTCACCCGGGGCGCCCCCTGCAGGATTCTTTTCTTAGTGCAGCATGGCCACGCAGCCCGGCCTCTGCACACCCCCTAAGTGATGTTGTTCCTCATGCCCCATTCTCAGTTTCCTTATCTTCCTTCATCCTCTTCCTGGATACTCCTACGAGCTCCCCCATCCCAAGCCCCTCAGGGTGCAGAAAACACACACATCTAATGCAGGTTCTGCTTTTGAGCCTCAGACATCGACATCCAACAATCTGGTATCCATTAGGGAACTAAGTCAACTTGTCCGAAGCTAAACTGACCACCTCCCCTGACCCTTTCCCATTCTCTCTTGGTAGATTACACTACTGGTTTCCCCTGTATTATATAAACAAAAATTCAGACATGTCATTCCCCCTTGTCTCCCTGTCTCCCCCAAAGCACCAAACCTACAAGTTCTGCCTCTGCCGGAGTTCTCAGAACCTGCTCCTTTCCATCTCCACTGTCTCCTGTCCTCATTTCTTTCATTGTCTCTTGCCTGAATTCCAATAACAGCCCTTCGTCCGGTTTTCCTTACTCCAGCCTTGTTCACTCCTGAGCACACTTGTGTCACAGGCTACCACAGACGGAGCTATCTGCTCCTTTCCAGAAGTCCTGCAGGGCCCCTCTTATCCTTACCTGCTCTGCAGAGTTCTCAAGGCACTTCATGGCTAGATCCGAGTCCAGCAAAGAATGCCGCCGGAGTGCCCCTCTGAAACCAGACCCTCTGCTGTCCAGTTAGATCTCACCTGGGAAAACCACTGGCCCTCTCTGGCACCATTGTCCTCATGTAGCACAGAGGATAAAGAATGCTTATTTTATTGGGTGGTGATGCTGAGTGAATCCAACCACTCATCGTCACATAACTATTGCTCAAAACACGGCAGTCACTATAAATTTTTATTGATAATGAAAAGGATTGCTATATTACTATATATTGGCCACCTGTGAAGTGTCAGCACCTGGGCTAACCCCTATCTTCACCAATGGCATCTCATTTAATTTCTCTGACACCCCCACTTGGCCTTACATGCACCGAGGATAAGCAACTTGTCCAGGAAAACACTGGTAGTAAGTTGCAGGGCTGAGATTCAAACCCAACTCTGTAGGATGGGATCTTTGGTGCTCTTTGAACTCCACCAAGGCGAGTGGACCAAGGAGTAAAATATATTACCACTTGATATCCAGAAACAGAGAAATGGCTTAAAGATAAAATAGGTCATTTATATAATGTTACAGTACAGGGTTTCCTCTTTACACACCTCCAAGAGGGACACATTTGCATAGAATGCATTATGCATATAGAGCAAATAATGTTTGCTGACCTATCCTACAACCACTAAAAATTATATATAGAGAGAGAGATGTATAATTACAATTATATATAAACATGTATATATATAATTGCAATTATATATATATACACATATATATACACATATATATGTGTATATATGCATATATATGTGTATATATATATAATTGCAATTATATATATATACACATATATATATACACATATATATGTGTATATATGCATATATATGTATATATATATAATTGCAATTATATATATGTTTATATTATATATAATTATAATTACTTTATAATATTGAGAAAGCTTGTATCATACCATAGTGATTGAGGGCACAGGACTCAAGAATCAGATGACCTTGGCTGTAATCAGCGCTTTAGAAGCATATGATTGTATGACCTTGAGCAAATCACTTAACATCTATAAGTAAGGAAATGATAGAACCTATCAGATAGGTTGTGTTGAGGACCAAACAACCAAGACAACATATGCATAGTCCTTAGAAGGTTCCACATCAGTTTTGCTCAAATGTTATCCTCCTCGTCCTCATCATCATGATTGCAAGCGATAAAAATCAGGAAACAAAATTGAACTTGTTTTATAAGTTGACCTATATGAAACAACCCGGAGACATAAATAACACTGGGAGAAAATACACTCAGGTGCTAGCAATGGGTCTCTCCAGCTTGTTTAATTAGGAGTAATTTTTCCTCCTTATCTCTGCAAATTTTTAATGATTACTATGTGTCATTTTTATAAGAAACAAATAACATTCTACTGTGGCTTTAGATGAGGAGTTCTGTTTTCTAACCTCACTGCCATATATATATATATATATATATATATATATATATATATATATATGGAGAGAGAGAGAGAGATACATATATACAGGATCATCTTTGGTCATTAAATTCATTTAAAAGCTCTGATCCATTTTTGATCATCTGAAATATAGTGACAGGCACCAAAATCAATTCCTACATCCCAGGTTTGCAAAGAGCGTAAATTATTTTAGAAGTCATGTCAGGTAGAGTTTATTCCAAGGTTTGCTTGCACATTTTAATCAGAAAACACAGAAGGTATATGCAGCTTAGATTGAAATATCCCTTCACCTTGTACTTAGAACCGGGCTGACTTACTGTTTGCTGGCTGATAGGACGGGCAGAAGTTACAGCTTGTATGAGACAGCCTGGGCAGGAACTGAGGGAAACACATAAAGAAACATTTATTTAAAAAAAGTAAATCAACCATAAAGATCCTCCCAGCAGACCTGAGAGGTGGAAGCCTCTCTCTCATTTTCTCCTTGGCAAAATTTAATCTATCGCTGGGGTTTTTCAAGCGTCATATTCAAAGAGATGCAAATCCGTCAGAGCTGAGACCCCAGCTGACTTTTAGCACCTTGTGAATGTCAACGGGGTTTAAAGGTTGAAGTGACTCCCCTCCATCCATCCCAACTGATTCAAACACGCATGTGTTTGCGTGCACGCGTGTGTGTGTGCGCGCATGCGTGTGTGTGTGTGTGTGTGTGTGTCTGTATTATTTTTTGTGAGAAGAAAGACAAAAACAGAGCACACATCTACCTATGTGTTCAGTGCCTTCTTTGTGTGGATCTGTTTGCAGCAAATCTGAAATTTAAAAGGAAAACCATACTGAGAAACAAAAGTACAATTGCGAAAACCACAGTCTATCGCTAAATCACATGCCTCACAAGAGAGTTTTGTTTTGTTCTGTTTTGAGTTTTTTCAAATAGCAATTACTTTGTCCATCACCTTCCTCACATTAACTCATGAGTGACTCCTTCCTCCATGCAGTTTCCTGCACACAATCCCCATACTATACTATACTATACTATACGTCATGTATTTACCATAAAAATAAGAGGTTTTAATTAATATTTGGTACACAGACATGGCTTATGGAGAGAGACGCTGTGCCTAAGGATTGACTCTGAAGTCAGCTGCCCCTCGATCTTCACACAAATGAAGGATCAATCTCCTAATGGAAATTCTGTAACATGGAGTCATAAGAGAAAAATGACATTAGGCTCCCTCTGCATACCAAAGCCCAGATTAAGTATTAGTAATTCAGAGCTGCCGTTATGTATACAGAATTTGAAAATCACTTCACCTTCAATTCAATGATTATTTATTGAGTTACTACTAAACATTGAGCCTTGAGGATATGAATAGGACTTAGCTTCAATGTCTGGCCTTAAGGCAAGTGTAGGTTAATAGGGGAGTGTATCAGTCCCCTATGGCCATGGCATTCTGCTGAACAGACACAATCACGGTAGCGTGCAATAAGAAACGCGTTCTTGCTCATGTGTCTCGGGAGTTCTGCCGATCTCACTTGAATCTACTCACATGTCTGAAGGTTGGCTAATTGTTAGCTGGGCAACTGGGGAGACTGGGCTCAGCTCTGTGTGTCTCTCATCCTCCAGGGGGTTGGCCCAGGCATGTTCTCATGGCAATGGTGGACACCCAAGGGGAAGGGCAAGGCCAACTGCATCGGTGCTTTGCCAACCTCTGTTTACATCACATTTGCTACCATCTCATTGGCCAAAGGCTGTATGGCTGAGTCCACGTTAGAAAGGAAGATTGCACGAGTCCACGGCCAAGGGCGTGGGCACCAGCAAGGGTGAAGAATAGGGCTGTTCTGGAGTTCTGCTGCACGGGAAATGATAAGGTAAATGCCACCATTCGATAAACATATATCACAGAACAGCAGGTGTATTTACTCCCTGGTGTATCAAGGATAGAGAAATGCATACTGGGAGATGCAGGGGGGGATGTTGGAAGAATATTTAGGAACCATAAAAGAGGTCAGGGAGAGATTACAGAAGATGGTAAGACCATGGTAAATACGGAGGCGTAAAATAACACCGCTCAGCATTGCAGGAGCATGTGGGGTAAGGCAATGGGGAGGTGGAAGGTGCAGGCTAAGGCTGAGAAGTTATGTGAGTTCTGATTCAGGAAGATGGAAAACACTACATGCTTTGCTGATTTGCAGACCCTGGGCTTCACGTGTAGGTCATGGATACACGAGAACACACTGAAAATAAATCTGCCTTTTCAGCAGGTGTGTAGGTTAGGAAAAGGGCAAGGATGCCAACCCACGTGTCTTCCCTGCGCAGAGCAAGGAGTTCCTAAACTGAACCAGCGGAAAAGGCAGGCAAGTTCAAACCTCGGCCCCGTCTTCCTTTCCGCTGCTCGGAAACCATCCCCTAGTAAGAAGCCATCCTTGGAGCGCAACGAAAAAGAGCTGATTGTCTCTTTAAGAGAGCGGTTGGGGCAGTGCTCTTGGTTTTGGGAAGTGTGGAGACAGTGGCATGAGATTGATTAGGTGTGTACATGTTGGCTGAGAAAGCTGTAGAAAGGCGAATGGAAGTGTTTGACAAGATGAAAGGCTATTCAGCACGTGAGACAGCTGCTTGGCTGAAGAGATCTATAACAGCGCAGTCAGGAGATGATACCTCCACGGCAAAGCTGCTACAAGGGCGGTCCCGCGACTTGTGTCTGGCGTGACAGGCGCGACCCGACCACGTCTGAAGGTGGAGTTTAACCCACGTGCCGCGCAACAGGTGCGCGGCAGCCTAGGAGCTTTCGTGGCTGCTCCGCCTCTGCCACGTTTGGTGGTCACTACCGCGAGGCTCTCCATACGTCTCTCTGGGAAGCGAGGTCAGCCATCAAAGCCATTCCCGGTGGCACAGAATCAGGACGGGCTTTCGAGCGAGACGGCCCCACCTGGCAACACTAGCCGCCGATCGCTCTTTGGCTCGTCTTGGCAGATGGCTTATCCTCCTTGAGGCCCAACTTTTACTCATCTGCAAAATGGGATACTATCGGCTGCTTCAAAAGGGAAGCGTGGCACACACGACATCCTGCCTTCGTGGGTATATTAGCTTTCTGTTGCTGGAAGTCCCCAGCACAGGTCTCCCTGGGCTAAAATCCCTGGGCAGAGCTGCGTGTATTTCTTCCCAGAGTACAATCCATTTCCTTGCCCTTTTTTCGCTTCTAGACACCATCCACCCTCCTTGGCTTGTGCGTCTTTTCACCCATCTCCAGAGCCAGAAACACGATGTCTCTCTGACCCTTCTTCTGTAGTCTCCTATCCCTTTGACCTCAGCTGGCAAAAGCGCTCCACTTTTAAGGATCCTCGTGATTAGACTGGATCCACCCAGATAGCTCAAGACGATCCCATCTCCAGATCCTTAACTTAATCACAGCTGCAAGTTCTATTGCTAGACAAGGTACCATGGTCACAGGATCTGGGAATTAGGACCCAGACGTCTTTGTGTATGGGGTGGGGTGGGGGGTGGGGTGTGCTGCCTACCACATGGGGAAAGCCGTCTTTGACAACACCACAGATCAAGATCATTTTGCAACTCACCGATGATGTCTACGCTGAATTGACCAAACACACGGCTAGATACAAGTTGACTTGCGGTCAAGTAAGGAACGTTTGCGAGATTGAGGACCCAAACGCTGATAATAATGCAAATGTCGTCAGCTCACAGGATCCTTCCCTGATTGGATAAGTTACCATTACCCTAGTAGAGGTCCTACACAACTGCCTGTGCTTTCCTCCTTCTCTTTGCTCGTGTTACATTTCCAGTGTTGAGCACAGTGCCTGGCATATAATTGGCTGTTGACAAGTATCTGATAGATGCCTGAGTACGCCATTGATAACTGATCTACCTCGGTCAAGTTACTATGTTGGTCACCATGTCTAATCTTCATCTTGAACTTTGAGGTCAAAACCATTAATCCCAATTAGCGGAATATGGGGATGTAGAGGAAACTGCAGCTCAGCTGGGAAAAACTCAAATTCCTTTCCCCAGTCCCAGAGCCAGTGAATGCTAAAAGCGAGGTTCAATATGGACCTGTGGGGCCCTGAAGGCCATTCTCTTTCCCCTTGTGTCTTCTCCAGATGGACCATGGAAGATATGGACTATAAATCCACCCAGTTCAGATGAAAAACGGTCTTGCCCATGATCGGTGACATTGTCATGGCCTCGCTACCCAGGTAATGATCATAGTAAGATGTCGACCGCAGCATCTATAGTAATAGCTAAACGTATATACTGTTAACTTTGAGTCAGATGCTTCTGGGGGTGGTTGGCTAATCTACATTAATTCGGTTAATCCTGGCAGCAAAGCTGTGCAGCTCTCACGGAAGGGGAGACACAGAGGTTAAGCAACTTGCCCAAGGCCACACAGCTAGTGAGACACAAAGCAGAGGAGCCTAGGAGTCCGTGGGCATCCCCCTGTATTCTCTACCGCCTCTTAAATCACCAGAGAGCCCATCCCTGTAACCTGTTTCTTCAGTCTGGATTTGGAGAAACCCATCACGGGATTCACCCAGGGCTCACACAACATCTGAGCAACAAAGAGGCAAAGACAAAGGAAGGAAGGTCGACAGCACAGACATTTTGATCTGAAGGGGTTCCTTGGTTCATGCCTACATTGTGCAGAGGTGACCTCAGACTCGCTCAGGGATGGGAGACAATTGCCAGGGTTTATGTGGGGGGCTGGCCCTGCCCCGCCTTTGTCACCCAGAGTGTCTTGTGCAAGAAGTGATTGGCCCCTACGTTATAAAGGAGGGCCATTCTCCCGTCTCCCTCCCAGGGGCAGAGCGTCTGCCTAGATCCAGGGCTATACCAGCAACCAGATCCACAGCAGGGCTGACATGCCAGCAGCAATCACATCCCTTGGTTTTTAAAAGAACAAAGAGCCTGTAGGTTTTGTGTTTAGCATTATACCACCAACCCACCTGCTGTTCCCGCCCGGGTCCAAACCACTGTCCTCTCTCTCCTGGACCCAGGCCCCAGCTCCTGCTTGGTGTCTCCGCTTCTCTTCCTTTAAAGAGCACCTTGAAAAAGTCACTGTGAGTATATCTTTTTCTATTACCTACACCATCTCCTGGTTTCCTGTGACAGATGGGACCCTACTGAGCCCACAGGGTCCAACCCACCCCAGCCCCCGCTTATATATCTCTGATCTCATTTCACACAATCCTCCTCATCACTTACTCTGTCCACCCTGGACTTCTTTTCTTAAACACAATTCATTTGTTTCTACCACAGGGCCTTTGTATTTGCTATTTCCTCTGCCTGGAATGCTCTTCCCCCTGATTTCCCAATGTTCACATCCTTCTTGCTTTGCAGGTCTCAGATCAACTGTCACATCATCAGAAAGAGGCCTTTCCTGAACATCCTATGTTACCAGCAGCCTCAGGGCCAGGTTTTGCCTCTTTCTCATAGTGTCACTCTTTAAAATGGTCTCATTCAGCCTTAGCCTGCCTGTTTAATCTCTGTCTCCCGGACTAGAATGCCGGCTCACTGAGAGCAGGAACCACGTTTGTCCGTCTTCCTCGTCACTTCCGCTAGCATGGCATGCTGCCATCCGCTGCTCAGCGGTATTGGCCTCCCCTGAGAGCTTGTTAAGAAGGTTGGGTCTCTTAGCCCCCCGCTCTACCAAATCTCCATTTTAGTTATACCCCGGGATGCTCAAACGCACTTGATAGTTTTGGAAGCAGTGTTCTACCTTGGGGCCTTGAAAACAAAGGTGTTCAACAGAAATATATTAAATCAAGCAATGAGTGAATGACATAGCACGGCATCCCAAGCAAAGATGCAGTCATCGAGCATCCCAGGTCGCTAAATTTGATGGCAGGTCTTCTGGGACTGCAGCAATTTAATTCAATTAATTAAGAAGAGAGATTCCCCAAATGAGGTAAATGCACCTGTGGTTGATCACCAAGTATGTTGGGAAATGAAGGCATAGCGTCTCTGAAAGTGTCTGAAAATCCTACTTCAGGGGACAGGCTTGTCACTGCTCCCGGAGCACTTATCCCTTCTCCTAGTGCCATCTTAAAAATGATACACCCTGTTCTCATTGGCAATTATGTGAAGCCGAAGGGTATTCAATCACGGTCATGAAAGAGTGTAACTAATTTTTTTAACAAAACACATCGGAAGACAGAGTTCAAAATGAGTGAAGTCTTTCAAGTTACCCACCTTGGATTACTATTGAGCAGAAAAAGCTCCATCCACCTTAGATCTCTGCTATGAATAGGACTGTGTAGACGTACAGGTAGCAAGGAAGTGGAAAGGCATGTAGTTAAAGAAGACTGACCATTTATTGCAGAAAAGGGACTGTAGCTAATATTTTTAAGTTTATTTGTTTTGATAGAGACAGCATGCACGTGAGCAGGGGAGGGGGAAAGAGAGACAGAAAGAGAGAGAGAGAGTCCCAAGCAGGCTCCACGCTGTCAGCACACAATCCAACCCAGGGCTCTATCCCATGAACCCTGAGATCATGACCTGAGCCGCAATCACGAGCTGGACACTCAACCGAGCCACCCAGGTGCCCCGACTATGACTGAATTTTTAATTCTTGGTTTTATGGTTCCCAATGCTATTACAAAACGTTTCCCAATGAATATGTATAAGAAGTCTATTATTGGAAATAATAGCTGTGACGCCATCAATGCACCAAACAGTTACCCAAACTTCCATCTGTTGGTGTGGGGCAAACAAAGGCTTTGCGTTAACTCAAAACTCCCTTCCCACCAGATGACTTGAGAGCTCAGGTGCCTGGAGCCTTGGAGAATAGGGTAAAAAGCCCTCGCTTGCAGCATGGTTTTATGAAAGGTTCCCCGTGCATAGATGCTCGTTTCTACCTGTTTCTCTTCTGCAAACAAAAGAACTCGTAAGGCCGGGACAAAATGAACAAAAGGCTAACTACCAACAAGATGGCTTTGCTGGCATTCTGGGTGTGCAGTTGCAGAAGGAAGCAAGCAGCTCTCAATAAAACTGATGAAGCCAGAAGACATTTCCAAGTTATCTCGAAGGCCAATAAACACCGCAAAGTACTTTGCCCCTGCCAACAGATCCCAGGACTCAGAAGAACAAGAACAGTGCCTTGTTTCCCAGCCTTATTAATTTATTTTACTTTGCTATTTCATTTTATTTTACTTTATCTGATGTGATTTTATTATTTTACTTTTCCTTACTTGGTTTGACTTTATTTTCTTTTAAATTTTTTTTTTCAACGTTTTTTATTTTATTTTTGGGACAGAGAGAGACAGAGCATGAATGGGGGAGGGGCAGAGAGAGAGGGAGACACAGAATCGGAAACAGGCTCCAGGCTCCGAGCCATCAGCCCAGAGCCCAACGCAGGGCTCGAACTCACGAACCGCGAGATCGTGACCTGGCTGAAGTCGGACGCTTAACCGACTGCGCCACCCAGGCGCCCCGACTTTATTTTCTTTTATAAGCACGTCTGTGCTGCGTACCCCGAGTCGGACCCTGTTCTAAGTGCTTTACAAACACCAGCTTATCCATCTTTCCAGCAGTCCTGTGGGGGGGGGGGCAATCATGAGCCCCATTTTTCAGATGAAGACACTGAGGCACCGAGAAGGAAAATTGTCCACCAAGCCCCACTTGCAATCGACTCAGATCGTTTTAGGCACTGTAATCGTAGAGCTTCATTCAGACAGCATGGTTAGCTCCAAGAGTCTGGGCCAGTTTGAAGATGTCCCATCGCCCCGTGCAAGAAAAGGATGCGTACCACACAGGCTCTCCCTGCTAGCTGCATCAGGCACTATAGGAAGATAGAGTGGGACTGAGTTTCTCTTCTAACTTCTAGGAATGAGGTGGGGGGGGGGGAGCTCCAAAGAGGATGAGTAACTGAAGGGATCTAAACATTTTCAAGTTCTGATACACCGCTTAAATAATTGCACCCCACGGCAGTCAGCTGAGATGCGTGTAAAAGGCACTGAGCTGAAAGACTGAAGAAGCTAGCAGTAGATTCTGGCCAACCTGCTGTCCAGCGGTATGACTTGGCCCCAGTCATTAACACTGTTCGACCTTCGATTTCCTCGCCGTTAAACTCGACAATGCTACCTTCACCACCCAGAGGGCTAAAGGAAATTGACTTAATAACAGCTCCCGACACACAGTAGGGAGACACAAAAAAATGCCAGACGAGTTCAAATGTAGGGTTGAGATGATCAATGCCTGCACGGTGGATATGTGAAAAAGAATTTGTTTCCCTGAAATTGCATTCTGCCAACAAATTGAAAAACACCACCAATCTGAGAAATGCGCGATATTCATGCTCTTGTGCTGTTTGGTCTTGAATTTTTTATCTCCCAAGAATAATGACCTCAGCCCTGGGCATTTCCAGGGGATTAATGACCAGCGGAATTTAATGACCCCAGTTCCAGCCTAGAGCCGTCCCACATTCCCTGGGTACTCATTAATCCCAGGTAGGCCAGCAGCCTTTCTTCCCGCTGCAACAATCATGCCCAAGTTCAGCCCTGCTGCAAGTGGACGGGCCACTGGGACTCCACGCCTTTGCTTCAGTCCCCGGCCTGATCCAGGCTCCAGCCACTGGCTCATTTATTTACAGGGGTAGCCAGAGAGTAATTAAAATATGCTAAGGAATTTCCCTGTACTATGGCAGCTGGACCCAATGATGAGCTGCTTCAAATCTGTGCCCCCAACCCCCACCTCCCTTCAACACACACATATTAACTTTTAGGGAGGCAGCTCAGTATTGCTTCACATTTTATGTGGAAGGATTTCATGAGATTTTAATGAGTTTCTACCACTGGAAAAGAAAGCTCACAAAGGATCCATGCAAATTGCTTTGTCTTGTGCAGCAATCCTAGGATGACGACATTCAATATTTGGTTTCTGTAAGGCTATATAGATATGCTGATATATGCACACCGACCCCTAAGCATTTCTGCTCATAAAAGCTCAAGGTGAAACAGTGCTGCACATGCAGGGTATGGTCTGTAGAATAAGACCTGGGGGCTGGATTTCCCCAGTGGACACCTGCTGGCGGGACTGCAGGCTGGTCTGTGTCCCCAGCACAAGGCACCGCCTACCTTGATATTCAGTTTTCTCATCAGTCCAATGGGCAAATCGTACAAGTCTCCAAAATTACTCCCTGCTGGAAAAATTCTTAATTCCTGTTAATCAACTGACAGGTGGTTCACATGTCACTATCCTTCTTCCCAGGGATCAGATCAGAAGTAGAAGAAGCGAGGCTTAGGAGATGACCGGCATGTATCAGAGAGTTTCATCCCCCCAACAGTCTCTGAGATTGCCCTTACTCTCTGTATTTCTTGACGAGAAGACTAAACTCGGCAAGTGGCAGTATGGAGAGAGGAACCCCAGGGACCCTACTGCTCCCTTCCTCCGTTTTTCCTGGAAGGGTAGGCTTAGGAAAGACTTCTGGGCTGGAGTCAGAAGCCAACGGGGCCAAAGGCTGGGGCTGCAAGGCAGCACTGAGGTCCACCCTGGGTAGCTGGATGAAGGAGAACCTGGATGAAAACACCAAGACCCAGGGACCAGAGAGATGCCAATAGAGCTAAAGAAGTGCTCTTTGAAGAAATGCCTCTTTATTGGTATGTGTTAATGACCATGTGTACATGCATATACTCAGAGCTCATACGTGTATACAC
Organism: Acinonyx jubatus; assembly: GCF_027475565.1. Classification (NCBI taxonomy): domain Eukaryota; kingdom Metazoa; phylum Chordata; class Mammalia; order Carnivora; family Felidae; genus Acinonyx; species Acinonyx jubatus. Next base: position 137,402,456 of record NC_069386.1, on the reverse strand, counting down.
CTATGTGTATATTTGTACTGATATTAACTTACACATACGTCTTTGAGTTAAAAATCCCTCTAATTCAAAATCTGTATACCAAAAATGGCCAACTTCTCTTTCAAACTATTTTGCCTTATTTTGTGTTTTTTTCATTTCACAATGAGAGCAGCATTTTGATTTTAGAAACAATTTTGTTCATCATAAAAAAGAAGACATTCACCTGTTCCACAAGTGGTTAAGGAAGAAAGTCAAAGCCACCCAATATCCCACCAGCAAATACTCGGGACACAACCCTCTTGGGGAGAGAGAAAAAAGAAACATGGCTTCTGGGTCTAGCCTTCCTTTCCAATCAAATCCCTGATGGGGACAGGGACTGTGTTTCCCATCTCTGAATTTCCGGGACCTGCCTAGGGAGCAGGTATACACCCTCATAAGTGCTTGTAGATGAACAAAAGACCATGTGACCCCAGGAAAGAAGCCACAAAACACATGTTGTATTTGTATGGCTTTATCCATCAGAGGTGCAAACTTTTTAAGCCAGAAATTGCTACAACCCTTTGAGTTGGATGGTATTAGCAACAGAGTAGGTGGCTTCTAGGAGAGCTTCTTATCTCAGTTCAATGCTAAAAAGAAGTCTTAATGATATTAATAACACTGTAACCACCAGCTGATAAATGTTACCATGGGTTGTATACCTAGGACCCCATTCGGTCTTCATGAGAACCGTATGAGATAGGTACAACTGCCCAATGGGCAAGTTATTTCCTGAAAGTCAAACACCTAGAGAGTTCTAAAGCCTTGGGTTTAAGGACTAGGTGAAGTAAAGCCAACTCTTAGACTTTTTCCCATGGTACCCACCAAGTTGTCACTGTAGTCGACGGTTGTCTCCTCGCCTCTCAATTTCTCCTTCCCTTGCTCTCTCTAAATTTCAAAATCCCAGAGCTAATTCTCTGCTAAGTTTCTCTGAACACCTTACAGCAGCCCCTTGGAACTACTGACTCAGAATGAGGAGGGGGAAAAAAAGTCAGGAAAGAACATTTTTTTTTTATCATTGAGAAATCAGAAGCACAGAGAGAGGGTATGAGTCCTCCAACGTCATTCAGGGTCAGGCCTTCAATCTTTCCAATTCTTTCCAGCACTTCTCGCCATCTCTGCTCTCCACCACTTGCTACGACCTTCCAGGATCGCCCATCCCAAAGGCCTTCACCGTCACAAATTATATATATATATTGTTTAGCTGAGTCCTTGGATACGTTTAAGTCATTGTTTGAAACACACGCCTTCTTCTGTTGTCTCTGCGAAAATTTTCGGTCGATTAAGCAACAATAACCTGGATTATTCTATGGGTATCTCGGGATGCTCGCCCAGAATACTGTATATAAATTCCATTGTATCGTAGTCAATTAAACTCCATTGTCTATAAAAGTCACCTGTCTGACTTGGGGGAAAGTGGATATGAATGCAAAAGACCCAACAACGTGTTGCAGGTGAAATCTAACCAAGAAATGTATGCCACTCAGCTTGAAAGAAGAAAGAGAAGCCATATTTTTGGTGCCTGGAAGCTGTGTGGTGATTTTCTGACACCACGCTGTTGGGGGAGGGAGGCGCCCGAACTTGAACTACCTCTGAAAACTAAGACAAGGAAGACAAAGAATACTTTTTTTTTTTTTGTCATTCTTTGCTCAAATGAAAGAAACTTGTCACTCCAACTTCACAAGACGGTGCTCGAAGATGAAATGTTCAACCCCACTGGGACAGCCATTTTTTTTTTGCTGTTATTACAGAAGAAAATTATAACCATAAAAATGTCCAATTTAGAAAAAAAGGTGCCACTTTAGTGTCATTTGCATAAAAGCTGTTACACACAAATTGTTATAAAGACAAATGTGTAGTACTCTTGTTGAAAATTGCTTATATCTTGGGTGCTTCGTCTCAAACGACATAAAGGCCTCTTCAAACTGAAATTCATTCTCAGGTAAATAAAGCTGAAAGCGAAATTTCACCTATTTGAAAGAACGTGAGTGGTTTTTCATGTTGTCTTAAACAGGTTCTGAGAGGCTGGCCCTCGCGCCCTCCCCTTGCTGGCCTTGGCCTTCCGTCGACTGGAGGCAGCCCCCTCCCCACCGGGTCCCACTTGTGCTGATGCTGGCGATGGGCCAAGTCCTGGCACCCGGGGTGCCTCGTAGGTACAGGCAGGGCAGGGGTGGGACAGAAGAGGGTCTGAGTTGGGAAGGAGCTGATGACCCTGCCTTCTCTGAAAATTAACACGCGAACTGCAGACTGTCTCGCCTTCTGGAGACTTCCCCGGCAGAAACTGGGTTCACTCCCCACCTCCCACGTTAACCATCACGTTGGAACTTTTATCATTGTTTCAACTTAACACCTCTTTCAATTTTCCACACTTCCCTTTCTGCCTGGAATGACCTGACTAATCCTGAAATTTTTCCGCTTATTCCTTAAGAGTCGTCTCAAGTGACTGATTTTTTTCTCTTACTGTCCATTGCCAGCTGCTTGCCTCCTCTTCTGCTATTCCCACACAGATATTAACATTAGTTCGTTACTATTAAGCGATCGACTGATTAGCATTCACTCATCACACTTACCACACTCCATGAGGACTCCCCTCCCAGCTGTCCCTCCCACTTGATGACAGAATCTATGTCTAGTGTATTCCTACATTCCAGTTCCAGGGCCATGACCGTCCGAGAGAAGCCACTCAAGAAAGTCCTACTGAATCCATGGATGCCGGCTATGTATTCAATAATGTGATGCATTTTTAGTGAACTTCCAATTTTAAAGCACTGCCATGAAAATACCGATCTGAACTAACTTATTTTAACCAGGCAAATTTAGAGCATCGTAACAACGGTCGTGTGTGGTTGTGTCTTATTTTTTGTGTGTGAAAACTTTACTGAGAAATAACTTACGTTAAAAATGCACGCATTTAATGTACACATTTCGATGAGTTTGCACGTGGCCGTCTGTTCATGATACCGTCACCACCATGAAGGTACTAAACGTATCCATCACCTCTCAAATTGACCTTGTTTTCTTGTCTGTGTGTGTGTGTATGTGTCTGTGTGTGTGTGTTAAGAATATTTAGCATGGGATCTATCCTAAACATCGATCATATCTTAACATAATTTGAGGCACACAATAGTGTATTGCTTCCTGCAGTCTCTTGGTTGACGGTACACGGCTCCAACTTACTCACCTTGCACAACTAAAACTACACCCACTGAGTAGCAGTCTCCCGTGCCCCCACCCCCATCCACCATCCAAGTCTCTGCTTTTATGGGTTTGACTACCATGGAATTATGCAGTATGTGTCTTTCTGTTACTGGCTTATTTCATGTAACACAATGCCCTCGCGGTTCATTCGTGTTGTTGCAAATGATAGTATTTCCTTTTTACTTAAGGCCAAATAATATTCCATTATACGTACATACCATATTTTTCAGCTCTACTGAAGTGTAACTTGTGTACAAAGATTATACAGAATTAACGTATAAGTTGCGTAAATTTGGACATATGCACACTATTGTTACCATTACCACAATAGGAGGTAATAAACATATCCAACGCCTCCAGAGTATCCTGGTGTCTCTTTGGCTGTGTGCGTGTGTGCGCGCGTGTGTGTGTGTACCGAAGACACTTTACACATCTATCCTCTTAACACATTTTTTCCAGCTTTAGAAAAATATATTTTCCTAAATATATAATCTAAAACTATATTTATTCTAGGTATAGTTGACAAATCAAATTACAAGATATTTCATGTGTACCATGTGATGATTTGTTATATGTATACATTGTGGAAGAATCTCCACCCTCAAGTTGATGAATACATTCATCCCCTCACACAGTTCCTTTATTTTTTTTTAATTTTTTTGGTGAGAATGCTTAAGGTCTACTCTTCGCAAATTTCAAATGTACAATACAGTATTATTAACTACAGTCACCATGTTATGCACCAGGTTTCCAGAACTCATTCATCTTATAACTGAAAGTCTGTACCCTTGGACTAACCTCTCTTCCCTTTCTCTCCCCGCCCCCCACCCCCATAGGCCCTGGTCACCACCATTCTACTCTTTGTTCTATAAGATATACTTTCCGGGGCGCCTGGGTGGCTTGGTCGGTTAAGCGTCGGACTTCGGCTCAGGTCATGATCTCACGGTCCATGAGTTCAAGCCCCGCGTCGGGCTCTGTGCTGACAGCTCAGAGCCTGGAGCCTGTTTCAGATTCTGTGTCTCCCTCTCTCTCTGCCCCTCCCCTGTTCATGCTCTGTCTCTCTCTGTCTCAAAAATAAATAAACGTTAAAAAAAAATTAAAAAAAAAAAGATATACTTTCCTTGTTTTGTTTTGTTTTTTTTTTTTGGCTAAGATTCAACATACATGGGATCCTATGCAGTATTTGCCACTCTCTGTCTTATTTCACTTAGCATAATGCCCCCACACAAAATAACTAAATTGGACCCACTCTGACAACAAACACAAAAATCAACTTAAAACGCGTTATATACTTAGAAAACCATAAAACTACTAGACGACAACATTGAGAAAGAGCTCCCTAACATCGGCCTTGGCAATGACTTTTTGCATTTGACACCAAAAGCAAAGGCAATGAAAGCAAAAATAAACAAATGAGACACTACCAAACTAAAAACTGTTTTGTGTAACAACAACAGAATTCAAAGGTGCCTAACGGCATGGAAAAAAAAATATGTATAAGTCATATATCTGATAGTGGGTTAATATCCAAAATACATAAGGAACTCCTACAAGTCAATAGCAAAAAAGTCATAATAACCCAACTGAAATACAGGCAAGCAACATTTCTGAATAGACATTTCTCCAAAGAAGACGTCCAGATGGCCAACAGACACATGAAAGGATGCTCACCATCCCTCATCATCAGGGGCCCGTAAATCAAAACCATGAGGAGATATCACCTCATAGCTGTCAGAAAGGCTGGGATCAGAAAGACAAGAGACAAGTGCTGGCGAGGGTGTGGAGAAGAGGGAACCCTCGTGCACTGTTGGTGGTTACGTAAGTTTCTGCAGTCACTGTGGAAACAGTGTAGATGTTCCTCAAAAAATGGAAAACAGAACTACCACACGATCCAGCCATCTCCCGTCTGTGTACATATCAGAAGGCAATGACATCACTCTCTTGAAGACATACCTGCACCTCCTCACTCAGTGCACCATCATTTGCGAGATCCAACACACGGAAACAACCTAAGTATCCCTCGATGGATGAATGAATAAAGAACACGTGGTATATGTATACACAAATGGAATATTGCTCGGCAGCGAGAAAGAAGGAAATCCCGCCATTTGTGACACGTATGTGCTTTTGTTTGTTTTTGATTTTGCAGATCTTGAGTTTCTCTCTAAATGGGAAGGAATGAAACAAAGAACATTCCTAAAGACATCTCTCGTTCTCTTTCATGCTGGTCCCTAGCTTTGAGTTCCTATAAACAAAGATATTTACTTTTAATGAACACCTACTATATGCCAGGGATTCTGATCCACATCTTAGCGACCCTACCGATGCATTTCATACTATTAATTATAGATAAAATAAATGAAGCTTAGAAGGGGAGTTAGCCCAATGGCACAGAGCTGAGAAAGGGAAATCCAGGCTTCCAGCCTCACAAACATTAATGGCAGCGTGCCTCCCATTGACAGCAATTGCCTGGTGGTAAAATGGCCTTCCTGCATCCCTCACGGACGCTTTTCTCCCATCCTGCAGAATAATGATGTGGACTGTGTGTTGAAAAATAAAAAAAATGCTGGACCTCGAGTCCCAACACCTGGCTTTGGGTTTCAAATGTGACGTTTCCCAGCCTCTGGACGTTCACTTTATTCTCACTCTGACTTCACTTCCTCTTCTATAAAATACCAACTGGGAAGCCACATTCAGTGTGTGGCAGGAAAGAAAAGCATCTGGCCCATTCCACGGACATGAGGAAAGGAGTTCAAGCACGGGTGGCAGATATAGTGAGTCTTGAGAGACAAGAAAGACTTGGTTGGGAGAACAGGTAGGAAATAAGAAAATAGACAAGGAGAGCAAGGTGGTTGAGAGTGACCAGATCCCCAGGAGCTGACAGATGGCATAGGCAGCATGGATGGGGCCAGGTCACAGATAACACAGGGAAGCTTCCATATGTGGGTGGAGAATCTAAAGTGTCCCATAAATAAATCCGTTGGAATCATTATTCCGCTCTCCCCTGCTTCCTAACTGATCTACTCTTGTTTGAGCTGAGAGGAGGAGGCAAAATGAAGGCAGGGATGGGAGCTGGAGAGAGCCAGGAGGTAGCTGCGTTTCCATTAAGAATGAGAGGTGGTTCTGCATTGGCCAGACATTTCCAGAAAGGCAAAGACCAAGCCTCTGCACAGACCGTAGGGACGACCATGAGGCAGAGGAGAGAACCTTCTAGATGTCCAAACCAGAGGAGCCACAGAAATAGACGAGAGCACTCCGCTCCTCTGAACCACAGCACGTATTTCCTGGGTCAAAACGTTTGTCTTCACATACCTACCATTTACATAGACTCCCATCATTTTTTTTCCCTCGGGTAGAAGAATGATTATTATAACACCTATTTTTCCCACTGACAGTAGCGGGTGAAACATTTGTGTCAATAACGTCAGAGGGCCAGACACCTAGATTTTTCTACCTGGGAAGTTAGAAGGGGGGAAAAAAATAAATTTTTAGGTTACGAGAAATATTCCCTATCTACTTATTCTTGAAGCGAACGTTCAAGAAAATAAATATTTTGTTCGGGACTTCCAGGAGACGGGAACGTTTGTAATTGCGAAATGGAAAGGACTTTCCAGTGAATGCGGTGAGAACAAGTGAGGACTCAGACTTTATATCTTCAAAATGAAAACAAAAGCAGGAGTATTCAGCTCGGGGATGCATGCAAATTTTCTGCCACATTTTTCAACTTCTGCTTTTTTCTGACAAAGTACCACCTGGGAAAAGCATTGCTCGAGCCATGTGGCTGACGGAGATGGTAAGAGGCTTTGGATCTTCTTTAAGAAAGGAACACCACAGTCCTGGGGGGGGGGGGGATGTCTCCCTCTATTATAGAAGAGCTTAAAGATGCAGAGAGAAGAGAAGGTGATTATGTTAAAGGTCACGGGTCCCCACGAGTTAAGAGGAAAGTGGTGGCCAGCTATCCCTGGCTGAATGGGATGAGGAGGCAATTTTGCTCAGGCCAACTCCTCAGGGCTCGTCTAAATTGGACATTCATGAAGCCACTGCCGGTAAGGCGGGAAAGGAAACCGTGAAGATGGAAAGAATTATGTTGTTCTTTCAGAATGCCTCGTGCAATCTGGAAACACTATCTATCTAAGAAGATCTGCACAGCCATGATTATAGGTAGTCTGAGAATGTATGTATCACGATAAGCATGGGATTAAAGAATATCAAAATTCCCACAGAACCATCATGCACAGGTTTGGGAGCCTAAGGGGGCCGCACTAAGAGCACCCCGTCCCCCCACGTGTAATTTTGAAACGTATTGAGAAGCCAACCAGAGTCAGTGGATAGAAGCCACGTGATGCCTGGTTACTGATCAAGCCGCTCATGGGGAAGCATGAGAAGCTTGTATCTGCAAGTAGATGGCTTTCCCGACACTTATGCCCCGAAGGGCCTCAGCATCGTCAGGGGTGGCGGGCAGCGGGGGGGGGGGGCTGGCCCTTGTATAAAACCAGCAGCACCCAGGAATGAGCAGAACTCACATTTTCTGGGCAGAAAGCTTCCAGTAGAAGAAATAAGAGAGATCTGAATGCCTCTCAGGCGTTCCAGGATGCTCCTTCCAAAGCAGTTCCCAGTTAGTGAGGGAACCCCTCAGGAAAGAGCCAGCAAAGAGCCAGGGATTGGCCAGGAGTATCTTCTAGCAGAATCCACCCCCCCCCCCACTCCCAGGAGGAAATTCCAGGGCTGGGGGTGGGGGGCAGAGAGCTCCTTGTTCTGCTCCAACAGCAGGCTCCAAGTGGGGGACAGCTTTCCCCCAAACACAGAGATCAGAGGAGTCTCAGCACCCAGATTGAAGACGGCGTCGCACAGGGTTGGAGACCACGTCCTCGGGAGAGCAGTGGGGAGATCTGGGCACAGTTACCCTAGAGAAAAGTTGCGAAAGCAGCCAACACGCTTTTTTTTTTTTTTTTTTTTTTGAAGGGGCGTTCTCTGGGATTCCAGATGGAAACCTCAGAGCGGTGGTAGAAGTTGCTGGAGACAGACTTCCGCTCAGCGCAAGGACAAACTTTCTAACAGTTGGGGCGCGCCTGACGAGCCGCCTCGGTAGGGAGTGAGGTGCTCGTCTCTGGAAGTGTGTCAGCAGAAGCTGTGGCCCCGGCTTTCTGGGATGCTGTGAAGGGGGGTGCCTGCCGTGGGAGGGAGGAAAACCAGACGATTTTGAGGTTTTTTTTTTTTTTTCCTGAGAGGCTGCCTTTCTCTGTCTGTGCCCCTTCCGAAGACAGACTCGAAGCATTCTGGGGTCGCCCTGCGCTTTGAGACTGTGCCCGCCCAACTCTTAGCAAGTACATACAGTCCCGGAGTGTCAGAGCCACTATCTATGGAGAAAAACCTGCAGATTTTGCCGTGATGCAATCGATCACCCTTTAAACCTCTTTGCCAAACGCCCTTTATGCCCTAGCCGAAATGAGGGACAACGTTTGAGAGCACGTACCTTTTACTGTTCCAGGTAGCTCTGTACTTACTAACGATTTCAGTCTGTGCAGCAGCCCTTCCAGGCACTGTTCCCCACCGGATCCAGGCAATAACTCGGCATGTCCATACGGCTAGCTAGTTAGTGGCAGAAATGGGATTCGGAATCCAGGCAGCCTGACGGTGAAGCCTGTGCACTTAGCCGGTGGGCCAAGCCTCTCCCCAGCCTGGTGAGGCTCTCGAGCCACACTTTGTCACCGACCTGGGCTCCGAAGAGGTCATTCTCCATCCAAGGAGGCATAGTCTCCTCTCTGTTCTCGTCAAACCAGTCTCACTTCAAGATGCATCCCAAGGGCACCCCTCTCTCTGCTCCATGCCCTTCGCTTTGGCAGAAATTATTTGAGTGTCTCAATCCCCGTGTCTCTCTGTTTCACGCGGCTGCATGGGAGGGCTTCCCCCGAGGGCCGAATGTGTGCCCTTGTGGTCCCGGTGAGCAGACCTCCAATAAATGTTTGTTGAGTGAATACGCAAACCGACCTTTTCGGTCTGCACAGACAATTCCTTCTGTTACATGGCTTCAGCGAACGCCAGGGTTTCGTAAATGAGAGTTTAGTGGAGAAGGTAATCTGGGTATTTGAAAGCCCCTGGATTCTGGCTGTCCGTGAACAGGGGCGCTTTACCGGGGCGAGAGCTGCCTCTGGCCTGTTGGTACGTTCCAAGAAGCGAATGCATGTGGGATTCGGCGTGCCAAAGATTTATTCGGGGGAACATGTGAGGAACGAAAAGACAGCCGGGGGCCGCAGGGTCATCGGACTGCGTCGTAGGTCTGACCCTAGTGACTGAGAGAGGGTCCTTCCAACAAGGAAGACGGAGGGGGCCTTGAGGGAGCCCTTGAGCAAAGTGGCCCAACACACGAGGCATGGGTTTTCCCAGAAAGGGCCTGCCGTGCTCAGGGACCGGCGGGGAGTGGCCTGTGGGACCCGCAGCCCGAGCCCTGCCGTGGTGATTGAGGGGGTCCAGGCCCTTGCAGCAGGGCCGTTGGGTCAGGCATGCTCTGGAGCTCCAAGGGTGCCTTCTCACGAGTCGTACAGACAGCCATCTCCCCCAGACGAGCAGAGACCGCTGAGCTGGGCTATGTGCTCTCCGCGGGTCCCTAAGGTGTGTCCCAGGGGAAGACAGAGGCCAGCGTCTCCTGAAGATGCCCATGACCGTTTGTCCCTCTCATGGTGCCGACCCGCTCACTGTGAACCAGCTGTGTTACACTCGCCCACCTTAGTCTCCCTGGTCTAAATGTAATGCAGAACGTTGAAGGGAGAGTCACTGGACGTCCGCCCGGGACAGAGGTGGCCAAGACATGTACGGACAGTTCCGGAGAGGGGAGACGTCGGCTGAAGCTGGGCAGAGGCGGTGGGTTTTAGAACGGCCATGGCCACGGCCACGGCCACTGCCGACAGTCAGGATGGCCGGCAATCATTTGTGCCTGTAATTTGCCAGGGCCCGGGAGGAGCACCTGACGAGCATGAGATTGATGAATCCGTGCTGCTCTTACCTAGGCCGTTTTGCAGAGAAGGAAACCGAGGCATGAGCAGTTGCAAAACTGGCCCGACGCCCGGCACCTGATGAGCTGGAGCTGGGATTCACACTCAGGTACCCCAGCTCTGGAGACCACGCCCCGAGGTGCTGTGCTCCACCAAAGGAGGGAGGAGGGCAGACCGGAAGGTCCACAAGAGGCAGCCTGGGAAGATAGAATCATCCAGACTTGGGCAGAATTCCGCCCCCCTACCCGCCACCACCGCCCGGGGCGCTGGGCACATTCAATGACTAAACGCCATGCTGGAGCAGTCAGCACAGGAGATGCCAAGGGGGCCGAGCCTGGGCCATGAGGACCTTGGCCCTTGTCTGCACGCACGGCCGTGACTTGTCCCAGGTCCGCTTCCTCTGACCACAGGTGGATGTACTGAGACTTTGAACTTTGCCACGTCCTCCGCAAACCCAGCATTTCTGTGGGTCTGTGCATGTGCTCGTGTGCACACGAGTGTGTGGACTTAAGCCTGGGAAACCTCTTTGTCCAAGCATGTTTTGAGAACATTTGCAGGGGTGCCTGGGGGGCATCCACTCTGATCCTGGCTTGGGTCACGATCTCGCCGTTCCTGAGTTCGAGCCCCGCATCGCGCTCCACTCTGGCAGCACAGAGCCTGCTTGGGATTCTCCCTCTTTCCCTCGCTCTCTGCCCCTGCCCCCCCCCCCCCCCGCCTCTCTCTCTGGACATAAGTAAACTTTAAAAAAGGCAACATTTGCAAACCCTGGAGTAGCAGGTGAGTCTCCCCACGGGTCCTGAATTCAAGAGTGCCAAGTGCACAGCCCCCACAGATGACCCAGGTCCCTTAGTGCCCACCCCCTGTCCTACACCGTCGTGTCAGGTAAAGGGCTTGGGGCGGAACCTGCGGTTTAAAAACTAGGTCGCCGGGAGATGCCAGGCAACGTGCGGAGCCTCCTAAGAGAGAGGCCAGAGCACTCCCACCTTTGTCATTCTGCAGGTACAAATTGAACACTTACTACGTGCCAGACCTCACGCTGGGGAGACACCCGTGAGCTTGTAGCAGGAGGCAGAAAATACCTGGCTAAATACAAGACACCGTCAAAGATGAAAAGGAAAGTGGGGTGAGAAGAGACCCCAGGAGAGGAGGGGCATTCCCTGCAGGGGAAATGGGTCCTGAGGCATCGAGCGGAGCACATCTGGGGCACGCACGCTCCTGCCGGTTGGGGACCAGTGAGCACAAAGCGTGGAGGTGAGCTAGGCAGGCTGGCAAGACTGAAGTGCAACAGATAAGTGTGCAAAAGTTAGAAGAGGTAGATCATGGAGGGTCTTGAAATCCTGCTAAGGACTTGGGTTTTCTTCCCTTTTTTAAAAATTGTTTTTAATGTTTATTTTTGAGAGAGACCAAGCTGAGCAGGGGAGGGGCAGAGAGAGAAGGAGACACAGAATCCAAAGCAGGCTCCGGGCTCCAGGCTCCGAGCTGTCAGCACAGAGCCCGACGCAGGGCTCGAACCCACAAACCACGAGATCATGACCTCAGCAGAAGTCTGACACTCAACCGACTGAGCCACCCAGGCGCCCCAGGACTTGGGTTTTCGACTGAGGGAGATGCTCAGTTACAGGGTATTTTTTTTTTTTCATTACTATGCTTTATTTTCTGGAGCAGTTTTAGGTTTACAGAAAATTGAGGGAAGAGCACAAGGGGATTTCCACATCATATTCATCCAGCACACAAGTTTCCCAGATTATTCCTACCTTGCATTAGCGTGTGTTGCATTGGATACATTTGTTACACTTTTTAAAGGTTATTTATTTTGAGAGAGAGAGAGAGAGGGAGAGACAGAGAGAGAGAGCACAAGTATGGGAGGGGCAGAGAGAGTGAGAGAGAGAGAATCCCAAGCAGATTCCACGCTGTCAGCACAGAGCCCAATGTGGGGCTCAAACCCAGAAACCATGAGATCATGACCTGAGCCGAAGTCAAGAGTTGATGCTTAACCAACTGAGTCACCCAGGCGCCCCTACATTTGTTACAATGAATGAGCCAATGTCGATACATTATTATCAATTAAACTGCATGGTCTATATTGGGGTTCACTCCTTATGTCCTGCAAAAGCTTTGGTAAGAATGCACTTGCCACGTTTCTCCCGCGACAGGAACACGCGGAATAGGTTCATTGCCCTAAAATGTCCTGTCCTCCATCTATTCAACCCTCAGCCACCCCTCAAGCCCCCATCAACCACTGACCTTCTCTCTCTGTGGCTTGACAGCTCGTTCCTTTTGTTGGCTCAGTAGTATTCCATCGGCTGGATGTACCACAGTTTGTTCATCTGTTTATCTGAACATCTAAATGAGTCGTTCGCTCAGAACTTTCTCAGTGGCTTCCAGTTTTGGATGACAACCAATAAACTACTAGAAAGATTCATGTGCAGATTCTTTCTTCCCATGGACGTTACTTTTCTCATCTGGGCAAGTACTTGGGAGCGGGGTGGAGGGGGGTCGTATGGTCTGAATACATTCGGCTTTATGAGGCACCACCAAACTCCCTCCCGGAGGAACGATTGGATCTGACCGGAGGGTTCAAAGATTCGTGTGTCTGCTGGTGGAGGAAAGACCCCGGCAGGCGAGGCTGCGGGCCGGGTGACCGCAGCACAACAGGTGCAACCAGTCCAGGCAGGGGGTAGGCGGCGACAGCTGAGCGTGGAGGGAACAGGAGACTCCCAGAAAAGGGCGGAGTTTGAGGAGTAGCCCCGTTTTGCACGAGGAAATTCCGGTTTTGCACAGGAGTAGCTCTGTTTCTGATCCATGAGACCACTGTGTTTGCAAACAGGTGCTACGTTTAAAATCCCCGCCCTGGTGACCTTAGTTCCGTGATCAGCAAAGACCTGGCTGGAACAGGAAGCCAAAGGTCCAGAAAAGGCTCCGAGTGGTTCCCGCAGTTCAAGAAGAAGGTTTCGTACAGTATCTGAACCTAACAATTTAGCGGGATTTTCCTTCGTAGTAATTATGCAAGGATCAGTGTCTCAGTCTCTCTCCTAGGGGGAAAACCCGACTAAATATATGTTCTATCGAAAATTGTTGTTTTTATTGTTATAAACCAGGACAAGTGAGGTGCTGTTTCATATTTAGCAACATATAATTTACCTCTTATACATCTTCCTTTAAACTTGTGGTTACCTTGTCTCAAGGTGAACAGCCGCCAACAATGAATTATTGTCATTATCTTATAATCAAACGCAGAGCCGCCGACAATGGATGTCATTACGTCCTAATGGGGGAATAAACAGCCAATTCGACAATGGTCATTATGGCAGCAAAATTTAATAACGCTCTGACTCCGCCCGCCCCGCTTCTTATTCTCAACACCAATTACGACTGTTTTCAAGTGTTTCTTCCTACATTGTCTGAATCCCAGTTAGCAAAATGATTGTTTAGCAAATGCAATCTGGCAGCAGGAACAGAAGAATTCTGCTCCTCTAAACCGTGAGCCGGGGAAAGGAGGCAGAGTCTGTGTTCTGGGGGAACGTGCTCACCTGGCAGAGGAGGGGACGGAGGGAGAAGGAATCTGGGAGGGTTTGCAAGGCAAAGGCGAGCGCTCACGGACTCTCTGATAAGTACCGCACGTTCATCAGTCCCTGCACGGCCTCGTGAGGGAAGTATTTCCAGTCTCGCTTTGCGCACGAGGAACCCGAGGCGTCGCAAGTTGAATGATTTCTCGAAGAAGGGCGGCCAAGAGGTGCTACAGCTGGCCTGAATTCTGAAGGTGGGGTCTCCGAGGCTGCCTTTGATCCAGCAAGGTATATGCTTTCCCTGCAACCTCTAGCTGCTGGCCACTGCACAGTCGGGCATCCAGGCATTTGTTTTATATGTTCTCAATAAATAACGAACCGGGTGCTGCGAACTTGCCGTGTGCCGGGGGCTAGGACTCACTGCCACCTGCCTGTGACCCGCCGGCGCTCTCTTGCCCCCTCAGCTTTGGGTTGGGTCTCATGCTCCTGGATCAGAGGTCAGCAGACCAAACCGCACCTGCCACCGGGTTTCGTAAATCAAGGTTTATAGACATGTAGCCCTTCATTTCGCACTGCAACAGGGAGGGGGATCGTGGGACAGACACAGCACGGCCCGTGGGTTTTGTTACCTGGCCCTGCGCGGAAAATGTCTGCTGACCTCCGCCTTCGGTGATCTAAGGAGAAAGTCGCATGCCAAGAGGCATGTCCCCAGGAGAGATGTGAGCCAGGACAGGCTCTGGGAATGGTGGGAGGGCTTAAGGCGCGGCTCCGTACCTCGACACCCCGTGCCATGGGGGATGGACACCTCAGTTCCTCTGGCCTCTGTCTCTGTATCTGCAAGAGAGCGTGACCCCCTCTCCCCACAGTGCGGTCTGAGGGTAACACGAATCCATAGCTTTCAAACACTTAGGAGCTTCGACACTTTGACGCCCGGAGCGCAAAAAAAAAAAAAAAAAAAAAAAGTTACCTGTTACTATCGCTGTTTTCTTCTTCTAAATTTTATTATTCTGGAAAAAATGAATTACCAGATGCATTTGTTTGCCATTCCATCGGCCCGGTCTACTCATGCAATCTGAAAACAAGTGCCAGGGGCAGCAAGCCCCAGGGACCTCTCCTTCCTTCCTGGCCCTTCCCCTTTTCTTCCTCCCCTGGGCTTCCTCTGGAGGAGTTGCCAGATCTCGGAAATAAAAACACAGGTGTCCAGTTAAATCTGAATTTCAAATAGACATGCAAGAACTTTCTTTAGGATACGTTTGTCCCATGCAGCATTGGACCTGAACTTGACATTTCCCTTGTCTGGAGGCTCTTCAGGGAGGGGGTCCCTCCGTGGCGGAATCTTCCCTCCCCAGCGGGGCTCACCCCGTGGACTGGAAGGCCGGCCCCCCCCTGGACCACAACAAGCTGACATCACCCTTAGAACAATGACCCCCGCTTACAGCCCCCCCACTCAGGCCCCTCTGTCCCCCAGAGGGACAGGCAGGACAGCTCAGAGTGGACCCTCCAGCCCCAATGTTGGCTACTGAGCCTAACAGGTGTAAACGTGTAACTTGAGTTTCCCAGTTGGTGCAGATGTGGCACTGAAACGAGGTCACACAGCATTCCCAAAGCCAGCAGCATATCGCTGTCTGCCTCTTCCTAGGATTGGAGTCACCTGGGCCCCCGCATCAAAGTACCCGGCTTGTTTCTGGAGCTGCTGGGCCCTGCACCTGCCATCTCCTTCCCTCTCTCCCTGGAAGCTGCCACAGGGCTGGGCCCCCACTGGGGGCGCTGCTGATGGCGGGGGGGGGGGGGGTGCGGGGACACTCAGGCTTGGCTGTCTGTGGCAATCCTGTCTCCGGTGTCATGTACCCTGGTGCCCTGTGACTGTCCTGGGCCACGGCACCCACTGCCCTCCACGCACCAAGACCTGGCCAGCCTTGCCAGCCCACCTCCCTCTTCCAGGCCAGGTGTTTCTCAGACGTCTCTTCTGCCTCCGGCCGTGGCCTCTGGAACGCCCCGCTCTGCCCGGGTCTCACACGCCTGATGGGAGCTACAAACAAAGCGGACAAGTGGTACTTGCCTTCCAAGGTCAGCACGGTCAACACTCAAGATGAGATTCTCAGTAGGCCTGAGTACAGCGGTCCAGTGAGGAAGTGATTGGAGAGTAGAGACTTTCTTGTTTATAGCTGTATCTCCAGGGCCCAAGAAGACCTCCCGTGTGTTCACCGATCTCTGGTACTCGAATGAATGAGGGAGTGAATGAATGAATGAATGAATGAATGAATGAAGTTAGAAATTACTGGTTTACTCATGACTAAATAGGTCTGAGTCACATGATCTCTGAAAATCTGATGAAAACCTGCAGACATTCTATTCAGAAAATGCATACACCTGGCCCTGTTTGCACATAATTTGGGGGTCTCACAGCTATTTCTGAAGGGCTAGAGAGCTCACGGATCTGGATGAAGAGCCCCTTGTTTGATTCAAGCTCCTTTGATGTCTAGATGAAGAAACTCAGGCTCAGAGAGGTGAGGAAACTAGCCCAAGGTCACATAGCTTCCGAGGGTCACCTCTGAGACATGGTGTCCTGCTCCCACCTCATTTCCTGTTGCTCCCCCCACTTGGCTGGGCTCATCTTCCTCCTCCCGTGCTTTCGGGATGAAGAATCCGCCGTTCGATTTGGCTGGGTGATTGAGCATTTCATTCAATTTGCATTAAAAGTTCTGATTTTAATTTTTGTAATATTCCCATTAATAATGTCTGTTTAAGCCATCAGCTGGTAGCACAATGTTAAAATGTCTTTGAAACAAAATGAATGCAAATAATTAAAAGGAAAAAAAAATCTGGGGAGAAGCCATCCATTTGTCAGATTTGGCATAAAAAATGTCTTGGAATGCAGTGTCTTGGAATCCCAGTGTTTGGGATAATAAAATATATGAAGTTTTTTTTTTTTTTAATAAATGAATTCCAATAATAATCCTGTCAGTTTATGCAAGTCCCATCATTCTTTCTGGAGGCACCGTGATAAATCTTTCATGTGTACAAAAAGCTCTATTGAGTGTCTACCCTGGGTCAAAATTTAGGCTGGGTAAGAACTAGGGAAACAAAGGGGGTGAGAGGTGCCACCCTCCAGAGGGTCCCCGGACAGGGACAGAGAAAGGGAAAGCACGCGTTCGAGGGACACATCTGCACGGCGCCAGAGGGCCCTGCGGGAGGCCTGTGTGTGGCAGGGGTGAGTGTCTCCCGCAGGCATGGGCCGGGGTACAGGTGGGGCAGGGGTGCTGGGCATCTGAGAGTAACTCCAGAAGCTGGAGTTGAGAAAAGGGCATGCAGGGTTGGAGGAGGTGAGGCTGGAGGTCATGGGAGCCCATCTGGACATGTGTCTAAGGGACAGTGGGACACTGTGAGCACAGGGCATACGTTGGAGATGTCGCCGTGGAAGGGAGCCGGTTGGGGAGGGGGACACGGCTCGGGACAACCCAAAGAAGAGGTGAGCGTGGGAAGTAAGATAGGGGACCCAGCCCTCGAACACTGGCACTGCGAGGGTCAGTCCCTACAGCCCGTCGTGACTCAGTTTCCCTTTGGGACAACGGATCTTGGTCGGCCTGTCCATTCACTCCGTGCCAGGCGGGTGATAGTCTCCCATTCTCCCAATAAAGGAAAGAAGTGGTCAGAAACATGAGCCACTGGGTCCAGCAGGGGGCAAGTGGGGCCGGCCGGTGGAGCCAAGCGTCCGGCCTGGCTCCCTCGGTTGCCAATCCCCCGAGTGGAGGCGGGAGAGCCTGTGAGATGAGACGGCCGCCTCCTCCGAGCTGCCTTGGGGTGGCTGCACGGAAGACAGGAAGGAGGAGGCTGGGCGTGACTAACGCATCCCCAGGGGAGTCAGGACCTACGGCATTCCAGCCTTGGGGTGCGGTGAGGGACAGGCCACCAACAAGATCGAAGGCCAGGGATTAGACAACGTGAGTGGCCGTGACCGAAATCCTCTCTGTCGTATTTGACAAACGCTTGAGCTCTAGTTGAGCTAATAACTTTCTAATGATTACAAAACTGCACGATCGCCCAACTGACCCATCTGTTCCTTCCGTGGAAAGTCCAGGGCAGCCTTGAGGCGCCTCCAGCAGCCGCAGGGGCCACAGCACCAGCCGGGAGCAGGGCCCGTCCTCTCTTTGGTCTCTGCCAGGAACCAGAGCTCACGGGTCCAGGAGCTGGAAGAGGAAACCGGGACAGGCTGGACAGCGGCCCCAAGACAAAGAGTGGAGAAGGGAGAGGGCAGTGCATGGCGTCACTGCCCACTGCGGTGGCTTCGAAGACTCCCTGACACCTGCCAATCATGTCACCTCTCTGTCCTTTTGATGTCTCCCCTGTAAAACAGGGATAAAAATAAAATTAAGAATAATTTAATAATAAAAATAATAATAATGCTTCACTTACTCCATGGGAGTGTAGTAAGGGTAAAATTAAAAAGGCAGGTCTGGGGACGGGGGTGCCTGGGTGGCTCAGGTCAGGATCTTGGGGTCTGTGAGTTCCAGCCCCTCGCGGGAGCTCTATGCTGTCAGCTCAGAGCCTGGAGCCTGCTTGGGATTCTGTGTCTCCCTCTCTCTCTGCGCCCCCCCCCCACTTGCTTTCTCTCTCTCTCTCTCTCTCTCTCAGAAAATAAATAAACATTAAAAAGAATTTAAAAAAAGAAAAGAAAATGCCCCTACCATGCCTGGCCCCCCTTGGGTACCAAGTGAACGGGTGGCCTTAGTGTAATCGTAGGTAAGAGATGTTGAAGCAACATCTCTTAAAACTATCACGTCTTTTATGAATATTCATCAGACACGTGGGCGGAGCTCCAGCGGTGGCTCAGACACGTGGCCCGGCCTGCAAGCCACCTGCAGTTTGATGGGGGGGGGGGGGGGGGGGGGGGCCGCGAGTACCAGGTGAGCCAAGGCGAGATGCAAAGGGGCTGTAAGAAAGGGACAGATGAGGTGCCGCGGGAAGGGAGCTCCAGGCAGCTGTCCCTGGCAGGGACGACCTCCGTGCCCAGAGGCCCGGTGGTGTAACTGGAGCCCGGCCGCCTGGTTGGGAATCTCCTCCGCTTGGGACCCTCTTGGAAGATGCACGGAACTTCATTCATTCATCCCTCCGCGGCTGGAGATCAGGCAGAGAACAAGAGAAAGTTCTCTCCCCCTTCCTCGTCGCGCTCTAGGCTTCCTCATCTGTCAAATGGCGCGAATAAATTTACAGCCCCACGAGGTGTGCTTGATCTCCCGAGGCTCGAACAATGAGGTCCCGCGTACAGGTGATTAGCCAAGGGCAGCCTGACGCCTGTTCCACGATTCTAGAACAGCGCCTTTTAAAAGCATTGCCCAGACGGTACCTCCGTGCGGTTGTGCAAAGACAATGAGGCTAGACACGAACATGACGCCCCTTCCGTGCACCAATGCCAGGAGACTTACCTTGCGGTGAAAAATCCAGCCATATATATATATATATATATATATATATATATATATATATATATATAAAATATATAGTTAACTAAGTGTGTTTGAAAAATTAACAAGACGATAATAATAGCCGTGATGGTAATAAAAATAATATAGTGACTCTTTCTTTGCGTTCATCCTCTTTGCTTCACACTGTGCTCAGCATTTGGGGCACCCCTTTGTCTCTAATGCACAAAATCCCATGCCGTTCTGGGCCGAGTTTTATAAACGGAGAAACAGAATTTCAGAGCAACTAAGTAACATCCTGAAAGGGAAGCCGTCAGTCAGTAAGCACTGAGATGTAAGATGTGTATTTCGTGAAAGCCGGTTTTATTTCATGGGACGTTTCTGTAGAGTTATAATAATTACTACTGTAATAATCTTTTATATTGATACAGCACGTATTTTCAGTTTTCAAGGTTCTTCGGTAGCCCCGATTCCACTTGGGATTCTCCAACAGTCCAAAAGAGCAAATAAGATTCCTGTTATACAGGAGAGGAAATCAAAGACCAGCCCGAGGTCTCGCGGCTCAAACTTGGAAGATTCTGGACCTGACGTCAGGCTTGTGGCCGCTCAGCCCCCTTCTTTCCTTCGATGCCAGAAACCGATAAACTATGAAACAACCTGATAGTTGTTTTTTTTTTTAATCAAAATATCCGTGTTTATCTTATCAGTTTATTTTAAAACGAGTTCTAAGAAATTAACATTTTTAAACAAGCTCACCACAACTGAGAAAATAATAGAATAAGATAGATGGTCCCATTGTAATGAAAACCTCCCGTGGGCTGGTGTCACCAGCAAGCACTAAGGAGCTGGTGGAAATCACATTTCAAAAAAAAAAAAAAAAAAAAAAAACCACAATGTGTTTGCCTATTCTGTTCCAGTTTTGCCAGTAAAAATACAAAATGTAAGTCGATATGGTGACACTGTCAAAGGCCCCAGCTGGAGCAAAACAAGTGTTGAGGTTGTAGGGGGAGGAGACAAAGGTCGGTGCTGGTCAACAGACGCAGCCCTTTTGATATGGTGACGTAATTGACTAGCTTCCGGAAGCCCTCACCCCCCCTTTCAGGGGCCACGTGACGACGCCTGCAGATTTGATCACCAGCCCCGCACCTAGCGAGCGGGTCAGGTCAGGGGTGCTGTGCTAAGCAAGCCTCCAGAAAACCACAGGACAGCCTTCTCACTACTAAGAACTCTCTGGCCCTGACTTTCAGTCGTGCCGAGTTGAGGAGCCCTGTCGCGATCTTGGGAAAGAGAACGTTCGGGGAAATACTCTGGAAATACAGGAGGCGAGTGAGTAGGGGGGATCTCCCACCCTCCTCAGTGCAGGTTCTTCCCCTTGGTTTTGTCGACGCCTCCCTGCCATCCAGAGAGCAGAACAAGGTGTCCTAACTGGGACCAACACGTTTCCATGGCAGTGGCTGGCCTGCCCCCATCAGTGTCCTCCGACCCGTGCCGCTCACTCACCTGAAGCCGCTTCTCCACTCCTGCCTCTGTCCCCAGGTGCCCACGCGTGCCTCCGTTCCCCCTGCATCGCACGCACACACACACACACACACACACACACACACACACTGCAAAACCAGAGCAAGACCCCTGGTCTCTCTGATCCCTTCCTGCTCTCTCCCTCGCTGTTCAGCCAATCCCTCCTCCACCAAGCCTCTTAGACGGGCCCTCCGACGCCCCTGCCCCGGCAGGGTTAGGGTCCCTCCTCGGTGGGACAAAGCTGCGGGACGCTGACGCACCGTACTTTCCCCATCCGTGGGTCTGCCTCCCACGCCAAAGTCTGAGCTCTGAGGGAGCAGCTGTACTCAGCCGCTGGTTAGGAGGAACCAAGCAAGTAGCTCCTGGGTGAATCAGAGACTGAATGGCAAGAGCCTGGTAACGAGCTCCAGGGTTCTTGCTCCGGGGCCGGGAGCACCCAAACCCCGCACCAGTGGCATGGCGCCTGTGGGTGGGGATCCCAAGTCAGAGGCCCGTTACGTGGCAGACACTCGGCCCCCAAGAGGCGTGGGGCCTCAAAACCCTTCTGTTTGGAAGCCGCTGACCCGGAGCACTTTGTACGTGGTGGGCCCCTTTCAAGCTACCTGGAGCCCTCCTTCCTTCCCTCGTATCCTCCCTCCAGGACGGCACCCTGGGGGCCCTTAGCTCTGCCTTTAGTTCGTGGTCCTTTTCTCCACCTGGTTTCCCTGCCCTCAGTCCACGTGCAACACACACGGACAGTGCCCCCTGATGCCCGGGCCCCCCTTCCACGTCCGGACTCAAAAGGCCATCCAACCAGGCCCTCCACGCAGGCTCAGGTTAAGCTGGAAAGTCAGCAAGCCTGGAATAGCCTCAACATGCTTTCTTGCTTCTTTCCTTCCTTCTTTCTTTTTTTTTTTTTTTCCATTCCACGCCTTCACATTTGCATGGAACACGCGAAGCTTTTAGTCTCGGTGGTTCGGGCAAATGCATTAAAAAGATGAACATTTTAGTTAATGTTCTAAGAAGATTTCCAAAAGCAGTTTTGATTGTGTACTATTAGCATTAATTAATTTCCAGGCTGGGACCAGCCGCTCTATTAGGGGAATGCATATTTTAATCAATTTCTCCGCGCGGCTCTGTGTTGGTTGAAGGTAGTTTGGGGGCTTTGTCTGCTCTGTCCCTTTCACTTAGCTCGATGCACCGCAGTAAGCCTCATGGTTTGTGAATGCAGAGGCAGAGCTGACTGCCAGCCAAGGAACCTCAGAGGAAAGCCACTCAGAGCCAAATGACTCGTTTGAGATCTAATCACCTGATTAGACACGGGAACCAGGCTAGAGCATCATGGACGTGCTCCATAACTACACTAGGCCCCAGCCCGTAGGGCACCTTTGGGCAATTTAGAAAAAAACACCCTCCTTTTGAGTGCACAGTCCCATGACGAGTAAATGGCTTGAAGAGCAGAGAGTAGGCTTGATGTTAGCGCAGGGCCCTTGCACAGTCGGCATCCTGTACAACTGTATGTGGCAGCTTGGGTCAGTCAACGTGATTTTCATTACTGACCTCTGATAGGATGCTGGCCAGGAAACCTCAGTCTACCTTTCCCCCCACGGTGGATGGTCATCTATGGCTTTGTGACGTCGTTTGTGCTGGTTTTAGTGTTTTTCAGGTAATGTGAAGCTACCTCTTTTTTCCCTCCCCTTGAAAATTGTAAATTCCTGGAGATACAGACTCTGTACCAAACGCCACTCAGAGTACCCAGCACAGTTTTGCACGTGTAGTAGGATAATTCCAGGATAAAGTCCAAATTGTTCTCCGGACGTGACGTTATGTTGCCTGTAGGCACCCACCACTTCTCGCTTCATTCAGTCTGTGTGTGTACAAGGAGGGTCTAAAAGTGTGTGTGGCTCCACATATGTGGGTGAACACGTGATGGATATGCATTTGAGCCAGGCAGAGAAACGAGAACGTCAGTATACATACATGTGCATTTAGGAAAGCAGTGAATTTCGTATAAGTGCATCGCATGGGCTGATAGGTCTGCAGTGTTTGTGTGCATATGTGCATATGTGTGGGTTTACATGTGCATGTATTGAATGAGGTCACGTCTGTGTGATGCACACAAACGCACATACACAGATACACACACAGATACACACATACACATGTGCATGTGTATGCATTCGAGAGACCTCTCACTGTTTCAGGGCCGTGCGTCACTTGCCCAACGGAAACGAGAAGGAAGTACAAGGGCAAAAAAGGAACACGTTAGTTGAGTCAACTCACACTAAGAAGTATTCACAAGAGCCCCACACAATAGCATCTACTGTGTCCCATCGGTCTGAGCTGCGTCACGTGACTTCCCGTGGTCAGAAGTGACACAGGGAAAGACAAAGTTGATTACTGTCCATTTTCTAGTGCTTTAAGCTGGGCCTGTCACTACCCCCATATGAAATCAGACTTTACCACTAAGGAAAAAGGTGAAAAGGAAAGGAGGTGGTTCTGCCACGCCTGTTCTGTGTCCTTCTGATAGGACAAAATTGCACAGTATAAAGAAATACATGTGGGCACCTGGGTGGCTCAGTCGGTTAAGTGTCCGACTTTGGCTCAGGTCATGATCTCGTGGGTCATGAGTTCGAACCGCACATCGGGCTCTGTGCTGACAGCTCAGAGCCTGCTTGGGATTCTCTCTCTCTCTCTCTCTCTCTCTCTCTCTCTACCCCTCCCCTGCTCATGCTCTGCCTCTGTCTCTCTATCAAAAATAGATAAACATTAAAAAAAAAAAGAAAAAGAAAACACATTTCAAAGAGAGAAAGAAAGAAAAAAGTACATGTAGTATTTGTTTAGAAAGTGTTGCATTGGTGTCTTCCTGTGGGTGGTGGCTAATCAATTCCCACAAATGTCATAAATGTATTTTCTCCCTCATCCCTCTCAAGAAAAGCCATTCACATCCCAAGCTCATCTTCCTCCTTTGCTTCTTTGCATGGGCACTAGGAAGAACAAACCACTCAGTGGGTTCTCGAGTGAATTCTGTCCCTCCCCAACAAACCCCAAAGTCAGGGGGTGATGTGGAAAAGAAAAAGGAGTGACGAAGAAGGAGAGGTAAGACCCTGAAACCAGAGGGAGATCTGCTTAGTGATTTGTTTCACTGTTCAGCTGCCCACACGCACGTCCCTACCAGCTTCTACCATTTCACGAGTCCAACGTGGAACAATGTACTTGGGAGAGAGGGAGAGACAGAGAAAGTGAGGCCAGACCATCTCACAGGCTTTATTTGATATTGGAAGCGAATTTAGTTCTTGGAAAGGTTGCCAGATGGGTACCCAGAGACCAAACCCTCCAGCTTATTCACGAAAAAGGAAACAACAGGCGACGCTATTTACAAATGGCACCTCCCACAACTACCAGTGGGGATGCCTTGTGTTTGGGGTAAACTCTAGTTGAATCTCCAGGCAGCTGCCTAATGGAGTACCTTAGTTCAGACCAGTACTGAGCTGGCTACATGGGTTGATCGTTTACAAAAGATGAGGTAAAGAGGGGTGAGCCTGGGTGGCTCAGCCAGTTGGGCTCTGACT
Organism: Acinonyx jubatus; assembly: GCF_027475565.1. Taxonomy (NCBI): domain Eukaryota; kingdom Metazoa; phylum Chordata; class Mammalia; order Carnivora; family Felidae; genus Acinonyx; species Acinonyx jubatus. The sequence continues at coordinate 137,378,259 of NC_069386.1, read as the reverse complement.
CTTGATTTCGGCTCAGTTATAGTCTCATGGTTCGTGAGTTCAAGCCCCACGTCAGTCTCTGCTCTGACAGTGCAGAGTCTGCTTGGGATTCTCTGTCTCCCTCTCTCTCTCTGCCTCTTCCCTCACCCTCTCAAAAATAAATAAATAAACTTTTAAAAAAAAGAAGAAAGTGCTTTAAATGGAATCGGATTAGGGAATATCAGAATCTCAAGATACGTTTGCTTTTCTGGGTTGCAAAGACCAAGGAAAACAAGACCAAAGAGCAGCGAGACTGTACGAGAGGAATGTATAGCATCTCCCTCTTGGTACAGCTCGGGCTGCCTCGCGGGGGCCCGAGCAACGCGATGTCACGCACCAATCTGGTATTTGTGAATAAGGTGAGTCATGCCTTTTCACTGATTATGGTGCACAGACTGCTCCTCTCTTTAATATAAATGAAATAAGAGGAAAGGTGCCTAATGTTTCAAATGGGGGCTGCCATGAGACCAAGGTGCAATTAGTTGAAAACGCCGTGTCCGTCAATCGGTCTGTGAGTAGAATGATTCAGTTAATCAAGTAGGGAGCAGACAGGTATACATATAAAGGGAAGAGTGATGGCAGAGAGTTGTGTCAAGGTGCTTGTAGCATGGGGCTTCCTTGCTCAGCTCAGAAGAGATATCTGAGTCCCTGTGCTGTTTACGGTGTGGTAGACACAGGAAGATAGGCCTGTGGCCCTCAACTGGCATCTCCATGGACACAGTCTAACTAGCTTCGAAGGAGGCCGGCCCTCAGCTGGCATCTCCATGAACATGGTCTAATTAGCTTCGAAGGAGGGCATCTTAGTTGCTGAATGATTAACAACCAGATTGGATGGCAGAAGGGAATACATTTTTAACCTTTACTGAGCACTTACCATGTGCGAGATGTTCTACACACGTTACTCATTTGTTTCTCCTCACTTTTTACCCAAACTCATTTTACCAACAGGAAAATCAAAGTTCCAGAAGCTAAAGAAAAAAATGCTCGAGGCCAGGTTTCAAATGCAGCAGTGCCTGAACTGAATGCCTTTTTTCTTCCTTCCACATCATACTGCCTCCACCAAGACCCCACGACGCAAAGCTTAAGACCACACAAGCAACGCTGCGGTGGAAAGAGACCTTGACTCAGTCCAGAGAGCTGGCGACAAAGCTGCGGTTTATCCAGCACTTTCTACGGCCAGATTGTCTTCTAAGTATTCTACAGGCCTTGACTCTTCTCGTCTCCAATTACTCCCTGTGGCACGTGCCAACACCACCCTCATCTTACAGATGAGCAAGTGGGGGCGTGCTGTGATGTGGCTCACGCTGGCTCACGAGAGGTGGACGTGAAATTCTTCTGAGACCTTAATTCCTTCCAAGTCGTTAAACTCAGATATTATTAAAAAGCGAATTGTACAAAGATTTCAATGAATTGTATTAAAGACAAAGGTAACAAATACTCTGAACTTGACACTTCCTAACTACTGTGTGTTTTACTCTTCTCTATGCCCCCAAGTTTATTCATGCCTATTGGCTCTAATGGGATGCCATCTCTTCCCAACTGCTTCTTCAGTGACGTCACAGTGGGAGCCTGAAACCAGCCCTGATAAGATTATTTACACCAGAGAAATCAGAAAACACCACGAATCAGAGGATTCTTCTTTTGAAAGCCAACTGTTGAACATTAACTAGTATACCATCGAGAGAGAGTGACCAAAGTCAGGTTCCTAGAAAAAGTGAGTTAGTGTGAGTCATTCAAGGAATAGAGACACCCCGGGTCACCTTAGTAGTAGGGGATTTATTATGAAGATGTGCAGGACAGCACTAATGAAATAAATATTACAGATTAAATAAAATAATCATCATTATTCCTAATAAAGGAAAAGCATTATTTCTGATGACATATTTCAGATATAGCATCAGCATAACCAAAATGCATTGCTTGACTTTTTGTTATGTTCAAACCAATTATATATTTTTTAAATTTTTTCAATGTTTATTTATTTTTGAGAGAGAGAGAGAGAGAGAGAGAGAGAGAGAGAGAGAGAGAGAACGTGAGCAGGGAAGGGACAGAGAGAAGGGGACAGAGGATCCAAAGCGGCTTCTGAGCTGACAGCAGTGAGCCCAATGTGGAGCTCAAACTCATGAACCATGAGATCATGACCTGAGCCGAAGTTGGATACTCAACTGACTGAGCCCCCCAGGCGCCCCAATTATATTTCTTATCCCAAGCATTTAATGTATTTCTCCATCACAAGGACAACAATGTCTTCCCTGTTCCTGTAGGCGTTTGATGCTACGAGCCTTTATCACCTATGACTCCAAAGAAGACAAGGCCATTGACCATCGCTTCCATGTTCTTTGAGCACAAGGGGCACCACTTGTAGTGCTGAGACCCCAGGTGGGCACAAACCCAGGCAAAGTTAGATGGATACTACTCTTGCTACATGACCACCTCCCCCTGCTTTTTGTTGCTGCAGTTGTAACGATTGTAGTGATTGTTGTCATTGTTGTTGGGGCGGTTGTGGTGGGAACGGTGGTGATGACGGTATGTGAAGGCAGGCCACACAGGGCAAGGCAGAGTAGACTGGATCTCCCTTTGACGACTGGTCATTTGCACGTTTTTAATGTGGAGTTCCTACGCGTGGTCGAACCTATATGCAAGGCATGTTAACCTTCAGGAATTCATTTCCTACACCACTCTCCTTAGGAAAGGTTTCTTTTAATGGTTTCATAAAAGCATTTTGGCATGCACGCAAGGAATGGCATGGTGCCAGTGCATCATAGTGGACAGAGTCGGTAATGAAAATGTCTGGGAACAAGGATCTGGATGATGGAGCACCAGCCAATAAGCCAAGGCCAGGTCCAAGAAGAGCACATTATCATTCAGCCGAGCCCAGTGGAGCTACCCCCCTTGGTAATGGATTTAAAGGCTGAGGCATTCTCCTGTGTTCCAAGTTCATGCTCCCTCATCTGCCTCCCTTTTAGGAAACCACAAAAGCAAGGTAGAGAGAGGAAGCAAGGAGTAATGGATGGGGAACTAGGCTGGGATCAGGAGACCTGGCTTCCAGTGCTGCATTGCAGCAGACTCACTGGCAGGCATTGCACAACTTGCTGCCTTGCTCTGGGCCTCAGTTTCCTCATTTGCCCAATGAGGTGATTGGACCAAAATTTTCTGAGGATTTTTTTCAATTCCAACAAACAGGCATAAAGGCCCATGAGTACACAAAAGACTCTCCCCTTCCAAAGTTAAAATGTTGAGCTGAGTTCATAAATGCAAATTTTAGGGCAAGTTGGCCCAGTTCAGAACAAACTCCCATCTCCAACATCCACAGGGAAGAGTCTTCCAGCAGTTTTGTTCTTTCCAAGTGACCAGACCCTCCTGATCACAGTTGATTGGCCCAGTCTTGAGCATCTGATTTTATTTTCTTTTACATTTTTTTTAATGTTTATTTATTTCTGAGACAGAGAGAGACAGAGCATGAGTGGGGGAGGGACAGACAGAGAGGGGGACACAGAATCGGAAGCAGGCTCCAGGCTCTGAGCTGTCAGCACAGAGCCCGACGTGGGGCTTGAACTCACAGACTGTGAGATCATGACCTGAGCCGAAGCCGGACGCTCGACCGACTGAGGCACCCAGGTGCCCGCACATCTGATTTTAAATACACCAATCAGATTATCTCTTCCTAGAATAGGAGTTGGGACATGTGCCCATCTCTACACCAATCAGGTTGATGGAGGGTAATGAAGTATTCTGATTGGCTATTCCCAGGTCACCAGCCATCCTTGGAACTATGGTGATGGAGAAGCCAAAGTGAATCTCCCCAAATCACCTGGTCTAAGCAAGAGTATTACAAAGTTGGTAGGGGAAGTTATTTATACAGAGAAACCTAAAACAAGGAGGTGGGCAGCAAAGCAGGAATTGATGACTTTGCTAACTATTTTTATAACGAACTTGGAGCCGGAGGGGAAGGGAGGGTTGGACATAGAAGATGTGTATGTGTGGGAGAACATGTAGAGAGACAGGCGTGATTTTCTCTGTTCCTACTGAAGGTCAGCACGAAACCCAACGATCAGGGATGAAGGAGGATTCGTGCCAAGTCACATCAACAAGGGCAAACATTGAATCTGTGTTTGTCAGAGTATACACTGGTAATTCATACGAAAGTAACTTCGCTCATGAGAGCGGAACTACCTTGGACCAATCTTAGGACGTTCCCCGCCATCTTGGATGCAAACTTTCAATTCTGAATTTCACAAGGTTTATTTTTCCTCCGTTTCTGAAACCTAACAAATGGTCATCTTCCCACCGGTGTGAATGACAGATGAGATTAGGGCAGAAGACAGAAGACAACAGAACATGAAATTGGAAAGCCAAGAATTGGGGTTGCAGATGGACATGGAAAGTTCCAGAGATACAAGGAATATTAGAAACAAAAGCAAGACTTTGTAACACCACATAGCAGAAACTACTCTGTAAGAGAATCTCTGAATTGTCAAAGGTGGGTAAAATATACAGTGAGAAATGAATCCATGGAGACAATGGGTGGTCCAAGTTAAGGGTTTAGACCTTAGGCAGCATGGAGTGAGCTTCAGAATTACAAGGTGTTATAAGTGCTGTCCTCACAGGATTGGAAGCAAACCAAAATCCACCAAAGGGATATTGGTTAAATATGCTTTGATACCCCTACAGTGCAATACACTGCAGCCTTTAAAAATGGCAAATTTGGGGTGCCTGGGTGGCTCTGTTGGTTAAATGTCTGACATGATCTCGCTCAGGTCATGACCTCGCAGTTCGTGAGTTCCAGCCCCGCGTCGGGCTCTGTGCTGACAGCTCAGAGCCTGGAGCCTGCTTCGGATTCTGTATCTCCTCTCTGCCCCTTCCCAACTCCTACTCTGTACCTCTCTCTCTCTCTCTCTCAAAAATAAATAAACATGAAAAAAATTTTAATGGGGCAAATTTTATATACCAATGAAAACAGTCTCAAAGACAGGTGGCTAGGTAACCAAGACAAGATGAGGAACAGTGAATCCTGTGCTGCCATTGTGTTAAAATCTCTCATGGCTGTATGATTGTATGATGTTTCCTGGAGTAACTACAATGAATGACTGGGAGACAGGGATAAGAGAATTAATTTTGCTGTTTGTACCATTTTTGGGTTAAATTTTTGAACCAGGTATGCACATGACCTTGTCCATCAATCACTCTGCTCAATCAATGGACTGTGTGTGATTGTATTTGTGTGTGTGTGTGTGTGTGTGTGTGTGTGTGTGCGCGCGCGCGCGCCTTTAATGCAGGCGCTAAGCCCCATCTCCAAATGCGGCTCTTGTAGGTCTGGAGCACAGGTAAGGAAAGTGCATTTTATGAAAGACTTTCCTCTAGCCCAGCTGATTCTGATACAAGCCCACACTTCGGGAGACACTGCTGTTAACATTTAGGATCCCTTGAGGGTCCTGATTTAAAGAAATTATTTCAGTGTGGTTGAGAAGGTAGATTCGGGAAGCAAGGGAGCCTACAGGCAGAGAAAGCAGAGAGGAAGCTGCCTCTTCCTAGCCCAAGAGTCGATGGGTGAGACAAGAGCCAAGCTCCCAAGGTCCCACTGAGAAGACATCAACAGCTTTGAGAGCCCGTGTGTATGTGAGAAGCCAGGGACGTGGCCGGCCTGGCCAGCTGGGTGGTGATACTCAAGGAGGAACCAGCTGATGAAGGAGGTATGTCACCACCCCCCTCACACACACCCCGAGCATCCTGTGGTGCAGCTGTACTGAACTTGTTGTCCCCTGACCCACTGTTGCCTCCCACGCCTCCACGCCTGAGAACACGCCGTGCCTTCTAGCTTCCCCTTCTCGTCTGCCTAGGAACTCCTCCTTGTCCATCACACCTCAATTCCAGCACCACATTTCTAGGGAGCTTCCTGACACCTCCCTGACATTTAAACTCTCCTCACGAGGTAGCCCACTGTTACCTGGGTCTGTGTACCTGTCCGTCTCTCCCACGTGCCTGGGAGCTACTGGTGGGGACTGGGTCCTACTCACCTTAGTGTCCCCATCACCCAGCGGCAGGGCTGGCTGCCCTTGTGCAGAATAACTACTGGTTAGTAACTGCATACCTGGCTGAGTACCTCCCTCTCCCTCTCCCTCTCCCCACCACACACACACACACACACACACACACACACACACACACACACCGCTGTGTGGGAGAAGGAGTTGAAGTTGTGGACACAGAAAGAGACCTCTTCTCCCTTCCCTGTGAGCTGACTGACAATCTGGGTTTCTCCAGAAGGCAGAGAGTTTCAAGGCAATAAGCCCTCTCCCCGGTCCTGGAGGTTGGGGGTAGGTTAGATAAATGAAGTTCTACAGGAATCATGGTTATCTGATTGAAGCAAAGCAAAGTTTGCCCAGGGATTTGGTTCTGCGTTGTGAGATAGCAGCCTTTGATGGCAAATGAAAGCTACATCAAATGGGTATTTTATAACATCTGGGTACATGGGCTTAGTGTTTATGCCATCCAGTTTGTAGACTGGCCAAAGCATCACTGTGTGTTTTAGAAGAGTCTATTTTTTACTATAAAGCGTGTGGTATCTGATTTCCTGGAGAAAACGCACATATCCAATGCCCACACTGGTGCGAGAGAGCGCGCACACCTACGGTGTTTCAGAAATTGGAACGTAGCTCCTGTCCTCATTGGTAAAGAAGAGAGCTGGGGAGGAGGGTGCATCAGGAAGTGAGGAGAGGCCTAATGAAATTCTGAGCTGCTTCGGAATCAGAGGTAAGTGTGGCTGTACCGTGGCCAAGATGATATAAAACATTTAATATCATCTCTGAGCACATCACAAGAGCTCTGAACAGGATCCCAGAATTTCACAGCTCCCACTGGGAGGGAGTCTGTGATGCAGGCTTGGCATCTCTGGGATTCCTCCCCTTTGGGAAGAAGGACACCGTGGCTTCGGTCATCTGGGCCACGGAATAAGGAAACTGCCCTAGCAGCTTTGCTTCCTGAATTCCACCCCACCTGAGTCTGGGAGGAGTCGTTTCATTGGTTGTGTCAATACAGAAACTCTGCTTCCAAGTCCTGAGCCCCGGCCCATAAATGGCTTTCCAATCAAAAAGTCAGAGAGATCACCTGACCCAACATCCCCCTCCCCGAGTTAATGCAGGTCAACTGATGGTTTTCCGAGAGAATCCAAATGATCTCAGTCCCTCCAGGGGGTGAGGAGTAAAAGTGTCCAGCTCTTCAGCATCCTGGACATGCAGCTTTTCCCGGTAATATGAATAGCAATGGCGGAAAGGCTAGCATTGGCCCAGTTGGTTCTACGGGAATGCCCTGTTCTAGGATTTCTGCTGACATTAACACATTTAGTCCTCTCAACCAGCAATAGCAGTGTGCACTCCAACACCCCTCTCCTAAAGACAAAGAAATGTGGGTGAGGAGCTACCACGTACGATGAGGCTTGATGACTGCAGGAGTAAGCCATTGGGGGTGCGGTCATGGAGGTGAAGGGATTATGAGAAACTCAGGAAGGCAAGTGAAGACGTTGGCATCACACAGTATGCTAGAGGTTCTTAAATTTGAGGGGGCAACAGAATTACCTAAAGAGCTTATCATAATCATCGTCTCCCCAAGACTGGAAATAAACTAATATCCAACAAGAGGATTCTGGCTACATGAGCTTTGGTTTGGCCATCCAATGGAACATTCTATGACTGTTAAAATGGGGCAGCTCTCTTTTTACTAGTGGGGATGCTCTCAAAAATGGATGACTCAATAAGGGATGAAGGGAAGAAGGGAGGAAGGGAGAAAGGAGAGAGGGATGCAGGGAAGGAGGACAGACTAAACCAGGCTATTGACCCCTGAAATGGTCTCAGAAAGGTTAAAGGAGGAAAGAATTAAAATTAAAATATTCCCCAAGTTCTGAAGTTGCCATATTAAATCCCAAGGCAAAGAGATTCATTCTTCCTCATACCCATGTGCGTTTTCATGGTACAAAGCATTGGAAGGGTGTCCTTTTTTCTTAAATTCCTTATCATCATATCCACTCTTAGGATCATCCACCTACTAAAATCTAAAATGTCGAACAGAAAGGTGAGCCAGTTAAAAGTGACTTAGAAGAGGCAGGAAGTGGGGACGTGGGTTCTGCGTGGCTGGGTGGCCATGAACTTGCGGTTTGGCCTTTCTGAGTTGAGTTTCCCATCTGTAGAATGGGAACAACAGGTCTTTTTATCTTCACAGGATTTTGTTGTTGTGAAAGCAACTTGTAAATGCCAAGGGGCTCTCTAAATGTGACAGTTAGTGTTTTCACTCCCCTATTTAGCTTTAAAGAGATTGTAAACACATGGTGGGAAAAACCAGGACATCTTTCTTCCTGAAGCCACCAGGGCCTGGCCCAAAGTTCCGCACAGAGTGGGGCCTCAGCAAGTGCTTTTTGAACTAGGCCGGGGCTCTGAGGGTGTCTGCGTGTGTAGACATCACCAGATGAAACAGACATCGGTGCAGATAAAGACAGACACAGACACAGGATTCAGACACAGGATGCTTACTCTTATGTCGCGTTCACAAGGGTGCAGCCCACTTCCCTGGCAAGGGAAGCAGCCTTAGCAGATTCCAGACCCCATGACATTGTGATATGGGCCAGGAAATAATTTGATCTACACACTGCCTCAAGCAATGTTTCGTAGACCGAAATATGTTCCAAATTGTCCCTCCTGGTCACCGCTGTTGTCTGAACTCACACATCCTTATATAATACGGGGCTTTAGTCAAGCTCATCTCTATATTCTAACTCGTGGGAAGACAAAGTTGTCAGAAAATCCAGGGTCTTTCAAAGCCTCGTGTAGACCTTGCACTTGACTCCCTTCCCAAACTGGAGCATGCATATGAACAAAATTGAATTCTGCCCATTAATTTGAAGTCATTCTGTACTGATATAACATTTCGACTCTGCCAAAACGATTTCTATTTCTGAGTAATTCTTTATTCCAAATTCTTCAAATTGGCATTCTCTCATGATACTGGGCTCCAGCCTCTGTAGAGTACTGTAGGCTGCATATGTCCCTGAAACATCTTTGCTTTCTTCAGAACTCTGCAAAGAACTCTTTGGGCGCCATTCACGTTCCATTATGCTTAGGAGGTAACATCTTCTGGATCTCTTTACTTCCAAGCAGATTCTGGTATTTATCATTCTTATTTGAAGTTAGCGTCATCACCAGAGGGTGTGGGGCGGGGGGATAGTAATGTCACCTTGACCCATGCCAAGAGAGATGTCAGAATTGGAAGGCACAGAGCAAAACTCACAATGAAAAACAGTGTTCTTGCAAATGACTCATGTCTTTCCCTGGAAGATGGGTAATGAAGAGAAAAGGTCTCAACAGACTCACGGACGTCCCTTTGCTTTACCCCTTCAGAAACTCAGCCAGCATTGGCCATTTCTGACTCTAAGGTGAGGACTGCATGTGATTTGCACTCTGGTTATTCCTAAGGGGCAGCATCTTTGGGGCTCTCTGGGACCTGGAAGCCCCAGGAAGGGACTGGACAGAGAGCCAACATCAGGAAGATGGCGAAGCAGGGCAGAGCAGATCTTCCCTCCTGGAAAATCCCTTGAAAGCATGAAGCCAAGAGGAGTGCTTTGGCTCAATGACAACTGCTCCATGACCCAAAAGACAAGACCTCTTCTCCTCTGGGATGAAAAATCCCTGGAGGAAGACTGATTTACCCCCCTTGCATCCTGCGTTCACCCTTGTGCCACATGCCTTAGTCAAGGGTTGGAGGCATTGTAATAGGACGTCTGCGACTCGTGTACATGGAATGAAGAATCTCAAAAATTACACAAAAATAAATATGCAGCATGGGCTTAATAGATGGGCTTTAAGGCAAAGTTTCTGAATGATGACTTTGGGAAGCGGGTAAAAATTGCCCATCTGCAACCTTCACATTCGGGATTTTATTATCCCAATTTTCTTATTCTGGAAATGAGGCAACTAAGACCGGGCGAGGTCACTCATCTTGCTCGAGATCCCAGATGATAAATGGAGCACCAGGGCATCAGGTTGGAACCCAAGTCTGTCGGAGGTGGGGCTCTTACAGTCCATCCTCTTCCTCTGCCTTGATTCTTCCTTAGTTGGGGCCGACTTTGTTTCCAGACAACAGCAACACAACCAAGACCGGCTTAGGCAAAATAGGGCATCCAGGGCTCGCACACCCCAAATGTGGGGTGGTCAGGGGTACAAGCAGAGTCGGAAAAGAGGGCACCGGCCGAATCCCCTCTCTCTCCCTCCGAATTTCTTAGCAAGTTGGCTTCATGCTGCCAAGCACTCCGTTTCCTTGGCTGCCAGCAACTCCCCTGCTCACACCCCCCCGAGTTGAGAGATCAGAGGTCTTTCCTTCTCTCCCCACCTCCCACTTACCTGCCCCCCACCCATCCACACACAGCCCTGTCTCCAGGAATCTGTAAAGAAGGTTCAGATTGGCCCAGCCTGCGTCACATGCCCACACACAACCAATCTGACGGCCAAACATGGGAGGGCCTACGATTGGCTGACTTCGGTCACGTGCCCACCACTTAGCCAATCACGGTGGCTCTTGTGGGAGAGTCCGGAAAGAAGGTGGAATCTCAGGGAGACTGATAGGGGAAAACAGAGGGAACTTACAAGGTCCACCAAAACTCAAAGATTCGCCACGATGTTCATCAAACTGGCTCTCAAATTAGAATGTAAATGTTTTAAAACCATTGTGTGTAAGTTCTTATCGCGTGCTATTTCTAGATATGGTTTTGTCCCAATTCTGAGTCCACATATTCTATTGACTTAAACACAATTACTTCTCAAGCCTTCCACAGCAGGTGGTCTGGGGAGGGGGGTGGGGGGGGGGGAAGGGGTCAGTGTTCCATGAAGGCATCAGCTGGAGCCTTGGGTTTTGCCAAGAGTCTTAAATTTTGCAAGTGTGCAAGGCCCTTTAACTTGGATACCTGATCAAAACTTTGAGTATGGTAAGGGTGCCGGAGTGGGTCAGTTGGTTAAGCATCAGACTTCAGCTCAGGTCATGATCTCATCATTCTGGAGTTGGAGCCCCACATCAGGCTCTGCACTGACAGTTCAGAGCCTGGTGCCTACTTTGGATTCTGTGTCTCCCTCTCTCTCTGCCTCGCCCCCCACCCCAGCCCCCCGCTTGTACTCTGTCTCTCTCTCACTCAAAAATAAACATTTAAAAACAAAAAACTTTGAGTATGGTGTCCAACAATTGAAGGGACCCTCTTGGAGACCCCAGGACAGACTCTTTGAAATGACAGCTATGGCGGAACCCTATACTAAGCTTTAAGCAATCGGTGGCTGGATAGCACTTCTGAAATGTGAACTAAGATTTCCCTCCCACCTGGAAATTCTCCCTCCTCCATCCCCACCCCCTCAGAGGAGCGAGACTTTTCTTATATTCGCTGCTTCCGAGGTAGGGAACATCAAGGCAGGAATAGAAAGCGCGGCTGCCTTTGTTTCCTTGGCTTTTGTCCAACAGCGGCAACAACAAAGATCCTTCGGGACACAATGAGATGTGGGTGGTGAAGTTACAGCTTTCCCGCTCTTGGTCTTCTGGCCCCAGCCTAGGAGAGAAGGCAGAGCAAGGAAGAGACGAAGGTGTAGACACCGTCTACACCTAATGGGGGCCATGCTACCCACCCGCACACAAGTTTGCGGAGGCTGAGAATGGACACAGCCTGGGCCTCTTTTCTTTGTCTTTTTTTAAATGTTTATCCATTCTTGAGGGACAGAGAGAGACAGAACATGAGTGGGGGAGGGGCAGAGAGAGAGGGAGACACAGAATCCCAAGCAGGCTCCAGGCTCTGAGCTGTCAGCACAGAGCCTGACGTGGGGCTGGAACTCACGGACCGCGAGATCATGACCTGAGCTGAAGTCGGACACAACCAATCGAGCCACCCAGGCGCCACCGCATGGGCCACTGTTCTATACGGAGCACCAGGAAACTGCGAGGTCTGCAGACAACGGATAGCTTCGTGAGACACCTGCATGCCCCAGGGGATCTCACCAACTCCCATGCCCAGCTTGACTGCAACAAGGTCCCCATGAAGCCAAGTGGAAAAGAGGAGGAGCCCACGGAGCTTATCTAAGAGCCAAGACAGTGAAAAGGCCGGCCGAGAAAGGACTCTGTGCATCGGCTGAGAAGAACTCTGTTGCCCCATCAAGTGGAAATTAACTCACGCCCTTAGGAGGCGTCATGGGCTGTGTCTCCACAAACTTTGTATGCGGCAGTCCTAGAGCCCAGCACCTCAGAATGTGACCGTGTTTGGAGACAGAGTGTGTGAAGACGTCATTACGCTTAAATGAGGTCATATGAGCGGGCCCTAGCTCGGGATGAATGGTGTGTTTGTAAAAGAGGAAATTCGGACACATGCGGGCGCAGCAGGGAGATGTGAGGACACAGAGGGAAGGCAGCCACCTTCAGGAGCAAGGAGAGAGGCATCAGAGGAAACTCATCCTGCTGACACCTTGAGCACTGAGTCCGTCCTGGACCCTGTGTAAGCCCTGAAGTTTTGTATCGATTTCCCATTCATTGTCTCAGTTTTATAGGTCGGGAACGTAGGCACAATGTAACTGTGTTCCCTGCTGTTCTCCCAGGCCGCCATGTACATGTCCCCTGGGCTGATGTCTCATTTGAGGCTTGACATTCTCTTCCAACTCCTGTGATCGTTGGCAGAATTCATTCAGTTCCTAGCATCTGTATGATTGAGGTCCCTCGTCCCCTGCTTGCTGTCATCAGCTGGGGTCCACAGGTAGCTCGCAGAGTCGACTTTCAGATCTGTGCATTGGGATCCCTCTTAGGCAGTCCACCGTGTGACCATTTGCTTTCTTCAAGGCCAGCAGAAGAGCCTCCTCAGCTGCTGTTGCTTCTGTCTTCGCCTGATCGGGTGTGGCCCACCCAGGATAATCCCCCATTTGATTGACTCAAAGAGAAGCGATAAGGGACTTCAATCCCATCCGCAGAATCTCTGTTGCCCCAGAATGCAATGTGATCAGAGGGGTAGCATCCGGTCATGTTCACCAGTCTCGTGCACTCAGCGGGAGAAGGTGTACCAGGGGAGTGGGAATCTTGGGAGCCACCTTTGATTTCCGGCTGCCGCCGTGTGCCTCATTTCATTAATTCTCAGAGGGATTCGTTGAGGTAAACCTTTTTATACCAGTTTACAGTTTATGGAAACAGAACGGTATGTTCAAACCTCAGAAAGATTCATAATTCAGTTCAATCTTATACATATTACCGGACATCTATTATGGGCCAATCGCCATACTAAATCAGGATAGAACCCTTGACCCACCGGGGTCTCATAATCTACTGCTGCAGGCAGCTACAACATTATGATAATTTAATGTCAACTAAGCCATCTGCAAATGGCATCTCTTTATCGGACAAAAATATATGTAGTTGGCTTTCACTCTTATTACCTTCCATTTTGCATGTGAATAAACTGAGGCTTAGAGACTTTTAAGCCTGTCCTCAGGGTCACCCATGCGACCAATGCTGAAAAGGAGATTTACACTCAGAGCAGCTCACTTTCACGGCTCGTAACCTCAATGAATACGATGTGCTGAATCTCAGCGCAGAAAGTCTTGCCCCACGTTCAATGCGAAGCGAGGCAGCGGAGGCTGGGGTCAATGCTAAAATGGAGTTTTAAAGACAACTAGAGAACAGAGAGGAAGTGGCATTGCACCAGGATCGGCAACTGTCTGATGTCAAAGGTGGCACTGGGACCAGAGCTCAGGGAACCAAGGGGACTTCAACAGGCAAAGGTGACAGAGGGCAGCAAGCTGGAAACCCAGAGCGGGGAAGATGCAGGGAGCTTGGCTGGCTAGGTGGGTGTTCTGGGGGAGGGTGCGGTGTCACTTAAAGCTGGCCATCTCCCTTCAGGGACAGATTTCCCCGCTTCTCCTATCCCAGCCCCAAAGGCCAGGTTGAGACCTGGTAGGGCACACGGAGAGACACGGGTTGCGAAATGAACGCATCCAGCCTGAGGAGTCCCGAAAATGCCTCCAGAGCAGAGCTCCTAGCCATTTTGGTGCCAGGGAACACAAGGTGATGTCTGGGGACACTTTTTTGGTTGTCACACCTGGAAGGTGATGCTACTGGCATATCTAGTGGGGAGAGACCAGGCGTGCTGTGACATCTTACAGTGTAACACAGGACACCCCCAACGGATACACAAAAAAAGACTCAGCCCCCATGTCAACGGAGCCAAGGTTGACAATCCCTGCTGTAAGTGAACCCATTTGTATATTTCCCAGTTGGCTGGGGTTTTTGTAAATTCCAAGAGCATCTGAAGACTCCCATAGCGAGATTCGATCCTTGGTCTGGTTGACACGGGTCCGCTGGTGTGTGCGATCTGAAAATCAAACCCCAAATACAGTTGGGAATCCTGAAGATATTCACGGGGTGCCTGCTATGGGCCTGGGACCGTCCCAGCCGGAAAGGCAGTAAACAGACTGCAGGAACAAGGAGGGCACACCTCAGTGTGAAAAGAGAGAGATCTGGTTCCGTGGTGACAAACATCCACCAGCTTGCCGTGGGCAATACCATTCACTCAGCCTGAGTCACGCTGCCCTCCTGGAGAGATGGCTGGAAATTTATCCGCCCTGTTAGGGCCTAATCTCCGTGGGCTCAGCTCCCATCCGGGCCCTTCCCTGATCATGGGGAGCCCCCATCACTGAGAGGTCGGATCAGTGCAGCCCTTCTGTGTACAGGAAGGGCCGGGGGGGCGGGGCTCACACAGTGTGACTCCTTTGTAGGCACAGATCCTGGTCCCACGAGAAACAGGCGCGTTGCCCCCGGGGGAGCCCTGAGCAGGAGGGGTCCCGCTGAAGTTCTGGATGGTGCCAACCCGTGTGGGCAAGTCTGACTTGAGACCTGGCAGAGCTCTCGCCCTCGGGAGCCAGCGTGACACAAGGATCATTCCAGGCTCTGTCCCTCCCCGCCCCGGGGTGGGGTACTCGGCCACATTCCCACAGTGTATGGAGGCCCCAGGCGGCAGGTGAGAGCTCAGAGGTTCAGCCCACCCCTCTCCCTGGGCTGCCTCGATGCCCCTGGGCCTCAGGGTGTGGGGCTGGGCAGCTGCAGGCCACACAGCCTGCCTGGGTCACTGCAAGGAACTAACAGCAGCCGGGCCTCCCCCTGCCTGGGGGTGACTGCAGGAGGCACAGACAGCTCGCCAAGCGCTTGATGCAGAACAAGTGTTTACGGGGCT
Source organism: Acinonyx jubatus (assembly GCF_027475565.1). Lineage (NCBI taxonomy): Eukaryota > Metazoa > Chordata > Mammalia > Carnivora > Felidae > Acinonyx > Acinonyx jubatus. The sequence continues at coordinate 137,363,021 of NC_069386.1, read as the reverse complement.
GTGTCTGATGTTGGGCCCCTGCCAGCTCCTAGAACATGGCAGTGAACAAAACAGACATCTCTCCTGCCCTCACAGACCTTACAGTCTGAGGTCCTTGAGCCACCGAGACAAGCCCAGGATCCCACCAGGTATCAGACTTGCCAGGCAATCCGAGAGGCTTCAAGGAGGAAGTGGCCCGTGAACCGAGGATCGATAAGGGCGGTTAAGCCCTTCGCACCCGGCAGGACATTAAGGGACCCTGACGCTGGGCCCCCACTGCGTGCGTCGCAGTCACAAGACCCGGAGGGTCAGGCCACGCCTCGTGCTGCCCCACCTCTCTGGCCTCAGCAGCCGCATCTGTGACGCGGAGATAAAAGCACTTCCGGCCTCTGGGGCAGTCTAGCCACCTGCTTCTGCCTCTGCAGCCCCACGTTTACGGCGCAACTTCCCCACTTCCAGGGCCACCTAAGTCGCGCATGGCAGCCAGCCGTGTCCCGTCGCCCAATCCAAAGTCCCAAAAGCGCGGACCGGAGGTGAGGACAATGACTCCCCGCCCCGAGGAAGGTGACAGTGCCGGAGGCGAGCTGGGGGCCCTGCGCTGCGAGCTCCGCCCGGCCAGTCAGGCCTCCGGGCGCCTGGGACGCAGGATCGTCCGCTGAAAACGGGCCGGCGACAAGTGTGCCCGAGGAGCGGACGACGGCCCGGTGCCTTCCTGGGCTCTGGCGCGGAGAGGACGCCGGTGTGCGGTGCGGGATCCGGGCTTGCTGGCCGGCCTGGCTCGGCTCCCTGCCCTCCACCCACGCCCGCCTCGCCCTCCGGCCTTGACACGTGGGCGGGTGAGCCTCCCTGCGAGTTTTCCCAGGACCGGGAGGGCCCAGGGAGGACAAAGAACCGAGGCCTGCGACGAGGCGAAAGGCGTTTGCCTCCGGGCGCATCGTCGGTGCCTCGCGGATGTCCGCGCACAGACAGGTCTACCTGCCCTTAGTGACACCAAGATCTTAAGGAATCCACCCAGCTGACAGCCCCGCCCCGTAAGCAGCTCACACACACACACACACACACACACACACACACACACACACACAGACTGGGGAGCGATACTCCTCGCAGCACATTTTGTCTCCGTCTTTAACGTGAATGAGCCCTGGGCCCTCGGGCATGGGTCACCAAACCACGGCCTGTGCGCTCAGCCCACTGCCTGTTTCCATAGATAAAGTTTGGTTGCAACAGTCGCCCCCAGCGGCTTCCCTTGTCCTCCAAGGCTGCTTTCCAGCTGCAGATACAAAGCGGAGTCGTTGTGCAAAGGGCTCGTCCGGCCTGCAGAGCCCCAAACATTTAGGGGCCGGCCTCTTGCAGGGAAAGTTGGCCAATCTCTGCCCTACAGGGCATCACATGTCCTCCTCCTCCCCTCCTCCTCCTCCTCCTCCTCCTTCTCCTCTCCTCCTTCTCCTTCTCCTCCTCCTCACTCCTCCCCTCCTCCTCCTCCCTCCCACCTCCCCCCCTCCCTCCTCCTCCTCCTCCCCTCCCCCTCCCCTCCTCCTCCCCCCACCTCCTCCCCTCCCCTCCACCCCTCCTCCTCCTCCCCCTCCCTCCCCCTCCTCCTCCTCCCCTCCCCTCCACCCTCCCCTCCTCCCTCCACCTCCCTCCTCCTCCTCCTCCCCTCCCCTCTCCTCCTCCTCCTCCACCTCCCCCCTCCCTCCTCCTCCTCCCCCCCCTCCCCCCTCCCCCTCCCTCCTCCTCCTCCCTCCTCCCCTCCCCTCCCCTCCTCCTCCTCCTCCTCCCTCCTCCTCCTCCTCCTCCCTCCTCCTCCCTCCTCCTCCTCCCTCCTCCTCCTCCCTCCCCTCCTCCTCCTCCTCCTCCTCCTCCTCCTCCTCCTCCTCCTCCTCCCTCCTCCTCCTCCTCCTCCCTCCTCCTCCTCCTCTCCTCCTCCTCCTCCTCCTCCTCCTCCTCCTCCTCCTCCTCCTCCTCCTCTCCTCTCCTCCTCCTCCTCCTCCTCTCCTCCTCCTCCTCCTCCCTCCTCCTCCTCCTCTCCTCCTCCTCCTCCTCTCCTCCTCCTCCTCCTCCTCTCCTCCTCCTCCTCCTCCTCCTCCTCCTCCTCCTCCTTCTCCTCTCCTCCTCCTCCTCCTTCTCCTCTCCTCCTCCTTCTCCTCCTCTCCTCCTCCTCCTCCTCCTCTCCTCCTCTCCTCCTCCTCCTCCTCCTCCTCCTCCTCCTCCTCCTCTCCTCCTCCTCCTCCTCCTCCTCTCCTCCTCCTCTCCTCCTCCTCCTCCTCCTCTCCTCCTCCTCCTCCTCCTCCTCCTCCTCCTCCTTCTCCTCTCCTCCTCCTCCTCCTTCTCCTCTCCTCCTCCTCCTCCTCCTCTCCTCCTCCTCCTCCTCCTTCTCCTCCTCCTCCTCCTCCTCCTCTCCTCCTCCTCCTCCTCCTCTCCTCCTCCTCCTCCTCCTCCTTCTCCTCCTCCTCCTCCTCCTCCTCCTCTCCTCCTCCTCCTCCTCCTTCTCCTCCTCTCCTCCTCCTCCTCCTCCTCCTCCTCCTCCTCCTCCTTCTCCTCCTCTCCTCCTCCTCCTCCTCCTCCTCCTCCTCCTCCTCTCCTCCTCCTCCTCCTCCTCCTCCTCCTCCTCCTCCTCCTCCTCCTCCTCCTCCTCCTCCTCCTCCTTCTCCACTCCTCCTCCTCCTCCTTCTCCTCCTCTCCTCCTCCTCCTCTCCTCCTCCTCCTCCTCCTCCTCCTCCTCCTCCTCCTCCTCCTCCTCCTCCTCCTCCTCCTCCTCCTCCTCCTCCTCCTCCTCCTCCTCCTCCTCCTCCTCCTCCTCTCCTCCTCCTCCTCTCCTCCTCCTCCTCCTCTCTCCTCCTCTCCTCCTCCTCCTCCTCCTCCTCCTCCTCCTCCTCCTCCTCCTCCTCCTCCTCCTCCTCCTCCTCCTCCTCCTCCTCCTCCTCCTCCTCCTCCTCCTCCTCTCCTCCCCCTCCTCCTCCTCCCCTTCTTCTTCTTCTTCTTCTTCTTCTTCTTCTTCTTCTTCTTCATTTACTCTTGAATTTATTCATTCAATGAGCTGTTACTGGTCTTCTTCCAGGCACACCAGGATTTGAGAGCAGACCGTGCGGGATTTGAGAGCGGGGAGGGTCTTTGCATCATCCTCCCTGCCAAACACAGTGCTTGACACCTGATGTGTCCTCCAGGAAATGCTTGTGGGATGGATGGATGGATGGACGAACGCGATCCACGCGTCAGGGAATAAAGGCCTGGTCTCTGCCATCAGGGAACGCACAGTCTGGTGGGAGAGACCCGCGTGGGAGCAAATCATTAAAATAAAACCTGGCGAGGGTCACGATCGACGCGAACCGAGTTTCCGGAGGCGGGGGCTCCCGACGGAGGGGGTGCCCGCTGAAGGAGGCCGATGCCGTCCAACCCGGTCTCGAAGGACAGTAAGAGCTGGAGTTTCTCATTCTAGAATCCATGGGCTCCTGAACCAGAGAGCAAAGAGATCAAAGCCAAGAGGCGCCGGCGCGTTCACAGAGTCGTGAGAGGGGAAGTGAATGTCTTCCTCCACCGGCATTTCATGTGCCCCTTGGAGGGCGCCAGCCCGCACCAGGCACAGGGCCTGTCATGGGGGGCACACCAGCCCCTCTTTCTCCACGCAGAGAAGGAGGATGGCCCCACCTCCTGGGTTTTGTACGAGGGTTCAACTAGCCGAGGCCTGTGATACACTTGGCAGGCGCGCGTACTCAGAGGCAGTCAGCTGAAAATAAGATCCGTGTTTTTCAAGTTCACGGCTGCAGCGTGCCTGTCCCCATTCGAGCCCCCCGCGCTGGGAAACCTGTTGCCTCCCAGGGCCCTCCTCCCCTTGGCCAGTGAGGTGTAAACAGGGTCACCAAAGGCACTGCGGCTGGCGGATTTGCTTTTTGGTGCACCTGCTGCCGAAAAAGAAACCCTGAAGCGACGCAGCCTGAACCCCTCTCATCTGCCGGCAGCCCCGTCCTGCGCAGGCCCCTCCGCCAATAAACTGGCCTTTCGGCCCCCGGAAAGACCTCTCTCTCGTACCTCCGGCGGCCTCTCTTTGCCAAAAGGATGCCTAGTGACGCCAGTTGCGCTCCGCAGGTAGAAAATCGCGCCCACCCACCGCAGAAGCTGAGGCGGGAGCTCCGATTTTCGTGAACAGCTACCCAGGGTAGCAATTTCTGAAGCTCTCGTGCCGTCTCTCGCCTCTGGGCCCTCCCTCCCTTCGCGCCCTCCGCTTTCCCTTACTCATTCCTTTCTCCCCCCCTCCCCCCCGCCCCTTCCTTCCTCCTCTTCTCAGCACAAAAGTGGAGGGGGGAGAAAAAAAGATTACAGAGTGGCGCCCACTGCAATTGCCATGCATATCTGGCGCCATATATCTTGCCAAAAGCATCAGCGATGCGCGTGCAATCGGAAGAAACCGAAGCTCGAGCCCCAGGAGACTGTGCCTCCCCCCCCCCCCCCACTCATTCATTTGTTCTTCCACTTAAATCTCGCCGTCTTTCTTTTTTTAACCTCTCCTGCAGGTCTTTCTATAGAGGACAAGCACGCACCAACACGCGCCTCACTTCCCCCCTTCTGTCATTTAAAGTATGAAGAAGCCAGCAAAGAGAAGTCTCTTTTCAGCGCGTTCTCGTTACAGCGCTTTCTGCCTCGGTGACCGAAGGGGATTTCGAAGGAAGTCAAGGCACTGATGAAAATGAACGAACATTTATGACCGGCCATCTGCTCTGTCAATTAAACCCTCCCCAAACCAAGTTATTTGTTGTTATGTAACTAACCTACAGGGGCGAAAGAGACGTATGCACAAGGTGTCTACCGTAAACACGTTCATATGTTTAAAAAATAAAAATGAAGACCCACGCTGCCCTGATCCACGGTCTGGAGATAATTAAACTAGCATGGGGGGGAGGGGGAAGCTTTGAACACAAAACAGGATTGAGGCTTCAAAGAACAAAGGTTCCTATCAGACGCCTTTTTCTTCTAATGGTCCTTGTGCGGTAAAAATAAAGTCCAAACACTATAATTTCACTCACAGAAAAGTTACAAATACTGTAGGTATCTTTAGAAACAGCTGCAAAAGTGGTTTCACTTCTGACAAGATTGGCGTTAATTACCAGCAAGGACTTCAGTATAATACTATTTAAATCATTTTAAATTATCCCTCTCAAAAATTAATTTTTCATCAAAGATTACACACAAAAAAAATCATGATATCATCTCTGCAGCTGTGATTTAGTAATAATTTCATCTATTATTACCAATGTCAGTTGGATAAAAGAAAAAAATGGCACCCCACCGGGCCGATTCCAGCACAGGCCATATATAGAAATTTTTAACTATCACTTATAATCGCTTTGATGAGCTTAAACCTCCTCTCAATTAACACCCTAAATGACACCGAGACATCTTAATGGGGGATGTAAGTAAGAGAAAAGACTTTAATCAAAGAATAAAGAAAAAAGTGCCACGAAGGAGGACGACTCGTTCCACACCTCTTCATGTCTGACCAAGTGGCACCCGGTATCGTATTTCGAACCTCTTGTCATTCCAGGATCTAGAGCAAAACTAGGCAGCGATCGAAAGACACATGGCAGGTTGCTGTGCTCTCTCTGTGAAAATAAAGACTGTTCGAGGGTCCCCAGTCTAACAGCTGGACAAGGGGAAGGGAACTTCGCAACGTTATCACTTGAACAAGCATAATAAAGGAGAGGCTAGAAAAAGAACACGTTGTTCCCTGAAGATCATCTTCTGGGGCATCCCAGGGTAGCAGTTTGGGGGATCCAAGTCACCCTCGTGCGGGTACCCCAACTCACTCTCAGCACGATCAGAGGAAAAGATGGGTCCCTCCAGACACATTTGAGTTATGCAAACTCACACAGCCATGGGGATGTTACAGAAGGACATTTCTCAGGCCATTATTTTTTATCGCGAAGCTGCTGTGCCTGGCCTGTGGGAGAATTGAAAATAAAATGAAATAAAACAAAATCCAAATGAAAACTGACCAGCCTGCTTTCCTCTTCTTAAATCATGTTTGCGGTAGCCATGGTGATTTTTGTTTCCAATTAAGATGTCCTAATGAACATGTGTTCGTGCCCATGCTTTACTCCCAAGGAACAAACTGGGCAATTAATGGCCCTGCAGGAGCCCTGATCTCTCAAGCCACAAATGCATATTGGGTGAAAAGAAAAGAAAAGAAAAGAAAAGAAAAGAAAAGAAAAGAAAAAAGGCAACAGTTGGCAAAGTCTTGAAGATAACATTTGTAAAATTAGGTGGAAGAAACGTGATTTTCAGATGTGACTTACCTCTTTCTACCCCTAAGCCACCTTACCCCTCACAGATGAAAAGAACACTTTTCGTTGCCTGCCTTCTGCCACAGTCAGGAAGAAAAAACACGTAAGCAGAAGCCACGCTTTCACCAACAAAAGCGGTGACATCTGACCTGTGGGTATTAAGGCCCAACATCTGCACTGTGTCCAGGGCAACTGTGTAGCGGGGACCACGCTCTACATCGAAACTTCACAAATAACCTTTCATGACAGGCATTATCATCCTGGATTTGAAGATCAGAGAGAGAAGAAACATTTCCTGAAGGTTACGTAGCCATAAAATAGAGAAGCCAAGATTGCAACCTGGGCTTCAGCATGGTGGGCAAATCAGAGAGAACCAAGATCAGTATCTTTCCTCAGAATAAGAAGTATTTGGGTTGTTTTCACCTTTCTCTGATTAACTAAACACTTTTTCTAACTTTTCTAGTTTTTTCTAGAACTTTTCTAGTGTTTTCTAACTAACACTTTTTCTAACCCCCTTCGTCATTCCACCTCGACAAATGTGTTAGTATTATGCTACAATATGTAGACTTTAAATGTGTTTTTATTATGTAGTGGGTTATCTTTTTACCAGATTCTTTTTGGATATTGTTTTAAATACACACACACACACACACACACACACATGCCTTCACAAATGTACCCACATGCACACACACAAGATAAAGTGTAGTAAGTTATGCACTCACTCCTATTTTCCGTATTCCTCAAAGCATCCTCCTACTGATGTCCTTCTTCCAAAAAATGTTTTCAAAGAAGGTGTGTTTGGGTAGTAAGCCTTCTGAGGCTGTATTTGCCCAGATTTTTTTAAGCATTTATTTTATTTTTGAGAGAGAGAGAGAGAGAGAGAGCAAGTACAAGCGGGGGAGGGACAGAGAGAGAGGGAGACAGAATCTGAAGCAGGCTCCAAGCTCCAAGCTGTCAGCATACAGCCTGAGACGGGACTTGAACTCACGAACTGTGAGATCATGACCTGAGCCAAAGTCAGATGCTTAACCAACTGAGCCAGCCAGGTGCTCCTATTTGCCCGATTTCAAAAGATACTTCAGCTGGGTATAAAATTATAGATTTAAAGTTATTTTCGCTCAACATTTCAAAATTATTCTCTACTGTCTTCTTGATTCAATGTTGTTACTGAGATATAAGACTTTAATCTGAATGCTGTTTCTATATAAATGATCTTTCTGGGAGCTTGTTACTTTTTTAGTTTTCTTTGACATTCTTAAATATAATTATATTAAGTATGATTTGTCTTTTTTATATTCTACTTGACATTCCATATGAACTTTGAATATGAATCTTTTTCTTGGGGCACCTGGGTGGCTCAGCTGGTTGGGTGGCTGTCTACAGCTCAGGTCATGATCTCGCAGTCTGTGAGTTCGAGCCCTGCGTCGGGCCCTGTGCTGACAGCTCAGAGCCTGGAGCCTACTTCTGATTCTGTGTCTCCCTCTCTCTACCCCTTCCCTGCTTGCTCTCTGTCTCTCTCTCCAAAATAATAAACATTAAAAAAATTTTTTTAAACATGAATCTTTTTCTTTCTTTTATTCTGTCGTTATTGTTTTTCAAATATTTCCTCTTGTCACTATATTTTGTCTTTCTTTCTATGATCGCCTATAATGTTTACATTGAATTATGTGCTCCTGGTCTTCACTTATTTTAGCTTTTCTTTGACACATTTTAGCTCTTTATCCCTGCTTGCTTCTTTCTCAGGAATGTCTTCAATCTGATCTAGCTCACTAATTTCTTCTTAAACTACATTCATTGTGCTTTTTATTTCACCTCCTGCATTCTTTATGTCCAATATTATATATTTTATCCCCTAGTATTTCCATTTGATTCTGCTTTGTAACTGCTTGTTTCTGCTTCATGCTCCCAGCATCCTTGAGTGTTAGGGTTAGAGTTTCCTTTACCATGACTGTGCTCTTCATACACTCCCAGGATAAAGAGCTCCAATATCAAATTCTGGGCTTGGTCGCGCCATTTGTTTCATAACCCCAAAGCTGGAGAGTAGCTTTCTGTCCTTGTCTCCAGGCATGGCTCTTCCCAAAGAAGTTTTCTTGCTCCTCCCTCCTTTGAGGCTATGGAAGGAAATAAAGATGGAAACACTCAGCAGCCAGGCTTTTGACCAGCACTGCTGATACCTGAATCCTAATCTTTTCCTGAGGGGTGATATTTCCTCACTGACCACATACCCCACTGGTTGGACTTTGCTATTTTTATGCCTCAAAGAGGTCATATGGTAATCAGAGATACATCAGGGCTAATGTGAAAGAAAGATAAAATATGCAAACTTTCCCCTTTAATATCCATCCTACTAAAAATGACGCTCAGGCCCCTTTGGTCACAATAATTGGCTTTGGTCTCCCCAGAAATCTCTTGCAATATTTATATTACTCGTTCAGATCCATTCCCAATGTCCTTAATTTTATGGCCTCTCTTGTGTTGCTTTCATGGGACGGGGCCAGCATCCCATGCTAAGCATATGACCAGACCACCAGGAACAAGACAAAAGCTTAGGATTTTCAAAGGTAGCAGGTACGAGGAAGAATTGTCCATGCAAATAGAACATGAGCAAAATCGCTGGGCACAAACCATGTCAGGACTGCAATACACCACAAGTTTCCTGGTTTTATTGTTTGTTTAAATGAATCTGTAGGGCAACAGGATCCACTGACAAGTTGAAGAATTAGGGACAAAAGAAGTATGGAACTAAGAATGGGGTGAATGAACAATTTTTTAAAGTAGAGTCAGTTTTTGATAAGCAATACCTCAGGTTCATGTCACTTAATGATAAATAACTTCTACGTAACCTTGCCGTTTGAACTGTTAGAGTTGGAACTGGCCTATCCAGCACTCACATAACTGAGATCAGTGCTGAACTTGGCCCGCTTTGACTCTTTCTTATTTAATCTTTATTTTGAGTCTCCTGTCCCTGGAGCTAGGTCTTTCTCTGTGTCCACAGATGGCTGGTCTCTGGGTGGCTGCCACTCTGAAGGAGGGAGGGTAGATCTGATTGGAATACCCCGTCAGTTAACCCAGTCATTGCATTCATTTCACCGTGTCATTGTGTAGGTGGTGCTTCATCACCAACTACTGGAAAAAACCTTTTCTTTATCTTAGCCCCTAGCCTGCCCATGACTGAGACTCTAGGAGACATTACCACTTGGAGAAGAGAATCCTTTACAGTATCAGCAAACATACCAACCAGTAGCTATGCACTGAGTTCCGTGGGACCTTCTACAGATTCTGTCTCATTTCATCATCACAGAACCCCAGAAAAGTGGTATTATTATCCACTTTCTATGCATGAGAAAATAGAGGCCCAGAGAGTCAAGAGACAGACCCAAGTTTACCCAGAAATGTAGGGCAAAGACATAACATTAATTCAAGTCTTAAGATTGTAGGTCCAAAACCAGGTTCCTTCTATGCCATATCTGAGAAGTGGAAGAAGAGGATCAGCTCCCATGCATGCCTTCAAATCATGTTTCTTATGTTTCTAGTATATTCCAGTAAACCTAGGTCCTAGGTTTACTCTGAAATCACAGACTCCCTAGCCTCTCAGGAAAAACAAGTGAGGGTTACTGTTATGAAATAAAGTCCCTGAAATGAACATGCGCTTTGCACAGCATGATATTTGGAATTCAAAAGGAAGAAGAAAAAACATGGGCATTTGGAGAGAGAAGGTCAGGAGTCTGATTTACAGTTTGAGGTCAGGGAAGCTGAGACAAAGAGAATGGGTATTTGTTAGGCAGCTGTCTGACCTCAGCACCTTGCACAGTCACACCCTGTCCCCATGCCTCAATCCCTATATTTCCACCTGTGCCTTTGTCTGTTGGCAGGACTTTCTTCAATAACTAATGGTCTATATTTATATGCTACTTGTTCTTTGTGAATGAAAATGATTTTGGCACTGACACTAGAGAAAGCCAAGGAATGTTCTTTTTTTCAGCAAATGGCACCAATTTCTTATGGTACAAGGAACTCTGGACTGAGTCAGAAGACTTGGTTCAAGGCCTGTCTTCATCTTTCATTTCCAAGACCCTATTTCCCCCCACATTGCCAGCTAGCTGTGACTAGGGCATGGGCACTGGAATAAGGTAGACTGGGTTTCTAGACCCAGGGCTGGTCACTAACAAGTGTAGGAACATGTCTTAATCTCTCTGAGCTTCATTCTTCACATTGCATGACGGTCGCACCGATTGTACATGAAGGACCTCACAAGTCTACGTACCCCAACTGGCACAGGGCAGAATTTTAACAACTATTTGTCTCTGTCCTTCCAACAACAGACAATCAACTCTGCAGGGATTTCATCGTGTCTGGCCTTATGGGAACCAACCCCATAGTCCCTTCCCTAATCACACAGTTCTCCTTGGGATCCAAACCTCCATACAAAACCAGAGCAAGAAGGCTGTGTCGGAGGCCTCAAGGCCCAGAGTCGGTCCAGTCCAGAGTTACCCACGTGGGCACAGATGTTCCAGAGTCCAGTCTGCCTCCAGCCTGGAAGAGGCTCGTGAGAGCAGGCAGATGCGTGCCAGGGCTTTGCTCCAAGTAGCTGGAGCGCTCTTAACATTATCAGCGCAATCGTTGGGAGACTAAAGTGGCCCGCGGTGCACGTGCCCAGAACACCCCATTCAATTCTAAAATGAAGGGCTCTTAAAACTGTGAAGTACTGAATTTGGAAAAGATCGAGGATTTGGGCACACGCAGTGCAGAACAATTTAATAGTATGGGAGCTCTTCAACTATTTTTTTCATATATATAAGCACTTCATTTTGGAAGTAACTCAAATAATGTTCTATTACTATATTGAACACAGGACTGACTTGAAAATGCAATCACCCACCATTAAAAAATAAAGCCCCCAAACTGGGAGGAGATATGAAGAAAAGACAACACTCAATTCTTCCATACACCTGGAATGTCTTCACTTTTCCACTCCATTGCTCCAAACGTCGTGCATGTTTCACCCCAAGTTTAAATGCCGCCTCCCTGATGCCATGTGATTCCGATTTTCTGACCTGCACTGAATGCCTACTGCCAGACAGCCAGTTTCTCATTTGTTAGGTCATTTGATTCTTAGAATAACTGTGTAAGATAAGTGGTCCTTATCCCCACTGGACCCCAGAGGGAGCAGGAACTCAGAGATGCTAAGCTGGCCACAGAATTTCCAAGAACGTCAGAGGAGACGTGAGCTGCTCTAGTACTCATTCAAGACAGGGAGAATGGCTTGTGCTGGATGAACCAAAGAAGAGTAGACTTTGCCCACCATGGAAGACTTTAACCAACCAAGAACATGACTGATTTTGGAGACATGGCCCTTAAAGAGGTGATTAAGCTAAAATGAGGTCATATGGGCGGGCCTGAACCCAATAGGACTGGTAGCCTTAGAAGAAGAGGAGATTTGTACACACATAAACAGACACCGGGGCAGTGTTCGCACCAAGGGAAGACCATGTGTGGACACAGCAACAAGGCAGCCATCACCAAGCCAAGGAGATGGCCCTCAGGAACCAACTCTACCAACACCTTGATCTCGAACTTCAAGCCTCGAGAACCATGAGGAAAAGAAGAATGCCTACTCTTTAAGCCACGCAGTCTGTGATATTCTGTTAGGGCAGCCCTAAGATACTAATGCAATGCCCTGCTCTTTTCCCACAAGGCCACTTCGCTCCCAGACGCCTGGTTGCCCCTGAAATATGAATGTGCATTGCACCGGCTTTTCCTGGCGAGGTGGCCTCATGGAGGAAGGGCTCCTCTCCAGCCTTCTCCGGGTCGGCGCCCTGTTTGGGAGGGCTTTATTGCAATTTCCTCAGCATGACTTAATTGTTTATTGGCATTGCAGCACAGGATTTCAGTGTCAGCTCAATAATGCACATCCTGGGAACAAATCTGGCCTGATCTACAGAGGTGGCCAGGGGAGGGGCTGATCTTACTTGCAAGAATCTTCTTATTCCCAGTATTGCATGTCCTGGCGGGGCCTCCTCAGGAATATGAAAAATAGATCAAGAGATTTATGATTTTGGAGTCAGGGGAGAGAAGGAGACTTAGAAAACATTGAAGATTCCATTTATACATAGTTTAAAATGTTAGTAAATATTTAACAGAAACATCAAGCAATAAACTCAAATTATTGCCAAGTGCAGGGAGGAAGTAAAGGTAATTTATCAACGAAGAGGGAGGAATGGATACTGTATTTTACCGGGACACACATAGTCAGACATACTAATGGGGATTGTGTCAGTTAAGTGTTGACATGTACCGAATCATGGCCCAGTCTAAATTCCTCAGTCATGGCAGGGAGTTAAAAAAGAGAATATTTGAGAATAATGTGAATTAAAAAGGCAAGTTAGTTTAAATTTCTGTTTGGTAGGCCCCCAGGCCTACAAGTCCAATGGGAATACAGTCTAGCTAGAGGCTTGATGAATGGCCTTAATGAAGTTGGACAGCCTGGAATACACGCATAAAATGATTTTAAATATTGATACGATGTCATTGTGCGTCTGAAGATATTGAAATGTTCATTCTCCAAGCAAGACAGGTTCCATCTAATTTATTAAAGGTGGAAATGATTATTTACATTTGAAAATGGAATGTGTGCCCAGATAGAAGCCGGGGCAATAAAATAATTATTGCATTCAGGGAAACAGATACAGTTCATCTTCCGGAAGGAGAAAAATCAAAATAGGTCCTCATGCAAATGTCTTGGAGTTTGGGGCAGCGGTGAAGAAGACAATGGTAATTTCCTTTAGGTTAGCATTTTTAGGTCCATGCGGGAGGGGATGAAGACAGATCTTCCGAGAGCAATTAATGATGTGTAATCGGCTTATCTGGAAGAAAAGGCACGACGGAAAGGCATCCAGTGTGCGATGGGGGTCGCCCCACTTTCCCCCGGTGTGTCTATTAGGACATTTCTGTGACACTGCCTGGCATCTGTAACCTGCTCTGTTGCTCGCTGATGGGAGGAAGAGGGATGGCGTGATAGTGGAAAGCCGAGTTCTGTTGTGATATGAGGGTTTCCACGGAGAATGCCTCCGGGCAGCTGTCTGCCTCGTGTGTTCGACATTAGGGCGGTATAGCAAGCCGGAGTCGAAGTGTATTAAAGCGAGCAGGCAGTGCAGAGTCAGCTGGAGGTTCCAAAGTGCTAACTAGGCCGATGAGCCAAGGGCGGACCCAGGTATAAAAATAAAATCACCCACAAGCCTGCTTCCTTTCCTGCGTGTGCATCTTGGCTCGGAGAGAGCTGCTCACTCTCCCGGATTTTCTTAGGAATCTCTCATCGCTTCACTATGGCTGCATGTGTAGGACAGGCAGGCCACCCCGCCGCTCCCAAAGCCTCCCTCATCACCATCCCCAGCGGCATTCCCAAACTCAGCCGGACACACCAGTAGAGGGCCACAGTCAGAGTCAACGGACGGAGTCCAAGCAAGTCACTCACCCATCCATTCAATGCATCCATCCACTCAACGCTCGAATTAGCGTCCGCTAAGATCTCGGCATACCTGTGTGATCTTGGGCAAGTTACCTGAGTTCTCTGCGTCCCAGTTTCCTCATCTATAACGCGGGAGGATGACACCACATCACAAGGGTCTTGTAAGGATTCAAGAAGCTAATGTATTTAAAACTCTTAGGACAGTGGTTGGCAAAGGGTAGGTGCTTAATACATGTTGGTGTTATTGTTGCTTCTTTTTTAAAAATGTTTATTCCTTTTTTTTAATTTTTTAATGTTTATTTTAGAGAGAGAGAGAGACAGTGTGCAAGCGGGGGAGGGGCAGAGAGAGAGAGAGGGAGACACAGAATTCGAAGCAGGCTCCGAGCTGTCAGCACAGAACCTGATGTGAGGCTCGAACCCATGAACCGGGAGATCATGACCTGAGCCGAAGTCAGACGCTTAACTGACTGAGCCACCCAGGTGTCCTATTTTTGAGAGAGAGAGAAAGAGAGAGAGAGAGAGAGAGAATGAGCAGGGGATAGGCAGAGAGAGACAGAGAGACAGAGGATCTGAAGCAGGCTTTGCTCAGACACCGGCAAGCCCGATGAGGGACTCAAACCCACCAACCATGAGATCATGACCTGAGCCAAACCCGACCTGAAGTTGGAAGCTCAGCCAACTGAGCCACCCAGGTGCCCTGCCCCTTTTCTTGTCTATTAGTGTATTGAAGACGGAAGTAGATAGATCACAAAAAGATAGAGGTCCTGCACTCAAGGAGCTGAAAGTCTCGTAAAGAAAAAAAAAAATGCATTCAGTGTGTTGATCACCGTTATCCTTACTTGAGCATCAGGTTTGGTTCCAGAGCTCTGCCTCTGCTATGGCATTTGACTTTGTCAGTCTCCTCTGGGCTAAGAATGAGGGTCTCCTACACAAAGAGATGTAGCCCCGCAGAGGTCCTACGATGAAGCCGTAACAAATGGCACTTCCTTCCTTTCTGTGCCCCATTAAGTTGAGAAGCCAGGAGAGAGGGTGTGAGTTGCCCAAGGTCCAGGCTATGATGGGGCAAAGCTGCCTGGGGGTGTCCCTGCTGCACACACGACTCCCACACTGTGCTGCCTCCTTCGGGTCCTGGAACTTGGGGGTCATTGGTGAGCATTTTGAGGGACCAGGAAAAGGCACAGTCAGTGACGGATTCTCATCCAGAGCAGAGCTCTGGAGACTCTATGTTTTCCCCAGGCAGTCGGGGTAGGCACTCTGGTAGAATCGACTTTTCATCACCCTGGCAAGAATAATTGGACGGGGCTTCCTACAATGAGTAGGACTTCCTACTCACGGTCTTACGTGCTAGGGACGAACTCACTTTCACCACCTGCGTGGTGGTCAGAAGGCAACGTCCTTCTTGACTCTAGAGCTGTCTTGACCTAGATGTAGAGGTCACAGATGCAAAATGCATCGATGGCAACCACTTCTCCTTCTGGCGGTGGCCAAGGCCAGCCTCTCACCTCTTGACCCTAACTAGCTTCGAACAAAACTATCGCAAAAGCAGCTCACTGCAGTATCAGAAAAGTATCACAGTGAAGAGTACAGTAGATTCATAATAATAATTGCAAAATAAATGATTATATCTCTGATGGGGTAGGCTTTCCATACATTAACTCATTTAACCCTCACCTAGGCATGACTACAGACACACACACACACACACACACACACACACACAGAATTATCCATTTATAGATGAGGAAACTGAGCCCCATATGCATCTGAGATCACTCAGTTTTGCCATGGCAGAGATGAGATTTAAATCATCCTTTCTGAATCTAGAGAGAGCCCAAGGAACTCCACTTTCTACGATCCTGAGCTTTTGGACATGAGCCCCAGGCCTGCCACCAAGTGAAGGGATATCTTAGGTGTTATCCCCGCTCAGTTCCTCAGTTCCCCCTGATATACAATTAGGGAGTAGGTCTGACTGTCAGACTTGCAAAGTGCCTGACTGTGTGGCTGTGTAATGGGCACATGCTAGGAATGGGGCACAAAGTCAAATGGTTGGGAAGCTGACCTCGAAAGCCAGACAGTACGGAGCTACCAGCCCTGTATCTTTAGACAAGGTGTTGCCCGTCTCGAAGCCTTGCCACCGCATCCGGACAACGGACATACAAGATTGCCTGTTTGACCCTTTCCATGTAGTTGCGTGAGGAACAAATGAGACGGTACCTAATGCTTTACAGCAATGCTGAGAGCAATGAGCTCTCAGTGAAGAGACACTCTTATAGTTAGCATAGTTATTACAACCAGTTGCTCGAAAATGTTTCCAGAATGATCATTAGATGCAAGGAGAGCCTCCACTTGAAGTGACGGCTTCCTGGAATAATTCAGCTTGTCCATCCCTCTCAAAATAACAAATAAGAGTATTTTGCACTTACTTTTATTGTTTCTACAATAATTACCTCCAATGTTCACGTGTTCATTGTGGGATTTATAGTGTTGTGCTACGTGGTATCGCACCAAGTACTTCTAAGAACTCAACATCTCAGACGAGCCACAGAAAATTCTTTTCTGGCACGTTTTCAGTTTTTGCGCTTCAGATCCACAAACAACGTGGGCTACTAGTGATTCTTCCAAAAGTCAAAAGAACAAAATAACAGAACTAAAAAATAAATACTAAATAAAGAAGGACTAGAAGAATAAGGAAAAGAAAAACATGTTGAGGAACCTTTGACTGTACTGTCTTGAGTAGCCGGGGTGCGCACAGAAAGCTGACACTTCCCCAAGCAGAGAACTCATCCCTGAGGAGGAGAGAAGGAGAGAGAGAAAGAACAACACTCTGGAAGGCTTTGGCCACAGTTGGCGGTGGAGCTCTTGTCCACCTGCTACCACTTATTGGCCATACGTAAATACATATGGAAGATCCAACCTGGTTCTTGAATCAGGAAGCAATTCTTCAAATGGCTCCTTCCTTCAATCGTCATCCACTGAGAATCTGTTTCATGCCACGCGCTGTCGTCGGGGTCACTGAGATAAGATAAGGACCAGCTCCGCTAGTTGCTCACATCAGAAAGATACAGGGGAAAGAGTGCCTCTGCCTCAACTGGTCTCGCACAGTTCCTAAGATCTCTAATCTTCCCCACTAGGTGAAAAGTGGAGTTAATGATATCTGTCTTCTAAGACTGTTGAGAGGTCAATAGAAACCCATATGCAAGGATCTTTGAACCTAACAGATGTGCAAAACAGTTTATTCTTTTTCCTATTCTCCTTGCATTATTTTTGACATTTAAAGCACTCACCACATCTTCTCTTGTATTCTCATTTAATGGATTCCTTTCTTGTAGTTTCGACTCAGTGGACTTTCGGGGATCATGTGGTACCCATTAGAGCTGCGTACCAGATATATCTAGCTGTCTACATCCCCAGAACGTTGCAGGATTGCCGTTCCTACCCTCCTTGACGTGGAGGGGAGCTGAGTGACGAATTCCAGCCCATAGCACACAAATGGGAGTTACGTGTTTCCCTTTCGATTGCTGGTGCCGAGACCTCCAAAACTCTTTCCCGTGAAACCACCAATTTGAGAAACTGATTACCCCCTCAACCCAGAACCCACAGTGAGAATGTATGGTGCCACCCCATGTAGAGAGAACTTGAAGAAAGCCTTTGGTTTTATACGTCAGTTGGATTTAGGGGGTATTTGTTACAACACCATGACCTGGCACATCCTGACTAATACAGGCCACAAAACACCAGTCATCAGGTCACAGAGTCTGCATAAGGCCTTGTGCAATATTGCAATAAAGGGCACCTACCTGGAAGGTGAGAAAACTGTAACATACCTAATCAGAACTTCAGAATTTAGAACGTGCGTCTAATAAACTGGCAGATGCTGACATGTTGACTTTAAGCAAGGAAAATTCAAACCTGAGAGAGAGATAATCCTACTGTGTTCTAGGCACCATGCTGAGTGTCGGGGACACAGTGAGGAAAAAGATATAATCTTTAGGGAGGAAAACCAAATGGAACAAAAGTCAAAATGGCAGAATAATCCCTGGGAACATGCAAGGCAATAGAGAAAACTGTATCTGGGGCTTAGAAAGACAAAATGCATGTCAACACAGTATTGGATCTGTTCGTGCCAGACTGGCTGTCACTGCCCTGCTTTGAGTAAGCAGATAATTATCTCAACCAAGGGGCAGTTTGCTGAGGGGCTGTGATGACAGTATTCTCTTTAAGGCATCAGATCGACACCACCCACCAGTCCATCGGAAGGGCGTGTTTTCAAATTACGTTCCCAGTATTAGGGAAGGTGTTGGGTAGGGATCATATGCTCTCAGTCTGACACTCCAGTTACCAAAGGCTTGAGCACGCTAATTTCCATCAGTATCATTTACAGAGAAAGCACTCACAGGTACACTCACCCAGGCCTCGTGACGAAAGCCATCAGCTCTCTGGTCCCTGGAGCCAGAAACCCTGGTTCAAATCTCTTACACAACATGTGACTTTGAGCTAGTTAATTGACCTTTACATGCCACAGTTTCCTTAAGCCAAAAAAAAAAAAAAACGAGCAGGAGGCAACGAGAATTTTAATAAGTAAAGGCACGGGAGATGCTTAGACAATGTTATCCATGTCAGAAGCACTCAAGAGAGGTTAGCTGCTGGTATTGTTGTTATTATTACTGTAGCCATCATCACCATCATCCTCACCTTCAGCAGGTAAATTGTAAGATGTGGACAGCCTGGAAGGGGTCAGGGAGACCAGGATAAGAACTGTTGATTGTGGCCACAGTGACTATACAAGTGAGGGTACCCATGGACAGAAGGAAACCCACGTTCCCTGGCCTCCTGGCCACCGTGTGCAACCGACAGGGCTCACTGCCCATGGGCTGCTGACTTCCCACACCGGGACATCAAGCTTCATAATTCTGAGGCAGCTCAGGAAGGAGGGTTTCATTATCTCCCAACCAACCTCTTCATTTCCCCAAGCTCACCCAATCCTAATTAGCCCAAGGAGAGTCATCTGGATAAGTTGAATATCAAGCTCATCAAGAAGCTCTCGCTCTGATTGTAGGCTCTAAGAGGCAGCCATTACAGCTCAATTTCCCCTCAGGAACTTCATTGATTATATAAGGTAACTGATGAAATGGCAAGAGATGGGAGGTTGTTTGGGATGCTCTGTTCTCTTTCCTCTCTCTATTTACGTGATTGCAAGTAAATGAAAGAAAAACTACCTGCGATACCTCAGACATACCCTAGCAATCTTTCCAGGTGATGTGTTAAAGGCTACGATGCTGCCATTGGAAACCAAGAAGCCTCACAGTTGGGTGAGAGACCAGTGAGGATTTCTGGAGAGGAAGCTGTAAGCCTGAGGATTCTGTGCACATCCCTCCAATTTGTAAATCGCCAAAGAATCAAAAGTTTACAGAGAAAAGTTGGAAACTTTTCCCATCGACTTACCTTACACACCATTTGCCTATTGACATCAAAAAAGTAGTTCTATTGATCACTTCCTACTGATTTGACTGGAGGATTTACACTCAGTACAAACCATTGATTGTAATGGCAATTTCTACTGACTTAAAGAGGTGTTGGGTCCTGATTGGGATCCCACCAGATGAACAGGTATCCATTTTCAATCACCTAAAAATCAATGCTCACTTGCCACTCCAAGAAGTTCCATCTAATCACTTGATGACACGTTCCAAACTTTCCAAGAAGCCTCTCAAAACCATGGTAATAATAAAAGGCAAGGTTGGTATTTCCTCCTCTCATGGTAATTCCTTGGCTTGGGCTGTTCTTCTACTTTGTTCCCTAGAGAACTACTAATTCCTCAGGCCCAGTTTCCAGAAGCCAAGGCAACGTTGGATCTTTTAGAAAACAGGAGCCGGAAGAGACCAGAGCATCATCTAGACCCGCTGGACCACGAGTTCTACCAAATGGCTCTGATTCCATGTAATCATCCAATGGCAGTCTCTCTTTTCCTTCCCTACCTGCCATATGCCTGGTGATGTTCTAAGACCAAGGATGCACCTGTAAACCCAACTGCGAAGAAGTACGGGCTTTTATACATTCTAGAAGTATGGGTTATATTCACAGGGAGGCAGACAACAAAAAGGTAAGCAAATAAAGGACAAAGATAATTCAAATGGTGGTTAAGTGTAACAGAATAATAAAATAACAGGGTGGGCCAACGGAAGCGTGTGGCCCTATTTTAGGGTGGGGCACAGGGAAGCGGAAATTCTGCTGACCTTGCCAAACCCATGCTTACCCAATCTCTCCTCCGGCCACCTCTGTCCCATGACCCAACCGCTTTGTGCTGAAGAATGACAAAGATATGTGGAGACCAGGTGAAAAACAAGATAAATGAGAAAGGAACCTGGTGGCTGAGACAAGCAGATCAGGCTAAGAAGAAAGGAATTAGGAGCTATCCTCTGAGCTACCCTTGGTTTGAGATTCCATGCTGCCTTCCTTTTTGACATGGGCATATTTGAATTGACAACGTCCCTTTTTTCTCTTATTCTATATCCAGTTGTTTTGTAATTGCTGTTTTTTTCTCTGATACAAAATGTTTTCTTATTTATAATTAAATGTTTTTAACATTCATCTGTTTTTGAGAGAGAGAGAGAGAGAAAGAGAGACAGAGCATAAGTGAAGTAGGGACAGAGAGACACACACACACACACAGAATCCGAAGCAGGCTCCAGGCTCCTAGCTGTCCGCACAGAGCCCAACGCGGGGCTCGAACTCATGGACCGCGAGATCATGACCGGAGCCAAAGTCGGACGCTTAACCGACTGAGCCACCCAGGTACTTCTTTCTTTCTTATTACGAAAGATAACCTTCACCAAGACAAAGAATTTAGTAGGCCCCAAAAGGCCCACCGTGATTGGTAGGAATACCGTATAAAGTGACTTACGAGACAGAAGTCTTCACTCTTGCAGCTTTAGAGTCAAGTACTTTCAAAGGCACTGAACTCAGAGTTAAGAGGTGCTACTTTTAGCCCCAACTATACATCAAACAGTACAGTATGGAGGGGAAAGGAAAGAAAAAAGGGGTGGGGGAGAAACATGAATTCTGGCTTTGGACAAATCTGGATTCAAATCCTGGCATCTTCCCTTATGAGTGGCATTGTGGCATTGGACACTCTATCTCTTGGGCTTTTAATAGTCTTATCTGCCCAAGCAGGTCATTATGAAGGTTAGGGATAATGCATGAACGTGCCTGGCATAAAAGAGAGCCTTCCTGAGTAGAAGTTAATATTTGGTGGGGGCCCAGTGAGTCAACTTTTTAATTCACGAACTAATGTTTAATGAGTACCTTTGGGATGGCAGGCTCTAAGGGGGCTTCCAAGGGAATGGGGTGAGATTATTTGATCCAAAAGTTTCCTCCTGAGTAGGAGAGGTGGCGTCTATATAATGATCACTATACAGGAGAAAGTGCCAGCGGCCGCAAGACGAAGGCGATAAAATGTGCGGAAAGCGTACTGGAGATACTCTCCACTTGGTGTCACAGAAGCTCTGAGACACTGGGTGTGGGCCTCTACGGCAGAGAAGGATTGGAAGACGGAAGAGGAAAAGCAGCCTCGGGAACAGGGACGCCTGCCGAGAGCTAGGAGTAGCTGGAAGTTGAGAGAGGTCCAGTGAAGGAGAAAGCGGGACCACAAGGCTGAAAGGGCCTATAGGGCTCACACCGCAGAGGGCTCCCGGTGCAGTTGCGGAGCTTGGGGCTCTGCCACCATGGAAAGCAGGCTTCCCGCAAGTCACTGCAATTCAGGACCACCTTTCAGCTGCTGTCTTCAAGCCTCAGTGTCCTAGCCTCTAAAAGAGGAGTAAGACCAGATCTAATCTCATAGGCTGGAGTTGAGGATTTAATAAGACCCAGGATGGTGCCCGGCATACTGTAACAAGTGCCCATTAATGTGGGGCATGGGCCGCGCACCCTGGTGAGCCTCGCAGAATGTAAGCGCTGCGCTGGTGGTTAGCATGTCTCCACCACGAGCCTGGCAGAGAACAGCGGCGACGCCGGAGAAAGCAACGCTCAGCGAGGAGGAGATACATTCCAGCGGTTGTCGCTGGAGCACCTGGTTCCAGCCCTACCTGACGCCGGAGAACTCAAAACTTGGCCGTTGTCGGGGCCACGACGTCGTCTTTTGCCGAGGCCAGTTTAAGTTGATTTCTTGTTGCTGGCTGCTGAAAGTCGAAAACAACACAGAAATACAGTCGCTTTTCTCACGGTGGATCTTGAGTCCAGCTTCCCCGCAAATGAACTGAACAGCGATGGAGGTGAGCGCTGAAAAATCCGAGCGGACGTGAGAGATTTGGGAGGCAAAGCTGCATCATGACTTCTGCGGGCCTGAAGCATTTTTGCCTTTCTGTGCTTCCCCTTCTAGAAAAGTATCTTCAAAACTATGTCGGATAACGGGGGGGATATACAGATGAATGCCCTCCAGGCTGGATTCATTATTGTACGTTCATTATTATTATACTTATATTTGTCCTCTGATTGTCAAGGCAACTGAAAACAAAACACGTCTGTGGGCCCCTCCACGTGCCATGTGCCCCCTGCACTGTACCCACTCTGCTTACCAGGAAAATCGGCCCTGTCAGGGCCGGTCTCAAGGACTGGGTTAGTGGGAGCCCATCCACCGAGCTCATCACTTACTGCTACAACCTATTTGCACGGTCAGTCTTCCCTCGTGAGGGTGAGCATCGTCGTTTGGTACCCAAGGAGTAGTCGTCAAACCTCAATTCTACAACCCGCTGCACGCCTGGGTTCTATGCCCAATTCTGTGGCTACTAAGTGACAGGGTTCTCGGCCCTGGCGAGACCCCTTCAGTTTCAAAGCCTCATCATTTAAAAAAAAGGGGGGGGGGGTGGAGCTAAATGATCCTCAACACCTCTCTCCAGTGCAAAAGGCATAAATATTACCATTCATCCATTTTCATCTTATACATCCAGCCCTGTGTGTACTCAACCCCTCCTCCCCCCCCCACACACACACACGAACACACTTGTCTGTTCCTTCCTCAAAAATTTGCAAACGACCAGAAAATGAACTAAATGCAAGAAAAGACAGAAAGAAGAAAAATGTCGGTGGCTTGATCTGGAAAGAGTAAAATTAACACCTCGTTTATCGTATGTGGATTGTAATTCCCCCAGGCAAGCAAGCTATCTGCAATTTCCAAAGTGCCTTCTAAATAATCAGTAGTCAAGAAATGCCACGTAATCATGACTTCCAATGCGGTTACTGAGGGTCACTCTGAAATTGGACGTCGGAACCTCTCCTCTTAAAGAGCCACAGGTCCCTGGTTAAACACTGAAATTGATGTGCCCAGGTTACCATGGAAGCCCGCCCCCCGTACATTACCATTATTATTATTTTGTGTTTCCCTAATACTTTCATTGAAAGATAATCATGTTATGAATATTAACTTTTATAGGCTGCATTTGTAACTGCTTATGTGTAAAGAAGCAGCACTTTCTGAAATCAAAATGACACTAATAATTTAGTCAATTTGCTTTTTCCCATCTCCGTGTTTACAGTCGTGTTATTTTGTTACTGCACACTCTGAATTTTGATATAGTCATCCCGGTAATAAGCCTCTTTTTGTTCTTCAAATTTAAAGACACGTGTGTCACATAGAACGGAGTTGGTTTAAATTCATTCATTCATTCATTCATTCAGTATTTACTGAATGCCTACTAGGTGCCAGATCTCGTGTAGGTGTAAGGGACGATGCCAACTTCTCAGAGCAGAGATATGAGGGAGGAAGAGAGGCTTAGAAGCCACAAATGAGAAATGAGGCGATGTATGTAGCAATAGGGATATGCAGAGGGCATTTTCAGTGCTCCAAGTGGGGACACCTGATCAATTTTGGAGCTTGGGGAGCATTTTCTGAAGTTTAAAGCTCAAGGAAAGGGGAGCTAGGAAAGAAAAAAAAAACAATGGAAGTATATATGATCTATCTGGTGTTTATCAAAATGCAGAGAATCTGTATGCCCATTAGGATGACCACTATGAAAAAGAGAAAGAGAGGAGAGGAAGGAAGGAAGGAAGGAAAGAAGGAAGGAAGGAAGGAAAAAAGGAAGGGGGGAGAGAGGGAGGGAGGGGAGAGAGAGGGAGGAAGGGGGGAGAGAGGAATGGAAGAGGGAGAGAGGGAGGGAGGGGGGAGGGAGAAAGGAAGGAAAGAAAGAAGGAAGGAAGGAAGGAAGGAAGGAAGGAAGGAAGAAAGGGAAGGAAGAAAGGGAAGGAAGAAAGGGAAGGAAGGGATGGAAGGGAAGGAAGGAAAGAGGGAAAGTGGAGGGAGGAAGGGAAAATACCAACTGTTGTCGAGGATGTGGAAAAATTGGAACGCTTATGCATTGCTGGTGGAAATGTAAATTAGTGCAGCAGGGACTCATATTTGCATACCCATGTTCACAATAGCACTATTGATGATAGTCAAAATGTGGAAGCAACACAAGGTCCATTGATGAAAGAATGGGTAACCAAATTTGGTCTATCTAAACAATGGAATATTATTCAGCCTTAAAAAGGAAGGAAATGTTGACACATTCTACAAGAGGGTTGAACCTTGAAGACATTGTGCTAAGTGAAATGAGCCAGTCACAGGAGGGCAAAGACTCCATGTTTCTATCTACAGTAGGTACCTAGAGTAGTCAAATTCATAGAGACAGAAAGTACAATGGAGGTTGCCAAGGGGTGGGGGAGGGGGAATGGGGACTTAGTGTTTAATGGGTATGGAGTTTCTGACTGGGGAAGATGAAAACATTCCAGAGGTGGATGACAGTGATGAATGAATGCACTTAATGCTTCTTAACTGTACACCTAAAAATGGTAAATTTTATGCTATGGGTACGTAACTACAATTTCTTAAAAGGTGCAGAGAACCCCACCACCCCTCTCTCCAAATCTGCGTTGCATTAGGTTGGGGATCCAAGGACGGTCCGACTCCCACCCATTTTCTAAAATGCCATCATCCCAGGAGCTGCTGCTGTTTGTATGTCAGCTTTATTTGTAAATACAATTAAAAAAACAAGCACAAAACACCATCATCCAAGGGGTAAATGTTCTTGGGCTCTGAAACTCAGTGCTGTCATTCCCATTAACAGTAATGAGAGTCCCATGGTTAAATCTCCGTGCATCATGCTCAAAATTTACCCCCTAGAGTTTGCAGATGGAAAAAAAAAGGAAGAAAGAAAGAAAGATTATCTTATGCACAAACAGAAAACAGAAAATAAAGCCAGAAATGGCATTCTGACCACGGAGATGCCACAGGACGATTAGCAGGCAATCTGGTGCGGATTGTTTCAGAAAGAATCCTAAAGAGGGCATATGGCAGGAAGACTGTGTCTAATCCTGGTCTCCAGATCCACTGTATGTTTCAGAGCAATCAGGATTACTGGTGGCCCATGGTGAGGAGTCAAAATTGTGACTCTGACATTCAAACTTATTTTTTAACATAAATGTCCTCTTGAGATGGATGAAAACAAAAATAGACCTAAATCTTGTGCCTCCAAAAGTTCCGAAGTTTTGGTTTTGAGTGAATTTCTATGGAGGCTTTTAAGATTCTTGGTGCATTCTCATAATTAAAGACTTCGAGGTTTTAATTCCCTCTTCACTTTGAATCTCCCCTAGAGCCTTTGTCATGTTCTATGTTGTTAGGAAACGTAATCAAATTAACACACAAGTAAACGGAACTATTGGAAGTCAGTTTCTCTCTTCTCATTTTCTCAACCTCTCTCAATGTGTCATTCTCCTCCTCATCTCTATGTATCTCTTGATTTCTATCTCTATTTCTCTCTCTCTCTGCCTCTTTATCTCTCTTTGTCTTCTTCTAATCTCTGTCTCTTGATTATCTTTTTTTTCTGTCTCCCTCTCTGTGTTGCCCTGTCTCTCTGTCTCTCTGTCTCTCTCTCCATTTATCTTTGTATCTCATCTCCATGGCATCTCAAGGGCTCTGGTTCCTACTCTTCTCTACACTGCATTGCTCTCAAGCTTCAACCTGCATATGACACACCAGCTTCCTTCACCTTCTTGTCAGCATTTAGGTGGATAAAAATGGCTTCCATTCAATACGGCCCCTATTTCCAATGCCACTGATTCCTGACTATATACATTTCCATGACTTCCTCGAACACTCTAAAAAGAGACCCCAGTGGACTACTGCCTTACCAATGGATCAGATGCTGTCTAGCCAAGTGCTCACCCTTTCTTGAACAAGTTTTGGAGGATTGGAGGGAAGAAAGGACTTATATGGCCTGCTACCCTCACTGCAGAACCTGAGAGCTGGAACAATTCTCTGAGAAGGGCTATGGAAGCAAACCAACCAACCAGTCAACCACAATGTCTAGCCTTGTGCTAGAACCTGAGTTCACAAAGAGTGGTCTGTGGTCAAGATGCTGTCAAGGTGTCTACAGGGTCAAAATTATTTCTATAGTAATTATAAGACACTATTTGTCTCTTTTTACTCTATTGGCATGTGTACCGATGGTGCAAACACTATGCAGGGTAAAAACTTCAGGTGCCTTAGCATGAACCAAGGCAGTGGCAACAAACTGTTTTCGCAGCCATTGGATTCTTTACCACCACACAAGTGAAACAACAACAAAAAAATGTTTTTAGAGGCAAATTTCCCTTAAGACTATCCCTCATGGATCAGAAGAGATAATTAATTTTATTGTATCTTGACTCTTATGGGCACTTCTTTTACATATTCTGTGTAAAAAAAAAAAAAGGATGTACACACAGAACACTTCAGTTGCACCCCAAAGTGTGATGTTTGTCCCAAGGAAAATGAATGAATGACGTAGGAATGCTTGAGTTGCCAGCTGAACTAGCCACTTTTTCACACAGCAACATTTGTACTTAAAAGAACAACTGACCAAAAAATCATG
Organism: Acinonyx jubatus; assembly: GCF_027475565.1. Lineage (NCBI taxonomy): Eukaryota > Metazoa > Chordata > Mammalia > Carnivora > Felidae > Acinonyx > Acinonyx jubatus. The sequence goes on along the minus strand of NC_069386.1, from coordinate 137,336,415 downwards.
GTATTCACGTGAGTATTTAGCAGATATTTTTCTCAAAAATGAATAAAAGGAGTCTGTCATTTCAAAAGAAAGGACTGACAGTATCAGGATTCAAATTAAAATATTTGAATTTTAGAAAACTCCCATCTGTTACCATAAGCCTGACAGCTCCTCAATACTTACAACCTTTTCTGATGAGATCACTGGTAATATTAATGTGATTTTTTAAAATATCTTATAATTAAAGGTATCAAAAATTAGAAGATTTACATAACTCAGTAAACCAGTATTTTCCCAAAAAGCAATATAGAATGTTACAAAATCATACATGGAAGGGCAGCTGGGTGGCTCAGTTGGTTGAGCAACTGAATCTTGATTTCAGCTCAGGTAATGATTCCAGGATCATGGGATCGAGCCCCACATCAGGCCCCACACTATGTGTGGAACCTGTTTAAGACTCTCTCTCTCCCCTTCTGTCCCTCTTCCCTGCTTGCTCTCTCTCTTTCTAAAGTAAAAAATAAAAATATTTTAAAAATCACATGTCGGGTGCGCTTGGGTGGCTCAGTGTCTGACTGCGGCTTGGGTCATGATCTTGGATTGTGGGTTTGAGCCCCACATCAGGCTCTGTGCTGACAGCACAGAGCCTGGAGCCTGCTAAGGATTCTGCGTCTCCCCTGTCTCTGCCCCTCCCCCACTCATGCTCTGTCTCTCCCTCGCTCAAAAATAACATTTAAAAAAAACACTAAAAAACAAACAAAAAATCAATAGAAAAAAAAGTGGGAAGATCCCAATAAGTTCTGCATTTTAGTTAATAGTATGGCACCAAAGTTGAGTTCTTCATTTTAATCCATGTTCCATCATTATGAAAGATAGGATCATTTGGAGGAAGCTGAGTGAAGTTGCAAAGAATGTGCTCTCTTTGCGACTCCTCTGGAAATCTGAAATCATTAAGTTTAAACAAGAAATAAACACCAACACCAAGCAATGGCTTCCCAGTCCATTCAGAGGACACATCAAAGAGCTTATCCAAGTGGTCCACGTGATCTGACTCCCCCTACTCAACCCACTCTCTCCCCTGGATAGTTCTTTCAGATGCCACATCCCCCTTCCCCACTGCCCTGCAACGTCACTGTTCTGGAACCTGCTCCCTGCTTAGGCTCTTTGCACTTGAAGTTGCTCCTCCTCAGGTATCCTGGTGGCCAACAACCTCCCTTCTTACAAATCTTTGCTCTGATGTAGCCCCCTCAATGAGGCCTCACCAGGCATTCCATCTCCACTGCACCTGTCTCCCCCTCCAACCACCCCACATCCTCCGTATTCTGCTTTCTCTTTTTTGCCTTTTTTGCCACGTTATGCATCACCTCCCCATACCCCGACGGCATTTCCTTATTTAGTACCGTTATTGTTCGTTGTCTGCCTTCCCCTCCAGAATGTCAGTTCCATGATGGCAGCGAGCCTGGTTTTGTTCCCCTTGGCATCCAGAGTGCCTGGATGAAGGGACTCGGCAAAACTTTGCTGAGTCAACAGCTCTCCCTCCTGCCATTTAGCCTGACGTATTTGCTGTCCGTGTACCTGTGCCTAGGAGTTCCCCCAAGGGGTGGAGAGGACAGAGATCTTGCCTGCAGGAGACACAGGGGTGAAGGAGCCCGAATGGTCCCCTAGAGCCAGGGGCCCCTTGACATCAGCGCAGAAATAGCAGTGTGCTCCTTTACCCCACGCAAGAGTGGAGCATGCCTAGAAAGGCAGACATGAAAAAGTAAGGACGCATCCAAGGCGATATGTAAGCCAAGTTGAAAGTTATAAAAGATTTAGGTGAGCTCTTTTCTAAGCACCTTCAAAATTCCCAAAGGGCTTTTCTTATGTGGTAGGTATTGTAATGAAAAAAGACCCAGACATGACAAGAGACACATGGGTGAAGACAGCTATTTAAAGCTGGAATGATTGATTCCCTAACATTCCAAGGTAGCACTCTGTAACTCCAGATACAGCCACCTCTCAATGGCGGCTCCCTAATTTGCATAGGTAATTGACAGCTTGTTAACAGCTCGTTAAGAACACTGAAAACCATGTGACAACTACAAACGTGTGTGTAAATGGGGATAGAATCTGTGAATTGCAGGATATTGAGAACTCAATCAGGTCTCAGATTACAGGTCAGAAAACAAGTTGATTGGCTCCTACCGTGAACAAACAGGGACATCAGCCGACTTTCTTCCAGAACTTTATTCAACAGTCCCAACGTCCACCGGGTAATAACAAAAACCCCAGAGCGATGATTTTCAGGGCTCCGCTCTAACAGAAGCGCTGATGTGAGTACCAGCTTCATACAAATAAGTGTCGGCGGCTCATTTCTAAAAAAAAAAAAAAAAAATACCCCTTTAAACTGCTTATGCAGTTTTAAAAGATTCACCTTTTTTTTCCTAAACGCAAGTCATTTAGACACCGCAATCTAATATTCCGCAAGTGAGAAAAATGTAAAGTGTAATTTGACTTTAGCCTATAAAAAGGAGATAAGTTTCCTGATTTGCACACAGTTACTATCGGTAAATTTGGATGCTGCATTTTTTAAAAGAACATTTGAATATAAATAGTGCAAATAATTGTTACATCAGCAGATCTCTTCTGCGTATCAGATGCCCCTGCAGAAACCTTCTTTTGCAAACTGTCTCCCCCCGATGGGATAAGAGTTTAAAGGCGGTGTGCTCCTGTTGCCGTGAGCTGTAAGCTGAGTGCTCGTTGGTGACCGAGAGTGTACTCTCTCAGGGCCTGCTGACTCTTTTTTGTTTCTTTTCTTTTCTGCCATGCTTCTACTAGAAGCATGTGGATAGGGGTCCAGGAAATACTGCCCATACTCAGTCCCTGGGATTCTGAAGCCATTCTTGGGGGTGCAGGCCAGTCCAACCTGCCACGCTTCCTAGGCTCTTGCCCACACGACCAGCCCCACCCCACACCTGCTCCTTCTCCCCCGTCCACTGGGACTTTCTCACCACCTGATTTATTCTTCCATTCTCTGTCCTTTCTGCATGGGCCTGTTTTTCTTCATCCAATCAGGTCCTGCTCCCGGGGACTCTGACAATTCAATGGGGACAAGCAAAAAACCCCAGGATTTAGGACCATCCAAGGAGAGCCACCCAGAGGCATGGTCTTGCCAATCCCTAGTAGAGTGGTTCATCCAGGGTTAAACATTTCACCTCCAAAGGTCTTGGTTTCTTCACCTACAAAACAGGAGTAGTATTATCCACTGAGAAATGTTGGTCATGTCAGCCAGGTGGGATAAAGCCATGGTACAGGATAGAATCTTGACAAGATCAAGAACGGATTCCTGGGGTCACCGGCTGGCTCAGTCAGTTACGCGTCTGACGCTTGACTTCAGCTCAGGTCACGATCTCAGGGTTGGTGCGTTCAAGGCCTACATCGGGCTCTCTGTGCTGACAGCACGGAGCCTGCTTGGGATGCGCTCTCTCCCTCTCTCTCTCTGCCCCTCCCCCGTTCACTCTCTCCCCAAAACAAACATTAAAACAATAATAATAATGGATTCCCATCTTGTAGTCTTGGTACTAAGGCCATACTAGAGACATCGGTCTGTTGGGTCAGAGTAGCCACTTGACCTACAAAAAGCCAATCCAGAGGCTGAACAGAGACCTCTGTTGTGATCCAACAAGAACACATGAACTGGGCAAGGCACATCCCCCTCTCTGAGTCTGAACTGGAAGATTCAGATGATCCTGGAGGGGGTGGGAATGAGGCTGAAAGTCCATGATGCGGGAGCTTGGAGAGAGCACCCATGACACGTCCTTGGCAAGCACAAGTTCTGCGGAGGCAGTGACGGTGATTGGCAGAAGCCATGAGGGGGGAAGAAGATGGAGTGGAGGAGCAGAGGTTGGAGGGCAGGGAAAGTAAGCAGGGGGGCGGACGGTGAGCTGGCAATGGACGTGTCATTCCTTCTACATGGAGGCCCACTGTCTAACCTAGTCAGGGCTCCGAGAAACTTCCTGTGCCAAGGGCCAGAGAGTAGGCTCAGCAGCCCATAGGGTCTCTGGTGCAACGAATGGACTCTGCCTTTGTGGCGTAAAAGCAGCCACAGACAAGACAAGAACTCTTCAACTCACGAGTGTGGCTGTCTTCCAACGCAACTATTCACAGCAGCAGGTAGGAGGCTGCTGGCCCCAGGTTAGTCGACCCCGTGACCCAGTGGCTCTGCTCCTTCAGAGCCTCCCCGGGCCATCAGAGGACCCCAGTCGCCATCTCCTGGTCAGTATGAGGGCCCATTTCCAGCACTTTCTTTGCGCCCCCACCTGACAGGTACCTAGCCCTCCAGGAGGTAAGTGCTTATGCAGATACTGCCAGGGAGTTGGGGTTTTGAGACTGTTGAGTGAGAACAACTAACTTTGGGCACACACACACACACACACACACACACCCTATCTTTGGAACTTATTATGTCCATGTTCCTCATTGGCCGTTTCCACATTTTTTTTCTTTTTTTAAAAGACAAGAGAGAGAGACAGAGCAGGAGCCGGAGAGGGGCAGAGAGACAGGAGAGAGAGAATCCCAAGCTCTGCACTGTCAGCGCGGAGCCCGACGCGGGGCTCGGACTCACGGACTGCGACATCACGATCTGAACCAAAATCAAGAATCCGACGCTTAACTAACCGAGCCACCCGGGCACCCTGGCCGTTTCCATATTTTTCGGCCAGCCCATCCACAAACAACACTTGACGGCAGTATACCAAGTTGTGGAGTAGAAACAGCTACAGCCAAAAGCACAAGCTATTTTTGCTACCAGTCTACAGGGAAGGGAAACTGGGAAACATCAGTCCAGCTTGAATGGCAGATGGGTTATGTGTGGCCTGGTAAGGTCTGTATTAAAGGTGTTTTTTAGGGGTGCCTGGGTGGCTCAGTAGGTTAAGCATCCGACTTCGGCTCAGGTCATGATCTCGTGGTTCGTGAGTTCAAGCCCCGCCTTGGGCTCTGTGCTGACAGCTCAGAGCCTGGAGCCTGTTTCCGATTCTGTGTCTCCCTCTCTCTCTGACCCTCCCCCGTTCATGCTCTGCCTCTCTCTGTCTCAAAAATAAATAAACGTTAAAAAAAATGATGCTTCAAAAGGTGCTAGAGGGACGCCTGGGTGGCTCAGTCGGTTAAGCATCCCACCTGAGCTCAGGTCATGATCTCACGGTTCATGAGTTTGAGCCCCGTGTTGGGCTCTGTGCTGACAGCTCGGAGCCTGGAGCCTGCTTCTGACTCTGTGTCTCCCTCTCCCTCTGCCCCTACCCCACTTGCACTCTGTCTCTCTCTCAAAAATAAATAAACACTGAAAAAAAAATTTTTTTAAGTGTGGTCAGAGGCCCAGCAGTCTAAGCATCCCCCAGGAGCTTGCTAGAAATGCTCATTCCTGGGTCCTATCCCAGATGTAAGGATGAGAATCCCTGGAGGGGAGGCCCAGGAATTGGCCTTTTCATGATGTTAAGGAACCACTAATGCCTGGGTTGGGGTTCCCTGATTTAGCAAATAAAAATACAGGCCACCAGGTTAAATGTGATGGAAATAATGTTTTTGGTTCATGACCCAGACATTATATTTAATCCAGCACCCCTACTGGGTTCTATTCTGGGGCATTCCCACCTCTTTCGTCCAAGTGTGGTCCTGACGTTGGGACGTTTTAAAGGCGATGTGCAGCCAACGTTGAGAAGCAGACACCTTTCTCTTGAAGGCGTTCATGTTTCTCCTGGATTCTAGCTCTGGGGTTGGTGGAAGGGAGAAAATCAATCCTCCCTAAGACTTCAGTTACTGGAAAAAGGATAGAACCATCAAATACAAAATCAAATGTGAAAAGGGAAGATATGTCATGAGTCCTTTATCCTGCAGCCGTATACAAACCGCCACCATTTTCTTCGGGATAGAAAAGAAAACCCTGCCAATGTGATAAGTGGAAAAGTCAAAGGTTGCCAAATACGAGTCACATGACGCCCAGGGTAAGGATGAGGCGTGTTGCGGGCTACACCGTGAATGGTGCTGCACGTTGGCCTTCTGGCTTTGGTTTGTAAGAGTTACTTAAGGCACTTGAGCTCCCGGGTCGAGTCAGAGCTAGTCAGTGAACCAAAGGGTTGGGCACGCCCCCAAAGGCAGAGCTGGCTGATTCCCTCGGGCCTCTGCCTCATGGCTTCTCCAATGGCCACCACTTAGCTCAAGTGGAAGGTCTCTCTCGCTGGCTCGTGAACTTGCCACACTTGTTACTTGGTTGAAGAACACTGAAAGGCATTCTCTCGTTAAGATGGCGAATTTGCTTCCTTTGCTCGGCAATGGTCACTGTACAGGAATATAGAATAACATTCCAGCCTGGAACAATCAGGGAGGGTTTTAGTAAGTATATTCTAGAAGACTAATTGTACTTACTGATCTTTCTATACAGGGATCTATTTTTATCTTGGATCAATCTGAAAGTGAATATGTTAAAAAAATTCGTTTGTGTCTCATTCTTGATCCCTCCTCTGCTTTAATCCCTTTAAATGTATCCACATACGTACACTATCAACCCTTCCAGAGTCTTCTACTATTATTCTATTCTCGCATCTCCACTCCTTGAGATGCCCATTTTTTAGCTCAGTGTGTCTGCCTACTTTCCTTTCCAATGACTTCTTTCCCAGTAGACCTTTGTAATTTTCCATTGAGTTTGTCTCCAGCATAGGTTTGGTTTTTTGCTGTTTTTAAACCTATAGGAGATCCATGTGGCCCAAGGTCAGAACGTGTTTCTAGAGGACTGTTTTGCATCTCCTTCTACAGGAACCCTAGACCTGTACCTAGCTTTCTGGACTTGGAATTTCCACATCACGGTTGTAACGTAAAGTTGGACCTTACTGCCATGCATCATACAAGTTTATAGCTTGGATTTCTCATGAAAGACATTTTTTCCCTACTCAGAGGCCAAGGCAAAAAACAAGCTTTCTTGCTGTTTTTCCTAGTCCACTAGATCTTTTGAATGTGTACGTTTTATGCTGGGATCCCAGTTCTTGCTTCACCACATACAGACCCAAGCTAACTCTCCTATCCCAATGTGGGCAAAAAATCATCAGCCCCCAAAACCAGTCAATACCCCTGTAGAATATACAGTCTCATCAAACTGAAACAGCATTTCAAGCACCTACGTATTCCCTTTATTTTGAGCTCCTATACGTATTTTTAAATATCATTATGTGTCTTCAGTGTTTCCATGTATTTGTGCCAGGAAGGCAATGCTCGGGGACCCAGTCTGCCATGTTGTTAAAATCAGGTGTCAAAAAGTCACTCTTGCGACCAAAGAGCCAGAGACAATGAATTCTTCCTAATCCACTCAAGGGGCAGTTGGAAGCAGAACAAAGGATATGAATGAGGAGTCTAGGTTTAGATCAATAAGAGTGAAAGCCATGGCCATGATTTTCCAGAGATATTCAAAAGGAACTCAGACAAAGTAACGCAAGGAGGAGACAACTCCCTGTTGGCCCTGGCATTTTGTAATTATAATGAATTATTCATGGTGGTTGATCAATATCTATTTCTGCTACACAAGCTATCCCGAAACTCTGTGGCTTAAAACAGCAGTCATAATTCATGATTTTATGGTGAGGAACTTGGAAGGGCTCAGCCCGGTGAGTCTTCTGCTCCAGTGGTGTTGACAGAGCTCACTCAATGGCATTCAGCTGGTGGAGGGGCTGGTCTTGAGGGTCAAAGATAGCTATCTCCACAAGACTGACACACTACCCAGTTGGTTCAGCTGAACCGTTGACCAGAATGCCAGCAGGTGGCCTCTCCTCCAGCATGGTGAGCACAGAAGAGCCAGACTTAGCACATGGCTTAGGCCTTCAAGAGAACATTCCAAAAGCCAGGAAGTTGATGGTGCCAGCCTTCAGTCCTGAGCATCCCTTCTGCCATGTTCTTGTCATCAATGTAGTTACAGAACCCACGCAGAGTTCAAGGAAAGGAGACTTTTGGTGAGAGGAATGTCTAAGAAGTTGTGGCCATCTTTTATCTGCCACAGTGAAGCTGACTGAGCTCGTGAGCCCTGAAATCAGGCAGGAGACCGAGAGACTGAAACTTTCCTAAGCTTCTTATCTGTTGACCCAGATATGCTCTCTGAGCTTCTGTTTTCCTTATCCAAAAAGGGGAAATATTAACACAGAATCAGACTGAAATATTTACAGCTTTAAGTAATGGGAAAAAATGGACTTACATCTACTTTAGCAAAGAGGGTTTGATTTTTCTCATATAAGAAGACTTCAGTCCATGGTCATTCCAGCAGCAGCAAGGGAGCCTGAGAAATGAGTCCTAAGCAGGGTACTTTGATGTCATTGAAAAATGGGCTTCTATTGGCAAGAAGAAAGAAGGAGGACAAGATAATGGGGAGGCAATAAATGGCATCCACCTCAAAGTCATACCAGGAGCCAAATGTGTATACAAAGCCTAACACCATGTCTGGCCTATGGCATGAACTCGAGAGATGGATAGATGGTAGGTAGGAGTGGGGGTGGCTTGGGTGCCGACTTGGTCAACAAAGAACATGAGATGGTTTAGTATAGGACTGCATTAAATAAAATAATGGCGCCTTAAAAATGAAGTCATGAATCAGAATAGAGAGTGCTGGAAGAAAGCAATCTCCTTCATAGACATTCGAGGAGGAAAGTATCGAAACTGTGAATTCAAGGGTTATGCATTGAGAATCCTCTGACCCTAGTAGCAGGGACCTTGATGTAAGACAAAATGGTTATCTGAGCATAGAGTGATGTACAATATACAAAAAAAGAAAGAAGAGAAAAGAAAAGAAAAGAAAAGAAAAGAAAAAGAGAGAAAAGAAAAGGAGAAAAGAAAAGAAGAGAAGAGAGAAAAGAAAAGAAAGAAAAGAAAAGAAAAGAAAAGAAAAGAAAAGAAAAAAGCACAACAGTGAGGAAGGCCAGCAGAGATGCGAGAAGGAGAAATATTTGAGTTGGACCAGAATAGAGATCGTTCCCTTAGAAGGCAACTCTTTGTGAGATGGTACTCCAGAATCTCCCTGGCTATAATTTATGATTTGAGGTATATCATCATGCCTGAATTAAGTGTCCAATAAATTCTAAATAGAACCCATACTGTGGGTTCAATTATTAGCATCTCATTGTTCTGTGATGTTCCATACAACACATATTTATGAAGCAGTTAACCACGTAGCCCACTACGTACGAGCTTTCTGTACGTTTTAATCCTGGCCATACTGCTGTGGGGAGGGTAATCATGGCATTGTATTTTATTTTTTAAATGTTTCTTTGTTTTTGAGAGAGAGAACGAGAGAGTGTGTGTGAGCAGGGGAGGGGCAGAGAGAGAGGGAGACCCAGAATCCGAAGCAGGCTCCAGGCTCTGAGCCATCAGCACAGAGCCCGACGCGGGGCTCGAACCCACGAACCGTGAGATCGTGACCTGAGCCGAAGTCGGTCGCTAATCGTGGCATTTTAGAAACAGTGGCCTTAAGCCTTGGAGATGCTAAGGGTCACATGTCCACTGGTGCCAGCTTTCTTTGGGCACAGGACAGATTCTCACCCAAGAGCATCCTGTCCACGCCCCACCGGCCTGGACCCTTCCTGGGCTCTCACTGCCCTGAAGGACTCATCACAGGTTTACGCCTATGGGAGTTCCAACAAATCCAGGGTGGAGAGACAAGCCCTCGGGAAGCATCTGCAAAAGTGAGGCAAATGGCAGAGACATCAAAACTGTCCCCATGATACGAAACCAGCAGACCCCACCCCACCCCACCTAGGCATGAACTTGAGGTACGGGTGGTAAGAAAACAAGGTGAAGAGCAACGTTCTGTCACCACCAAACACCTGGTCACTACGTGTTGAAACCCTGTTACACTGACCGCCTGACTCGCAAATGTTCTGGATTTTGTTTGTTTTCCCTTTTTTTTTTTTTTTTAGATTTTTAAAACTAACAGATTTCTTATGGTCAAACCAATATGTCGTGTTTTACCTTTATAGCTAACAGCGTACCTGTCATCACCTTCCTAGACGAAAGTTAATCGTTCTAGACTTTGACAAACAAGATTTATTTTTCACACCCATTCTGGGGTTGGGCTTCCAGGGTATAGACGAAAACGGCTGCTTAGGGCTCAGGCACAGGGGAGCCGCCTCTCCCCCAAAGGCAGAAGCAATTTTTGGAAGAATTTGGTATTTAAAAACCACCTCAGGGGCGACTGGGGGGCTCAGTCGGTTAAGCGTCCGACTTCAGCTCAGGTCATGATCTCACGGTTCGTGGGTTCAAGCCCCATGTCCGGCTCTGTGCCGACGGCTCAGAGCCTGGAGCCTACTTCGGATTCTGCGTACCGCACCCCCCCCCCCATGTCCCACCCCTGCTTGTGCTCTGTCTCTCTCTGTCTCTCAAAAACGAATTAAAGCCACATCACGGTTTTTATGTTGGGACGTCCTTGCCTTTCTGCTTGCATACCGAATCGAGTTTGAAATGCACAGGAAAAGGAGCCCAGTGCTTTTCCGTGCTTGGGATCTGAATATCCTAGAAACTTCTGGGCCCCTGTGCTGACCTTCACCACCCATCCACGGAGGTCTTGGGAGCGGAGACCGCAAGGTGGATGTTGGGACTTCCTTGGACCTGCCTCCACCTGTCTCCATGTGGCCTGCCGGGCCCACGCCCGAAGCCAGGGCGCGCTCTGTACGCTGGGTAACCCGATCTTGGCCAGAAACCACCAAAAGGCCTCCCGAAAACCAAGGTCACATGGCCACTGCCCCTCGCCTGGAAAGGCAGGCCGTCACAGGAGGCCACAAGCCCCTCAGGGAAACCGAGTGCTTGCGCTAAGGGCGCACTTGTGAGAGTGCATGCATTCACACACACACTCCCACACGCTTGTCTCAAGGTGGCCTATAACTTGGCTCCTCCCTTGCCAATGACCTTGAGTGGCCCTCTCCTTCTTCTTTCTCTTTCCTGCCGCCTGGCCCCCACCCCTGGCCCCCCACGACACCCTGCTTTCCGGGTGGGAGCTCGCTCACCAGGGCCACATGGAACCCCACTTCCTGCTCCCAAAGCCACGGAGGCGCGCTCTCCCCGCCGTGACATCTGTCTCGGTGGCAGCCTCCTCAGGCGGTTCTGTTGGCAGCCACGGGGCCTGTCGGGTGGCTCGGTGGCTGACGGGCTGTCACCACCGCCTCATCTTGTGTGCTGGCATTTTCTTTTGATTTACCTTTTTGATTCAGAGGCATCTGCATGCTTTCATCCCGGGGTGGACAAAGTCCTGGGCGGCGAGTCCCCCCCGCCCCCCGCCTGGCTGGGCTGCCTCGCGTGGAGGGAGATCCCCCCCCACGACTCAGCTTTGAGGTGCAAATGTGGGCCCGGCTGGCCCATGCCAGGCAGGGCCCAGAAGCGGGCGGGCGTAGACTGATCACTCCCTGCTCCCCGGGAGACACCGTGCGGCCCGTCCAGTCGCCTGCGCCCAAGCTGCTTGGCTGATGACAAGTGTCCCTCCATGTCAACTGGCTCCTTAATCACCCAGCCAGACAAGTTGGTAACGTGGCAATTTCGGGGTCAGGGGGCGCCGAGTTCTTCCCTCCCCGGCCGGGCAGGAACACTCATTAGAGCACCTCCTCGCCTCTCTCGAAAACTCTTTCTTTGCCTTCAAGCACATCCCGGTGAAACAATCTGAAGCCGCACCTCCTCGTCCCCCCGGCGGGCGGACAGAAGCTATGACAGGGTTAAATTGCTAATCAAGGTTTCGTGAGGTCTGCCAGAGCCCAGTCTCCAACACTTACATCTGTTCAACAATTATTACAGCATTTTTGTCATAAAAAATTCAACACCCTGAGTGTCGTGCTAGCAAAACCTGAAAATTTATGCAGTGAATAGAATAGCTAATTTCTCTGAGGAAATGCAGGGGGAAAATTACAGATTTTACTTAAATTCCAAACACCAGAGCGCACACATCTGATGCCCTCCTTGGGTTTTGTCACACCGCAGGACCGGAGGAGGACTTTTCGCCCCTCGAGGGGCAGGGGTGGCTCTCAAGGACGGTGCGCGCCTCGGAAGGGACCACACCGTGGGGCTCCCCTCACTGCACCTGTGCGCCCACCCCCGGGGGACGCCTTTGACCGACCTCTCTCCGCGGTGAAATGGATGCGTGGGAGGGCCCCAGCGCTGGGTCCCGGGGTGAGGTCGGCCTGGCTGGTCACGCCACCTCCGCTCGTCCCCACTGGCCCCGCGCCACTAAAACCGCTCCTCGGAGGAAACGGGATGGAGAAGGACCCCAACAGCCTGGGGAGGCTTTAATCTCCTTAATTCATTCTAATGCAGCTTGATGCTCGCTGCCGCGACACCAGCACTTGCCTCTCTGCTCCATAAAGGTCTGGAATATGGATTTTATGCTAAAACTAAACCTGTCTAGTTAGGATGCCAGCGGAGCAATGTGCTAGAGGCGATCGCCGACTATTCTCCAGGGCCGGAGCCTCGCTTCCCCGACTGGGAGTTGCTACCTTAATAATCAGGGCAACCGGGGTGGACGGGGATTTCTTGCAGGGGCACCACGGCCATTATCCGGATTTTCAGAAATTCGGCCGCAGAGAGGGGATGCGGGCCCCTCTCTCCTTTAAAGACGGGCGCGGGGGTCCCCGGTTTCCGGGCCCTGGCCCCTGATGCTCAGGCAACACCTGCCCTTTGCCCAAACACCCCGCCTCGTTCCTGAGCACGCCAGATCAGGCGCGGTCACTCTTTTGGCGGTAGGGGCACACCTCTCTTTACCCCCCTCCGGGGCCGGGAAGCACGGCCAGGGGGTCGCACAGGGTCCTGGAGAAGCCAAGAGAAGAATCCAGGGATGCCATGTATGTCTTAATGGAAAGCAGGTGCAACTGCTGAGTAGAATAAACCCTGCATCTTTCCCTTTGCGGTGTTTTTGTCCTCTTCTTCCTCGGGTTTGTACCCTCGTTGTAACATGTCTTCCGAGGAGGCCAAGGAAGCTGCAGTTTGGAGGGGCCCTGATTAGTTCTCCAGTGGATACGCAGACACGGCAGGCCAGGCCCGGGCGACAGGCAGTGACAGCGTGCTAGCCCCCTCTGCTGCTGCTGGGCTGCGCCTGGGGCACAGAGCGCCCACCGGGAGGAGGGCTGGCCCCACCTGGCTCCCGGCCGGAACGTCCCCAGGCACTGGTGTCAGCCTGGGCACTGCCTCTGGCTCTGTCACTCGGCGAGGCCTCCCGAAGGGTCCTCTTCCCTGACATCCCCCGTGAGCCCGTTCCTGGGCTGGAGAGCTCCAAGGTGGGAGGCTGGGAGTTCGGTGCTTGTCAGGCAGAGGAGGACCCGAGCGACCCCGCGTGCAGTGCACCTGCCCCACGGCCCTGCGTGGAGACGATCATAAAAGTAACACGGATGTAGCAGCCACCACACCATTCCCGATAACCGAACAATGACCAGCTCCCAGGATCTCATGCTAACCACTTCACTGTGTGGAATTTTCAGGACCCCACTATGCAGTGGGCATGTGTCCGTGTGGGGCACGCGGCACGTGGCCAGCCGGTCAATCAGAGGACGGGGACAACCGACAAACCAAGGCGCTTTGGAAAGAGACAAGAAATTAGCCTGACGAGACAACTAAGATCTCGGACACGTGACTTCTAACGGGAGTTTCTATCGTCCTCATCCCTCTTCCAGAGCTATGATTTTTCAACAGTGCGTCCCAGCAGGGAATCATTTCAGGGTCCATCCTTCTGCAAATGGGGTAACAGAGCTCTGAGGTCCCTGCACAGCTCAGTGTTTACCTGCTCTTGGGGTCTTTCCGTGCCAAATGTTGAAATCCACCCCCAGGAACATCCGCTCAGTGAGAGCCATCCTTTTTGGGTCACCACCAGCCGTCTGTAGACCGGTCTCTGGTGACGGGAAGGTCTCAAGGCCACTCTGTACCCCGGCTGGCTCTGTACAAGTCGCTCCAGACCTCACATCAGCACAGAGGATGGCTTCTTGTTCCCTCAGGTGCTTTCTTACTTGTAGCTACCTAATAAATTACTCCGCTGTCACCTCCGGAAGCAAATCCTTGAACCTGCTACTTATAAGACAGTCCAGGGTTCAGGGTCACCCACCCGGCGCTCTGGACTTTCAAGTGAATCATGTCATTTGGTTCATTTACTGAAACAATCTCATAAAGGCACCGATAAACAAGACTCACTTAGGCTAGTTTGAGCCGCATGACGTCACCAGCGTGAGCAGTCAAAATATCGAATAGCACCAATTCCGCATAGGTTCATTTATAGTTTTATAATATAATTATAAAATAATAAGATATTATCTAAACAAATGATCCTTACAAATGAGTAAATGAGCCTTTCGTATTATAAATGATGCTTTTAGACACCACAACTTCTACAGACTTCAAAGAAACAAACAAAAATATCCCTCGTAGATACTAGCATATAACAAAAGAAGCAACACTGACAGTATGTAATGAGCATCTCTGCTTAGGCCCTTTCACACGTAAGATTTGATTAAGTCTTTGCAATAACTCTTGGGTAGATAGTGTTATCTGAGGTTTTATACTTGAGAAGACTCAAACTCAGAAAGGTAAAATGATTTGCCCAAAGCCACACAGCAAAATGACAGGATCACCATTTTAGCGTGAATCTGATTCCATAGCTCATGCTCCTTCCATTAGACTTTGTGGTTTTTTTTTTAAGTTTATTTATTTATTTGAGAGAGAGAGAGAAAGAGAGAATCCCAAACATGTTCCACACTGAGAGCGCAGAGCCTGATGGAGGGCTCGAACCCACAAACTTTGAGATCCTGACCTGAGCTGAAATCGAGAGCCAGACGCTTAACCAACCGAGCCACCCAGGTGTCCCCATTAGACTGTGTTTTATCAAGAAAAACATTCTAGAAATTTCCTGATGGTCATGGAGTGCTTCCCAATTCAGACTGGTCCTACCTGCTTCGACATATTCATAAATGAAAAACCAAAATGCTGAAAGCCACGGTAGCACTGAAAACAAAACTGACCTCAAAGACAACTTGTCTGCTCTCTACTTTAAAGGTGAATAAGAAAAGATTGGCTGGTGACTCGTGTCTTCACTGTGGAGAAAACAACAAGGCCAACAAGAAGGAGGCAAGAAAAAAATTCCCAACGAAATAATCTGTCGGTCCCGTCTTTAGCGTCTTAGAGGCTGAATCATTGAATACAAGACCTGAGGATAACCCCTACACTTGTGAGCACTTTCTAGGATACTCAGACACCACCCTGTTCATTTCTATTCATTTGTCCTTTCCCCTTCTGTGGCCACATGGAGACTGAAACTCCCCCGCACCAACTACGGGACAGGCATAGCAATCCAAGGTAAGAAAACCGTGCATGCCGAAGTAAAAGGTTTACAGAAGCTCCAGGAAATCCAGGACAAACATAAGGAATGAAGGACTTTAAGGAGTTTAACTCTGTGCGCATCAAAACAGGAGGAGTCCTAGACTTCTCGAATAATCCCAGAGTAAACCTTTATCCATAAAGACTGGAAGAGGGAGCAGGGGAATATCCTAATGAGGCCAAGCACAGGCTGGGTAAATCATTTGCTTGCTCTTCGTCTGAAATCTGGCAACAGGCTTGACCTAACAGTGTGGCCTTCGGATTGACATCCAAGAGGATTATTTTGGAAAGAGGAATAGTAGCAAGAGGCAGCTCAATCCTGACTCAAATAACACTAAACAGAACAAACCAAAGCCTGCCCGAGGAAAGTATAAAAAATGGGAAACAGCATTTCAGAGATGCAGATGAAAAGCATACCTGAGAAAAGAATTTATTACAGGAGACTGAGAGATTGTAGAGTGCGTCTGGTTTATGTTCTCTTTAGCGTACAGGACAATAGAGAAAATATACAGAATAATAAGAAATAACATAGCAGGTTCAGCTGTAGCCTGAGATCTAAGAAGATCTGAAAGAAATTCTGGAAGAATCAATAATAGCTAATATTTACCAAGGGTTTATAATGTCCTAGACATAGTTCTATCCTCTTTACAGCCATTAGTTCAGTCAATTCTCGTAACACCCTCTCTGAGTAGCCTCTTTTATAGCATCCTGCTGACAGACAAAAAAGACAGAGGCACACACAGCAGTTAAACCTCGTGCCCAACTCAAAAAAAACTAGCAAGTGGAAGAACTGAGATTTAAATTCATCCCGCCTAAGCCTGCACACTCGGTCATCAGATCATACGTCACCGGAGGAATCAAAGAACAAAATCTACACAGCAGAAAATCAAATCCATAAACAAGAAAGTAAACCAAAGAATCCTCCCAGGAATTTAGAGCAGAGGTCAGCAAACTAGAGCCCAAAAGCCAAATCTGGCCTGCCACTTATTTTTATAAATTGAGTTTTACGGGAACAGGGTCGTACTCAGTTGTAGATGCACTTCTACGGTGGTTTGTACATTTCAAAGGCAGAATTGAGAAAGTGCTCCAGAGAGGACACCGCCCGCAGAGCTGAAAATACTTAGCCCTTTAGCCTTATTCAGCCTTTTACAGAGAAAGTTTGCTGATCTCTTGTTTAGGGAAAGATGATGAAGAGACCCAAATTATTTGAGGAAAGGTGCAATTGTGAAAGATATAAGGCAAAAACCCAGGACACAAAAAGGCAGCATTTCAGAGGACATGACCAGGGCCAGTGGAGCTAAACGGCAAATCAGATATGTATAGAATTCAGAACTGGAGATACCCTTCATGTTTTTCCTCAAGAAATAAAAAGGGGGGGTGGGGGGGGTGGGGCACCTGAGTGTCTCAGTTGGTTGAGGGTCCTACTTTGGCTCAGGTCATGATCTCATGGTTGGTGGGTTAGAGCCTCACGTCAGGTTCTATGCTGACAGCTCAGAGCCTGGAGCCCACTTCAGATTCTGAGTCTCCCTTTCTCTCTGTCCCTCCCCTGCTCTCTCTCTCTTTCTCAAAAATAAATAAACATAAAATTTTTTTTAAAAAGCCCACATTATTCCAACCACTCTCTAAAGGAACTCATATCCTAAAACATTTTTATCTCCAGGGAAAATTTTTCCTGCAGACCTGAAGAACTGATCACAGAGTTAACAGGTTACCTAAAAAAAAGAAAACGAAAATGTGGCTTATCTCAGACGTCAAAATTGCTCCTATCAAGTGGCGAGTGGAACATAGTCTAATGAGTTTTTGAGAAGCAAATGGCATGATTCAAGAATTTTATACCCAGCTCAGAGATCATGCATCAAGGAAAAGGAAAAAACAATCAGCTATGCAAGAATCAGCACCACTACACTCATCCTGGAAAATACGACCTGAAGATATGCTGGAAACAGTAGAGGAATTAATCAAAATATCTAATCCAAAGATAGAAAAACTATGATTCAGAACAAATAGTGTTTTGAATATAGATCACAGTTATGAAACACTACACACAAAGTTAAGTACAGATCATTTCAGTAAGTACGGTAGGAAAAACTAGCATTCAAAAATTAAGTCATGTTGAATAAAGTGTGTAATTTAAAAATAATAAACCATCTCAGGAAGAGGAAAACAAATCTAAGGACAAATGAAGCTAAGGAATAAATGCAATGAAGTTAAATGTTAATTAATTATACACTGATGTAATAACATTAATAAATAATTGTAAGAGCTGTTTTTAGGAAAAAATAATGTAAATAAGTCATTATTAAATTCAAATTAAGAACAAACAAATATACAGAGTTGGATATGAGAAATTATATACAACCTCAGACAAGACTTAAAAATTATAAAAGCATAGGACATTAGAGCACTATATAAGGACATTTGAAAATATAATGAGATAGATGATTTTATGGGAAATTGAAAATAACAAAAACTAATCCAAGAAGAATTAGAAAACTTTAGAAAACCTATAGCCATGGGGAAAACATGGGAAAAGAATTTTCTTCATAATTAACTCCCCAAAAGACCCATAGGCCAAGTAATTTTGCTACTCCTTTATCACTTCAAGGAATAGATAATTATTATTACATATAATTTGATCCAGAGCATACATAGTAATGAGAAAACCTTTCATTCATGTTATAACGATACTTTCCACTCAGGTCAAAAGCTGACAATGAAGGCACAGAAAAGAAAACTAGATATCTGAATTACTCATGAGAACAGTCTGTATTCCAAATCCAATACTAGCTAAATTAATTCAAATACGTGGTAAGAGAATTCCAGATATTTTGCTAGGAATATAAGGAAGGCTTAATATTAACAATCTATTAATCTAATGTATCACATCACATTCAGATGCCAAAGTTGGAAGAAATTATATGCATAGCTTGATCTTTAAAGAAGCCAAAATAAATTTCATAAAATCAACACCTTTAAGAAAATCTTTTGAGGCAGACTAGAAGAATATTTCCTTAATACATATTTTTAAAATTTTTTACCATAGAGAAAGAGAGCATGTGAGCAGGGGAGAGGGGCAGAAGGAGAGAGAGTGAGAAAGAAACCCAAGCAGGTTCCATACTCAGCGTGGAGCCCAACATGGGGCTTGATTCCACAACCCTGGGATTATGACCTGAGCCAAAATCAAGAGTCCAATGCTCAATCGACCAAGAGCCACCCTCCTTAATATTAAGCGTCCCTCCTTAATATTTTAAAGATTATGGTTCATTCTTTTTTTTTTAATGTTTTATATTTACACAGAATCCAAAGAAGTTTCTAGGCTCTGAGCTGTCAGCACAGAGCCTGACGCAGGGCTTGAACCCACAAACAGTGAGATCATGACCTGAGTCGGAATCAGACGTTTGACCGAGCCACCCAGGCGCCCGTAAAGACTATGTTTCTCAGACAGTAGTCAGTATGATATGTAATGTTCGCATCCCACATACAGCCCCACTCAAGTCAAGGCTAAGTTCAAAGACAGCAGCTCCAACCATTCATACTTGGCATTTTCTTTATGTTCCAGATAACGCTGTGATACAGGAAAAATAAATACATTTATGAAAATCATAAAGAAGAAGCACACTCCTTAATTATTCCTAACCATTAACTCCGTAAATCATTAGATAATATATATAGAATACCTTACATAATTAACTGAAAGAAAATACTCAGAGCTCGAAGCCAGTTCAATAAACTAACCAGATCCAAGATAAGCAATCTGGACAAGTTGGTCACAAGCATGAGCCGTCTTAGCAGAAGCCACACTCAGAGGATTCACAACAACCAAAACGAATTTGGAAAAAAAAAATCTGTATCTTTATTGTGCCTTAAAAAAATGCCAGGGTAGTTTTCTATTCCACGACATGAAGACGAACTTCTGTAAAATTCCCTTTATGCAACTCTTACCCCCATTTCCCATTTATTTATCCCTCACGGCTCTGCCTCCAATCCCTTGTTGAAATTCCCCAACGCGACCTCAGGGTTCACTCAAAAATTTCTGCACCTCCCCAATGTCTGGCCCATACTGCTTTTAGGTAGAAAAGGTGAGTCAGCCCATTCTTTTCAAATTAATATTTGCATTGAACACAATTCCAGCCAAATTCTCCACTTCAGAGGAGGGGAGGAAGCAGAGGTGGGTAGATAAGTTTACATTTCACTGGGGAGGTTCCGTTGAGGATGGGTAAGAAAATTTTGAAAAAATAATGCAAAGGGTAGCTGCCCTCCTGGAAACTGACTCTATTATAAAACCATAATAATAGTAATTGTAATAATCATAATAGATTAGAATAGGTAATTCTAAAGCAGACTTGTGTGTGTGAGTGCGTGTGTGTATACGCTTAACATATAAGAAAAGAGTATTCAAAATCCAGTTGTAAGGAGACAGTGACCCAATAGATGAAGTTAGAAAAGTGACAACTTATAAAAAGAAGAACCCAATCTCAACTCATCTCGGGTAAAGTATATTTAAGTTAAAGTTTAAAAAACAAATAAGTAAAAAGGACTTCTGGAAAATATAAATAGGTATGGAAATTCTGGACACATGAAAACACCCTAAGCCTACAATTCCTGGCAAACTCTCAACAAGAATTCTCAGCACACTTGACCATGGAAAACTTTAAAACTGTCTCTGTTCAATATCGTCATAAACAAAATTAAAGTGCAATGCAGAAGACGTTGGCTGCAAATATATCAGAAACAATATTAACAGGCTTTAGACACAAAGATATCCAACTATTAAACACACACACACACACACACACACACACACACACACACCTCAAAAGGAAAAAATGGGCAAGATGCATCAATAAATAACTCAAAGTCAAAAGCATATATAAGTGGCCGAATAAATAAAAAAACCATTCACGGCGATTAAGTAATTTAAGACAGAAAAATTAAAGCAATAAGGAGTTGACATTTCGTCCTTGATTCCTTTGGAAAAGCTTGGCAAGACAAGAACCTTTGATCTCCACGTCGGGAGGCTTCCAGAGTCTGTACTCCAAGGGCGAGGGGCCCCTGGTTACAGGCCCATGGCCCCCACATGGTGTAGCAGTCAGGAGCTCTATTGGCTAAATGAAAAAGTATAACTAAACTTCCAGAGGTAACAGGTCCAAGAAACTGAAAAGATTTATCCATGTTTTTTCATTGCACCCCTACCGAGGCGTCTCCAGGAATCATCACATATGCAGATGAAGAGATGT
Source organism: Acinonyx jubatus (assembly GCF_027475565.1). Classification (NCBI taxonomy): domain Eukaryota; kingdom Metazoa; phylum Chordata; class Mammalia; order Carnivora; family Felidae; genus Acinonyx; species Acinonyx jubatus. The sequence continues at coordinate 137,315,866 of NC_069386.1, read as the reverse complement.
TGACGGGGCTGCTTTTCTATAGCATTAGCCAGAATTTAAACAAATGGAAACAGTGAAAATGTCCAATAATTAGAGTAACTCTGTGCCCTTTTAATTACATTTTAGGTGATTTTTTAAAAAACGATATTGCCCCCAAATATTTACTAGCATAAGAAAAATGTCAGTGATGAGCGCTGTTACTGGGGGCAAAAGGAGGTGTTTTGTACACGTGTGTATTTGTGTGTGTGTGTGCACATAGGGACCCAGGAACTTTCATAAAGTTTATGCAGTTATTTATTTATTTCATAAAATAAATATATGTGAAGACACACATGCACAGCCACACACACACATTTAATGTTCAAGTTGAGGCCAGCCAGGGGCACTCTGACTTTTACTGCTCGATTTCTTTATTCCTGGACCTCTTTGTAGCAAGATGAGCCGAAAGAAGTCAGAGTCAGCTTGTTTGATTTACTTTGAAGGTCGCCACACTCAGCAAATAAAAATCCAGGATGTCTGGTTAACTTTGAAATTCAGATACACGATAAATTAATTTTTGGTGTCAGTACACCTTAAATGTTTGGTGAGACATGCTTATACTAAAAATGTATTCATTGCGGGGTACCTGGGTGGCTCAGTGGGTTCAGTGTCGGACTCCGGCTCAGCTCATGATCTTAGGGTTCACAGGTTCAAGCCCCGCTTGGGATGAGCTCGAGCCCCACATCGGGCTCCACACTGACATTGTGGAGACTGCGTGGGATTCTTTCTCTGTCTCCATTTCTCTCTCTGTCCCATGTAGGATTCTCTCTCTGACCCTTGCTCGCTCTTGCTCTCTCTCAAAAAAAATTTAATAAAAATAAAATGAAAATGTATTCATCGTATAACTGAAATTCAAATTTAACTGGGCATGCTGTATTTTATCTGCAACCGTGACAGAGAATGACTGTTTAAGGGAGGGAAAAAACTGGGGCGCCTGGGTGGCTCAGTGGGTTAAGCGTCCGACTTCTGCTCAGGTCACGTTCTCAGGGTTCGTGAGTTCCAGCTCCACATCCAGCTCTGTGCTGACAGCTCAGAACCTGGAGCTTGCTTCAGATTCTGGGTCCCCCTCTCTCTCTGCCCCTCCCACGCTTGTGCTCTGTCTCTCTCTGTCTCTCAAAAATAAACAAACCTTAAAATTTTTTAAAATAATAATAAAGGAGGGAAAAAAGCGAATCAGTAAAAATGAGGAGAATCCCAAGGACCCAGGTTTGGATCCCAAGGATCCAGTTTGGAGAAGCTGGAAGGAGGGAGGGCAGCGGAGGGAGGGCGGCAGAGGCCAGGTGTAGGGCATGGGCAGCGGGACCTTGCAACAGACAGAGGCCGAGCATTTGAAAGTCTTCACCGTTCGTTTTTTGGATCTCAGACAGATGTTCCTTCTGAAAGTGACATCATGCTGAGCCAGGCCACAAAATGGCCCAGCTAAATATAAATGACCTAGAAACGCAAAGCAAAAAGATTGGCAGGGTCAATACGGACATGCTGAGGGGAAGGCCAGAGTGTGCTCTCTACGTTTGTCGGGGTTTTGTGTTCTTCTCTACACGTGTCTACACCTTCCAGATTTTCTGCGGTGGGCACAATTTATTTTGCAAAGAACACACACATGGAACTTGCTTTTAAAACCTAGCCTCGCGGGTACCAGAAGTCAGTCAGGTTTAGCAGGAGCATCCCAAGTGAGAAGGAGGGCATCCTAGATCATGATGTCGATGCCTCACTGCCCCTGATGGCCCGGAAGGCATCTCCCAAGAGACTTGCCTTCCTGTCCCGTCAGGGTCTGAAAGCCGTTTCTAGGTTTGTCCGTGTGACGAAATGAGACCGCCTGCACCCCAAACAGGTGTCTACGGATGCCTCCCTCCCCACCCCGCAGAGCCCTTGAACCTGTTGTTTGCAGACTGGCCATACCCTGTGTCAGACTCTTGCTGAGGAGGAGACCCAAAAGCCTCTCCTCCTCAGGCCTATCTCCACCTGTCCCCTGGGTCCACCTGCCGTTGCCTCTCACACTGCTGGCCTCACCCCTGCTCCGCCTAACGCGCTGCTACCCTGTCCGGTAAAGGGACAACTTTGTGAGGCAGGCACGGTGCTCCAGACCCTGTAACAGGAGCTTCACCTCCATCACCTCGCGTCACATCAGCAAGGAGTAAAATCGTCATTTCGTAGATGAGGCTACGTGACCAACCCCGAGTCAGCCAGCTAAACAGGTTCTGGAGCTGGAGTTCAAATCCCACCTTGATCGGCACCAGCCATGGTACCGTCTACTGGGTTAACCGCTCTGCTAGGTCCCTGGCAGGTCATTTTTGAATGAAAGCGTGGGATCGGTGTGTCCAGACCAGAGACGGACCTTGGCCCAGCCACAAGCCCCATATCGCTTACAGGTACATTTGCTTTATCTTGCATAGCGTCTCTAAAATTTTTAAGATCAACTTCTCCCCTTAAGCATTTGGAAATGTTGCATCATAAGCCACAGGTCTGGCTTCTTCAGGAAAAATCAGGCATGGCAACGGTGGGTAAGAACTCTCTAACCCCCGGCGGCCCGTCATGTGCAGTATGTAGCCTATGGTGGCAACTTCCTCGGGCTTACTGGAGTGGTTTCAATTTTATTTTTATTTCACCTCATTATCTCCCCATGAAATACACTCCACCCACGGTCTTCTACAGCCCAATTTGTCACCTGCATCCGGTCAACCTCATTCCTCTGTGAGATCTTCCCTGGCCCCCCTCTTGTAAAGGAGTCACTTTCCCCTCGGTATATACTTCTGAGACACTCGCATAATAACTGCGTGCAATTGAGGACCGTCTGTGGGACAGTCACTTACTCATAATTCAGTCCTCATCAGGCTCCAAAAGGTCAAGAGGAGAGACAGGAGTCACAGCCAGGCTGGCCTCACTCTTGGCCCCAGGCATTTCTCACTGAGCTCATTGACCACCAACCACATCATCATGTCCTGAGGTTGCCTCGGTACATGGGCTGGTTTGGGGCTCCCAGGAGACCGGCACCTGCTTGAACACCATGAAGCCTGACCTATCTGGGTGCCCCAGGGCTAGCACTGAGCTTGGGCCGTGGCAGACACTCCATTAAATGCTTATGGCCTAAAAAAGAGAACCAAAACAGGAAGGAAGGAGGTTAGGGAGGAAGGGAGATTGAGTGGATGGAATGTTCGTTTTAACCATACCGGTGTATCTGAAGTAATGCCCGGGGCAAATAGGCTTGTCCTTGCGGTCATATGAGGGACCACACTTGTTCCTGAGTGGTGCAGGGCACTTTGTGTCCAGAGTCCTCTCGCACCAGGATCTCCACACTTCAGAGAGGTGCCAACATGGCCATTACGTCCACTGGGACCTGTTTGTCCCTCAGCCAAACCCTCTGAAAAAGAGATGACATAAATCATCATCGCATAGAAGCTTTCCCATAACCGATATGATGGCGGAGTCTTGAAAAGTCACTCAAGGAAAATCTACTTCTTTCCCTTCTCCTGAAAAGAGCTCTTTAGCCTTCATTTAAGTCAAAGAGGCAGTAGACGGGGCAGTCATTTCAGGAAATATGAGTGACGATTGTTTAATCCCATTTAGGGACACTTTGAGCAATGACTTATAGATGACGAGAGATTTAAAATTCTTTGGTCAGTCTGTAGCTAAAGGCTTTTTACGGGGTGGGGGGGGGGGGGAAGAATGAGTAATTCCATGCAGGCCATCTAGCCTTTCATAAGCTTTTATTGGTGATTTGTTGGACGTGGATAACATAAATTCTGCGACCAATCTATTAACAACTTAAATTGGAACTCGGTTTTCCTGCTCTCCACGTAGCACTTCAGAAACAAGTGTAATAACCGGGGGAATCAATAATTCCTATTCAGTATAGTATCTGAGGTAAGCGAACACGACTGCAATATTTCTATTTATTGAATATCATGTCAACAAATTCCCATTTCAAACACAATAAAGCGAGTTACGTGCAGTGTCAAGGTTGTTTAGCCATACGAAGGGTACGCCATATACTTCGCGGTCTTAAAAATAGCGCTAACGTTCTTTGTTTAAAATCATCAACGTTTTGATCCACTCTGCCAAGGAAAAATAATTTTGCATCGAATCTGTCAGCTGTCGAATCACATTACGTCGTATAAAATGGACAGCAGCTTCAGGAAGAAAAGCACCCTGGTTGTTATTGTCTTACTCCCCCTGCTTATTGAGCGAAGCGTGAGGTAGTTTAGTCAAGGTATTAAGGTAAACATGGACATTAAACAAAAAAGACATGGTAAAGAGGGGAAAAAAATTGCTAAATTTACCAGATGAGGAAGGAACTTAGCTGCAGAATTATTTCCAACCTATAGTTCTCAAACACAGCATGAAAAGCCAAGAAAAATGAAATTTTAGTCATTAGAACCTGACAGCTTCCAGTCATAATATGCTGACATGTGTAACGGGAATTAAGAGGTTCTACCGGCGGAATGAACGCTAATTTTTTTTTTTTTAAGGCAAATAATTTATTTCAGCTTCGTGAGTCACAGCACGGCACCAGATCACTGGACACTTATAAATGGCATAATACAACTTTCTGAGGCTTTGTGTTCCTTCTTGAGTAGCTTCCACTTACGAACACTAATTACTGGCTGAATGGAGCCCTTTCTGCGAGGCAGAGCAAAGGGGGTCTATTCCGAATGGAAAGAAGTTTCCAGGGGCGCCGCGGAGGGGCCACGATCCCTGGGATCCTGCCATTTGGTGCCTCTCCGAGGTGATTTTGAGTTTTAATTGGTTTGTCTTTTCGGGGAGGGATCGCAGCTTCCCCACAATCAGTCATCATCAACAAATATTTGTATGGTGTGACAGACATCGTCCCAGCTATGGGACCACAGAGATTAAGACAAGCACTTTCTCTCCTCTGACTCCTTCCGAGCATGGGGGGGCTACGAATGTCACGGAATAAACACTTGGTGCTGACTCCGCAGGTCAGGGATGAGGAGGGGCTTTGCTGGGATGCTAAGGTCCAGGTGAGCAAGGGCCCTGGGGTCCGACTGCTTGGGTTCAAATCCATGCCATTGTGGCCCTGGTCAAGGAAGGTGACCGCTCCGTGACTTACATGCCTCCCTCTCAGGGCTGTAGGGAGGATTTGATGAGCTGCCATATACATGTAAAGCGTTTTCAGCACATAGTGAGTTCTCAGGAGACCAGCAGGTTCGCCAGGAAAAGGGTGGGACACCACAAGTCACCATCGCAGAAGCTCCTAGTTGGGGCCCAGAAGACAGAACATGGGGCCAAAGGGGATCTATCTCCAGCCTTATAATCAAACGGAATTATCTCTGCTAAGCTTTCGACGTGCTCCGGACCCATAACCCCTTTCTCCGCTCTGACTTCCCCCTTTCAGAATGAGATGTCTATCCTCGGCTTGTCTCACTGTTGTAGTTTGGAAACAAATAACTTGTCTGGTTTCACAGATTTACAGCTAGAGAGGAATTTTTACCTCAGGACGAATCCTAATTTGAATGTCAGCCATATCTGATTTACATGATATTTAGATAAGAGTCTGGACTTCCCATTGATGCTGGGATTGATTAAGGCTCCGGAGGCTTTGAGGATGGGGTTGAATGTATTATTTTGCATGTGGGTAGGACAGGAATTAAGGGATGGGACAGAGGGAAAAGTGTTTGGGACTGAATTTTTGCCTTCCTCCCAAATTCTTCTCTTCAGGTCCCAACCCCAGGCGCTCCGAATGTGGCTGTATTTGGAGATGGGGTCTTCCACGAGGTAATTAAGGTAGAATGAGGTCACCAGCATGGGCTCTGATCCAACGTGACACGTGTTCTTACAGGAAGAGGAGGATAGGACACAGACAGGCACAGAGGGCAGACCATGGGAAGACAAAAGAAGGTGGTTATCTACCACCCACAAAAGAGAGAGGCCTCGGGAGAAACCAGTCTTTGCCAATAGCTGAATCTGGGACTTCCAGGCTCTGGAGTGACAGGAAATGCATTTCTGTCGTTTAAGCAGGCCACTCTGTGGTGCAGCCTGAGCCAGCTAATCTAGACTTTTCTGAAGATTCTGCAGATGCTTCTGGTGGGCCCCATAGCTCGAGAATCTCTGTTTCATATCATGTAAAGCAGCAATCCTGGGAAGGCAGAGGAGAGCAGGGACACGGGTTCCTGGCTCACCTCATGCTAAAGTCTAAGCCGCCCTGCGATTTCGTGTCACGAAGTTAGGTCATTCGTGTTGGCACTCTGGGTCTCAGCTTCTTGCTTGAAAATAAAGATCTTCGCTGGGATCACCCACCACTTCCCGCAGCGACTCTGTGAAATCCATCAAATGATGTCCTTTTTCTTGGCCGGGCCCCCAGCAGCGAGGGTACATAAGGAAGGAGGCAACAGAATAACAAGAAAAGTATGATTTCTGAGGGCCAAGGATCCCCAGCTCTGGAGTTGGGATTCTGGATTCTGGAGCTGGAGATGACCCCATCTCCAAATACAGGAGTCTGGATTCTGGAGTTGGGGGGTGGGGGGAGGTGTGAGGGGCACAGAAGAAGATAAAGCTTAAACTGATAATTGTAAACTGACGTCCTGAAGTTGCCATGGGGACGGCCAAGACAGTATTTTACACACCTGCAAATTTTCACAAACCCTCGCAATTCTAGCTTTGCAAACCGGCAACCAGAAATCAAAGGCCCAGCCTCCTGGACCCAAATTCCATAGGGCACCACTCTGGGCTCCTAGGGTGGAAAGAGCACATTCCCAGCATACCCTGCGTCTGCACTCAGTTGATGAGAAAATGGAGGCAGAACCAGGGCACTCTGCCCCGCATTGTGGGGTGAATTAAACTTTGGGGATCCCGGAAGGAGCGCATGACAAAAAGCCCCCAGCGAGTCTGGAAACCTGCAATCAGCAGAAAGGGAGAGCCAGAGTGAGGAGGCTCGTGGGAAGGTTAGTGACTCAGGGCAGGAGGGTCAGGGAGGGGGCCCAGGTACCACGCAGTAGGCTGTTTTGAGTCATGCCGTTTGTATACGTCTTTTTAGTCTCCACCACGAAGCCCTGAGAGGCGGGTTAAGTCATTTACAGGGTGATTAATTTTCTTGCAAGGGATGTAGGCCTATTCCCAAAGGCCTCACATAATTCAAAACCAGCACAATTCAAGATTAATTCTCTGGAGGAGGAAATGTAAAATAGGGTTTGCATTATTTCTAAATCTGTGCATAAACTAAGACTATTAATACATTATATATCACAATTTCAGATTTGCACGATTCGGATTCTCCAAGAAGGAGAAGGAGAAGAAGAAAGAGAAGGAGAAAAAGAAAAAAACCACAATCACGCCCCGCAGATACTCTGACCAGGGGAGTTGATCAGCAGGTGCTGAGAAGAACCATCTATTGTGAAGGAAAACCTGGAGCCAATATGCTCAAAGTCAGGACACCTGAACCTGGACTTTCCCATGACCCAGACCCCAGCTAGGCCTTTAACAAGGCAATGCGGAAATGCCCATGTCCCCTGAGACAAGCAAGGGTTTTCTAAAGACGGGTTACCTGTGATGAGACGGGACAACTTAGTGGTCAAAAATGTCACCTTTGACTCCAGAAAGACATGCGTTCAAGTCCTGGTTTAGCTACAGAGTCTGGGGCAAATAATATCAACTCGTTAGCTCTCGTTCTCCTGGCCCAATAGAATAGCACCGATAATTACCATAATTATTAACAACAATAATAGCTGATACAGATGGGTGTCTTTGGGGTTAAACCAGATACTACATACCAAGCACATAGTTGACACATAGTAGCTGAAAGCATCGGTTTCAATATCTCATGACCCCTTCCCATTCTTCTGATTGACCACATTACCATTCCCACCCTATCAGCAAAGACCCAGGATGTCAGAGAGGGAAGAGGCCGGCTCAGGTTTCTACAACTAGTGAGACGACAGGAAGGAAGCAGGAACCCGCGTCCTCCTGGCTGTCAGGTCTACGCGCGCACTCTCCCCTCCCAGGCGCTGCTCCTAAAGAACACCAGGAGCCCACGGGCCAGCGGGAGGACGGCAAACCCTGGCGCAGGTTGGCCCTCTCCGGCCACCGTACTTCCTGACCGCCGAGCAGCTACCTGTGTGACCGGTCAGCGCACACGCGCTTCCTGCCTGCTGCAGGCATTTCAATAACGCCGGGACATTATGCGCTGTAAAAACAGAACATCATTGCTTACCGGGGGCTTATAAAAATAATTGCGATCCAGCCTGGCCTCTGTCACTAGTAATTTATCGCATAGCTCCTCTCTTTGTTAATGCAGTTTACACGAGTCAAACGAATTATATGTAAATTAGGAAGCATGTTACACTTCGAGTCGAGAAGTGACATGCATAGGTGTGAATAAGATATTTTCAAATTTTGCAATTCCTCCATGGAGGCAGGGGATGTGTTCGTGATGGGAAAGGAGGGCGCCCGAGGTGCTCAGATGGGAAGGCAGGAGACCCTCCAGGCTGACAACAAGGGATAGGGGTCTCTGCCTCTCCTGCTCCCTGCCAGGGAATCGCATCCCCTCCCCTCAGTATCCTCTGATGTCATCACCACACCGGGCAGATGCGTGTTCTAACCCTTAGGGCCACTAGCCTAACACCTAATACATTTTATAATTTTAGGATTACTTTTAATCTGGACGATCTTGTAAGTTTCTTTAGACCGGGGGTTATCACAGTCTTACTCGTTTATTCATTCAGGTACTCAGCAAGTGTGTAATCTGTCCAAGATAGCCCAGATGGTCAGAGGAATTCGGTGATACAAAGTGGAGTGTATTTTGCCCTGGAGAGGTTGGGGAATAAGTATGTGGGTTTAGGTGGGTTTAGGGTTTAGGTATGTGGGTGGGTTTAGGGAATCTCCTTCCTCCAGGTGTGCCTTTTGGCAAATTTAAGTGGGACCACGATGTTCTGCTACCCTCGAATCCCAAACGTGTTCTGGAGCTACCTGGAACTTTGGGAGCTGTAGAAGGCAGAGGCGAGAAGACCTTCAGTTTCAGACTCACTGAACTGGTCCATAAAGTGGGGGCCTTCGGTTAAATGTGCTAAATCCTAACATGAAGATGTGGTATGCAGTCTGTTGGCCAAGACTGCTCAGTAGTCGTTCACCCCACACCTTCTGTGCATTGCACGTCCCTCCCACCCCCTGTGGGGGAGGCTGGGTGTCCCTTCACGAAGCCCTCAGTGGGTGTATGCCCTTCCATTATTTATTCACTCACCCACTCATTGCAAAACCATTATGGGGCTTTAATTAGCTAACATTTCTGAATGCCAACTACTTGTCAGGCAGCACTCAACCAACGAAAGGCACCGTCACTCACTCTCCCTATTTTGCAGGCGGAAAAGCATGAAGACATGACAGGTTTAACAATCTGCTGTGTGATAATTAACCACAAGGGGCAGTAAGACCATTCATTCATTAGTTAAAGAAGTATTTAGTAAGCACCTCCTACTTACCAGACAGACCCTGTGCATAGGGGCACGGAGGATTGTGGACACAGAGAAACACACCCAGGTGTGCAGAGACGATTATGTCGCACACCCTGCCCTCAAGGGTGCCCCAGCCTAAGTCAGAGATGGACCTGGGGCAATGTTGTGTTGGGTGACAGGTCCTGGGGGAAAAAAAAGAACCAAGCCGCACTGGAACTCAAGGAAGGGAATAATAAACACACCTGTTGGAATGCTTCCTAGAAGAGAAGCACTTGAAATCACTGCAAAGAAAACATAGCTACAGAGATTGGAGAGGAAGACGTGGGGTGATGGCCAGTCAGAGGTTCCAGCTCACATCCCATGCAAAGATGAGGATTTCTGAACGAGAAGATTTTACGCCTCTCCAGCGTGTTCCCCACAGTCTGACCATGTCATTCTCCTGCGAAAACCTTCCCTAGCTTTCCAACACATTTAGAGGAAAAACCAAAATCCTCACTCTGACCTTCAAAGCTCAGCGTGACCCAGTCCCGGCTCCTCTCCAGCCGAATCCTACACCGCTGTCCCAATTTCCATTTGAGCCCCAGCCCCCCAACCCTCCTTCTGACACTGTAACCACCCCCACCCACCCATTCCCGAGTTCAACGGCACACACCCAAAGCACGTATTAACACTCTCCTGGGCACGTGGGTCACAGGACAGTTCCCCAAGGTGCGTGTCTAGAGTTGCTCCGTTCCATGTGTGGGCTGCCCAGGATATGTTGCTCTCACGATGATCCCAGAGGCGTAAGAAGGGAAGTTCCTCTGAGCAAGCACATTTCAAGCCTTTGCTCGCGTGATGTCCACTAACATCCCACTGGGCAAAGCGAGCCACGTGGCCAAACCCAAAGTCAAGGAGATGAAAAGTAAACAGTCTTTCATGGGAGAACCACAGAGTATGTATTTGCTGACCAGCAATCCAGACCAGAACCGCGTTCCTGCTGCCCCATCTCAGGACCTTGAACAGGCTGTCCTCCGCCCATCTGCCTTGAAGGTTCTTTCCTTCTGTCCCCCACCCCCACCTCTTCTGCTCGCCCACAGGGTCAAGTTTTTCCTGATCCCCAGACGAGGTCAGATCGTGCTATACTCACAGCCTCAAAACACCGTTCACTTTTCCTTCGCTGCACTCACCGAGATGGGCAGCTGCATTTGCGCGATTATTCAGTTACAGTCTGTCTTCCCATGAGGGCCAAGACCACATCTGTTTTTGCTCATCATGGTAACTCTCCAGTCAGTGCTTGTTGGATGAATGATCTCAACAAGTAGACTCATGGAGGCCGTCCCCAGTCAGATTCGTGTTGTGCCAAAAGGCCTCTGGCAGGGCATAGAGCATGAAGCAGAGTGTACAGAGAAGTGGAGAGCCACGGGGAGGCCACTACAGTGGTCCTTCATCAGATGTGATGGTGGTCCTTTCACAAATATTTATTCTGTTTGTCAGCTGCCGGGGACACTGTCTCTTAGCTCTTACCCCTAGAGAGAGAAGACCCTCTTCACAAGAGGCAGTTGGCAAATGCTGTAAATTCTAACCGGGGAAGGAGGGAGCGTGTAGACAGTGAACGGTAAAGGGGAAATGCAGGAAACGTTACCAGGAGTAAACAGATCCTCTCAGTGTGTGGCTCCCTCCATTACCTTAAGAACAGTGACATAAATGACAGAGTCAGTGCCATAAATTACCTCCCGGAGAGGACGGGACACAGAGGAACACAACTCAACATCAGCTAAGTTTGAAGCTGTGATATTGGTCTCAATCAAAGGCATGGGGTGCACGGGGAGCACGAGGAGCTGGGGTGCCTCAGGACACAGAATTGAAAGTCAAAAGCCCTCAGTGCCTGCCAAGATTAATTATAGTAATAATAGTCCCGGCTTACCCATTATCAAGCACCTATTATGTGTGTTTCACAAAAAATTATTTTTCCCTATTACCCACTTTCGAAAATGGACATCATTTGACTGACGAGGAATCTGATCCTCAGAAGACTTAAGTAACTTCTTTAAAGATCTAGAGAGTGAAAGAAAGAACCAGGATTCGGACCCAGTCATGTCATGGTAGACAGCCCCCAAGATGGCCCCAGTGATTCTCACCTCCCGGTGTTTACACTCCGCGTGATGCCCAACCCTTGAGTGTGGACTGCACATACTGACACAGGGCTCATGAAAAGAATACAGCAGAGGCATTGGGATATCACTTCTGGAACTGGGTTACAAAATGACTGGCTTCCATCTTGAGTTTGTTCTCTCTCTCTCTCTCTCTCTCTCTCTCTCTCCCTCTCTCTCTCTCTTTCTGTCTCCTCAGCCCTCATACTGACGGAGGCAAGCTGTCCTACTGTGAGTAGCCCTATGGAGAAGCCCAAATGGCAAGGAACATTTACATGTCTGACCAACAGCCAATGACAACTTGATGCTCTCAGCCCAGTGGCCTGTGAGGAACTGAATCTTGCCAACAGCCGTGCGAGTGAGCTTGGAAGAAGATTCTCCCCAGCCTGACCTTGATGTGACCGCAGCTTCAGCCAACACCTTCATGTCAGCCTTATGAGAGACCCTACCTCAGAGGTATCCAGTTAAGGCTCCCACCCACGTCCCCAACCCATCAGCACCGTCGGGTAATAAATGTGTGTTGTCGTAAGTGGCAAACCTGGGGACGATTTGTTACACAGCAATAGATAACTTGTACATATCTTTAAATCCAAAGTCGATGCTCCTATCCACCATAACCCACTATTTCACAGAGCTTTCCATGTTATCACTGCCACTAACGTCCTGTTCCCGACCTAACAGATAAAGTGACTCACCGAATGTGCCTCTGAGTGTGGGGGCAAGAAAAACACACCGCCACGTACATCTCGAGCCAACTCCTCTGAATGAAAAATGAGTGGAGTTTCCTACTTGCCAGCGTTTTACATTCAATGTTTTAATGAAATTATTGTCATTTAAAGTGAGCGTTACAGGAAATTGAATGTTGCTTCAGCCTGAAAGTTCCCTGAGGGGCCCAGGTCGTTAGAGAAACCACAGTAAAGAACAATGTTTCAAGACATCGATTCACTTATTCCTGTTGTACTTGAGCTCCATTATGTACCCCGCACTGGGGGACAACCCTGGCCATTTTTTTAAGCCATACTTTGGGATAAGGACCCAGACAGATAAAGACAGGGTAGAAGTGGGTAAGCTGGGGAACTGGGGAATTATGAACAGTCTCCTGCAGAAACGGCCTTCAGCTACGCTCTCGAGAGAAGCATTAGAATGGGCCAAAGACAGGGAGGAGGAGGAAGAGAATGTTCTTTCCAATTAATTCACTTACGTATCAATTCAGCAAATGTGTATGGGGCACCTAACATCCCTATCATGGAGGTCAGGAGACGTACAGAACAAAATGTATACTATCGGTATCAGGAAATGTAAGTGTAACATTAAGGGGATGCTTAATTGATCGGTTGGAGGAACCGATCCAAATAGTAACAAGAGATTAGAGAAATCCCCCCTCATATAGTGGGGTGGATTCTCAGGGAAAGTCTTGCTGAGTGGCCAAGGCTAGACTTGACCCTGCCTAGGATGATCCATATATACGATGGTCCAAGTTTTTGAGCCTGAAAGATGAAATCATTGATAACTCAGCTTGGACACCAGGATGCTCTTTATAAAGGGTAATATTCCAGGCAAACGGGGACACCAGTCTTTTTGCTTTAAAGAACTGACAAGGGTTAGACACGGCCTCACAAGCAGAAAGAATGACGTGTGTGACAGCTGTGGAGCAGAAATGATTAATTGCAAATTGTTGGAGAAATTAATACAATTATTTAAGTGTGATGATAACAGGGCTTATTACAGTACATGCTCAAAAAATATTTGTCAAAGGGAACGGGAGGGAGGTTGGCTGCTAAGAGTAAGACCAACCTTCGGAAAATTATATATTCTACCAAGGTCTCTTAAAACGTCCGACCTTGATTTTGTGTCTTGGCCGACCTTTGAAATAAGCATGAATGTCCCTGGTAGAGTGCAAAGATCACGTCTTGCATGTGGGTCTTCAATCGCCAATCTCCCACTTAGGTTCTGAACCTCAGTTTTCTCAATTAAAAAAGAGGAGAGAGGGGCACCTGGTGCCTCAGCTGGGTAAGCATCTGACCGGCTCAGGTCATGATTTCACAGTTCGTGAGTTCGAGCCCCGCATCAGGCTCTGCGTTCTCAACGTAGAATCTACTTTGGATCCTCTGTTTCCCTCTCCCTTTGCCCCTCCCTCACTCTCTCTCTCTCTCAAAAATAAATAAACATTAAAAAAAAAGAGGAGATGGGGCGCCTGGGTGGCTCAGTCGGTTAAGCGGCCGACTTCAACTCAGGTCATGGTCTCGAGGTCTGTGGGTTCGAGCCCCGCATCGGGCTCTGTGCTGACAGCTCAGAGCCTGGAGCCTGTTTCGGATTCTGTGTCTCCCTCTCTCTCTCTGCCCCTCCCCCGCTTGCACTCTGTCTCTCAAAAATGAATAAACATTTAAAAATTTTTCTTAAATAAAAACAAAGAGGAGAGAGATTTGCTGCCTCAAAAGTCTACCTTGCAGTTTAAATGAGATAATATTTTAATGCCCACAGTGCTCTTGGCACACGGTCACCCTTAGCACGTCTGCCCTCTTTCACTCTCCCTACAAAAATCTAAAAGCACTGGGCAGACTGAAAATATTCTAATACAACCTTAATTCCTACCCTAACCTCCTTATAAACATGAGGGACTTTTACAAAGAAAACTCAAGATGATCAAAGACACTCAGCCCAGGAGGGGACAATGTCAGCTCATTTGTCTTGGAAACACCACAAGGCTTCTGAAATCAAAACTCTACAAGGGTGTGCCTGGTGTGCATATTTCCACCAATGAATAAAGAATCAAACCGATTTTTTAGAGAAATGTGGATAATCTGACCATCTGAAGAACCAAGTCGAACAGATTTTAATGGCGTCTTAAGCCTTAGAAAATAAGGCCCCTTCACGTAAATGCTGACAGACCCTTAACTACAGCAAGACATCCGTCGACACAGTAATGGCTTTAAGAGGGAGAGTAAGACACCTATTTACATTTTGAGTACAAGCCTATTCCCTAAACACTTGCACGTTGGAATCCGATAAAAGACAAGAGGCAGCCTTGGCCTAATTGACAGATGTCACAATGGCAGGGGGATGAAGTGAGATCAATCTCTAAAACCACTCTCAGCGATCGTTCCCCATTTAAAAATCACGTGTTGTTATGACTGAATTACACTTCCTGGCTCCGAAGGCCATTTCTCCTTTCCACGTGCAGACCTCGCACGGAGATGAGGATGTTGAACATCGGCCGGAGGTTCCCCACGGGGGACCCACAGGAATCCGTCACCAGGGACACGGTTGGTCCGTTTGTCGGTTCTGCAGAAACTCCAGCCGGCCCCAAAGGAGATGGGAATAAACGCTGTTTGAAAGTCCAGATGGAGAGGGGCTCCTGGGTGGCTCCGTCGGTCAAGCGTCCCGCTCTTGATCTCGGCTCAGGTTGTGACCTCGGGGTTCGTGAGTTCGAGCCCCGCGTCGGGCTCTGTGCTGATGGCTCAGAGCCTGTTTGGGATTCTGTCTCTCCTTCTCTCTGCCCCTCGCCGGTTGTGCTCTCTTGCTCTCTCTAAAAATAAATAAATAAACTTAAAATTTTTTTTAAAAAGGCAAAATGAAAAGAAAGAAAGAAAGAAAGAAAGAAAGAGAGAAGGAGAAGGAAGGAAGAAGGAGGAGGAAGGAAAGAAAGAGGAAGGAAGGAAGGAAGAGGAAGGAAGGAAGGAAGAAGAGGAAGGAAGGAAGGAAGAAGGAAGGAAGAAAGAGGAAGGAAGGAAGGAAGGAAGGAAGGAAGGAAGGAAGGAAGGAAAGAAGAGGAAGGAAGGAAGGAAGGGAAGGAAGGAAGGAAGGAAGGAAGGAAGGAAGAAGAGGAAGAAGAAGGAAGGAAGGAAGGAAGGAAGGAAGGAAGGAAGGAAGGAAGGAGGAAGGAAGGAAGAAGGAAAGAAAGAAAGGACAACACTTCCTTCTAAGAGCCTCATTCGCTGCTCCTTCTGTGTTAGCTCCCGTTTCTACAGAGACGGACAATCCCTGGACTCAATTTTCTCAGAGCTAATTCACGGCTGAGCGGGCTCTCTCAACTACGACTTGGGAAACTGAGTCCCAGAACCGTGGAGTGGTGAGCACAAAGTCACCAGCCAGTAAAATTCAGCCAAGGAGGCACCGGGGCCCCAGGCACCCATCCCGGGCTTGGCTCTCAGGCACCCAGCCCTCCAGGTCCCGAGCCACATCCCGCCTCTGCAGCGCCAGCCCGAGCGAGCACCGCCTCTGTCTCAAGAAGTGTCATTCGGAATCCCAAACGTGCCAGCCTGATCGCCGGCAGACTTCTTAATGGGGCAGCCAACACTGCCAGTGGCATCTTGTAAGGACACTTCACAAGGAGGAAGAAAGCTACGAACCCCTCTTCCATTGCCATTCGGTTCCTTTGCTTTATGGCAGACTCAAAACATTCTCCGAACACAGACAACGGCGGTAAGAATGATCAATAGTAATAAAACTATCGTAGCTGCTATTTATTGGATTCTAATCCTGTGTCAGGCTCTGTTCCAAGCACTCCAGGTGGAATCAAGGACCCAAATAAATAAGGATTTAAGGGACTGCCCTCCAGGCACGCTTCCTGGACTTCATTGCGAGTCCTTGCCCCACTCAAGGCTGGCTTCGGATTTGGTTACCCCAGCCCGGGTGTCTACGCCGTGCCGGGCGCTGCGCACACCATCTCTCTAATCCCTGGTACAAACCGGCAAGGACTGAGGCACCATCATCCCCAGTTCTGGAGACACAGATAAGGAGAATAAGAAGGCACAGGGAGAGGAAGGCACGTGCCCGAGGCCAGCTTGCTAGTGGGGGATGGACAGAGTCAGAATCAGAACCCACATCAGGCCATTGCCTGAGTCTTGTCGCTGCCCTTGACCCCCCCCACCCCGGGCTCACCTGCTGAACCTCTCTAGTACCAGGTGGATGGGCCCAGGTGGGGGGGGGGGGGGGTCTCAGGGGTGACATGGTCAGATAAGCAGAGCAGACGTTTCTCTCCTGGCTCTGAAACCAACACCGACGACACAGCCACGTGTGAAATCTGACCCGTGTTGCATGCGGAAACCACACCACACGCGGCCTTTTCCTACACCCCCTGCTCTGTTCATACCTTTACAGGAGCCGAATTTTATGGGCTAGCCATCATTACCCGACTCGTTCTTCTAAGAAGAAAAGGTGGTTCAGAGTAAAATCAATAATACAATTCCTAAACGGTGGATAGTTTTACATCCGGAAGTTCTCAGAATGAGACACCTCTCAACATTCTCACGAGAGGAGACAGCTTGCGGGGGAGTCAAAAGTTATACATAAATGTTCGAGTGTGCAGAGGGTGGGTACCCCTACCCCCTGCATTGTTCAGGGTCAACTGTTTATATGCATATATGTTTGGGTATGTATATAGGAAAGATACTACGGGCACTGGGGTGGCTCAGTCAGTTAAAATGTCTGACTTTGGCTCAGGTCATGATCTCACGGTTCATGAGTTCAAGCCCCACGTCGGGCTCTCTGCTGTCAGCACAGAGCCTGCTTAAGATCCTCCGTCCCCGTCTCTTGGTCCCTCCCCTGCTTGCCCTCTCTCTCTCTCTCTCTCTTCCAAAAATAAATAAATAATGGGGCGCTTGGGTGGCTCAGTCGGTGAAGCCTCCGACTTCGGATCTCGCGGTCTGTGAGTTCCAGCCCAACGTCGGGCTCTGGGTTGACCGCTCGGAGCTGGGATCCTGCTTTGGATTCTGAATCTCCCTCTCTTGCTGCCCCTCCCCCGCTGGCATTCTGTCTCTCTCTGCCTCTCAAACATGAACAAATGGTAAAAAATTATAAACAAAAAACAGACACAACTAAACGTTAAAAAAAGAGAAAAAGGAAAAACAGAGCAAGAGTCCAAAGGGGAGTTTGGGGGCCCAGGAATGCACCGCTTTGGAATCTTTCTCTTCCTTCTCCCCGGAGTATCTGTGGATCTTGTTCTTCTGCCCTCACAGGTCACTCTGAAGTTCTCTGAAAGCAGCACAGTGGCCTTTATGGAGCCATCACCAGTCATGTCTCCTCTCCTGGGGCCATGTATCTGTGTAGAGCCCAGGAAGGCAGGCTTGTCTCACCACTTGTGTTCTACAGATGCCCAGATTGGAGCTCGGGGAGGGGGGGTGGCTGCCACAGGGCCACGTGGCCCCAGTACCAAAAGTCGGCGCTCAAACTCCTCGTGTTTCCGAGGTCACCCTGTTGAGTCCCACCGTCTAGCTCAACGACACCACTCGGCAGATCTAAACCGCCAGACCGCGATGTTAGGCGTAACGCACAGACACCAAGGCACAGAAAACTACAATAGCACACACCCATCGGGCACGAGGAAAGGAAGAAAACAGCCGAAGAGTCAACACCAACCTTTTCACAGCTGGGGCATTATGGGTGGCCTTTCTTTCCTCACCTCTGTTTTATAGAAGATTAACTGGTGTAGTCCTACCGAAGTAATGAAATAAATGCGTTTGAACAATTCACTCTCTCTTTTGCTCTGGGGTTTCCCCAGAAGCTTCCTTTGGAATCAACTAGGGCAGCCCCTCTTTTCCGAAACAATTTACTCGGCACTTTTACGGTGCCGACCACATTCCTCGACCAAGACCAGGCAGCACGAGGGGCTGCAGCCTAGGACAGGACTCGTCCCGTTATGAGCCAGGGGGACAGCAATTATACAAAGCAATCGATCAGAGAAAGATCCGAGGCAATCAATAATCCAGTGCTCAAGTCAACCTTGTGAGTGCCAAGCTGTACTGTGCAGGCAGCATAAGGGAGGCATTTCTCGCGGCCTCACCGGCAATTTGTCAGCGAACGGTCCAGGCCGACGGGTTCGAGGGGTTTACGGAGAACTCCCGATTTACCCTATGCCTTGCCTCAGACTGTTACTTCTTAATGCAGTGTTTTTTCCAACACCACTTCCAAGCTCTCTGAGTTGTATTGTACTAATAAGCAGGGATTTTGGAGTCTCTAAATGTTAGACTGTATAATGAAAAAGGGCAAGGAAGTGTTTTTAAATACCAATGAATTCCACCATGCTGGCTTCCAGAAGCCTGGTCTCTACCTCCGGTTTCCAGCCCAAGTGTTTGGGACTTGCACGTGTCAGAAGCCGGTGGATGGAGGTTGGGCCTTCCTACCTTCCCGTCAGGGTCCAGAGGAGGCTTCCCACCTCAGTGAGGCCCGCTGGCCGTGAGGCCCCGCACACAAGTCCCTAAGCAGGTGCCGTGTGGACTTCTCGTGGGCGGCCCCACCCTTCCCTCTTCATGGCTCAATTTTAGAGAACGGAATAGCCCTTGGATGCATCTCAAAAGGATGGTCCCTTGCAGGACAATTGGAAACACTTACAGAAGGAACTTTAAACCCTACAAGACAAAGAATGGCGTGAGACACCAGGAATTTTTTGTTCTGGGAACAACCTATCAACTTTGTCATTCCAGAGTGTCACCGGGGAGAACGTTGCTCCTGCCACCTTACCAAATGGCAGCCTCCGTCCAGGCATTGAAGGATTGGCTTAATCCTTCCGGCATCTTTAGGGAGACATTGTGATTAAACCCTTTCTCCGATGAGGAAACGGAGGCCTCCAGAGGGTCATTCATCTGTTACGTGGGGAAGGCAGCGTGTGACCCAAGTTGTCCACTCCTTGGCCATTGCCTGCATCAGCCGGCAGTCCCGTCACTCATGCAAATAACACGCGTGTCCTGGGTGGCCCCAGAAGGCAGCAAACGTCGGGTCGGTACAACGCGGTCCTGCGAGGCAGAAACCCTGGCCGAATGGTCCTCTCAGGAAGCAAGGAAGTCTGCACAGCGATTCTTCCAATCTTTCATTCCGTACGCGCTTACTGAACACCTGCTGTGTACCAGGCCTTCAGGGCTAGCTGAGAAGACCCCCTCGCAATCCGATCACCACCAAGAAATGGGATGCGTTCTGAGGAAAGTCGAAGTCAGCGGGAGGGAGTCAGGTGCCGGAGTTCCAGGCCACCTCTGCTGGTGAACAGTGCAAGGGGGTCGGCAAGCACGACTGCGGAGGGGAAGCGAGGTTTCAGGACAGCCACGCGGGAAGCAAGAGCCCGCCCAGTAGACGGTGAGGAGTGGGAATCCAGGTGTTCAGGCACTGGGGGCGGGAGAATCATGACCCGAAGGTGCCCGTGCTCTAATCCCTGAAGCCCGTGAGCATGCTACGGCGTGGGGCACAAAACTAAGGTGGAATTTAGGGTCAGGCCCTTAGAAGAGAGGGAATCACCCTGGATCATCGGGTGAGTGCAGTGGAATTGCATGGACCCTTTGCAAGTGAAGGGGAGGGCACAGGGTCACCCGAAGACACGTGATTGTGGAAGAAGAGACAGGAGATTGGAAGCATGAGGTGCACTTGACCGTCCGTCACTGATGTTTGGCAATGGAGGGAGGCAGCCTTTAAAGGAGGTGATGCCCCTGCAGCCCAACCAAAGTGGTAACATCCTGCCCGAGGCCCTGGCGGGGCCATGAGGCGGGAGCGAACTTGAGGATCTTCACAAAGGGGCCTTCGGGGCCTTGGCAATGGAGGGAGGCAGCCTTTAAAGGAGGTGATGCCCCTGCAGCCCAACCGAAGTGGTAACATCCTGCCCGAGGCCCTGGCGGGGCCATGAGGCGGGAGCGAACTTGAGGATCTTCACAAAGGGGCCTTCGGGGGACTTGGCTGCTGGCTGCGGGAGACGTGCGGACACTCTAGGGCTCCCCACTCCCATATCCGGATAGATGGGGTGTCGCGGTCGGAGGGAAGAAGCAGGGGGAGGAAGAGGGAGCAGGGACCGTCCAGCCGGCGCTGGCTGACATCTCGGCCAGCTTCCGAGTAGAGGGATCCTGGGGCCACTTACACGCATTAAACACAGTGCATTAAACACATGAAATGCCTCGGGCCAGTCCCCGACGGTGAGGTATTCCTGGAACACCCACCGAGGGATCACCGCTGGTGCCAGGGCCAGAGGGAGGGGGCATGGTGCCAGCCTGCAGCGGCCAGTTCTCTGAGGACGGAACCTGGGCACAAGCCCTGCGGGACATCCAGGGGACCTTGCGAGGGCGCATGATGGGGAGAAGTCGGAAGCTCCCGGCTTTGTCGGGATGTCTGGGTCCCCGGTCCTTCTCCACAAGCCCCACCTTGAGGACCTATTCTCCGGTGGCGGGAAGGGGGGACCAAGTGACTGTAGATCTAAAGCTTCACAAATGCACTTGAGGACAGACAGTTTGGGGGGGGCCCTCTGCCACTATTTCCTCTTCCATCACATGGGAATAAGAACGCCCCCACCCCTGCCCCAAGCTGTAAGGGACGAGCAGTGGTGTATATCGATAACATCTAGCCCTACGGCCTCAGCACGGTCGGCCCTCCCTACGTTATTTTATTCATTCAGCGGTCGCCGTGTGCCAGCCCTGGGCTAAGTATTGGGGGGTTCAGCCATATACAAGAGAGGAAAAGTCCTCCCCTGTGGAGCCTGCCTTCTAGTGGGGAGAGACCATAACAACCAGCCTTTCCAGCCCAGAACTTCAAGGAGCTTGGTAACTAAGGAAACGACAGTGCCTGTGGGGACAAGGAGAGAGCATCAGAGGAGAATCATTTGGGGACGAGAACGGTGGGGGCGGGGCAGGGGGGGGGAAATGCTGCTTTCACCTGCAAACACACTGATGTGGATGCCCCAATGAGACACCCAGGGGTAGGTGCCCACTGCAGTGCCGGTCAAGCTTCTCCGGAGAAACAGAACCAATAGGGTGTCTGCGCGTGAGTACGCGTGTGCACATGTGTGTGCACAGAGATTTATCATAAGAAACCGCCTCGTGCAATTATGAAGCCCGACAAGTCCCCAGATCTGCAAAGCAAGCTGGCCAGCTGGACACCCAGATTTAGTAGGGTAATCGCCGGTCTGAAAGCCAACCAGCTCAAGACCTCCAGAAGGGTCAACGTTTCAGTTCAAGTCCGAAGGCAGGAAAAACACCAATGTCTCAGCTCAGCCAGTCAGGCAGGAAGAGTTCCCTCTGACTCAGCCTTCTTGTCCTATTCTATTCTTCTACTGATTGGGCGAGGCCCACCCACATTAGGGAAGACAGTCTGCTGTGGACTGTGTACCCATTCAAAATACCAACCTCAGCCAGAAATACCCTCACAGACATACCCAGAAGTAACGTTTAACCAAATTTCTGAGCACCCTGTGGTCCGGTCAAGGGTTCTGTTTTCACATGACACGGGAAATTAACCATCATGACTGGGCAGTTGGACAGTCACATCCAAAAGTTACGAATTAAATGGTCAGTGGTGTTCTCAGTGAAAGCACCATCAGTAACCAAAGCACAGGAATGAATGAGATTATACATGGATGATGGGGTGGAGAAAAGGTCAGAGAAGCTCAGGTCCTGAAGACCACAACATCTAAGGGTGGCGCTTGGGTGACTCAGTCAGTTAAGCATCCGACTTCAGCTCAGGTCATGATCTCACAGTTCGTGAGTTCGAGCCCCGCGTTGGGCTCTGTGCCGACAGCTCGGAGCCTGGAGCCTGCTTCGGATTCTGTGTCTCCCCCTCTCTCTGCCCCTCCCCTGCTCACACTCTCCTCTCTCTGTCTCTCAAAAATAAATAAACATTAAAAAAAAAACCTTTTAAGAGTAAACAGGGAGAGGTGGGCTGGCAAAAACAAGTCAGAAGGACCAGCTGGCATTCTTACTGACAGAGGTAAGAGCCCGTGCTGGCATGGGGCTACTTGTAATCGAGGAGCCCTCGTATCGGGAGGGATGACCTCGTAGTGCTGTCGGGCTGAGACAAGAGAAATGATGCACAGAAGCAGTGAGGAACCGGCACGTCTTTATTTAGGTGGAAAGATGAGACTTGGGGAGAATTGTGAAAGCATTAAGGTTAGAGCTTAAGTAAAGAGCACCTTCCTGGACAAGAAAATTAACTTACTGGATTTCAATTCCAGGTGACCAGTGAGCAAAACTACACACAGATGGAAACAGCGCAAGTACGGAGTAAAGTAATAAAAGTATCCAGGGACATTGCTGCTTCAGGCACAGCTAAATCTACAAGTTCAAAAAAATGGTTTCCTGGGGGAGTCTCTGACTTTTAGTATCACGGTCCGTGTTTTGGCTTTAGGATCAAACAGGCACCCTTCTTGGAAGGTCCAGACTTCTATTCTCCCAATTATTATTATTATTATTATTATCATTATCATTATTATTATTTTAGAGAGATAGTGTGTGCATGTGTGAGCAGGGAAGGAGCAGAGGGAGAGAGAGAAAGAATCTTAAGCAGCCTCCGTGTTCGGTGCGGGAGCCCAAGCCAGGGCTCGATCCCAGAACCCAGGGATCATGACTCGCGCGGAAATCAAGAGTTGGACACTCAACCAACTGAGCCACCCAGGCGCCCCTCCATTCTCCCAATTCGGACCAAAGTCCTCAGATTGACTCTCACTGGCTTTGACTTGTGACATCACTGCGGCCAGGGGAGTTTCGCAGCTCTGATTGGCCAGGCCTGGGTCACGTGACTAGTCTCGAGCCCCGGAAGTCTGCTCTACCCAAGGCTGCCAAGGGAGCGACAGGGAGGAGTGAGTGGGTCCCTGTATTGGTCATCTGCTGCCATGTAACAAACCATCACAAACTTGGGGGCTCAAAAAAATCAACAATCATTCATTTTGCTCCCAAATCTGAAGTCGGGGCCTGGCTGGGTGGGGACCGCTCAGCTCTGCTCCACAAGGTTCAAGGGTGTGGCTCACCCGGGACTGGTAGAGCCACTCCCAACATGGTTGGCAGGTAGGTAGCTGAGTTGGGGACCCCCTCACGGGGGCCTCTCTTCCTCTACACGTGAGGTGTTCACGGATTGTCTTCGGCTTCTCCACGGCATGACGCCTGGGCACCAAGAACACAGATGTCAAGGGGGCAGAGCAGCATGATTCCTTATGATCCGGCCTCAGCTGTCCCAGAACGTCACTTCCACTGGATTCTAGCAGTACAGCAGGTCCCTAAAGCCAGCCAGGTTCAAGGGTAGGGGAACTAGATGCATCTCTCCGTGGGAGAAGCAGCCAGGCCTTTGCAATCCCCTAAGGTTACATTGGGGAACAGTTGCTGGAAAGAGAAATGGATACCGGACAGGCAAAAATAGCATACAGAGAACTTTCCACACGCTTCTCCACCCACGGTGTCATTCTGCCTTGATGTTTAGCTGCTCTGAGACTTGGGGTCCCCTGTGTAACCCACCTCTAACACCACAGGGAGGAGTCAATGCGATTGTCTCCATCCAGCCCCATGTGATAGCAAGGTTCCCTTGCTGTCCCTTGATGACAACCGGGACACCCCGGAACGTGACGACCCCCCGTGCCACCCTGCAGTCCCGGCAGGGCCTAGATGGACGGTAAGAGGACTCAGGATGCTCAGCCCATGGTGTGTTCTACGATGTAAGAGTGCATGAATTAGCTGTTTTATGAGAAACTCAATCTCCTTATTACAGGGCAAACAGCCACTGCTCTATTCTAACTAACTAGACTGATTCAATTAACAGCACTAAATACAGTTCCTACTTGAAAATAACTTCAGTTTACTGCTTCCACAAACCTCATTACATTTGATTAAACAAAATACATAGTAATAGACAAAAGATGTTGCAAACTTTTGGCCATGGCCCATTGACTAGGGGGCCTGAAGCGTTCGGCACGGAGGAGGAATAACCAGGGTGGGCCATAAAGCCATACAGCGACACAAGTCAGCTCCGTTCTGCCTCCCCACAGCCCTGGGACCCTGAGCTCAAATCCCCTCCCCTCATTTCAGTTAAGAGGAGGAAGGAATGCCCACTTCCAAGAGCTGTCACAAGGAGGGAACGAGAGAAGCACGTTATTATGAGTTCAGTTGGTGCTCCCCACCCAGATTCCTATGGTGTAGTCCTCCCCGCGACTGTACTGGCGAAAAGGGCCTATAAGAAGGTGGTAAAGGTTACATGAGGTCATTAGGGTGGACCATGATCCAATGGGGCTGGTGTCCTTGTAAAAAGGAAGAGGCACTGAGGCTCTTTGCTTACGCCCTCCCCCTCCTATTCTCTCTCTTCTTCATGAACAGAAAGGAAAGGCCACGTGAAGACATGGTGAGAGGGGGCCATCCTCAAGCCAGGAATTTGCCGGTACCCTGCTCACAAACTTGTCGTCTCCAGAACCACAAGAAGAAAAGCACCCAATGTTAAGCCGCCCGGTTCCACGGTGTTTTGTTACACAGCCAGAGCCGACTAAGACACACATCAAGTGCCCAGAATAGTTCAGGGCACATGATGCTGCTAGAGAAAGTCTTTGGCACCTGTTCCATCATTTTACTTTGTAAACCTCCTTTTCATGGCATTTTAGAACTAGGATATTGCCAGAATACCCTCTCCAGAAGAGGTGAGCATTAAAGAGACGAAAAGGAGCTCCATCACCAGAAGCACAAAACGCAGTATTAGCACGTTCACTGGCTTCTAGACTGGAAGCTTGCGGGAGGCAGGGGCTGCTGTGCTCACCTCTGTTTGCCCCCAGCACAGGGCCCCGAGGGTGCTCTGTCAACGTGCGTCCATGACTCACTGGCTAACAGTCAGTTGAAGTTGAAGAAAAGTTGAAAAAAGGTGCCAGAGGAATCCACTGGGCGAGCAGGAAAATGTGGCTTCTCTCTGGCTGGATTCGATTCTATTTGATTAAACAAGTGCTTTTCAAAGTCTTCCTGCTCTACCAAGAACTCGGGATAAATAAAAAGTCCCTGTCCTCTAGCAGAGAAAGAGGACATATAGCCACTTATCAGAAAACAAGACAAGGGAGGCTACAGAGGGTTTGTTAGGTGCTCAGGAACCCACAGGAGTGAACAGCCAAGGTCTCCGTAAAAAAAGAATAGAAAAACCGGGGCCCCTGGGTGGCTCAGTTGGTTAAGAGTCTGATTCTTGGTTTCGGCTCAGATCACGACCTCACGGTTCGTGAGTTCGAGCCCTGCATCAGCACAGAGCCCGCTTGGGATCCTCTCTCTTCCCCTCCCCTGCTCTCTTTCTCTCTCAAAAAAATTAAACGGAAAACATTTTTTTTTAACGGGCCACCAATATCAACCAGCACTTATGAAAATGTCCACAGCTCTGAAATGTCAACTCAGCTCTGAAAACTAGTTGGCAAGGGCTTGGGGCTGCTGCGAATAGAAAAGAAATCCATCCACAGGTCTTGCCCTGATTTTGTCTTTGTTGTTCCAGTAAGAAATAACTGTAGAGAGGAAAATTTCCAGGGGAATACGAGGTAGGTAGGACTCCACGGCCAGCCCAGGTGGTCCAGCACAAACACACGGGGACACAGCAGATTATGCCTCGTCTCCGGGGAAAGGGCCCTGTTTCACCGGTCACGTCTGATGTACAGGCCGAGGGTGAGGAGAGAGGACACGTGGAAGGCACCACGGCCAGTGGGCATTTTCCCATTTCTCCAGGGCTTACTGGCCGCCCTCCATTGCCCACAACCTGGGAATTAGTGGAGAGGACCAGTCACCCTTCAGAAAGAAGCAGGGTCTCAGCTCCCCTCTTACAGCCACAGGACTTCCTTCTCTTCTTGCCGTCCGGCTGTGGACCATCGGTCAGTCCTCCCACGACTCCGATTTCAGCGAAAGGCCCCGTCACCCGCGGGGACCGCCCCCGTGTACCCGCCTCCCTCACTACCTACATCGCCTCATTTGGCCACATGTTCTGTCCACTCCACGGCCTAAACATCTCCTTTCTTGTTACTTCCTCTGCCACGCTTCCCATCTGGGCCACCGTCTTCCCTCCCCTGGTGTCCGGCTTCCCTGGGGTGACCCCCGTGTTGGTTTGCCGGGGCTGCCGTAACAAAGTACCACAGGCTGTGGGGGGCTTACCCGGCAGAAATGCATTCTCGGTTCTGGAGGCTGTAAGTCTGAGCCAGGGTGTCGGCTGAGCGGCTTTTTTCCCCCAAGGCCTCCAGCCTCAACTTGTAGACGGCCACCTTCCTCCTGAGTCCTCACGCAGTGACCCTTAACCTGTGCGTGTCTGTGTCCCAGCCTTTTCTTGTAAGGACGCCACTCATATTGGATTAGAACACGCCCGTGTGACCTCATTGTAACCTCATCACCTCTGTGCAAATCCTATCGCCACATAGTCACATTCTGAGATGCTTACTGAGGGTGAAGGCTTCAAAACGTGAAGGAATGGATTCCTCTAATCCATTGCATCCCAACCCTCTCTGGAAGGATGGGCCCAAGATATCCCATTGACCATGGCCCGGGCCAAACCAGAAAGCTTCACTGGGGCCCCAGATGCTGAGATAAAATCGGAAGGTGCCCGGCAGGGCAGGCGACGGAGTGCTGCACGTGTTTTCCTAAAGCAGTGTCGCCTCGCAACAGCTATGCTCAGCCTCCCCAGACGTGCCAGGCAGCACCCCGTCCCCTACCGCCATTACAGTTCTCTTTCTCTTACCTGAACGACTCTGAGACACCTCTCCCAGGGAGGCTTCCTTTTACCACCCTCCCCTCCCAAGCCACCTGGGTGGCCCCCTCCTTGGCCATCACATGGCTCTCATTCTTCCCCACTCTCAAGGCCCGGGGTTACACCCAAGGGCATATTCTGCTGACCTGCCTGTTTTCTTCGTCTGTCTTCGAACATGACCAAACCAGTCACGACGGTCTTCCCACCATGTAGCAAGAGTGTTGGGTATTCGGTTAGTGCTTGATGAATGGGCGAATGCGTGAGTGAATGTGCCAGCTTCCTCTAATGAGGGATTGTTGGCTTTCTTTCCCTGTTCATCTCCGTACCCCCTGCCCCTTTGGGGAACGTAATGTAGGGCTCATCGCGGCAGGTGCTTCCTGACCTTTGGGCGCTGGGTGGATGGAGTCAGCTGTTGAGGAAAGCTACAGCACTCACGGGGTGACAGTGTCCTTGCTTATGTGGACCATTCCCCTTTGTCTGACAGGTTTCTGTGGTTTCATCCATCTGAAGCTGTTTTTCATCCTTCCCCTCCCTTCGCTAAATTCTGAATCAGCCGCGATTGTTTTGAAAAGGAAGCTGTGCTGGAAAGGAAAAGCAGGTGCTTCCGTGGCAAAGAGGGTTGGTTTGGAGCCCAGACAGTCGGGAGCCTCCTCCAGGAACCCCGCTTAGCAGCTCTGTCACCTTGAACGCGTCCCTAACACTTCCTCCTCCGGTGCAGGATCCGGAAAACGGAAAGGATGCGATGTCCTGGCCGTTTTGCCGTGAGCATCGGGCCGGGGCAGGCAAATGAAGGGCCGGGCGCTTAGTAGGAGCTCTGGGAATGCGCATTCCCTTCCCTTTTCCCCACGGCCACTTCTCGCGCAACCCTTGCTTCCACCAGCGACAGGTTTTGAAGGGGCTTTTCAGCACGGAGGGTTTACCGGAAAACATTCCTGGGTGGGAGGGGCACAGCAGAAACGGTGGAATGTACGAAGGAGGACGTGACACGCCGCCGTGCGCTGGGAAAATCCGAACTTGTCTAGAACTGATTGCCATTTGCAACTAAAAAGCACGCAGGAAGTTCAGGTAGGTAGGAGTTCCCCAAAAAAGATTCTGGCTGTCAGCGGCAACCGGCAGCCTATTTGTGCGTCTTTCACACCCTGATGAGAATGTCCCCGTCTCACTGCTCAGATTAAAAATCTTGGCACCTGGTCTGGAGCAAGTGTGGACGGACACTGGCGGACCTCCCTGCACACCTGACGGAGGTGCTGTGTATATCCTTTCGGTTTTCCAAGATATTTATCTCTCCACCATCCACAGTAAAAATGGACTGAACCCTTCTGAATCTTCCCCGTTCCTGGACCGAGACACGTGAAGGCTCTGTTGCGAGAAGCAGAGCCGTAGACAAACAGGGCTTTTGTTAAAATTCACACATAATCAAAACAAATTGAATACCCACCCTTATTTCCACGGGGAGCAGCGCTATAATGATTAATGCTTGACAATGATATTTAATTAAAGCTTATTTACTTTATAAATACTTTCCGAGTATTTTTCCTGTGGTATACCAAGCATTAACACTCCACGATAATCTAACATATCAGAGACGAAGACAAGGGTTATAGCAACAAGAAGAAACTCACATCAACACCAGGCACAGCCTGGAAACATCTTTTACAATAAAGAATATTTGCTGTGCACAGATTTGAAAACAATTTGATTCTTGAGGTCCAGAGTGTTGTCTCTCTCTGTCTCTCTCTCTCTCTCTTTCTCAAAACATACATCACACATGGGGCGCCTGGGTGGCTCAGTCGGCTAAGCGTCCAGCTTCGGCTCAGGTCGTGATCTCATAGTCTGTGAGTTCGAGCCCTGCATCGGGCTCTGTGCTGACGGCTCGGAGCCTGGAGCCTGCTTCGGATTCTGTGTCTCCCTCTCTCTCTGCCCTCCCCTGCTCGTGCTGTGTCTCCCTCTGTCTCAAAAATAAATAAAAATATTTAAAAAAAAAAACATACATCACATAGACAACAACACAGCCCCTCAGATGTGTGTCTACAATTTTTTTCACCTATTTTTGTTGCGAAAGCCCTCGCTCCCTCCAACCCAGCCTCAGGCTTCTGACATAATTAACCCTGAAATTTTCAGCTTCAGTATGTTCTAAAAATCTAGATAAGATCGGCACATATCCCAAATTTCACACAAAATCTCAGTCCTGTTTTCAGGTACTAGTATAGGATGAAGAAAGTCATGCTGTGAAATTTGATTCTGGAAATATATCTCCCATGTTTAAAACCTTCCCCCAAATTCCAACCTACTGGATTCAATCTAACAGAAGCAGCTAATGAGCTCGAGTGTAACTGAAATTATCGTCCTTTCCAATTGGAAAGAAACTTGCTTTTATTTGTGCAATTTCTGCAAAATGCACGGCAAGCCATACATTCATTGGAAAAAAAAAAAAAGAAGAAGAAGTTCAAAGCTAGACTTTGAAAGACAATCGTTTTTAAATTAAAACAAAATTTTTTCTAATTAGTCACGAAGGTCAGGTCGCCGTGGAAATAACTATAATGAAACGGGGAATAGTCGTGCGTTCTGGCTTACTACAGAAAGCATCAAGTCCTATACACTCTGCTTCTGGACCCATCGCCTAAATAAACGGCAGGATTCCTGCCCTTTGAAAGGAAACAGAATTTACACGCCTGCCTGGTGAGGAGAGAAACCCCAGGGCCCCCACAGGAAAGCCAATACACGGACTCCTAAGGGTGCCACTCGGCTCGCCCATGGGAAATGCTGGCCCCACGTGGTCCCCCACCTTTCCCCAAGGAATTTCTGAAGGTCCCCATTGCTGATGACCTTACCCAGTTCAAACTCACATCACGGGGGAATTCTGACAAAAGATGACAGGCATGTCATTTTTCCAGATGAAGAGGCGGGGGGTGGGGGGGTCCTATAACTGCAGCATCTGTTACAGTGTAGAGTTCTCTTGACGGGACAAATTCCATATCCTTTACTTCTTTACATTTCTATATGTGTGTGTGTGTGTGTGTGTGTGCGTGTGTGTGTGTGTGTGTGTGTGTGTGTGTGTGTTTTCTGAGTCACGTGATCTCCGATTAAGATGTAACGAACCTTATTCATATTGTAAACAAAACTACCTAAATTTGCACACTTGAAATTGCCATACATGTCTTCGACCCACTGCATGAGCAGCCCCATTTTACAGATGAAGAAAGCCTGAAAAGAGATGAATCTTCTCCTCAGGAGGAATTAAAAAGAGTTGAGTATATAAACCCATGGCCGAACGCGGGGTACTATGCTGCGCAGTGGAAATAAAATCACATAAACTTTAGGTCTGTCCAAAGACAGAGGATGCTGTCAGCTGTGATTATGGAACCACAGTAGCCCATAAGAGGAGTTATTTCTATAGATACCGATGACATTTGGCTTTCACATCTAGACGGTAGCTGGAAATGAACTGAATTTACTCGATTCTGTTTTTAATTCACACACACAAAAACGTATCACTCTCTCTGTTCTACGTGAGTTAATATTCCAAATAGGGTGCTTGCTTTTCTTTCTTATCATAATGACGAAAGTGTATTTTATAACAAGGTGTTCTATTGCTTTCTAACGATTCAGCCTACATGTGTACATAAATGTTAAATGAGTTGGAGAGGCATTAAAGCCAATTTTAATGCTTTTAAAACCAAAGGTGACATCCATTTAGGCTGGCTTTCTAATAAATTCCGATTTTTTTTCATTTGGGGAAAAATATATAATTGCTAAGTTTATGCAGTTCAACAAGGTATTTTTATCCTCAGAATAATAAATCCCTTTTAAATCGATGGTCTTTGTACTTGTTACAGAGAGTTAATAATATAAGGCAAGTGAAACCTAAGTGCAATTATTAAATACCTTACTGATAAGTTGAGACCAAGAGTTATACCAACAGAGAAACCGGGAAGGAGAATAGTGATGAAGTTAAAATATAAACAAATATATAATGCCACTTTGCAGGATTAAGTGCACCGTCTAAAAGAAAAATTTAAGGAAATAATTTAAATAAATGGTATAATAAGATCCTTTTAAGAGACAGCTGTTTGGATCCATATTTAGATTCATGTTCTTTTATCCAGTCTATGAATAACAGCCAGCTTTTGTTATTTCCTTACATGAAACCATTTTTAAAATAAATTTCAAGTGTTATAAATCACTCACTCAAAACGAACGTACCCCTAATTCATGCCATTTTATTGCCACTAAGGAAATCAACATTCTTTTAGACTTTGTATCTCTCTGTCTTTTTCCTCCCCGAGCACTTCTTGATTGTAGAAGCCTGGATAGTTAAAGTTATTATGGTGGTGGGTTTTCTTTTTTCTCTTTCTTTCTTTCTTTTCTTTTTCTTTCTTTTTTTTTTTTTTTTGAGTATCATAATTGGGAACCCACTTTTTCAAATCAAAGTGTTGCCGCATTTTTAAAGGGGGAGAGATTTCACACCCGTGGTAAATATTCCTCACAGAGCTATAACAAGTAAGTTGATAGACATGTAAATATCTATAGATTTCAAATCCCTATCTGTATGAATTTACGAAGCCTTAAAGGGCCTTCGTTTTGGGAAGAAAGAAAATTGCAGGCCATTCGTCCCTAATACAGACTAGCCTCTTTGGCAGATTTAAAGAGAAAAGCAAAAGTGTGAAGCAGCCAAGGTAGTGAGACCTTGCTCGTATGTTCGATAACGTGTTTCCATGATGCAGCAATGGCACATCACAGACAAACGCACACTATTGTACAAGCACATCGCTATGCGTAGTCTCTCTTATGCACTCGTACGCAAACACATTCCTTCCGTCAAATCAATAACACAAAGTCCACACTGTTATTAATATATCAGAGCCATAATGGCACGAGCCATGACTACGGTAGACATAATGTGCTGCACTCATAGACAGCTTAACCAATCCATTGACATATTA
Organism: Acinonyx jubatus; assembly: GCF_027475565.1. NCBI lineage: Eukaryota > Metazoa > Chordata > Mammalia > Carnivora > Felidae > Acinonyx > Acinonyx jubatus. Next base: position 137,283,964 of record NC_069386.1, on the reverse strand, counting down.
GTAAGCCCTGCTTCCTAATGAATCCTGGGTGATAACTCACATGTTTAAGTGTTGGGAAGAGGGTGACAGAGTAGAGAAGCCAAGCGTCGCTGTCTGCCCAAGACCGAGGGGTCTCTCAGACATGGCACCCCCAGGGTCAAAGCTGGGGGAGCCCTGGGCAAACTGGGACACACTGGTAAGCCTAGAAGGCAGCTGGGAATTCATCTTGGTTGGGGCAAGGGCCACAGAGGAAAGAGACTGGAAAAAATAAGAACCCTGAAAAACATAGCAAACCCGAAAAAAGAATGATTTGACTGTATTGTCTAACAAGGAGGCTTACCAGAATTGAAGGAAATTTACCTTTAACGGAGGCTGTGAGACTCAAAAAAATGGAAAAGTTTTCAGCATCACAGCAAAATGACAACTTCAAATGGTTTGCAACTTTTAATATCACCACGTGTAAAGATGGGCTGCTTTGGAGCACCTGGGTGGCTCTGTCAGTTAAGAGTCTGACTCTTGGCTTCAGCTCAGGACACAATCTCATGGTTCGTGAGTTCAAGCCCTGCATCGGGCTCTGCACTGATAGCACAGAACCTGCGTGGGATTCTCTCTCTCTCTCTCTCTCTCTCTCTCTTTCTGCTGCACCCCTCTTGCTCTCTCTCAAAATAAATAAAAATAAACTTAAAAAAAATGGGCTGCTTCATTTTACTGTCTGAAAAGACTAGATTTGGTGGACCCACTATATTTTAATAGCATTTCTGAGTGCTTTGGGTGAGGGGTCAAAAAAATGTCACCCTGGCTAATACAGACTTAAAAATGGTGAAAATGACAATGGTATGAAATCCTAACTGAAAAAAAAAAAAAAAAGTCAAATCAATTTCACAAGAGATCACAGTAAAATTTTTAAAAATTAGACCAAATTTCTGCCTTAAATCAGTGAATGATTAAGACAGAGGTGCCAATGAAATCTGATGAAACCGATCCAGAAGCAGGCTTTTGAAATGTTACCCCCATAAAAAGAGCCCATAAAATTAATCTACCTGGACGCTTTCCATGTTAAATCAGCACAGAAATAACTTCTAAGCACTTAGGACATTAGTTATAAAATGCACGGTCTCTAGTTGTTCGAACACACAGATCCGTGATGCCGAGAACTTGGGTTTCTCTAGCCCAACGCAGATGAGAATTGAACAGCTGTGGATGCTTTTCAGAAACACCTGAGACTGATGCTCAGTTGCAAAAAAGAACGTCATCAGAAAGCCAGAAAAAGGAGAGGGGGGAGTTGGAAAGTCTCCAGATCATTCTAGTTCACCAGAACTCACATGTCCCTTCCACAATCAAAAATAAGTGATATCACTTTGGTCCCCGTGTACCACATATTTAGTCTTGGCACACGCTCTTCCAGTCTGTGTATACCAATACCACCCTGCTGCTACAGGGTGTTCATACCCTCCTTAAGGGAGGACGGCAGGCTTGGGGAAGTCTGGTGGCTTGCCTGAATGGGGCTAGAAATGTCCAGGAGGACACGATGTGACTGTCACAGATCAGCTACCCTCTGAGCCAAACTTCCCACCTTGCATCTGATGGGAGAAAACACGACAGAGAGAAAGGAGCTGAGCTTTTCGCAAGTCACTTAACCTCCCTGAGACCCACCCCGTTTTGTTTCATGTAAAATAAGGCCACCAAGTTCCTCAAAATTAAACCTAAAATCTCTACGTGGCTCAGAAACTCCACTCCTATGTAAATACCCCCAAAGGACTGAACAGGGGACTCAAACTTGCAAACCCATATTCGAAGCAGCATTGTTTGTAAGGGTCAGAAGGTGGAAACGATCCAGGTGTCCATCCAGGGACGAATGGATAAACAAAATGTGATCTATCTGCACAGCAGAATATTACTCAACCATAAAGATGAACACCGTTCTGATACAGGCAACAAGGTAGATGAGGCTACAAAACATGAGGTTAAGTGAAATAAACCAGACAGAAAAGGACACATCCTGCATGGCTTGAGTCTTGTGAAACATCTAGAATAGGCCAATTCAGAGACAAAAGGTAGACTAGAGTTACTAGGGGGTGGGGGGAGGGGAATGGGATGGGGATGTATCGTTTAACGGGGTACGGAATTTCTGTTTGCGGGGATGAAAATTCTAGAAACAGTAATGGTGGTTGCACCAGATCGTGAAGGCAGGTAACGACACTGAATTATACGCTTACACTTACCAGTGGTTCCGAGGGCAAATAAAAAAATCTTATTGTATTTTTTATTTTTTTTTTAATTTTTTAACATTTGTTCATTTTTTGAGAGAGAGAGACAGAGTGTGATCAGGGGAGGGGCAGAGAGAGAGGGAGACACAGAATCCGAAGCAGCTCCAGGCTCCGAGCTGTCAGCACAGAGCCCGACGCGGGGCCTGAACTCACAACCCGTGAGATCATGACCTGAGCTGAAGTCGGACGCTTCACCGACTAAGCCACTCAGGCGCCCCAATAAAAAATTTTAAAACAAGTAACAGAATCATCACTTACAGCTAACGCACAGGATTCAGAGAAATTCAAGTACAGTGTTTATGGGAAAGTGGCAAGGAGGTGACACAGCTCACTGTGACTGTCCTTCCCCTTTATGGCACATGTCAGGGCTGCTCCGTGACACTGGGGACCTACCTGGCCTCCCCCCGGCCTCCCCGGAGGCAGGCGCCCTGAACTCTCAGGGTCTAGAAGCTTCGAGCTCCTCCCTGTCTGCAAGGCCCAGGATGCTACCAACTCAGGAAGTTTTCTTTCTTCAGGAGAGGAAGTAGGGGCCGTCAGTCTGACAAAGGCAATTAACAAGTTGTGCGCAGAAGCTTACTTTTTTCCCTAATCACGAGCTTTACGATTTACTGCATCGAGAAAGAAACTGGATTTAAAATGCAATTATTGTGCAGTAATTAACTTTGTCCAAATGAGGCCCTTTCAGAACGCGGTTTCTTTAGAGACACGTTATTGAGCCCAGTGGTGTTGGGTTGTTTTGTTGTTGTTGTTGGTTGTCTCTCTCTTTTTTTTTTTTTTATGTTTTTCAATAAAGTTTTTTTTATGGTCAAATTGGTGGATTAAAAAAAAAAAAGTCTGATTCGATACAGTTGGGCTCTTTCCAAGAACTCTGTCCCAGTGTTGAGAGTTTCAGCTTTCCACTGTTGGGGGGAAAGAAAGAGTCTCATTTCTGGAAATGAAAAGTGTCTGTTGCCCCGTGAAACAGCCTCTCGCAAATCTGCCTCCAGCCAGCCAGCCAGCCCGCCCGAGACAATGGCAGCGACAATTAGATGTCTTCCTTGCCCTCCCCTCCAGAAGGAACATGGCCTCGCCCTAAAATTGCTAGCTCAATCCGGGAGTATCCTGCAGGCCCCTGGCTGAAATGCAGAGAGGGGCCTTTGAAAAATAGGAAATGCAGCGAAAATGCCTTTTCTTCACCTCCACAATGTCATTCGAGATTTCGTACTTTTCTGTCTTTTTTCGTCACCAGGGAGGCAAGACGACCCTTAAGAACAAGTGTTCAGGGGTCCAAACGCCCCGGGCGTGACGGGGCAGAAAGATGCTGGAAGTCGGCACCTGGACTGAATGCCAGGGAAAGAGGACTGAAAGAATCCGTTCCCCTTCTCCGCTTCTCCCCGGGAGAAGCATTCGAAGCGTGGCTTATTTTTAAAAGCCTTTTCCAACATCCCTTATATCTTAAAAACAAAAAACAAAAAAAACCCAAAAAACAAAAAAACCCTCCACCGATCTCTTAATAACCGAGGTTCAGAAACACTGAGCTCTGTCACCCAAGAGCACCACGAGGGATGACTCTTGAACGTGTTGATGGCTTTGCATCTAAGACTGCATTTACACCTTTAACCCCATCGGAAACACAGCAGAAAGGGAGTCCAATGGTGGGGGGGGGGGGGAGGGAGTGACCCTTTCTCCTAATCCCACAAACCCCCAGCTCCGCAAAGCCAAGGTGTTATCGGATCCTACAGAAATTACCAGCCGCGTCCACGCGTTTTGTCAAGAGGAAGAAAAAGAAAGAAACGGATGGAGGGAGGAGTACAAACCTCGGCAGATATACGTTGGCCCTGCCAATGACTCTCTGTTTAACTTGTAATCAAAACAACTCAAACCCGGTTACTGTTTGCATATCTGCCAAGTTTCTCAATTTCAGCAGTAGGCAGCAGGCCCTTGGTGTGACAGGCTGTCTTTCAGATTCCAGCGTCATGTGCCAAAGCCCCAGCTCAGAGGCAACTGGTAAATTAAATGCCAGCGAGCAAGGACATTCCTACACCTTTCTTCTGTGCACACAAAACAGCACCCCGGCCCCTCACCCTGGCAGAGGCGTTGGAGGCCCAGGATGCACGCGGAGGAGCCCGGGTCGGTGCCCACGCCCCCCCTCACTGGGTCATTCTACCCCATGCATGCTGGGCACTAGTCGGTGCCTGATGGAAATCAACTACCAAGTTTTCTTATTAAAAAGAAACCGGGGTGGTGGGGGGGGGGGGGAGGAGGGAGCGGAGGGGGGGGGAACAGCTCTGCCAATAGATGAAAAGAATACTCTCAAATCAAATAGACTGAGAAAAACTCGCTTTCAAGGGCCCAACGATATCATGCAATCTATAGATAACGTTAGGTATTCAGATTCACTGCAAAGTGTAATTGAAAATAAAGTAGACATTAAATGCATACAGGCGCATCTTTAAATCTTACATCCTAAAAGCTTCTTGTGAAACTAAAGATAAGGCTTCTCTTTGCCTAGGAAAGTGTAAGCTTTTAAAATCCAGTTGACCTTTGAGGGGGCAGGGATTGGACGGTACAGGGTCAGCCACCTCCGCGATTATGGGTGCTGATTAGCCTGGCAGATACTAACGAAGAAGCCTTGTTTTGACTGCAACTTTGGCTACAACCTGCTGATTTAATGACTCACACTAAGTTTAGGGAGTGCGGGCTGCAATCTTAATTATGCGAGTGTGGCCTCGCTCCTGATGTTAATAATGGCCAGCATAAAGAGCAGAATTTGACAGAAACATGTAATTAAGGCAGAAGAGACACCCAAGTCAGTGGGCCCTATGGACACTCTAAGTGCAAGTTTGATCTTCTGATTTTGCCACTTTACCAAAATCCGCTTCTACAGTAAACAATATGGTGTATGTGCGTGCGTGTGTGTGTGTGTGTGTGTGTGTTTAATCTCTTATAGGTGGAACCGGTGTGCTTTACTCGAAATGACAAGGCATTAAAATTTAGTTTAGTGTTTTCAGGAGGCGAGGGCGCGGAATGCACTGGCGGGAAAGAGCCTGTGTGCAGGGGTGCTGTGACAGTGGCCTAATTTGCCTTGGTATCCTGGATGACAAGCAGGGGAGGGCTGCAGGGGAGAAGGACCCGCGCTCCTGAGGGCCTGCCCGAGGTTGTGGGTCTGTGCAGGGCTGCGTGATCCCGGGAAACGTTCCTGCTGTTGTGTCTCTGTCAGCCTGTGCGAGGGGGCGCGTGTGTGTCTGCACCCCCACGGCCTGGGTGTGCGTGCAGAGGGAAGGCCTGCTGCAAACCTCTCCTCTGCCCCGCGTCGCCTCCTGAGTCCAGGGGTGGGAAGGGCCTGTAATGTCTGGGGTCGCTTTCATGGGCAGTAATTTGGCAGGTACAGAGCTGAGCCGAGCCACTTGTATTCAGCCTTCGATGGGCATCAGCGTGGTTGCACGATCAGGGTAATTCTAGCCTCTATGCCCCAAGACGCTTTCTTTTCCAAGCTCAGGAGCTTCGTCCGAGAGGGGAAAAAAAAATTTTTAAGGGTAACTCACCAACCTGCAGGGTTTCTTTCCCTAAACTGGCAACATCTCCCAAAGAAAACAGAATTCTCAATGGCTCCAAGGTTTAACGACAAGGCCAATTACCTGGTGGACGTTTCTGGAGACACAGCCACCATGGGAAAGCTGCTAAGAAATTCTAGTAGCCAAATTTTAATTAGCTGACAGGCGAGTCCCTGTTAAGTTTCTGTTTTTCAATCAGGGAAGCTATGAATGGATCTGATCGCTTTCCGGGGAAATTGTAAGGTGTGTGTGTGTGCGCGTGCGTGTGTGTGTGTGTGTGTGTGTGTGCATGCGCGTGTGTGTCTGTTTGGAAACAGGAGGCCTTCGAGTCCAGCTTCTGGTCTTGGTTCTTGGGAGGGCCTGCCTGGATTTTGAGCAGAAATGTCTCATTGCCACATTCCCTCAAAGGCCCAGCGTTCTCGTGTTGCAGCCACAGTCCCCAGCCCACAAGGGTCCTCACAAACCCAGTACGCTCCCAGCATCTTATTGGTATGCTAATGCCCAGAGCTGCCTCAATTTGCAATTCCTCCCTGGAAATGGTATTCAGATTTTTCGCGTCCCGTAGTGGGAGGAGAACACCAGGAGATTTTTTTTTTCCTGCGTCTGGTCAGACAGGTAAAATAAACTTAGCTCTGATGACAGAAGACACACGTTCCCCACCCCCCACCCCAGGCCTTCTTTGGTCTGAACAGAAAACCAGGAGCTTGCGCAAGTTAAAATACCGACATTGCCTTTTGCAGAAGATGGGGAGGGGAGAGGCCAGGTTCCTGTTACAAACTGTTGTTCTCGATTATTAATCCCCAGCCTTTTGTGCACACTCAAGGGGATGTGGTCTCAACATCTTTACTTAGCACTGGGGGTGGGGGCTCCCCCTTTGCTTAAGATAACCCCTTTTCTTTGCATTTGAAAATAAATGTAAAGTTTACCTTGGGAACAAATGATTAATGAAGTGTTTTCAATGTACCCCAGCTGTTCACCATAACAGAAGAATAATTTGATGGTTGGGGTCCTGAAGCCACTGGATGGCAATTGATTTTTTTTTTTTTTTGGAGGGGGCTTGGGGGTAGGGTGATTAAAGGGTTAATATTCAAATCAGAAATTTGCAAGGCCTGCATAATGGGAGCGCCACCCTCATAACAATAGGAATTTTTAACAATATCCAGCCTTGTTAGCAAGAGAGTTACATGCATTGAGGGCAATCAGTGTGTCTTGTCACTTTCTTTTTATCTACCATCTCCAACCGCCGAGGAGCCGAAATGAAGCACTTTGGAATTATCAATTTCAGCCACATTTGCATAACAAAGCCCCCGAGGAAGAGGCATGATAAATGTGAAGGACCCCTCTTGGAAAAGGAACTGTCAACCGCGCCCCGAAAGATTCTCCGACCGAGCGCATTCTCCGGGACTGCAGTCAGCGAAAATAAAATGAAAGCATTAAAGAAAGTCATTCTCTCAGAGAGAAAAATCTCCCCCTCTGCACAGAGAGAACTGGATGAAATGACATTATGCATATGAAAATGTCCAGAAAGATGTTTGATTTATGTATGCATTAGATGCAAATTCCATTACGGTGCGCGCGCTGTTGTGTGATTTGGCGCTGAACACATCAGCGCCCTGATCAGATCTGATCTCATTAATTCCGACAAGGAGAGAGAGAGGGAATTGAGAAGAATTTATGGCCTGGACACTTGAAAGAAGTAAATTGTAATTCTGTTTAAAGCTGTAGCGAACCTTTTAAACACCTTTTATTATAGGAAAGAAGCACTCACTTTTATAACACTGTAAGGACTTACTTAATCTTGTACGGGGGACTCCGGGTCCTCATTTGGGGGGAAAAAAAATGTATGACCTTGTTTAGAGAAAAGAAAAAGGAGCGGAAAATGCCTTCTTAGAGCAAGATTCAGAGAAAACATCACAATAGTAGGATCAAAGAAGAAAGGGTACCTCTGTGAATAATTATGTAAACCTTTACTTTTAAGGGTCGTTTTCTTTTCTTTTTCTTTCTTTTTTTTTTTTCTTTTTTTAGTGGCTTAATATTTTCAAATAAAATACCAAACAGCGAATGAACATTTTTATGGGACTGGGCGGCAGATTTACATTTTAAAATGTCTTTTAACCGCATTACAGAGAAAAACAGAACTAAAAATATACGATGAGCGACGACGCCTGGGGACAAGTGTCTTGTGAAATCTTCACTTACTAGAGCCGCTTTGGAAACCGTCCATTTCAGACCAGAATTAACAACAATTAATAACAATAAGAATAACCCAACTGCCAAAACAGTTTTAAGAGGAAATCCACGTCTATAGGGAAGACCCCAGATTGTTTCTGTCAATAATGATTCTGATCTTTCTTTTGCTCCGGAACAAGACTTTAATAAAAGTCGTTTCCTTCTTTCAGGAGCGATAATCACCCTTCATGGGTGAGATGTCCTGTATTTACTTGATAGGGAGTGTAAAGCCGAAATTGTCTCAATATGTTACTGCATCGGGGAATCATGGTTCCCTCCCCCAGCATTCATGACCCCCTGGGGTGCAGCTTTGCCTGCAAGGGTTGCATTTCCCCCCCCTCTCCACGCAGCTTTCATCTTTCTGAGCTATGATTAACTGTCTTCCCAGGGCCAGAGTGGGGGCAGAGCCTGGTTCGGAAAACCTTAGTTACCGATCATGTTTGATTTGAGATGAAAATGAAGATAAGGTGCCGGCAAGCTCTCCCAGTACAGCCTGCAGCTTCCAGGGGACAATCCACTCCGATCGAAGTCATTGTTGAGTTTAGCAAATGTTTATCCAAATTGATGCAGCAAACTTACACGTGAGCGCGGATAAACAGTGCCTGGGAAGGCAAAAGTGTTTCAGAACCAGGTGAACCTGTTTAAATGTCACATTTTGTCAGAGGCTAATCCCCATGTCGCTCGGCGTTTCCACCCAAACTATAAAAGTATCTCCTGTGTGCTGTAGATATAATTATAGATGGAATGCACACCTCATTTACATTGTGCGTCTGTGTTCCTACCCTCCCGTGCTGTATGTTTTTAAGGACACAGGGAATGCGAGGCATCTATTGGTTTGCCCACATTCCAACGTGTAACACCGGCAAATCAGGAAAATAATTGGGTTTTCCTTTGAGAAGAGAGAGAGGGGGGAAAAATTCTTCTTCCTGTGATGTTTTAAAAATTCAAAATTTCCCCATTTATCTCCATGATAGCTCTAACCACACGGTTGAAAGGTATATTTAGGCTGCAGAGACTGTATTTTAGAATGTGGGATTTCAAGTCCTCTCACTTGGAGGACTTGAAAGGATTGTGCACATTTTGAATGGGATTGTCTGCTAGTGGGGGGGGGGAACTTACGTTGGCATTATACGAGTGAGATTTTTTTTTCCAAGGCGTTTTAATGTGTCTGGGTATGCGTGAAGGCATGCATTGAAAAACGGATCCAGTTTGTTCGCCTTCAATTAAATCATCCCTCAAATATACACGGATGGAAATGTATATATTATATTTCACAAGTAATACGGAGGGGTGGCTTTCTCATACCTTCACACAGTCAGCCAGACCCTTATGCGTCCCACCTCCCCCCCCCCCCCACACACACACGCACACACAAAGAATGGGTAAGTCTTGGTGATTAAGGTCATTCTGTTTGTTCATTTCTGCCCTGGCTAATGTGATTGAATTGGAACAATACCTTTGAACTCCCGGGCTCTGATCTGCATACTAATTGATCCCACGTCCTTGACAATGACCTTTACCAACCATCCACCCATTCTGTGCCCGGCTCAAAAGTTGCTATCAAAATCCGGCAACAACAAAAAAAGTCCCTTTATAAAGACCGTCTTAGAGCTGTGTGTTACTCCCTAGCTCCCCCTGCGAGATGCTTTAAGAAATAAAAAGTGTTTGTCCAAGACTGGAAAACAGGTTGAGCTAGGAAGGCTCGCGCTTCTGATCTGGTAACCTCAAGAGCAAGGACGAGGGAATCTGGTTTTCAGAACTTAGTCCTGTGTTTGTCCCATTTTATCCTAAAATAAAAATCCTTGATAATAGTCTCCCTACGAGGTGTTTCCACAAATGGTCTTTGAGCTATCAGAAGGCTGCACATGAATTTAATCTTCCCAGTATCAGGGAACAGGACCAGGTTCCGTCTCTGATGAAAATGTAAGTATTTTGTTCATCATGGATTTTTGTGCATTGATTGTGATTATTTGAAACACTGCATTAAATGCTTATTTGTCTCGATGATCAACTTTTTCCTCTCCCTCACATCTCTCACCTGACTTGCACGCCTCCCTTGCCTAACCCTTGCACTAGCCCAGCCAGCTGGCTTCACGGGAGCTCTGCTAGAGTCTCAGGGAAGTCTGGAGCAAAACCTTAGAGAACTGAAAACAAAGTATATTTTTTTTCCAAAAACTTATACATATTCACCTACATATTTAAATGGGCACGACAGTCCCCGAGACTAATATGACACCGTAGGTTAACTATCCCGGGATTAAAATTTTAAAAAATAAATAAATGGACACGATAATGAGGCGTCAAGTATAGTATCTATGAGGACGTGCTCACGTGGACACACACACGCGCACACACACACACAAACATACATGCAAAGGTATTAATGGCCCCCCAAAACAGGCTGCACCTTTTCAAACTTTAAAATTCTGCTGTGCCGTAACGAATTAACCAGTGGCTGGAAAGAAGCTATCAGGTGTCCATTATGAGCCAAAGTTACATTCTTGGGGTGGCCTTGAAAAGAACAAGACCTCTCTCCGGAGCAGAAGATTTATCAAAGACATTTATTAAAAGCAAAATAGTAACATCAGTCCTAGAGCAAACACTCAAAATAAAAAACACAAAACCTTTTCTTGGCTACTAAATCATGGATTATATCAGAAGGCAGGGTGCCCTTGAAATTTGCCTCGGGGATAAAATGGAAGAGGCCAGCACACTTGGCCGTGAACAGAGCACATCCTAGCGCCGAAATAAGCAGTCAACAGAAAGAAACCCAGGACCCCTCGCCCACGCTCACCCACACCAGCTCTCCCTGGGTCCACCTGCTATCAGCAATAAGCACACAGGTGCACACCAAAAGGCCACCCGCTTTCTGTTCTAGCCACATCAGAACTTGACATCTGACACACATCTTCTGTGGCTCAGAGGCCAGACACTGGTCCTTTTCAGCCCAGCGGGACCACGGGTCGTGACACGGTGCGTGCGTACTTCACATCCACGGGTACACTCAACTTCCACGTTTTCTGGTTCAGCAAGTAGACACTTTTCTAAGAACATGTCGTTCTTAAAAAAAAAAGGAAAAAGAAAAAGAAACTGTCTGTAATTTGTCGTGAATTTCAATTACCAAAAAACTTTTGACTTTTTTTTCCTTTTCCAAAAAAAAAAAAAAAAATTGGCATACCTCCAGGTTTTAAGAACGTGGTTAAGGCAGAGAATGACAGAGAGATAAAGATTGTGTATGTGTGTGTGTGTGTGTGTGTGTGTGTGTGTGTGTGTGGAGTAAAAGCTCAGAACATACGGGTTCATAGAGGCCTGGCTGGGTTTTAAGCCCCGAATAAAGGTTCCTAGTGACATGGGTAAGAAAGAGCATTTTGTATTTATGTGGAGCGGAATGTTCTGACAGGTTCCACAGTGTTTCTCGGAGCTGACATGTCACAAAAGTGACTCTCAGCGTCCCAGAGTTGCGCACACATATCAGGAAGCTAGTCGACACTCACAAACTCTCTGCACATAAAGGGTTTTGGAGAGGAAATAAAGAATCATTTTGCGATTGGAAACTATAAGGGGATTTTTTTTTTCTCCTTTCAGATACACAGAATACTTACGAAACGGGGGCAGAACTTTTTTCTTTTTTTTTTTCTTTTTTTTTTTGAAATGTGCAACTGTGTGAAACTTGTCTGGTTTCAGATTTACACAGAAATTTGGAACCATCTTGTTTTCATCCAAACAAATTCAAACTGAAGAGCTTCTTAACTAAGCTGGGAGCATATTTGCACCAAGAAACTGATGTTCCTAATTCATTAACCTACAAGCATTTGGTACGAGTTGAACTTAAGGAAATGGGAACTCGGTGACTTGTTTTTGTCGTTCGGTTTCCTGAAGGGCTGAGGCTCCCACCAGCACTGTCCCAGGTACCAGGCGGGAGACGTTAACCAACTGAGTGATACCCACGTGATCTCGCTTCTCTGCTTTGAAGGAACAATTTTGGATTTTCAAGGAGCTTGGTACATAGCTGGAGCTGAATAAATGTTTATCAGATAAGTAGAGAAATCAACCTGGAACATTTTACGTTGTAATGCGAGACAGTGTGTAATTAAATGGCCGAGCGGAATGGTCCAGAGGATTCCAGCTGGAGTGCAGAGGCCGGAGGAAGATCGGCCCTCTGGCTGGGCTCACACACAGCACCAACTCAAAAAGGGTTTTGAATCAGTGATCACATCTACCCTCTGCACCGTCCTGTGTGATGGCAGGAAACACAAAAGATAAAGTCCCTGTCTTCGTGGGGGCTCCGTGCTGGTGCGGGTATGGGAAGTTCACGTGCACCGTGACTCACAGGACACATGCCACGGAGAAAAATAAATCCCGCAGGGGATATGGAATCCTAAGGAGTTCCCGTGTGGGGTGGATGTGTTCTGGGTACAGAGATGAAGAAAGCTCTCTTAAGAGAGAGGTGACATTTTAGCAGGAACAAGAAGAAGCAAAGGCAGAAGCCGCATGTCCCTCTAGAGGAAAAGATGTGCAAGTAGAGACAAGGGCAGGTTCAAAGGCCTGGGGGTGGAGCCTGCTTGGCTCCTTCGGGAAGCACCCCAGGGGGATGCCTTTAGAGCAGGAAGACCAAATTAATCGGGGCTCGGGTGGAGAAGACCCTGCAGGACCTGTGAGGACAGTAAGCTTGCAAAGCCAGCTCTAAGCCTGGGAGTGCCCTGATCTGAGGGTAATGGCAAAGCCCTCTTCTCAAGGTGTTTGGGAAGGCGAAATGCCAAAACCCGAGGGGAGAGCGAGCCCCGGGGGTGCGAGGGCTCAACCTCCAACCTGAAGCTCACCAGGGCAGGGTGAATGGAAAGCCCCAGTTGCCAAAACTCAAGACTTTGCACTTTCCAAAGCGAAGGCAAGTAAACTCGTCACAAAGGGGGAGGGAGAAAAACTGATGTGTCCCCCCGAATTTTCCATCGCTCTGATGTGCAATTTGCTCATCCATCTTCTTATCCTCATCCGTGTTTTTTAAGCGTGTGCCGGGAAGTGGAGAGGGAAATAAGGAGCAGAAGGGATACTTCGTTTGTCCTGTGTGAGGGTCACTTTAAAGATCTCTCCCTGTACTCCCCTAAATGGCAGGGGTGTTTCCTGTGTCTCACAGCAGAGGGCTAGGAGGTCAGGCTCTGGGATCAGGGAGCCTCTGTTGCTTCCCGGAACTTTGTCCCAAGAGATGAGCCAAAACACAGGCCGTCCAAGAGCCCCTCTCGCTCTCATTAAACTAGATTGAACCTCAGTTTTCTCACCTGTGAAATGGGAGCTATGATGCACATTCCGGCTACCTCCAGACCGGTGGGGGCACAAAGGGAAAATAATGACTGTGGAAAGGTTTTGCTAGAAATAAATATTACAAATTATAGTTTCGTAATTATATATTATTAGAGCATTAGGGTTTTTTAGAACAGGTGAAAATAAGAAAACTCAACAAGCAAACCAAACAAATCATCTGGACAATCTATGCTGATTATAAATAGATATAAGCATGTTGATTGTCTAATGTAAATTTTAAAAATACATATGAAAAGTTTTAAAACAATACCAATTACTGATCGATTTACCACCCAGAAAAAACACAAAATTCTGCTATACTTCATACCATATTTTCTTCCAGTGTCTATGTTTAAAAGATAAATATACTCACCAAAATATTTGTACGTATTCATAGCATTATTAATGTATGTGCATCGATGCTATGACATCGCTATGGCAATGTTATGTAACACTTGCCATGGTTAGGTCATAAAGCTGTATCCTATTACATAGCAGAGTCATAATGATGTCATATTATGGCTACAATATACAATAGAGTTATAAATTATTTCACATGGTTATAGAAATACACTTATATATATGTACATATAAAATGCAGATTTACATTACTAAATATACTATTATAGGATTAGTAGCAATTTTATTTTTTTTTTTAAAGCAGGTAAATCACATTACTGTTTAAAAATCAGCAGCTCAGGGGCTCCTGGCTGGCTCGGTCAGTATAGCTGGATCCCGGGGTCATGAGTTCAAGCCCCACTTTGGGTGTAGAGCTCCCTAAAAAAAATGTTTTAAAAAAATAAAAATAAAAAATCAACAACACAAAGGCAAAGTCTTCTCCCATCTCTACCATTTTTCTTCCAAGAAACCAACAGTCCTCATTGATGAATGATAACATACCAGGCCCACGGTTTTATCGTTTTCTTTTTTCGCTTAAAATTTATCTTCAAGATCATTCCACATCGGCACGTATGTGGATCTGTTTCGTTCTTTTTAACGGCTTCATGGTATTGCATTGTAAGGCTATTTTATGTTTCACTGAATCTACCAATCCAAGTTGTGTCCAATCAGTCACAATCCCAAACACAACCACAAAGAGCACATTTTGATGAATACGTGTCAGTGCAAAAGAAAGCCAGACTGCTAGAGTGGAACCAGGTTAAAGAGTATGAATAGTGTTAAGTTCAATTTCCATGGGCCAACTTCCTGCCAAGAGGATATACGGAGTCACCACTCACGGGTCATGTATACAAAGTCCTTTTTCCCATTCTTATCTGCATTTTGCATTTTCCTCGTGATAAACAAGTTGGGAAACTATTTTTATTTTAGTTATTTCTTCTTTTTCTGTTTTCAAAGGGGGGGGGGGAGAGGGAGAATCTTAAGCAGGTGCCACACCCAGCATGGAGCTCGACACAGGGCTGTGTCTCACGACCCTGAGATCAAGACCTGAGCCAAAATCAAGAATCAACGCTTAACCCACGGAGCCACCAGGCGCTCCGGGGAACCCTTTTTTAATAGTTAGTTGTGTTTGGTTTTTTGATGAATTACCTAAAACTTTTGCTCTGGTTTTTTTTCCCATTGGATTGTTTTCCTCTGTTAATGATTTATAGGAGCTTTTTATATATGAAGGGCATTAGTCTAAGATACATTACACGTGTTGCAAAACAGGAGTTTTAAATTTATCAAGTAAAGTGTATCGCACTCTTTACCTTATGGCTCTGGCCCTGTGTCATGCTTCAAAAGGCTCTCCTAATTCTGAGATTACCGGCAGAGGGTGAGGAAAAGAGAAGCATCACGTAGATGGAACAGCCCATGAAGAAACAAGGCACGTACAGAGAAAGCAGAGAGGACCAGAGTAGCTGGTAGCCTTCGAAGGTTGAAGAATGATGAGAGAACAGGCCGGAGGAGAGAAAATCAAGAAGAATGATCTGTGGAAAGAATGAGAAACGTTTGAACCGTTGCATTCAATCAAGGAAGGGACTTAACTGGATTTACGTTCTGAACGCATCACTGCAGGATGAGTAAGGGACTGGTGGAAGACCAAGGAGGCAGCAGGGAGACCCGGAGCCCGGGTGATCGTGATCGATGCTGGCAGACCGGAGGAAGGTGGGGCTGTTCAAGGAGGGGGAAGTGGGTGGCATCTATCACGGAGACCCGAGGGGAGGAATCGACCGTGGAAGGATGCTGGGTGGATGGGAATCCCGTTTCAGGTAGCAGGAAACACGGCAGATGACAGGCGACAGAGCCAACCCTTCACTCTGGGACATGATCATCTTGAGGCACCCTTGAGAAATCCACATGAACCCACACCAGGAAGGCAGCTGTCTGTAGGAGGTGGTACTTGGAAGAGAATGACGCCGGAGTTCACAGGTACCTGGGAAGTGACGGGTCAAATCCAGCAAAAGGCCCAGCACGTCGTAGGTGCTCCAAACATAGCTGCGCCTCCTCGCCCATGTCCAACGCACCGAGGGGCACAGGCGCCATCGTTTACAGCAAAAACGTGTGTGTTTTAGTTTGCCAGGGCTGCCTTAAAGCACCAGTCTGGGCACCTTAAACAACAAAAATTTGTTTTCTCGCAATTCTGGAAGCCGGAAGTCTGCCACGGGGACGTCGGCAGGATCCGTTCTTTCTGAGGCATCTCTCCTTGGCTGGTCGATGGCCATCTTCTCCCTGGGTCCTCACTCCATGCTCCTTCTAGACACACCTATGACCGAATTTCCTTTTCCTGAACAAGTGCCGGTCCTATGGGATTAGGGGCCACCCAAGAGATCTCATTTTATCGATGACACCTCTGCAAAGACCGAATCTCCAAACACTGTCATGTTCTGAGACTCAGTGTATGAATCTGGGGAACACAGTTCTGCCCACCACAGTGCACATGGTAAGGTTCACACCCTCGGCTCGGCCCTGAGGTTGTAGGGGTGAGTGAGGTTCCAAGCTTGCCTTTGGGGAGTACGGAGGGACAAATGGGCAAGATATGATCAAGTAATCAATCGAGCGTAATCAAGCAGACAGGGCCAGGTGTGCAATCTTGAAGGGTCTGTGTGCAAAAGCTGGGGGATAAGGATCAACACACAGGCGCATATTCACGGCAGAGAACAAACCCTAGGTTTTTCCCTTCATCAGAATGTAACCCACAGTGTCCTATTTCACGGTTTGCAAAGCATTTTCATACCGATGACGTCATTCAATCATCAGAAGGGCCCACAAGGAAGGCAGAGTAGGGGGACTGAGGCACAGACAGGTGCAGTGATGTGGGGTGCCCATTAAGCTCTCCTTCCACACACCATCCTGCCACCCAGGAGGGCCATGTACACAATGGAAAGACTTTGACACAGGCCATGAGATGGAAATCGTACAAAGAAGCACTCAGAAAGGCCATTCCGAAAACCGGCAAAACGATTATGAGGAGGTAAGCTTTTCTGCCAAATTGGGAAGAAGGATTAGACCCCACTGGCTCTTCCCTGCTGCCCTGCGTCTACACTGCTGCCCGTCACAGCGACTGTCACCTCAGGAGTGATGCCAGACAGTCACAAAGTCAGGCTCCCCATCACTGCTGAGTTCCGTAAGGCTCCTCCGATGGCCCTCAGAAAGTCACTCCAAGACGAAGAAGGTATCATTAAGCAATTAACAACCAGGCAGAAGTCTCTCCAGGACACATAATGGGATGTTAAAGGCTCAAATCTTGACCCTCTAGTTGCCTATTACGAGGCTGGTAAGGACAGATAAACAGATCGTCGCGGCCCCTATAAACCCTCAGACGTTAATCTGAAACACTCCCGTTCATCACCGTTCGGTCCCGCCTCTTCCACGCATAAAAAGAAGGCTTGGCGCTCCATGTGGATCTTACTTCTCCCTTCTTTAAGTTATCGTCTGGGGCAGGGCAGCTGGACAACCTGACTTTGGCTTTGTCTCTAAGCGTACTTGACCTGTTAGGTTCGGAAGACAGACAACTTCCCCCATCCCACCACCCACCACCGCTCCCAACTCGGAGTCTCGTGGACGAATTGCTCCCAGACAGAATTCCCGATTGAAGGGTGGAGGGTGTCTCCCCTGGATGAGTGAGTGTGTGTGTGTGTGCGCGCGCGCGCGCACGCACGCCTTTGTGTGTGTTGTGTATTTGTGCGCATGTTTCGTGTTCTTGTGTGAGCATGCATGTATGTGGTTGGGATCGATTTAGACCTTAGATCCGGTGTCGGGGGGTCCGGGGCGTTGGAGGGGTCCTGGCAAGTGAAGATGGGGCTCTGGGTTCCAGGCTGGGAGCAGGAAGCCCACTGGCCTTGAGGCAGGACGAGCCAGGACGTCTCGCCTCGGTGTTACCCCTGTTCCTTTCTGTCACCTTCCCCAGCCTGTCTCGATCCTTCGCTGCTGCTGTTTTCATGACTCACCTGTTCCTGTGTGTGTGTGTGTGGTGTGGAGAACAACAGAGTCCCATGGCCACACTTTGGCCATTTGGTAGAGGGGAGCCTACGACAACAGCGATGCGATCCAGGAAAGTGCCGCTCTCCTACCTTCTTACGGAGCCTGGCCAGTACTCGGCCTGCGGTCAGGACTCTTCAGACCCCTGTGAACTTAGATTCCTGCCGCACAAGGCGGAAGTTCGGGGTTCATTCCGGGCTCCTCTGTGCTGCTTGGCAGAAACTGAGCTATCAGCAGGCAGGGAGAGAAGCTAAGACAAATTAAGAGAAAAGTAATCCCAGGGTACAAATGAAGGCACCCTGACTGACAGGGTGCTGTACCCCCACCCCCGTGCCGGTGCTCTGAGAGCCGGCCGCCCTCACGTGTCCCTGGCTGACACGGGGCCAGAAACTGGGGCAAACCGGGTCTCACCCCACGCACTCGAGCTAGCATCCAGGCCCTCGCGGGCGAGGCCCAGCCGATCGGGAGATGGCAGGACGCTGTCACTCCCCGCCACCCCCTTTCCAGATGCCGTGTCTGCCCCGACTCTGCTCAGGGCTCCCAGGGCAGCCGAGGGTCTCCTGAGAAGGACAGACAGCATGAACGGAAGCTCTGAGGACGTCTGAAGGAGCACTCTCGTTGACAGGCTGAGAAATGCCCTGAAATCATACACACACCTATGTTCATAGACCTGTAAGCATCCTGGGTCCTGGGAGAGGATCTACTGTTCTCAACGGCTCCTCCAAGGTCTGAAATTTCCCAAACAGAAGCAACATCCGTAGACCTTGCTTCTGTCGCCAGTCAAGGCCGTCTTCCCTCAGAGACGGCTCCTCGTCTTTCAAGACGAGCACCAAACGTGTCTGCCCACGAAAGCTTTCTCGACAACCACTCAGTCCCTTCTCCGAGTTGTCCTGGGAGCTAGCACACAGCCCTCTGCGGCCTGCCACCCTCTATGGTGACCGATTATTTGCAAAGACTGGCTTTCTCCTCAGGAGGCGATCCCGCAAGGACCCTGACGATGCCTTGTTCGCCTCTCCAACCCTGGAGTCCAGTAACTGCCTGACGCATACTACGCGCTCAGTAAACATTCCCATGAATGAATGAATGAATGAATGAATGAATGAATGAAATTCTGCCTCAACGAAGGTACCATTGGGATAAGCCGCCCCGAACCTGCCTGCCCTCATCCCGAGACCTCGGAACAAGGGCTGAGAGGAAGGCTTTGGTCTGTAGCCGCCTAGAATTTGGAGAGCAGTCCATTCGCTGTCCCCGCCCGAGGCACCCTCCCCGGACTGGACACGATGGAATCTCCAGGCAATTCACAGAAATGGCCCGGCACTCGCGCTCTTGAAAAGTCAATTTCAATTCCCACATTCGATCACAAATCAGAATATGATTATGGAGGAAGTGGAGGGAAGTGTCCTCACGGGCGAATTGCGCGGCTGTCAACTGAATCCCGTTTGGGCAAGACACGGTTTCTCGCCATCGCTAGTGTTTGAGTGGCCAAGTCCAGGGGCCGTCGGTCCCGTTTGCCACCCCCGATAAATACGTCTGCCGTTTCTTCGCTGTGCTGGGCTGCTGGCGGCAGCTGTTCACTCCCCCTGCTTCTGTGGCCTCATCGGGGGTGGAATGGACCTCTCCACCCTTTGCCGCTGGTTTTGCCCATCACATTTGCTTTGGCCAAGACTGTGTAGACGGCGGCGACAGCCGTGGCGGTTCTGAGCCTGAGGCCCAGAGACCTGGCATGTTTCTACCTGTCCTTTTATTCTTGCATCGCTGGCACCAGAAGACCGCGTGTGTCCCGGGGGAAAGGGGCAGATGCATGAGGAGTAGATGCTTCCTGCTGCAAGCCCTAAGGGCTTATGGGTGCTTGTTACTCAGCGTTGTTGCCCCGATGACTCACTGATACACCCCTGACTCACGTGTTTGTTGCTGTGTCACAAATTACCATAGACTTAGACGCTTAACACACTACAGACGTATGACCTACAGGTTCCCTGGGGTTGGGATCACCGGGTCCTCCCCGCAGAGTCGCGTGAAGTCTGGGAGTTGGCCAGAGCTATAATCTCGTCTCAGGCTTGACATCCCGCTCCAAGCTCACTGGTTCTTGGCAAAATTCAGCTCACTGGGTCTTGGTGGGCGGGGGGCCTCTGTCAGATGTGTATCACACATCTTCATCCACAGCTCCTATCCCAACGAGGCAATACACCAAGTGGGAGGAACTCTCGGCTTTTCAAAGCTCACCCGATCAGGTCAGGCCAAGGCAGGGCAATCTCCTTTTTTTTTTTTTTTTTTTTTTTTGAGAGAGACAAGGAGAGAGAGTGCACACGCACAAGTGGGGGGAGGGGCAGAGAGAGAGGGAGAGAGAGAGAATCCCAAGCAGGCTCCGTACCATCAGAGCGGAGCCTGATGGGGAGCTCGAGCTCACGAACTGTGAGATTACGACCCGAGTCGAGATCGAGAGTCCGGCCAGACGCCCAGGATCATGTCCCTCGTGACCGCTTCAAAGTCAACCGATTGGGAACCTTAACAACATGAGGCAACTCCCTTCGCCTTCGCCGTGTAACCTCACCGTGGCACAGACCACCACAGACACAGGTTCTGCCCCATTCCAGAGGAGGGGGTCCCGTACGGTGCACGTGCCAGGAGCTTCTAGAACGCTGCTCACCACGGGCCTCGTTACATCTGGTAACACGGAGCCCCGTTTTCACCTAGCTGAGTTGCTCTGGGAGAATTTTGTGTTGGTGGCCAAAGGGTACTCCCGTCTCCAAATGCAAACAGCCGTTTTTGTTGTGTTTTTTTAGATTGTGTTTCTTCCTCCAGCCTTTTCTATGAGCTCGACAAAAAAATTCAACAGCGTGAATTTGTAAGACAAAGAAAAACTCAGTCTGCTCCCTGAACACCGCACCCCAGACCACTATAGATCACGGCAGGAGTTAAGGGGGGAACGGTCAACAGACCGACAACATGGAACACCCGAGAAACAGGCATGAGCGAATGTGAGGAACACCACCGAGGTCCCTGCGTCACAGGGCCCTGGATGGGACCAGCACCAGCCCCGATGCTGTGTCCTCTGCAACTGGCCCCGTAGAAAGTGAGCAGTTACGCCTCACTTTACTTGGAGGCTTTGGAGTCAGACACAAGTTTAAATTCTGGCGGTTGTGCTACACACACACACACACACAATGAAATTATGAGCATTTTATAATGAGCACTGATTATTTTCCTGAGTTGGAGTCCCGCTTCTACCTCTTGTTGACCTTGGGCAAGTCACTTACCTTCTCTGCATTTCAGATTCTTTCTCTATAAAATAACAATACTGATGGGAACAATAGTCATAACAAGAAAAATCCGTGCTACACACAGCTGTGAGGATTAAATAAATAGATGCAGTGACACTAGCTGGCAGTGCTCTGGCTTGTAGAGACGCCCTTCAGCGGCCACAGTCAGATCCTTTCCCTCCCCTCCCCTTCCCTCCCCTCCCCTTCCCTTCCCTTCCCTTCCCTTCCCTTTCCTTATTTCCTCTCTTCCTTTCTCCCTTCCTTCCTTCCCTTTCCTTCCCTTTCCTTTCCTTTCCTTCCTCCCTGTCTCCTTCCTTTCTTTCCTCCTCTCTTTCTCCCTTCCTTCCTTCTTTCCTTCTTTTCCTTTCCTTTCCTTCCTCCCTGTCTCCTCCTTTTCTTTCCTCCTCTCTTTCTCCCTTCTTTCCTTTCTTTCCTTTCCTTTCCTTCCTTCCTTTCCTTTCCTTTCCTTCCTGTCTCTTCCCTTTCTTTCCTTCTCCCTTCCTTCCTTCCTTCCTTCCTTCCTTCCTTCCTTCTTTCCTTTCCTTTCCTTTCCTTTCCTTTCCTTTCCTTTCCTTTCCTTCCTCCCTTCTTTCCTTCCTTCCTTCCTTTCCTTTCCTTCCTCCCTGTCTCCTCCCTTTCTTTCCTCCTTCCTTCCTTCCTTCCTTCTTTCCTCTCTTTCTTTCTTTCTTTCTTTCTTTCTTTCTTTCTTTCTTTCTTTCGTCACACTGTCAGACTACATTACACACACCGGGGAAGTGAAGGTCAGCTGGACACACTCCTTCCACACTCCCTGCCCGTGGAGACATGAAGTCCTGTGGTGAAGACAAAACACAAGAACTGCTTCAGTGCAACGCTTTAAATTTTATTTGCCACCTTCCTCAAAAGAGACCAAGTAAAAGAACATAGATGCTTACAAAGTGCCAGGAAGGTGAATAACCAAAGATGGGAAGTGTGTGTTGGGGGGAAAAGCGGTACCAAGAGGAACAGACGTGAGGAGAGCTCACGAATCCCATGTTGCCATCTCACGAAACGATGGCCGCGTCCCTTGTTGTCATTTTCAGTGAAATACCAGCAGTAAGAATGTGTCATTGGCTCCAGGAGCACAAGAAATGGGTCCCCTCGCAGCTGTGAGGTCAGAGAGGAAGACGCCTCTCAGAACATGGAGGGGGGGATCCGCTTCTGCAGCCCCACTGCTGTTTCTGGAACCTCTTTGTTTATAACCGGCGGTACATAAACTCGAAATTCTAATGCAGCTTCAATTCAGATGCAAATGGCTCTGTCCAAGTGGTAAATGCGAGAGAAAGACCAGGGTGACAGCAGGGACATTATTCCTTCCCGCACCATTTCGATGTTCTCTGAGTCACAACGATAGAAGTTTGGGTGCTGAGCTATCACCTTCTGGGATGAGTAATGAGGGACCATCCCCCATCCGTTTTCCCTGTGAGCTGGATGGCAAATCCAATTAGTTATCTCTGAGGACAACCCGTAAATATTATCAGGACATAAAATATTGTGGGCATTTGGAAAGAAAATACAGTCATCTAAATACTGATGTTTTTCAGCCGAGAACTGAAGCCGGAATCTCAGCTCCAGGCACAACTCGCTCAGCTGCCCCGGTTCAGAGATGAGCGGGGCGGGGCCCTGGACGTTCAGTTCTTGTTTTTGTTCCTGCTTTGGGTCATCCGTTCATCCATTCACCCCTTCCTGAGCCCAGAGGCTGCCCCCCTGCCCAGCGTAGGGCCCTGCAATTCAAAGATAAAGAAGATACAGTTGCCCTGACGGAGCGCCACACAATGTAGCGGGAGAAGCCCGCGGGTGAACTGACCGTTTTCATGGGTGCGGACTCAAGACCAATAAGCCCAGGGCTCTGGGAAGGACCTGGCCTGGGCCTCCAATCCACTCAGATATATCAGGGAAGGCTTCCTGGAAGAGGTCGAATCTGCAAACGAGCCTTGAATGCCGGAGCTCACTGGCTTCTGTATGCCCCCAGCATCTGGCACCGGCCGGGCACCAGACAGGTGTGCCCAGCATATGAGTGTGTATAAAGAAGTGAGCACTTACGGATGCAAGGAACTGTGTGCAAGGGTTGTGAGTTCAAACCCCACCAGGGGCCACGCTGGAATTTTCTCTACGTAAGGAGCCCCGCCGTGAGGCCCGAGGGTAGAGCAGAGACTACGGTGGCCTGCAGGGCACCCGTCCCCTCTGCGAAACAAGCAGTTTCTCAAGGTGGCCAACGCTCTCAGTTCACGCCACAGAGGTCAGAACTCTAGATCCAGCTTATGAGATCGCCCAGTCTGTGTATGTCAGCAGCTGATTCAAATAACTGAACACCCGAGAGGTCTCAGCAGTACACGTCTGTGGCCCGTCCGTGGCTCTGGGATTGCGGGTTTGGGACTTCTGACTTATTCAGTCCTTAGGAAGCTGAGCAGAGTTCTGTCCGTGGAATGAATGTGGTCCTTCCACGAAGTTAACTGTAGAAGCGGGGGTGGGGGGTGGGGGGGATGCACAGAAGTGAATAAACATGTCCCCAGCCTGCAGCATTGTTCTGTCGGCCTCTCTGAAAAAAAAAAAAAAAAAAAATGAATGGAGGAATGAACGAATGGGCCAGACAGCAGAGCCGAGAAAGGGATTCCAAGCAGAGGAAGCAGCATCTATGAAAACAAGACGGACTGGAACGTGGGTGTTCAGGAAACCGCCCCCCCCCACCCCCCGCAACCCTGACCCCAGACTGCAGGTGCCAGGTGGATGGGCCAGGGGTGGAAGGTGAGATCGGGAAGGAGCAGGGATCAGGCCGTGAGCCTTGAAGGCCAGGCCAGGGACAGCACTGCACCTGCCCAGAACGTCCTGGCCTCTCTGTGCTCCCAGTGAGCGGCTGATAGGACAGGAGGCTGTCTTTGCTGACCTCCTTGCTGGGACCACAAGCCAGAGGCCCGCGGAGACAGGAGATCGGTTCACGCTGGGACTCTGTCATGCACGATCAGAGCATTCGGGGCCATGAGTCACAGGTGTCTGTGAATCCCAAGGCGTGGATTCTCAAGAAGTAAACTCCTACAGAGCTTTGAATGGCGCCAAGTGTTCATGACAGTTCCCCTTGCCCTTCAGAGCACCACTGATCTCCAGGCCGACACCAAAAGGCAGCCATGCTGATTTTTATTGCGCAGAGGAAGAGACAGAGGGTCCGAATGTTCAGTGAGTTGCCCAGAACCACAGGGCAAACAGGTGGCGCGGTCGGCTCTGCCCTGCTCTTGCCCCGCGGCCCAGAGGACCACCTTCCAGGCCCCACCTTCAGCTGGCCTGTCCCGCAAAGGCGGAAGCCTGGGAGGGCTCGGATTTAACAGAGGAGCCGAGCGGGGCAGCCCTGCGTTGAGGACAGCAGAGGGGCCGTGACCACGGCAAAAACCCACCGTGTCCCCGAGCAGCGGCCGCCTCCCCCGCCCCCCACTCTCCCCCACAAATAAATAAATAAACTCAGAACAAGAACAAGGGGTGGGGGGGGGGGGGGAGAAAGAAGTTTCTGACTTTCCGTAACCTTTTCTTAGAGTTCAGGTTATTTCTTTAATGCATTTGTCTGCTTTAAAATTGTCTCCTTAGCCTCTCAAGGGAAACCAATATAATACACCATCACATTTCTCACCGGAGAAAAAAGAACACTTACTCTTAATAGGTAGCAATTTTGCCAGATGTTATTGACATAGTAAGTGCGAAATTTCCGTGATACTCAATGCAGAGCGCAGCAGATTAAAGAACAATGAGCAGAGTGCAAAATGAAGTTTCAAAAGCCGCAGTGTCAAAGTCAGGGAAGGTGTGAAAAAATTACATCTTCGCAACACTATTAAGAGCAAGTTTACTAATTACTCCATCCAGCACAAATTTCAAAGTAAATGCCCCAAGACTGGGGAAAGTTTTACAAGCGTTGTGTGTGTGTGTGTGTGTGTGTGTGTTTTTCCCCTCCCCGCTTGTCAGCATTTCTTTCCCAGAGGGAGAACAGAGCAGCCGAGCCGGTGGGGGGGGGGGGGGGGGCTGCCCCCGCTTCCAGCACAGAATGGGAAGGGGTCCGGGGAGACGGGGGGCTTCAGTGCCCATCGACCCAGCTCCTGGACACCCTCCAGCCAGCAACAAAGCTTTGTCCGGCACCCGGGAATCCACCGGCCGGCCCCAGCGTGGGAGGCAGGACGGGCACTGAATCCACCTGTCACCTGCGAGGTGGGAACCCTTACCACCTGCTCCCTAACACGGATCTGGACACGACGAAACAGACGCTCAGTGATGAGAATTTCACGGACCTGGGTCTCCAAGGGGCGGGGGGAGGTCCTCAGGCCCACGAAGTTCATCCTCTGCTCCTTCTTTCCAACACACCAGTGGATTTAAATTGCTTTTGAAGCAGTGAAAATCCTCTCCCAAATGAAATCTTAAATTTCCAAAATAGAAAACAGATGGAAACAGATGGAAACGGGCGACTAGGAGCAGTAAGGTTGTCTGGGAGCGGAGCATCCCCTGTTCTGGTTTTCTGTCTCCTGCGCGGGGTGGGGCGTCCTCGAGTGGCCTCCATCTATGACCCGTGTCTGAGAATGTCAGACCCACGCACTTGCACCCACGCACAGGTGCGCGCACACACACGTGAGGGGGAAGGAGGGGCTCAGGTTCTCAAAGAGATTTGTGATTCTCCCCAAATCTAAACACTGAAACTTTCAGTAAGTGCCTGGTGTTGATTGCGCTTTGGAAATTCACTCTTCTGACAAATGTGCCCGTTCGCTGAGATCCCGCCTTAACTAAAAGCCACAGTTCATGGGCACATACAGTCGGCACCAACTTATTTTCTCAATCAGACTTACTATTTTCACATAACCACAGATCCACATGCAGCTCACCAGTAATGCGGAGAAACCTGACGTACCCTTTTCCCCGGCTTTTCCCCAACGTCACTGTCTTGCGTCTTGCACGGCTATAGGGTCAGACCAGTCTTCAGATCTCCCCGGTTGCCCTCGTTGGTGTGTATGTGTGTGTCCGACTTTTTTTTTTTTTTTTAATGAGACGCTTCTCAAAGGAGCGAACGCCCGTGTAAAAATTGACGTCCCCCTCCCCCGGGGGAGAACCCAGATAAAAGGTGGAGTGACCCATTTTGTTCTGAACGCGGCAGATCTGAAATGCGCCTTGACCCAGAGTACACGGACTGGAGCAGGTGCAAAACCGGGAGCCGGTCCGTGGGGGCAGCTTCAAGGCCCAGCCCGGGGGTGGCCGCCTGGCTCCGCGCAGGGGAGCCCACGCCTTACTTAACGGAGAACTCAGATCCCGCTGGCTTTATAGATGAGAATTATCGCCCTGAGTGTTGCTAGGAGGCATAAGGCGAGAAGTGTCGATGGAGACGGGGAGAGACGGAGCGGCCTGCGTGTGTCAAGCCGGTGGCTCTCTAAGTGATCTGTGCCATAATTCCAAAGGCTTCGTGCAATCAGGCAGCAAGAACAGAAATGCAAGGGGAACCGGGCAGGGCCGCCCTTTGGGGGAGATCCTTCAGCTGGGGCCCCCGATCTCCAATGCCACCAGTTTGCCACGCCTCTTGTATGCCCCTAAAGTGTCGCCAGCCCTTGAAACACGCAGACCCAGAGACCTCCAGCGACGGAATCTACTCAGTGCTGTATGGACCATCATGTCCAACCCCTGCATCTCACAGGTGGGGAAACTGAGACCACAAGAGCAAGTGGGGAACCCCGCATCCCCCCAAGAGGAGGGCAGAATGAAACAGTGTAGGTATGACATCCAGGACAAGGCACAGGGGACCCCGCCCCCGCCGTCCCAGCCACAGAGCTGGTCAGACGGCAGTTTGTAACCTCTCTGAGCCTCGCTTTTGCCATGTATACTAGAAGTTAGCAAACCACTTTTTAATTTTTTTAATTAATTAATTAACTAATTAATTAATTAATTTAGAGAGAGAGAAGATCCCAAGCAGGCCCTACACTCGGTGTGGAGCCTGCTGCAGGGCTCCATTCCATGACCATGAGATCATGACCTGCGCTGAGATCAAGAGTCAGTCGCTTAACCTGTTTGAGCCACCCAGGCATCCCACCAAACCCCGTCTTTAAAAAGCACACAGTTGGGGCGCCTGGGTGGCTCAGTCGGTTAAGCGTCCGACCTCAGCCCAGGCTACGATCTCGCGGTTCGTGGGTTCGAGCCCCGCGTCGGGCTCTGCGCTGACACCTCGGAGCCTGGAGCCTGCTTCCGATTCTGTGTCTCCCTCTCTCTCTAGCCCTCCCCCTCCCTCCCCCTCTTTCTCTCTCTCTCTCAAAAAATGAATAAAAATTAAAAAAATAAATAAAATAAAAACAAACAGTAAATATTTTAGTCTGTACAGCCATAGAGTCTCTGTTCCAAGTATTCAACCACGCAGTTGCTTAAAAGCAGTCATAGACTGTGTGGAAAAATGGGCGTGGCCGCATGAGGATAACACCTGATTTACAAAAGCAGCTCAGAAGTCACAGTTTGGTGATCCTTAATCTATGTAATCAGTAAATTAGTGGCTCCTTCATAGGACTGTCACGATGAACCCCAGAGATGACGTACACGGAATTCTCTAGAAGAAGGCCTGACCCGTAACAGGCACTCAAGACACGCTGGGTAGTACGATTTTGTGCCCAATGTATAGTATACAAACACATGTAATGTGGGTCTAACCCTCTTGTGAAGTGCTGACTGACCATGCTGAGAGACTGGCCAGGAATGCCTCTAGAAGCTTTCAGTAAAGACCTGTGTGTAAAGAACAGGAGTTCGGATCTCTAGACGGGTCTTGCGTTTACATGTCAAGCCAGCTCTTGACTCAGAAAAGGTGAAAACACGTTGACCTATTGCAACGATGACTCAGTGTTTGCATACATGGTGGAACGATCACACAAGGAGCTTAGCTAATATCCAGCAGCACACGTTTTCTTCAGCCAGGTGTCTGTAGACGGACACTTAGGTGTTCTGTATGTCTTCGCTGTTATAAATAATGCTGCAATGACCACAGGGGTGCATATACCTTTTCGGGTGTTTGTTTTCTCGACTTAGTACCCAGAAGAGGAATTGCTCGATCATACGGCAGTTTCATCTTTAATTGTTTGAGGAGCCGCCATACTGTTTTCCACAGTGGCTGCACCATTTGCATTCCCGCCAACAGGGCACGAGGCTCCCTTGGTCTCCACATCCTCGCCAACACTTGGTATTTCGTATCTTTTGGTACCGGCCATGCTGACAGGTGTGATATCTCATTGCGGTTTCGCTTTGCGTTTCCCTGATGATGAGCGACACGGAGCGTCTTTTCATACCCCTCTTGGCCATCTGGACGTCTTCTTTGAAAAGATGTCTCTTCAGATTCTCTGCCCCCTTTTTAATCAGACTGGTGTTTTCTTATTGTGTATATGAGTTCTTTATATATTTTGGATGTTAACCCCTTATCAGGTGCATGGTTTGCAAACATTTTCTCCCATTCAGTGGGTTGCCTTTTCGTCTTGGTGGTGGTTTCCTTTGCTGCACAGAAGCTTTTGGGTTGATGTAGTCATTTGTTTATTTTGGCTTTTCTTGCCTTTGCTTCTGATGTGAAAACCAAAGTATCCTTGCCCAGGCTGATATCAAGGAAATTACCATCTATGTTTTCACCTAGGAGTTTTACGGTTTCAGGTCTCACATTGAAGTCTTTAATCCACTTTGAGTTGATTTTTGTGTACGCTGTGATATAGGGATCCAGTGTCATTCTTTTGCATATTTCTCTCCAGTTTTCTAAACACCATTTGTTAAAGAGACTGGTCTTTCCCCTTTTTATATTCTTGGCTGTTTTGTCATACCTTAATAGACCATATGTATGTGCGTTTATCTCTGTGCCCTCCCCTGTTCTATTCATCTATGTCTATGTGTTTTCAACATTTATTTATTTTTTGGGACAGAGAGAGAGTATGAACGGGGGAGGGGCAGAGAGAGAGGGAGACACAGAATCGGAAACAGGCTCCAGGCTCCGAGCCATCAGCCCAGAGCCTGGCGCGGGGCTCGAACTCACGGAGCGCGAGATCGTGACCTGGCTGAAGTCGGACGCTTAACCGACTGCGCCACCCAGGCGCCCCTATGTCTATGTGTTTTTATGCCAATGCCAGACTCTTGATGTCTACAGCTTTGTAATACAGTTGGGAATCAGGGACAGTGATACCTCCATCTTTTCTCCTTCTCAAAGCTCCTTAGGCTGTTCAGGGCCAATGGTGGTTCCATACCGATTTTAGAACTGTTTGCTCTAGTTCTGTGAACAATACCATTGGAATTTTGATAGGGATGGCATTGAAATCTATAGATTGCTTTGGGTAGTGTGGACACTTAAACAATATAAATTCTTCCAGTCCATGTGCATGGAATATCTTTCCATTTAGCTGTGTCTTCTCCGACTTCTTCTCTCGTTGTCTGATGGTTTTCAGTGTAGAGGTCTTTCCCCTTGGTTAAGTGAATTCCTACGTATTTCTATTCTTTTTGATGCAGTTGTAAATGGGATTGTATTCTTAATCTCTCTTTCTGATGTTTCATTTAGTGTACAGAAATGCAACAGACAGCTGTCTATTGATTTTGCATCCTGCAACTTTACCGCATTCATTTGTTAGTTCTAAGAATTCTTTGGTGGATTCTTTGGGATTTTAGATATAGACACAGATAAATGTAGACGTACATGAAGATACAGATACAGCTCTGAATAGTGACATTCTTACCTCTTCCTTCCGATTTGGATGCCCTTTCATCTTCCCTCGTTTCCAGCTAGGGCTTCTTACACTACGTTGAATAAAGGTGGCGAGAATAGGCACATCCTTGCCTTGATCCTGATTTTAAGGGAAAAGCTTTCAGCTTTCACGGGTGAGTATAATGTTAGCTGTGGGACTGTCACGATATAGCCTTCACTATGTTGAGGTACACCGCCTCTATAGCCAAGTTGTTGAGATTTTTATCGTAAATGAATGTTGAATTTTGGTCAAATGCTTTTTCTGCATCTATTGAGATGATCATATACCTTTTATCCTTCATTTTGTTAATGTGAGTATCACGTTGATTGGTTTGCAAATATTAGCTTTGCGCAGTGGCAGTATCGTAGCCAATGAGGTTTATCCGAGGCGCGATTATTGCTAATTGAAAACTTTTCGCAAATATTGGACCATCTTCGCAGATGGTCCCACTTGATGGTGGCGTAGGATCCTTTTAGTGTGTTGTTAAATTCAGTTTGTGAATATTTTGTGGAAGGTTTTTGCATCTATGTTTATCGGGCACACTGGTCCGTAGTTTTCTTTTCATGTGGTATCCTTGTCCGGTTTTGGTATCGGGGTAATAATGCTGGCCTCATAAAATGAGTCTGGAAGTTTCACCCTCTTCAGTTTTTTGGAGGAAGTTGAGAAGGATTTGGTATAAATTCTTGGAATGTGTTGTAGAATTCACCAGTGAAGCCACCTGGTCCTGGATGTTGGTTTGTTGGGAGGTTTTAGATTCTTGATTTAATCTCCTTATTAGTGAACAGTCTATTCATATTTTTCTATTTCTTCATGATTTAGTCTTGGCGGGTTGTAGGTTTCTGGTAGTCTTTTACGAGCCTTTGTATTTCTGTCGTAATGTCTCCCCTTTCATTCCTAGTTTCATTTATTTCAGTCTAATCATATTTCTTTTTTTTTTTTTCTTGGTGAGTCTGGCTAAAGATTTGTCAATTTTGTTTATCTTTTCAAGGAATCAGCTCTTGGTGTCATTGATCTTTTCTATTGTCTTTTTAGCCTCTATTTCATTTATTTCTGCTCTGACCTTTGTTATTTCCTTTCCTTTATGGAAGTTGTGCTTTCTTTGCCTAGTTCCTTGAAGTGTATAGTTACGTTGTTTATTTGAGATTTTTCTTGTTACCTGAAGTACAACTGTGTTGCTATAAATTTCCCTCTTGGAATTGCTTTTGCTTTGTCCCATAAGCTTTGATATGTTATATTTCCATTTTCATCGGTCTCAAGGTATTTTTTTATTTTACCTTTGATTTTATCATTGACCTACTGATTGTTCAGTAGCATGTTGTTTAGTATCCACATATTTGTGAATTTTCCACTTTTCTTCTTGTAACTGATTTATGGTTTCATGCCAATGTTGTCAAAAAAAGATTCCCGATCTGATTTCAGTCTTCTTAGATATGTTAAGACTTGTTTTGTGGCCCAACATGTGAACTCTTCTGGAGAATGTTCCATGTGTGCTTGAGAATAATGTGCATTCTGTTGTTTTCAGATGGAAAGTTCTCTATATACCTGGTAAGTCCTTCTGGTCTAATGTGTCATTTAAAACCAATGTGTCTTGGGGCACGTGGGTGGCTCACTCAGTTAAGCGACAGACTCTTGATTTCGGCCCAGATAATGATCTCACAGACTGTGAGATCTCACCGACTGTGAGATCAAGCCCCATGCTGCACTGACAGCACAGAGCCTGCATTGGCTTCTCCCTCTCTTGCTCTCTCTGTCCCTCTCCCACTCATGCTCACTCTCTCTCTCTCTCTCTCTTTCAAAATAAATAAATAAATACATAAATAATAAAAAAATGTTTTTTATCCATTTTCTGTTTGGGGGATCTTTCCGTTGAAGTAAGTGGGATATTAAAGTCTCCTATTGTTATTGTGTCGTTATCCATTTGTCCCTTTGGGTCTGTTAATATTTGCTTTGTATATTTAGGTGCTTGTATGTTGGGTGCATAAATATTTACAATTGCTATATCTTCTTGTTGTAGCGACCCCTTTAGCATTATGTAACACCCTTTTTTGTCTTTCATTACAGTCTTCGTTTTACAGTCTATTTTGTCTGATACAAGTATTGCTACCCTGGATTGTTTTGTTTTGTTTTGTTTTCACTTCCATTTGCATGGTATTTTCCCAGACATTCATTTTCACTCTGCATGTGTCTTTAGGTCTGAAGTGACTATCTTCTGGACAAGCATATAGATGGGTTTTGTTTTTTAATCCATCAGCTACTCTATGTCTTTAACTGGAAAATTTAGCCCATTTACATTTAAAGCAATTACTGATAGGTACACACCTATTGCCATTTTGCTAATTGTTTTCTGGTGCATTTGTAGTTCTTCTGTGTTTCTTTCATCTCTTGCTCTCCTCCTTTGTGATTTGATGACTTTCTTCAGCGGTATGCTTAGATTCCTTTCTCATTTCTTTTGTGTAGAAGTTTTTGCTTGGTGGTTACTATGAGGCTTACATAAAACAACTTGTTTTTAACAGTGCATTTTAAATTGATAACAATATAAATTTGAATGCATTCTAAAAACCTATATCTTTACTCTTCTCCCCCTTTTGATTTTGATTTCACATTTTATAGCTTTTTAACTTATGTATCCCTTAACTAATTATTGTAGTGAGTTATTTTTAATACTTTTGTCTTTTTAAACTTCATACAAGCTTCATTAGCGATTCATCTACTACTTTTACTATGCATTTACCTTTACCAGTGAGATTTATATTTTCACAGGTTTTCTTGTTACTAATTAGTGCCCCCCCTTTTTTTTAGCATAAAGACGTTCGTTGAACATTTCTTGTAAGGCTGGTTTAGTGATTGATGAACTCCTTTAGCTTTTGCTTGACTTGAAAACTCTTATCTCAAAAAAAAAAAAAAAAAAAGAGGTTAGAGTGGGAGAGAGCCAAAGCATAAGAGACTCTTAAAAACTGAGAACAAACTGAGGGTTGATGGGGGGTGGGAGGGAGGGGAGGGTGGGTGATGGGTATTGAGGAGGGCACCTTTTGGGATGAGCACTGGGTGTTGTATGGAAACCAATTTGACAATAAATTTCACATATTGGAAAAAAAAAGAAAACTCTTATCTCTCCTTCAATTTTGAATGATAACTTTGCCAGGTAGAGTATTCTTGGTTGGATTTTTTTTTTTTTCCAGAACTTTAAATATATCATGCCAGTCTGCTCTGGCCTGCAAAGTTTCTGCCGAAAAATTTGCTGAAGTCTTATGGGGGGCAGGGGAGGGTCACTTTTATGTAACAAGTTGTTTTTCTGTTGCTACTTTTAAGACTCTCCCCTTTAATTTTTGGTGATTCGATTATAATGCGTTTAAGCGTAGGTCAGTCTGAGTTCATCTTATTTGGAACTCTGTGCTTCCCAGACCTAAATGTTTGGGTTTTTTTCCCCCAGATTCGGAAAGTTTGCAGTCGTTATTTCTTCAAATCAGTTTTCTGTCCCTTTCTCTCTACCTTCTCCTTCTGGGAGCCCAATAATGCAAATGTTATTCTGTTTGATGTCCCATAGGTCCCTTAAGCCATATTCACTGACTGTTACTCTTTTTTTCTTTTTGAGGCTCTGGGTGAGTTCCGTTCTCCTGTCCTCAAGTTCACTGATCCCTTCCTCTGATTCATCTAGTCTATTGGTGAGCCCTCTGGTGTAATTTTCAGTTTCGGTTATTGTATTCATCAATTCTGTGACTGCTGTTTGGTACTCTCTTATATTTTACATCTCTTTGTTGAAGCTGTCACTGTGTCCATCCATTCATCTCCTGAGTTCAGTGAGCATCTTTATGGCCATTACTTTGAACTCTTTATCGGTTAAATTACTTATCTTCATTTCCTTAAGGTTTTTGTTTGTTTGTTTCAGGTTTTTATCTTATTCTTTCGTTTGAACACATTTCTCTGTTTCTTCATTTTGTTTTTGTTGGTTTCCAAGCATTATATGAAACAACCATGTCTCCCAGGCTCGAAGGGTTGGCCTGACATAGAAGGTGAAACTTAACATCCAACCGTGCCCTAGAATTTTGTTGGCTCTCAAATTTTTGTGATAGTCCAGATAGCCTGTTTTATTTCTAGTAGCTCCCAATATTCGAGTGTATGCCAAGACCAGTCAGTGTCTGAAAGAGGAACATTTCAGTTAGCACCTAGTTTCAGGCAGCTTAAAATCCAGACCCTTTAAAAGGCAGCAACTCTTAAAGAATGCAAATATATACAGCCCTCTGGAATTGCAAAGGTAAGCCCTGCTTGTCCCTAGGGCAAGGTGATCTGGAGGCTTCTCTGTGCAGTAGTCCACAAAATTGGGACACCAGGTGTGTGTTCAAGCTCCTTTTGGGGAGATACTTGTGAGCTGTGAGGCAGAAGGAGACCCCAAGGATGGCGTCCCCCATCTACGTTCCCCGAGAGCCCCTCCATAGCCTCTAAAAGTGTGCCAGACCTGAAGCCCGCCCTGAGAATAGCAAGTAAGCCTCTGTCACAGAAAGGCTGGGGTGTTTCAGTGTGCTCTCTTTGCAGTGCCCTGGGGGTGCTAGCCTCCCAAGGCCTGTCTCTCCAATTGTGACAGCCCCACAGAACGCAGGAATGCCAGGCCCCCTGGCTACCAGGGCCAGGGGGTCAAGGCATATCTCCTGGAGGGCAGCTGTAAAAACCAGGGCAAAAACTGGGGTACCAAACTCCTGGAAGTGCTCCCCTCTGAGAGAGGCTGGTGCTCTGGAGCCGGGCAGAGGGAGAGTGCAAAGAGAGGGCCCGCCCTCTGAGGCCTTGGGAAAGGTTTACAGTCAGCCTTCAGATGTGTGTTTAATTAGAAACCTGCCCTCGGGCTGTGGCTCTGATGATAAGCTAATAGGTCTCTTTCACACAGAGATTGAGCTCCTGTGTCTGCAGCCACTCCTGTGCCCTGGGGGTGGTGGCCATTCCAGAACTCTTTCTTTGTTGTGGACTGTCCTGTGGGACCCACGGAACCTAAGCCCTGCTGGTCACCAGAGTCGGGTGCCGTAGAGATGTCCCCCGCAGCAGCTGCAAAAAAAAAAAAAAAAAAACAAGGCACCAGACCTGGGTGTAAGCTCCTATCTCGAAGATACCAGCGAGCTGGAGCAAAGCCCAGGCACAGCACTGGGCTCTGTTCCCCCAGAACACCTGGAGAGCCTTCTAGAAACGTGCCAAACCAGAAACCCGCCCTTCCGGCCATCGCTCCTGGATCACCACACGGGCCTCCTTCTCAGAAAGACTGGGGGTGGGTTTCAGTCTGCTCGTGCAGTGTCCCACCAGTGGTAGTCCGCTGAGAAGGCTCTCCAGTTGTTACAGTCTTATGGGGGCCGGGAACTGGGGGGGGGGGGGGGGGACGCAGCCCATCCCCACCCCCACGTCCATCCTCCAGAGCAGAGCCCGGCAATGAGGAGATGTTCCCTGGGCAGCAGCTGGGGAAAACAGAGCTGCAGACATAAAACCCGGGGCCCCAGATATGTGTAGAAGCTCCTTCCTGGAAGAGACTAGCATTCTGGAGTGCTGCAGGGGTAGGGGGTGGGGGGCACAAAGATGGCCCCCGCAGACAAAAAAGGGAAACAGGTGGGAGGAAAAGAAAAAAAAAAAGAAAAAAGAAAGGAAAAAGGGAAATATAAAAATTAAAAAAAAAGGGGGGGGCAAGAAATATAACCATGGTGCCCACTGGCTTCAGCAAAGCAGAGGAAGGAGCGTGCGAGATGAGGGCTGACAGCTGGAGCATAAAGGTGCCGCCTTGGGGTGGGGGGAAGAAAAGATGGGGGCTGCTGGATGTGGCAAGACAGAGGGAGAGCAGGAAGATGGAACCCCCCAGCCTCTGACCCAGCAGGAAGCGGCCCTCAGATGAGTGCTTTAAAATGAGAAAATGAGTCTAATTCACGTAAAGTCTGGGTGCTTCTCAAAGGGCTGCTTCCGCGGGGAGCCGTAGGGTGGATGAGTCCTCTTGTAAGCATTCTTTAAGAGGCATTCCTCGGTTGGCCACAGCCCTGCAAGTCTTGTGGCCACAGCCCTGCAAGGAAGACGCCATCGGTCTTCAAAACCGGGTGTTTTCGGGACTCATCTCTCAGTCTTAAAGTTAGGGTGCCCCACGCATTTTCTGGTGTGTGTCCCGCTGGCCAAAAACCATCCCCCGTCACCCTAACGTCCACGCCTTGCCTCCCAGTCAGCAAATCCCTCAAAGACGCATAGAGTGACCACACGGTCCCCGGTATGCGCATAAATGGGGGCACCAGACAGACAAGCATGCATGATCCCTGCATCCTGGAGCTCGCAGTTGAGTGGGGAGACAGGTATAGACAGATAACCCTGCCTCACGCGAGTCCCTGCATCCCCTTAGGTATCAGTCTCCTTGCCTGGAAAATGCGGGGGATGACGCCTTACCTGATAAAATCAGGGCACCTGATTTTATGGGATTGTGGTTTTGTTGCCCTGAGGAGACCCGGAGTCAGGGTGACCATCTCATTCCGGTTTGCCTGGAACTTTCCCGGTTTTAACGCTGAAAGTCCCGAATCTCGGGGCTCCCTGTCTTGGGCAGACCAGGACGGTTGCTCACCTCGCTGGGGTCATCTGAGGTCACCAGATACACCCGGGAGGATCTCCCAGTCTCCTTTGAGTCTCCAGGTCTGTGGCTCGAAGACCGGCTGCACTGGAAAAGCTTGAGCAGCGGGAGAACGGGTTACGGGAGGGGGCTCTTGGCCGGGACTCACCCGGTGGGGCAGGTGGCTCATGACTGTCTATTGAGAATCACTGCTCCTGCCCCATCTTTTCATTTAGACTCTGTTTCTCAGAAATGCCAGGGTGCCTTTCGGAGGGCCCTGTCTGCAGCGGCGGTCTTCACATTGAATCCCTGTCCTGGGCTATAAGGGAGGAGAGAGAGGCAGTGGCTTGTGTGGAGGAAGGAGGAGGGACGGCCGGACAAATGGAGGGGTCGAAATCGCATCTGTTCTCTGCCCTTACCCTTGTGTTTTGTTTTACTTATTTATTTTTTTTAGGGTTTATTTATTTATTTTGAGAGAGAGAATGAGATGGGGAGGGGCAGAGAGGAAGGAGGACAGAGGGTCGGAAGCAGGCTCTGAGCTGTCAGCACGGAGCCCCACGGGGGGCTCGAACTCACGAAGGGCGAGATCATGACCTGAGCCAAAGTCAGACGCTTCTCCGACTGAGCCACCCAGGCGCCCCTGTACTCTGTTTTGATACGTTTGTTGAACAGAGTCATCAGTCCTTGGGCTGGTTTTGAACCACAGTGGACAGAGGGGCAGGACAGAAGCAGCCCCTTCAGCAGCCGCCCAGTGACCAGTCCCCTGGACGCACTGCCACGTCACACTGACGCTCCGAATTCTGCCCATAACCCAGTAGCGACTCCCCTCATTCACTTTGTCCCGGTTGCTGGATGTGCCATTATTTCCAGGAGACTCCATTCCATTTTGGGGAGGAGGGGGCCTCGCGGATGCAGTATGGTTGGGAAAATGGGGACAAGGAGGAGAAAAGAAATTGCATAAAACCTTCATCTCTGTGCGAATAAGCCAGGGCCTATGTCACACCTTCTAGGGTTGTGGTTTTTTTTTTTAAATGTTTATTTATTTTTGAGAAAGAGAGACAGAGAGCACAGGAGGGGCTGAGAGAGGGGGAGACAGAGGATCGGAAGCAGGCTTCTCGTTCTCAGCGCCCAGCCCGGCTAGGGGCTCAACCTCGCAAACCGTGAGATCACGGCCCCAGCTGAAACCGAGAGGCAGGCGTTTAACCGACTGAGCCCCCCCCCCCCCCCAGGCGCCCCATGTCACCTTCTAAGGGACTGTTCTGCACTCTTAAAACTGTGTGTGGAAAGAGTCTGCAAAAGCTTACCTGATGCACGCGATAGAACGTTACCCCGAAGAATGCAGGTGGTCGGGTACACGGCACACAGTTGCGTGTGCAGAAAGCACTTTCCCAAACAGCTGAGCCCTACGGATGGAAGATGGGGTTCAAACGCACCAGCGGGGGGTGGGACTTCGCACCGAGATTTTTCTTTCTTCTCCTTTCCGCCTTCTAGCTTATTGTAAACTTCCAGCGTTGACTGCCTATCAATTTTAGAAAGGAAGAAAGTAAAATAAATCACTGCATGAAAATGTCCTTAGAGGGGCGCCTGGGTGGGTCAGTCAGTGAAGCGTCTTGATATCTGCTCAGGTCATGATGCCGTCCGTGGTCATGAAAATGAGCCCTACGTTGGGCTCTGCACTAGGCCTGGAGCCCGCTTGGGATTCTCTCTCTCTCTTGCTCTCTCTACTCCTCCCCTGTGCTCTCTCTCTCTCTCTCTCTCTCAAAATAAATACATAAACTTAAACAACTTCTCAAAAGAGGGGGAGTTCTTAAGGCCAATGAAACTGAAGGTAATAGAATTTAGGACTGTCTGCAAAGGTTACGTAATATGTCCCTAGATTGCCGAATCTCTCTCCCTAAAACCTTATTGAACACCTTCCCCGTCTTGTTTTGGAAGGCGTAGATTCAGTGGGTTGCCCTTCTTCCATCCACTTTGCTACTTTTTACTCACCTTGGGCAGCTTGGGGTGGGGGGTGGGGGGATTCTGCAGGATCCTGCTGCTGCCGGAGGGAAGGAGGTTTTCGAAGCCGAGGGTGGGGGGCATCATCCCAGGGTCAAGGGGACGTTGTAGAATAAGAAGGGAAGCAAGGTTGATGGCTGATGCATTCCTGGTCGGGTGGTGGAGAGGGGCCCCGAGAATAAAGAGGCTCAGAATAGAAAGAGAGACAGAGATGAGTCAGAGAACAAGAGGGGACGGCAGAGGGCAGACGACGCCCCCACAGTGACAAATCCTTAGCTTCTCAGGTGGAAAATGTCAGCCTAATTTAGGAACCCATTGCCCCATTCCCTAAAATAAAAGCTGCCCAGGTAATTCTCAGTGTTCATAGGGATGTGATCATGCGTGTTTTGCATCGCCAGGAGCCTGGAACCGGGAAGGCCACGAGGATCATCCTGGCTCCACCTGGAGGCACCCGCAAGTTCACGGCTGGTTGTCCTCTAAAGCCTCTGAGCTTAGTTTCTTCGTCTGTAAAGTGGAGACGAGACCCAGAATCACGCGTCTCTCCGGAGTAGCACAGAGGAGGCTGGAGCCTGCCTCGGAACCCAGAGGGCTGGTGTTCAAATCCTCGCTCCCTCCCTTTCTGTGTGAACCTGGGCAGACTTGCCCCTTGCTACCTCAGTTTTCTTATCTGTAAAATGGGAATAGCAATGATACCAATCTCACAGAAGACGCAATGAGTCATGAAAGCCCTGGAGTGGTACGAAGCAAGTCACAAAAGCTGTGCGTTTGTTGTCTTTGTTCTTCTCAAGGCTTGTACTCGCTACGGCAAAAACGTAATGGAATCCCTTAGATTTGGGAGGTGGGTAGCCAGACTCAGGGGAATTAAGTTTCCACGTGTAATGTGCATTCTATTTTAATGATTTCTCTGACGTAGGAACACGTCTAGAGTTGCATGATCAGAAAAGGAGGCAATCCCCCAGCTCACCTGTGGGCATAAATCACTGAATCGTGTCATCCACCCTGACACCCGGGGCCACATGCACCCACAGATGGCCAGAGATGAACATTCTGTGCACCCAGAACAGCCCCCGGGGCTCTTCTCAGAAAATGTGACTTTCTCGTACGGGACACCTACCAAGAATAATAGCAATAACGAAAGCAGTAAATCCAAGCACACACAGAGCTTGCTAAATATCTGGAGATCTAGAAATCAGCATTTGTGTTCCCTCGAAAGTCTCCTTCCTGGCTTTTCCGTCACATTCTGGTACTTTCTTGAAACGTTTTCTCAAGTATCCTACTCAGAATTCCCAGCCTTCCTCTTGCCCTCACTCTTGCTGTCCCCTCTTTCCCTGCCTCGCCCCCGCTAGGACTTGAAGCCTTTCTTCACCTTCCTTGACCATCATGCTCCGCCGTATTGCAGTGACCCGTCCCTCGTCTGCGTCCCTCGCTAAACTGTGAGCTCATCTAAGCACGGGGATGGGGTCTTCTTCAATTCTCTGAGCCCCAGCTGGCACCATACAGATGGGACAGAGGGGTGCTCAGGAGTCAGACGGATAATTGAATGACGACATTGTTGCAGAGAATCAGTTGAAACAACGGAGCGAAAAGAAGATAAAGCCACCAGTGGGTTTCAGCAGACACAGAGTTAGAGGTTAGGACAGGAGCTCACCAGCTAAGGAGGTTGAGAGAATGGAGGGGCCACGTAGTGGAAGATACGGAGTCTAGGTTTTGATCTAATAATTCCGGGAGCCTAGCAGCGATTTCCTCCCTGGGGACACAGTGTGTGTGATTTGTTTAAGTTGGGGTCCTTGAAGGAGCCAGACAGTAATCACACATAAAAATAAATTCCGCCCCAACCTCTGACAAAGGTATTTGGAAACTCAGGATGTCAAAACAAACATGTGCCTCAAATCCGGCAAGAATCCAAGGTTCCATAGCTTCTCTGGACGGGTGGTGACCTTACAAAGCTTTCCTGGTGCCTGGGATATGCAAATTATGCCACAGACATACACTCAGCAACAGAAAGTGCGTCCCCAGAGGGTAGACAAGACTGTGTATTTCACGGAGTCAAAACCCCACTGCTATGCTGTAATCTTTGTGCCTAACTTCCCATATAGATCTTCATGCTTCCCCAATTGCCCATTTATTACCTTTAATGCAAATGCCATTTTTAAAATCAATTCTTCCCTGTGTTAATTTAAAGACTCCAACATATGTCAAGACAATACAGGCAATTTCAACTAAACAGCAGGTGGCAAGAGCCAAGATTTATGCTCTGTTTATATCACATCGAGAGATAATACCAGAAAGGGGGGGACAGGGAGGGAGAAAGACGAATCCATGGGACTTCAGTGAATCATTTGGTCAGCCAGCAACGCACGGTCGCGTGGGGTCAGGCCGAACTTGCAAGCTCAGACTTGCCCGTCTCCACCGAGGCCCCCCCGGGGCACATTGTGGTCCAGTTGCCCCCCAGCCTCTCCTGTTCTCCGCACAGTGCCGTCAGCCCCCTCGTTTCTTATAAAACTTTATTGCGCACCCTCTGAGCGTCCAACTCCGTGCGGACGCTTGAGATTTACGAGTGAGCGACGGAGCTGTCCCTCAGGGGTACGGAAGCGAACAGAGTGCCCAGGACCGCTGCGATGCCATCGGGCGTGCAATGGGATGGCCTAGATGGCCCATTTCCCACACTCCTTGGAGCCTAGTGAGAACTCCTAGTAGTTCCCGTATTTGTCGAAGACTGAACAGGGATGCCAGCGGTGAGGCCAGAAAGACAGAGCTCTCTTCCTCTGCCTAGACGGGGCAGTGGCCAGCAGTCAAAGGCTGCCGTGGCACGACGTGGGGTCTCTGGCCGGTTTCTTCGGGTCTTAACCACTGGCGACATGGCTCCTTCTCCCAGGTGGCTGCCCCTGTTCCAGCAGGAACAATAGAATGGGGTGTTCCCCAAGAGTCTCCCGAGCCACTTCTGCTGCGGCCCATCGGCCAGGACATTTCCATGTGGCCACCCACTGTTGCACGGGATTGTGGGAAGTGTGCTCTTTATTTCAGGTGCCCAGAGCCTGGCCAGAGTTCCGCAGCTATGGAAGATGAGCGTGGCTCCTGGGGGTGACTGCGGCCTGCCACGATTCTCGTCCCCCCTTCATCTCGGAATGACTGGACTGTTCTGTACTTGTTTTTGCTGTTCTCGTTCTGAACCTTCCTTGGCTCTTCCATCCCGTGACAGATCGAGGTGGACGGTTTCGAGGGGCCCTCCCAGCTTCCAAGAAGTAGGAAGTGAAAGAACGCGTGAATGAAAATAAATGAGTCTCGCCTTTTGATTTTACGAAGTATACGAAATGAGCCCTATGTCGCAGCTTGCGAAACCCACAGACCACCCAGCCGTGCCTGTGCGTATCGGTTCTCGCGCAGGGGAATCAAAATTTCTCTGACCCCCGCAGTTTTTGCAGCCTTTTGACTGAAAGTTTCCTCTGGCTCATTTATTCCCCCTACCACCTTATCACCTTACGTGACAGAGGCATTTTTGTGCCTCTCCGTGTCTTTCGTGAATTTCTAAACTAGTCCCATCAAGAGCTGGCATCGTCTTTTTCCAGCGAAGCCCAGCCGAACCCGAGAATAACATAATCAGCAGGTTTCAGAGGAAATTAAAGTCGGATCACTGCCTCCCGCACCCCATCCAGCTGCAATGAGACAGGCCTTATCAATGCTTCAGTTTTGAATGTTCAGACATGTTAAGTTAAGCCAGCTTGCGCAAGGAAAGGATTTACTGATTAGTTCCTGATTTGGTCCATAATTGGCAATGGCCATGACTTCTGCAATGTTAGCTAAATTTAAAAAAAGAGAGAGAGAGAGAGAGAGAGAGAGCGAGCTTACAGGTAATTCGTTGCAAGATGCTTGACAAAGACCTGGGTCCTATCACCGAAGAATCATAGTTTAACTTAATCAATGATGACTTCATCAAGAGTTTTTATTTATAGCTAATGCAAAAGTTAAAAAAAAAGTACAGCCATTAATTATTGGTAGGTTTTTTTAAGCCAAAAGTACGAGTTGAATAAACGTACTTAAGACACTTAAAGCTGAGGCATTCTTTATCAAATGACTAGCTAAAGAGTCCCTTGGGCTGCCTTTTAACTGCTTTCAAAGCTCTAATGGCACTTTTTTCACCAAAGACACACCCCTTGAATCCTCCGAGAGATACAATAGCATAATTGTTCTT
Source organism: Acinonyx jubatus (assembly GCF_027475565.1). NCBI lineage: Eukaryota > Metazoa > Chordata > Mammalia > Carnivora > Felidae > Acinonyx > Acinonyx jubatus. The sequence goes on along the minus strand of NC_069386.1, from coordinate 137,241,525 downwards.
TTAGGTTTCAAGGCCTTGACATATCTGTCACGGGAAGAATAGTGAATAATAATACCAGAACTATTTTATGCAAATTTCACTTAGAGGTTTCAAGATTTCCCTGAGACGATCTTGCCCCTTTGTTGACACCAGCATTGTCACATTAGCTTTAGAGAAGAGCGTGGTTAGAGTTTTCCTTTTGTTAAATAATTCTCATTTAAAAAAAAATCTTTGGATAAAGTTAAAAAACAAATACAAAAACAATGAGATGGAAACATCAATTTGGAGTTGTATCAAAGGGAAAAACAGTACTCACTGGAATGATTTTTGCAGCTAACCGCTTTGCCGATGGAATTCTCCCTCAACTTAAACCACGGTGGCAGAAAATGGAGGTTGATGAAAAAAATGCAGTTTTTCACGTGTACGCATCACACCACCCGGCACATCGGCCTCACGGACATTTTCCACCAGCCTGAGCTCAGAATTCACGGCTCCTCCAGAGGGAGGGCGCTCACGAGGATCACATCCTTAGAACAGGTCGATGAATACAGTTAATCCAAAAAGCAACCCATTAGTCTCGGAAGTAGATCATAGGATCAAAGAAAAAAATAATTACGTAGCTTTGGCGCTAAAAGACACCTGTGAGTTCACCAACCCCTCCAGCCCCTCCAGGAGTTCAGATCATCTGTGCGAGGTTATCAAGACATAAATCACATATAAGGTTCATTTCCCCCAAAACTAAGGAGAAAAATGAAAAAAAAAATCCCTGTGTGCAGAAAGGAGTTTAAATTACCAGCAACTTTGCCTGTCCGTGGAGAGAGGAAATCATCCCAATTGGTCAGTCCATCCGCCCATCCCTTCCTTCCTTCCTTCCTTCCTTCATCAAATCTTTACTGACCATTATCTAGGTGCTTGAATCCAGAACGGGGTTCTGTAAATTCAGGCTTGCATCGGACACATAATGGCCTGACCTCTAGGACTCATAATCTGGTGAGAGAGGCTATGGACAAATGAAGAGAGGGTAGACCGTGGAAGAAAGTGAAACATCAGGAATGCCTTTGTCTGTAACAGGCTTTTAATTTCCTTCGAGGGAAAGGGCGCTGGCTTCGCCGGGGCTTCGATATTGCCACCGAGGTTGCCGTCGCTGCCCGTATTTAACAACGAAAGACACTGAGGCCCAGAGAACACGGCTGACTTATGCAAAGACCCAGAAATAACGCAGTGGGGAGCTCTGTGCTGATGAGCAAAGACTGAGCGTTGGTGACCAAGGGCTTCTCGCACGCCCAGCCTCTGTCTGCCGTCCTGAGCTAGACGCGGCGACCCAGGAAGGCCAGGTGATCTTGGCCGCGCCCGGCCCGGCTCTGCCCCTTGGGCAAGCCACGCATCTCGTCCGGGCCTCGGTTTCATCATCAGCAAAACCGCCTGCATCACAGGGCTCTTCTGAGAAACAAATGAAATCACGCTCACGAGCGGGCTTTGCATGGCCCCTTCCTAGTCCCCTTGGGCCGCCAGAACAAAGCTCCAGAAAATGCACGGCTTTAGCGACAGACCTTTACTACCCCCCCAGCTCTGGAGGCAGGACAGCGATCAGGATGCTGGTGTGGCTGAGGTCCGGAGACCACTCTTGCTGGCTTGCCCAAGGCTACTCCTGTGGCAGCCTCACAGAGTGGGGAGGTAGAGGGACAGTGAGTGCGTTGGTGTCTCTCCTTACAAGGACACTGAATCCATCGTGAGCCCCTTTCACAATCTCCTCGAAACCCAGGTGCCTCCCGAAGACCACCTCCAAACATCCTCACACTGGGATTAGGGATTCAACATGTGCCTTCTGTTGAGGGGGAGGAGAGGGGGGGGACACAGTTCTATCCATAGCATTGCATCCTGGCTGCCAACAACCCAAGAAGTAAAAAAAGGCTGCAGGATGTGGGGACCCAACAAGTGTCCGTGTAGACTTCCATAAGGACACGAATGACACCACAGGTGAAAGTAATGGCGATATTCACCAACGGCACAGCGACAACTGTTATATGCCAGGTGCTCTGTGTATATCGGTGCATCGAATCTCCTCAGAAGACCCATACATTGTCCCCAGTTTACAGATGACAAAAACTGAGGCTCGGAAAATGGCCTGCGCACGTCGCACATCCGGGAAGCGCCTGGGCCAGACCTTGCCCCTGGGTTGGATCCCTCCAGGGATGTGCAGGCACAGCTCTCTCTATAATGAGGAGGGTGGTGATCAGGCCGGCAGCTGCTTGAAAACACGCCCTTAAATCCTTTGTCACTGCTCCCATGGAGACCTAGGTGTCCCTTTGTCACTCCTCCCGTGGAGACCTAGGTGGCCGTGTCCACCCAGGGCCTCAGCGCGGTGGGAAGGAGGGTCTTTGCAGATATAATTCAGAGTGCGCCTCTGCCTGGGTCAGCACAGACCTCCTCCCCACCTCCTCGTGGAAAGGTCACTGTCTCCCACTCTACTCAGCTCCGTCTCGAGGCCAAGGCTGTAGGAAACGCCGTTGGACTCCTCAAGGACAGAAGAAAGGACGCAGGAGTAATCCGGAGGGCAGCGGAGTCCAGTATGAAGGAAAGCGATGCTCGCCTTAGAGAGGCCCGCGGCTGTGTGTCCAAATGGCACCTGCTCGCTCGCGTCTGCCTCTCCCTGGCTGTGTGGCGTGTGGTTGGCAGCTGAACCTCTCTGAGCTGCAGTTTCCTTGTCTGTAAAGTGGGAGGTAATAACTGCGGGGATGTGACCTAACCCCGGTCCAAGGTGTGGTCTGGCATATAGAGCAGGCTTCCCATACGCACACACCCTAATCCCTGACCTTGAATTCCGCACAACAGACGCCAACATCCCCTTTTATCCTCACCTGGGTGGGAGGGAAACCAGGAGCCAGGAAGAGGAGCGACCTACAAGCTAGTGCATCAGTTTAATGTCTCCCCTGGGGGACCAGGAGGCTTAATGTTTATAAAGTACTTTGAGATCCTGAAAGCAAAGACTTTATACAAATGCGAGATAATCATGATAATTAAACCACTGTTATTGAATATAGGGAGGCCTTATTGTTCCCTCATCCTGCAGTGAGCAAACCCCTGGCGGACTCTTTAGCACGCTGAAGAGATAATTTGCTAAATCATATACCGTTGCCCTGCAAGTCTCACCCACCTACAGACAGGGACAAGTTCATAGTCAACAATAACGCTAATAGCAGGCTCCCGTCAGCACAGCTCTTCACAGTTTATAAAGCACCAACAGATCGTGTCTCCCACTCTGTGTCAGGGGCACCAAGAGGGACAGAGAGGGGAAACTGTGCCTGGTCGCGTTCCCCCCCCCCACCCCCCAGGGAACTTGGGGACAGATTTACGGAAGGGCCCGCCGCGAGGTTCTCCATTGTTAGAAAATCTCGAATCTGAAAAACAGAGTCCACGTTCAGCCCGAAGGCCGCATTTTGTGAACGAGAACACTGAGGTTCCCCGAGGTGAGGCAACAGGAGACAGGGCCACCGCGAGCCCCCAGGGCCCTTCTGCGCAAATTGGAAGCACGCACCCCTCTGCTGGGGCATGGTTTGACCCGAGGCTGGGTTTCAGCTCCCCTCGCCTGGCCAGGGGTTTGCCTGGACTCTCCATCCGAAAATATTGCTGTATTTTAAAACATACATTTATATCTTCAATTCTCATTCAGGCGTCATCGAGTCCAACAGGTGAGGAGACAAGTGTCACGGAAAGGTAGCCTGTTTCACTCACGGATGGCGAGAGGAGGGCACACCGTGCCACAGGGCCACCCACCGAAGCACCAGGGTCTGTCAGGGGCTGGGGGGGAGGGAGTTGTGGAGGATGTGAGCAGGGTCCTTTGCAAGGTGCTTGCCCTGGAGGGAGGAGGGTAAGGATTGGCTAGCTCCAGTAATTTCGGTAAGCTTTGGGGCTTAGGGGCTGTCCCTAGGAGTCTGGCATCTGGCACCTGGGTCAGGCAGGTGGATGGCGGTCTGGCTTGTGGAGAGCCTGACAGGGGAGGCGATTTGCAATAAGGGCTTGGTCCGTTTGCACAGGAGGCTCAGCGGACAGTGGTTGGCCTTCTCTAAAGATCAGCTGGCCCCGGGAGCGGTGGTCCCTGCACGGTCAGCAAGCCCCCGAGACATCAAAGCACCAAAAATAAGGAATAAGAAGACGCAGCTAATGCATGCTGGGCAGGACGGGAGAGACCGTGGGGTCAATCACGCCCATTGTCCGGATGAGACATCCGAGGTCAGACGAGGGAAAGAACTCGACCGGGGCTCCACTGCCAACCAGCAGGGACTGAGGCGATCTTCCATAAATGAGGCCCACTAAGTCTTGTGTTTTATCCCCTCAGTGTATTCCTGCTGTTTGGAAAATAATCTGCAAGCACCTGAATTTGGGAGCCACGGTCCCCCAGGCTCCAGGCCTCCGCCTCCACGCTCACTAGGCCAAAGCCTCGCTGACCTTCTTGAGGGTCCCTGTCCTCCACTGGGTGGCGAGCGTCTTGAAGGCAGGGACTGCAGGCTACTCCTCCAAGAACCCTCACCGTCTAGCACAAGGGGCACACAGCAGCACCGAAGGGCGAACCCCGAGTTCCAGGTTAGCACGCGGGACTCCGAGGCCCACGCATCCTTGCTGTGCATCCACAACCTGAAGTCACCCCTCCGCTTCGGGAAGAGCAGAACGGATTCCACATTGGGCAACGCTTTCTTCTAAGCTATGCATCTGAGACCCGTGTTATAGCTGTAATTACTTGTGCTGCATTTGATTTTGTATTTTGTGCCTTTGTCGGAGCCAGCTGGATTTCGAGAGAGGAGGAGTGTCCGAGTCTCCAAATCACGGGCTCTCAATCGGACTCCCCTAACCTGCTTTGTCCCTGCGCGGGTACAGCCGGAACCTGTTTGCCTGGGTGCATTTCTTTCCCTGCTGATTTAGAAGCTGCAAATAGACATCTCCTTCCAAAACATACCTCTCCACAGAGCCAACCCACTGCGTCAAGCTCATTGTCTGAAGACACCTCCATGGCCAAAGGTGGTGCTATTTTTTGGGGCTGTATTAATCTCTTTGTCTAAACAGCGCAGGCTTAATTGGTTTAGATCAGAGTTGCACTGTTTTGAGCAAAAGGGCGTGATTAATGTGAGCCAAAGATGGTTGGACGGGCACAGCCTAATTCAGTAGCACGCACAGACCTATTATCATCATCGGAACCGTGAGAGCTTTGGGCCACCTGCCTCGGGGAGCAAGTTGTGGCCTCAAGAAGCACACAGAGACCTGAGAAGGCTGTGGAGACACCCAGAGCCAAGCAGGGTCCCGCAGGCATCTTCCCTAGCGACCTCGAGTGACCGAGCGGCCTGCCCCGTGTCCGGTGGTATGGAAAGAGAGCACCTGCTTCCCAAGCAGTCAGATTCCTCCCCTCGCAGGACAGAAAGGTGTTGCACTACCTGGAATTTGCTTGATAACTTCCTGGCAAGGCGACTGACTGGCTCTCTTTCCCCTTGGCCCCCAGATCCACCTGCCAGCCCTCCTCACCCTGCCCTGCTCCCCACAGGCTGTCCTCTGTGGGCCCCCTGGTCCTGTGCAGGAGCGAGGAGGCAGGGAAGGAGGAGGTCAGCCTATCTATTCCCTGGGGTGCCCCCGTCTGGGTACGAAACCCTAGCGCTCCGCCTGGGGTCTTGGCAAGCCCTCCCTCTCCTTGTCCTTCACAGGAAGGCGGGGGAGCGGCCAAAAACTCAGGTACAGCTAGTGTGCTACACCTGACCGAGTGCCCCAGCTTATGATCCACCAGCTTTGCTCGAGAACCTTTGTACACATTCATGTATTTAGCCCTCAAAAGTCCGACCGGGCAGGCGCGCCGTATCTCGTTTTACGGATGAGGAAACTGAGGCACAAAGAGGCTGAGCCACCTGCCCAGGGCCATAGCCTACCTGGCAAGAACCGGGGTGCACCCCCCAAGCTGCCTGTCAGCAGCGCCTCCACGGACACAGGGGCAGGCGTGAGAGGGGAGGGAGTTGCCAAGTCAGAAACCAGTATAAGCAAGGAGCTCGCGGCACAGGACGGTGTCAGGAAACCGCAGTCCAGTGTGGCTGGGAAGGGGAGAGGGAAGGGAATAAAATGCAGCTGCCAGGTGCCTGGGCTGGGACTTCAATGGCACCCTCTGCGGTCCGCACACTCTAGTTCAACTGGGAGTGGCACTCAGTGCATGCATTTCGGTGTGACGGACGCTGGGGAGGCCCCGGGGGGGGGGGGGGGGGGCGGGTGCAAACGCGAAGGAAATCACAGCCCCTGTCCTTCCTGCTGTGAAGGAGGACACACACCTGTAATCTGCGGCAGCTGGCGTCACAGGACCCCACGAGCACAGGGCGATGGGAACACAGAAGCTACAAGGACGACTTCTGGCCAGGCTGAGACTGGGGTGAGGCAAGACAGGCACCACTTTGATGCGGACTTTTTAACGCGGCATCCAAAACCTCTGTCATTAGGATACATATAATTTTAATGCAAAAAATTGTTTAATCCAAAATTAATGCCAAAAAGGTCCGTGATGAACAAAAGATCAAACTTTTACTTGATCTTACCTATAAGATCCGTCTTCTTTTTTTTTACCCCCCCCCCCCACTTTGGCCTCAGGCTTAGATACAGCTCAGCACGTCTGAGCCCATATTTATTTAAAATTTTTATCTTTTGTTCATCGTGGATTTTTTTTTTGTATTGATTTTGATGCGTTCAAAAAAAAAAACATTTGTGCGTTATATGTCATGTATCTTGATGACCGTGTTCCTAGTGCCCCTGTTAACTTTCGCACCTGGGGAGAATGCTTCAGGGCCAGCCCTGCTCCCTGGGACACTGAACTTGAACTTTCCCTAGTGGGCCCTTGGCCGTCCCAGGGGAGAAGTCAAGAGGATTTGCAGTGGAGAATTGGCCAGAGAAGGTCAGGGTAGAGGAGGAGAAGGACAAACTGGGTAAAAGCGTGCAGTTAGTTGTTCCTGGAAGAGTCCTGCGGGCTCGGAGCTGAGAGAATCTGGGGAATCAGGAAGGTTCCATGACCTGGATGTGGAACCTCTTTTTTGTGCATGAACACAGGCTACTCCTTCAGCTCTTGGCCTTTTTCCTCTCCCAAATTGTGACCAGATGCACGTTAAATTAGGATTAATGGAGCCCCTTTGTGGTGCACTGAATTTGAGCTGTGCTGCACACAGTAAATAGTTTTATAACACATCATTCAACCTTTCCAAGAGGTTAAAAATTATATACTTCAAGCTTTAGCACATTTGTCTGCAGCCTGAATGATTCCAAACAGGAATGATCAGTCTACTTTGTTAAGCGAAGTTGGGTTAAAGAAAAAAAAAAAATCAGCAATGAGCATATAGTTCCAATTTAGAACTCGGTGGCTTTTTTTTTTTTTAATATAAACATCCGATTCCTGATAGAATGAGCTGGGGCTGCCTTTTCCCCACTCTCTGCAACCACAGTTTTTGTATCATATATTTGGGTTGGATTCTTTGCACATCACTTATTTCCTGGAAAATCTTTAGAGAGGTCTGGACTGCATAGTTATAAAAATTATTGTAATGTATTTTCCGTGCATATTAAATTAGCTCCCCAGACTGATAAAAGGCTGCGAAGCCATTATTTTTTATTCCTCAGTTTACTACAACCCTAAAGTAATAGCCTTCTATTAAAGTTTATTGATTGTTCCCACTGTTAACTAGCAAGTTGGTATATAAAAATAAAACAGAGAAATCTGCCATTTCCCCCTTGTGTCTTCGTGCCGCATGTGTCCCCCGAGTAAGATATCAAAGGACTCGTGTTGGCTGTACTTTGAGGAATCACTGGGGGATTGGGGAGGTTTGGGTTCAACTGTTTATTTTTGCTTGTTGCTTGTTTTTGTATTTCCAAGGCATTAGAGTTTTTTAGAGTTTTGAGAAACATTTAGTATAATTTTTTTTTTCTATCTTTCTCAAAGGGAAAAGAAACCCTGGTCTGGGAGAGAGTCCGGGGTTTGAACGCCTGGTGTTTGCATCCATGTACTTGACCACCTACCATGTGCCAGCCTTTTCCCCTGCACTTCCAGTGCTGGGGAGAGAGCTGATAAATAAAGATTTGCTCTATCAGATGGCAATAAATACTGTAAAGGAGACAAAGCAGGGGGCACCTGGGTGGCTCCGTCAGTTACGTCAGTTATCTAGAGTCAGCTCCATCTTGACTCTAGATGTTGGCTGGGTCATGATGTTAGTGTGTGTTATGAGCTTAACCTCAGGCTCTGCGCTGACAGTGTAGAGCTTCCTTGGGATTCACTCTCTCTCTCTCTGCCCCTTCCCTCCTCTCTCAAAATAAATAAATAAACTTAAAAAAAAAAAAAGAAAACAGAGTAAAGGAATAGAAAACGTAATGTTAATTTTACGTGTCAACATGATGGGGCCACATTGTGCTCAGATATTTAGTGACAGATTATTTCTGGGTGTGTCTGTGTTGAGTTGAGTGGAGATTGAGATGAGTCAATGGAGATTGAGATTGAGATTGAGATTAGTCCAGCTGAGATTAGCATCTGAATGGGCAGACAGGCTTCCTCCATTCCACCGAGGGTCTGAATAGAACAAAAAGGCGGAGGGAAGAAGAGTTCCTCCTCTCTGCCAGATGGTTTTCAATCTGGGACAGGAGTTTTCTTCTGCACTCCGATTAGGATTTACACCATCGACTCACCCAGTTCTTGGGCCTTTGGACTTAGATGTCACCTACACCGGGGCGCCTGGGTGGTTCAGTCGGTTGAGCGTCCCACTTCGGCTCAGGTCATGATCTCACGGTCCGTGAGTTTGAGCCCCGTGTCCGCCTCCGTGCTGACAGCTCGGAGCCTGGAGCCTGCTTCGGATTCTGTGTCTCCCTCTCTCTCTGACCTTCCCCCATTCATGCTCTGTCTCTCTCTGTCTCAAAAATAAATAAACATTAAAAAAGATTTTTTAGATGTCACCTACACCAGCCTTCCTGGGTCTGCAGCTTACTGACAACACACGTCAGGACTTCTCAGCCTCCATAATCACATGAGCTAATTCCATACATGTACATATACATATACACATATATACATGTATATATCTGTATATATATATATATATGGGTGTGTATCATATATATGTGTGTGTATACATCATATATATCCTATTGGTTCTGTTTTTCTGGAGAACCCTAATACAGAGAGTGATGGGCATTTTTTAGATCAGGAGGTCAGGGAAAGCCACTCTGATGAATGATGTTTCAAACCCCAAGGTAATGAGGGAGCCGTTCCTGCCAATACTTGAGCAAGGAGAATGCAACAGGGACTCAAGGCTTGGCTTAGCAAGCAGGCACCTTAGCCGGATCACGGATAACAGTTCCACAAGCGTTTTTGGAGCATCTGCTAAAGCACACATGTTACCCCAGCACCCCGGGAGTAGAATAATCAATACCACAATAAAACACGGCCTCTGTTTTTGCTGGAAGCCCACAGTTTTAGTGAGGGGATCATCATTTAAAGACAGCATTGGGCAGCCTGCAAATCTTAAAAAAGACCAAGAAGTCAACTGTCACACGTACAAGCTGCTACTCTGATGCACCGTGTGCTAAGAGTCGGGCTCAGGTCGGCCCGGGGAAGCGTTACAGGAAACCAGGAAAGGCAGTTTGTCTGTCTGCCAGAGTTGACTCCTGAGCAAAAGGAGACTCAGAATCAAGCAGATGTGGGCACCAGGACCCCTCTTGTCGGCGTGACCCGCGTGGTGGGTGAGGCCAGCCGAGCAAGGGCAGGGAGGCAGGGAGCCGTAGGAGAAGGAGCCACCGTGGACGGTGTTGAGTCAATGGAAGGAAGCCACCTGCTGGGTGACAACCACTCGAAGGTCTTCAAGCAATGATGCCGTCTTTTCAGATATTTACTGTAGAAAGATAATTCTGGCCACCCCCTAGAAAACAGCGAGAGGACGGAGTTTTGGAAAGAGGCTCACAACCCTGACTCCTGGGTGTGCTTTTGTATGAAATGAGAGCAGCGGTTGGGATCCTCTCCGGATTTACAACCAGCTCTAAAAGTTGGGGACCCTCGGATATCTCTAAGTAACTTACATGTGTGTGCAGCGCTCTCTGCTACAGATTTTAGATGCTGCTGAACTAGTTTTTGCTCTTATCCAATGAGTGGCTACGGGCCGTACATATGGACTGTGAGAAAGCAAACATCCTCGTTTTTTGGCGAAATGACGCTTTCACTGCCCCTTGCTTCCGGCGGTCGTGCACGTGTTCATGTGGATCGTTGTTTCTAAAGGCGCTGTTTAATTTCTTTTTTTCCCTCTTCCCTCTCTCTGCACATAAATATGCGCTTGGTACTTACCACGCTCCTTCCAAGTTTCAGCTCTCCTACTGAAAATAATAATCCTGCCTTGAAATATTTGGGCTCCCCCCCACCAAAAAAAAAAACACAGAGGTGGAGCAGACGTGGGAAGCATGCGCTTCATTTTTGTCATCGTGTGAAATTCTAAAAAGAAAAACCGGGTTACGTAAAACCTCGCACAGAAGGGAGGCACAAGGCGGGGCTTTTAGAACACACCTGCCCCTGGATGATCTGTGGGAGAGGAGCTCCGCTGGCTTCTAAGGGAATGCTCTGGAATCTTCCAGGATTCCTACAGCGAAGCCCGGGAGAGGCTGGTTCCAAGTCTCCAGCATCACTTGACGTGTGACCTCCAGGGTTTTAGCCTTATTTTAGGGAAAGGCCGGATGTGACGCTCTCCGCCTGACGTGCTGGCGATTCTGGTGGCTGAGAGCGGGTGAGGTGGCGGAGGGGGGAAGAGGGAGCTGGCTGCCAAAAGGCGAGCACCTCGGAGCGCTCCCTGGGAAACCGCGGGCTCCGCCAGGACTACATTTCCCAGGCGCCTTTGCGGCTAGGTGGGTCCATGTGACCAGTCGCTACCAATGAAATGTAAGGGGTGGCTAAGAGGCCCAGGTGTGCTCTCCGTATCCCTTCTCACCCATCAGCTGGGCAGGGGAGAGCAAAGCCTCCAGACAGAGAGATCCGGGTCCCCGAATCACCAAGTGGGGGGTGACGGGGGGGGGGGGACCCACCAAACACAAACGGTCTGTTATGCGAGCACGAAACGCAGTGTGTTTGGAAGGCTCTTATTTCTAACAGATCGAAACTCCTATCGGGCTAACTAACTACTGGCAGGTTGGGGGTTGTTAAAGCTGTTAGCATCACCCTAAATAATACAAAAGTCAGCTGAGGGCACTCGGGTTTGGACATCGCTGGTCATTTGAGAGGATTCTTTCTGGATGATGGTGAAGACCCCGCGCCGTCACTCGGGGACCGGCGGGGTGTCCCTTAGACCTTAAGGAAAGCGGTTCGACCTTCGCTTTGCACGCCCGGGGCTGATATTGACGCTTCCTCCCAGGTTACCGGGAGGAGTGAGCGAGCTACCGCACCCGGGTCACTTAGCACAGCGGCGGCCACGTACGAAGCGGTAACTATTATCATTGCCATCATCATTATTATTGCCGTTATGACAGAATTCTGCCAAACTTGCAATATTGAGAGGCGGGTGTTATGACTGCTGCTATTTCCATTTTTTTTCAGGGGAGAGTGCGGAGGGAGCAAACCTAAGATTGCAAGGTCAAGGAGAGACAGAGTCTGGGTTCCAGGCGGCTCTGGCTTCGGGCTCTGGCCTCAGCAGGCGGACCTGTTGGGCTCTGCCCCGCACGCTCACCGGACTCTGTGGCTCAGTGCGGAGCACGACTCGGGGTAAGAGCGAAACACATCCAAATGAAAGACGTTGAGCTAATTGGCTTCTCCTCCAAGACAGATTTCTTTTTGACAGGCAGCAGGACACGGCAGGAACAACTAGTTCTGCACCCTGTTGTATAAATAGGGATGGGACAAATGGCTTGGCTAAAATAAGCACAGGCCTGAAACTTCCCAAACTGGAACCAAATCCAGAAGGACTTTCTCCTCCTCCCCCCCTCCATTTCTTTCTCGCTCTTAATTATTATTTTTTGAAGACTTAAAAATAAACGTCCTTTCCAAGTTTCTCCTCTGCAGTCACTCATTCCGTCCAAAGGAAAAGTCAAAAACTTAGAGAAAACTGAAATGAATTGGAAAAATAAAACATACCCACGGGAGTTTGAAAAAGAGAGAAAGAAAACATCAAGAAGCAGGGTGCATCCTGGTTTGGAGGCCTTCCCCTGGGAGAGTGGTTCCCAGCCACCCTCATCCCACCCCCACCCCCGCCTATGGAGGTTATGGCTCAAGGTTACCTTTAGAGAGCTCAGCTAAATGGACAGAGGCTCAAGCATTGCTAATCAATAGTGCTCCTTGGCGGGGCGCCTGGGGCTGCTCAGTCAGTTAAGCGTTGACTCTTGGTTTCGGCTCAGGCCGTGATCTCACGGTTGGTGAGTTCGAGCCCCGCGTTGGGCTCTCTGCTGTCAGTGCAGAGCCTGCTTGGGATTCTCTGTCTTCCTCTCTCTGCCCCTCCCCTGCTCCCTCTCTCTAATAAATAAATAAACATTTGAGATAAATGACTAAGAAACACTGCTCCTTGACAGCTGAACAACAGCTCTGCCTTCCCCAGGGCAGAAAAGAGTCGGAAGGGACCTGAATGGACCCTTCTATCTGCTATCTGCTCGAGGGTTTGCAGGTGGTTTGTCTGCGGGACTCAAAGCTCAGAGTTATCTTGCCAAGTTCACCTGCCCCCTTTATCCATCCGGGGACACAAAGAAAGCTTCTGGCCTTTTCAGGGCTCTACCTGGGAAGCCAACAAGACCAAGAAGTGAGTTCTTCATCGCTAAGAGCATTCCAGCCCAGGGCAGACAACTCCTGTGGGGGGGCATCGGAAAAAAAGAATCTGAATCAGGTGAAGTGTTAAACGACATCAGTAATTCATTCCCGAGCTCAGGTTTCTGTACCGGTGGCAGGTTTTCTTTTAGTTGGAGATGCTCCTGAAGGGAAGGTACAAATGTCACCCGCGAGTCCCGGGGACAGCCGATGGCAGGCGTTTCTGGACGTCTCTTAACTCTGAGAATCCACGATCCTCAGCCCCAGGCTCCAGGCAAGTGCTCGCTGCACAGCCCTGGGCTGGCAGACAGCATGGAAAATGGTTGTTTGCCACCTTCACTAGAAATCAGATTAAATGATACACTTCGTCTTCGTAATACGTGAAAAAGAACGAGCAAACGCGAATTCCCACATATCGAAACACATGGCAAGACGACAAGGACTGAAATGGTGTGGTAAGACTATAGACTAGACAAGCCCACCTTGAAACTGAGTGGCAAACCCAGAGAGCGTGTGAGGCCATCCTGAGTGTGTCCTGCTCAGTCTGTCCCCAGGGCCAAGCAGGTGCCTGGCCTCGTGCGACGAGTCACGAACGTGTGTTGAGGGAGTCAAAAATGACCAATAAGAAAGACCAATAAGGATTACTTCGTGACTGAGGAGGCAGTCCATTTAGATTCAGGCTGTATCCTACGAACCAGCATCGATTCCGGTGGCTACATTGAAATATGAAAAAATGTTAAATATCACTAAAAAAAGTCAAGTATTTGTCAGAACTGCGAAGGATTGCAAACATTCTGAGCTTTGACGTAATGGGAGAAATCTCAAAGACAAGTGTCTTACTATATGCAAAAATGAAACAGCGCAGGGTAAAAACGAGTGGAGACAAAGGTATAAGCGGGTCAAAGAGAAGGGCAGTTTGCAAACAAGAATAAATACAAACAAGAAATAGGCCTCCCCCTTTTTTTTATTATTTTTTTAACATTTATTCATTCTTCAGAGACAGAGAGACAGAGCATGAGTGGGGGAGGGGCAGAGAGCGAGGGAGACCCAGGATCGGAAGCAGGCTCCAGGCTCGGAGCTGTCAGCACAGAGCCCGAGGCGGGGCTCGAGCTCACGAACCGTGAGATCGTGACCTGAGCCGAAGTCGGACACTTGACCAACTGAGCCCCCCAGGAGCCCCTGGGCCTCTCCTTTGTAATAAAAGAAACGTAAATTAAAATAAGATTGAAGCTCAACACTGAAGAAAAGGATTAAAAAACTAGGCTAATCTCCACGTGGAACGTGATCTACTCCCTGAAAGTGACCACTATGCAGAAACATAATGAAAAGTGTACGATACAACGCCAATAATAAAAAGTCACGCGCGAAAGGAAATAGACGAGCTGCCTACAACTAGGTGAAATATCAGAAGAATAATGTGAAAAAGAAAACAGCTTCTTTTGGAGGGGCTGAATGGGCTGTTACGCACGGAGTTCCTCGTTTGTAAAAAGTGTCACCGGTGCGATTGCTGTGTTTCAAGAAAAGGAGATTGTCACGTGTCACGGATACACGCGATGAAGGGAAGGTACAGACCACGCCGCCAGGAGCACCAGGGCCAGGGAGCAGCTGTCCACAGGCTTGCCTGGCACCCGGCCGCACTGAGGACGTTGGTGGGAGGGAGGCTGTGTGCGTGCGTGCGCGTGCGCGAGCGTGTGCGTGCGTCTTACGCCCCGCACGACGTCGAGACCAGCACAGACGGTGAGTAACTGCTTGCACTGGTTATCGTGCGTGTACGCGAGCAAAATCTGACATTGACCCCACAGCTTCCTAGCTGGCAACTTCGGGCAGTTGACCTGACCTTTCTGCACCTCGATTTCTCCACCTCCGAAAAGGGAGCGACGTTGTCTGTCTCATGGGATTGGCAGAAATGGAGCTGATCTATACCATCTGGCAAATATTACTTACTTGACCTGATCCTGATAAAATTTTAACTCAAAGGGCTCAGTTCATAATTGCATTATTGGGGCGCCTGGGTGACTCAGTCGGTTGAGTGTCTGACTCTTGATGTTGGCTCAGGTCATGATCCCAGGGTCTTGGGATCCGTCCCTGCTTAAGATTCCCTCTCTCTCTCTGTCCCTCTGCCCCTCCTTCCCTCTTTCTCTCTCTCAAATAATAATAACAATAATAATAATAATTGCATTACAGATAACCATAACGGCAACAAATAATTATGATAATCAGCCCCCATTCTTATAGAGGATGCGCACACACACAGACACACACACACACACACACACACACACACACACACACACAGTCTCTGCACCGGGCTACAGGGTTTGAATCTTGCTCAGCCATTCAATGGCTGTGTGACCATGAGTGAGCTATTAACTTCTCTCAACTCCCAACTTCTATAAAATGAGGATCGTCATCGTCCCCTAACCCAGAAAACGTCTGGGAGAATAAGTGATCATCAGTTCACACTGTGTGCCTCCTACTTAGCACGGCTTTGGACCTACTCGCTTGTTGGATGGGACAAGAGGTGGCATTAGCCAAATCTCACCGGGAAGCAAGAAGGGAACACAAATGGAGGGAACCCGGGGGGCGGGTCATGATTTGTCAAACACTATTCTCCGGTCATTGCTGTGGGCAAGGCTGCCCAGACCCGGCGAGCCCTGTCCTGCCTGGAGGAGGAGGGCCCTTTGGCTCTGCCCCGGCCGGTGCCCTTCACCAGCTTGGAGCTGCCAGCCACAGGCACATGGGCTTCCCCCCTCCCGGCAGAACACCACCATGCCAACTGGGCACTTTTCCAGCCCAGGTGCTGGTGGCGTGCCTAAGGCAGCTTCAGGAGTCTGACCCTCAGGATCCATGCCGAGGGAGCAGGAGGAGAGTGGCTAGCAACGAGGAAACCCAGTCTTGGCCCATGTGGGGAAGATCGGAGCTTCCGGGGACAGGGACACATCGCTGAAGCATCCAAGTCAGAGCTGAAAATGACCCCAGCTGTGCTGGATAAACAACTACCTTAGTGCCGCCTCCCTGGTAAGGACTAAATGAATAAGGACACTGAGAACCAGAGAGGGAAGCCACTTGCCCTGGCTGCACAGCTAATCAGAGGCCACACAGATGGAGAACCCAGGTGGCGTCCCTCCCATCCTAAGATGACCTTTCCCTGTGGGTGTTGAGGCACAGCCTGTGTACCACGCCTAAACAAAGAGGCGAGTGGCCACAAAGAGTTAGGGACCAGTGGGCTGTCTGGTCCCTATTGGTCCCCGTTGGCTCCAGCCAGGGTGGTACCTGAGACGGCCAGATGGCGACCCCGATGGGATGGGCCACACTTCCCTGAGCTTCCGTTCTCTGGACCTTTCTCCCACTTCCCCTGGGACCCGGGGCTTCCCAGCTTCTCAGATCCACAGAGTAGCCCCGGTGAAATGCTGGCGGGGCCGGTGCTGCCCGTGTGACAGATGAGGAAACTGACCCACAGAAGCAAAATGCCTTCCTCAGGCTCTGAGCAAGCAAGGCACAGCCCCGAGCCTGGAATCTGCCTCTTCTGACTCCAGACCTGGGGACCGGCCTGCTTCAGACTAACTTGCAAGTACAGGGGCAAAACCAAAGGTGGCCCGAGTGAACCAGTGGACCCCGAAAGATCGAGACGGGGATCTTGAGAAGGCAGAGGTGGGAACCGTGCTTAACGGACTCTGTCAACTCCAATGGGGCAGGTCTGTGTAGACAAAGTTTCCGAGGCCCCGGAGAGGCTCCTGACTGGGGCAAGGCCTGCTCAGGAAGCCGAGTTCTAAGAGGGGGAGGGCACCCAGCTGACCCCCGTGGCCCTTTCCTCCATAAACACACATCTAAAGACATATTTTACACCTATGTTGGTATTACACTGTATTATACACCGTATTATATTAATGATTTTTTCTTTTCAATTACAAAAAAAAATATTAAATGATTTTCGTGGTTCCCTAACAGTACCCTGGACTCTGTGCTGACTGTGCCCAGCTGGAGACGTGGTCCTGCTGGGTGCCCCTGGCTGGGTGCAGAGTTTCAGAAGGTACCGAGGAGAACAAGTCTGCAGTCTGGACTTGGGGAGCTCTGGAGCCCGAGGAGAGGAATGACAGGTGACAGAGTGCCATCCTGCTGAAGCCGGGGGTGGAGGGGGCCCAGGAAGGCTTCCTGGAAGAGGCAGGCATTGCTGGCCCAAAGTTGTGGGCGGCTCCTCATTAGCATCTCCCTTCAGGGAAAAGCTCCAGACACACAGGATGTGGGTAACATAGGAGACTGTCTCTGGACATTCAGATGCAAATCGCCATGGGGACAGAGAATGCATTTGCTTTTCTTTCCTCCTCCTCTGTTTTGGAGGATTAAAATAAAAAAACAAGTGAAGGAAGGAAGGAAGGAAGGAAGGAAGGAAGGAAGGAAGGGGAGGGAGGGAGGGAGGAAGGAAGGAAGGAAGGAAGGAAGGGAGGGAGGGAAGGGAGGAAGGAAAGGGGGAGGGAGGGGAGGAAGGAAGGAAGGGAAGGAGGGAGAGGAAGACAGAGAGAAACCCCTCTGAGCTGGCAGAGTTATCACTCATGTTGATGTCAACATCTGTACAAAGACAGGTAGCAGGAAAATACCACCGGGGGAGCCTTTGAGGGCGCACAGCGGGGCCCTGGGTAATTACCGTGGCCTAGTTATTTCTCTGGGAAGGGAAAAAAGGCCAGCACCCGATCTGGGGTTTTTTTTTTTTTTTTCCTTAATAGGTGAAGTTGAACCTAAAGCACTGTAATTTTAATCAAATCTTTCCCATCTGCGTGTAGTGTCTCTGAGAAGTTGAAGATTTAAGTGTATGTTGTAGGGCTTGTGGAATTGTCCCAGCGGGGGAGGGAGAGGGGGTAGAGCGGCGGTAATTATGCTACATTAAAGGTATTTTGGTTGCCAGGGAAGGATTTTTTTTTTTAATCTCCTCTTTCCCTCATTGAGGGTTTGGATGATGTCATGACGGGGGTGGGGGGGGGGGTGGAGAAAAGGTGCGCGGCGGGGGGGGGGGGGGGCGAAATGTAGCCGCCAGGAAGGTAAGCAAGAGGGAAGAAGATGAAGGTCCAGTTCGGGTGAAGGGCGGGAAGGTGTGGAAAATGGGGCTGGGATGCTCTGAAGGTCACGGTCTAAATGGAGACGGACCCACATCTTCCCACACTCGTGAACCCCGCTCCCCATGCCCCCAAGAGGCATCCAGGCACACAGGTGCCGCCCCCTGCACACTGGCCTCAGGCACGGACCTTGCACTCGCGCACTTTGCACGCACGCACGCACCCCGACAGCGGTGCGCCACCCAGTGCGCCTCCGGCACCCCCCACCCCTCCCCCGCGCCTGCCCACCCGTGACCGCATATCTGCTCGCAGAGAACCACATGCCGGCCCAGCACGCCCAGGGGACTGCAGACAAGCTGACCGTCAACACAACCACATTGCCCGTGGCCTCGCCACCTGCCCGCGCGCAGCCTGAACCCCGGGGACCACGTGGGGAACCCTGGGCAGCAAGCACAGCCCTCCAGGACTCACAGGATTGCTGGGTTCAAACAGAAATCACCAAACTGAGGCCCGAAGGGCGTGGGGCGTGGGTAAAAGGCAGGTGCAGGTGGAAAGCAAGGAGGGGGAGATCAATCCGTGCGCCCTTCGCTCGCTGTATGAGCTTTTCATCCTAGAAGGGGTGTAAATGGAGAGAGGGGTCGGGAAGACAGTGCAGGGCCCCCCAGTGCCACGGGCCTCGCTGCCCCAGCCACCAACTTCTCCCATCCTCACAAAGAACAAACACCCCTGACTCTGGTTTCTTGGTGTTGGAGGGGAACCCTTAACCCCCACCCTCCGTTTCCCCAGATGCGATGATTTTAACACCTAATAATTCTGCACATGCAGGCGTTCAGAGGCAGCCCAGGATGGCACGGTCTCCGGAGAAAGGGTGGCAAGAAAACGCTTGTGGTCCCGGTGAGCGCCCGTCTCCAACTACGCCAACCGAGGCAGAATTTCCAGAAGAACAGACGCCTCCGTGAATTCCCGCCTGAAGGATGCGCGCACCCCCTCACCTTTTGGTTGAACAGCATGTTTTTCCAAAGCAAAGCCTCCCACGGAAGGGTCGAGTTAGCTCGTACCAGGGACCTCCAAGGGGGAAAGAGGTAGCTTCTTTTTCGATGAGGCACTGTCGTCTTAGTCAACAAATTGGCAGGAAGCAGTTCTAGCAGAGAAAAACCCAAAAGGCGAAAAGGGTCTGTCGCAAACACCCTCAGCTCTAACATCTGTCTCCGGGTCCCTCCCTTGCCTGCCCACCTCCACACTCCATCCCTACAGATCTCAACTGCACTCATCTTGTGAAGTTTAGCACCTCTTCCAGGAAGGCTTCCTGGCTGCTATCTGTCCTCTTCCTCTTGCCCGCTCGCGAAACATGTAACCCCACACGGTATTCACGGTATTTCTCACGCCAGTGTCTGCTGGGCCCGGCTAGTCTCCTGTATTACTTTCCCGGGATTGCCATCCCAAGAACCACAAACAACAGAAAACTGTCCCAGTCCTGGGGTCTAGAAGTCTGAGATCTCGGTATCAATGGTGCGGTTCCTTCTGAGGGCTGTGAGGGAAGATCTCCTCCAGGCTTCCCCCCTAACTTCTGATGGTTTGCCGGCCATCTTGGGTGTCCCTTGGCTTATAGACACATCACCCGTCCCCGCCTTTCCCTTCATGGGACATTCTCCCCACAAACGTCTGTGCAGGTCTGCCTCTGTGTCCAAACTCTTATTTTGTTGGATTAGGGCCCATCCTAAAGACCTCGTCTTAACTTGATCACCTGCACAGGCCCTGTTTCCAAATAAGGTCACATTGACAGGTGCCAGGAGGGAGGGCTTGGACATCTTTTGAGTGGACCCAGTTTAACCCATAACATCTTCCCTGCCTGGCCCAAGGTTCAAAACATGTAGCCTCTCTTCTTATATTGACGGCGTGGCTTATAGGATCTCGATCTGCATTGGACATGTAGCCGGAACTGAGCAAAAGTTTACTTCATCAGCTAACCATTCAGACAGCCAGGACTGAAGCACCGTTAGAAACCACTCCAAAAAGGAAGTCACTATGTCTGGCCCAGAGGGACTAGGAGACATCAGCATTCTGGGAAGTTAACTCAGAGCAAAATCTTCTTCAGAAGAGAGAAAGACCTCTCAGACATGGTCTCATTAAAAGCCAGTATTTAGAGAAAGAATATCTTCCCACCGGTGACACCAGCTGACCCGTTGAGCTAGTCTCTGGTCCCTGGCCACTCAAACCGTTGGACCAGCAAATAACGAAACCTGGCAGTGCCCAGAAACCTCCAGTGTATTTGCAAGAGCCTGCTGGCCCAAGCATCAGGGAAAGGAGATGGTAACCCTCCCTTCCCCACGGGGACTTAGAACATCCCGGCACAGAGAGGTTGGGAAATGTACCCAGGTCACTCAGCTGGAACACGCCAGTGCAAGCCTTCTGTCTCCGGAGTCTATGCACTTGACCACTATGCTAGGCTGCAAGGAATAATTAAAGACCAACTCTGGGTCTTGAGGAAGGAAAAAAAAATAGGCTAGGTGACAAGGAGAGGAGAGGGCATGCCTGGAGAAGGGAAGAGCTTAAGTAAAGGTGCACGCGCTGGAAAGTAATGAGATGCCCAGAGTATCGGCTAACGCGAAACTGTCTAGAACACAATGGTTGCTTTGTCCGTGTGTCTGCACGTGCCAAATAAAGGCTCAAGTGCTGGGGACAGTGTCCTCACACCGTCCAGAGCCGAGCCAGCCGGGAGTACCCAAGGTGAGTCTACGCTTCTTTATAATCTGCGGGACCCAAATGAGACCTCAGACCTTGATCGGCAGGAGGAGTCCAACAGGGACGTCTGAAGGGCACCGTCCCTGAACCCATCTGAGATGTTGGGTCAAAGCCAAAATGACCACAGATTCCAATAGGAAGAAGTTGAAGAGAAGAGAAGAGAAGAGAAGAGAAGAGAAGAGGAAAGAAAGGAAAAGAAAAGAAAAGAAAAGAAAAGAAAAGAAAAGAAAAGAGAAGTGAAAAGAACCCGCCCATGGAGTAGCCAATCGGGAGAAAGGGGGCCGTCCATGACTTCTCCAGCAAATTGATATGAACTTTCTCACCATTGATGGTGCACGCAGCTGGCCCCATTGTCTGCCTCTTTACAAAATCCAATATTTCCCCTTCTGTTATTCTTGGCACAATGACAAGAAAGGAAGAAATAAAAGTTCCCCTTTTTAATGAAGCTGTTGAGGATCCTTTTTTTTTTTTTTTTTTTTATCAAAATTGACATGACCATTTACCATTTTGATTCCGGCTCTGACACAAGAGTCACATAGCAACATGAACCTCTCCATGGCAACCTTCCCCACTCTTCACACAAAGACAATCTTGACAGTTTAACATTCAATAAAAAAGTACTTTTAATTAAACGATGACTAAGAACTGGCAGCACAAAAAAATATATTGAACACATATTTTCAACTGTTGTTAACATTCACTTATAAAGGAAACTACCAACCTAAGCTTGTCTTTTGAAAAGAATGGTCATCTGCCTTGAACGAGGCATGGAGAGATGTGGTGAGTCCACCCAAAGATATTAAATTCCATCCGACAAACCTTTAATTAAGTGTCGGCTAAAGGCTAGGTTTTATCCCAGGTCCTGAGGGCAAATATTGGAACGAGGCCTTGACAATGTAGTGCGTGAAAATTACAACAACAATGGTAGCCCGGCCGGAATTACCGCCATCTATAGAGGTTTGACTGGGTGCTAGACATTGTGCTAAGCGTGCCTGCCTTTCATTTCGTGTAATCCTCACAGCTGCTATTATGCTCGTTTGACGTGTGGGGAAACTAAGCCTCAGGGGCGATACATCACGTGTCCAACATCCCACGCGGGAGCTGTGGCTGCGTCAAGACCCAAACCCAGCGACGGTAGCTGCGGCCGGCTCCCGCCCTGCCTTTTGCCTCAGAAAGAAGCGAAGGCAGTCAGGACCGGTGAGTCGAGTCACACCCGGGGCATCAGAGAAGGCATCCTGGAGGCAAGTAAGTAACGTCTGTGGGCGCGTGATCGTGTGATGGAAGGTCTTCGATGGAACGATAAAGCACGGCGGTTCAGGAAATGGACTTCACCTGGCACAAAGCCTAGTTCTGCCACTGACCACTTGTGTGATTTTAGACAGGTTTCCTTTTCTGCAAAGTGTGCCTAATAAGGCTACCTCTCTATAGCAAGGATAAAATGAATCGGTACAGTAAAACCTTGGTTTGCGAGCGTAATTCGTTCCGGAAACATGCGTGTAATCCAAAGCACTTGTATATCAAAGCGAATTCCGAGAACCGCTGGCTCAGTTGTGATCGTGTGATGTTCGGCGTCAGGTACTACTCGAACTGCAAGACATCGCTCGTTTATCAAGTTGTAATTTATTAGAAATGTTGGCTCGTCTTGCGGAACACTCGCAGAACAGGTTACTCGCAACCCAAGGTTTTCCGTATCTACAAAGAACTTAGAATTGGGCCCAGTCCATGGTAATCATTGTTAATGTTAACTTCATTGTCATTATTTCTCTCTTGGCCCTTCTTCCAAGTGGTGGAAGAGAAGCATTAATAACATTCTGCCCAAACTAGAAAATGAATGGATTCCATGATGAGAATTGACACAGTTCTTTTGGAAATATCATGGCCACACTCAGCTTGGAGCCAGATCATTTGAAATGGGTTTTTTGGCTTTGGACAGGGTAAACTATTCCAGGTGATGAGAGCTAGCATTATATATATAGTTATGCATATATGCATATAATTATGCATATATTTTATTCATATGCATACACATACAATTATGCATATAAATTATGCATATATTTATATTTTTTTTTACATGGTGGCTGCAAGGTCAGTCACAGGAATATATAAAGAAAAAAATGATGGACCACACAAAGTAACCCCAAGATAGGTCACCATGGGGGCGCGTTATTCCTTACACGTTTATGGAAACCCTACTATTGTTATTAGTAAGCAAATAGTTAATTGAGAGTTTCTAGAGCCCATCTAAATACCTTATAACTCCTCTCATTACGATACCACGATAACCATTATTGCTATGGAACCATTTTCCGAGATTGGAAACCCGTAACAGGTTTGAGGAAGAAGCAGGGAGCTCAGTTTGGGACAGGTAAAGTATGACAGATATATGGGATCTCCAAGGAGAGAGCTTGTCAAACAAGAGAAAGACAGAAAAGTGCTCATTTATTGGGAGCACAACAGGAGTCACCAGCTACCAATAGAGTGGTAGGAACAGGCGCCATATTGGGGTAGGTTGAAGGGAAGTGAAAGGGTTGACTGGAGATGCTCAACCAGAGGACAAGGCCAGCGACCAGAGGAAGGCAGTGTGAGAGCACATGGAGAAATGAAGTCAGCCAGGGGGACTTGATGGGCCTCTTGTTCAAACCTGTCCTGAAGCCAGCCTTGAAGGTAGGCTGTTCACTCACCAGAGTCCATATGTCCCCTTTGGATGTTCTGAGCTCACAACCAAGAGCCTGGACTAAGGTACGGTCTGAGTGTCCACCAACAAATGTGGAAACAAAGAGATTTTTCCCTCCAGACTCTGCAGACGAAGAGCCCCATGGGCTGCTTTCCAAGCAAGGCGGGGGCCGCATTTAGCAGAATTTCACAAGGTTCAGGGGGTAATAGAAAATGGTCACTCTTCTAGGATCAGGAATGAAACAGTGACGCTCACTCTCACCGCTGTTATGCCACAGGGGATTGGAAATCCTAGCATGAGCAGTTGGCAAGAAAAAGACATAAAATCTATCCAAATCAGAAAGGAAAAAGTAAAACTGTCACTATTTGCAGATGACAAAGCTATTGTGTATAGAGAGCCCTAAGGACGCCACCAGAAAACCATTCAAAGTAATAAACGCATTCAGTAAAGTTGCAAGATACAGAATCAATATAAGCAAATGATCCTCTCACAGATCAACATAGCAAAGCACGTGACCTAAAAGTAAATATTTGACCTCCCATGTAGAAGCACCACAGCTGCTCTCAGTGTGGGGAACATCTCTGAGCCACTTCCCACCTCCCCCTGTCATCTTGTCCCTCTGATCTCCCTCCTCCCTTCCCTCCTCCCTGAGCCACCACGTCACCCCAACTAGACAATCAGGTGAACAGCAGCACACCTAGAAAGTTATGTCACTTACTAGGCAGAGAGGCCCTTCTCTCCTGTCCTGCTCGGGAGGCTCCCCCTTTCATGGCTGAGGATTGTGGGTCCTCCTGGTGCTGTCTACAGCTGTTATGTTTCTGGGCACTGAAATGTCGTCATTCAGTGTGGTGGTTAATTGTACGTGTCAACTTGCCTGGACTACGAGGAGCTCAGACATTTGGTCAAATGTGATTCTGGGCGTGTCTGTGAGCGTGTTTCTGGATGACATGAGCATTTATTTCCAGACTGAGGAAAGCAGGTTGGGGGTGGGCCACATCCAATCAGTTGAAGGTCTGCTAGAACAAAGTCTGATTAAGAAGGAATTCTTTTTCTCCGACTGGTTGTCTTCAGGCTGTTCCCTGCCCTTGGACTGGACCCAGGCTGGAATGACCCCTTTGGCTTCCCTGGGTCTCCAGCTTGCTGACTGTAGATCTCAGATTTCTCAGCCCCCGTCGCTACATGAGCCAATGCCTTATAAAATATAGATACAGATATAAGTACATTTAATCTAACTATATAATCTATATATGTATTTAATATTTCTATATCTCTTATTGATTCTGTTACTCTGGAGAACCCAGACAAAAAGACTAATATAGTCAGCCTCACCAAATCTGTAGGAACAACAACACGTATAGTTGGTTCTGCTCTACGACCATTCACTTTGCAAAATCCCCCGGTGGAAACCACAGGGATCGTGGCAAAAAGGGGCTTAGGGCCACACACTCAAACATGTCATCAGCAGTGCATTATAAGAAGGTAAGACCCCTTTAGGGGGCATCTGGGTGACTCAATTGGTTGAGCGTCCAACTCTTGACTTCGGCTCAGGTCATGGTCTCACATGTCATGCGACTGAGCCCCACATGGGGCTTTGTGCTGACAGTGCGGATTCTCTCTCTCCCCCTCTCTCTGCCCCTCCCTTGCTCACGTTCTCTCTCTCTCGCTCTCAAAAAGAAATAAACACACACACACAAAAAGATAGATAAGACCCCTTTGGGGTCATGACAAGGTTTGGAAGTTAATACAGCTCACAGTTGCACAACCTTGTGCACGTCCGAAATGCCACCGAGTTTTACATTGTAAAACGGTTAGCCGTATACGATGTGAATTTCGCCTTAATGTCATTAACTGGATAAGGATTTTTAAGACCGATAGCACAGCTTTCTGTTAAGTCCTTGAGAAAGGTATGAACGCTGTGTGAACCCAGCACTTTACCAGGCGAAAAGGCTGCAGGCTGCAGGTGGCTTCGGGCTTGGGACGGGGCGCGGTTAGGAGTTACGGCGAGTAGTGTGCAGGCGACAGCCGGCATCGGTGGGGAAGTTCGGCGTGGGTGACTCCACGCACGCGGGAAGTGAGGGAGCCGGCAGACGGCGGGAGGGTGTGCGTGCCCACCGTGTGATGCTGTGCAGCTCTGGCCAGCTGGGTCCTGAGTTTTCTCCTGCTTCCACTTACTTTTCTCAGGGATGAAATCACATCCATGCAAACACGGAATCCAAGCCGGGCCCAAATGTTCCCTGATCGTTAGGTCGTGTTGGGACGAAGTGTTGTTTTCAAAACATGTGTTAAAACAGGACTGACGGTAGGGTCTTATTTGACTCCCTCCACAGCCCCATGTAGAGAGGAGAAAACAGAGGGTCAGAGAAGTCCTCTTGTCTGTCCAGCCTACACATAGCAACAGACTCAAGGAAGATATGGAAGCCTCCAGTCCCCCCACTGCTGAATTTCCTCTCCCCACCGCTGCCTGCCCTGGATACACGCAAAAGGCAAATAGTCCCTAGAACCGTGGGGAGGGGGGCCCAGGCCTCTGGCCCACAAGCTGTGTGAGAGGATAGAAACGGTGTTGGGCCCATCCCGGGAAACCACACTCCTCCCCACGGAGCTGGGCACCGGGTCTACGCAATCTCAAACTTATCAAATCATCCTGGCAAAAACCCAGGGGAAGAGAGGATCCTGAAGGTCCGAGAGGTGACTCCCTTAGCCCTTAGGTGCACAGTAGCCCGGAGCCGCGTTAAGAGTTTCACCAGGGGCTTCTTGACTCCATGCCTGTGGATTTCCTGTTTGGAAGGAGTCTGGCCCCCTCTGTATACCCAGGACCCCTGACTCTATGCCCCTCTGAAGTCACTTAGCCTTTAAATTCCCTCCAAGCGGCCGTGTCCCCAGGAGCACATCCGCATTGCACCGCCCATCTCAATAAAGAACAACGATTGGCCTTGAAGTGAAGTTTGAACCTGTGCCTTCAGTGGGTGCGGGGCAAGCCTCCCTGGCCGCCCTTCCAATCAGAAGCAGCTGTCCCTTCTCCTCACGATGTCACAGCGTAATTGACTATGGTTGGAGAGTGTCGCCTTTATTACCTTTAACAGCCCCATAGCCACTGATTGCCTGCGCTGATGGCTAATTTAATTTCTGTCAATACAGCACTGAGTGGCTTTAAAAGAACCATTATCCACAAGGGCGGTGCTTGGGGGGGAGAACGTTAGTGGGTTCGCCAAACAGAGCGCTGGCTTTCATATGGAGGTCATACGTAGCATGTCAGAGCCGCGGGGACCTCACAGGTGTCCAGTCCAACCTCTCGACCCGCGGATGGGACAGGTGGGGCCCAGACTGGTTTAGGACTTTGCCCAAGGTCTCCTGGGAAGGGACACCCTCTGTCGGGTGGTGGGTTTGCTCCTCTGGGATGGCCGTGAAACCTGCCGCCATATGTTCCCCCACTCGGTGCCCAGAAGGACCTATGAGGCTGAGGCGCTCGCTTTCCTGTTTAAAAGCCTTCAATAAAGCCATGTTCTCAAAGGGACGCTGTCCAGCCCCCCAGGGTGGTCCCTGCTTGCCTGTCCACCCTCGTCCCCCCTTCTTCTCCCATCGTGTCGCTGGAGCTGCATGGGCTTCTCTGCACTTGCCACCCAATGTCCCTCTGAGCCTTTGCACCTGCCTCTCCTACCGGGAAAGTCCTTTCTGACCTCGCCCACCAGAACTTCTCTTCATTTGCAAGAACACAGGTCACCTTCTCTGGGAAGCTTCCTGTTCATTTTGTTCATTCACCCAGTCGATCATTGTCTATTTGTTGAAGACCTACCATCCATCAGACACCGATCAGTGCTGGGAATAAAGGGGTGAGCAAAGCCACATGTGGTCCCTGCCCTCACGGAGCCTGACATCCACCAGGGACACGTGGTAATAGAACAAAGCGCCATGATGACTGCGGCATGGCCCCTATAGAGGAGCAACTGAGCAAAGGGAAGCTACATAAGGGGAGTAGATCTGGCCAGGGGAGTCAGAGACCCCCCGATTCTTTCCTTCTTTGACTACCTGTCTTCATGGTGTCTGTCACCCTGTGCTCATAATTCTGCTCACAGGTGAGCTCCTGGAGGCTCTTGCAACCAACCCAGAGCTCAAGGCTCAAAATAGGTTTATGGAATTAACGGAACCTTTCTCTTCCTTCCCTTCACTGAAACATTGTCCAAATTAATACGGCCAACATTCATTGCCTAGAGTAATGAGGACTTGTATACTGTAACAGCTGGAAAATATTTTCCCAATAGCACGATCCTCCACTGGAAATTGGCAAGGCTAGTCATATATCTGTCATTTATACCTATACCCATCTTTCTGTTCACTCATTCATTTATTCACACATCCATCTACCTCTATGTTCGTTTACTCCATCCATCTGTCCATCCATCCATCCCCCCATCCATCCATCTGTTTATTCAACTCCCCATCCCTCTGTTGAATAAACATTTACTGGTTTCCTTGTATATACCAAGCATGTGATAGATGCTAGGGAATGTAAGAGGAATCACACCTGACCGCCCGCTGCGTAATTCTTGTCCTTCAAAACTCCTTTAAAGTTTAGATTCCTTCCAGGAATCCCCTCTGCCTCCCTGGGAAAAGTAAGGTCTCCTTGTCCCTCCCCACTCTCTTTACCATCCCCCCCAAAGACCCCATTTCCCATACTCTCTGATAACATCTATCATCAGCTCTACATGGCAGAGAAAAACCCCAAGCCACACTTCTAAGTAGTTGCAAGTGGTGACCAGCTTTTAGAGGTTCCAACAACCCGCCTTGCACACATAAGGCACTTTTTAACTAAATGGACTCTGAAGCTTATATAGAAGAGAAGTGAGAAATTTTGTTTCTAACTTGAAACATAACAATATCGAACAGCCACAGAGTTTTAGCAACCCTCCGTGTAAGGTGTTGTCACCGTGGTGTCTCGGCGTCCCAACGATGAGACGTGTTTTGAAGTGTCGTGGCCCACACGTCCCTTCCAGAAATTTCCGTGATGGACAAATGGAGTTGCAAGACAAGAGTGGAAGGCCAACCTACGTAGAGGTTCTCGGTGCCTCTAGCAGATAAGACTGAGGCCGAATCACCGGAGGCAACGGGGAGGTGGGGGTAAAACAGAAACCCCCAGGAAGGTTGCAGGAAGGACGTTTGCTTCGACTCGAGTCATGCTGAGTCTGTGTTTGACATTTAAGACATGCCTCCACGTCCCACGAGACAGTCAAGCAGCATTTCTGGGAGTCCGTTGTAGATGAAAGGCGGGTCTGGAGCGCAGGGGAGAAGCGGCTGGTGATGAGAGAGATGTGGGGGTCTCTGGCTTTAAGGGAAAAGCTGGGGTCACGGAAGTGGGTGAGGTCAATCTGGGAAAGTTTGTTGCGAAACAAAATAGTCAAAGACAGAAGGGACGCTGTTTGCTGTTTGCCCACCAGTCACTCCCCATCCGCTCTGTCTTGCCTGTTCACAGAACTCCAATCGGGGGTTCGCTGAGTTGGGTGGCACCTTTGATCCTAGGGCGGCCGTAACAAATTACCACAAACGTTGTGCCTTCGAACGGCAGAATTTAGTCTCTCAGTTCTGGAGGCTGGAAGTCTAAAATCAAGATGTCGGCCGGGTGATGCCCTCTCCAAACGCTCTAGCGTGGGATCCTTCCTGGCCTCTTCCAGCTTCTGGGAGCTTCTGGTGATCCTTGGCTTACAGCTGTTATCACTCCAGTCTCTGCACCTGTCCCAATGGCCTTCTCCCCTGTGTCTCTTCCCCGTGTGTCTCTGGGTCACAAGTCTCAGTCTCCCTTCTCTTACAAGGACACCAGTGACTGGATTTAGGGTCCATCCTCAACCCAAGGTGATCTCATCTTGAGATCCTTAACCTTTATAAATGCTAAGACCCTACTCTAAGTAAGGTCATGTTCACAGGTACAGGATGTTAGAACTTGGACATGCCTTTCAGAGGGACACAGGTCAACCCACTACGAGTGGTGCCTCCTTGATCTCTGAGAAGACACACTCTTCTCCAGGCCCCAGGGGATTAGCGTGGGTTGGTTCATCATGACGGTGATGACAGTCCTATTTCCATTTGCTGCACACACCCCGTGTCCCCAGTTTCTCTTACGTGTGGAGGTGAGCTGATTGGCCGTGAGGCATAAGAGTCATGCTGCGGGGGCTTCTGGGAAAGATGTGAGCAACATGGTTTTGGCGCCTGTGCATCCTCCCTGCTTTGGATGCTGATGGGAGAACACAAGCCTTAGGTGGCAGCCGTCCCTCAAGCATGAGGTGATAAGCGTGACAATGAAAGCCGGCCCACTAAGGGTCCAAGATGGCGTCCCCGATCAACAAAGCAATGCCGGCTTCTGGCCACCTTCAGACGTCTCTGACTCTTCCTCATTGAAGTCACTGTTAGCAGACATTCTCTGTCAAGCGAGTGCATTGTCAGCTGGTACACAACCCAGACCTAAGGGCGGACAGAGAAGGAAGATGCAGCAAAGTAAGCAAACGGGGGCACCTGGGTGCCTCAGTCGGTTGTGCGTCTGACTTTGGCTCAGGTCAGGATCTCACAGTTCGAGAGTTCGAGCCCCGCGTCGGACTCTGTGCTGACAGCTCAGAGCCTGGAGCCTGCTTCGGATTCTGTCTCTCTCTCTCTCTCTCTCTCTCTCTGCCCCTCCTCTGCTTGCTCCCTGTCTCTGTCTCTCAAAAATAAATAAACGTTAAAAAAACTTTTAAAAACAAATACACTTAAAAAAAAATAAGCAAAGGACATGCCCCAAGAAACAAGAGACGTTGTCATCCCAGAAGCCAAGGAAAGACAGAACATGAAAGAGGATGTCGAACGACATGCGAGTTGGGAGGCCAAGTAAGAGGATGCAGAAGAAAGGTGAGGAAGCACAGGCTGGCCGGGGAGCTGAGCGGGTGATGCCTCAGTTTTCCACGGCCCATGGGAGTCATCCCTTGCTTGGATGGCCAACTGGGAGAGCTTCCATAGGCTGGAGAGAACGGGCTTAAGCGAATGACACGTGTTGCCCAAGAGGAATGAAGAGTTAGACTTGGCATGAAGGGGAGGAAACAGATCCCCTCTCTCTGAGACAGAGGGGAAGGCAGGGTGGGCTGTAGAACAAGAGCAAAAGCAACAGGAAGTTGGTTGCAGGAGTGTTAGATCAGAGGGGAAAGCATGGTTGGGGGGTTTTGAGAGGACGCAGAGGACAGGATGGCTCAGGACAGCTGCTGTCTACGGGAACCAGGACGCCTCCCAGGGAAGCAGGACAGCACCGGCTGGAGCAGGGCGGGCACGTCTCCGTCCTCTACTTCCCTAACAGGCAGGTGGCAAGAGGAGACTTCTGCCCCCTTCGCACCAACTTCCTGTCAGCCACTGGCAACGTTTACGTGTTACGCGTAGAGGGAGAGAAATTACCTGACTGTTCATCTCTGTTATGACATCTATCTTCATGGAGAAAGAAGGGAGGAGAACTCACCAGTGACAGAGAAGCCGGAGAAATATCCTGTCTTTCCTCATCAGGGAAGAAGGATGTCATAACACAGAATCAGCCATGGCCTTACGTCCGTGCACACAAACCCCGCCATTCAACAAGGAGAAACTTCTTTAGATAACGGTTATGGAAAATAAAAGTGCCGGTAATGTGGGTTCTGCTGTCAGTGCCGTAATATATGGGTGGATGTTTGGAAGGAAGGAAATATCACCTGAAAAAAATCTCCTGCTTGATTATATATTGCCAGTGTCTCTGGCTTGGGTGAGCCTGAGCTGCGGATGCCTTTTATTTATGTCTGTGTACGCGTGTGCATATACGTTTAATATTTTAGAGCCCGGGGAGGGGCGGGGGGGGGGGGGACATGCCATTTCGAGATAACAATCCAGTTTTTCATTGCCAAGTGAGGAAACCAGAGAAGCCACAGTGACCTGTACTTTTAACACAGTGGTTTCTACCTCTTTCCCCTTCACCCAGAAAGGGACCCACATCCAACCAATCACCCTGCAGGCGGGAGTGTGGGAACAGTGTGGGGAACGCCGAGAGAGTGTCTCGGAGAGACTTCTGACAGTCAGAAAAGCAGGTTCCGCGGGGCTTAGGCAAGCAGAGCAGAGGTGAAGTTCATGTTCCCAAGGGACTCAGCTAGGAAGAAAGAGCTGGGAGGGGCAGGACACGGCTAGCAAACTGGAAAACAGATTAAGTAGAGACAGAGACAGGGACGAGGCAGCAAGGATTTCGTCATGAGCCCTTGGGTACTTCACATCATCTTACACGGGTTAAAACTGTTCACCAGTGGGGACGCCTGAGTGGCCCAGTCGGTTAAGTGTCCAACTCTTGACTTTAGCTCAGGTCATGATCTCACGGTTCGCGGGATCCAGCCTGCGTGGGATCAAGCAGGACCTGCTTGGGATTCTCTCTCTTCTATTCTCTCTGCCCTCCCTTGCCTGCTTTTTCTGTCTCAAAAATAAGTAAATAAACATTAAAAAAAAAAGTGAAAAAAAATTCAACTGAAAAAAATATGAGCATCCAATCCGGTCTAAAATCTATTTGCATAAAATGATGCTGCATTCTCAACTGCACTGTAATCATTTTCGATAACTTGACTGTTTCTGGAAAGAATTTCAACCGGTTTGTTTTAAAAGACACAGCTATAAGGGGCACCTGGGTGGCTCAGTCGGTTAAGCATCTGACTTCAGCTCAGGTCATGGTCTCACAGTTCGTGGGTTCGAGCCCCATGTCGGGCTCTGTGCTGACAGCTCGGAGCCTGGAGCCTGCTTCGGATTCTGTGTCTCCTTCTCTCTCTGCCCCTCCTCCGCTCATGCTCTGTCTCAGTCTGTCTCTCAAAAATAAATAAATGTAAAAAAAATTTAAATGACACAGCTATTAGAGAACCAGAAAAGAAGCCAGCGATACAGGACGAAGAATTGCACTAAAGATCCAGGACAGATA
Organism: Acinonyx jubatus; assembly: GCF_027475565.1. Lineage (NCBI taxonomy): Eukaryota > Metazoa > Chordata > Mammalia > Carnivora > Felidae > Acinonyx > Acinonyx jubatus. Next base: position 137,209,399 of record NC_069386.1, on the reverse strand, counting down.
CGATTATGGCGGTGATGCGCTAAATTTGAATGAAGTGGGAGTTTCCTAGCAATCAAAGCAAAAAGGGAAACAGGGTAAGTCACAAAAATCCCATGGTCTGACATAAGTGTCACCATCGCATTCCACTGAAGAGAAAACATTTTCCTAGCACTGACGTTCAAGGGGAATTGATTGTGGAACTTTTTACACCACAGGCCATCCAATGAACACTTTCCTCAGTAAAAGCTTTACGGAAGATAAAGAAATAAAATTTTTCATCCGAGTTTGATATGATCTTATATTAGAAGTTTCGATGGAAATCTACCTGTGGCAGGACAGTAGGTCACACGACACTGGGCTCTGGGCTGATGGCACCACCGAGTGGGCACCTCTGTACACCAGCCACATTGAACTGTGGCTGCCTTAATATTCGCCCCATCCCTTCTTCACATTTCAAGGCCTTGATGAGAGCGTTTGTCTTTTGCTTGTATTTATATTCTAGTGCCCAGCACGGCACCTGGCACACAGTAGGCATTTTATAACAGAAGTTAGACACAGGATTGAATTGACCCATTAATAGTACTCAGATTGACATGTCTCTTAGCCCAGGTACTGCCCAAATGTAACCTGCACCAAGGTTCTCACCTGCCGACTGGCACCATCATCGCCTGGTGACTTTTCGTACAAAGAGACAAATCTCTGGGTCTTGCTGCTTAGATCTCCAGCGTGACCCCATTTCTGTGTTTTCCGGAAAAACGGTCATTCAGTCTTTCCTTCATCCCTGTGGACTCTTCCAGATGCTTCCGACATGACGCTCTTTGGTTACGCAGGCCAGAGCCGTCTGCTGTGGTGCAGGAACAGGTTGTCTGACCACAGAAGTGTGAATGCTTTGACCACAGAGGCTCCTGGTTGCCCTCAAAACCCTCACTGGCCTTCAGGCCCATCTCAAAACCAGCTCTCGTGGACTGGCTTTGTGTTGACCACACCCCATTATCTCCAAATATACCAACTCTCTCTCATTCCATTGAACCGCATCCCAACCTATATATGCAACATAAGCCAACCACATGGGAGCCTCCGTGACAGCAGGTGCTGTTCTGGCTGATTTATCTGTAGAACCTCTGGGCCCAGCACATTTAGGTACATGGTGGGTGCTCAATTAGGGCTGGAAAAACAAATTGAGATAGTTTGATTATGGTCTAGAAGAGCTTCCTAAATGTGGAACCACAATGAGCTGTCTGACAGAACCGCCTTTGACATCATTTTCCAGAACTGTCTGTGTAGCCCTAGACGTATCCTGGACCCACTTTGAATTTTGCTTTGCTTTATCCGCTAAGAGTTATGCTCCTTGATCCTTAAAGTCTCCGTAATCTAGAAAATATCACCCTGGATCAATTCATGGCATTACCTTAACACTTTGACCCCTCCATCAGTGTAAGCCAAGGAAGGGGCCATAGAAAACTGCCTCCCCAACACTGGCCTTCACATTATGCCCTATTGATACCCTTAAGTGTCCAATATATTGTCTTAAAATGCATTTTATTACTGACACATACTTATACTACTGTCATGTTTTTATAATATATGACTCCAAGTAATCCCTAAGATCAAATTGAGTTTGACCAATAATTGTATAAATGTCACTAACAGTTTTGATTTCTTGAAAGTTCTAGTTGGTTGTTCTTTCATTAATCACAAGACGCGGAAATGATTTCATGTCAAGCCCACGTGGCTTTGCAAAAAGAAGATTAGAAGATCATACGTTTCGACTCAGAACTCCAAGCGGACTCACAAGCTGAATTTCTATTCCGATACCAGCTCCAAAACGTAAGGGCCTGCTGGGTGTGCCTTTTTAATTTTTAATTTTTATTATTTTTTAAAATTTTAACGTTTATTCATTTTTGAGAGACAGAGAGAGACAAAGCATGAACGGGGGTGGGGCAGAGAGAGAGGGAGACACAGAATCTGAAGCAGGCTCCGGGCTCCGAGCTATCAGCACAGAGCCCAACACGGGGCTCGAACTCACGAACTACGAGATCCTTACCTGAGCTGAAGTCGGACGCTCAACCGACCGAGCCACCCAAGCGTTCCTGCGTGTGCCTTTTTAATGCTCATAAATCCAGAGGTTCTAAATCACTCGATTCCCTTTTCTAAATAAAATTTCCATGTGAAGGTCAAGTTTTCACGTGGCACTTTAACCTCTGTGGACCAGCCATGGCTACAATTGAAGATACGAACTCTCTAATGTGAACTCAATGTCTACAGCCTCGTAAATGTGTATAACAAACAAAATAAAAGTGGGATTAGTTGAAAGAGATTGAACGTTGGGCTCATTCTGAAATACTCCGGGTAGCAAACTCCAGTGTCAGAGAGGCCTGCCCTTCTGCTGCTAGCACCCTCCAAATAGTCTTGAATTGGGCCAGGAAATAGGTGTAAGAATTCCCTTGGTACATCCTCAGAGCAGGAAAAGGTAGTTTGAGGCATAAAGTCACTGCCATTCAAGGGCTGCCTTCAGGGAACACAGTGTCGCCATGTTCCTTTCTGCCCATCCAGAGTCCTCTTGAAGAGGTAGATCCCCGCCCCACATCTGTCCAAGTGGATTGGGATTTGGACCCGAGACATCTGTGTTCTGATCAGAACCCACCGCTAGAAAGACCTGATACTTAAAGCAAGTCCTTCAGATTCTCTGGGCCCAAGTTAGTTTATCTGTTCAAGGGGTGCATTCTTGTATTGAACAGCGTCCTGTTCCTGGGCCTGTTTTGGGAATCTAAGTGAATGATAGCACTCTTTGCCTGGCTTATTTGCCAAGTCTTGAGTCTCAGCTTCCCCTGAGAAGCCTTCCATGCCCTCTCCTCAAACCCCAAAACCCGGCTGACATAACGCCCCTGGACTCTGAAATCACCTTTGAGTTCTGCCGTCTAGAATGGTCCTAGCCTGGTATTCCCAGCTGTTAATGGGCACACCCCTCCTTTAGAGTGCAATCTCTGTGAGGGCAGAGGGACCTTGCCTCTCCCCACCGTGCTGTGTATTCTCCGCATGGCAGAGTGCACTGTTGAAAAATATTCAAAGGCTATATTCCCAAAGGACACTGCCTCCTCCTTTTGCTGCCTGGCCCAGCTCCCGTGACCTGCAATGGTAGCAGAGATCCAAACGAAATAGGTTTGACCAGCCTCCAAAACGCCAGTCACTTTGCAATGGCATTTCTTTTATTTATTTATTATTATTTTTTTTAACGTTTATTTATTTTTGGGACAGAGAGAGACAGAGCATGAACGGGGGAGGGGCAGAGAGAGAGGGAGACACAGAATCTGAAACAGGCTCCAGGCTCTGAGCTGTCAGCCCAGAGCCCGACGCGAGGCTCGAACTCAGGGACCGCGAGATCATGACCGGAGCTGAAGTCGGACGCTTAACTGACTGAGCCACCCCGGGCACCCCTGCAATGGCATTTCTAAATGGCATTATCTGGGGGGAAAGAGTCTTGGGTTTTTGTCACCTGATCGGCAGAGGCAGCAGTAACCTTTCCAGTCCCTGCAGGCTCCAGAGGCCAGCACCTTGGCCCTTCTCTCCCGACAGCAGAGCTGCTGGTTGAAGTATTGTAGGGACGGAGGGCTTCCGCGGGGGTGCAGAGGGTCTCCATCCACGTGGATGAGGACACAGCGTGGATGCGAAGTGTGGACTCCGGGGCTCTACCCCCGGCACTGACGGAGTCACGGCCTCTGTCCCAGGCCTCAGCTTTCTCATCTGTATATTGGTCACATGTTACATCCGTGTTCTTCCCACTTACCTTCGCCTTGGTCTTTGGCCGAAAAACATTGTTCGTAGTGTAGCCCAATACAGCAGGTTACTCTGCTTGAGCAAGAGGGAGGAGTCTGAAGCTGTCCCGCGCCCCGCCCCCCACTTTCCTGGGACCCCTTCTGAGGCTCTTTGGAACACAGATCGAAAACCACGATGCTGGGTGACTGGAGGTTGCCCTGGAGGCGGCAACCTCTCCTCTGTGATGTGTCTGGTCTGTGGCGAGGGTGACCGAATGCTCCAGCTCGCCCGAGACGGGGCAAGTTCTGAGACTCTGGGGCTTTGGTGCTAAAACACTGGAAAAACTGGGCTGAGTCGGACACCCTGCCTGTGGGCAAACCACACCATTTACCCTGGGGACCGGCACAGCCTTGCCCCGCATGGCCAGCCAGGCAGCTGGGACTCGGTGCCTTTAGGGCAGAGGGACACACTGGACAGAACGGAAATCGTTTACCCGGTGCCGCAGGGTGACATGGTGCCGGGATCACATTCTGAAAACTCGACTGCATTTTCTTTTCCTTGTTCTCTTGGCCCTTCCTGCCATCCCATCAGTGAGCTCCCTCGGCTCAGGAGAAGGATGATGTGGCAGAAAATCCGAGAAAGCACTGGTCTGTTTCAAAAGCCAACGCTTTGGATTTGCAAGCACCTGGGCTTTGGGGCTTACAAAGCATGAAGGGCTCAGCTGATGCAATACATTTCATAAACAATAGGTTTAAAAAAAAAAAAAAAACAGATGAAAAGCTGTATCCATTTCTCCTTGCACCCGTAACAAATTGCCGTGAACTTCAAACAACGCACACTTGTCTTACACTTGAAAGGTCAGAAGTCTGCCGTGATTGCCTTGGGATGGGATCACGGCTTCGGCAGGGCCACGCTCCCTCGGGGAGAGACTCCATTTCCTGGCCTTTTCCAGCTTCTAGAAGCCACCTGCACTCCTGGGCTCGCGGCCCCTTCTCTGTAAAGTCGGCAGGCTAGCATCATCATACCTCTCCCTGGCTCTGACTGTTGGTGTATCTCCTTCTCTCCCTCTGCTTCCATCATTATAGCCCTTTCTTTTCTCCGAACCGCCTGTCTCCCTCTTATGAAGACTCTTATGTGCTGATAGTGGGCACACTCAGATAATCCAGATACTCTCCCCATCTCAAGGTCTTTAACTTAATCACCCCTGCCAAGTCCCTTTTGCCATGTAAAACAACAGCCACAGATTCGGGGCGTGATTAAGATGTGGACATCTTTGGGATGGGGGGGGGGGTGCCAATATATTATCCACCACAAGAGCCAAGCAACTTTGCCAACCTCAAGTCTTCTCCAGGCTGGAGGAGGGTGGGGCAGCCGGTCGCAAGGGAAAGAGAGGTCCATGGGGCCTAAAATAAGAGGGCTCAGGGAAACACTGTAGACAGATTGAGCTGGCACCCGGACCCCATCCAACTTTGAACTTGCAATCTCATCCGTTCCTAGCACCACACAGCTGCACGGGAGCCTCCTCGAGGTCCACAGGGGGTCCAGTCTCCCACTGAGAGTACTCCACCCAATGTCATTGACCAGGAGAGTCAATGGTCACTCCTGCTCCTGAGGTCCGGCAAGAACGTCTTCCCATCAAGCACAGCTAATATGGCACCCATTGATCATTCAGTGGAGTGAACCAATATAGAGCTTGTGGCTCAGCCCAGTCTCCCGTGCAACCAACCCCACGTGGACAATCTCCTAGCGTGATGGCTGAGGATGATTGAAATCTCCCCTAAGAAAGAGGGTAGTATGCCGGGGAAAGAAGGATGGAAGGAAGGGGGGAGGGAAGGAGGCAGAAAGGAATGGAAAGGAGGAAGGAAAAAAAAGAAGGAATAAAAGAAAGAAGGAAAGAACTCTCCGCCCATCCCAGTGCTTACATGTGGTTGGGCACGGAGTTAAACCAGCTCAGAATCTCCTCCAGATAAGGGAAAAACACTGTCCTGTTAGAGCATCATCGGGCTTATTAGATGAGAATCTTTCTAAGCTCAAAAATATTAGATTTCTTTTTCCCCTGCTCTCCCTACCACCTTAAAACTGTGTTCTTGTCATGTGTCTGTGTCAGACGTCTTGATGTTAGGACAAAAACAAAACAAAACAAAACAAAAAAGTAGGGAACTGTGGTAGGGGCACAAAGAAAGGCAAGGTGGATTAGAGGGATGTCTTAAAATTGAATAAACTATGAATCCTGACCACTTAATTTTATTGTTTATTTATTATTATTATTATTATTTTAAGTAGGCTTCATGCCCAGCACAGAGCCCAACACAGGGCTTGAACTCACAACCCTGAGATCAAGACCTGAGCTGAGGCCAAGAGTCGGACGCTTATCCGACTGAGCCCCCCTGGGGCCCCTTGATTCCATCTTTTAACAAAAAGAAAACAATTGATCGAGGCCACACACGAGAACACATCCCGTGCTCAGCAAACCTTGGGGAAAAGGCCTTCCAAGTTCAAGGTGCTACTCTCTTGTTCTATGTTCACCGAAATAAAAATCTCAGATCAAAAGCATCTGTCCTCTCCCTTGTATATGTCAAAATGTAATTGGCAACGGTTGGGGTTTGTTGCCTTTATTGCTTTTAATAGCTGTATAGCCACTGATTGCCCAAGCTGATGGTTAATTTAATTTCTGTCAATACAATATTGGGGCTGTCTGCATATTCAGACCATGATTAACTGCTGGAGAGTCCATAACACTGGTGTTATTATTACTGCGTTTAACTACCTCTCGGGAGAAGACAAATTAAATTATGTCGAAAATGCTGTTGATTATCATTACGAACTTATTTGTAGAGCACAATTACTGATCTGTTGTAAAATAAATCAAATTTTTTATCATCTTGGTATAAATTAACTTTACTGTAGGAGACTGGAGAGTGGGGCCTGAAAGAGTTTGGGCCTCCTCGTGTAAGTCGACAGAGAACTGCATTAAAATAATAATCACACGCGAACGTAATATTCCATTTTAATAATGAGCTACTTCATGACCAAGAGTGCCTTGTAGATTACGGGATTTCAACAATAAAGCGGCAAGCTCAACGCGTGCTGGGCGTTGTTGACGCCAACGCGGGTTGAGACCGGGGGATGAATTATTCCCCGGCTGTGACTCCAATTCAATGTGAAATCACCACTCAAGTCATTTAGGGAAGGCGGCTTTAAGAACGCAATTACATTAATAGCTTACACGCGATCATCAGTTGGCTTCTGCCATTTCTTGACAATGTACTAGGTTCTGTTGCCAGAACGCGAGTTAGGCCGAACCCGTCGCGCGGGATCCCTCAGCCAGAGCCCGTCACCCTTTCAACCGCAAGGACCAAGGACCCCGGGCCCCGGGGGGCCGCCGAGGCTCAGACTCGCCATCACATAACCGTACTTGATCTCAAGCTGTCCGTTAAGGGCCGATGAAGGCAAGAATGTTGCATGCCCCTCTTGTTGTTATTTTGAGCAATTTCTGCACCTTTAAACAACTAAGTGGATCAAATGGTTGCGCAATTCGAGTAAGAAATATGTACCACTGGGGCCCTTTATTTAAATCCATGTGGCACAGCGGGGCAGCAGACTGGGAGCATAACAATTTCAGTTCTGGCTCTGCCACCGACAGGCTGCTCTTGGGCAAGATGACCCATCTTGCTGGGCCTCGGTTTCCTCTTTTTCTTTTTTCTTTTTTAGAGAGAGAGAGCAAGACAGAGGGCAGGGAAGGGGACGGCGGGGGGTGGTGGCGAGAGAAAATCTTAAGCAGGCTCCACATTCAGCACAGAGCCCGACACAGGGCTCAGTCCCGCGACCCTGGGATCATGACATTAGCCGAAATCAAGCATTGGTTTCTCAACCAACTGAGCCAGCCAGGCGCCCCTCATTTCCTCTTTTATTAAATGGGGATGTTTGGGGGGGCGCCTAGGTAGCTCCGTCGGTCAAGCGTCTGACTTCGGCTCAGGTTACGATTTCGCGATTCGTGTGTTCGAGCCCTGCATCGGGCTCTGTGCTGACCAGCTCGGAGCCTGGAGCCTGCTTTGGATTCTGTGTCTCCCTCTCTGCCCCTCCCCAACTCATGCTCTGTACTTCTCTCTCTCTCTGTCTCTCAAATAAATAAACATTAAAAATTGTTTTAATAATAATAATAATAAATAAAATGGGGTGTTTGGGGTTTCGTGGCTTATTTAAGTCTACTAATTTTTCTATGTTGTGTGACAAACTGCCCCAAACTTAAGGGCTTGACCAAACACCCATATATTGATTGGCTCACAGTTCTGTAGGTCAGGAGTCTAGCTGGAAAGGGAGCCAGAAGTTACAGAAGCACAGCTTTAAGGTAAAGAATGTTACGGTTTGCCACCAACCCCCGGAAGCCAGGAGGCAGGCATGGAACGCTCCTTTACAGGCTCCAGAAGGAGCCAACCTTGCTGACCCCTTGATTTGAGACTTCTAGGCTCCAGAACGTTCAGAGAACTATCTTCTGTGGTTTGGAGCCTCCTCGTTCAGTCATTTGATAGGTACCCCAAGGAAATGAGGACAGAGTATGACCTCTCTGGGGCAGGAGGCGCACCCTCTATACAAAGCCTGTCTTCTGTGCCTGGCACTGAGGATTCTAATAAAGACGACCAACGTCTACATGGAGGAGCTCAGCCCTACCAGTCACTGTGCCACCTGCCCGCTGGGACACTGACCCTCCCACGGTCCCCGTTCTCCCGACTCGAGCTGCTGTCGCAGGTGTCTGCACCGTGTGCGGCCCATCTGACCAGGAGTTCTCAGTAAGTTACCACCTCCTCTGTTGCCCCAACCAGCTGACCTTGGCTTGACCACGGGATGAGGAGAAAGGAGGGCCGGAGTACGTGACCTCCCGGCTGTTTTTAAAACACAAAGTACTGGGCGCGGAGACGGGGGTGCAGGAAGGAAACACAGCCAGACTACCTCTCTAGCTTTCTATCGGAAGATTGGAATCGTCACCTGGAGCCCGGTGCCCGCAGGCCAGCCTATTAGCACATCCACCTTGAATCTTCCTCCTTGGTTCTAGTAGGATCCCTCACCTGCCCCACCCACCAGAGGGCGCCGCTTACGCCTCGGCACAGACATTGCTTTCCCTACAGGGTCCCCCTTGGGGAGCGATGATCGCGTGGGGTGTGTCCTCCCTCTCTCCCTCTCCCACCCACACCCGGTACCGGCTGGCCTCCCTGCCCCCTGCGTTTCTCACGGCCGCTCACCTGCCCGCCTGGCAGGCTCTGAGGCCTCCGTGGCTGCCCCGCGGTTCCTGCTCAACTCAGCTCACCCTTCCATTGCCCCAGTGATGAGTCAGCGCCCCCCTCCGTGGCTGCCCCGCGGTTCCTGCTCAACTCAGCTCACCCTTCCATTGCCCCAGTGATGAGTCAGCGCTCGGGGCGCCAACAGCTCCCTGGGGGTTCGGGATCCACTCCCAGAGAGCTCTGTCCCTCTGAAAACAGTGCTCTGCGAGGAGACGTCTCTCTTCACCAGTGTTTTCTTCCATCAACCGCATGGAAACCTGACGACAGATTCATAAACCCAGACAGTGCCGTGCTGTCGGGGTCCGGGCCCTGGCCGTCAAGGCCACTCCGAGTGGACTTCAAGAGTCACTTGTTTTGAGGGGCTCCTGGGGGACTCGGTCGGTTGAGCGTGCGACTTCAGCTCAGGTCGTGATCTCACGGTCGGTGAGTTCGAGCCCAATGTCGGGCTCTATGCTGACCAGCTCGGAGCCTGGAGCCTGCTTCAGATTCTATGTCTCCCTCTCTCTCTCTCTTTCTCTCTCTCTGCCCCTCCCCAACTCATGTTCTGTCTCTCTGTCTCTCTCCTCTCTCAAAAATAAACATTAAAAAAATTAAAAAAAAAAAGTCACTTGTTTTGGTGCAGCCCATGGGGAGAGCGCGTAGCAGCTTTCCTGAGGTTCTTGGGATTGATAACGACCTCCTGGGGAGCCCTCCAGAGGTCAGAGGGGGCTTTGCTGCTTTTCAGGCCTGTAGGGCTCTGAATGCTTAAGGAAGCTTCTAATTCCTTATTGAGAACACCTCAAACAGGTTTTTGTTTTGGTTTGTTTTTTAAACACATAGCAAACTAATTCTAAATTTATATAGGAAGGCTGAGGTCCCAGAATAGCTAAAACAATCTTGAACGAGAAGAATCACGTGGGAGGAATCACCCTACTCAACAGTAAACCTTACCATATCCCTAGAATAATCACAATGGTGTGGTTTTGTGTGAGGAAGGGGCACTCAGATGACCAGGGCAGAAGAGAGATCCAAAACAGACCTCCACCAATATGCCTACGGGATTTTTAACAAAGCTGCAAATACAGTTCAGAGGAGGAAGGATGACCTTTTCAGAAGATGGTCCAGATATCCACAGGCAAAAGAAAATGGGCTTCCGCTTAAATCTCACATCTTATGCAAAAGCTCACTCCGAGTGGATCAGGGACTCAAAGGTAATATGTGCAACTAGAAAGCTTTTAGGTGAAAAAAAGAGAAAAAAAAAGAAAATCTCCGGGAACCAGAACCCAGCAAAAAGATCTCAGACTTGACACAAAAAAATGTGATCTATAAAAGGAAAAGTGGATCAATCATACCTCATCAACATTAGAAACTTCTCCTTTGCCAAAGACCATGTTAAGAAGCTGCAAAGAAAAGCTGTAGGCTGGGAGAACATCTTTGCCAACCACATATCTGGGAAAAAAAAAAAAAAAGATACCTCTGGAATCTATAAAGAACTCTCAAAAATCACAGTGAAAGAGACAAATAATCCAGTTAGGAAATGGGCAAAAGACATGAACAGGCATTTCACCAGAGAAGATACTCAGATGGCAAAGGAGTACCTGGAAAAAACGTTCAGCATCATTAGCCATTAGGGAAATGCAAAGGAAAACCGTAGTGGGACCTCACTGCACACAGCCATCAGAACGGCTCAAATGCCAAATAGGAACCCCACCAAATGCTGGCGAGGAGGTGGGAAAACTGAACCACTCCTACCCCTACTGGTGGGGAGGTAACATGGTGCAGCCACCCTGGAAAATAGTTTGGCAGATTTTTAAAACGCTAAACACGCGATGACCGTGGGACCCAGCAATTGTACTCTCGGCGGTCGATCTCCCCAAAGTGAAAACTCAGGTTCGCACAAAAACCGGTACGTATACGTTTATCACAGCTTTCTCCCTAATAACCAGAAAGAACCCAGGTGCTCCGGTGGATGAATAGTTGAAAAAGCCATGATGTAGCCACACCACGGAATGCTATTTAGTGATAAAATAGGACAAACTATCGATGCCTGCAGCTTGGATGAAACCAACCCCCAAAGGTTATACTGGCATGATTCCATGCACAGAACATTCTCGAAAGGGAAGAATGACAGAAATGGAGACCAGAGGAGTAGTTAGCCAGATGTTACAGGGATGGGGTGGGGGCGGGGCAGAAGGCAAGTGAGATCCTGGATGCTGGTGGCGATGGGAATGTTCCGTACCTTGACTGCAGTGTTGGGTACACACGGGTCATAAAACTGCACAGAACTAAAGGCATACATACGCTCAAATGAGTTCTAACGAAATGGGAAATCTAGACAAGATCTCTGCATTGCTTCAAAGTGGAAAAGCTGGTTGCCACATAGCTTTCGTTTCGCAAGTTCCCAGGGCAGGAAACTGGGTCAAGTGTCCATGAGATCTCTCTGGATGACATGTGAATCTGCAGCTACCTTAAAATGAAAAGTTTAATGATAAAGAAAACCCCGCGCGTACCCAGAATTCATGAACGATTGCCGTTTTTCCAGCCAAATTCTGATGGCTGCCACCCCCTAAGACAGCATCTTTAATAGATGGAGTTAAAACCTAAGCGTGGCTTTCCACTGAAATGAGGCACACATGCCATTAGAAAGGCACTGAACGCTTTGCTCATTCTGGCGGGTCCTCTGGACCCATCCCAATAGCAGAAGTGAATAAAAAATAGCAAAATTGGTTTCTTCTCTTGGGCTGAGGTGAGACCTAGGGCTTCCGGATATTAGGCTATGTGTACATTCACATCCACATCCACACTCACAGAGAAAGAGGAGAATGAAAAGGCTGAAAGAGGCCTTTCTCTACAAAAAGCAACAGAGAGTATTAGTCAATATCTGCTCAATGCAAACCCACAACATTTTGCTTCTCATTTCTCTGGGCCAAACCTACTCAAACTCACAATACGTGTGAGCACAGTATAGATGAAGACCGGACTGTGAACTTTGTGTAGAAACTTACACTGGATTTCTTTATGATTTCAGACGTGTTTGGTCATTCGTAATTCATCACCGGCGCATCTTCAGCTAACGGAGTAAACCCGGTTCCACCCAGCCTTGTCTCCATGGTGCAAGAAAAGCGCGTTTCGGGGTTGCTGGGGGAAGGAGGAAGAGCAGAGGGAGGAAGGTGTGTGTGCAACTCTGAGTGTGCACACACATGCGTATGCACGCAGATGATGCAAATTAGCACAGACCTTGACCCGTAGAGTCAGTACGGAGTGAAATAAATTATTATGCCCAAAATTCGTGATCCCCAAAGACCACCACGGAGCCGAGTCCGATGCAAAAGCAAAAGAGCCTTTATTCGAGCTAGCTCGAGCTCAGTCCCCTACCGGCCCGGAGGCAGTGGTGAGATACCGGGGAGAGAGCGAGTTTCAAAAGCACAAAGGTTTTATAGGGGTCTAGGGGCAGCCGATTGGCTGGGGAGGGGTCGTGGCCTCGGCCGATTGGCTGGGGAAGGGTCAGAGTCCTGTTAGGCAGGTCGCTGGGCTTGTTTTGATCAGGAAATTTGAACAGGTGAGCGGGAGGTTACTCAAGGGGAGGACGCGCGGTCTGAGGTTTCTGCGATTTTCCCGGAAAAGGGGTCACGTCGGGGACATAGTCACTCAAGGTGGAGAACACAGAACAAGATGGAGTCGGCCAGCTTAGGCCCGCCCTTTCAAAATCAGAATCAGGTAGTGGGGGCCTGGATGGCTCAGTCGGTTGAGCATCTGACTGTGGCTCCGGTCATAATCTCACGGTTCGTGGGTTCGAGCCCCGTGTGGGTTCGAGCCCCGGGTCGGGCTCCGTGCGGATGGCTCAGAGCCTGGAGCCTGCTTCCGGTTCCGTGTCTCCCTCTCTCTCTGGCCCTCCCCTGCTCACACTCTGTCTCTCAAAAAATAAAATAAAATGTTTAAAAAAAAATTTTTTTAAAGAATCAGGTAAATGTGCAACCTCATACTCACTTCAGTCAGTGTTTGAGTCAAGAGCCAAGCATGAGCCCCTGCTTGCCTCGCACAGGGTCATTTGTCAGTGGGCACTTGAGGGTCCCCAAGCTGGGAACTGACGAGACGAGCCTCCCTCTGCAGACGGGAAGCCTGAACGACAGAGGGAAACGGGTTTATCCAGAACATTCCACCAGACTTGCTAGCGGTGAGCCTTCAGACCACTTCCCACCTGTGCTTGTTTTCTCTAGCTTTATCGAGATGTAACTGACAAAAAAATTGTAAGAAATTTACAACATCACCTTGTAACTATACAAGGGGGTGATTTGATACACTGTGAGAGGGTTCCCTCCCCCTATGTAGCTAATTACTACATCCATCACCTGGCCGATTTACCTTCCCCTTTTATGGTAAGAACCTTCCAGTTCTACTTAGCAAATTTCAACTATGCAACACAATGTCGGCAACTATAGTCACTGTATTATGTAAGAGATCCTCAGACCTTACTCATAACTGAGACTGTAGGCTTTGACCAACCTCTCCCTATTTCCCCCAGCCCCCAGCCCCTGGTGACCTCTTTTCTAGACTCTGATTTCAAACTTTTTTTTTTCTTTTTTTAAGCCTTTTTTAAGTACCTGTCTTTCTCTGTCTAGCTTATTTTACACAGCACAATGCCCTCCGGGTTCATCCACATGGCTGCAAATGACAGAACTTCTTTTTTTTAAGGTTCCTGAATAATGTTCCTTTGTATCCAGTCCGTGCTTGAGTTGCTAGTTACACGTCTCTTTCCCCGTGTAGCCTGTGACTCCGCAAAAGCACCTGTGCCTCTGATAAAGTGCTACACTCCTAGAGCTCAACCAACGTTGGCACAGGGTCATGGCCGGGTGACGGGGTGTTGAACGCTTCTTGAGCTCTAGTTCCCTGAGCTGTGTTTTTACGTCAATAACACCTTATTTTCTAAGTACACCAAGAATACAGGCTGCCCTTCCGGATGCATTCTTTGGTTTTCTCTGCCGGGTCTTGTGTCCAAGGAGGCTGCCCATGGCGATGATGCTACCTAGGCTCCCCTGACCCCTGGATTCTGGCTGGGCTCTGTTTTCCAGAGGTGCGCCTCTGGAAGATCAGATGGTGGATGGAACAAGTAGGATGACTCCCCTCCTCCCGGCAAGCCTCAGTTTCTCCCAGAGTGCAGGCCTCTCGGTGCTAACAGCTTCCTCCTGTCGTTAGTCACTGTGTCCGTCACTGCCTCCTGCCGATCCCGTGGTCGTTATGAGGGCTGTTTGCCAAGGCTCTTTCCGGCACTAGTGAGGAGCGCGCTTCCTGGCTTCCTCATCAGGCAGCGCCCGCGTGCATATTCCTGACACAGTGGCTGCCAATGAGGAATTGCCGGAACTTTCTTTGTCGTCTGTCACAGCCACGGGCATCATTTCAGAGAGAGGTCGTTCCGTGAGCCCAGGCCCCAGAGAAAAGGCGAAGGAAAGAGGGCGCAGCAGAGCACGGGGACCTTTCGAAACATGTAGCATCAGCAAGCAGCAAGCTGAGATTTGTCCCCACAAGGTGGCCTCCTCTATTGGGACTAACACAGTGACCTTACCCCTGACCCTCTTCAAATAGTCGCTTCGCTGAATCCTTGTCGGTTCACTTTGGGTACGACATCCATTTTCTGTGGGAATCTCAGTGATAGTGAAACATTTGAAGGGTTTTGAAACATTTGAAAAGTACAGAAGGGGCGCTTGGGGGGCTCAGTCGGTTCAGCGTCCAACTTCGGCTCAGGTCATGATCTCGCGGTCCGTGAGTTCGAGCCCCGCGTCAGGCTCTGTGCTGACAGCTCGGAGCCTGGAGCCCGTGTCGGATTCTGTGTCTCCCTCTCTTTCTGCCCCTCCCCCGTCCATGTGCACTCTCCCTCTCTCTCAAAAGTAAACATTAAACAAATTTAAAAAAAGGAAAAGTACAGAAAAATATAGATAAGTAAACACAATAAACCAAAACACCACTACTCAGAGATAACAACAATAAATATATTGGCGTGTTTCCTTCCAGTCTTTTTTTGCACTGTGTGTGTGGGGCGAGGGGGCTACGTGTCTATGTAGACATGCTTCCGTGCTTTTGTACGCAACTGAAACCAAATTATTACCAGCGCCCTTCCTACGGCTGCGTGGCTTCTCCCAATAAGGTGAAGATTGAGAAAAATTGTGACAACAACTTTAGCCAACACAGCTTTGACCTCGTTTAATTGAATTGACTGGTGCCCCAGAGACAAATAGCCCAGCAGGGCCAAAGCACACAGCGATCTGATGGCCATTTCACGGAAGTCTGTTTTTCTGCCAGGCTCTTACAGTGGGGAAAAGAATGGAGGGAGCTTTGCCAAAGCAAAATAAAACATCCGACCCCAGGGGAGCCGGGCACAATGGCTGTACTGGTAGGAAACAAGCCATACCATGTCAACAAACAGAAAATGAATGGGCCCTGTCACGAAGCTGGAATTTGGGAAAGGTCTGGTTTCCAGGCATTTTATGGTAGCAGCAAAGAAGCAGGGGTAATTCATGTGCATTGTCAGATGAGCCCCTCTCAACACAGCCGGTTTAAAATGGCACAATGGGAGCGTGTTGGGGAGGCCAGCACTTGCAGAAGGCCTTGCGCAGCAGGCCTGGCTGAGCCCGGGAGCAGGCTGTGGCCCCGGGTAAACCAGACCTGAAGCTGAGTCCTCCTCGGCCTCTACCTGGGTCTGATTATAGAGGGGCAAAGAGCTAATAAGGTTACAAAAGCATTAGTAGGTAGATGAAACCCAAACTCCATTCCGACAGCCCAGGAAAGCCACCAGACCCACGTGGCACTGTGAAATCAATGGGAAATTAACGTGTGTGTGTGTGTCTGTGTGCGTGCGTGTGCGCACACTTTTATTTTGCAAAGCCACAATTTCGGGCTTGGTTGTCACAGCATCTAGCATGTGGCACCCTGACTAAGACAGTTTGGTACCTGAGACGGTACAGAACGTGTCACTGACTGTGACGATATATGCCAAGGTAATGGGGAGGCAGGAGAGGTCACATTAATTAAGGCACGTTGGGGAGACGAACATGCATTGTGCCCTTCCCGCGTTCTGAGTCCTGTGGCGTATTTTCACAGTCAGACTTCTACTGCTTTAAAAAGTTCTGAGCATCCTGGTATCATGCCGGAAACCGGGGATCTCTCTGTTGCGCAGATATTCAGGGAGACGATGACAGTGACAAGGCACCAAGAACTGTGTTGGGTGACGGGACACCAATGCTATTATAAGCCCCCACCACGTCCGTGTTGCCGAGGTGCTGAGACAGGACGTGTGGCCAAATTTCACTTACAGGGCGTTGGTCTGGGTGACGTGACAAGAAACCACCGGTGGGGCCGGGCGGGCACAAAAACAGACCATCGTAATAGAACGGAAGAGAAATACATCCCCCCGAATGTGGAAACCTGCTACTTAACAGATGTTGTAGATAAGGGAGGAGAAGAGTGAGAGACGTCATAAGTAGGACTGGAAGCATTGATCACTCACATGAGGGCAGATGAGGCTTGGTTCTTTATGTCACACTGTACGTAAACATCAGTTACGGATCGGGTGAAGATTGGGAGGCAGTCAAGAGAGTGTGACATTTGCAGAAGAAATCGTAAGAGAATGTACTGCTTCAAGGTAAGGAGGGATATTTTAAAACAAGACGTTGAAAAGTGTAAATCATTGGGACGCTTCGGTGGCTCAGTGGGTTGTGTCTGACTCTTGCTCTCGGCTCAGGTCGTCGTCTCACCGTTCGTGAGATCAAGCCCCACGTTGGACTCTGCACTGACAGCACAGAGCCTGCCTGGGATTCTCTCTCTCCCTTTCTCTCTCTGCCTCTCCCCTGCACTCGCTCTCTCTCTCTCTCTCTCTCTCTCTCTCCCTCTCAAAATAAATAAATAAACAGGGTTTAAAAGTGCAAATCATAAATTAAATAATGGAATTGGTCACATTGAATTAGAAATAGTCAAGGAAAAGCACCCTGCGTGAAGCATAAAAAGGCAAATCACAATTCAGAAGATCCTCGCAAACACAGAACCAAAAAAGGATCAGTATTCAACAATGCCAAAAACAAAGCAAAACTCAAGCCTACAAATTAATATGGAAAACAACCAAGCCGACTCTTAAAACGTGGACGAGTGTCACAAGGAGGCAAGTCACAGGCGGGGACCTGAATGGGGAAGGGCGTCCAGATTCTCAGCCTCGTCAGTGGGCAGGAAACTGCAAGTTGGCTTTTCAATAAGAGATTATTTTATACCCACTAGAGAGCAAATTTTAACGTAGGGTGAGGTACTAGCTGTTCACTATTTCCTCTTGTTTTGGGGGGATAGACTGAAATGGGGTCTGCCAGCTACCGGGGCAGACAGGGGCAGCCTCCAGTGTGAGTTCCAGCCAAGAGCGCGTGAGTAGAGTCATGGGTGCCATTTTCCACCGTGTCTTCCACAAGCGGATCAGGACGGCGACTCCCAGGGTGGCCTTGAAAGCCAGATATTAAAATGATGCAGCTGTTGATCAGCCTGTGTCCCTGAATGACAAGGGGGAACAAGGTTGCCTCCCACCAGGAACGCGCTCCTTGGACTGTCATTAGAGGGGAGAAATAAAGGGCTGTGTCCGAATCAGTGTACGTTTGGGGTCCATATGTTACCCCAGCCTATCCCACCCTCGACGGTACGAAAATGGGAGTGAGAATCTGGAGAACTGGGACCCTCATAAAGGAAAGTCAAAGACGTCTGTACCAAGAAATTCCACTCCTGTAGATTCTTGGAGAAACACATGTGGATATCAGGAATGTCTACGAATCTTCGGACAGAACTAGTTTGTAAAAACCAACCTGAAAACGGTCCATTAACCGGGAGAATGGACTAACGCAGCGTGATATGTGGGTGTGTATCTATATGTATGTGCGTCTACATCAGGAAATATATATTCTTCTGAAAGCTATCTTTTTGGAGGTCTGTCTCTGGAGGTTCATCCATGGTGAGAAAGGTGCCTGTATTTCATTCCTTTTTGCGGCGCTATAATATTCTAATGTGTGTGTGTGTGTGTGTGTGTGTGTGTGTGTGTGTGAATCTCCAGACATAAGTATGAGGACAAAAATGCCACTTTCAGGAGACTATATGGGCTATCATTCCCAAACCTGAACGACATACGATTCAGGGAACACTCACTGTGGAGACAGAGGAATCGACAAACGGGGATTCGGGAGAACCCGTAAGTTCCGGAAGAAGAGCAGCGTTGAGACCAGGGAGGGGCACACACAGAGGGTTTCAACAGGATTGGTCACGTCCCAGCACGTCACCTTACACCTCAAGTCCACTGGTGTTGGTTTTATCACTAGTCGTTGGGACTTACACACGCCTCGCGTGTATTCCTGAACGAAATAATAAAAGAGAGCGAGAGAAATACGCACATGTACTAGGCTCAACACTACCAGGGGCCGAGGCAGACACGGTGGCTATTGTCCTGTGCAGGACGAGAGATGGAGTGCTGGGGAGCTGTCCGTGGGGTTTGAGGGGTACACTCGGCAGGGGTTGCTGACCGTGTGGACGTGGACGCAGAAGGAAAAAGGCGAGTGTGTGACAATGGCCCCCAAGCGTGTGATCGGCACACGTGGATGAATGTCACCCGTGTGATCTAGCACAGCAGGAAACAGCGAGGGAGGGTGAATTTCAAGTAGACGGGGAAATGACTCCGATGAACACAGGGCATGCGTAGAGACCCGGACGGAAAAGCAGGAGCCCAGCACCTCCGTGAATAAAGTCTATTTCCCTCAGACGCAACAGCAAGGCAGAAGGTTGGTCAAAGGGCTGGGATAGTTTTGTTTTAAAGACGGGGATGAGATGGTGATACTCTGGCAACAGAAGAAGAGTGGCTCTCGGCCCTGAGGTTCTTCCAGTCTGAGACGATACACAGAGAGAGCTGCTGTGGGGTCAAGAGTCGTAGAGGGTTAGCGAGAAGTCAGGAGCGGGGAGGCCACGCCAGCCAGGTCTACAAGGTGAAGGACAGAGACTCGGAGAAAAGGTGAGGGTGGCTGGGGGTGGTCGTGGCTGGGGGAGAGCTCAGACCGCACCAGGCGCAGGGATGCGGCGGGGAGTTGCTCAGGGCCCAGGAGAAGGAAGGGTACGTGAGGTTGCATGGAAGGGGGGCTTGGATCTGGGGCGTCATCTAGTGAGCGTACGAATGAAGGAGGTGGTGGGTTTAGGCACACGAGTCTGGGATTGGGGGGGGGAGGCTGCCAGGGGAAGGGCAGGGATGACAGCTCATGGCCAGAGCGTGGCTCCCAAAGGCTCTGGACATATACCGATGGGGTCATGACACTCTGCGTGCACCTGGATTCGAGCGTAGCCAATCAAGAAGATGCCGCGTCTCTACCCCGTGGCCTGGCATGGAGTTTGCCCCGGGGGCCAGCAGGGGTGTGACTGAGAACCCCTGACTTTGGGATGAAAGGAAGATGAAACAGACAGGGTCCCTGCCCTCGCGGAGTTCGTCCTCGACAAAACAGCAACCCGTTGAACGTACTCCCATCTTCCCATTTTACAGCAGGGGAAACTGAGGCTCGGGGCATTTAGGAGGTTTGCCCAAAGCCACCCGATTAGAAGGCAGCAAGGACAGACGGCCGTCCGCCCAACTCCGCACCACACTCCAGCCTCAGAGAAAGTTCCTGAATAACAGAATACTTGGGCCAGGCAAACCAGGCCGGCTCGACTGCCTGCTCTCTCTGGGCGCCTGGAATTCTAGTTTGGAGCGACACCCTAGAATGCCCTTCTGTCATCCGCTGCCACCTTCACTACGCTGGAGAGGCTGACATTTATATTTTTAAACCCTTTTTGTCAAAATTAACGCCAGCGTTCCCAGGTGCAGGATCCTGTCCCGTGGATCACCTGCAAAGCAGGAACGAATTGTAAACAAAAATTCCCGCTATTACATAAGACATTAAAATTGGAACAAAAACTTGAATTTAAACCAGCGCAATTCTGTCCCGAATAGCAAAGTGCTGAACAATGGAGAAACCCTGTCTCTATTCAAAGTCTTCCGAGAACAGAGGAAATTGTCCCCAAATAAAGCAATAACCTAATACCATATTAATGATAACCTTGGAACTGTATAGCCTGCTTAACTTCACAAAGCATTTTTACATCTGCCATCGCGTAGGGAGGTGACTTCAGGCACAATTGTAGTGATTAAACAAAACCCAGAGTTTATTATAAGGTTATATTTGAACAACTGCCAATCCACCTTCCACACTGAAGCCGGAGTTAAACTTTCTCAAAAAAAAAAAAAAGAACAAAACAAAAAGCAGTTCTATTAAGATCACTTCTGGACGGTAAAACACCCGAATCCTCCTCGTGAACCCCAGCATGAAGTCAGAAGACCCCAATGTGGCCGGGAGAGCTTCGCAATATGTGATCTAATAGTCTCTGAGCCAAATCTCCCCCCAGGTCCCGGGTGGCAGGGTTGCTAACTGGTTAGGAACCCTGAGCGCGGCCTGAAAACAGGGCTGAGTTCTAACCCGGCCTCGGCCACTCTGTGCCTCTGTATTCTGGAGCCAATCACCCAACCTTCTGTGCCTCAACGACAAAAGAAAACCAGTGGTGTCGACGTCCTGGGGGTGTCTGGGACTTAGATGCGGTTGAGCCACAAGGCAGTGCTTGTCATAGGTAAGCGCTTAAGGAAATATTAGCCCCTGATGTTATTCTGGCCTGTTGCTCCCCCGTTCAGTCTGGAGGGTCGGACCCTCTCTTAGCTCGCTCTCATTTGGCACACTGCTCCTCAGCGAAGCGCGAGTTCAAATGTCTCTGGGACGAGTCAGTCGCTCCTCTGCCGGGCCATCGTTGTGCTGTGTCCTAGCACCCTCACCTTGTGTCCCAAAAATGTATTCGCGGTCCCTTTCCCCACTGGTGTGACCTCGGTGGAGACAGTCCCGTGTGTGATTAGCTTCTTCGGTGTGAGACAGTGAGGGTCGTGAGTCAAACCCCGCGAGGTCAAGGGTCCAGGGCAGCGGGAGCCCTTCGTACACCCGTCCAGGGCCCTCTTCAGCCCCGGCCGGTGAAGACGGGCCCTTCACACCCACCACCTTTGCCCAGCAGCCATTCCGGGAGAGGGCCAAGTGTGACGCCCCCTCCTGAAGGGATCAGGTTGGCTTTCACTGGCCTCTCGTGGTCAGGCGGGCCAGGAGAGGAACCCAACTTTGCTCCGCCCTCCTCCCATAGTGCTGGGCCGACAGCCCCACCGTGAGACCTCGGGAGATCAGCCTACCAGCCCCACCAGGCCAATGAAAGGAAACCCAGGTCGAGAAAGAGGAAGTGATTTGCTCAAGGTCACGCAACTACTGAGCGAACACATGATTCGGGCCTTGGGCTGTAAGAGCCCTGAGCCCACACACCCTCCAGCACACAATGCTATGACTGCTCTTACAAAGCATGCATGCACACACACACACGCACACGTGCATGTATGGTACTTAGACCCAGTCTCCGGGGTAGAATCTGACCCGGTGACGCTCGGGGGCTGGAGATACACCCGACCTAGGTAAAGGGATTTGGAAGTTCTGATGTGTAGATCGCAGGATAAAACTCGCAGGAATTCAGGGGCGCCTGGGTGGCTCCGTCGGTTAAGCGTCCGACTTTGGCTCGGGTCGTGATCTCACTCACGGTCTGTGAGTTCGAGCCCCGCGTCGGGATCTGTGCTGACAGCTCAGAGCCTGGAGCCTGCTTCTGCTTCTGCGTCTTCCTCTCTCTCTGTCTCTCTCTGTCTCTCAAAAGTAAATAAGCATTAAAAAAAAAAAAAAAAAAGACAAATGCAGGAATTCCTTTTCCAGGACAAGGCAAGTCTGAATCAGCGGAAGAGGCTGGCACATCCCGAAGTAACAAGCGAAGCGATGGGGTTTTCAGGTCAGCAGGAAGGATCCTCCTGACCACAACAGCTTCCACTGTGAGGGCTCACTGTGCCTAACGGTGTTTCTCTGCAGAAGGCAGGACCCTTACCAGGAGTTCTCTGAGCAAAAGGTTCCTGGTGACAAACCTGAGAGGGAGAAGAAAGAGGCAGGCTTAGCGACAAGTTAAGAATGGAGGTCACGAGTGCAAGTCATCGGGACTCTCCAGTCACCCAACATCACTCCTGGACACAAATGCTGGTTCCAACCTCAGGGCTTCTCCCCCAAGAGATGTCCCCCACGCACCCTCCAGGAGAGGAAGGGGCAAAGGCATCACGAGAAGTTGGCCGTAAAGGATGGCCGGGAAGGGAGAAGGGAGGGGTGTCGAGGAGCTTAGTGTCAACAAGGAAAGGGTGTAGAGCTACTCTCCTCTTGGAACTTGGGAGCCTCCTCTGCAAATGGAAACAGCACTTACTACTCAGAGAGTCTGGAAGGTTCTTACGAGATTCTCATGTGGTCCACAGGGAAAGGGGTCCATCACAGTGTCAGACACAAGGTAGGAACACAGTAGACATCATATACCTTCCTTCCTTGCCTCCTGTAGCCTCAAACTCTACTAAATCTTTGGAAAGTCACCTAAGGGCAAGGATCCTGCCATACACCCTTGCAGAGCCCAGTTCAGTCTTAGCGCCGAGGTAACGTCATGACATCATCTCTAGTGTCAGCAATCCCGGATGTTCTTGCTGCCTCCACGTTGGTCAAGTGCCTTTCTCAGCTCTGACAGTGTCGGGAAGCCCGTGCTGCTCTTCGAACCCTTCTGATGACAGGAAGGAGGCAGAAGGATGGGAATCGCCACCACTGGCAACCGGAAGAGTCAGGAGTGAAAACCCAAGTCTTTTTTTTTTCTTTTTAAATAAACCATTGCTTCGGAGTAATTTTAGATCTGTAGAAAAGTTGCAAAGATAGCCCCAAGAGTTTCCTCACCCCATTTCCCCTCTGTTGAGATCTGACACTTCGCGGCACAATCGTTAGAACTTAGAAGCCACCATCGCCGCACTGCGGGCGATGTCCTTCCGTTCCAGGACCCAGTTCAGGGCACCACACCCTGCTCTTACTCCTCATGTCTCCTCGGTCTTCTCTGGCCTGTGACGGTTTCTCCGTCTTCCTTTGTTTTCTCATGACCGTGGCAGTTGGAAGAAGGCTGACTGGGTATTTTGTAGGACGCGCCTCACTTTGGAAAAGCCAAGCCTTGACGAGGCTGGTTCTCCTTTCACTAACCCACAGCTGCCCCATTTAAGGGGAAATCCCATGAAGCAAAAACTCCATGCAAAACATCCGGTATTCCTCGTCAACCCTTCGCCATCAAGGGAACACAGGGAAGAACTGTGACCACCGCCCTGCACCCCAACCCCAGTAGGACCATTTCAAAAGGCTAGCCGGATCTACTCAGCAGAATTGAGTTCCGCGAGGTTGCATGTCTACGCCGTCCAATATGGAACCACTAGCCGCATGTGGGCATGAAGCCCTTTAAGAGCAGCACGCATGACTGAGGAAGAGAGTTTCTCCTTTTGAATTTCATTAGCATTAATTTAAATTTAAATAGTCACATGTGGCCAGTGTGTGCAGAGTGGGACAGACCAAAGCTAGGTTACTCCTTCCGAATAAAGGAGGCATTGAAAAGAACACACAGCCTCGTGCGGACTGCTTGTTGCCAAGGAGAAAGAAACCATGATTAGGAATGTGCCAGAAGGAACCATAAATCATAGAGTTGGACGGGGGAGCTGTAGAGTCCAGTGTTTTCCAAACTGGGTTCCTTGGAGATTAGGGGTTCCACAGGGGTGTAACAGAGGACAGGCGGAGGAAGGCATCTTGGGTAAGAGGAATGGATATGGTGATATGTACCTATGCTTCCCACCCTGGTTCCCACACCTTCCAGGCCCTTCGCCAGCATCAGCTCTGCTCATATCTCTGAAATGGGGTGAGTTACAAGGGAAACAAGCAAACAGAAAACATTATCTGGTGTGTTCCTTTTATTTACATTCTTATTTAGCCTACCGTGGACTTGACAGGCTAGACTAAAGCACACCCTCTTGCCCCTCCCCTGTCCCCACTTGCTCTTCCCCAGGAATGAAAGATCAGAGTTGATTGAGGACTTCTCACATCTTTATCTCAGAAGGGTATAAATGCCTTTTTTGAGGCATTTTGAGAACACTGGTCTCTTTGACTCTTTTGGTGTCTTGGGTCACCGAGAGCTGCTAAGCCTCCATTGAAGGAAAAAATGCAAAGTGATTTTTTGCACCCCCATATCGCAATCCTGGTTCTATCCTTTGGGAGGCACTCTTTGTAGACCACCCAGCGCCCATCTCCCCATTGCTTCCTTTTAAGTAGAACCCCACTTTTATTTGGGCTGGCCGTGTGGCCAACTTGAAGTGAAGAATGAAGGTTGGCTCAACACAGCCCCGGAAATCACCTTCTTCCTTACGACATGCTCCCTTTCTCGGAGCCTCCCTTCCAGCAAGGAATGGTCATGGGCCACAGTTTTGGCCAATGAAATTCAAAAAGAAATCTGTTGGGGTCCTGAGAAAGCTGTTGTGCTTCCCAATCATAGGGAAAGACACAAAGAATGGCCCCCCCACTCTCCTTATCCTGAATATGGACTTGCATTTTGGAACTTCAGCTGCGATTTTTGCAAGCACGACAGAAAGCACACGAAGAGGGAAAGCCACAAACAGCAGAGTGGACAGATAGGAGGAGTCCGGATCCTGGAGCACATCCCTAAGCTGCTGACCAGTCCCTGGAACTGTGACATAATAAATATAGACTTCAAACTTCATGAAGCAGGAATGTTTTTACTAGCAGTAAAGCAGATCTGTTCTGTTTTCAGCTTGCAAGGAGGATGTTATTTGAAGACAGCATTCTAAGGCTGTGAACAAGTTTGCAACCCACTGACCCAGGCCAGTCTCTTCTCTTTGGGGATGAAGAATATGATGCTGAGAGACAAATCTCTCACAAGGGCATGAGGAAGTCAGTCAGTAAAGCCAAGGCTGAGAACACTGGTCTCTTTGACTCTTTTCATTTTTTTTTTAACGTTTATTTATTTTTGAGGGAGAGACAAAGCGAGAACAGGGGAGGGGTAGAGAGAGAAGGAGACACAGAATCCGAAGTGGCCTCCAGGCTCCAAGCTGTCAGCACAGAGCCCGACGCGGGGCTCGAACCCACGAACCGCGAGATCATGACCTGAGCCGAAGTCGGATGCTTAACTGACTGAACCACCCGGGGGGGCCCCTGGTCTCTTTGACTCTTAATCCAGTGTTCATTCAATTCGATTCAATGTACATTGCACCAAACAGCCTCCACCTCGGCTGGCACCCCACCTCTCAACTTCATGTTGTTTCAGCCAACCAAAGAAATGGAAGTCTGAGATCCCCAAGTTCCATGACGGCGGCCAGGTAAAGTGTCCATCACCAAAAGCAAAGAGGTTGCATGCACCCATCCTTATTCCCTCAGAGGAGTATGAAATTGAAACTTTTCTTTTCTCTGTCCCAACAGGAAAAGGAAAGCCACTGTCATTACATGCACAGGAGATCATTTGCAAAAGACGGAGACAGATTTTAGAGTGCTTCAGAATATCTCTTCCTGTAGAAAATTAATTTGGCCTACTTTGTTGGCAAGAGAAATTTGGAGGGGTGCCAAAAGACGTATGGCAATCAATCAACAGGAAATAAAATAAACACAAATTACAGATTCTTGTCAGAAAGCGAATGTCCTGATGTCTTGCTTTTAAAAGACAAACTCGCTCTCTGAGCCAATTGGGCAATTCTAGCTTCTGTGGGTCAAGTTTTCCAACATGAGACACAGCAAATGGCATATCCCAGAGCCAACTGGTCAACCAGAAGAGGAAGCAGAGGAACATGAGAGTCCTGAATGTAAAAGTGGAAACTCTTCTCTGGATTCTCATGGGGCATTCTGGATGGTCTTGAGCAGTCTAAGACCTTGCCCCTTCCCAAGTCAGCTCCAGGCTCTCCCAGGACCCCCAGTCTGAGTCCCTAAAACCTGCTGTCCATCGGGGACATTCAGCCCTTGCCCAGCCCTGAGCCCATCCTCACAGGAGTATACGAAGAGGTGTATCCAACCAGGTGTCAGGGGCGGCATCTGGTGGCCTTGTAGTCAGAGGGAACTGGGTTCAAATCCTGCTGCTCACTTAGGAGCTGGGTGTCTACAAAATGAGACAATGGTAATGCCTCCCACATAAGTTTGTTTTGAAGATTATAATGAAAGGGAAGGTTTTGGAAAAGAGCTGGTATTCAATGACTCCTATCTATTAATGTTAATTCCTTCTGTTCTTTCCAGCATTCTCCTGCCCTTCCCCATTTTAGCCTGATTCTTGGTTCTGGTGCGAGCCCCTTGCGCTGGGATGAATACACCCAACTTCCTGCAAAAACTCCCCGAGATCTTCCTTCCGTCTGGTTTTGAAGCCTGCCCTACCGAAACCCAGCTCACCCCCTGGACCCCCAGTCCCCCTAGCCTCTGCGGCCCTGGGATTTTTTTCTTGTCTCTCTTGCTTGGCGACCTTCCTTCCAAACCCAAAGTAAGAGACCAAGGGGAATGCATTGTCCACAAATGTTAGCGAGCACTTAAATGTGACTAGTACAAACAGGTATAAGCATAAAACCCATACCACATCTCAAAGCGTTAATATAAAAGACAGGAGGTAAAATACCTCATTCATGACCTTCTATATTGGTTACATGTTGAAATAACATTGAGATATATGGCGTTAAATAAAATAGACTATCAAAATTAATTTCGCTTCTGCTTTTCACTCTTTTTAGCATGACTACAAGGAAGTTTGAAATGACGTACCTCGCATTATTTTTCTGCTGGGCAGTGCTGGGCTGGCAGAAACCACAGCGGCCCCATATCCCCTGTACTGGTGTTCTCAGGCTGCAGTAACAAATTAATATAATAAACTTGGTGGCTAAAACAACAAAAAGAATTATCTCCCAACTCTGGAGGTCAGAAATGCAAGATTCAGAATTTTTTTTTTCCGAGTTCCAGGCAAGACTTTTGTTAGGGCTTATGCTCAAGCACCACAGGAGACGGCATAAAGGGAATGTGTCCTCTGAGCTGACTCTCAGAACAAAGGCCAGGAAAAGGTTTTCAAGGGGCTGAGGAGGGAAAGCAGAGACGTCTAAGCATGTTGAGGTAGAGAGATACAGGAAGTGGGGTGCCCAGGAACTGTGGACAGGACATGCTTCTACATAACCGAATGTCTAAGCTCCCCATGGGGGTTCTTAGGGATGATCTGTCCCTCGACTCTTCCAGCCCCTGCTGGCTGCCAGCTGTCCTGGGCTGTGACCACATCAAGGCTCTCTGCTCCTATCTTCCCATCACCTTTGCTTTTCTGTAGTCTGTGTTCTCTGTGTGTTTCTTGAAAGGTCTCTTGTCACTGGATTTTAGGGTCCATGCTGATCGTCTAAGGTGATCTCCTCACCTCAAGGTCTTTCAATCAATGACATCTAGGAATGCTTGGGTGGCTCACTCGGTTGAGCGTCCAACTCTTGGTTTCGGCTCAGGTCATGATCCCAGGGTTGTCAGATCAAGCCCTGGGTTGGGCTGTGCACCCACAGTGTGGAGACTGCTTGGGATTCTCTCTCTCTCTCTCTCTCTCTGCCCCTGTCCCCACACGTGCTTTCTCTCTCTCTCAAATAAATAAATAAACATTTAAAAATACAAGTAAATAAATAAAATCAATTACATCTACAAAGAACCTTTTTCCAAATGAGGTCACATTCACAAGCTCCAGGGGTTACAACACGGACCTATTTTTGGGGGGCCCCCCATCAGCCCTATGCCCCTTTCCTTGGCATTGGAGATAATCCTCAATTCTAATAGGCTGAGCCAGGTGACCGGAGGAGACGTACCCACCCTCTCCTTGACTGTGTCACTGATGCAGATAAAAATCTCCACCAAGGGATCACCAACCAGGTGTTTCCCAAATGGCAAATGCTCAGAGTCAGGAAAAATAAGCTGGATTCTTGGCCCGAATTTTGTGCTCTTCATTGTGGGTACGTTCATGAGACAGTCATTTGCTGTTTCCAACAACCAGCTAGATGTGAGGCTGTGGGGTCAGTCTTGTACTGTCCTTGTTCCCAAGGTCGCCCATACATCCTGGCCTTTGGCATCAGGCCTGCTGGTCTACCTTTCTGGACCTTCGTTCATTACTTTAAAAGCAAGTAAGATCAACAAGTTTTGGAAAACAGAAGGACTACAAGATGTTTGACATTGTTTTGAGTAGGCGCTAAAGCAAAATTGGACATAATCGAATCAACCATACGCGTGCCCCTATTGTGTATATGAGAAGAGGTAACACATGTGTTTGCTGGCTCTTTGCTGGCCAGAGTGTGGGGAGATGTCATTCTCTTTGCTCGGAAGCCTCTTTCCTCTGTCTCTTGTAGGACTGCCTCTTTCTCTTCCTTCTGGCCTCAGCTTAAATGTCGTTCCTCAAGGAGACTTCTTCCGACCACTGGACATGAAGGAAGCACATGTGCGTGTGTCATCCGTCACCTCCCTGGCACTTATCAGTTTGCAATTATTTTATGAGCTTGTGCTTTATTTTGTTGTTATTGCTGTTGTTGTTGTTGTTGTTGTCTGTCCCTCTGGAACATACCTCTTGACCTGGAGAGGGATGGCTAAGGATGGTAAGGTGGATGGGTGGATGGATGGTTGGATGGATGGATGGATGGATGGTTGGAAGGAAGGAAGGATGGATGTGAGGATGGATGGAAGGATGGATGGATGGATGGATGGATGGATGGATGAGTGGATGGGTGGATGGATGGATGGATGGGTGGATGGATGACTGGATGGATGGATGGATGGAAGGGAGGATGGATGGATGGATGGATGGATGGGAGGATGGATGGATGGATGGGAGGATGGATGGATGGATGGATGGATGGATGGATGGTTGGATGGATGGATGGAGGAAGACAATCATGACAAATTGAATGAGAACATTATTTGACAGGGCAGGAAGCCTGATGCTATCAGCAGGTCCAGATGAAATTCACACTGATGAGTCCGTCCTGTCCCCTATGTGACAGGACTATCCCCTATTGTGAATGGACTTCACAAACAGCACAGCATGAACTCCCGCATTAGCAGACCTGGAAATGCAAGCTCCTGAGAGCATCCAGCATACTGTTGAAACCCCGCCAAACCGCCAAAAAGGCGGCCTCGCAAAATAGCTGTGGGGGAGGAGGAGGGAGAGGGGGAGGGGCCGGACTCACTCTCTTCTTGCCAACCTTGAAGTTGGCCTGATTGTTCCGTCTGTGTGGTTAGAAAAATTATTTAGTTGTGTGTATTATACTCTGAGTAGGCCGAGCACATACAATTTATGAGGGGAGCACTTTAATGCATATTTAATAATGCTACAGACATTTATACACCAAATCAACAGTGTCAAATGTGTTTGCTTCTGGAGACTGGAAGTGTCCCTTGGCAACGCTGATGTTCCTGGACAAGACGTTTCCATTATGAAATACGCCAGCAGAGGGGAGGGACTTAGATTTTCCTAGACTGTGGTTACACAGCAAAGGGTTTGTGAGAGAGCTGGAGGGGCTGGGAAACTTAAGACATCAAAGGGGGAAAAGACAAAAGAGCTAAACAAAATAGGAGAGAATGGGAAGAGAGATAAGGGGCAGTTGGGGGGGGGGGAATCATCATCATTACAATAGCGATCATCATAGTAAATATTTGTGTGTCTTTACGAAGTGCCAGGCTTTGCTCTAAATGTTTTGCCTGTATTCTTTTTAAAAAATGTGTACAACAGCTCTATGGGGTAGCTATTTTCATTATTCTCATATTTTACAGAAGAAGAGGTCAAGCCTGAGAATGGTTGAGCAACTGTCTCCCAAGGTCAAAAATCGACAGTGTTTCAGCCAGAGTCAGGTCGAGGTGGGCTGAGTGCAGAGCCCAGGGTCTGACCCACCGCTCCACAGTGTGGTTCCAGAAAGAGCATTCTGGATTCCCGTTCCATGCCCTGTGGAATGCCTGGCGGCGGGGGTGGGGTGGGGGAGCCAAAGATGCTGCACCCTCCTTTCCTCGTGTAGAAATATTTCTGGGGAGCCGTCTTCCGGGAAGGGCAGTGTGACTTGCATCATGGCCACAAAGCAGAAGTGATGAGTGTCCCGTCTGGGCCACGTTGGCTGAGAAACAGGGATGCCTTCTCGATGGTGCTGTTCCCTTTTCCTTGCCTGTCTTGAAAGCCCCAAGTGGAAAATGGGGACCCACTCCCTGACATTCCCATTGGACTGTTGTGTGAGCAAGAAATAAACGTGTGTGTGTGTGTGTGTGTGTGTGTGTGTGCTAAGCCACTGATACGCTAGTTTCTTTGTTACAACAGCAAGCCTTGCTTAACCAATACTAAAGTGTCTATTCTTGTTATTTCATCTCTGAGTCATGTTTTCTTCCTCTGGACAGTAGAGCTAAGAATGCCACCGCGCTGTAGTCAGATTAGAACACGTGTCCCCCAGAATCACAGTGTCCCATAGGGTCGTGGTCGCGTCAGACGCTGTGATGTATGCGGGGCTCCCGGATCATCTGAGCTTGGCAGCCACTGTTACATTGGCTGTTCTGTACCCAGTGCAGGCAACTTGGTTTCAGTTCGCTTTGGGTCTCGAGCAACCTACCCAAGTCAGCTTTATTTATCTAATGAAACATACGAACACAACTTTTATTACATGCAGGGTCTGTCGGATCCGAAGAAGTGGCTGGGTGGGTTTTCTGCTCCCATTCTGCACCGGGATGCAATACACAGCAGATGGCTTTGCGCTCCCTTCTGGCCCTACATTCAGAACCAGAGAAAGGGGAGGGATTTTTAAGCCCACAAGAATGCCTCTGTGACAACCATCGAGGCTCTGATCTAGAATCCTCACTGGCAAAATGTCCGTTCTCTGAGGTGATGCAGTCAGCATTTACGAACTCGTCTTCATGATTCTCCCGGACAAAGAGAGTCTCCTTCTCAAGCCAAGAGGTGATGACTAGAGACCAGTACTGCAAACCACGTCTGGAGTGTGACAGACTTTACTTACGAATTAAGAAGTGAAATGCATGCAGGCACCCGTCCATCCACCCATCCATCCATCCGTCCATCCATTCATCCGTCTATTTATTTGAATTAATATTCGAGCAACGACTGCTTAATTTCTTTCAGTTTAGTTGGATGACTTAAAAACTGGGTTGTTGTTTTTTAACTCTTCTTTCGAAATAAGCCTACGTGCCCAGGAGTTTGCAAAAACACGACAGAGAAGTCTTGGGTACCGCCCCTCCTGCTCCGCCCCCCAGTGGTAACAGCTCACGTAATTTCGCGCACACCAGAAGCGGGATCGGGCACTGGTACCTGCCACACAGCTCGTTCAGGTCTCACGTCACCAGCTTTTATATGCGCTCATCCGATGTGTGCGTGCGCATGCACGTGTTTCCACGCGATTTTATCACACGTCTAGATTCGTGCAGCCACCAAGAAAGCGCGTTTGTTTTTACCCCGTGATAAAATCTATCCATGTCCACTAGGGAAAGTGTTGAAGGAGACGTGAAGAGAACAGCTCAATGACAGAGTCCTCCGCCGAGGCAAAACCCGCTAAGAGCACCTGCCTACGTTTCCTTCCCCAGTTCTTCGTCGGCCACACCTGAGTTTTGGTTTGCTTTTAGTTTTTAACTGATTTGGGGGCACTTACGATGTGACAGCTATTATAGCTATTTATGATCGTGTTTGTGTGTCACTTAAATCTCCGGACAGATTTGCGAGTCAGATGTAAGGATATCGTCGTTGCTGGGTTTTTGTTTTGTTTTGTTTTGAATGTTTATTTATTTATTTTTTTAATGTTTATTTATTTTTAAGACCGAGACAGACAGAGCATGAACGGGGGAGGGGCAGAGAGAGAGGGAGACACAGAATGTGAAGCAGGCTCCAGGCTCCGAGCCGTCAGCAGGGAGCCCGACGCGGGGCTCGAACTCACAGACTGTGAGATCGTGACCTGAGCCGAAGTCGGACGCTCAATCGACTGAGCCACCCAGGCAGCCCTAATGTTTATTTTTGACAGAGAGAAGGGGGTGGAAAGGGGCAGAGAGAGAGGGAGACACAGAATACAAAACAGGCTCCAGGCTCTGAGCTGTCAGCACAGATCCCGACACGGGGCTCGAACCCATGAGCCATGAGATCATGACCCGAGCCGAAGTCTGATGCTCAACCGACTGAGCCCCCCGGGTTCCCATCATTGCTGCTGTTGTATAAAAGAAAAGATGGGGGCTCCTTGGGCACAAACAGTTTGCCTGAGTCACACGGTCCGTGAGTGAGACAGCTGGTCTGATGTCCTAACCCAAGTATCCTGACTCCAGAGCCGCCTGCTTTCCACCCCATAACCAGCTTCCTTCCAGAGGAAGGATGCCCTTCAGCTGAGGGAAAAGTTCTCACACCCCTGTTTCCTCAGGCTGCCACCTCAGGGTTCAAGGTACCTCAAGGCAAGCAAGGGGGATACCCATTTTAGGGAGTAAGAAACAGAGGTCCTGCAAGTTTATTGGATAAAACCACACGCTTTGTAAAAAGAAGCAATGACACTCGACCCCGATCTCCTGCCTCTTAGTTGAAAGTTGACGGCTACGCCTGGCGCAGCAGGCAGAAGACCTTCGTGTGCCCACAGCCCCGATTTCCACACCTGCATCAATGGCAGGTTGGTCAGAGCAGCTGTTCATGCCGCTCATGGGTGTGGCTCAGAATCCGTCTTAACCCAAAGAAGCAGACAGCCACCGTCAGCCCATCAGTCGGGTATTCAAGCTGCAATCTGTCCCTGCGCAGCATCATCCTGACCCGTACGTGCTGTGTGACCCTAGGAATGGTCAGGGTCCTTGATCTGGGCTCCAGTGAAATGTGCCTTCGTGAAATCCCAGGTGGAAGAGAGGCTACCTTTATTCCAACTGCTATGCGTACGACTAAAAAACCTACAAAGGCACATAGGATATGCGAGCCGATCCTTAGCAATATCAAAGAAGAGAATTTCAATAAGGGTGTTGCATTAAATCTAAGCTGGCAAGAGCTTATAATAAAAGGACAGTAATGAGCAAGCTTTATGATAACATTAATGTAATTAATTAGTGTTTGTAAAGGACTTCAAGATCACAGGGTGAGCAGTGCCAGCTACAGGAAAAGTCATCTTAGAAATTACGACTATTATCATCTTAAGACACGGCGTATGTCATGTGCTATATGAGCATTTCCAAGCATATATTCATGTCCCAGCTATAACTACGTTAATTTATAGTAATTTGCAAATCAGGTCTCTGATCAGCCCTGGGAACCCTTTCTAGGTCTCTGAGTGGATGAGGTTATGACTCAAGTGGTATTTTAAACTCTATCCTGTGATAACCTATTACAGAGAGAAGCCCCGAACCCCCGTGCGTGCTTAAGTCAGGGACTCAGATTATAGCTGACATTCGTGAGCCCTGGGGTGCGTTCCTACGCTCCATGGCATGTCTTTTGGGGTTTGCTTGGGTTTTATTAAAAGTAGGTCTGCGAACGTCTCTTTAGTGCTTAATTTTTCAACTTTCCAGGATTCATACAATGCTGCTTCTCTCGGATGCGATGATACTCCCCAGGGTCAGGGCCACCTCTTTGCTGTCACCGTGTCCCCCGGAATGTGTGGAACTAAGTCTGACACGCTGTGGCTCTCAGGGAATTTGGGCTGATGGGGGTGTTCCCCTCAGACGTTACATGTCCAAAACAGGCCTTTTATTTCGAACCATCCCCACGGATGACTCCCCCTGAAAACAGAATATTCTATTTATTAACTAGACCACACGATTTCTATTGGGCTGTGGGGCACATTAAAAAATTTTTAAGCTAATTGTTTGATAGTAAAAATCATCCCAATAGGGAATTTGGAAAATAAAGAGGAAAAGAGAACAAAGAATACTCTGCAGCATTTTCAGTGGCCTCTTTCCCCCAGGCGTTTCTGCGTTATAGCCAACCACGGCTGTCATCACCCCCATCACTGACGTTCTTGTTCGAAGTTACAGGCAAGGGCGTGTTTGGCCAAGTCCATCACCGGGCAGTGAGAACGTAATGGGGTGACTCAGTTCCTGGCACACGAATGAGCCCAGGAGCCCAGGTAAAAAGGTACCAAGAAAAGAGATTCCTCCTTGGTCACGCCAAGGGAAGACAGTGACTTTAATGACACTTGATCTCACGAAAGGTACCCCGGATCCGAGTTCTGACCTTGTCACTTACCACCAGTGTGACCCCGGACGAGTCCCTTTCTCTTTCCATCATTGTGCTTTCTCACTGCCCAAAGGAGGGGGAGGGAAGGAGGAGTTTGTACCAGATCAGGGATGACAAATATGGGCTAATTCTCCTCTCATGCACACCCACAGGCATGCACACACGCACATCCGTGCACACACACACACACACGCGTGCGCACACATATCCCTCTGGAATGTACCACCGCAGACATCACAAGCCCATCACAAAGCTCGTCCCCGCGGAGCCCAAGCACGGCCTCGGAGTCCCCAGGTCGCCCCCTAACTTGACTTGCCAATCGAGAAGAACCCTAAGTTCCCTTCGGCTCCAAAGATGTAAATTGTGCTGTAATTTTGCAAAACAGCCATTGCCCGTAGCGTCGCAGGCAAGCATCAGGGTCTGAGCAAATACATTTATTTTGCCCGTGAAAGCTTTTCTGGCTGCAACATTTTCTGAAACTTTACAGAAACGGTAATAACCTTTAAAAAGCGAGTAAAATTAAAACATCATTATTAGAAGGTTCAATTAGAAACGCAAACACTCGGCGAAACAATCTCCAAATGCAACTGTTTCATAACAAATCATACATTAAAAAGGAAAAGTACAACACAAAGGGCCCGGGGAACAAATTATGCTCGTTCGCTGCTGGGGAACGTGAACGTGCTGCCGGACGGTTTACCAGAGCACTCTGGTCCCACATCGCACGGGGACCGGGCCAGGACTGGACAAAACTCTGCATATTCTCCCGGCTGTCAACGGAACACCCCAGGAGATCGCAAAAGGGCAGCTCTAGCGAATGTGCTTTATAAAAACCTCGCTTGTCCGGACAGCATTTGATGCACACACCATCTCCTTTCATCTTTGCAACAATCTCATGAGCCCACGTTGCTGGGGTCGCCGCTTAAAGACTGGGGAGACGGGTCTGAGCGAAGTCTCGGGCCCAGGTCACACGGGGGGTGAGTATAGACCTGGGAATAGAGCTCAGCTGCTCGACTCACAGATTCACAAGAAAGGCGCACGAGGCTGAGCGCCCCAGGAATCTCTTAGTACTCGTTCGGTCCTCTCAACGTAGGCGCGAGGAAACTGAGGCCCGCGGAGTAAGGGGACTCCCCCAAAGCCAGGAGACGGAAGACAAGGACGTATGTCAATCACTTCTCAGCACAAGTGGACACAAATTAGATGTGATGTGCAAAGAGAGAGGGAGAGAGAGGCAGAGCGTGAGCGAGCCAGACTTAAGGCATAGGTCAATAAACTCCTCACCACTGAGAAGAAAGAGCTATGACTAGAGCTACGTGCAGAGGGGTCCTGGAGGCAGTCGGAGGAGACACGGTAGGTTGAGGAGAAGGATCTGGAAGGAGGTGCCATTTGCCAGGGTCCACAGAGAAAATGTTAACCGGCACAGGGCCACGTCTGCTCATTTACGTGCTGTCTGTGGCCGCCTTCACACCACAGCGACAGAGCTGAGTGATTGCAACAGA
Organism: Acinonyx jubatus; assembly: GCF_027475565.1. Taxonomy (NCBI): domain Eukaryota; kingdom Metazoa; phylum Chordata; class Mammalia; order Carnivora; family Felidae; genus Acinonyx; species Acinonyx jubatus. The sequence goes on along the minus strand of NC_069386.1, from coordinate 137,173,770 downwards.
GACTCTGGGGGCTGTCAAGGCCTGAAATGTTTGCCACGTGGCCCTTTACGGAAAATAAAAGTTTGCCAAGCGCTGTGTGTGGTGAGCCTAAGACAGGGTTCCCGGCGTGGTCCAGCTCCTGATCACGGGTGTGGCCTTAAACGGGACCCCTTCGCTCCCCGGGCCTCAGTTTCTCCATCTGCATTCCTTCTGGAATTTTCTCCAAGGCATCATCAAAGTTAGCCTGCGGGGCTTATTCACTCAACACTACTGGCCCCTTAGGTACCTTATATTCTTTCTCTGGTTTAGAGCCCACGTTGGACAATCTACATCAGCAATTCCACTGGTATATAGACCAAGGGAGGAAGATAACCCAAGCGGAGCCAACTTTAGGCAATATCTACAATCTTAGGTGTTCTTGGGATGAAGAGATTGGTTTCTGGGAAACTTGGATTCTTCCCCCTTCTTGAATGAAAAGTAGCGTTGCAGAATGCTTCCCGTGTCTGCTTTGATCTTCAGCGGCCCTCGAGGTATTATCTACAATTTATAAATAAGACAGCTGTGGCTCTGAGAAGAGACCAAACCCAAACATCTAAAGGTCGCCAAGAATTTCGGAGCCCAGAGACCTTGTGTCCCCACCCAAAGAGAGAGGTCTCTTCTTGTCACACCCCACCTCACCTTGGGGGACAGAGCAATTGGCTTTTGGATTGAAAACTGCTATTACCCATGCTTTGGCTATTGTTGATAGTGCTGCTATCATTGAAGCAGATGTGATATAAACGTTGAAGAAGATGTGACTCACACACACACACACACACACAATGGAGTATTACTCGGCCATCGAAAAGAATGAAATCTGGCCATGTGCGACTACGTGGATGGAACTGGAGGGTATTATGCTAAGTGAAATTAGTCAGAGAAAGACAAAAATCATATGACTTCACTCCTATGAGGACTTTAAGAGACAAAACAGATGAACACAAGGGAAGGGAAAGAAAAATAATATAAAAACAGGGAGGGGGAACAAAACATCAGAGACTCATAAATATGGAGAACAAACTGAGGGTTACAGGAGGGGTTGTGGGAGGTGGGATGGGCTAAATGGGTAAGGGGCACTAAGGAATCTACTCCTGAAATCATTGTTGCACTAGATATAACTAACTTGGATGTAAATTAAAAAAAAAAATTTTAATTTAAAAAAAAGAATTAAAAAAATAAGACTGCTATTACCAACCATGTCTCTGTGTTATCGTCGCTATAAAATGTCAGATTTGTTCCCTACAAAAATGATCCATCTGGGACCTATGAAAATATCTTCTCAGGAGTGCTCTCCTGTTCGGCCACGCCACTGAAACTGTATGGAGACATGCAGTGTAGAGGGATAGAAAGGTCCCCCAAACGCTCATAGTTCACCACACGTCCCAGCAACACGCAGCGAGCACCTACCGTGTGCCCTTTGGGGATTAGGTGGGAGGACTCAAACACGGCTGCCTTCGAGGGGTTGCCCGTCTAACGGAGGAAGCAGAGAAGTCATCCACTATGGAGCGTACAAGGCAAATGTTGGCAAAAGTACAAGGCAAATGTTGGCAAGCCAGAGGGGGCTTCTCCCAGTTGGAAGCAAGACCTGACTTTGGGGCCATGGAGTTCTGGTGCAGGAAAAGTCCTGCTTTCTGCCTAATTCCGTACTGACCCATAATCACATCTACATTGTCTTACCAACTTGGCTGGTCTGGCCACCTTCATTGGCTAGAAACTAAACTGTAACTCCATTTGGCATGGGTGCTACCTGTGTCCATCAGGAGTGCAACTGGGGGGTTAGGACATACTATTCCCCGTAGTTTTAGTAGTCATACTGGTAACATGTTCTCCCCGAGACCCCTGAAGTCTCATTTCAGCTTGGCATTGCCTTCAAATGCTTTACTCCATCATCTAGATCAAGTTCAGGTAGGTACAGATGAGGCTCCCTGCCCACACTCACATTTCTTTCCGAGACGCTACGGAACCTTGGGCCAGGGCCTTCTGAGACGATGCCCTTCGGAGTCCTGGAAGCTTGCGTGTCTAGTCGAAAGGGTCTGTGAGGCACATCCTCAGGAATCTGACCAGACACACTCTTAAATCTTAGAGCCCTGGATTTGATCTGTGTCCCAAGGCCATTTCTTTCTCTTTTTTCTTTTTTTGAAGCTTATTTATTTTGAGATAAATAAGGGAAGGGGAGGAGAGAAGGAGAGAGAGAGAATCCCAAGCAGGCTCCACACTGTCAGTGCAGAGCCTGACCCGGGGCTCGAACCCACGAACTAGGAGACCATGACTTGAGCCAAGATCAAGAGTCAGATGCTCAAGTGACTGAGCCACCCAGGCGCCCCTAAGCCATTTCGTACTTTGAGAACTTTGTGCTGACTAGAAAGAGTGTCCTCGATTTTCTATACCTCCTCTAAACTCTACTCAGAAACTGCACAACTCTTTAACCCGCTGGAAGAGGTCAGTTGGCCCTTTCGACATTCTGCCTGGAAACGTCTTTAGCTAGATGCACAGGATCCTTAGGTGTTCTCCCTATTTTCCATGTTTCCACCAACAATGGTTTCACTCACCTGTCCACCGACACCTGACCTGGGTGCCTCACTGCCAGCCTCCAACAGCCCTTGACTAACCATTCACCAAGCCCTAACCCACAGGTCCTTCCAGTCTCTGCTGCGAGAGCAGAATTAGAGCTCATTCCTTAAAGAATGGAGTGTCAAAGGATTTGTGTCCATAACACAAGGGTGGGGAGCGCACATTCTGGAGCCTGACTGCCTGGGTTCAAATCCCAGTTTCTCTGCTAAGTGGTCTAATTTTCAACAACTTCTTTGTTCTCCCATTTCTGCTCCTGCAAAATGGCGGTCACTATGGTTCCTACCTCACAGGCTGTAGTGAGGACCGAACGAAGGGCATTTTAAACCTTCACCTTAGTTCGGTGAATACTTATAGACCAGCCATATATGTCAGGCACTGACTACAAAACGGCTCCTTCCACAAGATTCTTCTTTTGGTCTACTGGAGAGGTGGATGATTAAGAAGTAATCCGAGTGTCCGTCAACGGATGAATGGATTAAGAAGATGTGGTATAAATATACAATGGAATATTGCTCATCCATGAAAAAAGAATGAACTCTTGTCATTTGCAACAACATGGATGGAGCTAGAGAGTATTATGCTGAGTGAAATAAGTCAGGCAGAGAAAGATACCATATGATCTCACGCATACGTGGAATTTCAGAAACAAAGCAGATGAACCTAGGGGAGGGGGGAAAAGAGGGAAACAACCCATGAGGGACTCTTTTTTAATGTTTATTTTATTTATTTTGAGAGAGAGAGAGAGAGAGAGAGAGAGAGAGCAGGGTTGGGGCAGAAAGAGAGGGAGAGAAAAGATCCCAAGCAGGCTCCGCACTGTCAGCACAGAGCCTGAGGTGGGGCTTGATCTCACGATCCGTGCGTTCATGACCTGAGCCGATATCGAGAGCTGGCTGTTCAACTAACTGAGACGCCCAGGTGCCCCAAACCAGAAGAGACTCCTAAACACAGAGAACAAACTGAGGTTGCTGGAGGGAGACGGGTGGGGGATGGGCTGGTTGGGGGATGGGCACTGAGGAGGGCACCTGCTGGGATGAGCATGGGGGTGTTGCACGGAAGTGATGAATCGCTGAATTCTACTCCCGGAACCAATATTGCCCTCTGTTAACTAACTAGAATTTAAATAAAAATTTGAAAAAAATAAGATAATGTTAAGAAAAGAAGTTAAGTATGATTTGTTTGATTATTTGACTTGAGCAGGCGAAGGTGAGCCTCACAAAATTTAAGTGAATTTCTCAAAACCTTCAAGTTTATTCGCCAGTTGGATCAAGGGTAGTGTAAAGTCCAAACCTCCCCATATCGCCTCTCGATCTTCGGGGGTCCCGGGTCTCATTCCCGCACCCTCGGCTAAGTCACTGGTGACTATATGAGGAAATATGGCAAGGTTAAATAAAGACCTGTCTCAAGAATGTTCATATATTTTATTCATATTATAATATTATTCATGTTATAATCGATCCGCACATTTACATTTAGGATTCATAATTATTTAAATCATGCCTTGAGATGACCAGTTACTGCATTTCGGAGTGTTGCAGGTTACCCAAAATAGATGTCACTTTGACATAAACTTCCCGACTTTCTAAACCTTGCTTCCATAATGCTCGAGGCGAAAAATTTCATCTAAATATTATTGAATTCCGGCACGACATTAGCATGCAGAGATATTTACAATAACAGAGCCATTACAACTCAATCAAAAGCCGATTTCAGCCAGAATTATGCAGAATTAAATCTTGCAGGATTCAAATTATTAAAAATCAGAGACTCAATAAAGTGTGGTCTGGAAGTCCCATTTGTCAAGGGAGTCGAAGCGCCTCAACAGTTCTAGTGACTTTTTTCATATATATTCTGCAAGAATTTGCATGCATTTTAAAAGATCAGAGTTTAATTCTTATGGCGTTCAAGCAACTATGCTATATTTATAAGGCAGTGGAAGCCAGCTCTGAAACTGTTCCGTTTCCTTTCCTTCCACATCTCACATTTTAAATGCATTGGTTTTTATTTCTGGTTCCCACTGGATGCAAAGAGCCACAGTGAGACCACAAGCATAGAGAGAACAGTTTCCTCCAATAAAGGCCAAATCAAGGTGGAAGGAGGGATAGCTAGAGAAAATCCAAAACCATTTATAAAGCTCGTTATGCAACGAACATACTAGAAATGCCCCTCATCTGCTGTGTTTGGTCATACCGACATTATATATATACACACACACATATATGTATATATATATAATATATATGTATTATATATGTAATATATATATAATATATGTATAATATATTATATATATATATATATATATATATATATATATATATATATGATCATAATTCCTTGCCAGGATCCTTTCCAGAACATTTTATCTAAATCGAAAAAGAACTTCTATGAAGGAAGAGGTAGAGAGATGTAGAAGAAAAGAGGGAGAAAAAGGAAAAGAAAAAAGGGGCAGGGAAACCCCATCATGTAGAGACACAGACTTTCCACATCAGAATGGACCACGGCCTGCTCAGAGAGAGACCAGATGCATGGAGGGTTGTAAGTGGGCATGACAGGTCGCTTTCACTGCCCTGGTTTGTGACCATTCATTGAGAATGCATGATATATCAGAAAATAGCTTTCTTTGCCCCCGGTAAAGAAAAGGAGGAGGAGGAGGAGGAGGAGGAGGAGGAGGAGGAGGAGGAGGAATCCAATTCTCTTGACAAACAGCATTTATTTAACATCTTTACTGGGCCAAAGACAGAGATGAGCCCAGCCCTCACAATCTGGTGGGGTGACTGAGATACTGGCAAGCTAGGGTTAACAGTGATAATAATCACATGGACAAACATTCCTCTTAGTCAGGAATACAGCCAACTGAAGTTTATAAAGAGCATGAACTCAGTCTGTCAATAGGCTGTTTAGGGCTAAGACGGGCCTCAGTACTGCCCTAAATAATTCGGTGGTCTTCCTTCCGTCTGCTAGGCCATTCGTAGCGTGTGGATTTCTTTTCCTGTACCTATTGCCTCTTGGCTGCAAAAGGGCTGCCTTAGCTCCGGATATACCAACTGCATGCCAGGCAGGAAGAAGGGAGAATGGTGATGGTCAAAGGAAAGACTCCCTGCCAGGGCCTCTGCCTACAGTGTAAAGAACTATGTCACATGGTCACTCTCGGCTATACGAGGGTCTGAGGAAGTGAGTTTTTAATAAATATGAACAGAAAAAGGGTACTGGGTCGATAACCAGCAATGGCTGTCCCTGGCCCGGAGAAGCACAGAGGAGAGCATCTAATAAGTTGACATGCGGAGGAAGTGGCATCCAGGAAGGTTTCTGAGAAGAGATGTTGCTGGAGAAACGGCCTTTGCCCAGCAAATAAAAAGAAAGGCTTTCAAGCAAGGTCACAACATGACCAAGTAGGCAAACCGTAAAAGCAGTTTTGTGCAGCCCTTGCCGGGTGCCAGGCATCGTGGGTGCCTCGTCACACCTACCGACTGATCACAACGATCTCGGCACGACCTCCGTATTTTCCTGACGGAGTGACTAAGGCCTGGGCAAGTTAGGGGACTTGTCCGAGGTCACCCGACCCACGTCCAGACTCTCGAGACCGGACCTCACTTCCTGCACAGTCTGGCCAGAGTGTGGAGGATAAATCAGAGACAAATAAACCCACTGGGCCCCTCCCCTCAGCCCCGTCCCCCCTACCTACTATCGGTCAGTAAAAAATCGTGAGTGCTCTTTGAGCATCAGGGTCCAAGCCTGGGGCGGCCGTGTAAACATACATGAAATGCAGACCCTTTGCTGGTGGGGGAAACAGACATAGGAAAAACTGATTCACACGAGATAGAAAAGAAGGTAGGAAAGGGCTCAGCGGAGGACAGCTCACTGTGGCCAACCCTGGGCTGGATTCCACATCCCATCGAGGTGCCTGCCCCCCGACTCTGTGCGCGGACCGGTCCACTGACTTGTGTCCTGATCCTTGCGGCGGCCAAAGGAATCCGTGATTACCGCGAGCATCCTCAGGAGGAAGGCCACCCAGCGTGTTAAGGCTTCAGGCAGACCGCCCTATTCAACAGCTGCAGTCCAATCCAGCCTTCCCTCACCCAGGCTCTCAGGAGGAATTATCGAGACACTTTCTCCCATGAGACGGGGTGCCTCTCCCTCTTGGTAGTTTGGCTTTAAAAAAAACCTTTTAGGGGGGCGCCTGGCGAGGGGGGGGGGCCTCAGTCGGTTAAGCGCCTGACTTCGGCTCCGGGCCTGATCTCACGGTTGGTGAGTTCGAGCCCCGCGTCGGGCTCTGCGCTGACAGCTCAGAGCCTGCTTGGGTCCCCTGTCCCCCTCTCTCCTTGCCCCTCCCCTGCGTGCGCTCACTCTCTCTCAAAAATAAGTAAGCATTAAGAAAATTAAGGAAAAAGAAAAACCCTCTTTGATTGAGGCTTTCCTCCCCTGGGCCCGGTAAGGACCTCAGTGCTCCACAGACAACCTCACACGGGGGCAACAGCCCTACGCTATTTTGCACAGGGGTATTTAACCATGGTTTCTGGTAGTTCTCGATCTTTTGGGCCTCAGGTCCTCTAAGGTCGGGCATATGCAGTATTTTCTCTAGTCCCCTCTTCCACCTGCCCGGTGATCCTGCCAGATGCCACCAGCAGGAAAGAGGGCATCTCTGATGGTCTTGCCATCAGAGGTCTGGGGTCTGGGGCTAGTTGGGAGCCACTCGCGTGGACCAGACTTGGGGAGAAGCTGGATCTCGGGCTTTGTTCCGAAGCTAAGACCTTCTCCGGTGGGGCGGACGTTATGGACTCATTGGTGGGCCAGACAGCTCTGGACAGAGCATCTCCAGACGTCCCTGCTTAAAGTGGCTACAGGGGAGGGAGCCCGGGCAGGGAGGATGGGGCCGAATGCCCCAGCATGGGGCGCCATGCCAGAAAATTCTGGCGAAACAGAACAAATGGACGGCTCGCTTCTCTAGAACTTCCGGAATACAGAAGCAGCCACAGCTCCTTGTTTGTGTCTCAGGGGCACTAGGAATCCAACATCTGGACATATTGCCTCCTTTCCTGATGACTAGAAAACTTAGAACGTGTTTTTAGACCTTCTTGGACCAACTTGATAGAATGTTCGAAAAACTATGTATTTGTGGCCGTATTGCTGTCCTCCAAGTAGGTCCGTGTAACGTGGGCAGGCAGGCGTGTCTTGAGCGGAGGCCTCTAACGTGCTGGCATAGGTCAGTATTTGAGTTCACTCCACTTGCCAGAACATGCCCCGGGCCACTGGTCCAAGGAGAGCCAGGCATCCTGGGTTGAGCCACGTCCAGCCGCCCCGCCCGCTGGTGAAGACGGCCTCCTTCCCGCACAGGTGAAATCCACAGGCCAGCGATAAGGACACAAGAAACGCTTGTGGGTGTCAGCCCCTGAGTTGTGGGGTGTTTTGTTACGCAGCATCAGCGTGGCAATGGCTGATGCAGAAATTCTTCCCTTTGCCTTTAGTGCTCAAGACCCCACCCCATGCTCAGAGCTTTCGGAGGAATCTTCTTTTATTCATCAGTTCCTCTGTTCGTTCACTCACTCACGACTTGGACAAAGACGGCTTGAGTGTCAGCTGCACTAGGCCCTGTCCCGGGTGCTGAGGATGCCTCCTGCCGGAAGGCGGGCCGCCCCCCACCCCACCCCAGCTCTTTCCCTCAAGTGCGTTTACGTGTGACATCAGCCTGTGTTCCAAGCACTCTGACACCTGTCTCATAAACGCTCCAACCCTCCTGCCTCAAGTGACTCATTGGATGGGAGAAATTAGCTCTTACCTTTTCTGGGCTGAGAGAAGGGCGTAGGTCTCTCAAACAGGCGGGGACGAAACGCAGCGATGAGGAAATTTTGGAACCTCCTTCATTTTACAAAATAAACCACCAATTCTGAGCTCCGGTCAGCTTCTCAAGGCCTCAGAGAACAACCACGGCTGTATTTTTGCTTCCCAACAATTTCAAGCCCCTTCGTATGAACCGATGACTCATCTACGGCCAGAAAGAAAAGGCTGGGTTTATCTCACAGACTAAAGCGTGCAATCCACGTGAAGAGCCAGGGTTTCATCTGCCGTCGTTTCAAATACGGAACGACTGAACGTTCCTTGTGACTCATTCAAACGGTTCTATCTGCCGCATCTAAACCCCTGCCATATCTGCTCCAACCCCTGCCTCTGGGCTGTCCCCGTGTTATCCACATTGTGATCCGAACTCTCCGGGATGTTGACCAGGTGCTCAGACGAAGCAGAGTGAGTAAAAGAAAGAAAAAATGATGGAGAGTTTGTGAGCCCCCCAGTTGGAAGAGAGCGAGCCTGATATCCTTACGATGGAAGGACTGGGTCAGCGGCCCAAGATGTACTTGTCAGAATCCTGGCTCTGCAAGGTGATAACACAGGTTCCTTGAGAGGCGTGGAGCTGAGGGAGGGAACGTGCTGCAGGACTTATCAGGGGCTTTACCAGACGAACATGCACTGGAGCCCCCAGAGAAAGCTTCTGTGGCAAAGTTTCCCCGACTCACCTGGTCGGGGAAGCCTGTTGCTTGTGGAGGGGCCCCCAGCATGAGTGACCCAGGGACTCTGGCTGGGAACTGACAATTTGTAGCATCTGTGCTAGCCTGTGGCACCTCCGACACCCCACACTGCTAGAGGGCTTCCAATCTCGAAGGCTCAAAATTCGGACAACTAGAGCCCCTAAACCAGAACTTCCATGAAGTTCAACTGTCGTTCTCTGTTAAAAACGACACAGAAAGGGGAGCCTGGGTGACTCAGTGGGTTGGGTGTCCGACTTCGGCTCAGGTCATGAGCTCACAGTTTGTGGGTTCGAGCCCCACGTCTGGCTCTGTGCTGAGAGCTCAGAGCCTGGAGCCTGCTTGGGATTCTGTCCCTGTCTTTCTGCACCTCCCCTGCTCATATCCTCTCTCTCTCTCTCAAATATAAATAAACATTAAAAACAACACAGCAGGGGTGCCTGGGTGGCTCAGTCGGTTAAGAGTCCGACTTCGGCTCGAGTCACGATCTCGCAGTTCATGGGATCAAGCCCCGCATCGGGCTCTGGGCTGAAAGCTCGGAGCCTGGAGCCTGCTTCGGATTCTGTGCCTCCCTCTCTCTCTGCTCCTCCCCCACTTGCGCCGCTCTCTCTCTCTCTCTCTCTCTCTCTCTCTGTCTCAAAAAAAGCATCAAAATTTTTTTTCTTAAGAAACACAGAAAAAGTTACATCCCAAGCCACTTGCAATAAACTCAAAGGGTGTTTTTCCCTCTGAAAACAAAGCCCCTGGATCACACAGCGGGCTTCTGTGGCCACACACCCCCCTCCGAAAACGTCCCCCCGTTTATAAACGAGCCCCTGAACACCCACAAGAAGGCTTTGGCGATTTGAAAACAGCATTAAGATCTTAAGCTTGTAGAGCTTGCGGTTATGATGTGCTCTTTTTACCTCTTTATACAGCAACTTTGGTTAAGGTATACCTACACGAGTTTTTCAGAGGGTTTGAGTTTTCTGTTTTCAAAAACAGCAGCTCGGTGAGAGCCAGGAGCCGTTAATCTTGCCTTGACTTGCCTTCCGCACAGGTGACATTCCAAAGCTGATGGCTCTTAAATACAGCCCTTCAGGTGACTTCTGTCACATCTAAAGCAGATTAAATTATGAGTTGTATAGTTCCCGTATATTTTGTTGTGTGATAATTCTTTGAAAACTGGTAATTCATGCCTGGCATAGATGAGAACTCTCTATTAACCAGAGTGTTTGATTAATGAGCCCGGCGTGTGCTCCCGCCATGCTGAGTGAACCACCTTCTCTCCACCCGGATGGAAGGAAGAAACACCCCCGAAGCCCTCAGTGTTCTTGTTTGTCTCAGGGGACTGCAGCAGCCCCCTGCAAAGACACGGCAACGGGGGCCCGAACACACAGGTTTGAACCCCAGCTTCGTGGCAGCATTCCTAGCTTGATGCCGGTATCTAGCAGGTGTTCGATAAATTGTCATTGCAGGGGTGACTGGACAGATGGACGCTTCAATAAAACACACGAGCCAAGGAGAGAAGGCTGCCTGGCTCCCTCCACCCCATGTGAGTCAGACGACTCCCCTCCCCATTTCTGCAGCATGCTACATAGCCTCCAATATCGTTGGGTGACTTCGTATCGTCAGTGTCTCCCTTTGTCAATGCCTCCTTCCTTGGAGCTCCTTGAGGGCAACCGCCTTCTCTTACGCTTCTCTCCACTCTTGGGATTCAGCGGGTCCTGGACCTCCAGGAAGGACTCCGTAGAGGGTGATACTCCTGTTCCCGCATGAACACGCATCGCTTTGCTGCTACAGAAAGGTGATGAATTAAAGTTCATAGAATGGCAACGAAAAAGAAGTTCTGACGTGAGCCCAAAGGGTATCGTCTTGGAGAGAACATGAAATGGGAAAGAGTACCCAGGTACTGGAATTCACATGTGACCTTGGGCAAGTCACTGTCTGGCTCTGGGCCTCTGTTTGCACAACCCTGAAGATGCAGGTGGGACCAGATGACCTCAAAGCTTTCTTTTAGATCCCGGGTTCTAAGATTCCGCGATTCCAGATATTTCGGCTTCGGGGGCATTGATAACAATATGCATACTATTCGATTCATAGTTTTATCCCTTGGAATCTTTCCCAAGGAAATGATCCATCATGTGGACAATGATACATATAGGCAAAAGTGGTCTTCCCTGCATTGTTAATAATAGTGACGAAATGGAAATAACTCAGATGCCCCACAATAAGGAATGGCCGGGCAATTACAGTGCATGCTTAGGAAAGACTACCAGGCTGACCTTAAGATTTATGGTTCTCAGAAGAAATGCAACAACGCAGCACTGGGGAATTAATTTTTTTTTTAATTTTTTTTAACGTTTACTTATTTTTGAGACAGAGAGAGACAGAGGATGAATGGGGGAGGGGCAGAGAGAGAGAGGGAGACACAGAATCGGAAGTAGGCTCCAGGCTCTGAGCCATCAGTACAGACCCCGATGCAAGGCTTGAACTCACGAACCGTGAGATCGTGACCTGAGCTGAAGTCGGACTCTTAACCAACTGAGCCACCCAGGCGCCCCTGGGGAATTAATATTGTCTAGCACTCAGAGTGCGGATCCTGAGGTTGAGTGCCCGCATTCGATTCCTGAACCTCTTATTTATATGGTGTTGTGAACCTGATCAGTGGCTTACCCTCTCTGGGTCCGCACCTCCCTGGAGAAGGAAAGGAATCACAGAATCCATCTCAAGAGGTTATTGTGGGGGCGCCTGGTGGCTCGGTCAGTTGAGCGTCCGACTTTGGCTCAGGTCATGATCTCACAGCTTGTGAGTTTGAGCCCCGTGTCGGGCTCTGTGCTGACAGCTCAGAGCTTGGGGTCCGCTTCAAAATCTGTGTCTCCCTCTCTCTCTACCCCTCCACTGCTCACGATCTGTGTGTCTCTCTCTCCCTCTCTCTCTCAGAAGTAAATATTTTTTAAAAAAAGAGGTTATTGTGAGCGTTACGTGAAGTAATTGTTATAAAGCGTGCTGAAGGAATATTTACTATGTCACTCACGGCTGGTATATACTGGAAGAGAAAAAGCATGATGTTCACAGTGATTTCAACTTCAGATGGTGGGATAGCATGAATAATTTTCATTTGTTCTGTGTATACTGTTGTATACTTTTCCAAAATGTCCGCACTAAGCATGCGGCAGTTATAATCGGTAAAAAAAAAAAAAAAAAAAAAGTGTGACTTTTTTTTAAACAAGTAAGTCCGTACATAATTATCGTTCACGGCGTGAGTATTCAGGCTTAGACAAACCTGGGGCAGGATTCTGTTTTGCCACCTAGGACACGGGTGACTCTGGCCAAATCGTGAACCTCTCTCCAAACTTCGGTTTCCTCAGCTAGATATCACGTTAGGGGGCGGGTGGCAGACAACATGAGATATAGGAGCATACAGTAAGTGCTCAATAAATGTTCTCTCGCCATGGAGAATTACTCGGTTCTCAACCTTCCGAGGTGCCGTGGGATGACAAAATGAATTTTAAGAGAGGGTCTCCGTCCTCAGAGAGCGGACGGTTTTATCGAGGGCCCAAGAAGAGGAAACCCACGTGGTGAAGAAAGTGCTAGGCTGCATTTTGGGGCAGAGGAAGAATTCAGCGATGCAAGACACGGACGGACAGGGGGTCTAGGGTCACCTGGGAGCACTTCAGAGGGAAGAAAGGACTGGAAATAAGTTTTGAAGGGTGTGTAGAATTTGCATAGGTACTACATGCTCATTAGGATCATACGTAGCTACTAAAAAACGAATCCCCAGCTACAGTGACTTACACATGTGAAGTTATGTTCTTTCATGTAAGAGAAGTCCGACTAGAAGCAAACCACGGCATCCTCAGGCATGCAAGCTTCTGCGTCTTCAACATAGCGTCACCTCACGACCTTGTGTCACCTTATGATGTGTGTCGCCTTCTTTAACATAACGTCACCTCACGGCCCGCGAATGGTTGCTGGAACTCCAGCCATCACAGCAGACTCCCAGCTCAGCAGAGGAGAAAAGCAGAGGAACTCATTCCCTCTGAGTCGAGTCAGCATCTTCGGAATAGCTTTCCTCTGTGTCTCCTCACACCTCATTGGCCAGACGTATTGTGAGAAAGGCTGGACAATGTTGCCTTGTACTCTAGGCGTGCCTAGCCCAAATTTGAGATTTTGCTACTAAGAAGGAAAGAGAGGCAAGGAGACCGTTCGGGAGACAAGATGGGCAAAACCCTGACACAGGAGGACAATTAGGTGTCATGTGTGTTGACACAGGGACTGTTGAACAGTTACGGGCAATACTGCGGGGCTCCTATTCTGCCCAGGTCATTAATAGTAACTCTGCATACGACAGGCTCTTCCTGCGTATTTTCTCCGCCTCCACACAGTCCTTCTAGGACCCTCTACTTCACAGAGGCTCACAGGTAGTCGTAATACACTCGGATTCAAACCCTGGCACCCTTACTCAGGTTTTCATATTCGGAGCATTGGCAGGGCCCAAAGTATTACAGACACTTCGGATTGCGTAACCAGACCTAAAAACGAAAGAGGGGTGAAAAAACAAAACAACCACAACGACAACAGGAAAAAAACAGAGGCCACCATTCCCACAGGCACCCTGGGTCTTTCTGGGGGCGTGACTGAGTTATCCCAGCAGACGCAAAGCAACTCACGGTGACTTCCCGAGGCTGGAAGTTTCCAGGGCACTTTCCCGGGGATGAAACTCCTCGTTTTCCCCGCACGGCGTGCGTGTGTTTAAGGAAACAAGCACCCGGAAGATAATTTTGCAGAAAAATATAAGCTAGATATGATATCCAATTACCTTTTCTTAAAGGAAGACAAACGATCCAAGGGAGGGATAAATTGCATTTGCTATGAAAATTTGAATTTCAAGAAGTATATTATGTCCTCCAGTGTTCTCAATGAAAAGAAAATTATTTCTTTCTTGGGGAACACACTTTTATGGCATTTTAACTTTTATGACATTTCTGATTTGGGATGATGAGCCTTCTCCACAGAAATGATTCAAACTTCCATTTTTTGCGGCACACGTGTCCTTATAAATTACTCCGCCAGCCAAGGAGGAGAGAAATGCTCCCGAAAGTGGGGCTGGTTTTTCTGCCGAGAAAAGTTTCTTTCCCCATTTCTGGATGGTGCCGCGGATACAGACATATCTCAGGGAAATAAATTGCACTTAATCCCCAATCACTTGAACGTAAGCTAAAAGTGATATCAATCTTTGCTACAGATGAAAAAAAATCATACTTTCCCTTCATAAATAATGAACAAAGACACATTTTTACCGGGTGTAATTAAACATAATTGTAAGGCTCTGTTGAGATACGATCCAGGTCTCGCCCTGTCGTGACAAACCCCAAGACGCCAGCACGCCCAAACGTACCTTTTCAACGTTCGGAGGCAATTCTGATCCATTGTCTTTCTTGAGCATGAAACAATGCTATCCAAGGGAAACTCGAAGCAATGATGTTTATTTAGAATTAGAATCGATTTTCATTTTACATAACACCTTTCATTTTCAAGGCCCCCAAAGTACTTTACAAAGCAATAAGCTAGACAGTATTATTGCTATAGACAAGTATAACTGTCATTATGCTTTCTGTAATAGCCCGCAGGCTTGGAAATTAGAAATCAAGGGAGAGAGATGGAGAGACGGATGAAGAGGGAACGAGGGACAACTGGGGAGGGGGGTTAGGACGAGGGACGGAGGCGGGAGACCTGGAGAAACCAGGCGAGGCAGAGAAAGACAAAGAAGGCAGAGAACTGAGGTCCAGCTTCCTGCTTGTGCCTTGTCCCTGTGACGTGTTTCCAGTGGGTGCTTTGTTTCCATCTCTGAGTGACCTCCTCAGCCCGGCGCCTGATAGGCAGAGGGGGTTTGGAGTCAGGCAGCCCAGGACTCCCGTCTCGGCCCTTTAGCCTCTCTGATCTTCACTTACTCTTCTGTAAAATGCAATCGCAAGACCTGCGCTGTCCTGCAGGAGAAATGAGGCGATACTCACAAAGGACCAAAGGCAGAAGAGGAGCCACATGTCGAATACGAGGTAAGCAGGTCCCACTGGACTTCCAGGAACAGAGGACTCGAAGAATCCTGCATCATGTTCCATGGCTTGCAAGGCCCATGGATCGTTTGTCTTCCTCTAAGAAAAGGTAATTGGATATCATATCTAGTTTATGTCTTTCTTGCAAGGACCTTCGTTCGATGACATGAAGCCAACTCGGCCATGACATGACAACAGCATGAGAAAGCACTTGTGATCTCTTTCCAGCCTCCCGACAACCTCGGAACTTTAGTGTTATTCAGCCCATGTCACCGAAAAAGAGACTGAGGGTCAGAGAAGTTAAGGTCTCCCTAGAGTGGCAGGGCCAAGACTCATCCTGGGGCCCCACGAGGGTAAGCTCGGACTTCTTCTTACCAGGCCAGCACCCCACCCCACCCCCCGCCGCCGCCAAAGGGTCAATGCGATTCACCGTATTTCTGTGATGCCCCCGCGAAAATGGATACACATAATGCAGTTATCGAACAATCCTTTAGAAAATGATCCTGTTCGGGGCGCCTGGGTGGCTCAGTCGGTTGGGCGTCCTGCTTCGGCTCAGGTCGTGATCTCACGGTTCGTGGGTTCGAGGCCCACGTCGGGCTCTGTGCTGATGGCTCGGAGCCTGGAGCCTGTTTCAGATTCTGTGTCTCCCTCTCTCTCTGCCCCTCCCAGCTCATGCTCTGTCTCTCTCTGTCTCTGAAAAATGAATAACTGTTAAAAAAAAAAAAAACACCTTAAAAAAAAATTGTGATGACCCTTGCGTTGCTTCAGCCATTTACCTGCACCGCCGCCTCGCCTCGCCCAGAGCCCGCTCTGCGTCCTGCCTCGGGCTCGGTGTTGAAGACCCAGAGAGCGAGCTCTGCAGAGGCCCTGCCAAGTATCAAGTGGCCTGATGAGGTGTGAGCAAGACGGGGCTCTGGGGCGGTTAGGGAGGGGCGGTGCCAGACCAGACGCAGGCAGACCGGGAGGCGGCTGTGGAACATTCTAGAGCAAGTGATGGTGCAGACCATGGCGACGGGGGTGGCGAGAAACGACAGATTTGAGAGACAGTTAGGGGATCAAAGAGACAGGCCTCCCTGCCAGCATGGACGCGGAGGCCGTGAGAGCGGAAGAAAGGCGTCCCTCTGTCCCCTTAGAAAGGCCCCCCTCTTTAGTATCGACTAAAGACAGGAAGTGAAACAGGGGAGAACCCCCATGCCGGTACGACCCCTCCACTCCTGTAATTTGCCTGACCTCTGGCTCCCTTTCGCCCGGGGAGGACCCAGGCCGGTCCCTCGGCTCCGGTGGGGGGAGGCGACAGCGTTGTCTGATCTATTACGTATTTTGATCAAGTGCAGTCTTTTTCTAATTGTCACCGCACGGCGGCCTCGCGGGGCCGGTCTGACTTGTGCACGCCCGTGACAGGGGAGCGGTCCCAGCAGCTGCTCGGTGCCAGCCCGCCTGTGTATGTACCTCTCCCGTCTTGTCACTCACATCTCCCCTAATTACGGAACATCTGCTTGCTGCGGCCATTAACACTTCGCTACCAGCTTGTCTGGTTTAATACCGATGACTCCTGACCTCCCCCAAGGAAGGCGCTTTCTGTCAAAACGTTCCCCCAAAGAAGCCAATTCTCCACGCAAAATTTGCACTTTTTTTTTTTTTCTTTTAATGCTATCTTACTAAAGGCTTCTCCTGTAAAAGGAAATGGGTTTGATGAGATGCTGGGAGAAGGAAGTGGGGGTGGGTTGGGAACGACGCAGAAACCTTTTCCCTGCGTTATTTTGTTTGGGTCTGAGCCTTTCATGATGAAAAAGCCAAGTCGTTCTGAGGCCTGGGAATGCAACTCTGAGTGTCCCCCACCCCCTGCCCCGGGTTCCTGCTCCTGTCCTCCGGGTAGGGGGCAGTCGAACCATCCATTCTCGTTCTCTTCTCGAGCACGACGCCTGCCTACCTGACCCAGGGGCCATGGGGGGCGAGGCCAACTGCCCCGAGTGGTATTTGACTCATGGGTCCCCGTGGCAGTGCACGTGCTCCCTGGCACACCCAGAATCCTAAAACTCCCGGAAAGAGTCTCCCCTTCCTCCAGGAACGATCTAGAAATGGCCGGTGAACATCGGACAGCTTTGAAAATACTTCACAGCTCCCCTGGCTTTCCGACCGCAGGACGCTCAAAAAGCGTAATAGAAAGGCGAGGGGGAAATAGAGAAACAACATTTCGTTCAAAGCATAATGGATCACGCCGCAAACAGTCCCCAGCCGGGGGGCTGACTGTCACCAGATTGCGTTTCGTGACTTCGCTCTGACGTTGAGACTCCCATCAGAAGGCACATTATAGCCCAACGTGGTGACAGTAACTGTATCGGAGGGAGAGAGATGCAGGATTGTTCTAGTACAAACGGGGAACGGGGAAGGAGTTAATTTTAAAATCATCCCCGACATGATCTGTGAATCGAGGTATTCTGAAGATGGTTTTGCACGTTACAGCTTCCTGTTTCGGCTTCCTGTGTAGATGCATGGCAAACCCCCTTTCTTCCAGGAAAGAAAGAGTTTGGGATGGTTCCACAAACCCCTTGCTTGGAAAAGCGGCCGGTGGGCTCGCGGTAATTTATAATGCAGTCGGACTTTGCTTCCGAAATGGAAAAGCATTTCCTCGAGGGAAGCCCGGACACAGAGCCAGGCAGCCTGCGTGGGATGCGAGCTCGACCGGCACACGGGCGACGTAGGCAGCCAGGGGCTGCTGCTAATTTCATTTTTCTCTAAAAGAGGCAAAAGTGATCGCTGACCCAGGCACAAGTAAATTCCAACGAGAGCAGTGTAATTAGCAGAGAATAATCTAAGAGTGTTGCTGTTTTGCCCCGTCACATCTAAAAGCATCCGTGATACTTCGCTGCAGGGAGCGTGCTCTGCTGTGGCCCCAGAGCCGACGGACGAACGAACGTTCGCTTCCCTGGGAACTGAAAGCGCCGAGGAGGAATAAAAGAGGGAAGAAGGTGAAGGAATCCGTGGGTTAAAAAATACCGCAGAATACCTGTAAATACATTTTTTTAAATGTGCCTTTCTAGATACAGCATCGTCTCCATTGTCGGCCCCTCCAAAGCACCTACCCGAGAAAACGTTTCAACAAGGGGGAGAAATGATCTTGTAATCTCAACAATAAAAGCGTTTCCATCCTTTGTATCTGCTGACTTACAGAAAAAGTGCTTTCAAACAACAAAAGAAGGAGCAGTAATTACATAAATCTCTTCATTCTTGATGAAGACACAATGGAGTCGGAGCAAATCAATAGTCCTACTGCAATAATTCTTGTTTTTATGACGAGCCAAACGCAAACTTGTTAAAATTGAATTCTGCTCCCTGTATATAAAAAAAAAAAATTAGGATTCGCACAAATCCGGGGGGAAAGAACACATGTTCTGTAAATGTTTAATTTTTTCCCGTGCTACTTAGGAGATTTACGGTGGCGTAGAATCAGATCCAGAAATGCACGGGACTCTAATAATAAGAACGTCGCTGCCCACGTCCCCAAAAATGAGACCTGTCACCTTTCCGACATCTCATTTCAGTGGCTGCGCTGGAGACGTTGAGAATGCCCAGAAATTACCTCCTCAATTTTTAGTCCTGCTATTAAATAAACTAAACACACCCTAAAGTCAAATATCTCCAACTTATTGCCAATAAATTGGCCGTAATGATTTTTCCCCACAACCTACGCCGGCGATGTTTCCCATTCGAGAATGAGCGATACGGTTGTTTTTTCCAAAGAAAAGGTGAAAATCATTGCATTTAAAAATAATTAATAGATGGGCCTGCATACCTTTGAATTAAATTAAAGGAAAAATATTTCTTTTTTGTAGAGATGATTGCATTCCTATCCTGTTTGGTGTGAAAAGTAGATTCCAAAAAGCTTTTAACTAATTTGTTCAATTTGTTTCAAAGCCAACATGAATAGGCTTGGTGCAAATTCAGATTCATTAAAACTTAATTAATATGCATCATTATGCAAATGAGGTTGCAGTTAATGAGTTCTTAAAAGAAGCTTTCTTTAATTAGTTCAGTTTTAATGGCATCATCATTTATCTGACTTGTTTTTAAAGCCACATGACATGCAGAAAGTGACCATCCTCTACAATGTGCTGCCTAATTGCGTTTCATCCTAATTGTTTAATGTTGAAAACTTTGAAAAAGTTAAAATGTTTTGATATTCGGCTCTATTAAATGGCTTTCACAAAACTTTTCCATTCTGGCGACAGAGACGCTCTTCCACACCTCGGCTTTTTCCCTCCTGCCGCTTGTCATTATTTTCTTTTTTGACTTAGCCATTTTGATCACCTGTTTTGATCCTCGGAATGTGATGTCCACACTTACACGTTTCCACACGGATAAACCCATCCTCACAGGTACACGTACGAAACTGAAGATAATTGCCCAACAAGCGCACTTTATTGTTATGTGCACACATTAGTGCGGATTATTATACTTATGCACTTGAAAAATTAAAACGAGCCTTTCTTGAGGCCATCTGCTAACTTCAGGAAGCTTGGTAACGTGCTTTAACACGAGATTTTAAAATGTAGTCATTCACAAGAATTACAGCCACTCTTACCACCAGCGCCTACCTCAGAGATGCCTGCCTGGGAGATAAGAATGCTTAATAATTATTGGCGAATATGGAAATCAGAAAGGGGAAAAAAAAAAAAAAAGCAGGCTTAGTGCAGAAAAAAAAAAAATGCTAACCCAGGAAATGACTTTGGGAGCTTGGAAAATACAATGGGTTTTTAAAACATTTTCAGATTTATGAAATATTGTGCTACACAATTACAATTGTGTTTTGACATGCAGTGCCGAATGTAATTCTTTGGGGGAGAAAAGGAAGCTGTTTCACACACAGGGTCCTAGAGAGGGATGTGGTGTTCGTAGCTTGCATGGTTTTTACGCCATTGTCGGGAGCCTTACAACTGAGACAAACTGCTTGCCTTTAGAGCTCAAAAATAAATACAGGCGCTTTGCACCGGTTGAAGTGAAGTTTCGTGTTTGTTTCAGCAGGGACCGAGCTGCCAGCGCTCCACCCCAATTAACAATAACAAAAAAATGCCGGGTAAGCCTCGCGTGTATCCAGACTTGGGCCAACGCTGCATGCATTGAACATTTCACATAGGAGAAAAAGGAAGATAGATATTCCAACCTTTTTCTGACACTTAGTCTTTTGAGTAACACCAAGACTCTCCTGATTGAACAACAGGGAAAAATGCATCTCACGGGGAAGGGAGCTGAGAAACCATTATTTGGGGGATCTTTATAATGAGGGTGCTATGCTCGGCTTGGGAAGATGGTCGCCTAACTCCTAAGTCGGCTGGTTACAACAATGTAATTGATATCACACCGCCATATGGCGATTGAGACCATATTAATAGAATTACATGAATAACTATGGGGAGAGGTTCTGTTTGCAAATACGACAGCACAGGAAAGTGTGGAGCAGAGCCACGTTGTTACGGGATGTTTCAGCACGAGAGGGATATGACAGACTTTGTTATTCACAGACAAGGTGAGGGAGTAGCCGAGGTGCTCACCTTATCTTAATAGAAACAGAAAGCAGCACAATCTAACGTGTAAAAACTGGAACCAACCAAAAGACATTAAAAATTTTTTTTTTCTTTTAGCTTTTCAAACAAAACGGAATTCTTCCTAAGGGTGGGAGGGCGGGAAACCTGTCGTATTCATATCTGTCCCACAGCCCTGAGCACGGTGCCTTGAATATGGAAACACTCTCTAAATGTTTACCGAATATATGAATGAATCCATTAAATAAGGTCAGGATTTGCTAATAAATCCTTTCTCTAATACGTTCCAACAAAAATGTGCATTTACAAAAACAATCATATGGAAAAGGTGTAAATATATTTACGGCCCCTAATCTCACATCTACAGCGATAAAGAAAAATACTTCTGTCTGTATATGAATAAAAACAAGCTTCTGTTGGCACAATGCTTTAGAGTTTATAAAGCAATTTCCTGTACTTATCTCTTTGTAATTTTCATAACATTCCTTTGAAATTGGCAATGATACGGTTTAAAAAAAAAAAAAAACAGGGGTAAATATCCCATCGTGAGAGAGGATGTGATTTGCTCAAGGTCACGAGAATAGAAAAGCACAGAGCTGGGGGGTCAGTGCAGGATTTAGGAGCCTACCTCCAGCACTCTGATCAGCAGACTGACTTATAGCCAACAAGGAAGAACACGGGGGGCCCCGACCCCCCGGCCAGAAAGGCCTAGAGGCGGCATCGCTGTGCCCGCCCCCCGCCCGAAGTTTTCATGGAAAGGATAGATTATCTGAATCTGTGGTGCCGAGGAGTATGTGAGTTTAGGGCTTTTCCCAGACAACGTGCAAAACGATGACGCGAGTGGCCATCCATCATAATGATTTTAAAATTCAATAAACATTTAGTGAACACTTTCTTTGTGTCGGGCAACGTGCCAGGCGCTGAAAAAGCCTTACTTTATTGAATCCTCTCGACGCCGCTGTTTGAGGGAGAGACACGTGGGGGCACGCTTTGAGGTAACCGGCCTTTGGAAGAGGTTAAGGGATGTGCCCCTTAAGTCTGAGAGTCAGGGTGAGAGCCAGAATCCCCACTCGGGGTTGCAAAGGCTGTGCTCTCTCTTCTATCGTCTGGACGGGGACACTGAGCGTATTAATTAAACGTTGATTGCGACTCGGCGACATGTCCCAATAAGGGGCATTTACGGGCAGACGTGTCTGTGAATTGGAGGGCTCAGAGAAGTCTTTGCAAGTGAAGGAAACACGGGCTGGTCTGAGAATGAGGACCATGGTCATGGGGATAGACACAGCAAGACCTTTGTCGGCTGCTTACCAGGTGCAAATAGTCTTGAGTCTTTTAATTCTCCTTACGGTGACGAGGTGAGGCACCACTGTCGACCCACCCTATGGTCACAAGGTGAGGCCCAGAATGGCTAGACTGCCACCCAAGGCCACCCATTACGGACAAAGCGATAATGACTTTCTTCTTAAAGTCCGAATGATCCCCTCCACCTTCGACGATGAAGCGTGTTTCCGTTTCTGTAAATGAGGGACATTCGCTTTGTTATCTGCAAAACCATTCGTCTGCAAAGAAAGCACTTTTTCGAATCTTTTCCAAACGCGCCAGCCCCAAATCCCGGTGACGTCAGTCACACGGTCAACTGGATGAAAAACGTGGCCCGTCGTGACAGGCTCCGAAGGTGGGAACCACCTCGAACTTGCCCGTAGCTGCCGAGAGCTCATAACAGATTTTGTGGTTTGACATTAATGGAGACATTTGTTTTTTTTTTTTTTTTTGAGAATCTGCAGTGGACAACGACAGAAAACCAAACTGGAACTTAAAATCTGGTGGGTCAAAATATGCTTTATCTCAGTGGTTTTTCTCTTCCTCACAGAGAAAGAAGGAGGAAGGTAGTAAAAACCAGAGAGGCAAGAAGGCCCCAGCAGGTCACTGGTTAGCACCCCCCCTCCCCGTCCTGGGGCTTTTCGGCCTGCACCCCATGCCAACCTGCATCTCTGCGAGCCTCTGAAGGCATCCTGGGCTCCTGCACTCTCTCTCCTTCTCTTTTTTTAAATGTGTGCTTATTTTTGAGAGACAGAGAGAGAGTGCAAGCAGGGGAGGGGCAGAGAGAGAGAGTGAGACACAGAATCTGAAGCAGGCTCCAGGCTGTGAGTCATGAGCACAAAAGCCCGATGCCGGGCTTGAATTCACAAACCTCGAGATCGTGACCGGAGCTGACTGAGCCACCCAGGCGCCCCTAGGGCTCCTGCTCCCTTAATACCCTCGTCTAAGGACCTCTGGTGGTCAGATCCTGCAGCTTCCACCTTTTCAAACACTTGTAGCTGCTGACCCTCTCCTCTCACTACCTTTGCTCAAAGCCTTCATTTCTCTGTCAGGCCTCCTTGTCTTTGTCTCCAGTTTGAATGCATTGTTTCCCCTGAGCAATAGATTGAGAGCATTTTGCCACATCCTTAAATATCTTTAAAAATCCCAAATGGAAGGAGCTATTTTAGAACGGTGCCTGGGACCTAGTGGGTGTGCGAGAAACGCTAGAAGGCTAGCTCTCGTCATTATTAGCAGCTTTTGTGATCTTCTGAAAACGTGATGCTTCGTAACCGTATAATATTTGATCGTATAGGTATTCAGCAATTAGTTTGAAATATCCCTTGTGGTTCGACATTTAGTCTGTTGTGAATTTTACGCTATCGTAAACAAGCCGGCAACGACTACTCCCGTGTGCGTATGTGTGTCCACATGTGTATGCACGTGTGCGTGTGTGTATACGTTGTGCGAATGCCTATGTGTGTGTAGACCTGTGTTTGTGTATCCACGCACGTGGGTGTGTAGGGATCTGATGTCTGCTTGTCATCTGGGAAGAGTTTCCTACCGCCAATAACGTTTCCCCTGTTTTCTCCTTCAACTCTCCCGAGGCTACTTTCTGTCGCTTGCACCTTGAAGGAATCGTAACACAACACATTTGAGCAAAACCGCACGTCTCAAAGCAGGCAGGGAGAATCTCACGTTGTAAATGGCCGATGTGCTTTTTGGGAAGGCTCTTCTGGCTCCACCCGCACCCCCCTTAGTGTGTCAGGGGCCAAGAGGCTTGCCCCTCCGGGGTGGGGGAGAGGGGAGGGCAGTGCTGTCTCCTCGCCACAAGAGTGGAGTCCTCAGGAGGCAAAATGTGTCCACAAGCATGGGGACGTGGGTAGAACGTACAAGGGCTTGCCTGTTGGTCGTGGTTTTGGAAAGGTGGAGCCTGGAGGCATGGGGAACATTGAGCTTTCAACGGAGCCCATGGGTGGGGAGTGCTCGGATAAGGATGCTGAGCCAGTTGAGAAGCCCGCCATACGTTCATCTCACCATCCCCTTGCCTGCATTGCTAGCATTTGGCCACTTTGGTACATCTAAACTGGCGTGTCTTTAGAATTCAATTTTTATCCCCTGGGTTAACAGTGACGTGGAGTTTTCTTGATATATACGTGTTGTCTCTTGGTATTTCTTCGCGGCAGACAGAACCGGCTACACAGAGTGCGAGGGCTTGGTGCAAAATCAAAGCGTGCGTTCCCCTTGTTCAAGACTCATTAGGAGCTTCGCGATGGTGACGGCAAGGCGTGAAACCAAGCACGGGGCCCTTCCGGACACCGAGCCCCGTGTGACTCCCCGGGTCTCACAACCACGAAGGCGGTCCCGACCGCAGATTGCGTTCTCGTGTTGTTGACCTTTTTCACAGAAGTGTTCCGCTTTTCTTCTTGATCTTTCCAGGCTCTTTATATACAAGCATACTGCTCCTCGGCCGCATTTGTTGCAAAGGTCATCTTCCGCACCACCGTGTGGTTTACAAGAGCGCGATGCATTCCAAAAGGGCATCGCATCCTTGCCATGTCATGTCACAGTGTGCAGGAAGCCATCTCGGGTTCTTTGACCTGGAAGTCCCCCTCCCCCACTCCGGATTCTGAATTCTTCTCTTAAGACACCCCCTGCTTTCAATCATGCATTATCCTTACACAGCTGCGGCTTCAGCCCCCTCAAGCAGCGGGCTCCTTAGTGGCAAGGACCCTGTGCTGTCCGTGGTTCACCCTGCGTGTCTTGCCATTGACATACTTTGTCATCGATAATTGACATTTATCGGGCACCGACCATGAGCCAAGCACTCTTCAAGATTTATCTGCGTGACTAGCTAATTCTGGGTGCTTCTAGGAGAGCAGACAAACCCGGGTGCTAACCACAGCTAGAACCTAATTCTGTTCCGATCTGCAAGGATGTTTATCTCCTCCGAGCCCATTCTCCGATGAGTCCCAAAGTGCTCAATAAACGTGAGCTATCATCATCATCATCGTCAATCGTGATCACTGTTGACTTTCATTGGGCGCTCAGCGGAGGCAGACAAGAGCTAGCTCACTTAATCCTGGGAACAAACTTGTGAAGTGGAGAGTTTTATTAACCCCATTGTACAGGCGGGAAACTGAGGCTTAGGGCTCCGGAATCAGTAAGGGGCGACGTCGGGAGGCGGACCCAGGCCATCTCAAACGCACCGTCACTGGGACTCCCCTTAGTCCTGAACAAGAAAGCGAGCTGCCAATTGGCCAGAGCGAGGGTGATGCATGTGCATCCCCCTGGCCAGTGATGAGCCTTTCGTTTGGTTCACTGCCCTGGGCTCATCTGGACTCTAAATGTGGCTGTGTTGGATGCAGAGGGCACACACAGGAGCAATCAGCAGGTTGCTTCCGAAAATGCAAAATTCAGACAAGACTTCAGGGACCTGTGTCCCCAGACCAGGGTCCATTGTCGTATGCACACGTGGCATTTATTTAAACCATTCGCTAATATTTACTGAGCCCCTTGGATGCTGGGCACCAAAGGGTTTTGAATAGATGAGGCTCCAGGGGGTCAGAGAAATCCAGACTCTTGCCCAGTGTTACAGAGCTAGTGAATGACGAAATCGGGACTGAGACCCTCCGTTGCGTGACTCTAGTTGAGGCTTTTCGGTGACTGTTTCTTGAACAACGGCAGCGTGACAGGTGCAGGACAAGGCACCGGGGATACACAGGGATTAAGGCAGGGAGGGCCCTGGCCTGCCAGGAGCTCAGAGCTTGGGATGGAAACAGTCACGTCAGCGGAGAGTTACAATTCAACCAAACCGAAGCAGTAGCAGAGGTCGGTCCTCCGGGCAGTTACTGACACACAGAGATGGGGTCCTAAGGAGGGGACTGGGGTGCCGGGGTGGGCGTGGGGGTGGGGTAGATCAGTTTCCTCATCTATCTAGCCATCTAGCTACCCATCCAGCCACCCGCTTTTTTCACTCGTTGCTCATATGCTTCCCTCGTTGATTTGTGAAACATGTATCACGGAAACTGATTTAGACACCGGGGAAAATGTATCACCAAAATTAACACTTAAACAAAACGAATTCCAGAAGTAAGAAGTTCCAGTCTGCTCCTGATACGTATGTTACAACTCTCCTTTTGCACCACCTGACCCAGCAAACTAAGACTAACGTGATTTGTAGCTAAATCAAGTTGGGGAAGTAAAGGTCCAGTGAAGGCTTTGATGCAATGACCTCCAAGATGCCGTGTGTTTCCAAGCCCCAAACTCACTCCATCTAAACTGTTCTGCATCCCCTGGGTCCTTATTGTCTAAGCCTTGCAGGGCCCTTTATATAATGACCAACCACCTAACGTGCCATTTTTGTTGTTGTCGTTTAGAAATGACCATCATTCAAAACCAAAACAGACCGACAAGACTCACTAAGGTATGAATCCTGAACATCAGGGACTACTGTGCTTTGGTGGAGATACCATCCAATAAGTAAGGTATTTTAAAGACAGTTTCTCTCTTGCCCTTCCATTCATTGTGACATACACTGGAATTAAGCCAGTTTTCTGTAACTTAATAAAGGCAGAAAAGGTTCAAACATCCCTGGTACTCCCTCTCAATGTAAAATGAGGGGGAAAAAAAGAGCAAAATGTCGTATCATCTTCGTTTAATTGATATCTCGTCCTTGTTGTAAATTACCTGTCAGAGGAACTGTCTATTTTAGGAAGAATATTGATATTTTATTCCCATCACTTTTTTTTTCCCGTGGAAGGAATCAAACATTAAAACGGTGATTATATATGAATCATACCTTATACATTGGAGGTACAGTATAATTAGAAAAATAATTTCACCACTTGTAACACCGTCTTACAAAACAGAATCATTCTTATACTGGAAGCTGGGTTTGACTCACCTCATTCAACTCGATGGTTTGTGAAAGATGGGAAAAGAAATCACCTCCGAGAAACTCGTGCCCCGT
Organism: Acinonyx jubatus; assembly: GCF_027475565.1. Taxonomy (NCBI): domain Eukaryota; kingdom Metazoa; phylum Chordata; class Mammalia; order Carnivora; family Felidae; genus Acinonyx; species Acinonyx jubatus. Next base: position 137,146,820 of record NC_069386.1, on the reverse strand, counting down.
TGCACTCGGGGGGTGAGAACGGTCCCGGTTTCCACCTGCATGGCGTGATCACCAGGACAGGAGAGGAAGCGTCCACTCACAAGTCTGGGCAGATTCCCTGGGGCCGCCGGAAGCGAGGCGTGGGCTCAGCATCAGAGGGACGAGGGCTGTAGGGCCCCCAGTGGGCTGCAGGCTGGGACGTTGCATTAGGATGTGGACTCCCGCCCACCTCTGTAGCTACACCCGAGGAAAAGAGAACACCTTGCAAGAGAAGCAGCTCAGAGTCCTCTCCCCCCGCGTCGTGACAGGGCTGCCCTACCCGTGGCCAGTCTGCTTGCCCACTCGCTCGCGCCACAGGCGATAGGTTTCTGTCTCTTTTCTCGGCTTTTCTATGCCCTTTACGCTTTCCCACGCATATCTATCATGTTTACAGAAATAATGAAGCTATTTCTGTCCATGAATGAAATGAGATGGAGGCTAGAAACCAGTGGAAACTGAGCAGAGGCCATGCACGTGTTTGGCTCAGGCGAGAAGAGGGTGGCTATCGGCAGGTGGGGTAAACGGGCACCGGGGAAGCTGGGGGAGGTCACCAAATCCTGAGCACCCTGTGGGGGGTGGGAGCCAGGCTGCACGTGCTGCTCCTGGGCCCACACGATCCCATCATTTCTGCGCCCAATCCATGCGGCTTGTTCGTAAGAAGCCGTTTCTAGACGTGGTGGGTGCAATCTCTCTGAATGACCCCAGCAGACCCTGGCTGGGCATTAGGGACCGTCTGACTTGTATTGTATTGTATTGTATTCTGTTGTATTCTAGGTTATGCAAACATTATCCACGGCTCAGGCCTCACCCTTTCGCCACGGCCAGTTCCCTGACCATGGCAGAGGACAGGGGAAGGTCTCCCCCGACCGTGGCAGAGTCAGGATGAAGTCTAGAGTCTGAACAACCTGAATTTCAATCCGCGCTTCTCATTTTGGGGTGACTTTGGGCCAGTTCCTGCCTCCACCGGCCTGAGCTCTCACCTCACTGTACAACAGGGATCATACATAATTGGGTACAATGAGCCTCTGAGGGTTGCAAGAATCAAGCCAGGGAGCGTGAGCCACACGAAACCCTCAGTATGGCGACTGGCGCCTCCCAGTTTGTTTATTGTGCGTCTATTTTTACTTTTTTTACTTCTCATTCCTAAATCCCCAGCACCCAACACAATGCCCTGCATAATGAAGGTAAGCAACAAATGTTTGTTGAATTTCGTTGACTGGAGATTGGATTCAATTGCAAAACTCTTGAAAGGCAGGAAACCCACACTTTGTTTTCGTTCAGATTTTATATCCCCTGTCAAAAGACAGGCTGACTGTGTTTACCCAGTAAATGCGTGTGAAACTCCTACTGTGTGCCCTGGAGGTGCTGGGGACACAGAGATCCAGAAGCCCTCAGCCTGGCTTCCCTGAGGGTCATGTCCGGCGAGGAAGTAGACGTCTGAGGAAATAAACGTTTTCTTGCACTGGAAGCACCAAGGAGGAGGAAAGAATAGGGCAGGCAGGGCATAACGGGGGCAGGAGTCAAGTCCCCCTGAAATCTAAAATCCTTCCCCTGGTGCACAAGGATCCCCCCCTCAACTGGCACCTCCCCGATCGCCCACAACCCTAACCTTTCAGCCTGATGTGCCCCCCGCCGCTGGCCTCCTCACTGGTCCTCAAGCACACCAAACAAAGACACCTCAGGGCCTTTGCATTTGCTGTTCTCTCTGCCCGCAGTGCTCTTTCCCTCATACCTACCTGACTCACCTGCCGTGATGGTTAACTTTATGTGCCAACCTGACTGGGCCACGGGGTGCCCAGATATTTAGTCAAACATTATTCTGAGTGGGCCTTTGAGTGTGTTTCTGGATGAGACTGACATTTGGGTCAGTAGACCGAGTAAGGCAGGTTGCCCTCCCCAACGTGGGTGGGCCTCATCCAATCAGTTGAAGGCCCGAAGAGAACAAAAGACTGAGTAAGAGGGACTCCCCCTACCTGATTGCCTCGGAGCTTAACATTGGATTGCTTCCTGTCTTCGGGCTTGAAACTGACACGTGAACGCTTTCTGGGTCTCCAGCCTGTCCGTGTCTGGACGGGAACTTACACCTGACTCTCAGGGCTGCAGACGGTGATGGAGATGAGGCCATCGGCTGGCCTGGGTCTCCAGCTTGCCAGCTGCAGGCGTCGGGACGCGTCAGCCTCCATTATTAAGTGAGCCAACTCCTTATAACAGAGTGTGTGTGTGTGTGTGTGTGTGTGTGTGTGTTAACACACACCCTTATTGGTCCTGTTTCTCTGGAAAAGCCTAACACACCCCCTCGCTTCCTCTGGGCCTCTGTGCAGACCTTCCTGCTAAGCTCATCGGAAACAGTAGCTCCTCCCACACGCCACCCCTGGCCTCCCCTCTTCCCCTTCACACAAGCCACACGCCTGCACCACGGAACACGTGTGCTCGCTTATCAGCGCTTGTCCGGTGCCCCTTCCCGAAATTTCAGCCCCAGGAGAGCAAAGCCTTTGCCTGTTTGCTCAATAACACGTCCCAGGTGCCTGTGACGGGGCCAGACGTTCACAAATGTTTGATGAACGAATGAATGAGCGAGTGAATGGAGCCGTGGGAGCTGGGACCTGAAACTTCCGTCACCGGTGGCTCAAAAAGGAGGCCCAGAGAGAAAGGAATGCTATCATTTACTTCCTGGTCCCCCATTTGGGGAAGGAAATCAAGTTTGCCAAACAAAACAGATTCCTCAGCAGTGAAATGGGTCGTGGCGTTCGGGGCTATTTCGTTTTTCCTTCTCTAGGAAGCTCTGAGGACAGTTCTGCTCATCTTGTTCCCGAGCTCTGCAAGGGATGGAGGCTGTAAGCAGGAAAGAGGACAGAAGACTATTGAGTGCTAACCGTCTCCGCCCCACGGACGCTTCTGCTCAGGCCCACTTAGCATTTCAATCTATATAAACTCAATGGGCCATATAACCCTCTTTTATATACGCTCGCCAATTAACATTATTCTTTAATAGGAAGAAGTTTAGGGGATTTTTAAAAGTTGGATTCCAAGTCACATGCTTAAGCACGAAAACTCGAGGCTAATGAGTGCAGTGGGATTGAAGGCAGTTTGGGAAGTTACACTCAGCCAGCACTCTTCTGCTTCTCAGCAACCTGACGGATGCCTGCGAAAGAGCCTCCTTCCGAGGCATTTAAGGCCTTCCGTGATCAAACCCTCAACTGTCCTTTCCACCTGGCCCCTCCTCCAGGTCTCCGGGCGCTCTGAGCTCCGCCACCGCGAAGCTCTCGGATCCTTGCGTCCACTCTTTAACGTCATGCCTCTGCGATTGCTCTGACAGGGTCCCTTCTGCCGGAGGGTCCAACCTCGGTCTCTCAGGCCACCAACATCTAACCCTTCGCTATCCACACCCCCCGTGGACATCGGATGCTACATCCGGTCCTGCAACTCCCCCAGCGTGACTTTCCCCTACTGTACCTTTCCTTCTCTTCTCACAGGAAGCTCTTCTTTCCAGGTCAGCCTTGATATGCAGTTGGATGTATCCATGGCCTGCCCAGTGGGAACCCCCTTCACCCAGTAAGAGTCTCCGACTTCCACTTTGAAATTCAAGTGCCTCGGGGCGCCTGACTGGCTCGGTGGGTTGAGTGTCCGACTTCAATTCAGGTCATGATCTCACAGTTTGTGAGTTCAAGCCCCACGCCAGGCTCTGTCCTGACAGCTCAGGGCCTGGAACCTGCTTCGGATTCTGTGTCTCCCGCTCTCTCTGCTCCTGCCCTGTTCGTGCCCTCTCTCTTTCTCTCTCTCTCTCTCAAAAATACACATTAAAATGTTTTTAAAAAAACCTAGAAGGAGGAGGAAACACCTGTTTCAGTATGTTGCCCCTGCTGAGGCAAACAGAGAACCAGCAGAGAAGGCCCCAGAGCCCAGAGACTGAGCAGAAAGTCAAGCCCTGCCTATAACATTCAGCGCCTGAATTCAGCCATGCCTGATGCCAGGCCTGCCCTTGAACTTCTCAGTTAAGTAAGTCACAAAAAAAAAAAAATTGATATCATTTGCTACAGACATTGTCCAACTCAGATGCCCAATCCCCACACCCATGAGATGGGAAGCTTCTAAAAAGGCAGGCTCTAAATCCATTTGACCCTCACGCTTCCCTCATCATTTCGGACAAGGCTTTGCACATAGTAACTGCTCACTTAATGCTTGTTGCACGTACCCAATAAAATGAAAAAAAAAATTACTTTTTTATTACGTGGCTGTACTCACTGGGCTAAAATGCCCCAGCTTTTATTTGATGTAATTATGAGGTGGCACCTCCCACAAATATCGTGTATAAAGCGTTCCGGTGGGGACCTTTGTCTTCATCGAAGTGTTTCCTAAGTATTACTTGTCTTCCTTATGGGAGAAAAATGTCCAAATGCATTAATGTTTCTGCACTAGATATGAGATGAAACTCCTGAAGACTCATTTTCCAGATTACTTATTTTATATTTAGTGCCATTAATTCCACATGTGTGAAAAACATATAATTATACCCACACTATTAGTACTGAGTAAAATTCTGTATTATTCAAGTGTAGTCATAGATAAATTGGCACTAGACTCAAATACACAAATGAGGCTTTTGAACTTCAGCGTGATTTCAATTCTCTTACTTTAGCATCAAAAGTGCTCAGCAAAATGCCTAGATTCTGCATTTGCTAAATAGTTCTCCACCTCTACCCTTCCTCCGGTAAAGCACCCACATGATAAATTCCTGTGGACGCAGGACCCGCTGCAGCCTCTGAGGGGTGTGCATGATTCAGTAAGAGGCTAGCAACGGAAGGAGAAGGTCCCCAATACTGGGGACCCCAGTACTTTGAGACGCTCCTTGAACAAAAAGCTCCATGAACAAAAAAACAAACAAATGGGTTTTGGTGGTGTTACACCTGACACCCCGTCCTGAACCCTCACAAGGGATACTAGTCTGTTCAAGGCTCTGAGAAGTCCTGGGGCGCCTGGGCGGCTCAGTCGGTCAAGCGTCCGACTTCGGCTCAGATCATGATCTCGCGGCTCCTGAGTTCGAGAGCCCCGCATTGGGCTGTCTGCTGTCAGTGCAAAGCCCACTTCGGGTCGTCTGTCCCCCTTCTCTCTCTGCCTCTTCCCTGCTTGCGTTTTCTCCCCCTCTCTCTCTCTCTCTCGCTCAAAAATAAATAAACATTTTTTTTTTTTAAGGCTCTGAGAAGTCCTGCAGTGAGGAAACCCATGGAAAACTGTTCCGGGCAGCATTCCTCCTGGCTTTCCTGACCACAGGCTCCCTTTCTGCTCAAAACCTATTAATGTCCATCAACAACAACCTTTGGGAGACGCCACCCTACCAATTTAAGAGTAGCTGGACGCTAATTTGCAGCTCAGAGGAGCTGAGCCAAGCTTACCCGTTCTGGTGGGATTCCTCAAATGAACACATTTCTTTTTAAATGCATTTTGGGGGGTTATTTAAGGAGCAAAGGAGGAATCTGTCCAGTCTGCTCCATGCAATAAAGCTTCTCACCTCTTCAGACAGACGGAGAAAGGGTGATTTTTTGAGCACTCTCCACGCACCAGCGAATTCCCTGCTTTCACCAGCCAGCTGGGCCACCCCATCCCCTCCACCTGCTTGAGCCCTTACCCTGTGACATCTGCAAGTCCCAGGCAGGCCCTGCCCATACGTGCCCACCACAGCAGGCCTCCGTGACGGGGTGACACGGCCACTCGTGCGGATGTACCAGAGGGCAAGTCTTTCCTGAATCGGAACGCTTACTATCAGCGCTCCAGGCGGGGGACAGCCGTCAGGGTCGCGGTGGGGGGAAGGCACGGCTGCGTGAAGGTCCCGGAAAGGAAGCTCACGCTCCCCCAGGAGCGGCCAGGACTCCTCGTGACCTTCCGTCCACCTGAGTCTCGGTGGAAATGTGAGATTCAGCTATTCCTTTAAGAAAGGGGTTTGCAAAAGAAACCACGGTCGGAAAGCCCAGGTCCCCCGGTAAATGACTCGGCCCCAGGACGTCGTCATTTCTTGATCTGTGACACCATGAGCTTGGGGAGAGAATTACAAGTGCTTAAAAGTGTCCTGGGCCCAAGACTGAGCCTCCGTAAATGGAGCAGCTACTGATGTCTTTGCCTTTTGTTATACGGTCTAATTTGGCCAGAATGTCAAGTTCCTGAAAGGGGAAGGTAAAGAATAATTTGGAGGGGGGAAAAAAAAAAGGTAAACAGAGCTCCGAGGGGGAAAACCACGATCCAGAATGTGGCTTTGTGAGTAAGCAGGAGCCTTCGTACCGGACCGGACGTCAGATTTTCGGCTCCTTGTTCGTAGCAGGCTCTCAAGTAGTTCTGGAATGAATGGATGAGCTCCATCCATTCCAAGGAAGGGACTGCTGGGTCCCTTCCTTCGGGTTAGGAAGCTGGGCCGGGCACAGAGGTCTGCATAGGATGCCGATTGCCAAGAATGGAGGAGGATGGGGGAAGGGGCGGAGGTGATCACCCCTGGGGCGAATGTTCCTTGCAGGGCAGGGGAGAGAGAGCATTCCCCCCACCCCCCGGGGAAGCTCGGTTTGCACCACGCATTAGCACCGCTGGAGGATGGTCCCTACCAGGTCCCTACCAAGTCCCCACGTGCTGTTCACCCTCCGGAGAGGAATCCCACTGATGCTGGTGCAGACACGGCCATGAGTCAGCACCTGGAAAAGCCTCTTTGGGCGCAGAGGCCCTGAGGACTCCTCTTTTCCTTAGCTAGCCCCTTCCCCTGCGGGGACCATGGCTTGCTCAGCAGGCACCCCTGGAGGACTTTCCCCGAGCACTCTTCCCATGAAGCCTCTGAGACACACAGTGATGTCCACTCCTCTCTTGCATTCCCTGTCAAGGCTCCCCAAACTTCTGCCCTGGCCTGGCCGTGCATTTGCTCCGAGTGACAGACAAGAGGTTTAATGGTGTTCTGGGATGAAAAAGGAAACAAAACAAAGCAGAACAGAACAGAAAGAATCCCAAACCAAGAATTTGATCCCACAAGGCACCAGAGGTCAGGGCGTAACATCAAAATTCTAAAACCTGCCCTGGCCAGAAGCCTGAGCGGTACAACTGGACCTTCCAGAACACCACGGATTGGGAGTGGAGTCCCCAACATCACGGAGTAGGGGTGGCTTATCCTGAACAATGATGGAGAATAAAATATACCGGTGTGCTCCCGCCTCCCATTTACAGATAAATTTAGATACACAGAAGCTCGGCTGAGACGTCAAAGTTCATGAAAATCGTTCAAAAGCTTTTCATGCATTCGCCGACTCACGAAATATTTATGCCACGCCAAATATTTGTTCCAAGCACCGTAACTCCCTGTGATGTCCTTATTCGTATCTTTGTCTCGCGCTGGCTGCGGGTGGGGAGTACGGGAAAAGGTGGCTTGTGTAGGCATCACCAGGGATGCTTCCGAAGGACTGATTCGTCTCTTCCAAGAGCACTGGGGCGACATTACGCCTCATTAACTCCCATTTCAAAACCTAGGTCGATGGTGGTGGATCCAGAGACCCCAACCATTCTTTCTGAGCCTCCTTTTTTCCTCTGGTGGACTTCTTACCCACCGTCCCAGGGGGCCCCTGAGCGCACTGTCTGCTCTAGAACGCTTTGGACAAGACATGAAGGCAAAGCTTCCGGAAGGTTCTATGGGAATGGAAACAAGTTGGAATCTTCCACACATTTTGCTAATCACTAAAGGACAGCAGCTGGAAAAATAAATATCGATAAGACAAGAAGTATAAATTCAGCCCAGCGGGCAGAGGCCAGCCCTCTGACCCCACCGCCCGCAGAGTTCCCGGTTCGGCCCATTCCTCACTCTGCCCGAGGAGGAACCACATTCTAGCACCAACTCATAGATCTTCCCCTGCCTGGCTTCTTGCTTCCTGGCTCCGTGCCCGGTTTCATTATTGTGGGGGCCGCCATGCAAGAAATCTGCAGGAGCGGGTCCCCCATTTCTCTTCGTGGACGTATGGGTTCCCTACGGCTGCTGTAACAAATCGCCCCACACTTAGTGGCTTTGAACAACACAAGTTTATTACCGTCCGGGTCCGGAGGTCAGAAGCCCATCGTGCGTCCTACAGGGCTTCTATCAGGAGGCTGGTAGAGTTGCCTTCCTCTGGAGGCTCTCAGGGAAAGTCTGTTCCCTGCCTTTGCCGGCTGCTCAAGGTCACCTGCATCCTTCAGTATATCATTACGATGTCTACTTGTAACGTCACACCTCCTTCCCTGACTGTGACCCTCCTGCCCTCTTCTGTGATTACGCTGGGCTCACCAGACCATCCAGGACCATATCCCCATCGTCCTGGACGTCCTGGACACATCCTGGGGGACGTGTTTCTGCTGGCCGCGGTGGAGAGAGTCCCAACGGAGATACCATTTGTAATGGACTGAAAGTCTGTGTCCTCCCACTGTAATTCACGGGTTGAAAACAATCCCCTCCCTGCGATGGCCTTAGGAGGTGGGGCCTTTGGGAGGTGACTGGGGTTAGATGGGCTCACCGGGTTGAGTTCCCATGGCAGGATGAGTGCCTTTGCAAGAGTCATCAGAGAGTTTCTTCTGTGCCCTGCTCTCCTCCATGTGAGGATACAGCCCAAGGCTGGCAGGATAGAAGCTGGGAGAAAGTCTGCACCAGAACTCAGCCGGCCAGGCTGGCTCCACCCCGTGTGCGGTATTTTGTTAGAGCAGCCGGAACGGGCCGACACCATTTAAGCTTCTAGAAGGCCCTCCCCTTTCTGTTTTCAGTCATACAGGCAGGCGTCACCTTGCCTTGAGTGCTTTCTCTACTTCTCAGCGTGTGACAAGACCCCTTGCCCTTGGGCAAAGTCACGTGACTCCTTCTCGCCAATGAGATGTAAACAAAACAATACCATCGCTTCCTGGCTGAAGCACCGAGTTGCTTCTAGTAGGGGTACTAGACCTTCCAGAACTCTCTTCTTCCTCTCACCCGCTACTCCAGTGAGCAGAGCCCCACGCAGACCGTGCGGAGTCAGCCCGCTCGAAGAAGTACAGGATGGCCAGTCACATTTAAATTTCACGGAAACACGCCATGTCAAATACTGCGTGGGGTACACTTACACGAAAAATACCATAATTTTTTCGAGATTCAGATGTAACTGGATATGTTTATTGGCTACGTCTGGCAATCCTGAGTGGGAGTGAGAAATGAGACTTTGTCCAGGCGCTGAGATTTGGGGGTTATTTGTCACCGCAGCAAAGCCCAAGCTTTCTGGCTGCCACAGGCCCCTTGCTTAGGCGATTCTCAATACCACAATCAGTACCAGAGTCCCACCCGCCTTCTAAAAGCAGGGAGCGTCCTAGCTGGCTTCCAAGGCCAACAAGGCTTATGTGTTGACCCTCCGCGCCTTGGTCCGCAGCAGAGCAGGGAGGTCTGGACCCCACAAACCACTTCTGTCAATTAACGTCCACCTACGAAGCTCACTGAGCGACGTTCTTTCCTCACTTTGAAGAAGAAACAAGGAGGGGAGCCTTCTCAGCGTTCAGTCTTCTCCTGTGAACGCCAATCTTTCCCCATGATTTTTACTTACACCTTTGGTATCCACTGCTGCTTGGCGACGCTGCAATCACTTAGTGGGTGAAATGTGATTTAGCCCAACACGATATATTTTGTCAGTTTCGGTTTACTCGATCAGTATTTCATGAGGTGCGCAGAGAAGCCCTCGCATAGTGTTTTAAATTAGAAAGCACTTTTATATCGACTGTGTGATGAGCCCCCTTGTTGACACTGATGGTGGCCACCCTCGCTGCAAAATGCTTTTTAAAGCCACCAAGATTGCAACTGACAGTGAGCCGAGTTGAGTGGATTTGCAGTCGTTGTGGGGGAAACGAGGGCACCGAAGGCGTGGATGTACACGCGACCCCAGAGGACAGGCGACCGGGGCCAGCTTGGGCAGCTGGCCATAGAACCTGGGCCCACGGGAGAGGGCTTGGAGGGTTGGCCGGAGCCCGTTTGAGCATCTATGTCATTTCATTCCCGATAAATATACCAGTTACTGAAGTGTGATCACATTTGATGGGGGGGGGGGGGGGGTTGGGGGGGTTGGAAATGGTTTCAGATATGAGGGCACACAGCAGGCTTGGAGGAACAAGGATCGCCCCGTGGAACACCCGGTGTGTGGGGGGTGGAGTCTGGAAGGTGTGATGGGGAGATCTGGACCCCTCCAGTCTCCCTTAGTGAGAAGCAGCCCGCAGCAGGCTGGGACTCAGGAGTTGGGCTGACGTCCCCCGGGGGGTAGGTTACAAGAGCCAATGAGATGTCTTCAAAATAACCAGGTCCGGAAGCTGATGTGCAGTAGAAGTCTGGGGGTTCTCCATTTCCCCAGCCTTCTTTTTCAAAACTTCTATCTAATTCTGGTGTCCGATAAAGGCACTGATGGTATTGAAATGTGGACCTTTAGAAAAGACACTACTCAGGGGTTTTAACCCTCCCGGAGGAGATATCCATCCACGGAAGTTGAGCGCTCCTGTGGCCTGGGCCACTTGCCCTGAAGGAGCCTGTGATCCGCTCCCAGAGAGGAGACGGCTGTCCAGGAACCACAGCAGAACCTTCACCTCCGAAGGGCAAAACTGAGGGGAGGCTTGTGCCGGACGAGGAGAAACGGCAGAAATTCAGCGACGGGAGAAATCGGTGATTTTGGCGCAGGCCTGTGGGAATTTACAAAGGATGAAAAACTTTATCTGGCCCGTGGAAGAGGCCCATTCTAGAAAGAGGGGGGACGGGAGAGGGCGCGCCAGGGTCCAGTGGGCGAGGGTGCGGGGTGGTGAGGGGGACCAGAGCAACAGTGGTGCCACAGGCCCGGAATGGCGAGGCTAATAGACCCTCAGGGCTGGCAGTGACCGTGCTGTTCGTGTCTCTCAATCTTATTTATAAAAACAGCAGTAGCTCTTAGGTGGGGAGAGCCTACTGTGCCGGGGACCCTGCCATGTGCTTCGCAGCTTCTCACCTGTTTCCTACAAGAAAGGTCTTGCTGTCATTTCCACAACACCCTTTGCTGTGAGGTTTCCATGCCCTGCTGAGCCACGTCCAAGAGCAGCGGTCTCCACTCAAGGGCAACAGCCCCTTCTCCGGGTCAGACTGGGAACAAGGTGGGTGCTGGATCCAGACAGATCTGATGTGCAACTCCTGCTCTCCCCGCTGTGCAACCGGGAGGATGTCTGTGTGTGTGTGTCCCTCAGCGTCAGTTTCCCCATTCTTGAAACTGACTTCCTGCTACCTAAGCCATAGGTGTTATGACCATCCAATGGGATGGGGCGGGTGAGCAGTTAACAATTAACATCTGACTCTTGTGTCTCTTGGTGTAGCAAGTTCCGTTCTTCCGGGGGTGTTTCTTTGAGTCACATAAAATGACGACAGTCTTCCAACGCCCTCCCCATCCAGGAACACTGTCAGGACGGCCCATAAGGTGTTACTGGTATCCCTGAACTGATTCTTGGTGACCACAGGTCACCAACCATCTGTTAGATAACTCCTTCCCGAGGGCACCTGGTTGGCACAGTCCGGAGAGCGGGCGACTCTGGATCTCCGGGTTGTAAGTTCGAGCCCCACGTTGGGGTGTAGAGAATACTTAAAATAAAACCTCTAAGAATAAAAAAGATAACCCCTTCCTGAATTTAACCAGACACTCGCATCAAGTCTATTTGTCTCACCTCTTCTTTCTGAAAGTCAGAACACGTGCCCACATCCAGTCTTCTACGGTATGTTCTTCATGGTGTTCTCAGGGTTGTCGACAGTGGGGTCAGCTGTAGCTTCCATCAGTGAGATCCTGAGAGGCAAAAATATGTCATCCAGAGCATGTTAATCCATTTCATCCATTTTAATTGTCACGATACGATTTAAATACGGGCTGGATTTCAAGGAACCTCCATTGGATGGAGGTCCATAATGGCTGGCCAGAGCCTTGCTACCCAAAGTGTAGTCCAAGAACCAGTCTCCTGAACATCTCCGGGACCTTCTTAGAAATGCAACATTTCCCCAGCCCATCTACTTTCTCTCCTTCTTCCATCCCACCCCTCTGCCCCAGACCTACTGATTCCGAATCTGTATTTTTAAGAGATCCCCAAGCTTTGTGCAGAGACTCCATACAGATTGAGAAGCATGAAGTCAGAGCAGTTCTCAGACTTGACCGCACTTTAGAATTAGCTGGAGAACTTTCAAAAATGCCCCAAGCCTGGCCTCTATCTCTAGAGAATCAGACTGAACTCATCTGGAATAGTGCCCAGGAGTGGGTGCTTTTTAAAAGTACATGCAGTGATTCTAATGTGCAGCCAAGGTCCAGAATCACTGAACCAAAGCTCCTCGAATCCGGCGGGCTTGGCATCACATCCCAAGACCACCCTGGGCCCACAACTGGAGATCAAATGGCTGTGGCGGGGCACATAGAAGTGTCCCAGAAACTGGCGACCTAGAGCGGCTTGATAAATATGTCCTCATAAACACGCTTAAGTTTATACAGTCTCATTAAAGTACAGTCACATGCTGTGTTTATAAGGATAGAGTTGCCAAAAATGGGCGTCAGTAAAACAAATCGTATTGTCACAATGGTTATTATTATTGTAACAAAACTTTAACATTTCTTACCCCTCTGCCAATGCAATCACAATGCATAATGCATTTGAGATTACTTCCAGCTGTCTCCTCCTCTATGAATGGGGACATTTCCGTGCACACAGCATTCAGACGCCGTGTACATTTGCATGATAAGCAGCCATCTTCTCATTCATGAGTAGAGGCTCATAACTGAGGATGGCCCTTCAGTGGCCACCTTAGATGGCCTTGGACTTGGAATGAGCCCCTCTTCCTGAGCCTGAGAGGTCTGTACCCTTGGGTGGTAAGTAAGGCATGGGCTAAGGCAGAAAAGATCTTGACTCTGAAGACTTCATTTCAAGCTCTTGTTACACCACCCAGGTCGCGATGGGCACGGTAAACTGTGTCCTTATCTGTGAAGTGCAGGTAAAGATCCCTATCCTGACTCCCCACAGTGACTATTGTGAGGCTCAAATAAAATGATGCTTAAAAACGAGTTGCCTAAAAGCAGAAGACTATAATAATAGAAGGAACTGTCCCTAAATGCTGTCTCAATAGCAACAGTAGTGAGAATAGCAGTGTTATCACCACAAAGGGAGGGAGAAGACTCTATCTCCTAAACTTTTATGGTTTCCTGTTTTCTTTGTGAAGAGAAAATGGATGGGTGAATGAGTAGATGGATGGATGGGTAGATGGGTGGGTGCATTGAAGGAAGGAAGGGTGGGTGGGTGGGTAGGTGGGTGGATAAATGAATGGGTGGATGGACGGATGGATGGATGGATGGATGGATGGATGGATGGATAGGTGGGTGAATGGAAGGAGGGAAGAGTGGGTGGGTGGATAGGTGGGTGGATACATGAATGAATGAATGGATGGATGGATGGATGGACAGATGGATAGGTGGGTGGATGGGTGGGTGGAAGGAAGGAAAAGAGTGTGGGTGGGTGGGTGGGTGGGTAGGTGGGTGGATGGGTGGGTGGATGGGTGGGTGAATAGATGGAGTGATAGAGTGATGGATGGATGCAATGTAGCCTTGACATGCAGCCCACCTCCCACCCTTACCACTTGTCTTCTTATAGCTGTATGCCAGTCATCTGAGTGCCTTGTGGGTCAAGTACAACCATTCTGGTATAGCCTATGAGGCCTTTATCATCTGTCCAAACCTGTCCTTTCCACCTTCACTTGGTTCTATTCCCCCACGCTTTCCCACCAGTGCGCAGCCTGTGATTTCTCATCTCCATTCCTTGGCTCTTCATGCTTTTAAGTCTGCAAAGCCAAACTAGGTGCCAAGCCCAGCTCATCTGACTTCTGTTTGGAAGCCTTCCCTAGTTCAGTCAGTCCAAAGGAATCCCTCCCTCCTTTCCCATCACAGCACCTTGTTTGTTTCTGTCTTACAGACTGTATATCTTTCTACATGTGTGAATTACCTCTCTGGCTTAAAGGAGAGGAAAAGAAATAGAACGTATCAGTCACCGGGCACCCTCACGCGATCCTAATGAAAACCTTGCGAGGGATGTATTACTATTCTTATTTCACCAAAGCAGGGACACAGGCTCTAAGAGGTACGCTGACTTGTCTGAGGCGTATTGGTGGTGGATCTGCAACGTGAACCCTCGTGTTCTGACTCTCTCCGGTGGCAGGAGCTTCTGGAAGACCCTGTTCACATCGTAGCTGATTCATCTGTAAAACGGAGGTAAAGCTAGCGGCGGGGACAAAAGGAACTGGCCAGTGAGTGTTGTTCGCATCAGCATTGCTGTTTGTCAGCCTGGACTCCCACCTGCCCTGTGCTCTGCCAGGGTAAGCCCTCACCAGGAGCTGATCGTTTTAAACTTTTAAAATTAAAGTCGAAGCTCTATGATCTGATTACGTGGGGACCATCAGCTGGTCAGTTAATTAGGAAAAGAGAAAATCACATAAGCCTCAAGACCGTCGTCTTAATTTAAAACATGTCACGGACTTTAATTTGCCAAACTTTTGCTTCAGGACTCATGCCTTTTCTTTGAGCACGGAGGGACCCCAGGGTCTGTTTTCCGTAAACCACACCCCCAACTGCAAGGTCTCTCCTCGTTGGGGTAGTAATCCTTCTACCAGTCGGAATCCTTCTGGATGGTTATCATTTCCCCGCCAAAGCCTCCAGCCTCGCGTTATCTGCTCCACACCTAACTCAACAGCAGTTTCCGTGGTCACTTCCCTTTAGAGCATTTCTGAAAGTTTTCACCTTAAGTTTCATGGCAACAAATCTCCTTTCACACTATTTCATTGGCTTACGTGAAACAGGCAGGATTTTATTAGATGAGCTAGTTATAATAACAGGGACACCTGAGGAGAGAAGGCCTGGGAACAACAAGCCCAGTGGTTCTTGGTGACACCCAAGGGCAGGGGCAGCAAAGGGCGGCCCGCCAGAGGCGCTCAGCAGGCCCTGCGCAGCCACTGGGGTGTTTGGGTGAGGACCGAGAAGCTGCAGGTAAGGCCCAGATCAGTGCCACGGGGAGAGCGTCTCCTGTAATTTACAGGGGCCCGTTGAAAACGTTACTGGCTGCCCACTTCGTCAATTTCACAGGCAAACCGCTGGTGTAGACAGGGAGCAGGAAGGAAACCTATAGGGATTCCACAACCCCCTGCCCCTCCCCCTGGGTTTGTTATCTCCACCCCACCACTTACTTACTGGCCAGGTGACCTTGAACCAGCCACCCCTCTCTTTGATTAAAGGGCGATGTCACCCATCTTGCAGAGCTCTTGCTGGGGATTGAGATGATTGATACACACTAGATGCTGAGCACATAGTAGGTGCTTCAAAAAGAGGAGCTAAAGCTACAATGTTAATCCTCGGGGTTTCTGATATGCAACTGTCATTAGGGGGGCTGAAACCCCTCCCTCCTCCTCCAGGGTAAGGATTCTCCCAGTACCTTCTTCAAAATTAGCATTTACAAACTCCCTCAGATCCTCAAAAACCTGAGGCTCACCACTTACCCTGTTTGCACTTGCAAATTGTTTTCCTTTGAATTTGAAACAAAATGCACACGTTAAGGGATACTATTAGGACCTGCTCCTATATCTAAATGGAAGGTCAAACTCCGTCTCACCCTCTCTCTTTTCAGGCAACACTGTTATTTCAATTGCAAATCCATAAGCCTCTTTTGTGAATTGCATTTGGTTTTTAAAGGAGGAGGGGTGCATAAGTCACGGGATCCTTTACAGAAGCCACATCGCAGAGACATTTTCTAATGCACCTAACCGGATAATATGGTAATCAAACCAAATCAGTGGCAAAACACTTTGAAATTTTAAATACGGTCTAAATCACAATTGTTCTAAAATTTATGGTTTGTAGAATTGCTTAGCCTCCCTCACACTGAAATGCGTTCTCTTTGTTTTTCATTTTGGCAGAAATAGGGACTTGCGAGTTAATCTTTTAAAAGATGTTCGATTGTAGCAAGTTGTAATAAAATATGCATTTAATACATACTTAATAAAAAGTAACACCTCAGCTATAAATTGCTTCATTGAGATATAGAAACATGCTATAAGCCATAAAATGCATACAAGAAATGGAATTAAGCAGAAGTTACCGTTAGTGTCAGTTTTTATTTCTGAAATGGTCTAAAATTGAAGATAATGATTACTCATAGGAGAAAAAAAAAACTTTTATCAAATGCAAAATCAACAATGTTGGTGGCATTTTCTGACTCATGGGTGGATTCGTGGTCCTGGAGAGGTGCCTAGACATTGTAATTCACAAGAATTATAATTAACAAGGAAAAATTACTCATTTATTTACATTCCCATTTGAACACTAGATAAATTATTTGCTAAAAGCCCCTTAATGATCCCAAAGTACATAATTATCTAGCACACTGGTCCCACTTTCAGAGGATAAAACCTATAGCAAAATGACTTTTTCCCCCCAAAACTGTTCCTTTACAACTCCTGCTAGACATTTCTTTTATGGTTTTTAAAAGTTATATTGGTTTTTTTAAATATCAAAATATTTTATGCAAAATATTTCATTTTTAAAAAATTCACTCTCGCTCTTGGGAGAGTGTATGTGCAATTGTTAACGATGTACTACAGATTGCAGTAAGTTCTGAAATTAACACTGAATATATTTTCATATTATGTTTACATATGGGTAGGTTTTTTTTAGACTCCCTATCTTTTTTAGATTTATGAGATTCTCTACAATAAGATTTTGTGTGAGTATATTTAAATTTCATATGTGTATATATTTATACACACACAGAGCAAGATTACATGCTTGCTTTAATTTCTCCCAATCTTAAAAACTCATAAAATATTTAAGCTGTTTCAGGACCAGAATAGAAATGCCTCAAAGTGTTGTTTAAAATTACATCCAACCCTCACCTACCCATGCTAATGAATGGGGCCGTGCAGCTATGAGGAATATCAATCAAAAGTAATCAATGCGCAGAGGCTCAATGGTTAACCTTGTTCTCTGCCCACTCCCTCCCTCCCTCGCCCTCCTTCCCGACCTTAACTCCAGCTGCTCAGAAAATGACTCATTGGTCTCTATCCTCATTGCCTGTCATCCGACTGATGAAACTTCCAGTCGGGGAATAAAACGATCAAAGGGTGAGCGGAATGAATAATCTCTAAACTGTGGCAAACAGCGAGGGGTCAGTTGATTTAAAGGTTTCCGTGGCTTCGTTCATTCATTCAACAAACATTTATTGAGAACCTAGTATGTGTGATGCATTGGCTGCCGTGGGGGCAACAAAAATGAACACGTTGAACGCTTTCCCTGCTTTTATGGCATGTGCGATACAGGCGAAGAGACAGGTTCGAAAACACCATCGCTACAGAATTAATAGCAGCCCTGAAAATGCATCATAAGTAAAAGCACAATATATAATGAAAGAATATACCTGGAGGTCCTGACCTGGTCTGTCTGCGAAATGGCAGTGGGATGGCGGTGGTCGGGGAATATCGTCATCGGGGGAGGTGACCCTCACGCTGGACAGATCAGGTAGAGGAGAGGAGTACCGGGGGTCCAGGCAAGAGAGGCAGTGCGCATGAAGGTCCTAGGGGAAGAGGAGGCTTGGGGACAGCGTGGGCCACCCAGGCAGCCGGTGTGGCGGGGGCACAGGTAACGGGGGGGGGGGGGGGGGGCTGTGCTGTCAGATGAGGCTGGAAATGTGAGCAGGGACACTGTTAAGCCCAACTGGAGTGTCTGGATTTGATCCTGGCGGCCATTAAAGGCTGACGCGAAGCCGACCGTGGCCGTGTAGACGTGACCACACCTACGTGTTGTGTTTCAAAGCCTGCTGTGTGGAGAACAAATCAGAGGGTTCCAGAAGTTGAGCTGGAGGCCACTGGGACATTGCAGATGACATCTGATGGCGGCCTAGAGGTGCCGCGAGATGGGAGTGCTGGGACAGGTCCACTCTTCTGGACAAGGCCGCACGGGTGCAAATCAGATATGTCGCTTATGGGACCGTAGGCATCTGTAAGGGTCACAGAACCAATGCAAGTACTGTACGTAATCCCTTTCATAATCATGGCGTGCACTGAATTGTGCCCCCCCAAAATGAATACACTGGAGCCTTACCCCCCCAGCACCCCCAGAATGCGACTGTATTTGGACACAAGTCCTTTAAAGAGGTCACTGAGTTAAAAGGAAGCCACCAGGTGGGAGCTAATTCCATCTGACTGCTGTCCTTCTAAGCAAGACGATTAGGACCCACAGAGGGACACCAGGGGCTTTCCCAGACAGAGGGACCATCGTGTGAAACACAAGCGGGAGGGACCACCCGGAAGCCAAGGAGAGGGGACTCCGGAGGAGAAACCGAGCCCGCAGGCGACCCGATCTCGGACTTCCAGACTCCAGAACCGTGAGCAAACACTGCTGTGGTTGAAACGCCCCATCTCTGGGGCTCTGATGGCCCCAGCAGAGGAGTGCAGCCTCCAAGCGACGTCATGGGCTTGAGATGCAGGCAGAGAGAAGCATCAGCGGTGATGAGCACAGCGGTCCCACGTCCCCCCGGCCAGGTCGTTGCCCTTGCCTTCCAAGGGCAAACAGCTATGCCCGGTGAGAAGCGTGTAAATGTTTCGTCACCAGTGAATCACAGAGAAACTTCTCTAACATTGCTGTAGATCAAACACTGATGAAAAGAAACCACAGGAACACGATCTTTCACCACCGAGACAGTGATCGCATCCATCACCCCGAAAAGCTTCCTTACGGTCCTTTATAAACTCTTCCTCCCGGGCCGCCCGAACCGCCACAGATCTGTTTTCTGCCGCTGGAGTAGTTGTCTAGAACGTTATATAAATGGAATCATATGGTATGTAATTTTGTTTTGCTTGGCTTTTTTTTTTTTTTTTTTTTTTTTTTTTTTACTCAGCATAATTATTTTGAAATTCGTCCAAATACTTTACTCGTTTTATTGCTGGATTCCATTGCATGAATATTCACAGCTTTTCACCTGTTGATGGACATTGGGGTTATTTCCAATTTGGGGGGATTGAAAGTAAGACGGTGGTGACAAGTCTTTCTGGACAAGTCTTTTTATAGGCTCGTGTGGTCCTTTTTCTCTTGGGCAAATGACTAGAAGTGGAGTGTCTGGGTCACGTGATTAGCTTTTTAAGAACTTACCGAATTGTTCTTCTAAGTGGTTGTACCTACCAGAAAAGGCTGAGGGTCCTGGTTGTTCCACAACCTTGAAGGCATTTAATTCTTATCTGTTCCCTACATTGTAGCTATTTTTTATTAAATTTTTTTAATGTTTATTTATTTTTGAGAGAGAGAGAGAGAGAGAGAGAGAGACTGTGTGAGTGGGGGAGGGGCAGAGAGAGAGAGAGGGAGACACAGAATCTAAAACAGGCTCCAGGCTCTGAGCTATCAGCACAGAGCCCGACGCGGAGCTCGAACTCACGAGCCGTGAGATCATGACCTGAGCCGAAGTCGAGCACTTAACCGACTGAGCCACCCAAGTGCCCCACTAATGTCCAGAATCCTTTCGTGTGTTTATTTGCTATCTGCGTATCTTTTTTGGTGAAGTGTCTGTTCACATCTGTTTGTTTGTTTTTTTCTAGATTGTGTGCTTTTTTTATTATTGAATGTTGAGAGTTCTTTACATATTCTGCGTACAGACCCTTAGACTATCCTTCAGATGATTTGCACGTCGTTTCTCCTGGATAGGGGAGAAACTTTTCATTGTCTTAATAGTTTCTTTTCTTTTTTTTAAGGTTTGGATTTGGAATTGGATTATTCTACCAGTTTGTTCTGTAAGGAATCATGCTTTTGTTATTGCTTCTATGACATCTTCGCTTTAATCCAAGGTCACACATGTTTTCTTCTATAAATTTCACAGTTTTAGGTTTTACTAAATGCAATGTTATGTTCTGTAGCCCAATCTGAGTTCACTTTGTGTGGGCGTGGCTCTCCAGTTCCAACACCCTCCGTGGGGAAGATCAAACTGTCTGGATTCTATTCTGCACCACTGATCCCCCGGTTTATCACCATTACTGTAGCTTTAAGGTTAACTGTTGAAGTGAGGTCGTGATAGCCAGCCGAATTTACCGGTAGTCTACAAAGTTTCTTTGGCTCTTCTAGGTCCTTTCCATGTGAATTTTAGGATCAGCTTATCAATTTGTGCAAATAGGCCTTGCCAAGATTTTGATTTAGATCAATTTGGGAATGAGCAAACCGTTAGGAAGAAAAAGCCTTCCAATGGGATATTCAGACCGTTTACATTTCGACCAACAGTGTAAGTAGTGATATAGTTAGGTAGGTTTCAGTCTGTAACATCGCTATTTATGTTTCATTTGTCCTTCTTTGTTTCTTTTTCTGCCTTCTTTTGAGTATCATTAAAGTTTTTAAATATCTCATTTAGTCTGCTCGTTGGTCTGTTAGCTACACCTCTTTGATTTTTTGTGTTGATGGTTGCTTTGGGATTCACTTATTATGGTCTACCTTCAAGCAATATTGCACTCTATAGCATTAGAACCTTACAAGAGTATATTTCCATGGCATGCATAGTGCACACACATTGGTGTATGTCATAAATGTGTGTATTGTCATACATTTTTATTTTATATGTGTTACAAACACCACACTACATCCTTAATATTTTTGATCGCTCCATTTTTGAAAGGCATTAATAAATATCAACACCCACCGTTTCTGGCCCTTGTGTGGTTCCAGATTCCCACCAGGTGTCATTTTCTTCTGCCTGGAGGATTTTCTTTAACATTTTTTCTCTAGTGCAGATCCACTGAGGAGAATTCCTTTCTGCTTTTGTGTGACCGAAGACGTCTTTATTCCCCCTTATTTCTGAAAGACATTTTCACTGGGTACAGAATTCTAGATTGATTTGTTTTTCCATTTGGTGCTTTTAAAGATGTTGCTGTGCATTTTTCTCACTTGAATTATTTTTGAGAAATGTATTGCTGTCTTTATTTTTGTTCCTTAGTTTGCGTTGTGCTTCTCTGGAAGCTTTTACTGTTTTCTCTTAATCACTGGCTTCGAGCCCTTTGTTTATAATGCCCCTGGGCGTGTTTGTCTTCACGTCTCTTGTGCTTGGGGTTCACAGACAATTTTTTACGTATAGGTTTATAGTTTTCAACAAAGTTGGAAAATTTGTGACCATTATTTTTTTCAGATAGTTTTCTGTTCCCACCTCGGTCTACCCTGCTTCGAGAGCCCGTATATCACCCATACACTAGGCTGCCTGAAGCTCTCCCAGGCTCACTGACGCTCTGCTAATATAATTTGTAAATTTCCTCTGCTCTCTCTGTTTCATTTCGAACAGTTTCTATTGCTGTGTTTTCAAGTTTACTAATTTTTTTCTTCAATGTAGATATTGAATCCCATCCATCAGTCCCATCCAGCGTGGTTTTTTATTTCACACACTGCAATTTTTGTCTTTCATCTCTAGAAACTCAGTTTGGGTCTTCTTATATCTCCCGTGTCTCTTCTGAACTCTGTGGACATATGGAATGTAGTGATAGCCGTTCTTTTAATATCCTTTCTGCTAGTTCTGGTGTTTGCCTCAGTTATCGGTCAGTTTCCATTTTTATTTCCTCCTCCTAACAGGTGGTATATCCCTGCCTCTCTTCATCCCTGGTAATCTTCGATCGGATGCCATACATTGTGAATTTTACCTTTTCTTTCTTTTTGATCCTGGATATCTCTGTATTCCTGTAAATATTCTTAAGTTCTGGGGGCATCTGGGTGGCTCAGTCGGTTGAGCATCCAGCTTCGGCTCAGGTCGCGATCTCGCGGTCTGGGAGTTCGAGCCCCGCATCCGGCTCTGTGCTGACAGCTCAGAGCCTGGAGCCTGCTTCGGATTCTGTGTCTCCCTCTCTCTGACCCTCCCCCACGTGTAGTCTCTCTCTCTCTTTCTCTCAAAAATAAATAAAACATTAAAAAATTAAAAAAAAAAAAAAAAAGAGCAGGATTCCTGATCCCTTCAAATATCTTGAGCTCTGTCCTGGGATGCAGTTAAGTTACTTCAGCAGAGTCGATGCTTTTCAGATTTGTGCTGTGGGACCAGAGCAGTGCTGGGTGCTGTTCTTCGCGGCCAAGACAGGACCCTTCTGCGTACTCCACAGAGCGCTGCAATCCACAAGGTTTTTCAGTCTGGCTAGGGGAAGCAGGCACTATTCCCAGCCCTGTGTGAACCCCAAAAACTATTACTTCTCCTCTAGTCAAGTGACTCTTTTCCCAGCCTCAAGGAATTCTCTTGCACGTATGTGCCGGTCATTATTCACTCCAGTACTCGAGAGGAACCTCGTTTACAGTTTACCTTCTACGGCTCCCTCCCCTCTCCAGTACTCTGTCCTGAAAATTCTGACTGCCTGGGTCTCCCCGCCCCCTCAGCTTTGTCCCCTTAACCCCAGGGATTTGCAGGAGTGGCCTGGAATTCCCTTCCTTGTTGCTCAGGCAGGAGACTCACAGGCAGTAAGCCGGGGCAGTCTAAGGTTCCCCCTCACTGTTTTCCTTTGTTCCCCCTTTAATGCCTGATGTCCATTTTCTGCCAACCTCTTCTTGTTACAGCTCTTGTCCATTTATTGCTTATTTGATGCTTCCATTTTGGGGTTATGGTGAATAAAGCTGCAACGACGAGCAAGTTTTCTTGTATAGATCTTTCCGCAGAGTTAACCTTCTTATTCTTCCTGAGTAAATATCCACGCGTAAAATGGTTGCATTATAAGGATGATGAGTATTTACTTTCAGAGGAAACTATTAGACTTTCTTTTCCCCCAAAGTGGTAGTTTCATTCTACACTCCCACCAGAAAGAGAAGAGATTTTAATTGGTCCTCATTCTTGAGAATCCCTGGTAGTTATCAGTCTTCTCCCCTGAAGATTCTAATCAGCATGCAGGGAATCTCATCGTGGTTTTAATCTCATTTACCTGCTGACTAATCATGTTCAGCACTTTTTCATTTGCTTATTGGCCACTCGTATGCCTTTGTGAAGTGTCTGTTCAAATACTTTGCCCATATTGTGGTCACTTTTAATTTCCAAAGTTCTCTGAAGATACTGAGATAATAAGCCGTCTGCTGAGTTCAACCATCATCTAGAAACCTGTGTGGAATAATCTTGCTCGAGAAATTACTTGTGCCCCCACAGAATGGAGCAAGAAATGAGGTGCCACGTCTACTTTCAAACACATGACTTGTCACCCTGCAGATGGTCAAGGCACACATCATTGAGATGCTTTTCCTCAAAGTTTGCAAAAGTACACGAAAGTCGAAAGAAAAGTAAACCAGATCCCTGTGTAATCACCATCCAGCTTGCACAGTGAGCAGCGTTTTGCTAGTCTCATTCTAGGTATCACCTCTTACTTTATGTTGGATGGAATATTTCAAAACAAGCCCCAAACATAATATACTTTTGCCCGTCAATGGAACACCATTTTGACAGGTAGAACTTAAGTTATTCATTTAGGCTCTTTATTTGGTTGTAAGGCTAAGACCGGGAGCTCGCTCACAGAAAGAAACTCAGATCCAACCTTCGCCCAGATTAGAATATGGAACCATACCCTCTGAAACCAAAATGTCCATGCTTACTTGGAGACACGAGACCCGTGTCCTAGTAATGCTGTCCTAGAACACCAAATGTTGCCTTTGGTTGCTCCAAATGGGAAATATCTCTCCACAAGTACACATTATTTTAAAAAGGAGATACCCAAGAATTCATTCGAAAATCAAGGCTTCCTTCTTTCACTTTCACAACGATAGCCCGTGCTGTCCCTCACACACGAGACATACTCGACAGGTCCTGGACTAGTTACAGTAGGGGCCCAGCTCTGTCTTAGGCATGGGGGGAAGGAAAATATAAGAAAATACAAGCAAATATAAGACAATACATATTACAACAAAAGTAATATGAAGAAAAACATAAGAAAGCAACGAGCAGCCCCCTGTCCTCAAAATACTTACGGTAAAGGGAAGACATGACCGGAGGGAGCTGGAGCCACACCCCAGCACTGAGCGGGCAACTGCAGAGGCTCAAACGCACAGAGTGAGGTCCCCGTCTTCCAGAAACCCCCTAAGATGGTCGGCCACCGGGTCTGTGAGGGCACCTGACCCAGCGCCTAGCACACCGTAGGTGTTCACCGTATCAGATGTTAAGAATAAAGACCTAAGTGAAGGCAGAGATGATCCATGGCTTTGACAGGGGCCATCAACCAGTGCCATCTGGTGTGAGCAGTGCATCCCCCAGGAAGCGGGACTCTCTGATGGGCAGTGTCGATGTCAAAGTCAAAGCCTACCGGTGCCGCTCACTACCTGTGTATTTGGGGCAAGTCGCTAAACCTCTCTGAGCTTATCAAATAGAGTATTATTCCTCCTGCCAGAATGACCGTGTGTGCACGTCCAGCCTAGCGCTTAGGACACAGATGCCCACAGCGTGTTCCGTCCGTCTTTACCAGTCTCATCATTTGAAATCAACTACCGAAGGGAAGAAATGATGCATATCCAGAGCGATTCACAGGGACTGGGAACGGGCCAGGGTTAACCGGAAAATTCAACGGGGATATGAAGCGGGGGGGGGGGGGGGGGGGGGGGGGGAGAAAGAGAGGCAGGCCAGCTGTTTCCGTCTGGAAGGAGGTGAACTCTTAAGGGAACGGCCATGGTCAGAAGTGGGCAGTGGTCTGCCGTGGGGCATTGGAGGAGAGTGGACCGGAAGCCAAGGGCAGGGGGTCGGGCCCTCGAGACACATTTAGATATTTGAACAGCGGGAGCTCGGGACGGTCAACACAAAGCTTAGCTTCGGCGCAGATTTGAAAGCCGACGTTTGTGGAAATGCACGAAGGCACAATAATCAAATAGAGCAGGCGGCTTCGCCGTGGGCTTCTCTAACCTTGCTGGTGGTCCGTGTGTTCCGTTCAGTGCCTTTATGGGGTCCCCCGCAAGCCTGGCTTTGAATTCTTCTGCATTACTCTCAGGTGAGCCTCTTGGATCCTGCGGTTATTAGTACATTACCAAAGAAAGTCCTCATCTAAAGTGGAAGCCACATGTATGGGCTATAAATACGACGCAATTAGCCTCTCAAGTGCCTTATTATAAAATATATCAAGGACACTCACTTGGACTAACAGATTAAAGGACGGAATTTCTGTAGAGACAAGGCCATTTTTTTTAAGTTTCTGACTTGCTTTTACAGAATGCAGGGGGAAAATAAAGAACAAACCCGTGCGTGATAAAACCCGTTTCAATCAGCAAATCTGGGCGTCACTTTTGATGTCTTTCTCTTCGCTCTCCAAATCCTTGCCTCACCCACTAGCCGTTTCGAGTGCCAAACCTGGGAGTAGCTACCCAAATGTAAGCGCAGAGGTCTCTGGGTAAGGAATGATGAGCAGAAATCAGTGGTTAACGAGAGGGTAACCGTTAGAGCCTTTGGGGAAGGGGATCTGGTGACATTTATGAAATTTTAAAATACACGTACGAGTTGCACCTCTGGATATACGTCCCACAGCAAGGAAAGAAGGAACCTACAAGGATACACATGCGTATATGTATGGTTAAAGCAGGACCGGGGTTGTGGCAAAACCCCCAAAACTCTGTCCACGATAGGATGTCCGTCAACAGAGAAATGGATAGATGTGCCAGGGGGGCACCACGACCTGGGCTGTTATGCAGCTACTATTAAAATGAAGTCGAACTTCATGGGTTAGAGTTATGTGTTTTGACCTGAAGCCTTGTTATGGAAACACCCAGTTACAGAGGATCACGTATAAGATTGTCCCACGTTTGGGGGCGCCTCGGTGGCTCAGTCGGTTAAGCATCTGGCTCTTGATTTCAGCTCAGGTCATGATCTCAGGGTCCGTGGGATCGAGCCCCACATCAGGCTCTATGCTGCCAGCATGGAGCCTGCCTGGGATTCTCTCCCTCCCTCTCTGGCCCTCCCCCGCTCCTGTGTTCTCTCTCCAAAGAAATAAATACACATTAAAAAAAAAAAGAAAAAAGATTGTCCCATGTTTGCAAAAGAGAAAAGAGGAACAAGAGATTAAGAAGGTGGGAGCAGAAGAAGAAAGGGGGGAGACACCTTGTTGTTACCCACTGCCCCACCCCTCTTCCTTAGCTGCTGTCTGAGCCCCGCTGTCCTCTGGACGTTTAAATTAGTCACGACTAATTTCAACAGACGGCATTCCAGATAGTCCGGGCGGAGGGAGGCACAGCACTGATTGCCTTTACAGACGACAGAAGAGCCCCAGACACCATAACCAGAGGGAGCCCGAAGTGACCAGAAGCTGGCGAATGGGGGGGTTGCATATCCTCTACTCCCCAGGACCACAGAGACGCGGACCAGGCGGGTAATTAGACCCAGAAGCGCGGGCCCCATGGGGAGCTAGAACCAGGGAGGAAGAAAGCATAGAGTGCAGACGTCCTAGGTTTACTCCGTAAACCTCGGTATTGTTACAATACCGAGAAGCATAACAGCAAAATTAGCCCTTCTCCTCATTATTCAGTGGGCATTTTCAGTTTTGTTATTAATACAGTTGACCCTTGAACGATGCGGGGGTGGGGCTGCCTCTTGGACAGTCAGAGCTCAGGTGACTCTGAGTCCCTGGAAAGCTTGACCACCCACAGCCTACCGGAAGCCCTGGCGATAACAGAAACGGTTAACGCGGATTTTCCTGTTTCTTGAGCACCTACTCTGTGCCAGACGCTGTTAGCTTTCTGCAAGCCTCACTTCACTCACCCACCAGGTCACAACTGCCGTGCGTTTTGCAGATGACGAGACCCAGACCCGAAGAGATAAAACCGTGTTTCTAGGCCCGCACGCCTACTAAGTGAAAGACCCTGAGTTTGAGACCAGTTCTGCCCATGGCCGAATCTTCCGGCGTTCGGCCCGCCGCCCCCGCCCGCCTCGTTGTAGCGCGTCTGGATCGGGACTCCGCGGACCAGGTCTTGTGACACTCGGCGGCTACCGTCTACACACGCCGCAAATCCCCCGACACGGGTCCCCCCCCACCCCCCCGCGTGGATGGGGCCTGCGTGTGTGCACCCTGGGGACCGGAGGGGCTGGTGGCCGCTCCACCCCACAGAAGAGCAGCGGAAGCCACGCCAGGCGATTGCAGAGGCTGCGTCAGAAAAAGGCCATTCAGCTTCGGCCCTTCGGTTCCCCGGAATCCGCCCGCTTCCAGCCTGGGCTGCTTCTGAGACCACAGTTCTGTGAGCAGCCCGAGTCCCACGAAGGGGCCAGGGGTAGGTGGCTCGGCTCGACCGTCCCAGCCGAGCCCAGCCTTCCTGTCACCCCAGCCCAGGGGCCAGACACGTAAGTTGCAAGCCTCCAGAAGGTTCTGCCTCCCCGCCGTTGGGCTCTTCCCGGTGGACTCTCCTCCACTCTCCAGGAGGCTCCACCCCAGCTTGCAGACGGACGGACAAAAGGGACGATCGCCTCGGTGCCTGCCGTGGACGACTGGAATATTTAAGCAGCTTTGGGCAAGGGCTAGCACGCAGTGGGCTTTCAATTACTTGTTTACGGAGCGAATAAATGGTAAATGGAAATTTCTGTCCTGCCCGCAATGCGCAGATGCAGAAACACCTGGCAAATCGCGCCGAGCTGTTTAAACGGACAGTTGTCTTGAAGAAACTGCTTGAGAGAAAACGTTGGCGTTGTGACTCATGACGTTTCCAAGGGAGAAAGAGCTGGAAAGGAGCCACAGAACCTTTGGGGGCTCAACCGACAGTGAGCTGAGAATGCTCCTTTGGAAACTCACGTCTGCTGTCTAATTGGGATTCCGGGGTCCAGGCGAACACCCGGAACAGGGTGTCCTCTGAAGAGCACGGGGGATGTCGGGTTTCCCGGCCAAGTCTATCCCCCGGCGTAGACGGCAATTTGGTGCCTGGCAAAGACAGGGCACCTGGTGTGGCGAATGCATAAATAAATTCCGCTGGATAATTGGAATCACAACGGCAGGTTAATAAGCTGGCCTCCTGCTTTGCAAGCCCAGCCTCCGTGTGCCCTGGGCTGGAGCAGGCCGGCCTCCCGTGCCCGCCACGATCCACGAGCAGAAGAGCGGGACAGGGTCTGCGAGGACCCCTGTTAACGGGCCGCTTCGCGATGGGCACTGCGTTTTCAGACTTTTATTTGCATCTTTTTAAAATGTTTATGAGGGAGAGAGAGAGAGAGGGAGAGGGAGGGGCGGAGAGAACAGGGGATGCGAGGCTCGAACTCACCGCGTGTTAAGATCGCGACCTGAGCCGAAGTCGGACGCTCGGCCGACTGAGCCACCCAGGCCGCCCCCGACAGCCACGCTGTTTTACTCCGGTTTGTTACGCTGATAAAAAATCCTTAACGACCTCTTGCCCATCAACCATGGGCCGGGCCCTCTGCTGTAGGGTGTGGTACAGTGGTCGTGCTTATTCCCTTTTCAAGAAAGCTGGGGTCCAGAGAAAACTGTTAGTGGGGCCAGCAGGGGAGGCCACCGGTCTCTGCGATCGCTGCCCCTGTGGCACCGCCCCTCGGCCCTCGTCTCTCTGGGAGGACTGCTGGCCTTTCCGGGGCAGCAGCTGGCCCTCCCCAGGATGGCCACGCTGCGTACCAGCTGAGTCCTCGGTGGAGATAGGGTCCAAATGGATTCCAACACGGATTCTCTCACTGAGGAAGAGTGGTGGCCCCCGGTCCTGTTGGGGACCAGCACTGCCGCCCCCAAGCTGACCCCCTCCTCTAAATTGCATCCCGGGGGAGAGGGGGCGCCCGGGGGGTTCAGTCGATGCAGCGTCCGACTTCGGCTCAGGTCACGATCTCCCGGCTCGTGGGTTCGAGCCCCCGCGTTGGGCTCTGTGCCGACATCTCGGAGCCTGGAACCTGTTCAGATTCCGTGTCTCCCTCTCTGCCCCTGCCCCGCTCAGGCTCTGTCTCTCCCTGTCTCTCAAAAACGAATCAACGCCAAAAAAAATTTTTTTTTTACATAAAAAAATAAATGCAAATAAGATCCATTGTGTCTCAGACCTCACTACCAGGAAGAGGCGACTTTAAGGGAACAAGACCAGAGGACGCCAGGGTGCAGCAAAGGTAGAGGGAAGGCCACAGCACTGACAAGCCTCCCAGACACCTAGCTGCGGAAAGCAGGAGAAAAAGTGAGACCGTAGCTGAAGGGGATGTGGAGTCAGAGGGATGTCTGTGGTTCATTTTTAGGTAAGAAAGCCGGCAGAAACACCAGCGTTTAAACATGGTCCTGCAGCTGAGGGGTGGATCCCCAGCTGCCTGGCACTCGGTGCAGTGCTAACCTTGTGGTCATTTCCTTTTCCTTCTTAATGTTTACTTATCTTATTTTGAGAGAGAGAGCACGCGGGAGGCGGGGAGGGGCAGAAAGAGAGGGAGACAGAGAATCCCAAGCAGGCTCGGTGCCGTCGGCGGGGAGCCTGACGCGGGGCTCGATCCCAGGAACCCTGAGCTCACGACCTGAGCCGAAGTCGGGAGTCTAACATTTAGCCGACGGAGCCCCCCCTCCCGGGCACCCCAAACACGCGCTCATTTGCACAGGGCAACAGCATGTTCATGGGGAACCGTGGATTAAATCCTATCCCGAGCTTCCTTACGTTTGGGCAGATCCGTGTCCTTTGGGGCCCTTCCGTAAAAACCGTTTGGGTTAGAGATTTAGAAATAACGTTGGGTCTGGCCTTACTTCACCTGCAGATGAGCTCCCCGCATTTCTTTAGAAAGCAGTTCTTGGGATCACATCACCTATCGGCGTGAGTTTCCAAACATAACATAAAATCGTTTCGACCTATTTAGGCTGAAACGGGCAGAGCAAATGGGAGGCTTATTTTCATTGTAAACAGATTTTTTTTTCTCTCATTTATATCACGTCCAGGCGAGAGAGAGCTGGCCATAGTGACCCTGCCACACCAAGCCGTGGCCTCCCGGGGCCACGCCGTGGTAAGTGAGAAGCTAGAGGGACCTGTCAGATCCACAGCACAAGACCCGGGGAAACGGAGGGGCGCCCGGGTGGCCCCGTCCGTTAAGCGCGCGACTCTTGATTTCGGCCCAGGGCGTGATGTCCCCGTTCGTGGGCTCGAGCCTCACCCCGGGCTCTGTGCTGACAGCGCGGAGCCTGCTTGGGATTCTCTCTCTCTCCCTCTGTCTCTGCCCCTCCCCTGCTCTCTGCTTAGTGCTCTCGACTCTCCACGGTGTGTTCGATCCCGCTCTGGAAGCAGCTGCGGGAGCCGCAGGAGCACGGGAGACCCTGATTCCCGGCGCCTTTGCCACCTAGAGCTGTTTCCCGGAGCTCCGTCCCCCCACCCCCTAGCTTTCATCTGTGCAAAACGGGCACAGACACTAACGGTGCCCCTCCCTGGGTGGCCTTGGAGACCAAATGAGAGACCGAGTCCCAAGCACTCACCTGGCGCCAGGGACGTGCTGAACACTCAAAGACAAGATTGGGCGCGACCCCCCGCTCACGTGCGTCCGAGGCCCCCTGCCCCCGGCCCAAGGGGTTTGGAAGGACTGTCGCTTACCCCCGGTCCACGAGTGTGTGCAGAGTGGTTGCAAACCCCACTTCTACCTCTGGGTCCACCCGGTCACGGGGAGGAGGGCTGCAGAGGCTTCGTCCCCTGGACGTGTGGCCACAAAGCTCTCCGGTGAGAACCGGGGAGTCAGGGGGCAGGGCGCAGACCTCTTCGTTAGAGGAGTTTTGCCTCCTCGGAGCCATCTTCTCCGATGTCAGTGTCCTCCCACTCAGTTTTCTCCTTCCGATATTCTTTTTTTGTAGTTTTTTAAAAATATTTACTTGTTTTTGAGAGAAAGAGACAGAGTGGGCGGGGGGAGGGGCAGAGAGAGGGAGACACGGGATCCGAAGCAGGTTCCAGGCTCCGAGCTGTCCGCACAGAGCCCGACGCGGGGCTCGAACCCACAGACTGTGAGATCACGACCTGAGGCGACATGGGACGCTCAGCCGACTGAGCCACCCGGACGCCCCCCAACTTCCCACATTCTTATTTGACACGTTCCAAAAGGCGCATGATCATTTCTGAATAGATTACCTGATATGTTTTCTGCGACAATAAAATGAAATAATAGATATGAATATATGTGATAAACAGTAGAAAAATAAAAGTAAAAATCTACTAAAATAGAAGTTAAGCCTTAGAGTTAGGTTTGTTGTTTCCTGTGTTTTACACATTTACCATAAAGAGTGTATATTACTTTCATAACAAAAAACAATTGACTTAAAAGTGCTGGATGTGTGATGAAAACCTACAAACATAAAAACCAGTGTTCACACCAAAACAAAAAAAAAAACAAACAAAAAAACCACACAGTGTTGGACTTTTATCCTCTTCCATTTTAAACTACTTATGTTACTCAGGCCCACCACGTACAGTTGGTCAGGTTGTGCACTGCAAAAATAAACTGAGCCGGCCAGCAGGGGGGTGGCTAGAACCCAGCAGGGGCTCTGTTTGTAAACAGGGCACCCCAGCCTGTGACCAAATCTGCCTCAAGGAGCACCTTTTCCTAACTTGCCTCAAGTCCCCATGGATGTTCTCACTGCCCTTTGACTGCCATTCAGTGTTAGCACTCCTCCCTGTCCTAGTCTCCACTCAGGGACACACGACACACTACTGAATGTGTAGGTGAGGATATGTGGCCGTGAAACGCCAGAAAAAGAACAGGGAAAGCAGTGTTAGCATCATGACCTCAGGCCGCATTTTTCCAGGTTGGGAGCGCTGATGCCAGCTGGGGAAGCAGGTGAAGGATTCACAAGCGGATGCACAGCATGAGCGAAGGCGGCCCGGCAGCCGCGAGCGCAGGGGAGACACACGCGGGGAACGACAGGCTGACCGGCAAAAGCCGGGAGGGAGACCGGAGGGCTCTGAAACGAGCTGGCACGGTGAGCGGGGTCCGGGGCATGGGTGCCGAGCCTCAGGCCGGCCCGTGGGTGCAACAACACGGGTCAGAGCGGTGGGGATCAGGGAACCTCCCCGAGCAAGCAGGACGCGGGTGAGGAGGGATGCGCCCAGCTTTCCATCAGGAGAGGGTCCAGGGTGGGCGGGGGGTTGACCCGCTGTCCACCTTCCTGCCGGTGCGCAGCCGGGGCAAGATGGGATCTTTCAGCCACCGCTGATGGGATTTAGATTCTGTTCAAAACGAAATAAGAAACCGGGGCGCCCGGGTGGCTCAGTCGGCTGAGCGTCCGACGTCGGCTCAGGTCGTGAGTTCGAGCCCCGTGTTCGGCTCTGTGTTGATGGCCTGCTTGGGATTCTCTCTCTCCCTCTCTCTCTGCCTCTCCCCACTTGTTCTGTTGCTGTCTCTCTCTCTCTCAGGATAAATAAATAAACATTAAAAAAAAAAAACCCAAAGTAATACATTAAGAGAGTAATAAAAACTGTCAGAAATAGCACAAGAGTGTCACAGCTTTGCCCGTCATCGGCAGTGTTTGTCCGAATACTATTCCGGGAGAGTCTGGATGAAGGGGCCCCTTCTGCCCAACGCTCCATCCTGAGGCCGCCGCATCCCTGCTCGCACACTCGCGAAAGGCACACAGATTCCTCCACGCAGGTTCCAGTTTTCAGGGGAGGGCTCAGCACAGAAAGTGGGGCACAACAACCTGCCCTATGACCTTTCACCCCTAACTTGGACCACAGAAAACCGAATCACGTCATCTACTCTCCGGGCGTGTCGGTGAGGATGCTTTGGCTGCGGCCTCAAAAGGGACGCTGGCTCTGTTTCCCCCCACAAACCAAGTGTAGAGACGTGGCGTGGCTGTGGCAGAGGGAGGGACAGGCCCAGAGAAGAAAGGAGCCGGGGTGAGTCGGGACAGCCAGGTGGGAGGAGACACGCGACCCCGTTGTCGTCTGGATGAATCCAGGCCAGCCGCTTTTGCTCGTGTCCTGGGCCCCCCGAGATCGAGGTCCAGAAAGAGAAGGAGAATGTGGCTCCACCTGCGTCACACGCGGGTGGGAGGAGTGGGTGACAGTCCCACAAGACCACCTACAGTGGCTGGGGTGGGGGTGGGGGCGGGGAGGGCATTCCTCCAAAAGGGAATCAGGTGTCCTTCCCAAGAGGCAGCACGCCTACAGGGCGCCTTGATGGCACAGGTTCCA
The DNA here is from genome assembly GCF_027475565.1 of Acinonyx jubatus. Lineage (NCBI taxonomy): Eukaryota > Metazoa > Chordata > Mammalia > Carnivora > Felidae > Acinonyx > Acinonyx jubatus. Next base: position 137,113,737 of record NC_069386.1, on the reverse strand, counting down.
AGTGACTTTTGAGCCTGCGTCGCAAAGGCTGCCTGCGTCTGCGAAATCACATGGGGGCGGAGAGGACGCTGCCCGAGCTGACCGCACGATGCGGCGAGGAGCTGTGTGCACTGATTCCTTCTACCAAGGTGGACAGACAGCCTACTTCTCTCCCAGGGGCCACAGCCCACCGTCAGAGAAGGTACCAGAAACATGCTCCCCCAAAGACTCTCTGGGGAAGCGGCGAAGCTCGGGAGAGCCCGGGGGAGGGGAAACAGGGAAGGGGAAAACCCTTTCTGAGATGGGGGCGGGGGGAGCAGGAAGAGAGACCTCGGAGTGGGGCCACACTCCCTAAAACTGGCTGGTCAGAGTTGCCAGCCCCCCCCCCCCGCACCCCGGCCTGCCACCCCGAGGGTGGGAACCAAACCCTGATTTCATCTCTCGGGTTTGTGAGTCCATGCATCTCTCGCTCTACCTTAATACTGCAAAACTATATTTGGATGTTAAAAAGAAAAAAAAAAAACTAGGTTGGATGGGGAAAATAGGCAAGATATAAAATAGTTACTAATTTTAACACGTTTTTTATAATGAAGGCGCTGCTTTGAAAATCTTCTGTTTCCACATATGCGGATGATTTAACTCGACTTATTAACTTCAGTGGAACTGGAAGATGTTTTTCGCTTCTGACAAGTCCCGTGTTCTGAACGTGGCACAGCTCGGTCCCCCAGCTGTTCTTGTGTGACCCCGGCGGGAACCGCCTTGAACCGACTCGTCTCGAGAACTTCTGAGGGTGTCGAGACGGGCCCTTGGAACGCCCCCGCCCTCACCGTCAGGGTCTGGTGTCAGGACCACAAGGCTGCCACCAAGTTACGCGGGTGCTCAGTTAGCAACAACTAGCAAGAAAAAAAACCCGACCAGTTAATTCCCAAAAATGAACTTTTCGCCATCGTGTGGATTTCGGTTCCCGAAAACTCCTGGAAAGGTAAACCGGGCAAACTGTGCCTTCTCATGTGTCCTCACCTGTGCACCAGGGCCACCCCGAGCCTTTTCCCAACTAGAAGAGTTCACAGCCGAGTCAGGAACGAAGTGAGCTTCCCTGACACCCATTGTCTCCCGGGGCCCAAACTCGCTTGCCTGTGCGTTTCAGCTGGAACCTGCAAGTTCTGTTGGAATTCCCCGACTTCAAGGAAACCCGCATAATTCCCAGGTCAAGGAATGCCCTTGGCGGCTGCGTGCCCCCAGCCCCCGCTGCCCCACACCCGGGCTAGACCCCCTCAATCAGCACAAAGCATCCTTTTGGAAATTTTTCTGCTCACCTAGAGGGGCATCTAGCTAAATATTGGGGAGACCACAGCAGGCTTCCTGCCCAGGAACCTCCACAGAATCCTAGAGAGGGATGAGCCCCTGCCAGTGACCCCCCTGAGGGGCCGCTGTCCTTCAGCCCAGGTGGTGGCTCGGCTTGAACAACCCAGAACTGGCTACTTAGGGCCCCATGGGCCAGAAGAGAAGTGTTGGGGGGTAGAAAACAAAGGGTAAAGATCCACCATAAATGTGGACCCAGGGGTCTCGAACTCAGAGGCTTCCCGGGGCCGGGTGGTCATGAATTTGGTACATGAAAATATAGGTGAGTAGAATGAAACCTGTCCCTGGAGGAGGCATGCCTCACCCAAACAGCTACCTGGGGGCCTTCGCAGGCCAGAAATCCAGATGCCTCTGTGAAATCCACAGTTTAAAAAAAAAAACAAAAAAACATCGATGAATTCAACCCTTAAAGCCTCATCTGCTGGGTCCAAATTGGGAAGACAAGTTTGTGGCTCCAAACTGAAAGTCGAATCCGACACGGTTCGCAGAGCCTGGGGGTGCGTGATCCCAAGGGGCTCAGCCCGGAGTGAAAGGTTCAGCCTACGAAGAGGCACACGTGAGTTTCAATGTCAAGAAGCTCTTTCTCCCAACGGAACTGCCTTTCTCAGAAGGCGGGGAGTGAGTTTCCCATCACTGGAGGGATCCAATGAGAAAACGCACAAGGATTTGACGGGGAGCCGGTAGGTGAGCTTATGAACCAAGTGTAAAACCTCTATTAGTTTTTTAAGTTTATTTATTTATTTTGAGAGAGAGAGAGAAAGCAGGGGCAGGGGGAGCAGAGGGAGAGAGAGAGAATCCCAAGTAGGCTCTGTACTGTCATCGCAGAGCCCAATGAGGGGCTCGAACCCAGGAACCAGGAGATAATGACCTGAGCTGAAGTCAAGAACGCGATGCTCAACCTGCTGAGCCACCCAGGTGTCCCAACCTCTTCTAATAAAAGTAAAAACGTGGCAGAGCTCGTACTGTGTGTGACTGTCACTCTCGTATCTTAGCTCTAGAACTAAATGCAGCAACCCTGTGCCCCCCCCCCCTCAGGGACACGGGTGCCCATGGGCCCTCCAGCACCCCAGACACGTACCTGCTTCGCGTCCGGGCGTGTGAGGCTCCCTCTGCCAGTGACGCAGGTGTCCATGTGGCCTCCCTTTCTCGTGCCACTTAGGGCATTCCTGAACTCTCAGCCTTCCAGAGAAGCAACTCCTGGCCAGCCCGACCTAAAACTGTCACCCCCACGCCTCCTTCTCTGGTTTCTCTCTCGCCACAGCACTTAACCCCAACTAACATTATATACGGTCATTTATTTATGACATGTTCTTGGTCATAAGGAGGTATGCCCCTCAATGGCATGACCTTGATTCAAAACACATCCCTACCATTTGGAAGAGCGCTGCCCAAATAGGTGCTCAAGGAATATTTATTGGATTAGCTCACTGAATGATTTCAGCTGGGCTGATACTTGCCTCTAGGTCGTATTAACACAATTATTTAACTTATATATTGAATAAGAGCCCAAAATGCTGAAGAAATGTAAGAAGCGATTTTAGGTACCCTCCGACTTTCGTGAACACTTTTGAACGATGATTCTTCCCATCTATTCTTTGTTAGTTAAGAAAGCAACATACTAAAGAAGGTCTAACATGTGTGTAATTGTTTAATTAAATGCCACCAGTAATAAAATAGCTATGCGCCCTCTCCCCCAAGTAAAAATATAACCAGCAGCCTCAGTACCCCGCCCCCACTCACCTTCCCCCTGGTAACCATCGGTTTGTTCGTTATAGTTAAGAGTCTGGTTTTTGGTCTCTCTGTCTCTCTCTCTCGCCTCTGTTCGTTCTAATTGGGTTTCTAAGGTCTGTTCATGTTGATCACTTGCTGGGGGTCACTCCTCCCAAATCCCTTGTGGTATTGCATTGTCTGGATATCCCACGATGGCTCCTTCAGGGTACTTCTGAAGGAGTTGTTGCCCAAACAATTACCACTTTCTAGAGTGAAAGGGCATCGAACATCTCCAGAGGCCCCACTTTATAGCTCCACCATCCACTTGAGTGGTTGTTTAAGTTTAAACGGATTACAATGGAATAAAATTTAAAATTCACTTCCTTGGTGATGTGAGCCGCATTTTAAGGGCTCGTCGGCCACTTGTGGCTAGTGGCTACCATATTGGAGAGGCAGATACAGAACATTTCTGTCGCAGAGTCCCATCAGACAGCGCAAGCCCAGAGTATGTGAGTAGGAACGGAAGTGGGAGACCATGAGATAAGAAAATACCCAACCTCACTAGGAAGATCGGGATGTCCACACCCGTTCACCCTCTGCCAACAGGACTGAAATCCCTATTGCTTCGTGATAGGTAGTTGCGAATTTAATAGCATACTTCCAAGTTTCTGTCTTGTGTTTTTTTATCTTCTGCCTTATGTTTTGTGTCTTGTTTAATAAAACCTCCCCAAAGGTCATGAAGATATTCTCCCATGAGTTTAGTGTTTTGCCACATGTTTCTGAGACCCCCTCGGAACTGAATTTTGTGTGCGGTGTGAAATAGAGACCCCCATTTTTCCATACAGGGATGTGGTTGTCCCAAATCACCAAATTAAATCATTTCTACGCTGTTTCTCAGTGTCTGCCCTATCACAAATCAGGTCTGCATGTGATGTGAATAACTTCCTGGACTTTCCATTCTGTGTCACTGGTCTGTTTGTCTGTCCCTGCACCAGTACATTGGTTGGTCTTTTATAACTTCAGGTAAGTTTTTCGGTCTGTAAGACCAAGCTTCCCCATTTTGTTTTCTTCTTCCAAAATGTGTTGACTCTTCCTGGCCCTTTCCTCTTCCATATATGTGTTAGAATCAGGTTGTTGACTTAAAAAAAGAATCCCCTTGGTATTTTGATGGGAAATTCACCGAATCTATAGACCAGCTTGGAGAGTTGCATGTTTACTCTACTGACTCTTGCTCTCCACGAATATATCTTTTTGTTTTTAAGTCTACAGATTTTTTTTAATTTTATTTTTAATTTTTTTAAATTTACATCCAGTTAGTTAGCATATAGAGCAACAATGATTTCAGGAGTAGATTCCTTAGTGCCCCTTCCCCATTTAGCCCATCCCCCTTCCCACAATCCCTCCAGCAACCCTCAGTTTGTTCTTCATCTTTATGCGTCTCTTCTGTTTTGTCCTCCTCCCTGTTTTTATAGTTTTTGTTTCCCTACCCTTATGTTCATCTGTTTTGTCTCTTAAAGTCTCCATATGAGTGAAGTTGTATGATTTTTGTCTTTCTCTGACTGACTAATTTCACTTAGCATGATACCCTCTAGTTCCATCCACGTAGTTGCAAATGGCAAGATTTCATTCTTTCTGATTGCCGAGTAATACTCCACTGTATGTATATCCCACATCTTCTTGATCCATTCATCCATCGATGGACATTTGGGCTCTTGCCACACTTTGGCTATTGTCGATAGGGCTGCTATAAACATGGGGGGGGTGTGTCCTTTCGAAACAGCACCCCTGTATCCCGTGGATAAATGCCTCGTAGTGCAATTGCTGGGTTGTAGGGTAGTTATATTTTTAGTTTTTTGAGGAAACTCCATCCTGTTTTCCAGAGTGGCTGCACCGGCTTCTACTCCCATCCACGTATATATCTTTATTTGGGTAATTTCAATTTCTTTCCACGGAGTTTCACAATTTCCTCCATAAAAGGCTGATCCATATTTTATATCAAATTGACTGCTTGAAATTTTATAAATGTTTTGCTGCAAATAGATTTTTGCCTACCTTTCCTAAGAGCTTTTGTTGATTTACGGAAGTGCAACAGACTTTTGTACATTGGGTTTGATTCTATTGCTCTTATGAACTTCTAATGAATTCTCTTGATTTATTTGTGGGTCTGGGGAGTGAGGGGTTTAGGTAGACCATCATGCCCTCTTCAAATAGAGATGATTTTATTCTTTCGTTTCTCGTGTTTATGCTTCGTTTCTTTTCCTTCTGTTTGATAACCCCCTCAGTACTGGCTGTTTATACACCCTCTTCCCTGCCATCTTGTTCTAGACATAAAGAGATTGCTTTCAACATTCAAGTGTAAATATGGCCTTTGCTGTAGGATTTTTTAGATATCCTTTATCAGATTAAGAAAGATCTCTCCATGGTTCAAATTTGGCGAGGATATGTCTCATGAAGAGATGTAGAATTTTACTCACCATGTTACCTGCGTGTATTGAGATTATCATAGGGGTTTTCTCTCTTATTTGGTTAACGTAGAGAGCTCCATCGGTGGATTTCTCCATTGGAAGACCAACCTCGTGTGCCTAGAGCAAACCCAACTTCTTCGTGATGTATTGCGTGTTTTATATGTTACTGAGTTGATTCTGCTAAGAATCTTTGCTCAGCATCTTTGCTGCATTTTGTGTGCGGTGTGAAATGGAGACCCCCATGAGTGAGACTGAGCTGTCATTCTTCTTTGTTGTTGCTAATCTGGTTTTGACACGACAGTGAAAACAATTTCGTAACACAAATTGGGGACTGGTCCTTCCTTTTCATTCTCTGTAAGAGTTGGCGCAAGATGAAATTATTGGTTCCTTGAATATTTGATAGAACTCCACTTTCAAATCATCTGGTCCTACTGCTATCTTTGTGAAAAGGTGTTTAACCGCAGATTCAATTTCCTTAATGGTTACAGAACTATTTCCTCTCAAATCAGTTATGATAAGTTATATTTTTTCCTAGTATTTTATTCATTTAATTGAGGACTTTAAATTTATTGGCATACATGTTTTATTCATAATACCCTCATCAATTTAATCTCTGCATCATCTTTTTTTTTAATTTCTAGGATAATTTATTTGTGCCTTCTTCTCTTTTTCTTAATTAACTTTGAAAGAGTTTTGTCTATTTTATTAATCATCTCAGACAATCAACTATTGGCTTTGTTTGTCTTCTCTTATTGTATGTTTATTTTCTGTTCCATTAATTTCTACTTTTACTTGTTTTCTTCCTGAGAGTTTCCTTGGGTTTAATCAAGCTGTTCTTTTTCTCTTTCATTAAACGAGTTTCTCATTAATTTCCAGTCTTTTTCTGTTCTAATCCAAGTGGATTTCCTCCTTTTCACAGCTTTAGCTTCATTCATATACCACAACATACATACCTGTGATGTCAAACAGTTCTAAGCATTTATTTATTCTTTTGTCCCATGAATTGCTCAGCAGTATAATTCTAAATTTTCAAACATGTGACTTTTTTCTAGTTACATTTTTGTTATTGATCTCTCCAGTTATTGCAGTCTGCTCGGCGATGGTGGCCTGTCGGGTGCGTGCGGTCCTCTGAAACCAGCCGAGGTTGCCTCAGACCGGAACAGCGGCTGTCCACCTGGACCGCACCTTTAAAGCCACCTCTGTAGCTGTGCAGAGCCCTGGTGCCCAGGACATATTTCATTCTGGTTACATCGGATGCCTGACATCACTTGCTTTTCTTTTTTTTTTTTTTTTTAATGTTTATGTATTTTTGACAGAGAGACAGAGGAGGGGCAGAGAGAGAGGGAGAGCTCTCAGCACAGAGCCCGACGCGGGGCTCGAACCCACGAGCCATGAGATCGTGACCTGAGCCGAGGCCTGAAGCTTAACCGACTGAACCCCCAGGCGCCCCTTTATATTTTAAACCTTAGATACATGTTATAGGTTTATCTCAAAACATTACATCTAAAACCATCGTATTACTCTTGGAGCTTTTATTCGTATGAAATGACTATCTTAACTCCCCTAGGTAATATTTTGTCTAATATTAATATAGTGCATCACCTCATTTTCGGGGGGGATTAATAGTATTCTTTTATTTCTAATACCCCATGGTCTTATCTCTATTTTCACCATATAACTCTCTAACCTCTCTCAAGCCGTACCACCCCTGAATGTCAGTTCAGTATCCATTTTCTGTCTGTACAATAAAATCAAATGGACCTGCCTTTTTAAAAACATAGATGAGGAAAGAAAAAGACTGGAAATTAATGAGAAACTCGTTTAATAAAAGAGAAAAAGAACAGCCGATCAAACGCAAGGAAACTATCAGAGTCTGGAAGTCAGACTCCTTTCCTAATTTGAGCTCAGTTATTCCAAATAGTCAAAATTATGATGTGATATTCAGCATGAGGCTTCCAAAACACATGGTCTCAACAAGACATGTGTCCCCAGGGAGAGGGCATGGACGAGATCGTGACCGCCCGGAACCATACAGGTCCGTCGGTGTCCAATTTGTAAAAATCACCAAGGTCCTTCTCCAACTGCAAAGCTACTAAACCCTTGAAAAGAGCCGCATTTTAGTCAGTGTTCAAAAAAATTAATAGAGGCTTAATCCCCAGGGACTGAAGGAGCGAGGCAAACCACTGCCCATCTTCTAGCAGCGGCCTCTGTGTGGGGGGCTTGGCAACTTTTCGGGGGTCCCGGTCCTCGCCGGCCCACCTCCCCAAGCCTGGAGGCGCCTCGGCCAGTTGTGGGTAAGCTTTAAATCAGCTGCTGGGAAAGTCACTGGCGGAATTATCCTCAAGGATACAATTACTGCGTAAGAAAGCCAGACTGTGTTTAAGAAGTCAGAGTTCAGACATTCCCAAACTTGAAAACGTTTTCACATGCCGTCACTCAAATGCCTCATTTTTTTTTTTACGATTAATAAATTGTTTTCAAGGCACCTGTTGCCAATACTTAATTTTCATTGAGCAGTTTCTAGCGAACGTGGCCAAGTGTCAGAGTATAGTTCCTGCTTGATGTTGCGTATAATTTTTAGGATATTCTGAATGGCATGTGCTAATTATTTAGTACAATAGCTAATTTTATGGCGCTGAAAGACTGTAACAGAAGGGCTGTAATTACTTATAATAGGAATGTCTCGTTTTTTGTTAAAACCAAAGTGTGGGAGGCAAAAAAGAAAATAAAGGATAATTTTACACTATCCTCGGAAGAATGAAATAGTTAATATTTTCAGGACTTTGTTACTAGTAACACTGGAAGACTAACCATATGTCCTAGACTTCGAAGGAAAACATTGTAGCTTAGCGAAATTTACAGCAGTTTCTAAAATACGTGTTTAGATTTAATTTCCCAAAGCAGATGAAAACCCTTTTTAAACTGTGTCTTGTGCGACAGTTTCCTGTGTAGCATAGACGTTCCTAAGAAAGGAGGAGAAAATTGTTCCAGATTTTCATGAGCTACAGGGCCTTATTTGAGGTGCACGGGAGTAATGAAAAAGTGGCCTATCGCAGGGCAACGGAGAATTCACACAGGTAGCATTTCATTCCGTTCTCAGGACAGCGTTGTCCCGAGGGCAAGAGGGAAACTGAGGCTCAAAACCCTTTGAGAGCAGTCCCACGGGTTTTAAACTAACGCCTTCTGATGTAGGAATTCACTCCCGGGAAAAGCACCCCCAAAAGCAGTCACAGATGTGGTGTCCCATTCATTTATGTATCAAACAAGAATGTTTCCCTCAGCATTTTTATAATCATGAAAAATGGGAAGCCATCTAAATATTGAGAGACCGTGTATTAAGTTATGAGGGGCCCAACCCAGGGAACTCAAGCTGTGGTTAAAATTATATTGTTTTTAATTTTTTTAATGTTTATTTATTTTTGAGAGACAGAGCTCGAGGCAGGAGGGGCAGAGAGAGAGGGAGACACAAAATCCGAAGCAGGCTCCAGGCTCTGAGCTGTCAACACAGAGCCCGACACGGGGCTCGAAATCATGAGCCATGAGATCATGACCTGAGCTGAAGTCGGACACTTAACCGACAGGCGCCCCTTGTTAAAATTATATTTTAATGAATAGCTAGTAAGAGGGAGAAAGGCTCATGACTTAATACTAAATGCAAAAAACCAAACGTACATTTGTAAAAATTATATTATAAATTAACATAGCAAAAAAAAAACTACTTAGAAGGAACGCATTCGAATGTTAATAATTTTTTCTGGGTGGAGAGTTTACAGGTAATTTTAATTTTTTTTCTTATACTTCCTCTGTGTGTGTGTGTGTGTGTGTGTGTGTTTTATTCTACAATAAACATTTTCTAGTTTCCAAGAATAGAAATACCTACTGTCGGGAGACATAAGCATTAAGGAGGCATCTCGTAGTCAAAAGCAGAGAGCTGAGCCAGACTCTCGAAGCGTCTCCGGGATCCATTCTTTTTCTAGAATCACAAGGGTCCGTGGACTCACCCCACTGAGGCCCTCTCGGATGCAGCTCTCGTTCTGTTCCATGATTGTCCACCCAACCCTCCTCCCTGCCCAACACTGTTTCCCCAGATTTCAGCCTTTTCCCTTCTGTCCATCCCTCACTCCTTGCTCCTAACCCCACCCTGCTGGAGACCCCGCAGTGCAGCCGTCTGCAGAGCTGGCTGAGGAGACAGCACGGTGGTGGGGGGCACCCGTGGTGGGGGGCAGCCCGCTGCCAGCCATTAATGATTCGAACGTACTCGCCAACCCCAGACAACATCCACACTACTAGGTCTGAAGGCAAGGTCACTTCTAGCTGTGCAGACGAAGAAAATAAAAATGACCTCACTGGCCACAGGACTTCAGACTGACCCATGTCACACACACACACACACACACACATATACACACACATATATACACATATACATATATACACACATACATATATATCACACACGCATATACACACACACACATGTACATACACATACAAACATATATACACATATATACATGATAACCACAGAGGGGAGAGAGGGAATCAGGGTGTTTGCAGCAACAAGGTGACCTGATGGGTGCCCCCCAGCTGCTCCTGGCAACTGGAAGCCAGACCGAGAGGTGGAGGCTAGAGCTGGGGACACCGGAAGGCTTTGTGCCCGACCACAGGTTTCTCCCGACCTCGGTTTCTTCGTGCATCACATACGAAGAGTATCTCCCGGTCTGCCCTATGGTGTATTCAGGTAACATTTATTGAGCACCTGCTGTGTGCCGGGTGCAGGGCAGAAGAGACGAGGTCCCTGCCCCCGTGGAGCCGATGCCTTAGCAGGAGAGAGTGACGACAAATACAGAAACACATGCATGTGACCCGCTGCCGCAGGAGGTGACAGGCGTCGGGAAGTAAAGCAAAGCAGGGGAGGGGTGGAGGGACGAGGGCGGGCAGGCGCCTTCTGAGGGCCTCAGGCAAGACCTTGCTGTGAAGGCGATATTGGCAAACACCTCCTAGAAGCGGGAAGCCCGAACACTTTGAAGGTGCGACAGACGAGACTTCCTGACGAACTGGACCAGGTATGGAAGAGAAAGGGAGGAATCAAGATACCTATCTGGTGTGGACGCGATCAGACCATGGATGAGAGAGCACTTCACAAGCTGCGAAGCAGGAAACCGCACTGAGCAAAGGGCCTTGCAGGCGGTGAATGTTCGGTGCCGTTCCACTAAAGCATCCGCAGTCCCCCCCCAAGTCCTCGGCTGTCTGACCCGTGAAGTGACAGCATCGGGCTGAGCCCTGATAATGACCATGACGGTGACGATGAGGTCCAGATGATCCCGTCCACATGCGTCATCACCCCCACACTCCCACCTCCTTTTCCCAGCGGCCTTCAGCGGTGGCGCCCAGCAGAAAGCTCTCCCAGGGGCTTCCTCCAAGGTGGCAGTCCGGCCGGGCTCTCAACCTTCAACATGTTTGACACAAAACCCAGCCCCTGCTTCTCCCTGTCTTCTACTGTTAAAAAAAAAAAAAAACATGCTCGTGTTGCTAATTCTTCTAATTTGACTTGACTCTGAGTGTGCCCATAGACCACACTCGGTTTATTAGAGGACAAACACGGAGAACAACTGATGTCGAAGGACACCTGCAGAGCCGGTGAAGACGGCCCGCGATTTACGGAAAAGCCGTGGAGGCCCGGGATTCAGGGGCCACCCTGGGAGCCCAGCTGGAACTCACCCTCCAACCCCAACACACGGAGCACGTGACCGCCCTACCTCAAGCCTTCGCCCCAAGAAGGGTGGACGATGTGATCAGGTTAAGGGGAAAGCGGTACGAGGGGAACGGGGGCAGTTCTGGGAATATTAAAAGCCGCTTTCCCAGGGGGACCTTTTCATTCCTTCCGCTACGACCTCTTTCCTCTCCCTTGTGATTTCGTACAGAACGACAGCACCGGAGCCAGTATAAAAATCCCCGTCTACAACCACCGGCATCTAGATTTCATTTTCCGTATCTTCCCCCCCAATCACAATCCATTTGCCTGCAAAAATTACTCTGAAAACTTCAATTTTCTCCCTTGTTTATTCCTCCCCACGTTCTAACGTTGCATTACTTGTTGTTAATAAAAACGGTTAAACCATTCAGTTAACTGTTTTGTTATCAATTGCTATTTATTGTGAACAAGACTTCGGTTATTATGTTATTGAAAAAGCATTTGGTAATGTGCTTCTGGAAAGCAGCTCTACAAAATAGTTTATTAGTGCATTAATTATATGACTTTTGAACCCCCAAACAAATGTAATGATAATGCGAAATATGTCAGCCTGGTTTGCCAAATGCAGAAGACTGTGATATTTCTTATCCCAAGTGCCAATAATATAAATAAGTTTGTTTTGTTAGGCAGGCGTCGAAACTAGCATTTTCACTTCCAAATAGCCTTAATATTTATTATAATGCCAAAGTAATGTCAACGTTATTTACAGATTAGGAAACATAATTTGAGGCTTGAGCAAACTTGCTGTTGGACTGTAACAAGTTTCCCGATCACAGAAATATTTATTGTGATGCCATTGGTACCCACACGCGACTGTTTCCAATAATGAGCAAATACGATGAACTTTTAACTGTTTTAAGTCTTGTCAAAATATTTTTCGGTAGGACTGGAATCTTCTGATGTACTGAGTAACGCTATTGATTATACTGTGTAGTTGATATAACCCCACCTTTTGTATCCAAAATTTTACAGTAAATTGTTAGCTTTCCAGAAGAGCAAATAAATCATTATACTAAATATAGGCTGTCAGGCTACCTCCGTACTTAGCACAACCTTAAAAATTAGGAGTCTTATCTGTGCTTTCTGGAAAACTACTACTGTATTTAGCAACGCATTAAAATAAAGACTTTTTGATTGGCTCGGCAGGAAACAAAGGAGGTGAAGCCGAGAGATGAGACGCATTGAGGCATCTTAAAAATTACACGATGCTGTGCGTTCAAGAATGAGTTCTGTTTAAATATTTTGGTCTTTCGTGCGGGGGTGCATGAGGGAAATGTTCCCTAAAAACCATCCAAGAGAGGCGACGGAAGGAAAACCAGCTCATCCGCAGGGGGTTTGAATGGTCTAGCTGCCCCGCAGTGAAATCAACCGGCCAGCGTCAAAGCCATGTCGGAAAATTTACTTTCCCGCGGGGAACGTTTGCCTCGCTCAGGTCCACAAAGCCAGAACTACTCCTTCTTTCCTTTGGCTTTACCAGAAGTATTTTCAAGTTTGTTTGTTTTCCTTTTTCAAACCTCCAGAGTCACATTCCTTAGCATATAGTTTTCGTTTGGTTCAATTCTTCTTTAAGACAGTCCAACCTGTTCAATTTTAAAGATGTCTTAATTAGTCTAATCCTGATTGGGCTCTTTCCAAAGCTCCTGTTGGCAAAGTCAGATTTCAATTAACATTCTGCTTCCATACTGCAAATGCCCTTGCTCAGACTTTTTTTTTTTTTTTTTTTTTTAATGTGCGATTTTGGATGCCACCTGTCTTCAGCTTTATTCTGCCTCAGAAATCATGCGGCTCCTAAAATGTTTCAAGGCACCAGGCACACGGGAGAGTTCTGGCAAGTACCATTCTTTGAGATGTTCAAGGAACAGAATTCCGTTGACCAACATCTTGTTCCCTCGGTCGTAGGCTTCAAGGGGACGGCGTGTGCACATTCTTCTGGGTCTTCAAAAAATCATGCATAAGACCCTTTCCTTTATTGGTGACAGCCTGTTCAGACCAAGGATGTGGTGACACACAATCTTGCCTCAGATTTAGCAAGCATCCACCTAGGTGTGAAAGGCTTCCAAATGTTTTAATGCGTCCAGCCCCCGCATTAACCCTGGGAGGTGCTATTTGTTTCCATTTCACGGATGACAATGCAGAGACAATTCAGCGTCTGACTGATCTGCCCAAGGCTCAGGGCCCATCCGTAGCTTGTGAGACTCAACAGTTTTCCACTCGACCATACCGACGTGGCGAGGTAAATGCGCTTGGTAAAAAAAGAAATTCAAAGAGGGGGGCACCTGGGTGGCTCAGTCGGTTAGGCATCTGATTCCCAACCTCGGCTCAGGTCGTGATCTCACGGTTCGTGGGATCGAGCCCCGCCTCGGGCTGTGTGCTGACAGCATAGAGCCTGTGAGGGATGCTCCCTCTCCCTCTCTCTCTGCCCCTCCCCTGCTCACGCGCTCTCTCTCTTGCTCAAAATAAATAAACTTTAAACCACATTCGAAGATACAAGAGGAATACAGTAGTGCAATGCTCCTTCCCCAACCAGTGAAGATGAGGTTCAGAACTTAAGGTGATGCCAAAGCTGATTCCCACGTAGCGACTCTCTATTCCGGACTCAGATACCCTGGGTCTGAACCCCAGTCCCAAACCCTTGGACAAATGCACCTAACTCCTGTGGATAGACCTCAGTTACTTCCTCTGTAAGATGGGGTTGCTAATAAGGCTTCTTTCATGCGGTGGCTCTGCGGATGCCGTGAGGCTGTCCTTCTGTCCTTGGAGAGCTCCTTCTACGTGCCCGACCCATGGCAAACACCACAGCCCCCCGAGCAAACGTTAGCTGCACGCCACTGTTTCTCAACCTCGGCACCGAAGACCATCTGGGCCGGCTAATCCTTGGCTGAGAGGCTGGCCGATGCAATGTGGGGTGTTGTGCCATTTCCCTGGCCTTAACCCACTACGTCCTGTAGCACTTCCTCCGGCTGTGACCACCCAAATGGCCCCAGGCCTTACCAACCATCCCAGGGGGAGGCAGAACGTTGCTGTGATAGGATGTCCCAAAGCTGCCCGGTCCACTATGGCAGTCACTAGCTACACAAGGCTATTGAGCCCTTGAAAGGTGGCTAATTTCACATTAGCCACATTACTAAGTGCATTACTAAGCACATTCACACAGTGAAATAATGGCCTGGATATATCGGGTTAAATAAAAGACATTCTCGAACTAAGTCCACCCGTTTCTTTTAATTTACGTTTTCCCCGTGGCCCCTAGAAACGTAAAGATTCCACACGTGGGTTGCATTAGACCTCTGTTGGACAGCTCTGGGCTAAAGGCTCCAGTCTCCCCTCTGGAAGATACGCCTGATGGCAATCTAAGCCCGGACTCTTGCTTCTGCTTGGCCGCCGGGCGTCTCAGTTGCCTCCCAGCGCGGTGTCAGAGTGAGAAGATTCGTTGCAAGACCACCACCCTTCCTCCAACCCCCCCCCCCCGGTCAGCGAAGCCACCTTTGTCCTCCCAGGTGACCGAAGCTTGAAGACCCGACATCATTCTCAACTCATCCCTGCCACTCAACCGGAATCCGCTATTCTATTTCCCAGTACGTCCCAGTGTTTCTAAATGTGAAAAGGGAACAACTAAAGCTAGTGTTTATAGGGAAAAACTGGAAACAACCTAAATGTCGATACGAGGGGCCTGGTGAGTAAATTACAGCCCTTCTCCATGACGCAACACCATGCAGCATCAGAATCCCAGGTAAGAACATCGAATGGCATGAAACACGTTTACGACGCACACACGGAAGGAACCAGGTTGGGACACGGTATAAAAAAATCATCTTCTTTTGGTAACAGAAGCATATCCATTGACACTCACGTGGATCTGTGCATAGAAAAAGACGTAACACTTGTTCGAGGGGCCGCGTCTCTGCGGCCAAAGAAGGACTTAGTCGCCCGTGAGTTACAAACTCAGATAAAATCCTCCAAGGGCCCCCGACTGCATCTGCCTGACACCGAGGATCCCGATTAAAATAAAACCTTGCTTCCTTATCCAATTCCTGACTCGCACACCGTTAGACGATTTGCTGGAAACAACGTGGTCACCCACAGGCAAGACAGGGAAGGGGAAGTAAACAGAAAGTACCTTCTCACACTGAGAGGCGACGTCTGGGCGTGCGCGAGGCTGGGAGGGCAAAGCCATCTGCCGAGAGCGGCCGTGCTGGACCTGTTTTGTCGAGAGTCTACAGTTTTGAACACGGTTTGTCTGGCGCCCTTCACAAGCACTACATTAACTTGGGTTCATTTGAAATTCATCATTTCCAAAGAGATATGAGACACTGGGGGGTTCGTTTCCAGGATTTTAAATGTCAGGCATCCAAAATGTGCTGTGGAGACACAGCATCTGGAAGACGATGTTTTTGAAATTTATCTACAAACAGAAGCGGCTCCCCAGAGCTGGGCTTTTGCGGAAGAGAAGCATCCCTCGCCACACACGCGGCCAGAACAGACACGGCCCGGATCCCTGATGGGCATCCCTCTCAGAAACACAGAACAGGGTCGAGTTAAAGATGAAGCTTTCACTTTCGGGCTGACCTCTCCAAAGTGCCAGACGAGCCAACGCTGAACAGAAGTGTGCACCCGAAAAGGAATCTCCCTTCCGCGCCCGAGGAAAAATGAAATGTCGGACCCCCAGCCACACCGGCCTCTTTGCTGGTGCTCAGACCTTCCCAGCACACTCCTCACTCAGGGAGTGTGCCTGGGCTGCTCCTTCTAGAACGTTCCTCCCCCACATAATCACGTGGCTCCCGCCTGTGGCCTCTGACGTCTCCATTCCCGTACTCTCCCCTTGGATACTGCAGTCTGTCCCTCCCCAGACCGCTCCCCCCGGCCAGCATCCCGCGCCCCTTACCCAGCTCTGACTTCTCTTTCTCCCAACACGCCACACAATCCCATTCACGTTTTGAGTCATTTGTTGTCTCCTCCTCTGAAGCGTGTAAGTTCTGGGAAGGCGGGACTTGTTTTGCTCGCTGGTGGATCCCAAGTGCCTACGGTGGTGCCAAGGAGTCTGCTGGGCATCTTCTCTTGTGGCCAGTGATGCTCCCCATGGTACAGGGAGGCGGCAGAGGCGTGCACGGTCACACTTAAGGCAATGACAAGCCACGTGAGCGAAGCCAACTGTCCAGGGCGCAGAGGTGACCAGGAGGTGCTTAGACCCGCTCGAGCTGGTTTCTGTTGCTTACACCCAAAGGGCAGCTGAGCAGGAAGACCCAACTATCCATCACTTCGGATT
Organism: Acinonyx jubatus; assembly: GCF_027475565.1. Classification (NCBI taxonomy): domain Eukaryota; kingdom Metazoa; phylum Chordata; class Mammalia; order Carnivora; family Felidae; genus Acinonyx; species Acinonyx jubatus. The sequence goes on along the minus strand of NC_069386.1, from coordinate 137,097,203 downwards.
CTCAAGGTGTGCTGCGGGAATTGGGGGAGGGGGTGAACGTGAGCGTGGGCTGGAGCCAAGTCTTCATGGAGGAACCATGGATTCTCGGGCCTGGGAAAGCACCAGCCTTCTGTCGAATGCCTGACCCCCCCTCCCGCCCCCACCTCCACGTCACCACCCCGTCCTTGACCAGCTCACATGACCTACTCCTCCGGACAGCTCTGCCCCTTGACGTGTCCGGGGCCCAGAACGGAAATGCAGAATCGCAGGGGGAGTCTGGCCATCACCACTCGGGGGGCTACACGAGGTTCCCCATTAATGCAGCCACGTGCTCTGCTCCCTAGCACCAAGAAGATCTGCCCAGAGCACCGGAAGGATTCACTGAACAGAGCAGACAGGTGAGACCCTTTCCCTCGAGGGAAATACAGCCGAGGCACAGGAATAAGCTCAGAGCCGGGGATGAGCACCAGGTGCCGGAAAGCCACGAAGCTCAGCCATCAGCAGCAGGACCCCAGACGCTGGCGGGGGCGGGGGCTGAGGCCATGAGCTTGGAGTCCCAGCGTCCCGACGCAGTGGGGGGTGGGGGGGTGCTAGGTCAGTGGTTTCCGCCTGTGAGCATCAGTTCCCTCCCTGCCACATGGGAGTTTTAACCGTGGCGACCTCCCAGATTGTGTAGGGTTAAAGGACAGAGTTCACACAGAACCGGAAGCCCAGAGTGAGCACCACATATGACCAACCACTGCTGTGACTATCACTGGGAGGGGCCCACGGTAGGAGGCCTAAGAGATATACACTGTGTTTTGGGGAAAACAACCAGACAAAGCGTAAAGAAGAATCGGGGAAAAGATGCCAAACGAGAAGCTGTCGGAGCAATCGAGGTATGAGTTTCGAGGGTGGTCATGACGGAGGTGGGGGGCGGGGGGAAGGCAGAGCCAGAAGGACAGCGGTGGGTGACAGATTAGATGCTGAGGTTGAGGGCAAGGACAGAGCTCAAGAGACTGCAATGCTGAGAGTCCTTCCGTCCCCCTCTGTTCACATTATGTCACTATCGCCAGAGTCTGGCTCCTTTGAAAGGTGAGCCGCAGAGAAGGAAGGAGGCACCCTGTGTGTGGTTGGGTTCTTTTGCACACCAGTCAGTGCCTGGCCACCAGCAGATGCCCAGCGACTACTTTTGAGCGGATTCGGGAATGATTCACACATGCAGATATGTAGGAGTACATGCGTGCGTATGTTCATGCACACATGCGGATATCATACGTATGTGTAAATACACATGTAACCGTGTGCTACCTAGAGCTCACATTTATTCCTATATATAAATAGAAACACATATATTTCTCTTTCAGAAGGACTTAAAGATTTTTATTTTGTATTAAACATATACGCACAGAATGGGGCAAAATAAATTAGAAGAGAGTAGGAAGATTGGGCTTTCAGGCAAAAGTAACATGCCAGGAAGCAGCCTCCTTCGGGGACAAGTATTTCCGAGCTTCCTACTGGCCAAGGTGATAAAGGAAACCCTCCGTGTTATTAATTCCATTGCCCCACCAGTAAGCCTACAAATTAATCTGGAAGAACAAATGTTATCTTGAAAACATCGGGGGGGCGCACATAGCTCAGCTCTACCCAGGGGGCATATTTGGACAAAATGGTGACCAACGTCATCAGCAATAATTTCAGAAATCACGAAAAGATTCTGAAATTTGATTTCTTTTTTATATCAAAATCTTCTATAAAACTCAAAGGCATCACGTGCGATGAACGCTCAGCAGAGGCATCTTTCCCCTGATCATGGTAGTTTTAAAAATCTTGAACTAGACGCATTTGTTTTCTTCCTTTTCCCACCGACTTGTCCCTTCCTTTTCCCCCACTGATTTGGAGCTTGTAGGCGCAGGTCGCTGCCCCACTGAATGGCAGCTGGCTGCACCCTTCCTAGGAGAACACTTGAGGACAACTCGTCCCCCCTCCATTTTCCGTGTGCCTGGGGCCACCTCTCCAATACTAGCCTTAACAACACTTCACATTGTACAAATAGACAACCTAGAATAAACCCCGGTACGTCCACGTGTCCAGAGACATCAGGAGCTGAGTACAACAGACATTTGACAAGGTCTGCCGTCGACCGGCTATTGCCTTCTGGATTCTTTGGTTGTTCCATTCGATCAAGCAGCAAAACGCTGATCTCCGGCAACGGGGCACAGGCAGGGAGGTGCCGAGGGCCCTGGGGGACCTCTGTGCCCTCAGCTTGCCCACAGTCTACACCGGGTGGGCAGGGCGTACAGGATTACTTGCTGCTACAGAGGCGGAGGCGAAGCCCTGCGGGGGCTTCCGGGGGTAACGTGCTGTCCCACAGGGACCACGCATCTTCCTGCGGATGCCGTGCACGGAGCGAGAGGTCATCCCTCCTGCAAGCTCACCCGCTGACAGGGTCTCCGGAGGACGGAACGCCACTTTGTGCAGCATAACGAAAGGAAACGACAAAAAAGTCCTGCCCCCGCCCCTCTTGAAACTCAGAAACCCAGACACCATCCATGATGACAAGGACTGTCTTTCAGGCACCGACGACAAGGAGGGAAGTTGTGCTCCCAACAAAGCAGACGTACAATGGCAAGCCCTTTGGTGAATAGGGGCCGCGTCTGTCTAACTTTTGTGCACCATGCCCCAGACTGCCAGGTACCTATGGGTGCTTAATAAGTGCCTTTGACAGATGATGAATGCTGTTGTTATTACATCTGCCATTACATCTTTTTAGTGAATGGACCCTCCTTATCAATCTTTATAACCACGATTTCAACGGTATTAATTCAATCTCCCGGACCAAGGGCTTCTCTGCGTTCTAGCCCTCAAGCCTTGTCAAAAAAAACCCCAAAAAACAATGCCTTTGAAATTTGCCATGTCACATGCCAGAATCAAAGAAAATGTAACTTGTATGCTGTCTTCTCACATGGTTGCGGCATAATACGGCTTCTGAAGAACATAAAAGAATTATTTTCCAGTTTCCGATCTACCGCGATACTTTTTTGGAGACTCCTTTCAACGTGCGATTTGATACTGGCGATGTGTGACTTTTGAAAACAAAGAGCCATTGTTTCTGGAAGCGGTTGCTTAAAGAGTAAATACTTGGATATTGCTTGTGAACTGCACTCATTTCCATCTTGTTATTTTTCTAGCGCTCCCCGCATAAGCCAGGGTGGGCACAAAACTGGAAAACACAGATGCCTTGTCATGAACACAAAATAGAGACCCCTCCAGTGCGACTGGTCACTGTGAACTCGACTTACCTCTTCAGCCTTCAGAGCCAAGCCGGGGACCCATCTCGGTCCCGCCCAGATAATCTCTTCCTCCCCCGAGAGTATACCCTCTATTATTTCTGGCACTCGTTTGTCAAAATGAATTCCTCTCTTCCTCTACCCCCGTCTCCCTCCTTTGTTACCTCCTCACCTCTCCTTCTGTCCCTCCCTTCCCTGGAGGAGAAGACCAGCTGGGTAAGCAGGCATCAGGGTCAACATTCAGCAATACGAATGAGAAGACTGGGTCCTGCCTGCAAAGTGCTTACTGCCACCCGGGAAGACAGATCATCAGCGACCAAGTCTAATCTCACACGACGGGGGCCAAAGCGTCCGGGAACACAGCGCAGGGACCCGTTGGTTTGTGGGGGAACTCGGGGACAAGGAGCATTTGAAGCAGGTGGCAGGCAGAGGTGGTGGGGAAAAAGCAGCCTAGATGCAGAGAAAGCCCAGTTCACGATGTGGAGACGAATCGGTACGGTGTGCTTGGGAAAGAGCCAGAGCCCCCATGCGCTCCAGCGAGCAAAGGGTCAGAGGTGGGATCTGGGCCGCTTACGAAGGGGGTTACATCCCATGCTGAAAGTCTGGCTGTCCCTTGGCACAAACGTACACACCGCGTGGCCCGTAGGAGGTAATCTGTGCGGCACATGTGCCCGCAATGTGTGGCTCGTAGTAGGTGCTCGCTGCTCAAAACCTTAGGGAGTCACGAAATATATTTCAGCCCCACGGTGCTACAACGGGCAGATCCAGGCATTTTGGGGTCTTGGAGCTCAAAGGGGTCACGGGGCGGAGAGCTCTTGAGGAAAATGAATTTAAAAACGTACAACCCCGGGAACACGGTGGAAGGAGCCTGTGCCAGTGAATGACCCCCCTGGCTTAAGCTTCTGGGGCTTCCTTAGCCTCTAGGAATGGCTGATCCTGCCGTGCAGTAAGAAACATCAGGTGAGGGGAGGAGGGCACCTGAGCAAGGGCACCAGGCTGTCTCCGGGCCCATACCCACCTCTCTCTTGTCCCAGCGTGTCCTGTGAGCCACAGGCTCATTGTCACCCCAACTCCATTAGAATTAGGTGGAAAGGCGTGTGCTGTTTTTAGCCACTGCGGGACCCCCATACGAGGCTTTAGCCACCGCGGACCCCCATACAAGGCTTTAGCCACTGTGGGACCCCCATATAAGGCTTTAGCCACCGCGGGACCCCCATACAAGGCTCTAGCCACTGCGGGACCCCCATACAAGGCTCTAGCCACCGCGGGACCCCCATACAAGGCTTTAGCCACTGTGGGACCCCCATACAAGGCCTGCACGAAGGAGGCGCTGTCATAGCGCTGGGTCATCGGGGAATGATGACGTCAGACGTCAGCAGACGGCCTCTCTCATACCGAGCAGGTATTACGTGCCAAGTCCTGGGAATACAGCATGGACCATGGTCAAAGGCACGGGGCTTATCACGAAGGCCTCTCTCACCGCCACTCACAGCTCACGAGAAAGACAGACGATGCAGTAATAACACTGAATAGGTCCAGAATGCCTGCTGCAAGCCAAAGTCATTTGAGTAACGTATCTCATTTAATCCTATCAACCCAGGAGTCAGACAATATTATAACCCCCCTTACACAAATGAAGTCACAGGGTTAGTGGGTGAGGGGAGGGTCCGAACGTGAAGTCTCACTGCAGAGTCTCCATTTGTAAACACACACACACACACACACACACACACACACACACCAGACAGTGTTTCACAGCAACATAAAAATATGGGTGCAGCCAAGGGCAACAGTGTTCCGACAGAGAGGAAACGGGGCACACAGGGGGACACAGCCCATTCCTGGGGGTCGGGGAGGGCTGCCACATGGAAGGCTGGAGCTCGATGTTACTTTTTTTTTAAGTTTATTTATTTATTTTGAGAGAAGAGAGCAAGCAGGGGAGGGGCAGAGAGAGAAGGAAAGAGAGAATCCCAAGCAGGCTGGGAACCTACAAACCGTGAGATCATGACCCGAGCTGAAGCCAAGAGTCGGACGTGTAACCTCCTGAGCCACCCAGGCGCCCCTTGGGCGCTCCAGTACAAGTTCACCAAGCAGATGCAGGAAAAGCACTCCAGATACAAGGAACAGCAAGCCCAAAGAGAGAATTCTGAAAACCCACAGCCCCGCAGTTTCGTGCTTTGGCAGAGCCACCTAAACAGGTCGCCACTGGTACCTGTGAGGGGACACACGTGGGACCTTTCTGGATAATTCTTCACGGCTACCACGGCTAGGTCCGACAAGGGACTGCGGCAAGAAGAAAGTCGAATGTGTCGGATGTTTCCTTTGAGGATAATTCTTCAGGAGCCCAAATGAGGCTAACAAAAGAGAAATTAAGCACAATGCTGGGTCACAGCACTTTGACATCAGTGTCAAGTTCGAATTTCAAATAAAATTAGAAGATTCTTCTAATAATTATACCGGATGGCACGTAAGGTCCAGGGGCAGGCCCATGGAGCAAGGAGTGACTAATCATATTTTGCAAAAAAGCATCGGGGGCTGACCCTTCTCGGGATAATATTGCAGGGAAGTCAGACCGGAGGAAAGGTTACCAGCGGTTAATGTTAAATAGTAATCCATCCGCCACACACCCGCTCCTCCATATTCATAGAAAGCTACCGTCCATCCATATTCATTACCGTCCAAAGAGTTCTAAAGGAGCAAATGCAAGCGTGGAAGATTTCAGTTCTAATAAAAGTGCTTCCGGTGACGAACGCCACGGGCTTCCCCCCTCCAGCCGCAAAGTTAAAGTAAACTGACCGTGGAAAAATGGCAGGCGGTAGGGCTGGGACATGCCCAGTCTTCCTCCAAGCAGCAAGCAGTGCCTCCCTTCTCGGGGCATTGGCCGGGGACCGGTCACGGTGCCCCAAAGGTTCCAAGTGCAGGCTCTGGGCTTGCAAGAGAGCCTGGGTCGGAATCCCAGCTCCACAGCTTAAGTCCGGGGGGCAAGCTGTCCCCGCACGCTCTGGCTCGGTTTCTCCCATGTCAACTGGCCGTGACAGGACATCCCGCAAATGAGACCATCCACGCAGCCACGCCTTTGGTCCTGTGCGTATCAGAGTGGGAGAGTGACCAGCCGCGTGGGGGTCCTGGCAATTCTGGTCTGGTGTTTGCAACACACACTACAGGGGCCGTCGGCCCCACCGTAGAGACAGGGTAGGCACAGCAATGTGGTCAGCTGGCCGAGAGCGGCATGCTGGTCTGCCTGTGCATCATGCCTTTCGGCTTGAGGCTCCAGAAGTTTCTGGGGACCTGAGATGTGGGGACGGGCACCCCGCTCCACCACCTGGCTCAGTAAAGGTTCCAAGACCTCGGACTTCCTTGTACAAGTAGCTTCTGAAAACAGCAGAACAGAGTTAAAACCCTTCCAGGGACAGGGTTCAGGGACGCCCGGGCGGCTCAGTCGGTGAAGCGTCCGACTTCGGCTCAGGTCACGATCTCGCGGTCCGTGAGCTCGAGCGCCGCGTCAGGCTCTGCGCTGACGGCTCGGAGCCTGGAGCCGGCTTCGGATTCTGTGTCTCCCTCTCTCTGATCCTCCCCTGTTCATGCTCTGTCTCTCTCTCTAAAATAAACATTTAAAAAATTAAAAAAAAAAAAAAAGAATAGAGTTCACTTCAGACATCCCCTCTGCCAGACACGGTCGGAGTTTGGTTTTTCAGTTTTCATCTAATCTCAGCTAATCAGGGAGATCCCTTCATTCTCCCACATTTATTGTGCACCTAGAGTCATTGATAACAGCTGCCCCTATCGTTGGCCTAAAATGGGGCGATTTCCGGTTTTTCAGAGTGTTTACAGATACCTGACCCTCCGATGCCTCCTCAGCAACCCTGAAGCCAAGGCAGGTGGGAGCTGTTGTTTTGCTTTTCGGTTTCGTAGAAAAGGAAACAGAGACAAGACAAGTTAAGGAATTGGCCTAAAACGGCATCCTGCAGTGGGAGAACATGAATCCAGGATTTCTGACCTGGGGGAGGGTGAGTTTCTAAATTCTCCTCGGAAGTCTGACAGGCGAAGAGTCTGTGGAGGGATTAGTGGGTGGTCCTTAAGGTCCAGCTAGAGCAGACAGCCTTAAAACTCTTTCTGTCCTACATTCTAGAAGGATCCCAAGGACCCACCGTCTGCTTGGCTATAAGGCCTGACCTTGCGGACCAGTGGGAGGTGGTGAGGCACACAGGGAAGGTCTGGCTGCTGGAGTCCCAGGACGATTGGAACTGCAGGACCCAGGACAGGGCGGACAGCTCCGCGGTGCCGGGCTTGGGATTGTAGGGCTAGAAATATACACAAAGACGACAGAAACAAAGGCAGGTCTAGACATCCTGGGAGAGTGTGCTGGGGCCCTGGGACACTGGTCTTTCTCTCCAAGTGGTGTCTGGGGGGCGGGGAACTAGGCTGGGGCCACGCCTTTGCCCCCATCCCCACCCACACCTCCCCGAATGAGACAAAGAGGAGCGAGACCTGAATTCGCTTTACCCTAAAGGCGAGTGAAACCCACCCAACCGCGTGCCGTGGGTGGAAAGGCAGGAAGCTGCGATCGCCCCGAGATAAGCAGAGGCAGTGGCACTGGCTGATCGCGATCTGGAGAGGCTTCTCCCCTGTCCCCTGCCCTGCCGAGCCCAGAGCACCCACCGCGTCCGCCACCTCAGCGCTCCCCTGCGCCTGGCCGGGCGCCCGAGATGGGGGCAGATTAGGGGGCGCGCGGGCGGAAGGGCAGGTCCGGAAAGGAAACGCACAAGGGGTGAAAAATTATACTGAATTCAGCTAAACACACGGCGAAATAAAAACACACCTCGCTCAGAAATCAAGAAGAAAAAAAAAAAAAAGAACTCTTGAGCCTCTGGCCAAGGTCGCGCCCCAGCCAGGTGCACAGGCCTGTAGTTCCGGGACAGTCTTGGCGTCCCCGGGTGGCAGGGCCCCCAGGGCGGACCTGGCCCGCCCCGCCTCCACCTAGGCAACTCGGGGTCTGGAGAGGGGGACTGTGGCGGAGAGGAGACAGGATCTTGTCAAAATAGGCTGCTCTTTAGCAAGAGAAACGCTCGCGGTTGGCAAGTTCTCCAATCTGGGCGGATTTTCGGAAGGCGCGCGCCCCGGGCAGCAGGCCTGAGCGGGTGCGATGCGGCTGTCAGCGAAGGTCCCCGCGCGGCCCCTCGGATGTCACCCCCAACCCGCGCGGCGCCCTGGCGCTTGTTGGGGTTTGCAAGGGCCTGCGGGGGAGGAGGGAAGGAGGCAGGGGGACTGGCCCCTGTCCCGGGGAACAGGCCACTCTGGGGGCCACGGCTCCGGCCACCCACGGGCAACGGCCACTTTAGGACAGGCCTGGAAGCCGGACAGCCAGGGGGGCTGCGTCCTTACTCCCCGGGGAGGGCGCGCCACCCGGCCCAGGCCCGGGCGCTCCAGACGCTGCAGGGCTGATCCGGGTGACTGCCGGGTCCCTCCCCTCCTGGCCTCCCTTGTTTTGTGCGTTTTTTTTTTTTTTTTTTTTAATGTACTGTGGCGGGGGGTGGGGCGGGAACGATTCAGTTCTGCACAGCCAGGAAGTGAGATACTTTGGATCTTGGGTGGTTGCTCACGGCGGGGGCGGGGCGGGGCGGGGCGGCGGGGGTGGGGTGGGGGGTGCTTGTCGCAGCACCTGCCCTCAGGCCCTCTTCCCAGGTGCCCAGGAAATGGTTGCAGCCTCCTTCCCTCCGCTTGCAGTCTTCTTTCTTCCCTCAGCTTCAGGGTTGCAAAGGCAGGCTTTCCTCAGCATCAACAGGTGGCTGGAGGCACGATCTCTTGAAGCGGGTCCTTTAAGAGACCCAGTCCTTTCCCGCGCCACGCAGAGGCCACCGCAGGCTCCGGAGCGCAAGGGTGGGGGAGGGTCCTCCCCGCATACACTGCTGGGTGTGTGCGCTTCGAGGCCTGCGGCTCCTGGGGTCCTGCAGGAGAGAGGGCAGCGGGTTCCCAGCTGTCCCTGAGCATTTTGTTTAGAAGGGACACGAACCGGGGTTGCTGACAAGGCCACAAAAAGCCCGCCTCGATGGGGCGCCTGGCTGGCTCAGGAGGGGCAACGTGTGACTCTTATTTCCGGTTCCTGAGTTCTGGCCCCCCACCCCCACCCCCACCCCCACCCCCATCCCCATCCCCGCGTTGAGTCTAGAGCTGGCTTTAAAAAGCAAACAAAGCAAACAAACAAAAAAAACCCCAACACTTCGATTTCCAAATAGATTCATAAAACTGTAAGGGCTTGAGTGTTTTTAGGGGGTCTTAGTGTTTCTTTTTTCAAATGTGACGCTGCCGAATACGTACATCAGATAATAAAATGGCCTTCTACACAAAGAGCGCAATGGGATGAAACTGTGCGGCTACCCAGATAACTAAAAGATTTAGAACAGGTAAATATTCCTGGCGTATTTCAGGGAAATTACCGCATATTGAGCCATAATATACCATGTGGTCAACAGTGCCCTTTAAACTTGACAGGGACAGTGGATCCCCACTGGATGAGATGATCATGAGTCTACCTTGAGACCTTCAGGAAACAGGAGGCCTGGAAGAATTCGCGTCATGACCCGGCCCCCACCCCCACCCCAGGTCTCCTCCACCAGCCCTGGGGGAAATGTCAGAGGGCAAAGTTCAACTCCTTCATCTACAGAATGGGTAAACCGAGGCCCAGCGAGGAATGCGGTCAGCCTTGCCTGAGGCAGGCGGAGTGGTGCCCTCAGCCAGACTCAACGGTTCTCTGGTTACGCTGATGGGCGCAGCATGTCAAGCACAGTGCCCTACCTGTGAGGCAGCTCAATTCTCGGTCCCATTCTACAGGTGAGAAAACTGAGGCTCAGGGAGAGTGCGGGACCACATGGAACACTCCTGCGCTATATCCGCTGCTGGGTCTCTTCTGCCCCAGCTGCAGGTCTGAGAAATTCCCTCCGCTTTTCCCATGCTCGGACCAGGGGGTTGGCTCAAGTTTGCCGTGGCTCTGCCCAGACCTCCACCACTGTATGTACAACTGGATTTTCTCCAACTTTGATGAAATGCCATGGAATTTTTCTTTTCTTGTTGGGCGGATAGGAGTTAGGGAGGCAGGTGTGTGGGTCCCGGCATTGAGCGCAAAAGCCACCATCCTGGAGGCACCCGAGTTTTATTATTTTAAGAGGTAGCAGTTCACAGCTTCCTGCATGGAAGCCTCTTCATTTTCTTGGAGCCAAGCTTAAATGCCTTTAAAAACTTGGCCTGCCATTATTCTGTAGCTGTTAATTAAGCTTTGAAACTTTACATTATGTTTACAGTGCGCTGTGCGAATTGCAAAATAAATTAGAACCCGCAGCAAAGAAATGGGAGTTTTCCATCAGTGGAACAAAAATTAGGAGAGAGCCCCTTCTTAGATGCTAGACTCACTCTGCGATTTCTTCCAAGGGAGAAAATGGACTTTTGAAGAAGTGCCATTTGCTTCTGAAAAATGAAAAGAAGTACCTAAGGGTTCGGGCTTTCCCCCTGCACGGCAGTCTGGGTCAGATAATTCTGCAGACAGGATAGTGAAGGAGGAAGACGGAGAGGATAAGGGGAATGCGGAAGCGAAGCATTCCTTTGCCGTAAAGGAAACTAACTAGAAACACAACATGGTATAAATCATTCATACAGTTAAAAGCGACAACAGAAAACAAAATTATAATGCGGCTGAACGCAAGCTCTAAAGCAGATTCCAGGTAAATTTTATATTGGCATTTGATTTTTTTTAAAGCAACCTGTACTAAATTCAGGAGGCCAAAAATAGACTTAAAAGAAAGGCATAAACAAAAGCCCACACAAGGATAAACAGCTTTGCAATGTTTTGCAAACTTCTAGCCTAGAAAGCACTCTTAAAATACATTCGTTAGAGCGTTATTACCCAATTTTTTAAAATGAAATATGTATGCTTCCCTCCTTCTGTGAATTTCATTTTGAGAAAAAAGGGTTTAAGAAGCCTTGAAACCTCGCCCTAAAGGTTATTGTTGTAAAATGGAGCAGATATGTAAGCTTTTATGAACAGAAGAAGGAAAGCTTGGGTTTAAATCAGATAAACTCATTAAAAAAAAAAAAAAAATCCTGCCAAATCATTCCCAGCAATCCAATTCTTAAAATTTTCAGAGATTAAAGAGCAATCTTCAATCTGACTTCCTAAGATATTTGATAATTTGTTTTAAAATTAGGAATCCGACGTCTGCCTTCTCAAAACAGATTCAAAAATGATATAAATTTTAATCCATCCTGGCAGTTCAAGTTACATTACTTCTCCATGTCCTGTTATAAAGCTGTGAGTGAATCTAAAAATAGAGAAGAAAAGAAAGATTAAAAAATATTGGAGAAGGAATGTCTCTTAAGATGTATCTGGTTTAAATCTGCATGTATCCAGTACGTTTCCTAGGATATCCTCATATAAATGGTGGCTGGCCATGTAAATGACCTAATTCCGCCCCTCGAAAAATAATCCTATTGTGTTTCCTAATTGTAAAAACCTGGCATTTCAAAACCTTTCTAAGAATTCTAAGCAGTAGGATTCATATAACGGAGAGCCAGAGAAGAAGAGGCTTCGCTGCACAGTGCACTTTGCAGACCCTCGCCCTGTCTGCCCCCGGCCGAAACCGTGAACTTAATAGAGACAGAGATAACGTAGGCCTGGGCAGATGTTTGGCTTTGTGAAAAGGAGATAAAGACATTACAACTTTCTTTCTTTCTTTCTTTCTTTCTTTCTTTCTTTCTTTCTTTCTTTCTTTCTCTTTCTTTCTTTCTCTTTCTTTCTTTCTTTCTTTCTCTTTCTTTCTCTTTCTTTCTCTTTCTTTCTTTCTTTCTCTTTCTTTCTTCCTTTCTTTCTCTTCGCTTCTTAAATTTCTTCATTTCTTTTCTTCTTTTCCTTTTTTTTTTCTTTTTAAAAATTCCCACTTATTTGAGAGATGGCCTGACGGAGTGGTGTTTGGAGCCAGGAGTCTTGAAGTCTTACATCAACTCTTGGTTCCTATGTGAGTGCCTGGAGTCTAGATGCCGAGTCTCACTGAAGATTCGGTTTTCCCACATGGATGTGGATAGTAACATGGCTGTGGGTGTAGACATGGACATGGGCATGCATGTGGGTATGGACGCGGATGTGGGTGTGCATATGAATATAGATGTGGACATGATAAAGTTAGAGGTATAAATAAATATAAGTACGATTGAGATACAGGTGTAGGTGTGAATACAGACAATGGAAAAATATAGATATGGGAATATAGATATACATGTAGATACAGAAAAAAGCCAAATACAAGTACGCAAAAGAGAGACGTGGAACTTGAGATGTGTGTATATAACGTGGTTTGCCTGTCTCGAAGACGCACTGTTGAACAGATGAGAGAATGCACTGTATTGTTCTTTGTGAATTGAAAGCGTGAGAAAAATAAACAGCACCTCCACTTGGACGGTGTCTAGTGCCTTTTCGATGAATTTAACGATTTGAATGCTCCATGAGTAAGAGGATTTGGGGAGACAGTTATCATAACTGGAGTCACCCCTGCATTCATTCTTCTACGCATTTACTCACTCCACAAGCACTTATTGAGCACTTTGTAGGTAGGGAAGGGAGTTTATTTTCCTCAACTTGCTTTTAAGTAGAATTTCTAATGGTCAGATCAGTCACCTGCATTCCTTAAGTAACTTCCCTCAGCCAGACACCGTAAATCTCAAGTGGCTCCCGTCCACCGGTTGCCTATCATACTGCCTAGAAGACTAGATGGTATTTGCCCTGCTTGGCTGATAAGGAAACTGAGGCACAGAGAGCAGGCAGAGACCCACAGCTAGTCAGGGGGGTGTCTGTATACAAGCTCAATCCTCAGAAGCCTTTGTCGTCCATGACCTTTAAGAAAAAAGAGAGAGAGAGAGAGAGAGAGAGAGAGAAAGCACGATTGAGAGCCTTGATTTGTCTGCAGACAGGCATGTCTCCAGACAGGGATAAATACCCAGCCAACAATTCCTAGACTTGTAAAGGCTATTTCACTGGCAGAGGTAAAGGGGAAAGGTCTTCAGGACAGGAATGTTCTAGCAGCTGCATTATTGTGATTAGGAATGCCCATGAGCACAGTCAAAGGGGACACAGCTGTGTGCACCCAACTCACCTGGAAACATCCGTGCACAGCAGACTCCTTTACTGTGCCAGACGGGGTGGCCACATCATCTGCCCTGCCTTTCCATTTGACAGAGGAGGAAACCGAGACGCAGAGACACTGAGCGGTCAGGGTCAAGCGCTAGGTGGTTACAGAAGCCCGGATGTGGACCCGTGAGTCCTGGCCTCAGGTCGGAAGTCCATGCTGGCACGTTTTTCTACGTACAAGCGGAAGGCGGAAGGGTGGAAGAGGAGAAATTTTGCTTGGATAAGGATCACGACTCTCCTAGCCGGCAAAAATCCTGCAGCCCAGGGCTCCTTGGCCTCTGATTTCACAGGAGTCCTCCCCCGGGAATAGAAACAGGCACCTGTGCTCCGAGTCCCTTGCTGATGAGTTGAAGGATGCGCCCTTCTGCCCCAGGACATCCAGCAGCACCCTCGTAGATCTGCCTGCTCTGCAAACAGTGCAGGACTGGCAGCTGGTCGCCTGGGCTTGGTCATCCCCAGTTGTCTCTGGGCCATGGGCATTGTCCATTTTCTGCAATTCTCCGTGTTCCTGGTGCTGTCCTGCAGCACAAATGACTGCAGACCAACTCCAAGCGTGCTTCTTTGTCTCCCACACGGGCCACAAAACTGCACGCGACCTCGTGACCTCGTGCCTTTTGCCCTTTGACACATGCACAGCCTTGAAGAAGAGACATTCCCAATTCTCCATGAGCAGGACAAGGATGAGGAAAGACAAAATGCCCACGCACCTTGTCACTGTCCTTGCTGGTTTGTCCGTGACATTCTTTCCATCCCCAAGACCATTGGGACCCACCCACGGTCGCTTTGAACGTCGATAATTCAGGAAAACGAGGGGAAGAAGCTTTGGAGTAGAAGTTAAGAAATGAGGGGCTGGCCCAGCCCCCATGTTTTTCTTCACTCTCCTCATGTATGAAGTAGGGATATAAGAGTGTGTCCTGCCTGTATACGTTGCAATGAACAGGAAGATGATACGTTTACATCCATTTCTCACCATTATCCAATGAGGTAGAGCTTTCGTGATTCCCCAGCGCATGGAGGAGAAAACTGAGGCACCGAGTGGTCACGTGACCTATCTAAGTCACTGAGCTGGTAAAGGGCAAAAGCCTTGGAATTGACTCCAGGTCGGTTTCGCCCTGAGACTTTCTGGGTCGAATTTGAACACGCATTCAAATATGCTTTTGCAAGGTTGGGGGAAAAAATGCATCCAAGCGCTAGAAGTTATAAACCTCATTAAACTTTTGTTTGTTTGTTTGTTTGTTTGTTTGTCTGTGGTTGTGTTAATTTGTAGTGTTTTAACGGGGTCTGGAGAGCTGATCTGAGTTTTGTCTCAAGTTACGTTCCCGGGCCTCGTGAACTAGAAATCTCCAAGATCCCTTCCTTCCACCTGCAAAATTTTAAGTTTTCACAAAATACAATGCTAATACTCACTGGTCCGCCCCAGAGATGAGGGAAGGTTTGAGGGCAGCCGAAATGCCAACTTCTGAGACGTCACAGCTCCTCACAATGTCCATGGAGACCTTGGGCAAGGACGTGGCGCCTCTCCCGTTGGCCCCAGGCCCCTTGACCTCTAACCTGGGGATCTAAAGCTGCCCATTGCACCGACCTGCCCGGATTGGATTAAGGACCCAGGGAGACAGCAGAGGGGAGAGGAGCAGACAGTTCTAGAAACACAAGAGATTCTTGTGTTCAGGGGTCGCTCTTGGCCTGTCCTTGGACTTTCTCCACACCTCCACCATTTTCCCCTGTTTTGTCCCCCACCCCCACCCCCAGGGGTTTCCTTTAGTGGCCGTGTGCCAGAAAGGCAGGTGTCTGTCTGGACAGTGGGTGGTTCTCAATGCCCTTTATCCTCTCATCTCTGTTGATGAGCATCCTTCTTAGAACCGAGCTCTGCAATGACCCTCCCCGCTCGCTGGCTGTCCAGGGGAGACACTCCCCCACGACCCTGCATCTTCCAGAACAGACCTGGAAGCGGAAAGTTCAGAAAGGAAGGGCTCAGACTTCCCTTCAGCGGCTAGTTATGTATTCGTGATTCAGCTCCCACCGTGTGTCGGTGAAAACCAGCATCATCAGCCATGTGCACCGAGAGGGGAGAAAGAAACCAAAACAACCTGAGTTAGTCTGTCACTTTTAGGTTTTAGGGTAATAGCGGCTTTTACCTTCTTGCTTTGATTCATCACCTTTGCAAAAGCGTAAATCTGTCAGTTTGGCACTAACTTCCATCATGTGCATATTAATAAGAATAATAATCACCACATCAGTGATTTGGGATTTTATTACTGAGTTATTTTCCTTAAGTGCCAAGGCAGAGTTGGTTAGAAGGTCGCAGAAATGTTGTCAAGGATCGTTCCCGGGAAATGCATTTCAGAACTTCACAAGCATTGTTTTTGAGTAAAGAGGGAGCTTGCCTCACAGAACTTGTCTTTTCTAAACTCGAAATTGCCCCTGCGAATAAAATGGAGTCGAACCTGCCTTCTCTGGAGGCCTCGCTGAAGCCCAGAATGATCCGCTCCGGTCGGAGCCAACCTTTCTCCAAAAGTAATCAGCCCCACCCTGATTTAAAGTCGCGTTTTAGGAAAAACACCTATTTCCTGTTTGTTGAAAACATTTCTAAAGGTGCCTACGAGGTGGCCAGCCCTGGGCTAGGATGTAGGGATTCGGAGCTGCCCCATCTGGTGGGTCATGGTAAGAAATCACGTCCGGAGGATTTCTCTGCTAACATTTGTTTTACGATATGTGTAAAAGTCTTTTTTGCAGGGCAGTAAAACAATGTTTCATTAATGATGGAGACAAATTAGTGTGTGTGATCCCAGTAATTTTCACTTGAAACATCAGGCCTTCTCTTGCCGAACATTCTCACAGCAAGCTGATCACAATCTGACATGCATGCAATTCAGGAAGATGGGTTCATTATACAATTTTTTTTTTTTTTTAATTCCTGAATTGCGATTGTCAGATACCGATTGTTCAGCTAAGGGGTTTTGATGTTCTGAGAGTGGCCTTGTAGATCTTGCTGGCTGCGTAAACTTCCAAAAATGTCAAAGTCAAATACCACGTTTGGCCCTGAAACGAGACGTTTATGACACAGAGTTAGTATAAACTCAGCACGAAAGAGTCACATCAGATCTGGATCCTAGTAGCCATTCATGCCAAATAACACGAATCGATTTGTCTTCTTGGTGCCAAGGGATTGCGAAGGGTGTCAGGCTGAGAAAAATGGACCTTTGTTGAATGTCTGCTCTGCGCCAGAAATTGGGTGAGGTGTTTTCACATTTAGGAGCCACCTAGCAAGCAGAAAACCCTATCCCTTTGTGGGGATACAGAGGAAAGAAATACGAACTCAGAGATGTTAAGCTTCTTGCCTGAGATCACACTGTACCATCACGATCACGCTGCATTGCCCAACGAAGAACGAATCGATCCACTCGCAAGGCCTCAAGACAACTCTAAGGGGGCGTTGTCTATAATGTTTTTAAGTAAGAAATGCCGTAGGTTTGAGTAAAAGAAAAAACATCAGTCAATCTCCAGACCACACTGGGCGGCAGATTTTAAGCCCACTTGAAATCCGGGCACAGGTGGGCTCCAAGGGCCTGGGCCACGTGGTCTGGCTCATCCTATTCAGTTTTTCCCTGAGCACCACCTACGCCCCTAACACGTCGCTGACAATCCTCTGCCTTTTCTCCCCCAAACACAATGGAAAGTTAATTGAATGTTTTATGCCTTCGCAATATCAAAGAAATGAAAAGAACGTAGGTTTCAACCATATTTCAATAATAAGTGCATTAATTTTTACCTTTTAACTGACACTTGTACTAATTTACTTAAATGCTCTCTCTGGTTCTTTTTTGATCTGTCTGGCTTTGTTGGGCTGATGATGAAGGCTTACTTCAAATGCAAAAAGATTAGCTCTCTTTTCCTTAATAGCACAATTACAGATTGTGTGATGTCTCCATCATGAAAGAGAGCAGGGACAGACTTTTAAAGTCACACGAGTTTATTACAAAAGTGGCAGTAATAATTTTAATTACTTTCCTCTACAAAAGGTATCGGAATTGCCCTAATTGTCTGGTGGCATTTAGAAATTATTGTGGGTAAAATGGGAGAAAAGCGTTTAAGTCGGGTTTTCCCCCATTAGTGAGACTTGGGTCATTGTTTTACTCAAGTACTGTGACACATTGTTCCTTGAGCCCAAGTGTCATAGACCCCAGGTATATGACGGTCCTGGAGAATGCAGAGTAAGTTTCTCTACACAATATCCCAAATGAACTAGAAATGATTAGCTCTAAGCACTCTTTGGGGCTTACTATTTAAAGCCCAGGAAAAACAAAGAATAAAACCCTTGAATTTTGTCAAACGCGTACCATGTTTAAATTCAGCAGTGACTACAGTTCAAAAGACCAGATGTTCTTGTGTATTTATATAATTATTTTGCACAATAGTTTACCACTGGCAAAAAAAAAAAAATTTTTTTTTTCAAAGCATATTGTTGTATTTGGCATTTCTATGCTTGACAAAAAAAAAAAAATCTAGAGACTACATTATATTCCATTAATTCTAATTTTATTAAAGCCCAAAAGAGAAAGAGAGAAATAAATGGAGAGAGGGTCATATTAGCCTTACACTAAATTAAGTCCGAGAAGAAGAAGCAACATTGATCTGAGAATAAAAAGCCTCAACTCTAATGCATTTAGGTTCAGAAGCTGAAACAGCCTGACCCATTGTCAGTCTATTTTAAGATGAACATTTGTTAAATTCTAATGAAAAATGTTGCACTTAAACTCTGGCAAAGAGACAATTAGTACTTCCCCCAGCCCCTGCCAAGATTCAAAAAAAAAAAAAAAAAAAAAAAAGGGCCCCGGATTTAAAATTAAAAGTTAAAGAAGAAGAAGAGAAAAAAAAAAAAAAAAAAAAAGCCTATGAGAAATAAGCACTTTTAAAATAATCTTCTGGAGGATGTTATGTTGTGATAAAATTAGATGCTTCCAACAAAAATTACCTAAAACTAAACAGCTCCTGATTTATGCTTGAGTGTGGCTGCCCAGGGAGGAGGTGACCCAGGTTCCCATAAGGAAGGGCTTTTCTGACAGTAAATTTATTAATTAAAAGAAAAAAAAATAGCCTTTTTCAATAAAAGTGGCTCCCCTAAAAGGAATGATTCTGGAATATAATAGAACGAGCGTTCTAGAGTATAACGCGGTTAAAATATGAGTTAGGTTGTTAAATTTATATCTGTCTCACTCTTTGTTCACATGGATGATCGGCGTGAAAAAAAAAAGTGTTCTGGGAGAAGACCTGATGTGAATAAATATCACATCATGAGAGAAGAGTGAAAACCTTTTCTCGTTTAATATTACCCAGATTTAGTAGCTTTTTTTTTTTTCATAGACCAAAAGTAAAAAAGAAAGAAAACTCTGCTTTCACTTAAAGTCAAGAGAACCGGGGGCTCAGAGCAGCTATTTGTTTGAGAGGCAGGGAAGGGATGTTTTGGGGCTCCTGGGTCCAGATCGTTCCGTCGGAAGGACCCGCTGGACGGGGTGAGAGTTTGGATGTTGGAGCAGGAGTTGCCTTTTTTTTTTTTAATTTGTTTTTTTTAACGTTTATTTATTTTTGAGACAGAGAGAGACAGAGCATGAACGGGGGAGGGGCAGAGAGAGAGGGAGACACAGAATCGGAAACAGGCTCCAGGCTCCCAGCCATCAGCCCAGAGCCCGACGCGGGGCTTGAACTCGCGGACCGTGAGATCGTGACCTGAGCCGAAGTCGGACGCTCAACCGACTGAGCCACCCAGGCGCCCCAGGAGTTGCCTTTTGAGGCAGTTCGCATTCTGGCCATTAGACTGGTAAACGGGCCGAAACCCCTTGGTCGGCTCCACCGACCCAAGTTCTGAGCAGCCTCTCTCCTCTTGCCACCTTGGCTCTGAGCGGCTGATTTTCCTTACCGTCGCTATCACCCGGCCACCGTTGAGGTCATGGCGGGCTGCGGATGTGGGTGGGTTGGGGCCATGTCGCCCCCACCAGGACGGGCACACTGCTGTCCTCCCTCACTGTCATATCCTCCGCGCTGGACACGCAGGAGGGCTCAGTGAACCGCTGCCAGTGAAAGAAATGCACACGCAGCAGAGAAGGAGATGACACAGGTTATCATCCTGTCTGGGAAGAAAAACACTTCTCTAAAAACACGCTGCGCAAAACGAAAAGAAACGCACGCCCTGCGCCAGGTGAAGAAACGTTGCCTTCGAAAGCCATCTCGGCGCTCGGTGCAAGCAAGAACCCTCCCCCCCTGGCCTCCTTCCCTGGTCTCAGAAAGCCTTGGACGGATGCCTCGGAGGCCGTGTAAGCCTGCACGCGTGTTGGTGAACCTGGACCCTCGCTGGCCGCAGCGATACCTGCTCCGGAGAGACGTGCCTGTTCACACGAGCTCACTGTTCTGTTCGCAGTTTGCTCTGGGTGGGAAAAGATGGTTCGGCAGGCGACTTAGTCCCTGCCAGGATTTCGAATGTGTGACACCGCAAGAAAGACACCGTCAGGAGCGGTTGCTAATTTATTTTAAGTGCCCCCTGAGTTTTTCATTTATCTGGAAAAATAAATAGATAAATCCGAGGCGCTTCCTGCCAACCCAGCCCCGCACCGGCTGCGCCAGTGGCTCTGGAGGTTTGTGGGTGACAGAGACCGCCGTCAGCAAGAGGCGTCAGAGTACTCCGCCAGCAACACGGGGCGAGCGTCGACTATTCCTGGTTGCATTAGAATAGGATGTATCACATTTGTGTAGGGCTGACCTTTCCTTTTCCTCAATTGGCTGCCGACCCACATGCTAATGTTCTCCCCCCCCCCTCCTCGGAGAGTCTGCAATTCCAAACAGTACCGCAGGCTTCTCCAAGCCCGGATTCAGTGGCAAGTTTGGAATGCGATCAGTCTAGTTTAGAAATTCATTATCCCAAGTGAGGAGCCCGGCGAATATTATAGTTTCATAAATATGCAGATTTTGTTTATTTAAACATTTTTTTCTTATTACACTTTGTGTTTTCCCTAAATTGGGTCATCATTTTAATATAATTGGAATCTGATGCGTGTGTCCTGTTTTCCTTAAAAGCCATCTGGTTCATTTTCAACGTTCGGAAACCAAATTATTTGCGGAAATATTGGGCCTTGTTCGTGGTCTCTTTTGAACCGACCCGTTGGCCTTGAGGTGTTGGACCCGGGAAGCCCAAGGCCATTTTGAGAAGGATAGCCTCTCACAAAAGACCTCAGAGATGGGACCCACGGCATGAAATTCCGTGGCCCACCCAAGCAAGCCGCATTCAACTGGACAGTATAAGTCAGCAGGGTCCATTGGGCACCATCTTGAATGGAGGGTGAAAGACTAACAATTATCAGTGTGGTTAAGAACGGAAAACGCAACCCCTACCTTCTGTTCTCACCAGATCACGAGCTCCCTGAGGGCAGAATCTTCTGCTGTGAACAGACCCCCCTGCTCCATCTTTCCAAGGACTGAGCACCTAGTTGGTGCTGATGATGTATTTGTTGATGCGGGTGGGTTCCAGAACCTTGAATTATAATAAAGTAGTGTGGTGTATTAGTTATCCATTGCTGCATAACAAATTCCTCCAAAACTCAGTGACAGAAGCAACACAGATTTATTATCCCAGAGTTTCTGTGGGACCGGGAATTCAGACGTGGCTTCGCCGGGTCCCCCATTCACAGTATCTGCAAAAACAGTCAAGCCTCTGTGGCTCTGCGGTCATGTCCAGGGTCCCTGGGGCAGGATCTTCTTCCGAGCTCCTGAGTCCTCGAAGACCGCTAGGCTGAGGGTCATCGTCAGTTCCTTGCGAGGTGGGCCTTTCCATTGGGCAGCTCACAATATGGCAGCTGGCTTCATCTGAGCAAGTGAGTGGAGGCCAAGAGAAGGTGCCTGCAAGACGGAAGTCACCTGTAACTGAATCCCAGACGTACCATCCCGTCCCCTTTGCCGTCCTCTACTGGTAAGAAGAGACTCCAGCCCGCACACAAGGGGAAGGCATCACACGAGAGCGTGAGTCACTGGGAGTCCTGCCGGAAGCTGCCAGTCGACCACATGTGTGTCTATGGTCACGCCATAGGTCAGACTTAAGTAATGAACCCAACAAGATGACCTAGCTGCTATTCAAAATAAGAAATTACAATGAAGTGACCTCCTACTCAGTCTAAAACACAGTTGCACCCTCACCAACTGCTCGTTGCTATCATTCTGTTATTCATTTATTTAGGGGTATATTGAAGAATGAGTTCCACATTTCTGCTAAAGTCCACCAGTAGAAAGTCTTGAAAAATTATAATGTGCGTGTCGCTTCTTTGACCAACAAATATGTATTAAACTCACCCTGAAGCAGAGCAGAATTCCAGGTGAGTTCCACTGATTCTGGTCTAGGGCGATGCGGCTCTGCATGCCGACTAGTCACGTGTCTGTGGGCAAGTGGCTTCCTCTCTTCCTCCGTTTGCTTCACTTGTAAATGAAGATAAACACGCGCCTCCCTTATGGGCCAGTTGTCACAATGGTATGAGCTGAGACGGTGTTTTGCAAACAGTAGGCCACGACCCATTTGCGGATCTGTTATTAGTTTAGTGCGAGGCTCAGCAAACTTTTTCTTGTAAAGGGCCAGACAGTATTTTATTTGGGCTTTGCGGGTATAATGGTCTCTGTCGCAACTCTTCTGCAGTGCAAAAGCCGCCATAGGTAACATGTAGACAAATGAGCGTGGCTGTGTTCCAAAATCTTATTAACAAAAACAGGTGGCAGGCTGGATTTGGCCCAAGGGCCATAGTTCGCCAACCCTTTGCTCAGTGGATTACAACTAGCATTAAAAAAAACAAAGAATTACGTGGGGGCACCTGGATGGCTCAGTCAGTTAAGTGGTCGACTTCGGCTCAGGTCGTGATCTCACGGTTCGCGAATTCAAGCCCTGCGTCGGGTTCTGTGCTGACAGCTCAGAGCCTGGAGCCTGCTTGGGATTCTGTGTCTCCCTCTCTCTCTGCCCCTCCCCTGCTCCCGCTCTGTCTTTCTCTCTCAAAAATAAATAAACCTTAAAAAAATTTAAATTAAATGGAATAGAAACATCAAGGTGCATTGCACACGGCAAAAGGGAGACCGTTTTTTGGAATTTTGATTTCGGCAGTGGTATGGAGATAGCTATGGCTAGACCTGCCTACCCACACATATCATTTACTGGGTTGAAATGTGAAATGTAGATATTTCTGTAGCTTGTGATTAAAAACAAAAGAACAAGAAAGCCACTGAGTTCATGCATGTGGTGCCCTTCGTACGGCCCCTGGCCCATAGCACATGCACAAGAACTGTGAGCCACATAAAATTCGATGCTAGATGCATGGGAGACACAGAGACATGGGCTCCAACCATGTCTTCAAGAGGACACCCTCGGAAAGAAGTCGATACTTGTGAGGACACGGGCCCTCCAAGAGGCTAATGGCGAGGCGGCTCAGGGGAAGAGGTGAGTGGGGCCACCTGCAACATGAAAAAGACACGAAGGCTGGTCCACGTCTAGCACAGTCCCAGCGAGTCCCCAGGAAGGATGCGGTCTTCCTGACGGAGAAAGACACGAGCTCCAAACTAGGCTCGGCAGGCGGGGAGAATACGGATTTTCGGTCCCGCAAAGGCTGTCATCATTAGTTGGCCATCATCAGTTTAATTCTTTTCGACAGTTGGGCGCACTAAAGCAGTCCTGCACTCATCAGCAAATCCCCCCCTGGAGGGAGCAAGGATTGCGTGGCAAGCCCTGTTTTCGGCCTAGCGAGATGGTGGCAAGTGTAACAAAATCCCTGCCCGGAGGAGCTTCCATTCTAGCGGGAGAGACAGACAATAAATACACAAATGTATGCATGATATCAAATATTGGTGTTGGCTGTCAAATAGGGTAAGGACGGAGAGGTGGGGGCCTGGGGCAGGGGAGGACATTGGAGAGCGATGTGACAAAGCAAGGCAGTGGAGCTGTGTTCCCGGGGGGGAAGGGTTCTAGGCAGGGAACAGCCCGTGCAAAGACTCCGACCGGAAGCAGCAGAGTTCTGAACGCAGAGAAGGGGAGAAGGGCCTTCAACTTCCACAAGCAGGCGGCCTCCCTCTCCCTCCATCCTTGCTGCTGAGGTGCCAGTCAAGGATTTGAGCTCTTTGTCCGGCGTGCTGGACGTGGCCGTCTCAAGAAAGGGAAGAGGGGCTCCTGGACGGCTCGGTCGTTTAAGCATCAGACTCTTGGTCATGATCTCACGGTTTGTGGGTTCAAGCCCCTTGTTGGGCTCTGCGCTGACAGTGTGGAGCCTGCTTGGGATTCTCTCTCTCTGCCCCTCCCTGCTCACTCTCTCTCTCTCTCTCTCAAAATAAATAAATTTTTTAAAAAACGAAGGAGGAAGAGGAGGGGGAGGGGGAGAAGGAGAAGGAATTCAACCAGAGCAAGAATCCTGCTTTTCATTTACATCCTCTGCTAGCAACCATCATTGTAATGATTAAATCAGTAAACCGGGGAACGCTGGCTGTGGATTGGAGAGCAGTACACTCTTCCACGGAAGCCCAGTTGAGAATATCCGAAAGTAGCTCTCACTGCAGTCCTGTGAACAATGCAAAACCATGGGATTTTCTTTTTCTTTGTGCCTTTAGC
The DNA here is from genome assembly GCF_027475565.1 of Acinonyx jubatus. NCBI lineage: Eukaryota > Metazoa > Chordata > Mammalia > Carnivora > Felidae > Acinonyx > Acinonyx jubatus. The sequence continues at coordinate 137,073,172 of NC_069386.1, read as the reverse complement.
AATGCTTTATGGAAGGTTTTTTCCTTTGTTTTTTTCTCAAAATGAAATGAGTGTGTCTTTTTTTTTTAAGATTTTTTTTTTTTGCTTATTTCTTTTTGAGAGAGAGAGACACACACACAGAGTGCAAGCAGGGGAGGGGTAGAGAGAGAGGGAGACACAGAATCCGAAGCAGGTTCCAGGCTCTGATCTGCCTGCACAGAGCCCGACGCGGGGCTCGAACTCACAAACCGTGAGATCATGACCTGAGCTAAGTCGGACGCTTAACAGACTGAGTCCCCCAGGTGCCCCAAGTGTGTGTCTTTTTAATTAGTGCCTGTAACATACGTGTTGTTCGGGTTTTTTCTCTTCATTCATTTCATTAGTATTTGAATGTGGTTTTACTTGAATGGTGTATTTTGGAGAATTTCAGGAAGAAATTACTTCCATTTGGAATCTCTCCTTCCTGTTAGACTGCCTTACCCCAGCCCCCTGCTCACACACGTACGTATTCCCACAGATAAGCCTGGTCGTGAATTCTCTATTTTGCACCCCTCTTGGTTACTGTAAGCGGCATGCAGGTGAGAGTCATGTAATTTTAATATCCAAGAGGAAGCAAAGCATTTGTCTGTCAATCAACCAACGGTGAGCCGGGTTCTACCCCCTTATCATGTAAGCCTTCCCACTTTCAGGAAGTTCAAATCTAGCAAGGGAGACCAGATTCAGAAGACACATTGGACAGAATGTCCCCCGAGCTTCGGCAGTCGACACGTCCCTTGGGAGGTGTGTTAGCATGTGGGGCACCTAGACAACAGCACAGTATATTCCAGGGCGTCCAAGCTTTCAACTCCTGTTTATTGAGCATCTATTATACTAACAGGAAGGGCAAGGTCTCGGGCACTTCCTGTCATTGTCTCATTTAGCCCTGCCTTTGCCCTACAGCAAGCGCTCTGATCCCATCCCGCCGACGGGCAACGAGGATCTGAAGGTGGACTGTTTGACCACCCACCATCTCAGGCCTACTGAGCACGCATGCAGGAGCTGATTTTGAATTCCGGCTCCTAAACCTTTTCTCTCTATGGCCGTGGCAAGTTGCTTACCTTAATTTATTTATCTGCAAAATTAGTACAATAAAAGTTACCTTCCTGTGGTGGAGACTACTGGTTACCTACCTAGTATCCTACTCTACTCTTCATCCGTATTAAATCAACCCTGGGGTTATCGAAGGCAGCAACGTACCTCGCTAGCCTCTCTTGCAAGCAAGGATGGCCAAAGACTTTTAGGTGGACCTCCTAGGGACAACTTTTAAAGGGAGGCAACTAGTCTGTGAGGTTCACCCTCTCACCTTTGTCCTCGTTTCCCTTTCTGCTGCCTGGGGTGTGGGCGCGATGGCTGGGGATACAGCAGCCATCTTGCGACCATGAGCCAACCTCGAAGAACGAAGGATGCCAGAGCAGGTACTTGGAAAGATTCTGGTCACCGTTGCATTGAAACAGAAAAGATTCAATGTAGAGCCACCATAGGAGCTCTGCGGAGCTCATGTAATATGTGAGAAAAATCACATCTAAAAGCTTTAAGACACTGTTATTTGGGGGCATGAACAGCTGAGCACAGTTCCTAGCTGGTAGCGTACCTTATAGATTTGTTGAGATAATTTAAAATAACGTGAGGGTTTTTTTGTACCCGGGCTATATCCTCTGTAAGTTTGAGACATAATTATTGTTGTCACTTGACGCTTACGTATGCATAAAGTCTGTATTTAGAGAGCCTCGGGAAACGTCACCAGAAAACCTCAAGTAATCATCTGCCCCACTTACTTGCAGATGAAGCAGATAAGATACCGAGAAGTGGAGGGACTTGCCTCTGGACCCACAGCTGGAGAGCTTGCTGGTGGGGAGATGGGCTTCGTGACCAGCTTCTCTCTCATCCTCAGGGCAGGGACCTTCCCATCAGGCAGTTTCGCCTCTATTTTTCCCCCAGCCAGTAAAGAAAAAGAAGAAAGACGACCATTTGCAGCGCTTTTAGCTCAACAGTGGTAAAGGACTTGCTATGTTGCAGAGCCATGACCTTGACCATGGCCATCAACCGTATAGCCTTTTCCTCTTGCCGAGTTTTGAGGAACCACAGAGGGGACTACAGAAGAGCTCATGGAGTGGGGGACAGGGGATGCTGGCTGTTGTACACTTATGGCTGTCAGTTGTAAGGGGGATCAGAGCTTGAACTTGGGTGAGGAACTAATGGCAGGCTTCCATGGCTTGGAACTGGCATCGTGGCCTGCCGTAAGGCATGAGGTCGAAGTCGGAAGGCACAAGGGTGATTCTACAGAGTCAGGAGGCTGGCGGAAGGACGGGGAGCGTGCTGGAAACCCGTGGGCTCATCAGAAGGAGACAAGGAACTTGCCTGAAGTGAAAAACCAAAAGCAAAAACCCACAACACCATTTATCAGTAATTCCAAGCTTACCATTCAATCCAAACTTTGAAACAGAAATGGTCGCCCGCAGACCAGCCGTTTTTGCATGGCACATTACACTTACAACGTGTTTTATATGCTCTCACCGAGGCAGGCTAACACCATCACTTCCATCTTGCAAATGACACAGTGACTGTCAGAGACCCTAAATGATTTGCTCTGGGTCTCCCAGCTAGTAAGGAAGCCAGTGGGGATGTCATCCCGGATCTCCTAACTCATCGCTTTGCCTTGCCACTACAGACGATTTCCCCAGACGTTGGCCAACACAAATCAGAGCAGGTGTGCCCAAGACAGTGCTACAAGCTCTGGCACTGGATAAGGGGCAGAATGGCATGGAGGCGTAAAGTCACCAGGGGGGGAGCAATGGAAGGGAGGCAAGGTTTGAGTTCAAAGTTACAGGCTTATTGCTTGCGCTAAAATATCTTGTGGGCAATTCTAAGACAATGGAAGAGAGATCAACATGTTTCCACACCGGCAATAAAGCTATGGGGATAGGACCTTCTTTCTGCCCAGCCAGAGCTGGCCCAACTCAGCCCACCCCTGCCTGCCGATCCCAGCACATAATGCTCCTATTCCCTGAAGTGTAACTGCACAATGATACACACGGCATTTCTTAATTGTGGGCTGTCTCTTCCTGTTGTGCAAACTGATGCTGAGTTGATTGCCATTCCAGAAAGGAAGTGCCCAAACTTGAGTCCGCCATCTTGGAATTCCAACTCTGTGTCCCAACTTTGGGACCGTGAGCTTTTACAAGGTCCAGTCTGTAAAATGGAGATTTTGAAGTTTGCCTGTGGATTGTTTTGTTCATGAAATTGGAAAATAGGCAGAAAGTTGCTGATGCCGCACCTGATAGGGAGCCAGCATTTGGAAGTTCCAGATTGTGGACACCTCTCACCGGATACTTATGAGGATAAGATATCCGTTCCAACCAAAGGGACTTGTTATTGAAGGAGACATTTAGAGATATTTTATGGCCAATTCTCAAGCTCTGACAAAGTTATTTGTAATTTAATTCATTCATTTATTCATTCTTCAAAATAAACGTGTTTTCCTTTAAAGATGTTAATCAGGTGTCTGAAAATGTTTGTAACATTTGGTTTGGTAATTTTGCTCCTTGCACTCTAGCCCACTGGACATTTCTAAATATGGAAAATACCTGAAGTCAAGTCCACGGACATATTATTTATGGTGGTTGAAAACTGGAAACACTCGAAATGGCTAAAAGGTTAAGTATACCATGAAAGGTTTGCCCAATGAAATAGTAGATTATCCGTTAAAAATTTCATGGAGATGGTGTTTATGGTGACATGGGCAAATACGGAATTTATACCCACGTGTGTACACACCCACACACGTAAAAATAATCACAAAATATAGAGAAAAATTGAAACACTTAAAATCTCAAATTACTAGCAATTGGCTCAAATAATTGCAGTACAGACATAAGATAAAATAGTATGCATGGTGTACAAGAATATTTAATACTCCAGAAGACTGTGACATGTGACAGAGAAATCGTGGGTTACACAGCAGGACATACACTATGGCCCAAATATTTGTTTAAATGTCCTTATTTCTATAGAAACACAGGGCAAGCTGATATAGCCCTGAACACCTTAAGGAGTGACAAGTGAATGGCGGGATTAGAAATGACTTTTACTTCATTTGTGCTCTTCTGAGTTCACAAATACTCTCCGCCAACAACATACATTTCTCTAGAATCAGAAAAGGACCCTGCTCCCCCCCCCCCCCCCCCCGCCACCAGTAATAACGCACAGGTAGGTGTGGGTGCCGTTCATTGGTACTTCAGTTCTCTACTTCCACGCACCTGATAGGCTGACACTGCCAGGCCCCTCCCCCGGAGAGAAGCCACGTGACTAGTTCTGGCCAGTGAGCAGCGAGCAGAAGTGAAGCGCGTCCCTTCCGGGGGCGGGAGCGCTAGGTTCTCAAGGCTAGAGCCCAGAGCTTCCGGTGCTAATTAAAAGGTGGGGTTTAGCAAGTGCTGGAGGAATGCTGGGGGCCCAGTGGCACCACCCCCCAGGACTTTTCTCTTTCATAAACTCAGGAAGGTGGGGAGCAGTTGACGGAGAAATAGTGCGCCACTTCCTTGACTCATGACGTTCCTGTTCTGAGCTGGGACAGACACGCTTCAGGGAAAAGCGAAATAGGACGCCCGGTCCTTTATATTTTTCCCATTTTAATTACGAAGCCTTAACATCCGTTTTGTTAATAACACCCCCATTGCCTGATGACGGTATGACCCTAAAAAGTAGAATGCACGACGGTGTCCCTTCCACAGGTGAGACGCCTGCGTCCGAACACGGTTGCCTGGGGGTGCTTAACCCACGGGCGTCAGGGTCAGGATTTGAACTCGGATCTGCCTGCCCCCAGGTCTGACCCTGTCCACCCACGAGGCCTTCTGTTTATCATAATGGCCTCTTACTGGGGTCTTCGTGTCATTGTTGGGTTCATCGGCTCGACAGAGGCTTTTATATTTTGTCCAGATGAAATCAATTTCCCCCCCCAGTAGACTGATGTCATCACTCTAGAAACAGGGAACCCTTCTTTCCTGGAATTAAAAAAAAAAAAAAAAAAAAAAAAAAAAGCATTTTCCCTTGATTATCATCCCTATCCCCCAAACACGGATTATAATATTTCTGTACATCCCCTCAGGTACCCATGTGTGTAAGTTAGGTGTTGAAGAGGAGAGAGAGACCAACGGAGAAAGCAATTGGGAGGGAAAGGGTTAAGCATTTTATTATTCTGGCCGCATTTGTAGTAAATTGTGTAATAGTTTTCATGTCTTAATTACTTAAATTTTATATTGAGCTATAGTGATATTATCTCTCTTTTTGTCTCCACACAATTGTATTTTATAATAGCTTTTATTAGAACCTACATGAATGGAATTTAAAATGAACACATCATTTCTGCTACTTGGGCCGTATAGAAAAGAGAGCACTTTCTCTGATATTTGGCATGAAAAGTACTTTCCTTTGTATTTTATGACACATAGCAAGTTATATTAGGTGGGGACATATTTTGAACAGAATGGTAACTAAGGGAGACTACGGAACTCTTTTTTTTTCTGCTTTTAGTAACTTCCTCTGTGGAGAGGGGTTTGGGGTACTCACTATGTCAAAAAAAAAAAACCCACCCCCAGAAAAGAATCACCTAATTTTAGTAAAATGCAAATGATATATATATATATATTTTTTTTTTTTTGAACTGAGGTTTTCTTTTAGAAAAATTGGACGTGGTCTACATATTAGAGGATTGTTGGAAAATTGGGTGTTAAATTGCAATATCGAATTTCATCTGTTAATGTAGCAGCTACATTTTTTTTTAATCCAATAGTTAATATTATGTGTAGCAAATTGTACAAAGTGTGTCCCACCCTGGCTCCTTTAAAAAGACTGTGATCTCTCCAACGTGGAGTTTTCAAAATGAACCAATAACTTGCATTCAAAGAAATGCAGCAAATGCCTCAGTACAGAGCTGAAAATGGTTTTTGTTTATATTTTCCGTTCCCCCCTCCCTTTTTTTTATATATAAAATCAGGGGTAAAGGAATCTGTAAATCAGAAAGTCTCTTGCATATAGCAGCTCAAATACAAAGAGGGAGAATCTCAACAAAGGATTCGGTGGGTCCTTGAGAGAGGATGGCAATAGAAATAAATGTGAAGAAATATTATAGATGCATATTTAATATTGTTGTGTTTATTGCTTCATTTATAAAAGTCAACCAGCTAGAAACTGTGAATGCATAAGCTTCTCGCAGGATAGAAGTTAGAAACGGTGTGGGGTGTACCTCCACTCTTACCGTTCCCAAGGCAATTAATTTAGAAAATCATTGCTTCGTTATAATGAATGCAGTTCTTTAGGCTGGAAGGAGAAAACATGTGAAAGGAATAGGCATTTGTTCTTGGCCACTGTCTGTTCCTGCCTTTCCAGTTACTATGTTCCCCAAAATAAATCTTCTTCCCCGGCCAGCGCGCCTTACCTCCTCTGTGAAGCCCCCTTGGGCTTCCTCGAAACATTTGCTTGCTCCCTATTTTGGCTCTCGCTGTGCCTCGAGTCTCAAGACAGGCTATATAGTTCTAGGTCCCTTATAAACAGCCCTGTCCCTCCACTAAGTGGGAAGTCCTTTCTGTGGATGGACCTTGTCTGATCACGTTTCTATCTGCAACCCCTCATCCTGTGTCCTCTCTCACGTAGGATGCTTAGAAACGATGCCGGTAGCGTGCAGCTGAATTCTGCCAATGCCACGTCCCCGGCTCGGGGCAGGGCTGGGTTTTGCCACCCCACCCAAAGATGAACACACTACCTCTGCCTTCAAGAGCACTGAAAGTCTTGATTAAAGAAGCCATAAAATAATTAGATGTAAGGTGATAAAGTGCAAATTGGGGGTGACAGACTAGATTTTTTTATAATCATCAGAGGAGACGCTCAAGGGTTTGGACTCGGGGCTAGAGGGGGGCAGTATTCCAAGATGAGAATATCACTCCACAGGGCCTGGCCCGGCATATATTTCTGACGGAGGTTGTGTGTTCTCATATGACACTCAGACAGTCACCATGTTTTACATAAAACCATATATCAAGTGGGGAGAAAGCAAGGAGGGAGGGAGGGAGGAAGGGAAGGAGGGAAGGAAGGAAGGAGGGAAGACAGGAGGGAGGGAGGGCAGGAGGGAGGGAGGAAGGAAGGAAGGAAGGAAGAGGAAAAGAAGGGGGGAAAATACAAAAACATCAGACTCCCAGACTCTTGCCTTCTTTACAAGTCTCTTTCGATGATTTTCCAATTACCAACTCCAGTCCATTTCCAGATGCTGATTCTTTTTAATCTGCAATGCAGCGTCCCTCCCTTTACTGGAATAGACCCTCTCTCCAAATCATTGCCAGCCCATGCTTTCCTTAGTCTGTCCAGCTCAGACCCACACTTCCTTCCCTGCTCTCCATAAATCGCAGATTCCTCCTCCGAGGTCTGGTTCCTCTCCCTCACACCCCCACCCCGCCGCACCCCCCCCCCCCACACACACATCAGTCCACTTTTATTTCTCTCTTCTTTTTATTAACATGTCCGCACTGTTCCTAAACATAAAGGGCTTCTTGAGGAACTAATTTCACCACATTTCTTTGGGTGTTATATGGATGTTCAGAATGGAGATCAAGAGGCACAAAAATAGATTTTGTTGATTTATGAGACCTGGCTGTTTTCAATTCCCCATCAGTATGGGCAGGCATGATGCAGTCAAGAGATAAAGCATCTGCTCCCCCCACGTTTCATTTGTGAACTTTAGCACCAGATGTAAATCATTCATAAAATCCCAAAGTGTTGGAAGGTATCCGTCCCTCGTTTTCGCAGAGATCCACTCCACATACTGTACCCGGTGCTCTCTCTCATTTGTTGCAAATGGTAGGAGCGGAATTTTAATGACTACCAGAAATAAATTTTCAGCAGCTGGAAAAAACAAACAAACAAACAAAAACCAGGTAGTTCTGGAAAACCTAACACGTAGTCACTGCTCGTCAGAGTTCTGGAAACAAAAAGGGACTCCACGAGGTTACCGCAATGCAACGTCGCCACCTGCAAAAGACGTTAAGGGAGGCGAGATATTTTGGCTGGTAGCTGCTCTTTTTGATTCCTTTTGGGGGTGTCAGGTCTGTGTTAATAAAGACTCTCTCAGCGGTGACTGCAAAGGGCATTTGCTTCTGGTTGAGCAGTGACCCCATCTGTCGCCTTGGCCATACCTTCCACATTGCCATGACTCCATTCGGACGTCGAATGACATTTATTGAGGATCTGAATAAGATACAGTTCCTCCTTTCAAGATGTTGAGAGTCTTGCACTAGGGGAAGAGGGACCGAGGGGAAGATGGTATGTACGTGATACTATGGCACTATGGAGTGCCGTGGTGAACCTTCTTCCGCTTTGCATGTCCCATCTTCCCGAAACAACAAATCCATTCGTTTGGAAGATCCAGATGGGCATGGGCAAGCCAATTAAGGAATTCTGCCATCTTCGGACCAAGGAAAGGGCAGGTGATCCAAACCAGCTCAGATAACCGGTGGAGTAGAGTGATAGCAAGAAAGAAAATGGTCAGCTGAGGCGTCCCAACGGTGCTGGTTCCTGCTCCTGGGCCATCGGGGTGCTTTCCGTTCCCCTCCTTTTAAACCCCAGCTGTTCAGTCTTTCCTCTCTGACCTTGGGTGACGCCATGTCCTTACAACCAACGTTGCCATGAACATCATCGAGAGTCCATTTCAGGGGTTGCCATGAGGTTTCTCTCCCGGATCTCTCTGGAAAACTCTGTGATTATTAAAGAACGTACAGAATTCAAAGAGAGCACAGGGTATCCGTGCGGTCTGGACGTGGCAGGAAGCTCTCCGAGAAAGCTTCCTGGAGGAGGTGGTGTTTAAAAGATCACTAGAGGAAGAACAGGAGTAGAAGAGATGCACTTTAAGCCTCTTTTGCAAAATACAGACCACGGTTGTGAGACTAAGGGCTCCAGCTGTAATGTCCAGAGGGATATAAATCCACTAGTCAATGTCTACGGAATATAGTCTTTGTAGGAGGCGTCTAGAAAATACGTATTCTTTCCTTAAATCCTCCCAGCTCCACCGAGCATTGCACAACTGGAGACGCCCAAGTCCCAGCTCCTTGGACCGTGGTAGTTTGCTTCCCTTGCCCTCTCTGCAGCAGGAAACCGCTTTTTCATTCCTCCCAAAAAAGGAATTCTGTAATTCCCCCAAATTCTTCTACAGTAATTATGGGGGGGGGGGGCGGTGAAGGGAGGTTCCCGCGTGGCTCATCCGTGATTGTTCTGCCTCCTACAGAAAATGGAATAAATGGCAAGCCTCGGTGAAGAATTTGGGATTTCTACAATACCATTTCCTTCTCGCTTTTAGGTCAGCTAGCAGGGGAGGACCCAAGGGGATCCTGCACGTAATAGCTGACCTGAAATTTTAATGAGAGTTACTTATTGTGCCTCTCCAAGAATTCATCCATCCATTCATTCGTGCATCCGCCTGCTTATGTACCAATCAACCCATTCATTCTTGGCTGTGTTCTTTAAAGATTAGTGTCATATAAACATGATGAAAAGCATGCCGAAGTTTCTTTCTGAAATCCTGAAAAGGTGATAGGCTAAGGAGAAAATACACTGATTGGTCTGGCTGTCCTGAGGTCTGGATTCAGGTCCCGACACCTCCACTTACTGGCTATGAGACCTACTCTCTACGCCCCTCCTTTCTTGAAACAGGAATCGTAATCTCTGCTCTTTCTGCACCAGAAGGTTCTCAGAAAGACTGCAGGAACTGGTCCTTGGCTTTGTAACACAGACTCCCAATTCCATGAAGCTATTGCCTGGGTTCTAACCTGTGGCTCTTAAGGAGATGTGTGAGTTTATAAAAGTCATTTGCATTGTCTGCATCCCCTTTCCTTCCACTGGGCTATGGGTTGGGGGGCGGGGGGGTTGGAATACCGAATTACAAATATTCTTTCCAGCTCAACACACTTATAAACAGAACCCTGTGTATGGCTTTCCTAAAACTCTTGATGTCTTGCTTGCCTTTGTCTCGTTTCCTAAGACAGCCCGGACCATTCACGTCCATCCAGCCTTCGCCTCTCGCTGGCTCTCGTGTTTTATTTTATTTTATTTATTTTATTTTATTTTTCAATTTTTTTAAGTTATTTTTGGGAGACAGAGAGACAGAGTGGGGGAGGGGCAGAGAGCGAGAGAGGGAGACCCAGAATCCGAAGCAGGCTCCAGGCTCCGCGCTGTTCAGCACGGAGCCCGACGCGCGGCTCGAACCCACGAGGCGCAGGATCACGACCTGGGCCGAAGTCGGACGCTCAACCGACTGAGCCACCCAGGCGCCCCTGGCTCTCATGTTTTAAATATTAGTAACAGCGAGGTGCATGGGTGGCTCAGTCGGTTGAGCGTCCGACTCTTGATCTCAGCTCGGGTCCTAATCTCAGGGTCGTAAGTTCAAACCCCGCGTTGGGCACCACGCTGGGAGTGAAACCTACTCTAAAAAAAAATTTAACAATATTGGTGATAGCAGCTCACCCGTGGGGAGGGCTTACTCTGGTTCTGCCACCCTGTCCGGAGCTGTGCATGCCTTATCTCCTTGAACTCTCACGAGAACATTAGGACAAAGGTCCCACGACAACTCCTCTACAATTTAGGTCTCAGGGACAGGAAGCAACCTGGCGGTGTGGTGATAGAGCCCCACAGAACGAAGCCGGGCCTAGAGTCTAATTCTTAACCATGCGGCCTGCATTGAAACTACTTCCCCCAACTTTTTCCCCTCTTGGACTGTCTCCATCCTCTGCTTCCCTTTATGCACCCACTTTTGCGTGTGCGCGTGCACACACATGTGCACACACACACACACGTGTTCACAGGCACACGGGCAGATACGACAATGCAAGAGGTCACCACTTGATCTGTCTTGAAGCCTGATACAGTCACTTGTCCTCTCTCGGTTTTAACCCTCGAGGTCCAAGTCTTTAAAATAAGGCCACCGGATGTATCTCCCTGAGATCTGAACTCTGAGCTCATTTCTCAAGTGAAGAAAATTTACGCCAAACATCTGTGTTATGACTTCCATCCCTACTGTTCTGGTTTCTTCCTTAAAATGTGTGATAGTTGATCTCTTTCTCTATAAAGTGTATATGCCACGCACTCTCACATCCTTCTGCCTTTCTTCTTTGCTCTTCCATCCGAGCAGGAGTCTTGAGTTTGTCTTCCGCATCACTAATTCAAATTTCTTCACTGCCAATTTCCTGTTTTCTACCCTAAAATCAGCGTCGACGTCATTATCCTGCCCCGTTTCTAGCCCCTGACGTTGTTTGCTCGTTTGCTTTGGAAAGTGATTGGAAAACGAGAAAGAAAATTGTCCTGGATGCCCCCAGCCATCATAGATGGGCATCTGGTCTCTCTTTTGCGCAGATGCAGAAGGCCTGTCGAGGGTGCGTGTGCGTGTGCGTGTGCGTGCACGCATAGGTGTGCACACGCGTGTGTGGCCATGGGGAGAAGTAGAGGAAGTGCCACTTCCCGCAGGAGAGGAAGCCACCAACTGGCACGTCGTGTCCGGGTAAGTGAGTGAGGTTTCCAGGTGGCTGTTTCCACCCCCGTCACCGCTCACGCCCCTCTGCGCCCACACCGTCTTCCTCCAGGATGATCGGCTCTGGATTGAGTCACTGCTCTGCAGGAAGTGTGAGGACGCTCAGCGGCGGGGACTTCACAGGAAGCTTGGCAGGCTGCCGCCCGAGCCACAGCACAGGGAGTTTAGATGTCAAGGTTTGGGAACTAAAAATACAAAGGGAATATGCGATGGGCAGATGCACGGGGGCCGACGCTCCCGGTGATTTTGTTCTGTAACCCCCTAGAGCTTTCCAGAAGAAAGACGGTGCCCCCCCACCCCAATGCCAATCACCCATCAAGGCCCTGAGGCAGCATAGAACGTGCTTTTCCACGTTCGAGGCTCCCTTGTGCTTCCCTTGGAAGGCTGGAGAAACGCAGGCAAATTCTCCTTCGGAAGTTCCAGTGCACCCGATGAAGGAGCCCGAGGGTCCCTCTCATTCCAGAGTCGTCCCCACATAGCTCAGAAGAAGGGGCTTTGCCACCTGTGGAGGGATGACTCAGGGAGCGTTCTTCCTGTTTTAGCTGATGCTGTGCGCCATCCGGTGTGACTTGTTTCTCCTTGTGATGAATCACACAGCCACACACAGGAAGCTGGCCTTACAGGAGAACGTGGCTCAAAAGGAGATTGTCTGTGTGTCGGGGGCCTGGGGTGAAAGGCTGCTCCTCAGAACCATTTCTACTATTCCTTTTCCAAAACCCCCCGGCCATTGTCAAAGTTCCTCTGAGTTATTTGAAGAAATGCTCTTGGCTCATGCGGCCATGGCCCTCGATGCCAGGCCACTGCCTATAATTTGCAAAGACGTTGACCTCACAAGTAGACCTCAGCTTCTGTGTGGTCAGAAACCTGGAGTAGAGGGGCGCCTGGGTGGCTCAGTTGGTTAAGTGTCCGACTTCGGCTCAGGTCATGATCTCGTGGTTCATGAGTTCAAGCCCCGTGTCGGGCTCTGTGCTGACAGCTCGGAGCCTGGAGCCCGCTTCCGATTCTGTGTCTACCTCTCTCTCTGACCCTCCCCCCCATTCATGCTCTGTCTCTCTCTGTCTCAAAAATAAATAAACATTAAAAAAATTAAAAAAAAAAAAAAAAAGAAACCTGGAGCAGATAGTGCAGTCACCTTTGTACATCCAGGATGGTCAAGTTTGGAACTCAGGGACCAGCTAGGTCAACCTCTTGCTTTCCAGTCAATGAAACCCTGATATTCAAACCGCATGAAGTACCCCACCTCCAGGCCGCCTCCTTGACCCTTGTCAGTGCACCAGTCTTGTGTCATTGTGATCGACAAAATAATGGCCTCCCAAAGACGTCCACATCTCAATCCCCAACACCTGTGAACATGTCACCATACATGGCAAAGGGACTTTGCAGATGTGACAAGGTTGAGATCTTAACAGACCCTGGACTATGCAGGTGGGCCTGAGGGCCTACGACTGTCCTATAAGGGTGGGGCAGGAGGGTGGGAGACAGGATGTAACAATGGAAGGAGGAGTTGCATTGCTGATGACCCACGAGCCGAGGAACGCAGGTGCCTCCGGAAGCAGGGAAAGGCAAGGAAACAGATTGTCCCGGGAGTCTCCAGAAAAGAACACAGCCCTGCCAACCCACTTTGGTCTTCTGACCTCCAGTGTAGTGAAATAATAAAGTCCTCTTGTTTGAGGCCACTCTTTTTGCTTTGTTACAGCAGCCACTGGGAGCTAATACTGTCCGTTTCTCTTTCCCGTCAGTTTCCGGCTTGGGACTGAGAGCAGGGTTGACAGCAAGAGCTGTGCCTCATCCATTCTGTGACCTAGCACAGCGCTTGACACATAGTAGGTGTTCGGTTCATGGGTCTGAGACCACCCGGAGCCCTCGGAGGGGGGGGGGGGCGGGAGGGGGTGGGGGGGCTGGTCCTGAAGCCGGGAAGAAGCAAAGACAGAGCGGAACCCTGCACCTGGTCTCCCTCAGTGTCCTTTCTTCTGCACGCTCCCGCTGATGACACGTGCCCTGCCTCTTCAGGACATACCCCGGCCTCTTCCCTGAGCTGCCCGGCCCCGTGATGGGCAAAGGAGCCAAGAACGGACATCACTCCCACCCCAGCCCTACCTGTTGGCCAGGACGCTGGCTGCAGTCCATCGAATGCTCTCTGTAGGCCAGGCACTGAGCTAAGCCCTTTGTTGGACTTAATTAAATCCTCACAATGTCCACGTGGGGCAGGTCTATTATGACCCTCATTTTTTTAACATGGAAACTAAGGCTCAGAGAAGTAAAAGAAGCACAAGAAGATAAAACACCGCGGTTCCGTCTGACTCCCACGTTAACGTTGCTGTTAACCTGTGTCCCGCTCGTCTTTGAAACTCTATTCCTCCCCCGACACGTGGAGACGAACGCCTACGCCGGAGGGTGCGGCCATCGCCCTCATTCACTCAGCCGTTCAGTCAAGAACTTTTGCTGGGTGTCGACTGGGTCCCGGACCCTGCGCTAGGCGGAGGGGAATGCAGACAGAGGCTCTGCCCCGAGAAACTGGAGGAGTCACGTCACTCACAGATAAACCAGCGTGGAACGCAAAACATCAGGGGAAGGCTAGGGAGGATGTTTTCAATTAAATGAGACAACGTTAGAGAAATGAGGACAGTGCCTGGCACATAGGAGGTGCCTGAAAAACGTTGGCGGAACGTCTGCCTGGCCCTTCGGGCACCAAATTCATTCCCTCGCTCGGGAACATCTACTGTCCCCGGGTGCTGGTGGGCTGGGGACAGAGCAGGAGAGGCACCCAAGGGAACCCTCGTCTGAGAACTGGAGGCTGTGGCATCATGGTTGGGCTCCTGAGGATCCCGCCCCGATGGCAGTTAACTCATGATCAGCACCCACAACGAAGGAGCCCCAGTAATACCCTTGCAACAGCCCCCAGGCCCTTTCCCCTGCCTCTGCCTCTTGTTCTCCACGCTGTCCCATTGGGGATCCTTGACCCAAAATTGCAGACCAAGTTCGTTTCCTCCATCATCCGAGGGGGAGCCACACAGTCACGAGTCTACACGGGCAGGCGCAGGGCAGCACGCCAGGCGTCAAGGGCATTCAGGAAGTAAAAACGGTGAAAACGACCGTTTTCCCCCCGAGAAATCGGACGTTTCACTCACAGATTTTTAATGTTAGTAACGTGAAGCATCATCAGCCATGACAATTTGCCCGATCCAAGGTGATGCTCCGTGGGGGCCAAACTGCACCCCCAGCTGGGCACGGAGGCATGAACACGTGATAGACCACAATGATCACGGTCACGATGATGAGAGCAGTCTGAAGCGCGAGCCCCTGCCTGCAGCGTTGTGTTTTATAAGCAGTGCGACGCCTGTTTCCCTAATTGTCCCCATTTTCAAGATGGGGAGACAGAGGCTCAGAGGCGTGAGTTGGCTTTCTCAAGTCCTGGCAGCCAGTGCCCGTGGCAGGTGTCTAACGGGGGGGGGGGGTGCCATCCTACCTCTCGACAGCGGCTACACACAGGCGAGCTGGGCTGCACGAAGAATGCCGAGAGAGCCAATAACCTTCAGGTGCACCCTCCCTCTGGCGCTGGGTGTTGGGACCGTGGCCAAAGACGGGAACCGTCCTGCAGGGGCTGAGGGTCCCGGTCCGGGTGCCTGTGTGGGGCACACAAGGGCTGATCATGCCCCTATTGACTTCCCTCAATGCCATGCCCATTCGTTTTATTCAGAGCCCTGTATGTGTTTGAAAATACTCCTCTTCATTATTCATATTGTGCCACAAGAATGATATATTTGAAGAAATCATCATGAATAAAGTGGCCAATTTAGCAGGGAGATTTACTAGGAAAATACTCAGTAAAAAATAGTCAGCCACCACATTTTCTGAAAGAGAGGGGGGAAAAATGCTGTTTGGGCCTTAATAGTTATGGAACAACGCTCATAGCTGCGGGATCCTATTCAATAATGTTTCCTCTGACAATCCTCGGACAAAGAAAGAAAAATTTATTTTTAATAATGATAAAAGACGAAATAAAGTGGCTTCGATTCTAATTAAACCTCGTTGCAGCAAGAGAAAGCATTCTCTTCGCCCCTATCGCTCTGAAATAGTTTCGGGGGAGGGCAAACACGTGTGTACATTAAAAATAGAATTGCTAATAATCCTGTAAGTAAGTGTTCTGGGTTTGGGAGGCCAGATGGCAGGGCGGTAGAAGCAGGAGTCAGGAGCCTTTCTCGGCTCACTTCTCACTAGTTCTGCAGTCCGGGGGGGAGCTAGCTACACGCCTGCACCCCTGTATCCTCGCCCCTGCAAAGGGGTTATTATTATACCCAGCAGAGATGGCCAGCTGCCCTCTGTGACTCACGTACCCTTCCATCGTGCGCCATTGTCACGGGAAGGGGCCGGCACTGTGTGGGTAAACCGTCTCACTGGAAACAAATCGAAGCGTTTGCCAAATGCTGTGGTGCATATACCCCACTCTGGCCAATTTCCAGCCCCCGACAATGACGTCACTCCCCAAATGCGGGGTTGGGAAAGGCCGCACACAGTCAGTTCGTGATGGCCCTGGAGGGCAGTGACCCCGCACCACGTTCCCAGCCAGCCTCCCATCCCGTACTTAGCTGTAGTCCTGTGGCTGTTCTCACCAGGCTGTGTCGCTTCCCCTGCAAGCTGTTAAGAGGTGGGGCTGCCTCCTCCGTGTTCACACTTCTTTCCTCCCCCTGGACCATCAGGCGATGGCGGGCCCACAAGGCAGAAGAAACCCGAGTCCCCAAAACACGGCACGGAGGAAGCTGTCCCTAGGCAGAAACACCCACCCTGAACTGCGACATGGCTTGAAATTATCCTTTTGTGCTCGTCTTCTTCTTATTATTGTAGCACCTAATATTATCCTAACTAATGAACTGGCTTATGGGGATGATAATAATAGTCCTGACCTCAGAGAAATCTGTGGAAAGCACTTAGCTGGGTGCCCGGCACATGGGGACACCAAATGTTGTCCCTATTACCAGAAAGTCACGAGAGAGAGAATCATTAGAGTCATATGTTATCACACAGAGAGAAGCTGTCTACTTTTCTCAGATATAAATATGCTGTCGTTCGCAGCTATCTGCTGATTAATTAAGCCCACTTATTGAACATCTACTACTCGCAAAGGTGAAGAAGTCACCTTTTCCTTCCACGAGGCATATACATGCCAGTGGGGAGAGAGTCCCGTCCATCCATGGCCATGTGAGATAGGATGGGCGAGGGCTCCAACGAGACAGTGATTCAGAGTAACCACCCAGTAGCGTCTAGGCACAGAGAAGTCACTGGCACCTACTTGAGCGCCTACCTTAGGGCAGGTTTTGTGGTCATCCCCATTTTACAGATAAAGAAACAGAGTCTCGGTAATTATCAGAACCGGGGTTCAAACCCCAGTCTGAATCCAGAGCCGACGCTCTGAGACACTGCACAGTACGACTCCCTGAACAGGGATCCAAGATAGCACGGGGGCTCCCGAGAGATGAGATGCTTTGGGGGTGGAGAGGTGGGCCAGGCCACGTGAACTCGAGGGCCGTGGCAACGGTCTGGGCCTCAGTAGTTTGGAAAGAAGGTGGGCTCCTGACTGTGGAGGGCCCCAGATGCCTGGTTACGGGGTTTGGACTTGACTCCAAAAATCAAGGAACTTGAAAATAAATTCAAGACAACCAGACAGGGCTTGGATGATTCGGCTTCCCTGCGAACGACTCCCGGGCTTTAACTCCAAGTCGGAGAGATTTCTCTGATTAGCTCGCATTCCCATACACTTAACAGTTTCTCTCCAGGACTCAGATTTATTTAAGTTCACCATTAAAATGCAAGCTGGAATCTGCTTTAACATCTCCATAGCAATGAATGTCCTTAAAACCAGTGCCAATTTTAATGATTAAATTATCTTTATTTTATTTTCGGGCCCATATCTGCACATTTCCCCACACTTGATTATACTTTGACTAATTCAATTGTACGTTGCCAACACCAGTGAGGTGAGACCCTCCCCAAAGAGATCAATTCCAGCTGTGAAATATACATAGTTAGGACATTTCTAAACACCGTAATTTTAGGGGTGGTTATGGGGCTTCTTATCACAATAGTTTTGAATCACAATTTATAATCTGGAATTACACGGAAAAAAACTCTTCAGCCCAAGGAAGTTCCACGTTTACAACGTGATTGCAGGGAGTGGTAAACGATGTCATCTCGGAGAAGCACTTTCTTCCCCGCAGTGTTTTTTGCAAAATACTTACAAGGAATTAATGCTGTTTGGATGGCGGCTGTGGACGGGGGCAACCTCAGAGGCCACATACACATCATGGAGTGAGCCTGATGTTATCATTAACATAATGTAGATTAAAAGATAACAGCCACAGATGGGCCTCTGCCAGGTACCCATTGGCAAAAGCTTTCCCGACACCCAGAGCGTTTTGACCCTCTCTCAAGGTCAGAATCTGCCTCAGTGGAATCACATTTCTGGAAGCTCAGAAACACGTATCAAATATTGTAAAACCTTACTTTATTCACCTGCTGAACGCTTTCTGACCTGACCCTGCTGACTCCCGTTCACTCCTTTGGGTAGCCCTATAGACATTATCTCCCCCAGGAAGCCTTCCACGCACCTGATCCCTGGGACTCACCTGTCTGCTCTGGGTTCCTGGCATTCTTTGCAACCATAGCACTCTCACTGGGAACATTCTAGGGTGGGAATTTTTCACAGTGGGTTGTAGCTTATCCTCTGAGCTGTTCGTCTTTCTCTCCCTCCTCTGGACCAGGGTCTCACTGCGGGGTCAGACATCAAGCTCAGTAAGTGCAGACGGTGAAGCCCCTCCTTGGACCTCTGGCTCCTGAGCGGTCCAGTGAAACTCCAGGCAAGCCGGCCGGGGAGGGGAGGGTGTTGGAACCCACCAGGATCCCTGGCTACTCTAGGCCCCCACCAGTCTCTCTACAGGCTTCGAGGGAGTCAACTGCCCTGACGGGGGCCCAGCCACACTGGGGTTTCTGATTTGCTAGTTCGAAGGGCAATTCTCTTGGAACAAGCTGATCAGTTGAATCCAGGCGGGAGCCTTAACACCACCACCCTCCCCCCGAGGGAGGAGGGAGGACGCAGGAAGAATCTAACACAAATATAATGGACATCTTATCCTAAAGAATCAAGGGAAAGACTAGAGGTTAAAAACAGAGCCAGTCTTGACTCAGCTTCTTATTTGCCAGGTACTGTCCTAGCCCGACTTTACTTACTTTTCCTATAAGGGAGAAATTTTCTTATCTCATTTCTCAGGTGAGGAAACGAAGTCACAGGACCGATAAGTACCTTTCCCAGAGTCAGGGCTCCTAAGTGGCCGTTCTGAGATTCAAGCCCAACAACCAGACTGTTAACTACTCCTTCAAGTGAAACCGTCATTCATCACAATGCAATGGGCTAATTGCCCCAATCAGGTATATAGGTAAACATTGATTCTGAAGGAGCTCTTAAAAAAAAAAAAAATCAAATTACTGTATGTGGGCGTGAGGAGATGAAGAAAAATTTCTCAGAAAGAGAAGTCATTTTGTTGGGGGGTTTTGAAGGATGAGTAGGAGTTGGCCGGGGCAAGCCATGGAGGAAAGGGCATTCCATGTTTGAAGACTAGAGAAAAGTTTTATATGACTGATGTGTAGGGGGTGGAAGGAGCAGAGGAAAAGGCAAAAGAGGAGATGCTAGAGAGTTCATCGGTGGTCAAACTGAGAAGAATGTTAAGAAACCAATTGTATCAAATGTTAAGAAACCAATTATTCCACCAAAGTTAACAAGAACTGATAATCGGTGTTTGGATTTTTACCTTATTTCCCTTCCTTTCCTACCCATCTCTTATAAGCGTTAAAGAAAGAACTCTGGAAAGCTGTAGGGATGTGGCAGGTGCATTCAGATAACCCTGGCTGTGGACCTCAGGGCTGAGGAGGCAGAAGGCAGAGCAGTGCATCAAAGAGTCCACAGTGTAGACAGGGAGACCTGTAAGGACACAGCCCCCTCCCTGGACAGTGCAGGCAAGGATGGGGCAAAACTGTCTCAGATATAAAGATTTATAGTTTCCCCATTGTTGACAATCAGGAAACCCCAGAAGCTCAGATAATCTGTAACCTAGATTACGAATCCTGAAATAGCACAGAGCATTATTCTTCCACAAAGTTATTTTTAAAATGTACTTATCGGATGTATTTATACCCTGCATCTTTCAATTAAAAAAACAAAAAAAAAGGATTTGAGGCAGCTTAAACAGCCAACATGAAATAAGATTAATAAAATAGGAATAGAAATTTTTTTTTAACGTGGCTTTAATAAGCAAGGGTCAGCACAGTTGCTGGGACTGATTTAGAACCAGGCCCTGAGTTTCCTAGTGGCCAAAGCAAAGAGGGAGACTGAATGTTATATAACTTGAATGAATGCAATGAATGATGCCAGCTCCCCGAGGGAGACAGACTCTTTCCGGGTTCGAAACTCTGAATGAAATACCGCAAATTATTTCCCAGGAAATGCAGAAATAGCATCGTACGGCTCCTGGTAACCTTTGCGTAAAAGTTAGAGACGTGACCCTGGAAGCAATGTGCAGGAGAAAGAGGCTGTGGTCAGACACGAGATTTCTCCGGATCCCAAATTTCACCCTGCATTGGTTCATCCCTCCACTAACAGCTATTGATGGCTGTTAAATGCCGAATTGTCTTGCAGAGGGAACAGACCACAGGGAAAAAGAAACTTCGGAGAGACATAAGGTGGCCCGACCGATGCTTGAGAAACGAATAGCGTTGCCGAGCAGAGGTGAGCAGCAAAGTGCGAAAGGGCTTTGCACACTCAGGGGTGGGGCCGGGGGCAGCGTGGGCCTGTCCCAATGCCCAGCTGTGACAGTGGACAGGGCGGTGCCCGCAGTGGACATGGTGGAAGGCTGACCGCAGCCCCGGCTCTGATCCCAGCTCATCGTGGGACTTTGCATGAGCCTCCTTGCCAGCCCTGTGCCAGCTTTTCTTCGTCTACAGAAAGACGGGATTGACCCTAGAATATCTGTGTCTGTCTCTTCCTGCAAGAAAATTCGGATTCTGTGTATGTGTCCTCGAGCCACAGGGCAGGACTTCCTGAGCCAGTGATAAATCAAGAACTCTCAGTGTTTCAACAGGACCCAAGGTGGGGCGCCCGGGTGGCTCAGTCGGTTAAGCGTCCGAGTTCAGCTCAGGTCACGATCTCGCGGTCCGTGAGTTCGAGCCCCGCGTCGGGCCCTGTACTGACGGCTCAGAGCCTGGAGCCTGCCTCGGATTCTGTGTCTCCCTCTCTCTGCCTCTCAAAACTAAATAAACATTAAAAAAAAAAAAATTTTTTTTAATTTAAAATAAAAGGACCCACAGTGCTGAACTCAGCCCAGCCTTCCTCCTCAAGCTTCATAATCACGTCGATGGATGTTTTCCTTCCCGTATCAGGTGTTTGTACCCAGCGGCCAAATCCTTGGAGATGAATCGTCCAGGAACCCAAATACACATGTTACATGCTCGCAGGGTGACTTCATATTGAATCTAACCCACATATAATTACATTGTTCATCACCGGGGTTGCCTTCCTGCCTCTATGATAGCCATCTATCTTCTTAACGAGATAATTTCATCAGTTACCAATTAGGAGCTTTCCGGCTGTCCATTTAGGGACCAAGTGACCTGTAGTGCAGTCAGAGGAACACAGCAGGGTTCCCTTGCTCCTGACCCAGTAAGGGCTCCACCAGCCCGTAGGAATTTCGCTTTGACTTTACAGCATCGTGAAGGCACAGGTGCATTATCTGGGCAAGGTGGCCACAGTGTCGGCGACACGGAGCCCAAGGCACAGTGCGGTTACCATTGTCTGACTGTCGTTCAGCGGCTTGGGGCTGTCTTCAGATCTCCCTCTCGTGTGTTATAATAACTTGAGAAAAATGTAGGTGTAGTTCTGGGTGAGAACCTTCCTGGTTTGTACATGGACATCTCCTCTCTGTGTCCTCACGGGGCAGAAAGAAGTTGTGGGATCTCTCGCGCTTCTCATAAGGACACTAATCCCATCCCGGGGCTCTACCCTCACTCATGGCTTCATCTTACCCTAACCCCCTCCCTAAAGACCCTGTCTCCTAATACTGTCGCATTGGGGGTTAGGACCTCCACATAGGAGTTTTAGGAGGATATCGACAATCAGTCCACCATGTGGGGTCTGTGCCGGGCCAGGGGGCAGTGCCCTGGGCTGTTGGGAGAGGAAGGATGGAGTTGCCCAGAGTCGGCAGGGCCTCCTAGCAGGTAACTGGGCACATGGGAGGTTCCCAGGTGGATTAAATATTGACTGGCTGCTTAACCAATTAACCTATGTATTCCTCTGGGTTGTTGGCTTAAAACAGTAGAAACTTAACTCTGGCTGATTTCTGCCCGAAAGGCAGAGGGAACTTACTGGAAGAATGTTGGGGGTGGGCAGATCTGATGGGAGGCTGAGGACTAGGCTTGGGCAGGACCCCAGGAGCACACAAGCATCAGCAGTCATGCACAGACCCCCAGGAGCCACCACGGGCAAAAGCTGCCTCTCGGGGCTGAGCCAAGGTCATGAGCCTGCCTTCTGTATGCACAACCCAGCTGGTGAGGGAAGGATCTAGGAGCCTTGCTTGGAGCTTGGGAGGGGAAGGGGCAGAGGGAAGTGGGCGCCCAGAACCGTTCAGCTGCTGAGTCCATTTCTGGAAATCCAGAATTTCCACCAAAAGGAGAGAAGTATAACTACAGAGGGCTGGGTGATGCTGGCAGCCAGAAAATTAGAACTATTCTTGTCCTCGGTCCCTCCAACACTCCTCTGGCTCTTCTGATTTCGTGCACTTGGCATCCACCCTGAATAAAGCAGCTCCCACAGGAAAAGGGTCACGGGCAGCGGTGAGAATGTCCAGGACCACCATGGTGAGTTAACCCTGCACCCTCCAGCCGTTGAACCTGACTGGTCCAAACATCCTACAAGGCCACGGCCGCTGCGTGTTTCCAACTTGATTCTCTTCAGCCTGGAGTGTGGGGAAGAGTGTGGCTTGTCCTTGCCTCTGCGTATGAGCTTCTTGGATGTACTCAATAATTTTTAATGTATATATTTTTTTGCATAAAAGCCATTCTCCTGAATTTTTCGCATGCTATAATATCCTAGCTGCTGTACCCAGTCATGGAAACCTGCCCGTAATTCTTCCATTCATCGATTCATCTGTTGGTTTCCTCATCCCCTCGGCCAATTCTTCCATTCATCGATTCATCTGTTGGTTTGCTCATCCCCTCGGCCAGTTGGTGGTCAGTCAGTGGGTAAACCCGTCCCGAGCACCTGCTCCGGGCCGGCCTCTGCCAGGTGCCAGGACATAGCGACGGGCAGGCCAGGTCTCGTGCCCTCAAGGAGCCGAAAGTCTAGTCAGAGAAGCAGACGTGCCAACCGTGAAATTATACCACAAGGGTGACCGCACAGGGATGGCGTGTTTCCAGAGCTCCCTGAACGCACACGGAGGTGGACAGAGGTGCGGGGGGGGGGGGGGGGGCGGATCCGGGGAGGAAGAGCCTTGCGAGAAGAAAGGGCCTCCTGAAGGAGCCCCAAAGGACAAGTCAGAACTCCCCAGGTGAGTCATTTCTAAGGACAGAAAGGTCACCTCCCGGCGAGGGTTTGTAAGCAGAAGGACGGCATCATCAGTGTGGCCCTTTTACAAAGACAATTCTGCTACAGGTTTAGAGGCCGTCACATGGTGCTGCCAGTTTCTGGGCACGAATGGGGATTAGCGGGACTCAGTGAGACTCACTAAAGGCACATTCAATGAAAGCTGGAGAGACTCCTGAGCTCCTACACGGGAGGGACCCAGGTGGCCCTCTGGGTGGAAAGGAGACCCAATACTCTGGCTTTAAAGCTAAAGCACAGTGTGAAGCATGCTGGGGGACCGGGTGCTGGTAGGGTTTTCCGATGGAGGGTGTGAAAGCCTCCAAGCCATGCCTTCCAATTTAAGTTAAAAACGAGGGCCGCGTGCGTGGCTCAGTTGGTTGAGCTTCTGACTCTTGGTCTCAGCTCAGGTCATGATCTCACAGTTCACGGTTTTGAGCCCCGCATCCATCTCTGCGCTGATCGGGCACAGCCTCCCTGGGATTCTCTTTCTTTTTGCCCCCACCCAACTCATGCTTTCTCTCTCTCTCTCTCAAATAAACTTAAAAATTTTTGTGATTACAAACTAAATCAATACGCCAGGTGACCTGGCCCCTGGGCACCCGCACAGAGCCCAGCTAGGACGGAAAACAGAGAAGGGGAGCGTGCCCTTCTGATAGGGCGACGGGCAAAATACAGGAGGCCCGGTTCAATTTGAAGTGCAGACGCGCAACGAAGAATTCTCTTTTTAGTGCTTGTCCCAAATATCGCATTGTCTATGTGTATCTGACATTCCGATTTAACTGGCGGCCCATATTTTTGTGTGCCAAATCTGGCCACCCTACCTTCTGGGCTGCCTCCAGATGGCACATTTCTGCTCCCCCCGTATGCCACCTTGTGACTAGAAGCCTTGGCTTTCTGTCCCCGGGGGCGTCTTTCCATTTCCAGGTCAACAAAAACTAACTTGGGACATTTTCTGGCTAAGGTGTCCTAAGGGAGCCATTCGCACGGTGACACTTCCATGGCGCTTGGGTCCTTTTGGGGGCTTTATTGCCCCTTCACAGCACCGGAGAGTGGGGCAAGAGGACCTCCTGGCTTTGGGAGACTGTTTCATTGGCATTTCCAAGGAAAACAAGATGGAGGACGAGGGGGAAGAATTGACAAGAGATCTATCATCAGGAGCGAGAGGTTTTCCACGGCATCGAGAATGACCCAGAAGCCAAGGCAGCAAGATGTCTGCACCATCCCCGACCTGGAGACAAGCCCGAGAGCTAACATGAGGCCCAGGAGATACGGCTGACCCACCCCTGCCTCCAGGGCCTCCAGTTCATGCCCCACTGAGGCCAGACCGAACGGCCCTCCCCAGGCCCCCACTCTTGCTGTCCGCTGGGTTCGCTCCCTCCCTGAGTGCAGAGGGACGGGGTAATTGTACCTCCCCACGGAAGCACCAAACGGGGTTGAGCGAGCTCACGTGGGCAAGCTCTTCAGCCACGCAGGGGCGTCCAAATCATAGTAGGTGCTCAGTAAATCTTTGCCGCATCTGAACCTGAAATGAGGAAGCCCTAGGCTCCGTTGTCTGTGCCGTCCTGATTATGGGGATAAATAAATGGGCTTTTCCATAACAGCAGACGCCATTCACTACTAAATTCACTTTGAAGCACAGGGGGTAAAAAAAAAAAAAAAAAAAAAGCCCTCTCCATCCTCTATCACCACTGAGGAAAGAGATAAGGCTTCTACTCAGAATGAATTCCGGCTTATATTTATGTAGAGGAGTAATCAGACCATCAAAGCAGAACCAGAAAGTGAAAGAGGGTTAAGACAAATGAATTTAAAAGCACACAATACCCCGTCCCTGATTTGCTTTCCCAGGCAATGAAATATTTCAGAAGATTAAACATGGTTATGTAACACCCAGAATCCACATTGTCAAAAAGATTTGTAACTCAATGTTTTCCTACCCAGGTACCAAATGAAAGAGTTTCATCTAGGTTTTGATCATGGCAATTTTTTTAAAGATATAAAATATATTGAAATATTTAAATTGCTTGTCAAATGTAAACTCGCCTGTGTCCTGACACTTTTAAAATATAACGTGGCTTCAAACATTGCTTCTCCTGATAGGATTTTTAAAGTTGTTTTATAATGCATTAACAGTGAAGATCAGACTCTGAAAGACTACTGTATTTGTAAAATTCACTTTTTTTTCCCCCTCATCCCCTATAATTTCCAGAATGTAACTCTGCCCCCAGCTGGTTAAAACATCTCTGACATCAGAGAAAAATGGGAATCTTCTAAACATCTCCCTTCATCAGGATGTGCCGGGGAGAAGGGCGTTTGGTCTGCGGAGTTAATAGCTACGTTCCGGAAAGAGATCCCCCAACTCTGGCTTGTTTGTTTGAAGCGAGTATATGGTATTTTCTCTTTGCACAAACAAGGACCCCCAGAAAAGAAAGGAGAATGCCTTGCAGAAGGACGCAGGTTTGCGATTCCCACGTGCGAGCTCGCCATGAATGAGGTATCGATTGCCTGGCTATGATCATTGTCACCGGAGATCGAGCAAGACGGAAACTTAATAAAGACGGCTGTCAACGCCGAGACCTGCGTCCGGAGACACGCCGAGAACTCGGATTTGTTGTCTTAATGTGCGCGTTTTTGCCTTTTCCATTAAGTTCGCTAAAATTTATTCTGCCTTGGCCGTGTCCTGTGTGAGCTGCGTGACGGGGCTCCCTTCGTGCAGCCCGGAGGTCCCTTCTCAGCCCGCAAGGCCAAGACCACGTGTGGCCTGGATGGCGGGGGTGGGGGGCTTGTGTTTATACAGGCTGCGCCTTTGACCCTCCTGTTCCTGGCGGAGGGAGGGGATTTTACAGCGTCTGTTCCAACAAGGGTCTGTGGACAAGCTCGGGATGGGACCTAAAGCCTAAGGTTCAACGTGAGAGACTGGAGACTCTGGAGACCCAAGAAAGGCTCAGAGGATTTTAGGCAGAATGGCTGCTTTGAAACCCGTGGCAGTGGGGCGCTTGGGGGGCACCAGTCGGTTGAGCGTCCGACTTCGGCTCAGGTCATGATCTCAGGGTCCGTGAGTTCGAGCCCCGCGTCGGGCTCTGTGCTGATGGCTCAGAGCCCAGAGCCTGCTTCGGATTCTGTGTCTCCCTCTCTCTCTGCCCCTCCCCTGCTCATGCTCTGTCTCTCTCTGTCTCAAAAATAAATAAAACATTAAAAAAAATTTTTTTTTAACTGTAGTGGCAGAATCAATGGGACACTCTGGAGAATCACGGCATTCCTATCTTCCTGTCATCTGGTCGCAAGGTGATCAAACCGGGCACAGAAGACAAAGGGCAGGCTCCGGGATGACCTTGGAGGCCACTGGACGTCTTGGGTCTCCTTTCACAAAATCGTGGTCCAGATTAAAATGATAACACCGTGCCTAGCACAGAGTAGGCACTCAGTGAATATAAACGCTCATTCTCCGCCCAGAATTTCAGACGGGGGCTGGCAAATGTTTTTGTTCTGTTTTGTTTTGTTGCAAAAGGCCAGAGAGCAAATATGTGAGGCTTTGCAGGCCAACAGGCAAAGTCAAAGACATCCTATGTAAGTACCTGTCTGATAAGAGAAGACAGCATTTTCCTCAAATGTTTATTGATGTCATAGAAAGTATAATAATTGAGACTATTTTACAGAAGAAGAATTGTGTTTTTGTTTTTTTTTTGAGACAACGTATTTTTTAACTGACATTCAAAGTTAGTTTCTCTTATCCTCAAATCCATTGCAAATGTTCATCGTAAAGACCATTCTTAGCCTGCTAGCTACGGGCTGGATTTGACCACAAGCTGTGGCTTGCCAATCCTGGTTTACGCCAGGCAGGCAGACCCCCACAGACACTTCTCTCTCTCTGCCCATGTTCTCTGATGCCCTGGGTTCCTGACAAAAGGTTTGCCCTCCACCAAAACCCTGCGGCTCTGTCACCTCCCCCGGGAAGCCTTCCCTGATCCCACCTTGCCCACGGTAGGTGATAGAACGAATGAATACGGCCCCTGCGCTCAACACAGCCTCCTGGGGGAGGACCAGCAGGGAGGCAGTGAGCCCCTTGAGGGCAGGCCCAGGTTTTCTTGTTCAGCTTAGTCAGTAGGTGTATCCCCAGCCCCTGCAGAGTAAAGCGTGTGTCACTGGGGCGGGAAGCGAGGGAGGGACAGAGGAGCTAAGTCTGGACCACGCTGGGGCAAGTCTCCCACCTCTTCCCAGTCATGGGGATCGATAACAATACTAAGGGGTATGGGGTCACCTGGGGGGGGAGCAGTTGTTCAAGCGTCCGACTCTTGCTCGTGGCTCAGGTCGTGGTCTCGTGGTTTGTGGGTTCGAGCCCTGCATTGGGCTCAGCACCACTGCTGTGGGACCTGTTTGGGATTCCCTCTCTCTCTCTCTCTCTCCCTCTCTCTGCCCCTCCCCTGCTCATTAGCTCTCCCTCTCTCTCACTCTGTCTCTCTCAAAAATAAATGAATAAACTGAGGAAAAAATACTAAGGGCTATGGTGTTCGCTCCTAAGTAGGGTCCTGATCATTTCAGCTAGTCCTCACACATATGTGGGGTCCTGTTATCTCATATATGTCCTGTTATCTCTCCATTTTACAGACGAGAAAAGTTGAGGTCAGATGGTTTGTGCACGTTCCCATGGTGAGGGTCTGGTGGAGCCAGGGTTCAAGCCTCTGGCCGCCTCCCCCCCACCGCATCCCCCAACCCCCACCCCATCCCCCGCATCCCCCCCAACCCCTGCCAATCTCGCCCGTTCGGCCACCAGGGCTGTTCCTGATTCACTGGCAACTCGTCCCCTGGCGTCCTGCCCCAGCCCTGCAGCCCGGTCAGCTTCCCAGAGAGGACCATTTCCCCACCACGTCCCTTTCCATCCTCCGTCACTGAGAGCTCGAAGCCAGAGGGCCAAGAAGCTCATGTCAGGCGTCGAAGACTGTCGTGATGCTGCCCTTGCTGCGGCCCCTCCCAAAGAGGTGCAAGCAGGTGGAGGGAGCACTGTGTGGCGGTCCGGGAGGCGGCCTCGGCAATGGGAGGGGGCACTGAGGCCCAGAGAGGCGGGGCTCGCCCCCGTCCACAATGGTAGGAGCCAGCCCGGGAGAACAGCCACCCGCGCAGACAAACGACTAAAGCTTGGTTGCGCACCAGGCGTCTGGGGAGACTTGCCCTGCGTCAGCTCTGGCAGCCCCACGAGAGGCCGAAGCACTGGGCACGATCAAAATGCCCTCCAGGGGCGCCCGGGTGGCTCAGGTGGTCGAGCATCTGACTCTTGATTCCGGCTCAGGCCACGATCTCACGGTTTGCGGGTTCGAGCCCCACGTCGGGCTCTGGGCTGACAGCTCGGAGCCTGGAGCCTCCTTCGGATTCTGGGTCTCCCTCTCTCTCTCTCCGCGCGCCCCCACCCCCCACGTTCTCTCTCTGTCTCTCAAGCTCTCAAAAATAAGTAAACATTAAAAAAAAATTACACAAACACAAAAAAAGAATGTCTTCCGGAAGTGCGGCCAGTCAACTGCGGGTAAGTGGATGCCCTTCACCAGCTGGCTCCCAGCCCCTGGGGGGAAGGTGGGGGTGGGGCGCTGGGCCACCTCGGGGTGCAGGGTGGGGATCCCAGCCTCAGGAGCCGCGCCCTCCCCCTGCTCTGTTGTTCAAAGCAATTTCCACTAAGCAGAGCCAGCAGGGTCAGGAGCTACAGATCCCTGTCCTGCCTTTGCCTCTTCCTGGGGTTCAGGGCAGGCCCTGTGTCCTTCTCTGTGAAAGGGACCCGGGGCTCAGGCCCGGAGCCGCGTTTCTGCATCTCCAGCGCCCCCCTCCCCTGAGTCGCCTGTAGGCCTGTGCCCTGCACGGCTCCAGACTTGGTCCCAGCCTCTCTCGTCCCCTCCTGGGCGTCCCCCACCCATCACACGGGGTGTGCGGGGCTCCCTCACAGGCCCGGCTGGGGGCGCGATACAAGCGTGGACCAGACACCGCCCTTGCCCCCGACGAGCTGGCCGGCTGCAGAGGGGGTGCAGGCACCCCCACATAGGTCTGCTTCCGGGGAGGGAGTGACCAGCGACACGCAGGGAGGCATATACTGCCGGGAGGGCTTGGGGGTGGGGAGGTCTCTTTAAGTTGGAAGAGAGTCAGAGGAGAGTGGGCAGGCTTCCTGGAGGGGGCGACGTGGAAACTAGGCCTTGAAGGCTGGTAGAGTTGACTTGGAGATTTGGGTGATGGGGGAAGATACTGGAAAGAACCCATTATACAGGGCTGCCTCCCCTCCCCCCCCCCCCGCCCCCAGAGGGGCTTCAACATGTGGATATCTTGAGGTGGGGGGGGCTTCACACCTGGGTCTCCTTTACTTCCCCCTTCATAAACTTGTGTTTTATATGAGATCCATTTGACAGGGGTGGTAGATGAGGAAGGGGCCCCTTTGCAAGACTGTGGGCCAGAACGGATCGTGACACTCCCTCCATCATGCCCGGGCTGTGGGGCTTTGGCCAAGTCACCTGCCCCTGGAGCCCCGTTTCCTCATCAGGAAAATCAGTAACCATCATCTGTCCAAGTGACCCCATCACTGGGTCCTTGAGAGCCACCCACCTGTCCAAAAGAGCTTTGGGGAATATAAGTTATTAGACAAAACCTGAGACTTTGTTATTAGGGCAGAATTAATTATTATTATTTGCTCGCTCTGTGTGCAGCCCCATCGGACACTGGGGGGCAGGGGTGGGGGAAGAAGGAAGGATGAAAACACGGGGAGGCCCTGCCGTGTGCTCAGCTTGGTGACCCTCTGTCTCACTTGACCCTTCACCCTAGTCCTTGTTTTTCAGAGAGACTGAAGCTCAGAGAGGTGACGTGCCCTGGCCGAGGTGACACAGCCCGGAAGTAGCAGAGATGGGCTTTCCTACTTGGTCTCTCTTCCCACTCCGTCACGTGTCCCTGGGGCGGAAGCTCCTAGAACGTGACTTTTCCGTGGTCCTTAAAGTGCTTGCAATGACATCGCGAAGTGAAGGTGTGCCTCATTCGTTCGTTCAATTATTGGTTCGTGCATTCATCCACCCACTCAATCAATAACCGAGCATCCCTCCACGAGGGCCCTCGGTGTGCACGACGACGCCGGGAGGTACATAACAGACGGATGATGCAGTCTTGGATGGGGGCCACGGCTGATGGTGAAAGCCACCAGAAACCTCGGAGTCTCGAGGCAGAAATAAAATTCTGGGCGGCTCCCCACCGCACTGCTCTCAAGCTACGTTGAATGGTCTTAGGGCCCGTCTCTTCCCTATCACACAGTCTCCGCCCCCACCGCCCCCTCGCCCCCCACCCCATCTCCTCCAGGGCCGGGACCTTCGAGGCCTCTGTGAGGATGACTCTCGCCTTCCTATCTCCTGTGACTTCAGATCCTCAGATCCAGCTGCCTTATCAACATCACCCCTGGACACACGAGAGGAAGCTCACCCACAACACGAGGAAAACAGAAGTCCCGCTGCCTAAGCGCCGCCCCCCAAACTGATAAAATGAGACAAAGTCACGTCCAGCCTTTCCATCTTCGCAGGTGGCCGCTCTGAAGGCAAAAGCCTCGGCGTCCCCCTCAAGCGTCTCCCCCGCGCTCCATGTTCAAATGCTCAGCGAAATCGGCTCTGCTCTCCACACAGATGCAGAATCTGACCCCCTGCAGCCTCGCCTCCAGCCACCCCTGCAGCCACGCCCCGCCTCCTCGCCCCGCCCCCACCCTCGCCCAGCAGGTGAATCTCCTCCCGCAGGCCAGTGACGCCCTTCCTCTCCTACATACCCTCCCACCTCAGAGCCAATGCCACACCATGACAGCAGCCTCCAGAG
Source organism: Acinonyx jubatus (assembly GCF_027475565.1). NCBI lineage: Eukaryota > Metazoa > Chordata > Mammalia > Carnivora > Felidae > Acinonyx > Acinonyx jubatus. The sequence goes on along the minus strand of NC_069386.1, from coordinate 137,042,168 downwards.
GGCCAGGATCCTGTCCCTCAACCTCGACAACATCGCCCGCATGCTCCGCCCTTGATCCTCTCTGCCCCAGCCACTCTGGGCCTGTTCTTGAACCCACTGAGCCAACGTCTGCCTCGGTCTTTGCTCTTCGTGCTCCCTCCGCACCGCCGTTGGATGTCTACCCTCCGAATATCTGCACCGTGCTCACACCTCTGAGCAGCCTCCGCCTGTCACCTTATCAGAGCAGCAGCAGGTGGGGATAAAATACCACCTCCCCAAACGCACGCCAGGCTCATGGTTCTCTTTACCCTACTTAATTCTCCCCCGCTGTTCTCAGCACCCTTGTCATGTTGTAAATACACCCGTGTGTTAGTTACCTGTCTTCTTCCGCTTGGACGGAATGTCCAGGAAGCAGGGAATGTCTCTGCTTGTTCACTGATCTTGACGCCGTGACTAGAACAGTGCCTGGCAGAGGGTGGGAGCTCCATGGGGATGTGTTGGAAAGGAAAGGAGGGAAGGAGGCAGGCAAGGAGGGAGGCAGGGGGGAGGAAGGGAGGGAGGAAGAAGGGAAGGGAGGGAAAACAAAGGAGATACTGCAACAGTCGGGGTCTCAGCAGGAAACAGAACCCACCACAGATGATCCAAATGAAAAAGCTCCTAACAGAGGTGAGGGTGTTAGGAGACAGAACCAGGAATGGAGTGGGCACTCAGACAGGAGCAGCAGCAGGAAAGTCTTAGGACCCCTGGACTGGGGGGACAAGGCCAGAAGAATGAAGGTGACCTGTGCAGGAGGAGACACCAGCTGAGAGCCAGATTGTGCAGGAGAGCTCTTGCCAGAGGTGCAGAGATGGAGGGGGGTGGGGGAGGGAATATCTAACCTCACCCTCCCGCCCACCTGTCTTTTTCTGGTGCCTTCCACCATCTGACTCCATTGGAATTCAGCTGTCAAGAGAGCCTAGGCACGAGTGGAGGCAAGAGGACATGGTTTGCACAACGGAAGCAGCATGTGCAAAGGCCCTGTGGCAAGAATGAGTCTGGCCGAGTGGGAAAAAGTAAAGACATCCGTGGAGGGGGCATGCCAAGCCCAGGAGGGGCCAGAACTTGGGAAGAGCCTGGAGAAGCATGCCAGAGCCAGACCACGCCAGGTGGGTCTTATGGGTATGTGACCCCACCTCCGGCGTTATCTGAGATAGTCCTCAATGTCCCCTGAGGTGGGATTAGTAAGGAGCCCTCCCTCGCCCCGCTTCACTCTCCCAGAGGGCCCTGGTTTAGTCAATAACCAGTCTGGTCGGCCTTCTACAGAGTGTGTTGAAGAGTTCCATCTTTACTCTAAGAGCAAGGGGACCGGACGGGAAGGGCCTATTCGCATTTGTAAAGAGCAGTCGAGTTGCAGTGAAGTTTCAGGGGCCATGGTGGGGGATGAATAGAGATGCCATTGAAGCCACCCAGGTCACCCTCCGAAGTAGGTGGGATCACTGTGCCAGCCTTTGCACCCCCAAGGGCTCCAGATGCAAACCCAGACGCCTCTCTTGTCATCTGGCCCACCCTGCCCTTCCAGGTTCAGCCCCTGCCAGCCCCGGCCGGGCATCGTGGACCGAGCTCCTCCCCACAAATCCTCCCCTGCACCCAGCGCCTGTGTGTGCCATTCCAACCGGAGAAGGGACTGCCCTTCTTCTCCCTTGCAGCAAAGCTCCCTTCGTCAGGGAGACACAGCCTTTTCTGATGCGCCCGGTGTCCATTAAGGACCTGCTCACACCGTTCTGTCCTCATCTGTCTCCATTTCTCCCTTATTAGGCCTCAAACTGCAGGAGCGCTGAGGGCTTGTCTCCTTCTCCAGGACAGAGAGCATATGTAGCCTGGTGCCAGGGAGAAAAGATTGTAGGAAAGAAGGACAGAAGAGAAAGGGAGAGGGGAAGGGGGGAGGGAGGAGGAGATGGAAGGAGGGAGGAGGAGAAATGGGGAGGGAGGGGGAGAGGAAGGAGAGAGAGGAGAGAAGGGAGGAGGAAGGAGGAGAAGGTAGGGAGAGAGAGAAGGGAAGGGGAGGGAGGGGAAGGGAAGGAGGGAGAGAGAAAAGGGAAAGGGGACTGAAGGAGGAGGGGAAGGAGGGAGGAGAGAAGGGAGGAGGAAAGAGGGGGAGGGGAAGGGAGGGAGAAGGTGGGGAAGGGGAGAGAGGGAGAGGAGAGGGAGGGGGAGAGAAGGAGGGAGAAAGCAAAGGGAGGGGGAGGGCGGGACAGATGCTGCTAAGCTATTTGAGCTGCTTCTTTGCAACTTACCAGGAGTCTGGAAGCTAACTTCTAAGACCCGTAACTTTTCCTTCCATGGAGCTTCTCTGCAACACTTTCTCTTTGTTCTGAGTTTTCTATCCGGCAACCTTTCCACGTCCCACACTCTGAGTTCCACAGAAGCACACTCCAGTGCAAAAACTTCCCCTCGCAATCTTGTTGTCTCAAGCATCCTAAGGTTGTATAATAACCAAATGTCTTTGTTCTCACGATGGGGGCATGCATCAGAAATCAAAGAAGCAGGAGGAAGAGGAACGTTCCAGGCTATTACTGTAACAATCCAATTACAATGCCTATCAAACTTAACTTCACAGGTTATAGCTCCTAATTGCCTGACAAAAATTGACACTTCAGTCGCAACGGCATAATATAATCAGAGTCCAAATTAAATTTGATCGTGGGCAGAAAACGATGCTATCGTTCGAAGGCATGGAAACAGGAGATCAGCTAGCATGATACCAGGGATCAGAAATGAAAATTATTCATTAATGGCCATGCGTTTCCGATAATGGAAATGACACAGTTCAGACGGCTTCGTAAAAACACTATTAATTAAAAAGATGATAGACCTAACAAGCCGTAGAAAGCAGAGGACTTTTTTTTGGGTGTGCTTGTTAAGGTGAAGGATGACAGTATGTAAGAAGAGAAGTTGAGGCACTTCGGAGAGGAGTGTTTCGCTGGTGCAGGAGCCCGGTTTACTGGCCCTCGCTCTGCGAAGCGGCTTTCTCCAGGGGCCCATGTTCCGGGACCATAAAAAAGAGAATCTGCGGCCATAATATGGCTTTGCACTAAGTGCAAATAGTGCCGGCTATAAAACAGAAGGGCCCGATCCATAAAAGAAATGCACAGGGGACTTTTGCATATAGTAAAAGAAAAATCCAGGAAGAGACTCGTGTGTGTGTGTGTGTGTGTGTGTGTGTGTGTGCGTGCGTGCCCATGAGCACGATGTATCTTCCATCTTGCAAACGTCTGTGTGATTTCTGGTTTGGGGGATTGAAATACACAGAAGGAAACCCCAACCTAAGAGCGTCTCGGGGTTTAGGGAAATTTGAAGTGCCTCCTTTTGGTTTGGAAAAAAAAACCGGTAGCTCTCCGAGCGTTAGGCGCCACGCTGGACGTGGGGGCACAGCACTGAATAGGCGGATGCTGTGAGAGTTCATCGAAAATATTCCGTCGGGCCAAAATGAGGGGCACTGGCTGGGTTAGAGATGTGGTAAATACCAGAAGGCTTGCGGGGGTACGTCAGCACGTGACAGCAGGACCAGACCATCGGGGAAGCCGGGGGCGCTTCTCAGAGGAAGCGGCATTCAAGGTGAGGCTTGAAATGGGAGATGGGTGAGGAAGAGGGGATGGGTTCCAGCAAAAGACCTTGCGCTGCATCCGTGGGTATCACAGAGTGACAGGCTCCCCAAACGCCAGCCCATAAACAGACACCTCGATGCATTGGCAGAGGGCACAGAACTGGAAAGAGGGAAGAGACAGTTCACCCCAGCTCGATGCCGTAAGGATCTGAGCTGGAGGGAAGCTCTCAGGCCTGAGGCTCTTACTGTCAAGGGACAGGACGGAGGGTCACGTGGCCCCCAACCTGTCGTTTTCAGGCGTAGCTCCGATCAATAAAACGCGGGTGGAATTGGCCTCAGCAGCTTCGGAACACAAGAGGCGTCCCACGGCCTCACCGTGTCCTCTTTCCCTTTGCCACAAGGACTGGCAAAGCCCAGGTCGAGGGCCCCCTCAGCCTGGGTCCCAGAGGGAGAGTGTAGCATGAGTCAGACGTGAGCCTTGGTTCCCGTAAAACACTGGGGCTTCCGGGTCAGCCGCTGCACAGCCCAGACGAGCCCCTCCTGACCGATGCAGCAGCCATCTGGGCACCATGGGGAAGGGACCAGGTGGGGATCCTGGCACCCCAGCAGCACAGCTAAAGGAGCAGGGAGTTTGGAGCCGGGGGGAGAAAGCACCCACACGGATGATGTTTCAGGGAGAAATTCTGGGTCCACGTAACCAAGAGCCCCCCCAAGCCCACGGACAGGCGGTCTTCATCAAATGAGCTGTCTTTAGGGGTAGTGAGCGCCCCATCCCTAGAGGAGATCAAAAGCAGTGGGGGTGTGATTTTGACTCATCTTTTTAAAAAAAAAATTTTTTTTTCAACGTTTATTTATTTTTGGGACAGAGAGAGACAGAGCATGAACGAGGGAGGGGCAGAGAGAGAGGGAGACACAGAATCGGAAACAGGCTCCAGGCTCCGAGCCATCAGCCCAGAGCCCGACGCGGGGCTCGAACCCACGGACCGCGAGATCGTGACCTGGCTGAAGTCGGAGGCTCAACCGACTGCGCCACCCAGGCGCCCCTTGACTCATCTTTAAGTACCAGGTGACGTGGAGGAAAATCCTCCCTTGAATGGCTTCTGAGGTCACTTGAAACCCTGAGAGTCGGTAATTGTCGGAGTCCGTGTAGGAAGCCAAGTGTCACCTGCCCCAGGACCTCCGGTGAATGAAGCATGGAGCCCCGGGGACCAGGCTGTTCAATCCAATTAGATCCAGCCTGGGCCACCATGATTCAATGAACACTCTGCACGGAGCCAGACAAAATGACCTAAAATGCCTGGAAATAGGATATATACGAGCTGTTTCAGCCCCAGCTTTCCTGCCTAACGCTCCCCCACTTCCTGTCTCCCTCTCTCCGGCCCGTGCTGCGCCCTCTCCTCCCGCTTTCAATTTTGCAAAGGGTGAGTAATCCAGCACAGGGCGACTGGACGAGGCTGTGTCCCCCACTGGACAGAGAAAGGACATCTTACCACTCTGCAGAATTTTCCAGAATAAGGTGGTCTCCAGGGGACAGATGGACCGACTCAGGGTAGCCCTGCAGCTGGACTGTGACCCGGTTCCCCCGGAGCCTCACGCCGCGGGCGTCTGAGTGTCTGGGCACCTGTTAGCGGATTCCCGGTGAGTCGTTTCCCGGTGAGTCGTTTGGAGACTGTGACCCACCCCGGGAGGGCGCTTGGCAAAGTGCCCAATGGTGAGGCTCACAGCTCTGCACACGGGTCAGACGGTGAGGGGGTGGGGGGTGCCGGCAGGCCTCCAGGAGGAGGCTGAATCTCCCCTTCATGGCCGTGTGCAAACTGTCTCCGAGCAGAGTCCCGGGCTCTCAGGAGAAGCTTCGGCTGGCCCAACTCCGGCCCAGCCACCGCACAGCCTCGTAGCTGAAAGTCAGCCTTTCTACCCCTTAATCCCAAATGCCCAGCACAGAACAGATCTGGTTGGCCCAAGGGAGTCAGCTCGGCTGGTACAGAGAAGGCTGCCTGGACCCCTTCCCGTAGCAGGCTGCTGGGTGGGCAGACTCTTCTAGAAGAAGGTGGGAATGGGGAGGCAATTACTTATAGCCCCAGTGCACACCCAGGTCCTAGATCTGACGGCTCCAACTCTCTAGGCCACTTTTGACTCAGTTGACCCCCATTTGTTCATCTGTCCATTCAACGAGAATTTCCTGAGCATCCACAATGAACAGGCCTCATGCTAGCTGCCAGGGTGCCGGTGGTAAAGGCAGGCACAGCGCCTGCCCACGCGGACCTTCTGTACCTCGTGGGGAGACAGAGCAGAACCCCACAGAGAAAGAACCGTAACTGATGAGGTAAGTTCTCCGGATGAAATAAGCAGGTGCCGTGCCTGAGAGTGATCATGTGGGGGTGGAGGGAGGAGGGAGGGGGTCTCCTGCGGAATGTGCCTTCGGAGAGGTTACCCACGGGAGCCCTGAACTGCAACCCCGGACCTGAGGCAGCCCGGGCAGAGCCCGGGAAGACCATCCTGTGCCGTTCCCTTGCCACTGAGCGCCAGCTGGGCAGGAGTGGATGCATAAGGGAAAGAGGCCTCCCTGGAGCTGCCCACCTGATGAAGGTTCCTCCCCAAGCCCCGGCTTCTCCATCACAAACATCCCCCCTTGATTCCTCCAAGGCATTTGTTGCAACGTGCCCTTGTTTTTCAGCTTGTTTATTTCCAACAAGAGGTCCATTTCCACCTCTTCAAATCTTCTTCCATGAAGCTAGAGATCTTTTCCATCCTTCCATTATGTCCCTCTGAAAAATGCCCAGAAGAGATAATTGAGGTATGAAGGAGAGGAGCCTGAGCCTTTGACAAAGCATCTTGTCCGGGTGTGGGTGGGGGCACAGCAGGTGCTAGCCCAGGGTGAGGCGGGGACCTCTGGGTACAGGGTCAGGGGGTGCCAGACCGCAGCACCCACAATGTTCCACGGAACCCACAGCAGAAGGAGCGTGGCCGCCGTGAATCCCAGCAGCAGGGACCGTGGGGAGCAGCATCTCTCTATGGTGCCTGTGTTGTTCTTCTCTCCTGGAAAGATGCCCCCGAGATCGCACAGGCACACGTTCATAAAGAGAAACCTTGTCCCCCCTGACTGTCCCAGCAAGGGTGGCACCCGGAAATAAACACCTGGCAGCTTCTGCCATGAGTTTACTGACCCCACAGTGCTGGGCCCTCACTCTCCCCTCCCGTGCACTGGTATTCGGGGGAGGTCTTGCTTGGTTGCCACTGTACATACAGGCTCTGCTTTTTGGCCCCGGAAGCCAGGAGGGAGGCGACATCTGTGCTAAAATGGCAATGAGATCTTGGCAGGAGAAACCTCATTTTTGTGATTTAAAAAAAACCCAAAAAACAAAAAACAAGAAAAACATTACAAGGCTATAACACCCAAATCACGTGCTGCATACAGTATACATCTAGAGGCTCACAACCAGAGTCACTGGAAAAAAGGGCAAATGGGATAATCCTTAACCTCACGCTGTAACTAAAATAAATTCTAGAATGAGTTAAAGAGTTAAATGGACAAATGGAGACTAACAACAACAACCAAAAAAAAAAAAAAACAAAAAAACCCCACCTCGCTAAATATTTCTGTGACCGGGGTGAGAAAAACCTTATTTACCATTATAGTCTATTAAACTAAGGAAGAAGCCATGAGGAAAACATAGTGAGATAGTCTGCACATAATGGAAAATGGAAAAAGAGCTTTTAGAAAGGAATATGAAGACGATGTTCCGCCCATAGAAAAATGCGCAAGTGGCATGAACAGGCAATTTATGAAAGGAGAAATCTAAGTAACACTCTTTGGGGAGAAAAATCGACATATCGTGTAGCCAGAGAAGTAAGAACACAATGAGACACTGTGTTTCAGTTATTCAAATTGGCAACGATTTGTTTTTTCTGGCAACACTCAGGCTGGTGTGTAGGGGAGACGATGGACAGCCATACGCACTGCTGAGCAGAGTGTAAATAGTCGCACCATTTGGGGAGGCCAATTTTTACTGGGACCTTAATTTTTACATTCACACTGATGGTAAACAGACCCATTACCTCCCGAAGGTGCTTACGCCCCAACTCCATATAGAACCTGGGCATATGTTATACGGCAAAGGGGCATTAAGGCAGCAGATGGAAGGAAGGTTGTGACCAACTGACTTTCAATTAGAGGTTGTCCTGGATTAGCCCAGCTGGTGAGTCCTATGTCATCACAGGGTCCTTAAGTGTGGAAGCAGGAGGCGGAGGGTCAGTGTCAGAGTAATGTGGTGTGAGAAGGGGCGGACCAGCCCTTGCCAGTGTTTAAGGTAGAGGAGGGACCATGAGCCAGGAATACAGGCAGCCTCTAGAAGCTGGAAAAGGAGCCTCTTAGCACCTCTGGAAGGAACATGGCCCTAACACACCTTGATTTTAGCCCAGTGAGACCCATTGTAGACATCCGACCTCCCAAACTATAACAATAAATTTGTGTTATCCTAAGGCACTAAACTTATGCTAATTTGTTACAGCAGCCATAGAAAATGACTACAATCATATTCTTCCTCCCCCGACGAGATTTATCTGCAAGTGAGATAATGATGTACAATGCCTAGTACATTATGCACACCTATAATGTGGAGTACTATACAGCCATGAAAATCATTTTGTGAGAGATAATTTATTTTACTGGGAAAATATCTATGACATACTGGTTTAAAGGCTATAAAACAGTATCTACAACAGCATACAGTCTCTGAAAAATTACATGTGTCCTTAGCATATCTATTTATAGCAAAATATTAGTTGTGATCACTGGCTGATAGTAGGCCTGTAAATAGTTCTTTTTTTAAAATTTTTTCTTTTTAATGTTTATTTATTTTTGAAAGAGAGAGAGATAGAGCATGAGCGGGGGGAGGGGCAGAGAGAGAGGGAGACACAGAATCGGAAGCAGGTTCCAGGCTCCGAGCGGTCAGCCCAGAGCCCGACGCGGGGTTCGAACTCACAGACCGCGAGATCATGACCCGAGCTGAAGTCGGACGCTCAACCGACTGAGCCCCCCGGGCGCCCCAATAGTTCTATTCTTCTTCTCGGGATTGTCTCTGCTCTCCAAATATCTAGCAGAAAGCCTGTATTGTCTAATGTAACTTTGAAAAAAAGTATGACAAAAGTGGATTAGGGCACATTCATATCATGAAATAATATACTGCCACCCACAAAAAAAGTCAAATTGTAGAATATTCCATGACGCTGGAAAATACTGGTGACGTATTACTGACTGAGAGCATTTCTATGGTGGTGGGTACATTATGGCTTATATGTGGGTTAAACGAAAAGTATACACGTGCACAGGGAAATATGGACACACCAAAATGTCAACAGTGTTGGGATGTGATGTCTGTATACATTTTCTGTAATTAGGAGCAAACGGGGCATTTTTATTGTGGTTGATGTTTGGCAAAAGACCCAAGGCTGGTCTCCTGGATGAAGGTCATCATGGCTGCAAGGTCAGCAGCGATCTTACAGCAGCCCTGGCGGAAATATTCTGGCCTTGGGAACCAGGTGAGCTATTCTGCAGGGACCGAGGTGACGGGGCAGAGGGCCCAAATTCCCACGGTGATAGTGTCTGCCTCGCACATCAGACGCTTTCTCAGCCGGTGGCTCTCCGGTCAGTTCCTTCCTCCTCCAAGGTCCGGAGCCCCACGGCTGCGTGCTCATCCTGGAATCCAGGCTGGAGGGCTGCTGGAAGCCCAGTTCCAGGGCGGAGGGCTGGAAAAATCCCCCTCGGAATCCCCAGCGTCGATGCCTTCAGGTGTCTCTGGGTTGGTCAGATTCCCCAGAAAAGAGCCATTCAAACCCCCCTCCCACCCTGGAAGGAGGGTCAGAGTCCTGGGGCTGCTGAGGAGAAGGCAGAGGGGTCTGGTGCTTTCTATCCAAAATCTCATTTTCTTGTTTCACACCTTGGTCTCCTTGGTCCCCGATCTCTGGATGCTCTGCTCCAGTCTTTCTCAGAGACGGCGCACAGAGCCTCTGTTGGCCTCAAAAACCATCCTTTCATCCTCCGACAGACTTTCCGTTCTCTGCCCCTTGTCCCCGTCCCATCCAGAGGTGGTGTCCTCCCTTCCTGAGGTCGCCGGGACGCTGCGGCACCCCCGGCTCGGAACATTACCCTCCCTCTGGTTCACGAAAGCATCCCCAGTCCCCATCTGCTCTCCAGCTCCACACGTGCGGCTGTGTCCTCTCCCCACCTTCGGTGTCCTTGTGGGTTTTGTCTCTTTGTGTCCCCTTGTCGCTTCTTGAGCTGACTTGAGGAGAGAGAGAGAAGTTAAAGGGGTGTCCTCAATTGCTATCTTTAAGCAGCCGTCCACCTTCTGGGCTCCTGATGTGTATTAACCACATTAAAATTGGCGACAATGACCCGGAGCGTACAGGTGTTATTATCACACCCATTTATTGATGAGAAAAAGAAAGAATCATAGAGGCTTTGTGACATTTCCGGACCCCTCCCCCGGGAGCCTCTCTGAACGCGCAGGACGCCGTGGGAAAGGCTTGCCGGCCATCGGCATGAACAGGTGCGTAAGGGAGGCAGGGAGAGGAGCCGGCCCGGGGAGAGCCCACGCAGGGCTGTGTAAGCCACGTGGCGGTGTGGGAAAGCGGGAGAAGCCCAGAATGAGGGGCACCTCGGGGGCACCCACCGCCCCTATTTCCAGGCACCAGGAGCAGGTGCCTCTTACGAGGCACATTGGATGTTCTCAACGTCCGCCTCCTGTACCAAAGCCACCACCGTCTCCCTTCTGGGACCAGGGCTTTGAGCTGGGGCCTTATTGGGTGCCAATGGGCTGTAATTCCCCAACCCCAGCCCAGACAGGGCTCCAGCTCACCTCTCCCGGCTGAGGGGACAGATGGGGAGCCAACCTGTGGCTCCACTGAGAGAGGTCACGCATGAGGGACACGGCCCCATTCTGAGCAACCGCACGGAAATCCCGAGGCTGCCTGGACCCACACTCATCTGGCGGTGCTTCGGGAGGTCAGGTAAAGGCCTTTTTTGTTCGTTGCCCAGGATGCGACCCGGTGGCAAGTCCACAGAGCGGGGCCACCACGCTGAGATGGGCCTCTTGCGCTCATCCTCCGGCTCCGAGAGCGACCGCGGCCATCGGATGCCCAGGGGTTGACGTGATAATCAAGCACCGTAGGGATTTGGCAGTCGGAGGGCAAACACGGAGAGATGCCAAGATCATTTGGCGTGAACTAACTTTCAGGCCAGCCTGGAGACCTGCCAAGTTGCCAGGGGCAACCAGAGCCTCAACCTCAGCTTTCGAATTTTTCCAGAAGCTGCAGTTTCCCACTCAAAAGTGAAAAATCCACGTGGAGACCTCAGGCCGGTCCTCCCTCCTACCCGGAGCCCCTTCCCTCATCACCTGGGCAGCGTCGGCCAAACTCTCTTCACAGGCCTTCTGGTGCCTTCCACTCAGTGCAGAGGTCACAGAGGCAGGGCGGGTCAGCCCTGTTGGTAGAATCTAGCCCGGAAACTGGGTTCAGAATGTTCTGTCGGCTGAGCAGAAGTAATAGGAAATGCCACTCACGGATGCCAATAGTAAAAGCAGGGCTTCTCCTGCCAGGCCTAGGGAATGTTCTGGAAAGTGCTGTGGGCAAATCTGTTACTGAGCTTACGGGCCATTGTCCTTCACAGCCCTCTCTTCCCAGCACACCCCAGGGACTCCGATTAGCAAGACCAAGGATCTAAATCCTCTGAAACTGTTGCGAAGGCCACAGGGTTTCAGGTCAGCCCTCCTGCCCACCAGCCACGCACATCTGCCTTTCGTACCTAACATGCTTAATAGGGAGCTTTGGATAGTCACCTGTGATGTGGCCTCAATTTGGGGAAAAGGCCGTGCCGAAGATGCCCAATTTGTTGAAATTTTTTTAATTTTTGTTAATGTTTATTTATTTTTGAGAGAGAGAGATAGAGAGCGACAGAGCATGAGCAGAGGAGGGGCAGAGAGAGAGGGAGACACAGAATCCGAAGCAGGCTCCAGGCTCTGAGCCATCAGCACAGATCTCGACACAGGGCTCGAACCCACGAACCGCAAGATCATGACCTGAGCCAAAATCGGACGCTTAACTGACTGAGCCACCCAGGCGCCCCCCGATTTGTTTAAATTTTCCACTTTGCAATCTCCAGTCCCCCTCTGTGGTTGAAAATTTCTAACTCGATTAGAATTGGCTCCTTTGTGTTCCTAAAAAAGAGACTCTGCCTCAGGGACCAGGTATGGAACTAAAGGGAAAGAATATTTTGAATTTCAGTGAACTCACCTCAACTTTCATAGGGCGTTTTATAAAAGCATTTCCTTAAAAGACAGGAAGGAGGAATATAATGATACAGCATCTTGGTGCATTCGAGAACACGCTGTGGCGTCAGCAAAGGCCATACTTCCAATACTGTCATTCCCTGCTTTGAAAACTCCTCTTCATCCCTTGAAGCCCTAACCCCTGCTTCTGTGGAATAGTACCTGACCACACTGCCCCTTTTCATCTCTAGAAACAATTAAGTGCTTTTAATGTGATACAGTCACATAGCTCTTGGTCTGTAACCTCCAGCCTGTAACCCAGGTTTATAACCTTAGTCTGTATTTCATCTGCCACATGTGAAAATCCGCATCTAAAAAAATCTATCTTCCACCATCACAAAGGCAGGGAGGGACTAAGCCCCTACAGTTCACTGTGGTTGTGACAAAGTATTGGGAACCCAAATGCCATCGCTGTGGTGCCTTCCTAGACCCCCCCTGGGCGGCAGGGAAATCTCCAGACCGGTGATCTAGACTCTCCCCGACCCCACCCTCTCTCCCACCACGGGTGATGTGCAAAGGCTCCCACTCCTTCCCTCCTCAAAATCAAAAGTCAAAAGGAAATGAAGTCAGAATTCTCTTTGTCCACTCAGAGGTAAAGAACCACACATGTGTTCTCCCCTCTCAGCAAATGGCCTTGAAGAACCACTCCCATCTTCCACAGACTGCTCTGGGACGCGTGCCTCAACCGTGGCCCGGTCCACTGATCCCGGACCCCAGCCAGAAAAACCCAACGCAGGGTCCTGGGAGAGGCGGGGACTGCAGGGTCCGGAGCCAGAACCCCAGGCTGGGGTTCAAATCCCAGCTCTACTGCTCCCGGGCCTAAACCACAGAACCTCTCGAAGCTTCCTTCCTTCATCCGTGAAATGGGCACAGTAACAAGACCAAGCTTAGAGGACCACTGTAAGAAATAACTGAGATAAAGCATAGAGTGCTCAGAATACAGTGGCTCAAAGTGGGAGTTTAATGATGCTGCTTTTTTTGATTTTAATTCTATATATTATGTCAAATATCCGTCTACCTCATTGCCCCTCTCCGCCTCCAGCTCTTGGAGCAAAGTGCGAAAGCCTTGCAGAATCCCGGGGAAGCTTGCCTTTCCCCGGCTCCCCCCCTAGGCTCTCTGCTGTGGCTTGACAGTCCCAGGGCCTGTGGGAGGGAACGCCGACCCCTGTTCGAGAAGAAAGGACCCCCCCACACACACCACACACACCACAGTCACCCTCTGACACTTCCATCTTGACTCGCTCCCTTCCCTCTGGGTCTAGGGACAGTGTGGAAACAGCAGAGGTAAGATAGCAACGTGCATCCGAGGGGCAAGTCATGTGTTTTTAAACACACCAGACCTCGGCCTGATAAAAAAAAGGGGTATGTGGCAACCATTTCACAATACGTGTAAATCTAGCCGTCACACTGGACTCCTTAGACTTACACAGTGACGCGTGTCAATTATTTTTCAATAAAACTGGACGGGGGTTGGAGAAGATGAGGCAACTTTCCCATCTTTACCTGTGTTCTGAAAGTTTCGAGAGCATTAGGTCTGCTACTTGGGGCTTGGATGACAAGTGACTGTGTAGGAGCATCTGGGTGGCTCAGTCAGTTGAGCGTCCGACTCTTGATTTCGGCTCAGGTCATGATCTCACGGTTCGTGAGTCCGAGCCCCATGTCAGGCTCTGTGCTGACAGTGCAGAGCCCGCTTGGGATTCTCTCTCGCCCTCTCCCTCTGCCCCTTCCTGCTTGCACTCTCTCCCCCTCTCTCTCTCTCAAAATATATAAACTTTTTTTTCCTTTTTAAATTTTTTTAATGTTTATTTATTTTTGAGAGAGAGAGAGAGAGCACAAGTAGGGGAGGGGTAGAGAGAGGGAGACACAGAATCCAAAGCAGGTTCCCGGCTCTGAGCTGTCAGTACAGAGCCCGACGCGGGGCTCAAACCCACACACTGTGAGATCATGACCTGAACTGAAGGCAGACACTTAACCGACTGAGCCACCTAGGCGCCCCAACTTTTTTCTTTTTTAAAAGTGACTGTATAACCATGCAAAACAAAACGGACTTTGGACTAAGAGAAAGGAGCCCCCCCCCCCCACCTTAGAAAGCCAAGCTTGGTGCACCCCCCTCCCCACTGCTGCCATTCCGGAGGGCGGGTGTGGGCAGGTGGGATCTTCTCCGTCTCTCAGTGCCCAGGCCCAGGCCCAGCACACAGTGGGACCTTCCTTGTGAAATAACTAAATGTAACTAAAGAAGGTGCGTGAACAAGTTCAAGTGGGGCTATGCCTGACCTAAAGGCAAGGCTAAGAAGATACTGATCATAGGTCTTTGATAATTGACCACATCTAAATTTAAAGTTTAGTTACATAAAGGGATATGGACGATGAATCATCTTTAAATAAAAGAAGGCATACGGAATAAAATTCTCAATTGGGGCAATCATAATAGTAATACAGAAAAAATAATAGTGGATAACTCCTCTTGTGTGTTTCTTACGTGACAATATCCTGGAGGCTTCATTAAATCCCCACAAAACCCTACAAAGGAGATGCTATTCCCGGACGACCAAGTGGAGGGTTATTGAAAGAGGCTAAAGCTGGAGCACCTGGGAGGCTCTGTCAGTTGAGCGTCTGACTTCAGCTCAGGTCACGATCTCACGGTTCGTGGGTTCGAGCCCCGTGTCGGGCTCCATGCTGACAGCTCAGAGCCTGGATTCTGCTTCGGATTCTGTGTCTCCCTCTCTCTCTCGGTGCCTCCCCTGCTCTCTCCCTCTCTCCTCTCTCTCTCTCAAAAATAAAGTAGACATCAAAAAAATTTAAAGAGCCTAAAACAGCTTGTTCACAGGACCCGTGAGCAGCAGAGCCAGGATCTGAGTCAAGACCATCTGAGTCCAGAGCTGAGCTAAGCTAATCCACAGGTGGGTATAGAGTCCCTCCTGCGTTCTCAGCTGTCATGTGGAAGTCGTGTCTCTGCCACCTGAGACTTCAGAACCTGGTTCTGACACTAGAAAACCCCCATTCAATTCTTCAGCGGCCAAACAAGAGCTAAGTTTGAAATGCAAGAAAGAAAAGGGAGAGTGGATGTGGTTTCTTTATCTGCTATAGACGAGGCAAGGCGTTGCCCTGACCAGGTCCATGTGGCCCCGAGCCGGCCAAGGGCTATTGCCTTCTCCACAGGAACATGCAGAGTAGCCTTGGTCACACGCATCACCTCTCTGAACCTCAGTCTTCTTTTAATTTTTTTTTAATGTTTATTTATTTTTTGAGAGAGAGAGAGAGAGAGAGAGAGAGCACGAGTGGGGGAGGGGCAGAGAGAGAGGGAGACACAGAATCCGAAGCAGGCTCCAGGCTCCGAGCGGTCAGCACAGAGCCCAACGCGGGGCTCGAACCCACGGACCGCGAGATCGTGACCTGAGCTGAAGTCGGCCGCTCAACCCACCGAGCCACCCAGGCGCCCCTGAACCTCAGTCTTCTTAACTACAATTCAACCTCTGAGCTGTCCTCAGGGGAGTACCGTTTGCCAGGCCCTTTGCTGGGACACAGACGGAGGCTTCAACGAGTAGGACCAGGTTCCCTGGCTCCTGCCCTCAAGACGTCCTCGATCGTGAATGGAGAGGGTTAAGCCAGGGCAGAGTCCAGCACAGGGAAGGCCTTTAATTGTTGTGGCTGCTGTTTGTTGTGAATAAGGCGCCACGAATAAGAATCTCGGGTTTGCAAGGAAGGCCCCTGAGCGGGGCTGCGGGGCTGGTGGCCAGGAGCACGGATGTGGAAGCCTGTGGCAGGGACAGCCACAGGTGGAAGAGGTCGTGGGCTGAAAAAAAAATCAGTGTGTAAATCCCAGTTGGTGATCTGAAGAGGGCCAGCCTCTGCCTCCAGCCCTCTTCTCCTCTGCAGCCCCTTGAACAAGGCCTACAGCGTGGAACGTTGGAGCTCCAGGCTAAGAAGGAAGTGACGGACCAGCTAGACCGTGATGGGAGAGCCTAACCCATGTGTGCTGATCAGTGAAGCCAGGAGACCTGAGATCCTTAATCCCTGCTTCTCGTGTCACGTATGCCCTTTCTCAACCACATTCTTTTGGGTTCTGTTTCCTCGAGAAGGACCCCAAATCTCTCCCTGGCCCACCCCACCCCACCCGACTACCCAATGTAACAGTTTCACTCCGACACTGAGGACTAAGCTGTGTAACCTTGGGCTGGTCACTTAACCTCTCTGAGACTGTTTTTTTTTTTTCCATCTATAAAATGGGTATAAATACTACCTACCTCAAAGGGGCTGTTTGGGAATTAAAGCAGAAATCAGCTCCTGCTCCATTATGAGAAAGTAAAGCTGTCGATATCATTGTGCTTCCGGCCACCGTGGCTCTTGAAGAACCTGAAACCCAAATACAAGCGGGCCAGAGGTCCAGGCTCTGCATAGAACAGCCTTTGAATAAACAACAGAGAGGTAGCCAGAAAACAGAGAAATCAAACTTAACTCTTTTCCAAAATCTCTTAAAGAACATTGAAGGAAATTCAGTTCACGCTCTGGAGTCAATCACCTTAAAAGTACTGTTTCCTGGGGCGCCTGGGTGGCTCCGTCGGTTGAGCGTCCGACTTCGGCTCAGGTCGTGATCTCATGGTTCGTGGGTTCGAGCCCCGCGTCGGGCTCCGTGCTGACAGCTCGGAGCCTGGAGCCAACTTCGGATTCTGTGTCTCCCTCTCTCTCTGGCCCTCCCTGCTCACCCACTCTCTTTCTCTCTCTCCCTCTCAAAAATAAACATTAAAAAAATTTTTTTAAAAAAGTAGTGTTTCCTCCGCACCTGCTCTCAGCCTGCAGCCGACCTCACAGCAGCCCGCCAAGGCTTTCTCCCTCTCCCATGTCTACTCAAGACCCCACAGCACCTGATCGTTCCTCTGCTTTCCCCAGACTTTCTGGTTCTACCTTTCTTCCTTCCGATATCCCCTCCACTCCTGAATCAATTCTGCCGATCTTTTTACTCGTTCCACTGCCCAACCTATAGGCGGCGGAAAACCAAACAGGAGGATGTGAGTCTTACAGAGCAGGTCGAAGCGTGCTAAAGGCCGCAGACACCCCTGCATGAATCAGGCTTACTCCCACTATGTTGTGGCAATTTGAATCCTTTTACAAAGATGCGTAAGATACAGGACACTCTTTGTCGCCAGCAAGGGCTCCAAGCTTCGAATGCTCAGCTGGTTTCTTCTTGGAGAACATCCTAGACCACGTACGTTCCTAAAGGAACTTTTGCAGCCGCTGAACATAAAAGGCTAGAAAGAGGCCAGAAAAGCCTGGGCGGGAGTTCCCTGGGAGACCTTCTAGACCTTGCCACCTCCACTGGGAGAGAAGAAAGAGAAAGAACCAAACCAACTGCCCACTTGGCCCCCATGGCCTTGCCCTGTTTGACCTTCCAGTGAAGACGCCATCTCCCCAACAAGACCAATTCTCCAGCCACACCGGAGGGAAGATCACAGGAGAAAAATGCACGTTGACCCAAAGGAGGAAACTACTTGTGTTCCTCGCTCCTCTCCCATCAAAAGTTCCATCGCTGCTCCAGTGGCCTTGTGGGGTGTTTTCAAGGTCTCCATTTTGACCTCGACATCAGAGTGAAGGAATACACCTTGAACCCCCTCTAGAAGAAAGAAAGAACTAAGTCAGACCCAGCCTCCTGCAGACATTTGGTAGAGTCTTTGTACTTGGAACTTGGCACAGAGTCTACCGAAACCCTTGAATCTCAACTCAAGAGTGCAAGAACGAGACCCCTGAATCTGAGAAGAAGGCCATCCCCAGTTACCCCAGGGGAGGCCCATCGCTTGGCCAGCCCCTGCAAGAGCCCGCAGGTCCCGACATGCACAACGCCATTCCCTGTGGAAAAGTGACGGCTGGCTCAGTGTGTGTGGCTTAGAAAGTGGTGCGTTAATATGCAATCAAGGCGGCGGGGTGGGGGGGGGGGTCATCGTGCTGCCACGTGTCACGGGACTGCCACAGCCAGTAACAACAGCAGGGAACGATCTTTTGTGAATGACGAGTTAAGTTCGCGTCTAGATTTGGGCGCACTGCTCTGTGAAGGCGGGGGTCACAGCTTTGCACAACCCACACATTTCCTGACTCACCGTCGGCTCTGGAGATGCAGTTTTAGGTCAACCAGGCTAATGCCCTTGGCTAAAGGCAAGTTTACGTTTGTGGCTTTGACGGAAACACCACCGGAAGCGTAAAAGAAAGCAAAACAAATGACAGCAGTGAGGAACGGGGACACTGTGCTGGATTCCAGGAACTGAATTAGACTGGCCAGTAAATTTATGCGTTTCCCAAAGAGCTGTGGAAGATCCTGGTAGATCCTGACACGTGTTAGATACTCAAAGAATGAATGAAGGGCCAAACTTTGCTTGATTCCAATTACAGAGGAACTAAAACTAGGTGGATAATATAGTTTTCAGTGGGGAAAAAATAAATGATGCAGCCTTAGTACGTTACACTACAGTAACATGATGCAATATCATATGCTCTTTACAAATGATGATGGGGGGGCGCCTGGGTGGCTCAGTCAGTTAAGCATCCAACTTCGGTTCAGGTCATGATCTCGCGGTTCGTGGGTTCGAGCCCCGCGTTGGGCTCTGTGCTGACAGCTCAGAGCCTGGAGTCTGCTTCAGATTCTGTCTCCCTCTGTCTCTGCCCCTCTCCCACTTATGCTCTGTCGGTCTCTCTCTCACACACAAAAGTAAATAAACATTAAAAAAAAAAAATGAGATGGGACGCCTGGGTGGCTCAGTCGACTAAGCAGCCAACTTAGATTACAGGTCATGATCTCACGGTTTGTGAGTTCAAGCCCCACGTCTGGCTCTGCACTGACAGTACAGAGCCTGCTTGGAAATCTCTCTCTCCCTCTCTCTCTCTCTCTCTCTCTGCCCCTCCCCTACTCTCTCTCTCTTAAAATAAATAAATGAACTTATTAAAAAATTTTTAAAAAGAAATAATAATGGATTCTTCAACAGATGAACGGATCTAGAAAACGTGGTCTGTCCATATAATGGAATATTATTCAGCATGAGAAAGGAAGGAAACTCTGACACCTGGTATAACATGGATGAACCCTGAGGACCTTATGCTGAGTGAAATCAGCCAGACACAAAAGGACGAGCACTGTATGATTCCACCTATATGGCGTGCCCAGCATCGTCACACCCACAGACACAGAAAGGAGAATGGCGGGTGCCATGGACCGTGAGAGTTGGGGGGAATGGGGAGTTACGGTTTAATGGACACAGAGTTTCCGTTCTGCAAGAGGAAAAGGATTCCAGAGCCGGAAGAGGCTGATGGTCGCACAACGATGCCAATGTGGATGCCACTGTCCCCTCAAAACATGGTGACGATGATAAATGTTCTGTTACGTGCGTTTTACCATCATTAAAAACAAATGCTGGAAATCTTGTAGAAATGGAGAAATGCAGGACGCTAAGTGCAAATAACAGAACGCAAAAGGCACAGGCAATGAAAACGCACATGCAGGTGGAAAGGCACAAGGCAACGTGAACGCCTCTGCGTGGTGGGTAGTGGGATTACAACCGTGTCATCACTTTTAAACGTGATTTGCTAGTTTCACATTTCCTTTGCCAAATTCCTAGCAAACAACAACAATAAAAAAAAAATGAACGTGCCAAAGGAATATCCAGTAGTCGAAACTTCCAAGATACCAACAGATCGGAACGAGATTGACTGAAGAGCTATATATAGTCAGGGGGCTCCAAGGTTTCTGACATAGGAGGATTCAGAGCTTAGTTAGTGCCACCAGTCCCTTAACAAATTCTTTTTGATGAGGATGATGTAGTCGGACTGTCCAACAATGGATTAGATTAGAAAGATTTCTATGGTGGTGCGCCTGGGTGGCTCAGTCGGGTTAAGCATCCGACTCTTGATTTTGGCTCAGGTCATGGTCTCATGGTTTCGTGAGTTTGAACCCCGCATCGGGCTCTGCACAGGCAGCACAGAGCCTGCCTGGGATTCTCTCTCTCCCTCTCTCTCTGCCCCTTCCCTACTTGCGCTTGTCTCTGTCTCTCTCAAAATAAGTAAATTTTTAAAAACTTAAAAAAAAACACAAATGATTTCTATAGCATAAAGTTGATGCTAAAACATGGAGGGAAATGGAGCATCTCTAGAGAGACACAAAGATTGGGATTGCTGTTAACACGCACCCTTGGCCGTGGATGCCGGGATGGGGGTGCACGTGTGTTATTGAGGATGAACTGGGGACCATGAAGCCTGATTCCCAACAGACTATGAGTGAATCGCTTTTGTCCTTGAGACCTCTCTCTCTCTCTGTCTGCAAAATGAAAGTCTGCACCAAGGAGCCTCTAAGAAACCTTTGGGCTCCAAGTCTCCAAATGGATGGAGCTTATCAGCCCGTTAGAAGTCATGAAAAAGCGTAGGAATATTCCAACACCAAATGTCTAACAAAGCCTCCTGTTGCAAAAGGATTTCCATGAACGTTATTTTTAAATTAACCGGATGCATATTGCAGTGCTCACAATAAATATATGAATACAAACAAGAGAAATTCATGTAAATATATAATTATATTATGCACATTATATAAATGTCATATAAACTTGGAGCGGGTAGAAACAAACCGTGACTACAGATAATCATGAATAAATAACTTGTTATGCTTAGCTGTTTCTGCGGAGCACAAGGTTTGCATTATGGAAAACGACTTCTGTCACCCCCTTCTTCTTTGTTGGTTTTTATGTAGGTCTCATTCGCCACCGAAACCCAACAGTGGCAAAGCAGCAGTCATTGAAATGGAATTATTTCAAAAGATGCAAAAGTGCCAGGTCTTCTGAATTCCAGTGAATGTGTCCAAGTAGCATTGCGCTGTACCAAGGGGTGAATGGGGTGGGCAGAGGGGTCTTAAAGGACCCTGAGGGAACAGAGGAGAGAGGTGGAAGGGCCAAACAAGATGGCGACCATTTGCCACATGGAACTGAGATGGGCTTCCCCAGGTGCCATCAAAGACCTCCTGGTGACCTGTGTGCCTCAAGGACAGCTTTGAGCTCAGTGAGGTTCTGTGATAAGCAGGAAGTTGGGGTGGTCAGAGGCTGCGTGAGGATGCAGACACCTGTGCTAGCTGAAGAGCGCATTCAGAGAAAACTCTCCCACCTCTTTCGGGATTCAATAGATGCCAAGAAAACCCGGGGAACCAAGGAAGTGGACGTAGGCAGAGGCATCGCTAGGTTTTGCAAGACTGTTTCGGGAAAGAAGTGTAATGTCAGCTGTTGTGAGTCAGGGGAATGGCTTTGCAAGCTGAGGTCACCCACAAATTCTCAGTCTGCACATTTGATGTTGGTCCTTTGAGAATGTCCTGGAGCCCTTACAGTTTATTCAGCATCGGGTATGACATTGTGGGGAAAATGATGGCTCCATTCTTCAGAGATGCCCACAGGGGTTGGGAAAGGCCAACTGTCAGTCAAAGAAGGGATGATGGTCCCTGACTGTGGCTCTGTGGCAGGCTTGTTGGTTAAAAACCGATCCACTTTGGTGGAAAGTTACCTGGGTTTTGGGATACTCCATGCCAAATAATTGATCTTATCACATTGGCATGACTGGTCCTCTAGGAAGGTAAAGGTAAATCTTTGGAGGAGATCGCTAGGACCAAGCGATCCTGGTTTGTATCCTCCTAAAATTTGTGTGTTGAAGCCCTAGCTCCTGATGTGATATTTGGAAATGGGACCTTTGGGAGGTAATTATGCTTAGATGAGTTACTGAGGGTGAGACCCTCATGAGGGGATTAGTGTCCTTATGAGGAGAGGAAGAGTGCGTTCCACATATAAGGGCACAGTGAGAAGGCAGACATCTCCAAGCCAGGAAGAGGGCCTCACCATGAACTGTACCTGCCATAGCCTTGATCTTGGACTTCCAGGCTCCAGAACTGTGAGATATAAATATTCTGTTTTTTAAGCCCTCAGGTCTGTGGTATTCTGTTATAGCAACCCGAATGGACTAAGACGGATGCAATGATTTACCAGATTTACTTTTGATCAACTAACTAACAACGATAATTATTGCTTTGGGTTGAATTGTGTCCTTCACACAAAGTCATGTGGAAGTCCCAACACCCAGTATCTCCATGTGTGACCTTATGTGGAAATAGAGTCTTTGCAGATTATCAGGTAAACACGAGATCATTAGGATGGGCCCTAATTCAGTGTGGCTGGTGTCCTTTTAAAGGGGGGGAATTTAAGGGCATCTGGGTGGCTCAGTTGGTTAAGCATCCGACTCTTGATTCCGACTCAGGTCATGATCTCGCGGTTCATGAGATCAAGCCCCGCGTCAGGCTCTGTGCTAACGGTGCAGAGGGGGCCTGGGATTCTCTCTCTGTTTTGCTCTCTGTCCCTCCCGCCTCTCTTTCTCTCTACATCTCGCTTCCAAAATAAATAAATAAATTTACAAAAATTATTTTTAAAAAGGCGGAGATTTGAACAAAGATACACATGCGCCGAGAGAACCCCATGTGGAAAGGAAGGCAGAGATCAAGATGTCAAAGCCACAGGCCAGCACACAGATGGCGGGCACCCCACCAGAAGCCACTGCGGAGCCCTGGTCCAGATTCTCCCACACGACCCTCGGAAGGAACCAACGCTGCGCCCTTTGACCTCAGATTTCTAGTCTCCACAACTCTGACACCGTTAAGTTTCTATCGTTTAAGGCACCCAGCTTGTGGCATTTTGTCAAGACAGTCCTAGAAACCGAGTCATTGGTGCTGATGACGATGGCTACGCCAATGCCAGGGCCAGTGCGGACTGTGATGGCTGCACTCACCGGGCTTCAAAGCAGATGGGGACAAACCCAAGGCCTCAGGGAGAGAACATCTGTGTCACCTTGAGCCAGTGGCCTGGCCTCTGTGGCTTCTGTTTTCTCACCTCTACCACTAGGACCACATAACAACTTAGAGGGTGACCACTGGCCACACTAAATATGAAAAAAAAAAAAACCATCCACAAGTGCCCAGGCCAGGGCTGGGCCCTTCGTCAATACTCTGCAACTAGTAGCTGTTACGTCTGCATTCCAGAGCTCCCACTTTACGAAACCCTTGTCCCATCCTCCCAACCATCTTGTCCCTGGCTAACAGTTATTACTATTTTCCCTCCCACCGCAAGACCTAGAACGGGCAGCTGATGCCCCATAAATTTGGGCACCCCAACCCAGCCTGGAGACCCCCAGTTCTTTCTCTAGGTGCTCGAGGCTTGGCGTAGCCTGGAAAAAAAAAATGTGCGCTCCACTAAAACCATTTAATGTGTAGATTTTATACCCTAAACAAAGATAACACTAATGAATTCACAGTCAACCTTTTCAGCCCTGTGATGGCAAAAGATTTTCAGTCACTTTCGCCTGAGCTACATTTGCACCCAGGGTCACCCAAAGAAAAGGACAACACATT
Source organism: Acinonyx jubatus (assembly GCF_027475565.1). Taxonomy (NCBI): domain Eukaryota; kingdom Metazoa; phylum Chordata; class Mammalia; order Carnivora; family Felidae; genus Acinonyx; species Acinonyx jubatus. The sequence goes on along the minus strand of NC_069386.1, from coordinate 137,018,875 downwards.
AATCTTTGTCCTCCTGGTGTTGAGCGACCTCTCAAATAATCCATCGCACGGCACGAAGTGAAACTCAAAACCTTAAAACACCATCTATCTGGTCCCCAATTAAAACGTAATCTTTTTAAGCTGCCAATACCCACTGACCAGAATCAATAGAGGGGACGATTATGAATGGCGTTTCTTAGTGATCTGGTCCGACAGGGAATGGATTACGGCTGTCATATCCAGAAGGAGGGGAAAGTGGACCCGTTTGGCAACTGCCAGACGGACGCAAAAATGGCAGATAACCTGAATCTTCCCCCTTGGTTTATCTGACGTAGGAATCATGGCTTATCATTATGGCCATGAAGGTGACGCTTTTAAAATTCCTGTTAAGCCACAGTGTATTTTTCAGGAGATGAATTAAACATCCCTCCAGGCATTCCAGGGATATTTTGGAAGCGTGTTCTCTGAAGCAGGTGCTGGGTGAACGTGTGTGCAACTGTGAGGTTGCTGCGTGGTGATGTTTCAGGCACCATCAGTTTCCTCCCATGCCACTTTTAACACACGAGAAAAGTAAGGCCTCGATGTGGTATGGAGCTGCACACAGGTGACTGGAATCTGCACGTGGGCTCAGGGCTCCTGCCACAAAGGCTGGGGTCCCCACTCCCTCACCAGCCTTCAGGCACAGAGGTCAACTCAGCGGGCTCTGCACCCCACACCTGCTGAGGCGTCTTCACAGCACGGACCCGGATGACCCCTGAATCTAGCGACATCCACACCCCACGGTAGCTCAGGACTTCATCTGCAACGTTTGCCATCCGTGAGACAAGACTCATGGCCACAGCGTAATTCATAAGAGTGAAGGTGGTGCCTGGTGGGGTCCGCTTCTGGAAGAGGGGCTCTGGGCCCAGTGATGAAGAATTAGGGAGCGAGAAAGGCCAAGAGATGCCGAGAAACCCAGGGGATGACCTCAGGAGAGCGCTTTACAAGGAACAACCGTTGAGGAAAGAGTGAATGGAGACAGAGAAGGGACAGAGAGCAGGAGGGGCCAAAGTAGCCTCCTGGGCTGGGCACAGAGTGTCTGTGTGGTGACAAGTGTCTCAGGAAGTGTGGGGCTGGTGGACTTGGGGAGGAGAGGACAGAGATCTACTGAGGGGATGGAATTGGATTGTTTGCCATGGTTGCTAAGAGATGCCAGCTCAAGGTAAGAGTCATTTTCATTACTTCAGTTGTTTAGTCTTCGCTAATGTCTTCGATTGGGGTTCTTTTCACACGGATTCAGAATCGAACAGGTTCTGCCTGGGGTGGGGAGTGGACCTTAGGCCTAAAGGCAGCCCTCAGGACAAACGTGGGCTGCCACATTGTTGGTGTGGGGGACCGTGCCCCAGGAGATGGGGGATGGTTTTCCTAAGGAGGTAGCACCAGAGGTCTAGGACAGCGACTCGCCCAGGTCACCAGACAGGGGTGGCCAGGCTAGAATCCAGCCCCAAGTCCACTCCCTCTGAGACTTCTGCTATTGGCCTTGGCTGAGCTGCCAATACCAAAGGGAATGAAGACAATTTCCCAGTGGGCTAAAGAGACCCTTTCATAAAGAAGGCTGTATACCCTCCATGGCACCTTGTCAATAGATGAGCACTTTTTTGACAGGGGAGGTTTGGACAGTCAGGACAACTGAGCTTGGACTGGACTGGGTAGACGAGACAGAGTTGGGGAAGGACCATCCTGATGGTAGCAGTGTTCACAGAGAGAAGTGGGAATAAAACTGAGAAGACAGGTCATGTTCAGGATGAACGATTCACCTTGGATGCGAAGACAAGGGCTTTGGGAGGCAAATTTCCATGAGGACTCTACCTACAAAGGACAGACTCAGTTCCCCATGCGTAAGGAAACATTCAAAGCTCAATGTCGGACTACCACATTCCACTGAGGTTCTGTTTCTTGTCCTGACTCTCTCGAAACAGAAACCATCCGATAAAAGTCTACTTCTGACCTACATGACGTCAGAAATCTTTGAAAGTCAGACTTCAGGGTTCAAGGTAAGTGACCTTCTGATGCTTTCAAAGGTTGCTTCTCTGTCGAGAACTTCCTAATTCATTATGTGGGACATCGTTGAGATGTTCAAAAAGATCTGAATCTGAAAGACGTGTGGTTGGAAGCTGGAGAAAGACTTGTTTTCCCTGGGCTTCTTCGAATATACATCCACCCAGGACCAAGGTCAATAAATGCTGTGACATTGTAACATCATATTTTAAAACAACTAAGTCAGATTTGAATATTTGGTATGGTTTCCACTGAATTTAAGTGTAGTTCAGGGGCAATCCAGGGCAGCAGAATGAAACTATCCTCATAATTGTGTAACGAGACAAGCAATCATGTTTAATCTTCATGAAAAAAATAGCACTATGCTGTCCAGGATGTAAGTGTTGACGGTTTAATTTTACAATGAACCCAGACATCCTTCTGTGGACTGGGCTATAAGGCATTGTTCCCATCTATTGAAAACCAAGCACAGTTGGTCTCTCAAGTGAGAAGGGGCCAAGGTGAATATCGGGTGGAAGGAGATACCCAAGCTCTCCCGCCCACATTCAGCCTTGCCCTCCAAGCAGTTGGTACTTGGTCGCCTGTGATGTGGGTACGACGAGCCCATTTTTCCAGGCGGTTTGAAGGCTGAGAGAATCCGTGAGGGTGCTTTGGGCTGCAAGGAACAGAAACAGGTCTGTATCTGGCTTAACCAGGAAGGAATGCTGTTGGTCACTGGCACACAGCTCTTTTTTCTCTTCTGTTCCATTGGCTCTGCCTTCTTCCACATGTGTCAGTATCCATCAAGGCATGATAGCTGCCAGCATCCCTGGGGGCAGCATGCTTTCTCATTCACAGTCAGAAGGGAAAGAGGAACTAGCTCTCTCTTACTCTCTCCTAAGACCAAGGAAGTTTATTTCCCCAAAGACCTTGGCATGCCCTTCAGGTTGCATTGGCCCAAAGTGACGTAAGCCTACCCATCACTGAACTGCCTGGGGCCGGTCAGCGGTCAGCTGGGATGGACAGGGTCTGGTGGCGTCCGTGGCATCCACCTTGGGCACTCACCTGGCAGGTGTCTGCGAAGGGCCTCAGTGTCGATGAGTCGCCAGAAATTAATGATAAAATATGTAACATATGCAGCAATTGCTATGCGTGCTGCCAGAATATCCGAAACCATCCAACTATTTCATTAATAGGATTTTAAATACTGTTTTTCCTGCCTCACAAATGGACCCAGGTTACATATACAAGGAAGTCTTAGACCTTAAAGAAAATGCCACACACACACGCACACGCATGCACGCACACGCACTTTAAAGCTCAGAAAGAGACCAACTGAAGACCAATTTGTATTACAGAATTTTTGAATGTAAGCAGAAACCACGGAGGCACCATTAATTCTAAAAATCATGATTTAAATGGTGACACCAAAGAACCTATAGCTGTTGAAATGCTAAAGCGTACAATATAAATAATCAAACACGATCGTGAAGAAATTAGTTTGCTCGACTGAATTTTCTCATTTTTAAGTGGGCAGATGTCTTTCGTAATAACATACTGATTGAAGGCAACATTTGTTAGGAGCTCACTAAGGGTGGACCTGGGCCAGGTACATCGCTTCCATCATTTTATTTCATCCTCACATACCTGGGAAGGAGGTGCTATCCCATTTATGAATTAAAAACTACCCCCATTTATGAATGTGCTTAAAAATTAAAATTTAAGAAAGCTCCTCGAGTTTCCTAAGACGCCCAGGTAATGAGATGTCAAATGAAGGGTTGGATGGTCCAACCAACATGCTGCCATGATGGAATTCTTCAAGGCCCATTTAACTAGACTTGGTCCATGGATTCATTCATTTTTTCACTGGCTTACACTAACTGCATGCCTTCTGTGTTCCAGCCAGGCACTATGTTAGGCTCGCCGGGAACCACTTTGCTGGAGGAAAGCACAGACACAGTAAAAGGTTTGTTCTGACATTTCATTTTTCCAAAGGGCTGCAACTCAATACATAGTCCATGGTCTCACCTATCAGAGAAAGTCACTGCTGAGGTTTTTGAGGATTCCCTTCTGTCTTTTAAGTGTTTCTATTGTTGGAACAACTCAATAAGGTTCTCGGGGGGTGGGGAAAGGGTTTTATTTTTACAGAAGTATTTTTTTAAGAGTCTTTCTATTTTAAAAAATGCCAGTAGGCCACAAAATATGATTATATCATAATTTGCCATATTTGGCTATTATTTGGAATTTATGTGGCTTTCACAATTTCATATTATAAATACTATTGCATTAAATATATTTATATAAACGTTGAATACAGTGCTTGAGGTAGAAAATATACCTCGGAATCTAATCACAAAAGATAGAAACGTCTCGCAGACTTTTAAGGATTTGTGTGATGAGTTGTGTCAAAGACACAGATAAGCAGCCCAAATAGGTGAGCTCTCAGGACTTCACGTCTTTGAAATCCGATGTAATGGGGTCTCATTGGGGTGCTAGCCTAAGGTTCAGGTCTAGGCATAGCCTCTTTTGAGTCATGGCAGCTGCTAATATAATGATTAGCCCTTTCGTTTTAGAGGATCACTGACCGATGTCCACCTAAATGAAGTTACAGTGCCAGGTCAACCAAGTTATTTGTCTGGAATGAGTTCAAAGACTTTAGAAGTAACCTTGGCCAGGGTGGAATGAGAATGACCGACTCTATTCCCAGTCCAAAATTTACGGGAAGTTTCCGTCTCCCTTCCGGTGGCCGGGATATGGAAAGTGACAGATGGTTAAATTAACAACAACAACAAATAGACACTTTCACATCACTTTCACATGAGTTACATAAGGGCTTCGGAATAACAAAAATCATTCTTCAAGCCCCATCACCCACCTTTGACAGTTATTAGGACCCCAGGTCGTTCTGTGGCACCGTGGTCCTCCCCACGTCTAGCACAGCCACAAAGCAGGTGCTCAGAAGTGTGTGATGGGTTGATCAATTTGTAGCTGAGTCAGAACAGTTTACTAACTTCCAGTCTTCACTTGCAAAAATTCCTCTATTTTCATTTTAAAACAGAACGTCCTGACAGCTCCATATGAACCTCACATGTTTCAAGAAAGGCCCTATCTTCAGCTACTACACAGAGCAGGGATCAACCAGCACCACAGCCCAAGTGTCAGACCCAGCCCCGCCACCCCTCGGCCTGTCTCTGTAGGGCTGAGGGCTATGAATGACATTTACATTTTTAAGTGGTTGAAAAAAACAACACAAAAAAATATTTCCTGACATGTGACAATTATATGAAATTCACATTTCTGTGTCATAAAAAAAGATGGAATGGAACACAGCCCCGCCCCTTCATTTGTGTCTTGTCTGTGGCCGCTTTCACACTACAACTGCAGAACTAAGTAGTTGTGACAAAGACCTGGTTTATAATATATAATAACTGAGTAAGGCAAAGTAAAACATTAACAGAAAAAGTTTGTATACCACCTCCCAATGGGTAGATAGATAGTTGGTAGATAGATAGATAGATAACAGATAGATAGATAGATAGATAGATAATAGGTGATTGATAGAGATAATAGATGATGATGATGATAGATAGATAGATAGATAGATAATAGGTGATTGATAGAGATGATGATGATGATAGATAGATAGATGATAGATAGATAGATAGATAGATAATGGATTGATAGACAGATGATAGATACATGAGAGATAGATAGATAGATAGATATAGATAATAGATGATTGATAGAGATAATAGATGATGATGATAGATACATAGATGATAGATAGATAGATAGATAGATGATAGATAGGTAGATAATGGATTGATAGATGATAGATACATGATAGATAGATGATAGATTGATAGAAATAGAGAAAGAGATGATGGATAGACAAAGTTTCATTAAAAATCTATCAGACACCCTTTTTTTTTTTTGATTATTTACTCTACCCTTGACTTTTTAAAAAACACACATGCCCCAGAGGTTGCAAAAGGTACTGTCCAGAAGGAGGAGGCAGTTAAAAAACAAAAACAAAAACAAAAAACAAATGCAACAAAGTTCCAACTTTTTAAGAAAACACAGCAAAACAAAAACACAACAATAATTTTAAAAATTCTAAAAATAGCCAAAATGATCCCAGGCAGCCATTGGGCTAACGTCAGTCAGGAGGCAGGCTCCCCTCGCTGGACCAGAACTAATTCTCTAATGAGGGAGGTGAGACTGACCTTCAGGGGAGATTTAAATGGGCTCCAGACACCATCCAGCGGGGCCGTCAGCCTCTCAACACGAGCGCGGCCCCGCCCGCCTCCCCCATGGTAAAGGTTGCCCCTCAAAGTCAGCAAGTAACTTACAGTAATGGATTTCAAAGTCAAGAATCTAATGCAAATCTAAGCATTTGCTATACACTCTCAGAAGTCTCGACAGATTAAGTTTGAAAGTATTTTCATAGATCATATCTACATAATCTAATAGAGGTGATTTCAGGAATACAGAGGATGCTTCCTGCAATGTACTCGCCAGAGTGCTTCTCCACCAATAACATCAATAAGGCGTGCGTTTCCGTCTGAGGGGTTTTTTTTTTCCTTTCATCCAATTTATAGAACCACGTTGAGGGGTTTTAAATAACCTGTTTCTGCAGAGAGGTCTTTGTCTTGGCAAAAGTACGGGGGAGAAAGCGGGCGATTCCAAGGAGAGAGGACCCTCGCCTCTGCTAAGTTTATGTAACGTAATTGACTTTGTTAAAGGACGCTTGGAAATCGTGTGGTTTACGTCCCGGGGGAAAGCTTAATACACCACCCACGTGATGTCCCGCTTGTTTAAATATTTTATTTTAAAAGGTGCAGCCAGCTCGTGACTCCGTCAGCACCCACCCTTCCCGGGCTGAGATGGGTTCTCCAGCCCACTCCGTGTACCCGTGACTGCAAGCAGAGGAACCCCCTGGCCTCTTCCTTTGACAAGGGGGCCGGTGCTGTCACATTACCTATCTCTGTCAAGTTACACGCCGGGGCGGATTTCCCTAGCTAATGTCTTTGTGGGGGGGGGGGGGGGGGTGGGAAAAGATCAGACTCTTAAAACTTCAATTTTCCTAATGTAAGTCACTTTTTCTGATGCAAAGCGGGTCAGTGCGTGCAGGGTCCTGGGGAGGGGAGAATGACAGCATCGCACAGCCTCGAGTGCAGGCTGTGAAGACATCGCAGCTCCCTCCATTCCGCTGCTTTTCCTCTGTGTGGTCTCGGATATGTTGCTGGACCTCTCTGAGCCTCCCTCTCCTCTGCTATAGCAGAGTTTATTATCATAAATTTAGGCCGATATTATTATTATATATTATTATAATAAACTTAGGCCGATACACCAGATCAGGAGCACCGGGCTCTCCTAGGACTCACGTCACAAAGACAGCCAGCTGGTGTTCTCAAGGGGCTCCGAGGTGTAGAGCTCAGGTTCCTGGGACGACTCAGGCCGGAGGACAGCAAGGGGACAACTGAACCAGACACTGTCAGCGTGAAATTTATCAGGAAGGAAACCAGATCGGAAGACCCAACAGAGAGGGTTGGTTGAGCAGAGCTGGCCTCGCTGAACACAAACCTGAGGGAAGAGAGGGAGCCTCCAGGCAGAGGATTGGGGGACCAGCACCCCAGCAGGTGAACGGGGCAGAGAGCTGGTGCAGGCTGTGGAGGGGGGAGGGCAGTGCACCAGGACCAAGAGGAAGGAGAGGAAGAGAAGGTGCAGGTGATGCTGAGTGCCACAGGCTTTGGAAAGGGCTTGGATTATATGCCTCGGGCAGTGGGAATCCGCGAGATGGTTTCAGAACGGAAATGGCCTGAATGAGTCAATGGAAGAGTACGAATGAATGACCGAGGCCCATGAAAGAACATCTTTAAAGCTTTGTGCAAGTACCCACAAAAGAGCTGTGTGTTTATTGCCCTTTTATGCTGTGCAAGCCCAAACGCAAGGGGAAGTTATGTCTGGGACAGATGCGGTAGACTGGAATGACCTCTGTCAAGGCTAGCTTAGCTTGGGGAGCTTGGAGGTCACCTGTGAATGAGGCAAAGGAAAGACACAGGGATTTAGTCATCCCCTCTACAGGCATGAGCTCACGACGCTCAGTGCCGAGAGTCATTCTAAAGGAGCCCTTTAGAGACCATGTCCAAAGCGCAGCACAGATCACAAATGCTCGCTTCCAGGGGCATTTTTACGGGGTGCGATAGCATGTGAATGAACGGCTATCGCTTGGAATACACCCTCCGGGGGAACACAGATCAAAAGGGCGCCGCACCCCCAACAACGCAGGTGGCCGTGGCTACCAGGGTCAAGGCAGTGACGTCAGCTTCAAGCAACAAGTCATTGCCGTGTGTAAATAACACGCACCCCTTCAAGAAACGCAAGGCGGCGAAAAGAAATCTGCCTCATTGGCTATTTTTAATTGCTACTCGATCTTAAGTATACGTTCGTAGATTAGTAAATGGACTACCCCGACTTCGCGTTCCCTCGGGTCAAAACACTTTGGTGGGGGGGAGGGTGGATCTTTTCCTGGAGAAGTTAAGAGATGACCAGAGTTAAGATCTGGGGGCATCTCATTTTAGGGCTTGGGCAGCCTACATAGAAACTCACCAGTGTGGTCATTGCTAAGCCAGCGTGCTCTTGGTAGAGTATTCCTTGTATAAGAATGCTTGGAAAGACGTCAGCACAGAGTCTGGAGTAGGGAATGTGTACTAGACAGTCTCCTGTCACCTGCCACCCCCCCCAGCCCTCTGTACCCCCCAGGCTTCTGTCCTACCCCCACCCTACCCCTGTCCCCAACCCCCCATTCTCCACCCCTCCCAGCCCTCTATGCCCCCCCAGGCTTCTGTCCCACCCCACCCCACCCCTGTCCCCAACCCCCCATTCTCCACCCCTCCCAGCCCTCTATGCGCCCCCCAGGCTTCTGTCCCACCCCACCCCACCCCTGTCCCCAACCCACCCATTCTCCACCCCTCCCAGCCCTCTATGACCCCCAGGCTTCTGTCCCACCCCACCCCACCCCTGTCCCCAACCCCCCCATTCTCCACCCCTCCCAGCCCTCTATGCCCCCCCCAGGCTTCTGTCCCACCCCACCCCCTGTCCCCATCCTCCCCATTCTCCACCCCTCCCAGCCCTCTATGCCCCCCCAGGCTTCTGTCCCACCCCACCCCCTGTCCCCATCCCCCCATTCTCCACCCCTCCCAGCCCTCTATGCCCCCCCAGGCTTCTGTCCCACCCCACCCCACCCCCTGTTCCCATCCCCCCCATTCTCCACCCCTCCCAGCCCTCTATGCCCCCCCCAGGCTTCTGTCCCACCCCACCCCACCCCTGTCCCCAACCCCCCCATTCTCCACCCCTCCCAGCCCTCTATACCCCCCCAGGCTTCTGTCCCACCCCACACCACCCCTGTCCCCAACCCCCCATTTTCCACCCCTCCACCCCCCACCCTGCTCTCCTCTGTGCCTCCACGGCAGGTGAAACCCGGCAGCCGCATTTCCCAGCCGTGTTCTACGGAAGGTCCTTGCAGAGGGAGGCGCCTGTGCAGGATCTGGAAGGCAGGGAGAAGCTGGAGCCATCACGGCCCCTGCAGAGCCTGCAGGAAGCGGTTTTCACCGACTGGGTGCTAGCAACTGGGCTGTGATTTCTGAAGCTCCCGAAAGCCCAAGCTGGACAGCGCCTCCCTGATCTTTCCAGCTCCAGCTCTCTCGGGTCTTCCCGAAGCCACCAGTGCCCTGTGTGTGATGAGTCCCTTCCAGCCTGAGACGCTCGGGGTCCCGTGGGCTGGTCTGACCTTAGCCTCACTGATACAGGATGTCAGTAGCTCCCTCTGGGCCCGGCTCGGGCTGCCCTTGACCTCGGGTCTTGGCCTCTGTGGCTTCTCAGCACCCAACGGTTCCCCTCTGTTAAAACATTAGAGCTGCAGGAAATAGATCCACGAGCGGAAGAGAGCTCCCCGTCACCGGCGACGTACAGGCAAATACCAGAGGGTCACTAACCAAATACGTGAGGCAAGGGACTCCCAGGAAGGGGGCCCTGCAGGTCCTTGCGTGAGAGAGCTTACCCCACCTTGAGACCCGGGAGCCAGAAGCCCGAGCGCCTGAGGAAGGTCAGTGCCTAGCTCGGGACCCCTTCCAACCTTCTCCCCTGGACATACATTTCACTGCGGTCCTGGAAATTAACCTGTGCCTGCTGGCCCGAGGCGAGGCCAATCTCAGTGCCAGATCAACCCTGCCTGTGGGCACAAGGAAAACAGGCCTGAAGGCAAAGTAAAAGCCACCCGGGAGAAAGAGGTCTTTGCAGGTCTTCGCAGCTCTGGCCGGGGCACGGGCCAACTCCAGTGCACAGAATCCGGGCACTCACTTCTCCTCCATCCCTGGCTGGCTGGCCAACTTCTTCAGGATATATTGTACCGTGGGAAGCCTCTCTCCTCCCCTGTCACGGCCAAGCCGGGCTAGGTCTCCCTATCGGAGCACATGTGCCTCGGGGTCATCACGGTCCGTACAGCAAGCCTTGTTCCTTTGGGCGCGTTCAAGGGAGCGAGAAATTGTCCACCTCTCTGTATTTCCAAAACTCAATGAATCTCTACTTTGGAACTACATTAGTATCGGAAAGCTTAAGCTTAGTGTTCTGACAGATCCCCCCCCCCGCCAAAGGTTGTCCTCTAAATTAGAGGGAAGTTTATTTCTGGACATGATAGTCCAGAGCAGGAAGGCGAGCTCTGGGGCTCCACGTGGGGAGCTGACACTCTTGGGGTGTCCCTGCCACCCTCGAAGGGTGGTTTCCATCTCTGGGTCTAGGTCGGGTGTCCCGCCTGTTCTTAGCCTTGATTCTGACCCTGCAGACCTTGGAGGGTGACCACAACGTAGAAGATATGCAGTTGCATTTGAAGTATATCAAATAGAAGGGCAGTGCCCTTGATCTCAGGTCTGTTGTCCGTGGGCGAGGGGCAGAAGAGAGATCTTCCGTCGAAGTCCGTGCCTTCACCCCAAAACCTGTGACATGCTACCTCACATAGCAAAAGGGACCATGTGGATGTGAGTTAGGTTAGGGACACTGAGCAGGACAGCATCCTAGATTACCCAGGAAGCCTCTCAGCAATCGTGTGAATCCTTGAAAGCAGAGAAGCTTTCCTGACTGTTGTCAGGCAGAGAAATGTCACAGCAGAGAAAGGGTCAGAGATGCTGGCTTTGAGCTTGGAAGAAGGGAATGTGAGCTGCCTCCAGAAACTGGAAAAAAAAACAAGAAAATGGCTTCTCCCCCGGGGTTTCCAGAAGGAACGTGACCGGCCGACACCTTGCTTTCAGCCCAGGGAGACCTGTGTGTGAATTCTGCCCCCCAGAACTGCAAGAAAAGAAAATCGTGCTGTCTTAAGCCACTAAGTGTATACTTTGTTACAGCAGCCACGGGAAGCCCCTACACCCAGCCATGTGACCCCCCAGATGCAAGGGAAGCTAGGAAATGGGACGTCCCTCCCTGGAGGGTAAGCCCTTCCCTCCTGTACCGCCTGGGCCCCAGGAAACCCAGAGAATGGGCTCAAACCTTCCCTGCCGCCCGGTGCAATTCACACGGCTGGGGGCCACCTCTCAGGGTGCTGGCCGGAAAGTGGGGCACCAGCCCCCTCTTGTCTCGGGTCCCCCAGCTGATCAGGAGTCCATCAGTGCCCACCCACGAGGAAGAGAGCCGGAGTCGGCCTCTTCTCCAAGATGTCCCCCCACCTAGTTCTCCTGTGTCCCCTCTCCCTGCCACCGCTCAGAGCATCTCCAAAGGAAGAGCAACTTCAAAGGAAGTTGGCAGACCACACAGGAGGCCAAAGCCCGCAGCCCATCTGGAGGAAGAAGAAAGTGAGACTAGAGGGTTATAAGATACGCAGAGGCAGTGTTTCAGCGTCTGCGCGTCCCTCGGTCCTTCGGCTTTCGGGTGGGATTCAGCACAGCCTCCCGACAGCCAGCCTGGCCACTCTGTGATGCAGGCCGCGGATCCTCCAGGCTGCACAAACCCCCTTCAAAGAGTCTGGACCAGGGCCTGGGACCCCACCGCGCCTCTGGTCTCGCATAGGTGGGACCACCCCAAAGCTCCAGTACCTGGGGGTGCACGTTGCAACCACACCCCTTTCCTTCCCTGCGTGGCTTCCTCACCGCCCCCCGTGTGCCCCTGAACACCCAAGTCCTTGTCCAGGGTCCACCCTGAGGGAGATCCACGCGAAGTAAGGGTCCTGAACTGACAGAGGGACATGGCTGATAAGTGGCATGGTCAGAACTCAACACGACGGCCCTATGGACATACACACAAGTAATCACCTCTGACAAGCCAGTGCTGCCCAGCTGGAGAGAGAGTCCGGGATCAGTGCCTTCCGGCAACGTCTTCTCCACCGCTGGAAAATAACCCACCTCCGTTCCTCTCGGCCAAGCAGACTTTTCTCTCTGCCCCGGGGAGCCAGCCCCAACATGTGGCATCCGATCTGGTCACTGGACACCTCCGCAGGGCACCTGCTATGCACCAGCCCCAGAAGCCACCAAGACAGAGGGGGACAACTGTCCCTGTAGTTGCTCCCATTCCGGGGAGACAAGGAAGTGGGTGAAATAATAGCTACAACCATCCTTCCTGGGGTGCCTGACACGAGGAAGGCAAGGGGGACAGCCATAGCCCATGCCTTTGAGGGGACTTTGGAGAATGATACAGAAGATGGGTATTTTCACCACCTGCCTTAGCTCTCGATACCCAAACCATCTGCCACCCAGGCCTGGGTGTTTCCTTACCTCTGTGTAAATGATGGATTCGCCAACAAAACCTTCACGTCGTTCCATTCAGCTTAGAGCCTCCCTCTCCCAGCCAGCCCTGGACTTTCAGAGGCAAATCCTACACCTGCATGTGGCTGTCAAAGGCAGGAGGTGAATGGGGAGCCCAGGGAAAAGAGACCCTCCCGAGTGGATGGGGCAGCATGGCTGTGTAGTTGCCCTCTACATCTATCAAGGAGAAACATCAGGGAAGTGTGGATGGTGACACATCCTGGGTCCTCTGTGGTCCCCACTCCACCCAAGCAAGCCCGGAGACACTCTTGTCCTGGACTCTTTTGCTCCCGTCACCTCCACTGGGGAAGCCACACACACACCCCCCCCGCCCCCTGCCACCCCCACGGGTCTATTTCAGTCAACACCGTCCCTCTGGCTCCTCTTGCTGACATCGCCATGTACAAGGACTTCTTTTGCCGGATGCTTATGTCATCTCCCCCAGGAAGCTCCCTGAGGACAGGAGCCAGAGCTCAAGCAAATGGGGCTTAGCACATAGCAGGTGCACCCAAAGGTATTGGCTGGTTGATTGAGTGCGTGCATCTTTCGACACTTTGGAGTCACGTGCTCCAGGCAGCCTCGAAGGGAATGATCAGGAAGGACTAATTTCTGGGTCCCCAGCTTTCAGCACAGAGGACATTAGGGTGTTGAACGTGCATAACCCTTGTTGTCAGGCCTCTGGCTCTCCCCCTTCCTCTGAGGGGTGCGATGGACACACGTCGTGGAAAGTCCTCTGTAGAGAGGAGCTGTCTGTCTCTCCCTGACAACTCTGTTCGCCAACGCAGAGCAGTGCTCAGTAAATACTTGATTACAGAAGAGCTCAGTGTAGACATGAGTCCCTTCTTTCTCCTTCTTGGCTCCCCTTGACTTCTTCAGCCAAACTTTACAGGTCCCTGACCCACCCCAGCATTGCACTGGCCCTGACCCTGAGACTAAAGCGGACTATACAATCTCTGCCTTCAAGGAGGGTGGGGAGAAAGAAAGAAACTAATGGACAGTAAGCCTGTTTTTTTTTTTTTTTTTTTCTCTCTGTCTCATCTAATCCTCACAAGTGCTTCCTATGTTGGGTAATCTCATTCCGTTTTGCCAATGAGAAAAAAGGATTAGACAGGCAAAGTCAGTTGTCCAAGGTCATAAAAGTAATAAGTGACAGGGTTTCTGTTTGGATCAAGGACTGTCTGGCTCCAAAACCCATTCCACTGGAGTTCCTCACTAGGGGAGAGTTAAAAACGACTTTGAAGAGAAAACAAATAAATAGTGAATAGTAAGCAGATGGCTGTGAGGCTACAGGCAGAAAAACAAATTGCTGGAATTGATCAGGAAAGGGCCAGGTCACCGCTGGCTGGGCCAGGGGACGGATGACCAAAGGGCAGGAGCAGCACAGTGATGGGGAGGGCAGACACACAGCCAGCACCCAGATGGTGGGGACCAAACCTGAACTTAGGGTTGTTCAGGCTGTGCACTGCACAAGGGAGGTCCAGGGCTAAGGGGGTGCAGTTCCCATTCCAGACAATGTCTACTAAGACAGTCTTCTGACAGATGGAAGTTAAGTGTTTTATGGGAAGAAGCACCTTTTTCTAATTTACACAGCGGCGCTGGCTGGACTAGAGGAAGCCTTAGTCCCAACTCAGATTTCAGTCCCAGGACCATGATGAGTCACAGCAAGGAAAGATCTACCAGAGAAGCTGATAAAGAAGCTCAGCTCTCGGGTTCAAGACAGTGCATGGAGAGGCACATGGGGGGGAGTCTGGTGGTCTTAACAGAGGCACCCCGTGTTCACTGTTACTGCATCGGTGAGCTCAGAGAGCCGAACAAATGTCCAACTGTGGGGAAAGGCTCGACGAATTACCACACGTCCACGAAATGTAATCCTTTACGACTGTTTTCTTAAAAAAAAAAAAATCATATTTAAAAAAAAAGCAGGGGGGTGGCGCCTGGATGGCTCAGTCGGTCGAGCGTCCACCTTTGGCTCAGGTCATGATCTCATGGTTCGTGGGTTCGAGCCCCACGTCGGGCTCTGTGCTGACGGCTCGGAGCCCGGAGCCTGCTTCGGATTCTGTGTCTCCGTCTCTCTCTGCCCCTCCCCCACTCATGCTCTGTCCGTCTCTCCCAAAAATAAATAAACGTTGGGGCACCTGGGTGGCTCAGTCGGTTGAGCATCAAACTTCTGCTCAGGTCATGATCTCACAGTCCGTGGGTTCGAGCCCCACGTCGGGCTCTGTGCTGACAGCTCGGAACCTGGAGCCTGTTTCGGATTCTGTGTCTCCCTCTCTCTCTGCCCCTCCCCTGCTCCTTCTCTGTCTCTCTCACTCTCTGTCTCAAAAAGAAGTGAACATTTAAAAAAAAACTTTTAAAAAATCATATTTTCGAAGATAGCTGGATAGCTTCAGAAAATAGGCTGCAAAAAAGCATGGGTGAAAAAGGAAGATGCAAAATTTTTTATACAAACCTTTTGTGCATGTGTGTGTGTGCATTTGTACGTATACAAATCTGCAATCTCAAAGTTTTCTATCATGCACGTGTATTCTTGCTTTAAGTAAAAGAAAACCCGGCCAATTAAGTGTCTGACTCCTGATTTTGGCTCAGGTCACGATCTTACGGTTCATGAGACAGAGCCCCTCATCGGGCTCCGTGCTGCCGGTGCAGAGCCTGCTTGGGATTCTCTCTCTCCCTCTCTCTCAGAATAAATAAACATTAAATAAAAAGAAAACTTATTTATTGTTTTAACGTAGTTCCCAACGGGCCTGGGACTCTGTTTCAGGGCCAAACGGGGTCCTTGTTTCTGACTTGCCTTCGGAGATCTGGCAGCCCCAGCCTGACCAAGTCCGGGATCCGGATTCCTCGAAACCGGTCTTGTGTCCAAGCTACGGGCCCATGGCACGCTCCTCCACGGTGGCAGTGTGGGCTCACGGGACTCACACCGCTCATGGAACGTCCCCTGCTCGGATGGGACATCTATAATCCGCTTTGGGAGAAAGACACCCCCGTGCACGTCAAATGGCCCTGTGACATAGTCAACGTGCGCTGTGCCCTGTAACAATGCCACTGGAACCAGACGCGGTACAATTTAGAAAGCCACGATGGTGTCGGGGTTACCGTAACGCAGTTAGAAAGGACTTTGAAGTCACTGAAGGGGACAAGGAGGAAACCTCTCTTTCAGCCCCTTCTGGTGGAGGCCCCTGAAAGGTGGCGGTCGGCCGGAGACCCTCAGGAAACCACCAAGAAGACAAGACAACCTCGAGGCTGGAAGGGGCAGAAGAGAAGCAGCCACCAGCACGGGCCCCCTAGGCGGACAGTGGGGACACACGCAATTTCCCGTGACGTCTCCCCCAGCTACCAGGACGGAACTTTCCCGGCTTTCCCTAGCCCGCTAACTTTTCTCAGGAAACTTCATTTTTTTACTGACATTTCTAGTTGCAAATCTATCTTAAAACTACATCAAAAATTAGAAATTCAGGGGCGCCTGGGTGACCCCATCCATTAAGCGTCCGCCTTCGGCTCAGGTCATGATCTCACGGTTCGTGAGCTCGGGCCCCGCGTCGGGCTCTGGGCTGACAGCTCAGAGCCTGGAGCCTGCTTCGGATTCTGTGTCTCCTCTCTCTCTGCCCCTCCCCTGCTAGCACTCTGTTTCTCTCTCTCTCTCTCTCTCTCTCTCTCTCTCTCAAGAATAAATAAATATTTAAAAAAAATTTTTTTAAAGAATTAGAAATTCACATCTCACCCCTGATTCCTCCCCCGCACAAAAGCCATTTTTGTCTTTCCCACATTCTGCTCCTCCACTTGGCGATGGTGGTTTCTTCCTTTTCCGTCTGATGAAGCTCCATTCTTTCCGCAGCCGGCACCCAAGGGCCTCCTTGCAGCAGCCTGCTCTGCCCCCACCCATTGCTTTCAAGGCCCTCCTGGGGGCTCCCCTTGTCCTGCTGCTCCCTCTGTCCTGCCTTCCCCGCTTTTCTGTGAGCTTCTAGAAGGCAGGGGCCACGTGCATTCACCGGATGTCTCCTCTGCCAAGCACAGACCCAGGCGCATTTTACTGTTGAGAGAAACATGTAAACTCCCTGTAACCGTAGCATCACATGTATTTTTGCAGCCAAGCTTTTCTCAACGTTCTACCAACCATGGTCCGCTTTTCGGCAAGATAAACACTGCTTAACATTCTTTTTTAATTTTTTTTAATGTTTACTTATTTTTGAGACAGAGAGTGTGTAAGTGGAGGGGGGGGTGGGAGGGCAGAGAGAGAGGGGGACACAGAATCCAAAGCAGGCTCCAGGCTCCGAGCTGTCAGCACAGAGCCTGACACGGGGCTCGAACCCACAAGCCATGAGATCATGACCTGAGCCGAAGTCGGACGCTCAATCGACTGAGCTGCCCAGGCACCCCTAATGTTTATTTATTTTTGAGAGAGAGAGAGAGAGAGAGAGAGAAACAGAGTGAGCGGGAAAGGGGCGGAGAGAGACGGGGACACAGAATCCGAAGCAGGCTCCAGGCTCCGAGCCATCAGCACAGAGCCCGACATGGGGCTCGAACCCACAAACCGTGAGATCACGACCTGAGCCGAAGTCGGACGCTCAACCGACGGAGCCACGCAGGTGCCCCCGTGCTTAACTTTCTTAGCCGTGTGATATCCAACCCATTCTTCACTCCACACACACTGATGGAGCGTCTGCTCTATGCAAGCACCGTGCCAGGCACAGAGGATCCAAAGAAACAGCCTGCCTCCCGCCCTCTGTTAGTGACGACAACGTGCTAGCATTCGCAGATTCAGAGGATCGTGAAACCTGAAGTCGGCGCCTACCCCAACCTGCCCGTTTGACAGATGAGCAAACAGAGGCACAGAGGCTAGTCTCCAGCAGAGCCCTGTCCGGTCCCTGGACCCCCAGACCCACAGCGCGGGGCTCTCGACAGTCCAGTCCTGTCTCCGAGTAACAACAAAGGAATCCACTCCTTTATTAGTTTGACTTCTGCAGAGTTCTAAATCAAACCAAAGCGTTCAAAATTTTAAGGTTTGATCAGCTGAGAAATAAGGATATTAAATATGATTGCATTTGAGGGTACAGACTGTTTTTCCATTACCTGCTTTGATTAAAAAAAGCTATCTGGGCTCTGAGGTAGAAAAGTTAAATGTGACCAGAAAAAAAAAAAAGTAAAAATAAAGCCTTCGAGTTTGCTGTCGTTCCTAATTTCTGTAAGAGAATAGTGTTGTTTAAGATGTGTTCGTCATCGCATCGAGAACACATGAGTTAGCATCTACAGTTAATATTCTCCTCTCCCTCCTTAATTGCTAAAAATGAAAGCGATTAGGAAGAATAAAAAGTTATTCCCCTGATTCCTTAGGGAACAGAAGAAAGGTTGCATTTTTTAACGGAACATAGACCAGCAGCTTTGATTCCGACGTTGAAATTTAACTGGTGCAATAGCCAAGTTTAAATAGTGATAAAGTTTTGGGGCGCCTGCGTGGCTCAGTCGGCTGAGCATTCGACTTCGGCTCGGGTCATGATCTCACAGTTCATGAGTTCGAGCCCCGCGTCGGGCTCCGTGCTGACCGCTCAGAGCCTGGAGCCTCCTTTGAATTTTGTGGCTCCGTCTGTCTCTGCCCCTTCCCTGCTTGCTCTCTCTCTGTCTCTCTGTCTTTCTCTCAAAAATAAATAAACATTAAAAAAGATCTTAAAAAAACAGTGATGAAGTTTTTTGTCTTCGGGTGGCGGGGGGGAAACTACCCATAGCATCGTTTGGGTTGTAATACGTTAGCTGCTACCCGGGGTCTGTCGTGTTGCTGGGACGACACATGAGTGAAGGTTGACAATGTCCTGCGTAAAAGCAGGGGAAAGGCTCTAAAAGGGTGTCTGTCAAAATCACCCAAGAGACCTACAAGCCGTAGAAACCTAGTGGTGACCATCATCTCGTACCTCGCCACCAAAATTAGAAACCAGATGTTTGCAGACCATGAATATTGGACCCAGCTTCCAAGTGTACCTGAACTTGGCCTTGGCTGATTACTTTGCAGCCAAAGTCCGGAATGTCTTAGCTTCCCCCAGAGTTGTGACCGGGGTTGGGGGGAGGGTGGGACATAAATCAGGGACTTTCAGGGACTTTTTAGGGTCCACTTCACCCAGAGAAGTGTCAGGATGTGGGGTTACCAGATTCAGCAAATAAAAATACAAGATGCTTGGTTACGTTTGAGTTTCTTCTAGGATAAGTATGTCCCGTGCAATATCGGGGACATACTTATCCTAAAAGAAACTCAAATTTTCCTGGGTGTCCTGTGTTTCCTTTGGCAGCCCTCGGTAGGAGGCAAGCTGTGTGCCAGCCCTCATCTTGTCTTTCCTGGATTTGCTCCCAGGGTCCCCATACCCGGGCCTCAGAAGACTCAGGCTGGCCGGGGTCTCAGGCAGGAGGGGCTGTTAACACGAGTAGGCTATTAACAGCAGGTGGGACGGGACCTGTTTCCAACAGCTTAGCCTGCAGTCCTAAGGCAGAACCTTCCAGAGAGCACCTCAGTGTCTACATGCAGAAGAAGAGCCGATGCTCCTTGGGGTTCCCTGTTTGGAGTCACGTGATGGGCCTGGTCTGGGGCTCCAAGGTAGCTCTAAAAAGGCCAAGCCCTTGCCTTGTACTTCTCTTTCATTCTTAAGTACCTGCCATCAGGTGAGTAACAGTGCTTGCAAACGGCTCGGGTGAGAGATTATCAAGCTTGTTTGTACATAAACATCACTGGGGAGCCTTGCTAAGAATCCAGACCTGGCTGAGAACCCAGAACCCTATTCCTCAGAGTCACTACTCCTATAGCCTCATTCGCACCCAGTGGTCTGCATTGTTAAATAACACCCACGCCCACACACACACACACACACACACACACACAGACACCAGGTGATCCAAGTTTAAGTAGATTCTCTGCAAAACACTGACCCAAGTCTTCGGCTTCACCCAACCGCAGATAGGAAAAGACCTTCCTTTTTAAGTACAATATCAAAAGCATTTTCTCCAAAGATCATATCGTTCATTACTCTGGCATCTCACAATTTGATTATGGATAATTTCTATTTTAACAACGCGAAGTAAAAATCAGAATGAAGAGTAATACTCGTGCAAATGGATCGCTTTTCAAGAAATCAATTGTCTCGTCTCACCCAGTTGTTTTGTTTCTGAAACTCAATATCGTTTTCCCCACGACGAGGACCGAGTGGAATTATTTATGATGGTTTAATTGTAGGCATATAGGTGACTTTTGTGCTGGCTAGACAGACATAATGACAGAATTCTGAAGTATAATGTGAAATTATAAGATGAAAATAGTTATAGAATTTTAGAATTAATGGAAAAAGAAAGTCGATGACTTACAAAAAGGTAAGCTGCCTTGAAAAGGCATTTTCCTGTATTTTCTTCAAAGTAAGTATGCAAGAAATACAGTTTTAATACATTAAGCACACTCTTATACTTAATATATAACGATACAAATGTGTGATTAAATTCGCACGGAACGTTATTAGACATGCCACCAGTAATTGCTAATACGAGACAGTCTCATCAATGAATCTATGTTAAAATATGAGAACTTTTGCCCTCGTTATTTGGAAAGTTCAGTATGACCTACGGCTTTTGGTGTCAGAAAACCACAATTTTTTCCCCACAGGCTTTTTAAATATAGCCTATTTAGGAAAATCCTTATATTTATTTTAGAGGTACACAAGACATAATTTAAGGATATGCAGAAAATCCTTGGGCTATTTTAAGTATTTTTTAATGTTTCTTTTTGAGAGGGAGGCCGAGACAGACTTCGAGCAAGGGAGGGGCAGGGAGAGAGGGAGACACAGAATCCGAAGCAGGCTCCAGGCTCTGAGCCGTCAGCAGAGAGCCCGACGTGGGGCTCGAACTTGGAAACCGAGAGATCATGACCCCAGCCGAAGTTGGATGCTCAACCGACTGAGCTCCCCCAGGCGCCCCTTCTTGGCTATTTTGAATAGCGCACCCGCAAAATAACCACATAAAAGTTCGTCTAGAGGAGACACGTTGAAAATTGTAGCGGGCAGTGTCATGGGTTGAACCGTGTCCCCCTAACAGACATGTGAAAGTCTTGACCTTGTTTGGAAACAGGGGCTCTGCAGATGGGATGGAGTTCGGTGAGGCCAGCCAGGCGGGCCCCACTCCCTTAGCTTGACGACCTTAGCTTGACGATAGCAAGGCCTCGGGTATCTTAGGAGCCCTCCTTAGCACATCAAAGTCCCTCTGGAGGCCTCCCCTCTGACTTTACCTCCCCAAACCCACAGCATAAAACCAGCCATTCTTCCAACAGGCACATGAAAAGATGCTCAACGTCACTCCTCATCAGGGAAATACAAATCAAAACCACACTGAGATACCACCTCACGCCAGTCAGAGTGGCCAAAATGAACAAATCAGGAGACTATAGATGCTGGAGAGGATGCGGAGAAACGGGAACCCTCTTGCACTATTGGTGGGAATGCAGACTGGTGCAGCCACGCTGGAAAACAGTGTGGAGGTTCCTCAAAAAATTATAAATAGATCTACCCTATGACCCAGCATTAGCACTGCTAGGAATTCATCCAAGGGATACAGGAGTGCTGATACATAGGGGCACTTGTGCCCCAATGTTTATAGCAGCACTCTCAACAATAGCCAAATTATGGAAAGAGCCTAAATGTCCATCCACTGAAGAACAGATAAAGAAATTATGGTTTATATATACAGTGGAATACTACATGGCAATGAGAAAGAATGAAATCTGGCCTCTTGTCGCAACGTCGATGGAACTGGAGAGTGTGATGCTAAGTGAAATAAGTCAGGCAGAGAAAGACAGATACCATATGTTTTCACTCTTATGTGGATCCTGAGAAGCTTAACAGAAGACCATGGGGGAGGGGAAGAAAAAAACAATTAGAGAGGGAGGGAGCCAAACCATAAGAGACTCTTAAAAACTGAAAACAAACTGAGGGTTGATGGGGGGGGGGGTGGGAGGGAGGGGAGGGTGGGTGAGGGGCATGGAGGAGGGCACCTGTTGGGATGAGCACTGGGTGTTGTATGGAAACCAATCGGGCAATAAATCATATTTTAAAAATTAAAAAAAAAAAAACCAATCATTCTTCACAACCCCCGTGCCGCTCTTCCTGCCCACGGGTCCTGTCCTCGTGCTTTAATAAAATTACCTTTTTGCACCAAAGACATCTTCAAGGATTCTTCCTTGGCCGTCGGCTCCAGACCCCATGAACCCCACCATCACCCCAAAACCTCATCATTTCCTCCCCCAAAGCGGCCGGCTGCCCCTTCAAGTCTCGCTCCCCACGTATCCCCCTTCCTACCAAATATTTCTCAGAACAGCCAGAGCTTGTATCATATGAATACTTGAGTCCATCTGTACAAAGGCCGCACTACCACTTAGTGGGACTCTTGTGCAGAAAAGAGCGGGCACATAGTAGTTGCTCAGCAAACACAGTCATGGGTTTCCTCACATCACACATGTGGGCATGGCTCTGGGTTGGTAGAACCTGAGTCTTAGGACTAAAAGCCAGAGGGAAGGTAATGAAGCCACCTCACCTGACAGGACCGGGAGAGACATCTGGAAAGCTTCACGCTCCCCCACGCGCCCGGGTGGCTCAGTCCGTTAAGTGTCTGGCTCTTGATTTCGGCTCAGGCCATGATCTCGCAGTTCGTAGGACCGAGCCCCACATCTGTCAGAGCAGAGCCTGCTTGGGATTCTCTCTCTCCCTCTCTCGCTGCCCCATCCCACTCATGTGCTCACTCTCTCTTTCTCGCAAAGGAAATAAATGTACAAAAAGAAAAAAAAGAGCATCGTGCTTCTCACCTGCCTTTAATTTTTGTCTGGTGCGTCCCATGCGGGGTCGAGCGACCAACCCCGGCTGAATGCAGAGTCCCCATTCCGCCTCCTTTCAAAGCTCAGGCAACGTGTGTGCACACGTTCAGGCACGTGCCCCAGGCACTGGGATGAGAGACAGTGGAAGTCAGACCCCCGCCCTCAGGGACGCTTACAATCTAATGGCTGATATACTTGAAACAACCTAAGGAAACATGGGTCTTGAAGAATGATCTCAGGAAAGAATTCCTTGGAACAGTGTCAGACAGAGTCAATCATCTTGGGCTTCCTGGAGGAGGTGCCTTGAGATTACGTCTCAGGCCATGAGAGTTCACTATCAGTGTGAGGACTGACCTCACCTTGCCCCCCCCCCAAGTATTTATCGATAGAGAGCACGTGCACACAGAAAGCAAATTCTCTGTGAGGTCCCAGGGTGGGAGAGGACGATTTTGATCCCCAGGTTTTGATCTTAAATCTCTCTTCCTCCTCGTGAATTCCTCCTGAATTCTCCTCGTGTTGCTCATCACGGTGTGATGGGTCAATGGTTGTCGCGACTCGACGTCCATTCTCCCGGGCCGGCTGAGACCACTCTAGGGGGTGGACATCTCTGACTCCCTTACCCACTTCTGCTCTGCCAGAGCCTGGGGCAGTGCCTGGCACAGAGGAGGGGCCTGACAAATGCTTGTCGAATTAATAAAATCCTCCAAGATCTTTCTGCTCTAAGTGTCGACCAGCAGCGTTGACATCAGCCGGTGCTTGCGAGATACGCGGTCTCTCCCGCCCTGCGCAGACCTGAATTTGGATTTTAACAGGATCCCAGGTATGGAGGTTTGCATGCGTGTCGCAGGCATGTTGAAGTTGGAGAAGTTCGGCTCTAGGGCAGGAAGGGCCATCTTAAGCCCGGGGTAGGAAGAGTATACAGTGAGCATTGGGAAAGTCAGAGGTGGAAGGAAATCGTTTGCCCCAAATGCCCCCAACGGTCTCTCTTTCCATCACTCACCCCCACCACCTCTTCTTTGGCTCTTGGGCGCCTCCTCCAGGAAGCCTTCCGGGCCCCACCTGACGGAGTCAGGGTACTCACCCACAAGCACCTTCCGCACTATCATTTTAGAGCTTATTCTTACCCCCTTGCTTATCTATCTGCTTCATGGGTTTTGGAACAGAGAGCAGACGTTCTTTAGAAAACTTTGTGTTCCCAGTGGCCAAGGGAGTCACCAGATGGGCCAGGTGTTCAGTGACTCCCTGTTGGGTGACCGAGTGACCCTTGGAACCTCAGTCTTCAGGCTCTACTGCTCTGCCCTTTCCACCTCGCCAGTGGGCATCTCAAGGAGAGGAGAAGCCAGGACCACAGCAGCCAACACTCAGTCTGTGCAGAGATCCGGGACGGAGACACCGGGTTCTTCCAAAAGCAGACTCTCCTGGGGGGAAAGGTTGCATTTCTTCTTTTCAAAAAAATTTTTTTAATGCTTATTTATTTTTGAGAGAGAGAAAGAGACAGAGAAACAGAGCACAGTGGGGGAGGCGCAGAGAGAGAAGGAGATACAGAATCCGAAGCAGCTTCAGGCTCCGAGCTGTCAGCGCAGAGCCCGACGCGGGGCTCGAACACATGACCCGCAAGATCATGACCTGAGCCGGAGTCGGACGCTCAGCCGACGGAGCCACCCAGGTGCCCCGAAGGGCTGCATTTCTTGGGGTTGAGCTGAGTATGGAAAAAAGAAAAGGCATACCACTCATGGGGCAAAATGGAAAGAAGCTGGGAAGGCCAGCTGTAAGGAATCTTCTGAGACTCCCAGACACTTGAGAGATGGGAGAAGACAGAGCGCGGAAAGAAAGCCTGCCGTGGACCACAGGTCGCTGCCCACGCCGCTGCACAAGGACCCCAGGCGGGGCCCCAGCACAGCCCCGGGAGCCAGCAATGCACCTGTTAGATCCTTCCCAGCTGGGGATCACGGTCTAGACCGGGGACCCGCAAACATCCCCTGTACCAGACCGGGGAGCAAATACCTCCGCTTACAGGCTACGCCGTCCTTGTCACAGCTACTCCACGCTGCCATTGTGCAACGGAAGCAGCTGGGACAAGTGAAAAGCAATGGGTGTGACTGTGTTTCAGCTGAACGCCGATTCCATAAGAAGGCGGGCCGCCCACCAGCGCTCGTTGGCTGACCGCTGATCTACAGTAGAACTAGGGCACAATGAAGAGAAGACTGGGCTGGGCTCTGCGAGTTCTAGAAGGCCCAGCAAGGATGTTAGGGTGGCCTCTCAGGGGAAAGTGGCCCATCTCCAGCGGGTGTTGGTACCGGGGCACGTCGAGCCCTCCGGGAACTCTTCCAGGCAATAGGCAAAGCCGATGAAAACGGAGGTATCTGAACAAAAGGGGACAAGCTGAATATACCCCAGCTCCTAGTTCAGAATAAGAGGTCTGTGACATCGACCTCTCCATGCTGCAATCGATCACTTCCATCAGTTGGGGACCAATGATTCTTGGCTGTGGACACACACACACACACACACTCTCTCACATTCACCCACTCCTTTACACACATACACACTCCCACGCACACTCATGCTCCCACAAAAGAGAGAAAGACAGACAGAATTGGGCACGGTGCCTGCCCAGCGGATGTTCGAAATGTCACCATTAACATCTTCCCCCTAGTCAGAGAGGCTTCTCCATAAATGTACAAATGGTGTTTGGACGATAAAAGTGATGGGACTAGAGAGTCAAATCATCACCCTGTCCGGGGTCCCATTAAGAAGCTCTGCTACTTTGATGCAGAGTTATGGCCTCCTGCCTCTATTATATTACCTTCTATCCATAATCGTGCTTCATATCCACATTATAACACGGAAAAGGCTTGGCTCGTAGGCATCCCGTACGACGAGAGCACTCGTTTTATTTATTTAAAGCATGGCTTGCCCAGATGGTCTCCAGAGATAAAGCATCTTATATTCACGGGGATCCAGGTACTGCTGGAGATGTGTTCATTCCAATATCGCTGCCATTGAGCCAAGGCTAAAAGCACTTTCTCAGGCATAAGGGATCAGAAAATCTACAATGGGAGCGTCACGTTAATACGGCCGTTAAAATAATATCCAGTGGCTCTTTCAAATAAGCGTACCCAGTTGGTGCCTTCTGGAGCCACGAGTCAACTAGCTTCATTCATCAGTGGTCAGGGAGGGAGGGGAGCGAAAGAAAGCTGTATCTTTCCTCTGTCAAAGGGCTCTTTGCGGTGATGGGGCTGGACGAAACCAGGTAGCCCCGATTTCTCTCAGGTTCCGTTGCTGAAATAATTCACGTGCTCGTGCAAAGAAACCTCCAAACACTCGAAAAAGGAGGAATACTCACTTTGGGGAGTTTCTCCTCTATGTTCCTTCGGCAAATACTCGATGCGTCTGAACTGCGTGCTGGGAGCCGTCTAGCCTGCAGAGACGGAGACAGAATGAAGACACAGCAACTCTTCCCCAGTCTTCTGGGGCGACAGGAAATAAACAAGTAATTTTAATATAGAAAGATACAAAATAAAAATAGCGTGGGGGCCCCTGGGTGGCTGAGTCAGTTAAGCGACCAGCTCTGGGTTTTGGCTCAGGTCAGGAGCTCCCAGGTGGTGAGATCGAGCCCCGCGTCGGGCTCTGTGCTGACAATGCGGAGCCTGCTTGGGATTCTCTCTCTCTCTCTCTCTCTCTCTCTCTCTCTCTCTTGCTGCCCCTCCCCCTCCCACACTGTCTCTCTCCCTCTCTCCAAATAAATAAACACACATTTAATTTAAAAAACAGCATGATAGGGGCGCCTGGGTGGCTCAGTCAGTTAAGCGTCCGACTTCCACTCAGGTCACGATCTCACGGTCCGTGAGTTCGAGCCCCACGTCGGGCTCTGTGCTGACAGTGCAGAGCCTGGAGCCTGTTTCGGATTCTGTGTCTCCCTGTCTCTCTCTGACCCTCCCCCACTCATGCTCTCTCTCTTTCTCTCAAAAATAAATAAAATGTAAAAAAAAAATTTTTAAACAACATGATAGAAAAGGTTCATTAAAAATGCTAATGTGACAAAGATAAAGGGGTGTGTTATGGGCAGCCCAGTGGAATTGATATTTGAGTTGCATTTTGAAGCTTAAATAAGAGTTTACAAGACGAAGAGGGGAAGTGAGGGAGGGCTCCCCGTGAAAAGGAGATGCTGTGGCTACTGAAAATGAAGAGTGGTCTGTAATGGGGATATGACAAAAAGGGAGCTGCCAGAAATGGGCTTGGAAAGGTAGTCTGGAGGTCAGTTGCAAAGTCCTCATTAGCCAGGCTAAAGGATTTGGACTTTCTCCCGCACACAAGTCAGGATTTACCAAAGTACGCTCCAGGTAACAACACTTTCCCAAGACGTCAAGAGGTATTACAAAGCTAAGTTTGTAGAACCCTGTGGTAAACACTGCAGGACTTCTCAGGGCCTTTAATATTTTCAGACGCGTTGGCACTTCAGAGAAGGACTACTAAAGAGACACTATTTTCCAGATACTTTACTCATAGCATCTTGTTTCAATTTGAAGAGAGTTGTCTCATAGAACCCGTGTTCCAAAGAACTCCACATTGGGAAATGTCACCAAAGCCGCACAGGGCTGTGGAGTGCTTTGTTTTTGTTGTTGTTTTCTTACCGAGATATAATTGACATGTAACATTATAATAGCTTCAGGTGTCGTGCCACGTAATGATTCATGTAGAGTGTTTTTGAGTAGAGCGGTAATATATGCAGATTTTTTAACATTTTTTTTTGAGAGAGAAAGCAGGAGCAGGGGAGAGGGGCGGGGGGGGGGGGGGCGAGAGAGGAATCTTAAGCAGGCTCCATGCTGTCAGAGCAGAGCCCGATACGGGGCTCAAACTCACGGGCCCTGAGATCAGGACTTGAACCGGAATCATGAGTCGGACACCCAACGGAGTGGGCCCCCCAGGCGCCCCACGTGCAGATCTCTGAGGATAGAAGCATAACTCTGGCAGCAGGAAAATTCGGAGTGGGGCTGGGGGCAGGATAAGACACGGGACCGGTTTCACACAAGGAAGGAGGAGCCAGAGGCTACGTGTGCTTTTAACCGTGCCGCTGGGAAGATGTCGCAGCGACATCTGGGACAGGAGGGGACCCAGGAGGAGAGGCAGGGTGAGACAGGACAGGTCGGGATGGGCCATCTGACAGTGGCACCTCCCAGGCTCGCTCAGAAGCCCAGCTACCGATTTGCTGCAGCATTATTTTAAGCTCATTTTCTTCTGAAAACTCGAGAGGAGGGCTTAGTTTTTAATGGGATGCTATGAAATGCATGTTAATTATTGCCAGGACTTGAGTCTTTTAGTGAAATACATATTTATAAACCTTCGTGGAGCATAGATCATTTACCTAATAGAGCAAGACTTCTCCGCAGTCGTCATCCTAATCTATCAGGTAAATATCCATTTATAATTGGTTATTTAATCCCTGCTTTTTTCCCAATAGGTCAGAATGGCCCTGGAAGGCCGCTTGGCTGCTCGCCGAAGCCCGCTATCATCCATCAGAATGTCAATAGAAGACGTAGGCTCCGGAGGAATTATGAAAGTTACTGCCGGGGACGAGAGCTAACGTTCAGACGGGAGGAAATGCGAAACTGAATGAAACAGCTGCTGTGGGTGAGGGCAAGGGGAGCTTTCTTTTTAATACCCAGTTGGACTCCAGTGCGGAGGGGCAAAACGGGAAGGGGGACAGGGTGGCCTGGGATGTGGGTCTGAAACTTCCTGTCCTCCTGATGGGGCCCCTGGAGAGAATCCCCTCCCCTGAAAGGAGAGAGTACATATTCCGCTCGCCCTGACTTTGTAGCGCCCCAACAGACACACACACACACACACACACACACACACACACTTTCTTTTATTCTATACATAAATATATATACCATATATCATTTATTATGTATCTATTATTTATATATATAATATGTATTACAAATATAGAAATATATAATATTTTATATATTTATAGAGTTCTGTTTATAGAATTCTATGTATCTATAGAATTATATAGAATATATTATATACAAAAAGAGATAAATATGCTATATATTGAATATACTTTATTCTATATATAATTTCTTAAAGATTTATTTATTTTCGAGAGAAAGAGTGCTGATGAGGGAGGGGTGGAGGGGGAGGAGGATGGGGGACAGAGGATCCGAACTGGGCTCTGTGCTGACGGCAGTGAGCCCAACGCAGAGCTTGAACCCACAAACTGTGAGATCATGACCTGAGCCGAAGTCGGACGCCCAACGGACTGAGCCCCCCAGGCGCCCTGCACTGACTTTTACTCAGCATCTAGTCCCTGCTCGGTGCTCCTGCCTCTACCGGACCTCATTCACAAGCTCAACATCTGAGCGCTGTTCTACTGAGAAGGAGCTAGAAGCCTGGAGAATAGGAAGGCCCATCTCAAGTCCCACAGCCCACAGTGGCGGATCTGGGGTGAGAGTGGGCGGATCCCATTCTCATCTCCAGCTGCTTCTCCCACCAAGAGGGGATTGACCCAGGAAGCGCTCCAGGTGCCGGGGCGAGGTTAGGAGGCGGCCTTGGATCTGGGAGTGTTTCCCCAGCCAAGGGAGATGTGGGAGCAGAACATTGACGAGGAGGAGGCCAGAGGATTTTTGAGCCCCGTGATGGGAAACCCACCACCCCTCATGGCAGGTGGGCTAGAGAGACCCTGGTGGGATTTATCAGTTCCCTCCTGCTAATCTAACGGGCCCTGAAATCAAGCCTTGGAAATGTCTGTGTGTGTGCACATGTGCACATGTGCATGTGTATATGCAGGTATGTGTGTGCGTATGTGTGCATGTGTGTACATGTGTGTAGATATGTGTGCGCACACGTGTATGTGCAGGTATGTGCGCGTATGCGTGTGCAGGTATGCGTGTGCGTGTGTGCAGTTATGCGTGTGTGCATGCGTGCACATGTGTGTGGGTATGTGTGTGCACACATGCACGTGTGCGTGTGCAGATATGTGAGTGTGTGCGTGCACACGTGTCCGGGTATGCGTGTGTGTGTGCGTGCACATGTGCATGTGTATATGCAGGTATGTGTGTGCATGTGTGTGCATATGTGCACATGTGTGTGCGCGCACATGTATGTGCAGGTATGTGTGTGCAGGTGTGTGCAGGTATACATGTACATGTGTGTGGGTATGTGTGTGTGCACACGTGTATGTGCTGGTATGAGTGTGTGTGTGTGCATGCACGTGTGCATGTGTATATGCAGGTATGTGTACACTTGTGTGTAGATGTGTGTGCACACATGTATGAGCAGGTATGTGTGCATGTGTGTACATGTATGTAGATAGGTGTGTGCGTGCACATATGTATGTGCAGGTGTGTGCGTGCACACGTGTGTGTATGCAGGTATGCACACACATATGTGTGCAGGTATGCGTGTGCATGTGTGTAGGCATGAGTATGTGTACACACGTGTGTGGTGTACGCACACATGCATGTGTGTATGCAGGTATGTAGTGTGTGTGTGTGTGTGTGTGTGTGTGTGTGTTGCAGGACCCACCTTCTTGATCAAACTTCTCTGTGGAATCCCACTGGAGGAGCACATCAGACAGGCACAACTGCTATGGCTAAAGTATGGGGTTGCTGAACTCTGGAGCCCTGCCCCCCAGCACCCCACAGAGCCCCCCACCATCCTCCGTGCCCCTGGTAGCCCCGAGACACTGCCACGACACCCTGGTCTGGGACACCAGTGGCAGCCATGGCTGGAAACCACGTAAGGGGACTGGCATGCGAGGGGCCCAGGCTGGCCCTCCACGGGGGTCTTCGCCCTCGGGCATAAAAGCCATGAGGGGAGAGGGGATCCCAAATGTGCATAAGCCCACTCGATGTTCACTACCTCTTGGCACAAAGGTTTCCAAAACTTGAAATCCCCGGTGCATGCCATGTGAGATTTATAGGCAATTGTAGGAAAGAATGTTCTAAAGCAAAAGACCAGGCATACAGAACGAGAGATTTTGCAGCTGGGCGGGGAACTTAGCTCTAAACGCATCAGTCAGTCCCCTGGTAGAATCACCATTTCCCAGGGGCCCTGCAGTAGGAATTATTCTCTTACTTGAGATGGAGAAACTGAGGCACGGGCGTCCCCAGGTCCTGCACCCAAGGTCACAGAGCAACTGAGTGTGAGAGGCTCCGGACAATTGGGAGCCCTTCCGTTTGTCGACATGGTCCTCTCTCCCTCAAAGTCCCACTGTGTAGAGAAAATACGGTAAAATCTTACTTCTCTGAGATCAGGAGAAAATGAACCGTTTCAGCAAGTAGATTTTCCAGGTAACTGAAACATATACCTTTGAGCCCCAAAACGTTTTAAGATTTTAATTATTTTAATGGAAACATTTCCTCTGTTCTTAAAACAGCCTATTCAGTGTGATTAACCTTGTCTCGTTGGCTCAGGGCCATCAGTACGAACTGTGGCTTTGTACTGTGATGTAAGCCAGCGATAGATAGATCATGCCAGAATCTTCCAGAGGCTGGTCATCCACCACCCACACCACCGCAGCAGCTTCTGGTCTTGCCCCTCCAGCTCATTCTGCCCCAAGCCTTTCCCCCACCAGCGGCGGAAGGGCTCTTTTCCAATGCCAACTGCCCCCCGCCCCGCCCTGACTAAAACCCTCAGTGGCTTTCCGACACACCAGCCAGCTGAACCATGGACCCTCCCAGGCATCTCGCTGCTCCCCACCACCGTCACTTCAGGGGCCCTTCCTGCCATTCGAGGTCTTTCCCCACACGCTCGGGTCTTGCTGAGCGGCGTGCAATTCATTCCCCAGACGTTCTGTGCTGCGGCTTCCCTCTGCCTAGGACGGTCTCACTGCCCAGGACTGCAGTTCTCAGCGTTGGGCTGGGGACCCCCTGGAAACCACGAGAGCCTCTCAGGGGCCCCTGATGGCCTCTTCCCTTTCCCTCCTTCCTGTGAGTGTGAGGCCAGATTTTCTCTCACGACATCAGCCAAAGCAACAGATCGCAACAGACTGAATGTCGAGCTAGAAGGGGAAGACGTGGCTGTCTTCTGACAAGCCACGCATTAGGGGAAACTTGCAGGAATGTAAAACAAGGCCACAGAAGTGGCCTGCATTTTTCTTTTTTTGGAATAATTTTTCAAAAATATATACATATCTGTGACTTACGTTCGCATGCAATGGGCTTATTATCGTTACTTGCAACAAAGTTAGGAAATATTTTTATAGTTTATCTTCTAGGTTCCAATATTGTAAATAGTTGGTGGCTCCCCCATGTGACAAAAGCTCTTTGGGGTCTAGAATAACTTATCCGCATATGAAGGGTTCTTAGGACCAGGAAGTTTGAGAAGCCCTGGCCTGGACCGCCCATGCCTCCTTCTCTGCCTTTCTGTTGACTTTCCCCCAAAGCCGAGCTTGGGACCTTCCTCCCCGCTGGTTGAACCACAGGCTGGGGCAGGTGCCCAGTGCACAAAAAGTACCTTCCCTCCACCTGGCACTGACCCCTGCATGGAGCTGGTCTGTTTTTGTATCTGTCTGTACCCCTAAATCGTAGTGCCCTGGAAGGGAGGGACGTTTCTTCCTCGCCTTGGTACCCTGGAAGGCAGACGGCTCTCAATGAATGCAGTGCTGGGGCATCACCATTCGGGGTTTGTATGCTCACTCCTCTCATTTACCTGCCTGGGTAAATCTCCTAAGCCTTCGAATCTTCCGTTTCTTGGGGAATAAAAGTAATACTAACATCCACGGGACTTCAGAGTCTCACGACCTGAAAAGCAGCATGTAAACTTGAAAGCACACCAAAGTGAGTTATTGTTGCTGCCTGGCGTCAGGCGCACTCAGGAGCTCTCCGGTTTGTGATCGCCTCCAGGCAGCCAGGCTTCTGGTCCCCATGCCTGTGTCTTATGCAGCAAGTATTTTTAAACCAGCTGTTGACCCTCTTCCTTGAGGCTGGGGGGGGGGGGGGGAGGGGGTGCCCGCATCCAGCAGCATTTAAGCCCCTCCCCCCTTGCTGCCTCTGCTCTCACTCACCTGGGCTGGGACACGAGAGAGGCAAGATTTCCAGAATGGGCGGGTGTTCTCCTGAGGCTGCCCTAACAAGTTGCCACAGCCTAGGTGGCTTCGAACAATAGAAATGTATTCTCCTGCAGTTCTGGAAGTGGGATGTTGGCGAGGCCACGCTCCCAAGACACTAGGGAATAAGCCGCCTTGGCCCTGCCCTAGCTTTGGTGGCTCTGGACAGTCCTGGGTGTTGTGCCTTGGCTTGTAGCTGTACAACTCCAATCTCTGCGCTTTCCATCACGCAGCCTTCTTCCCTGAGTCTCTCTCCTCTTCTCATGGGGGACACGACTCGTTGGATTTGGCCCACTCTAATCCGGTGTGACCTCATCTTAAAGTAACTCATCACTCCTGAAAAGACCATAATTCCAAATAGGTCCCCTTCTGAAGAACGGGAGGTTAGCGCTTGAACATATCTGTCGGGAGAGGAGGGGGTTCACAATTCACCCCACTGCACACGATTCAAACAGAAGGCCCTAAGTGAAGACCAAAAAATGTCAGCAATGCGGAAAAGGGCGTGAACTTCAAAGCCAGTCTTTATGATTGCTTTTTCAGCTCTGGAAAGACCTTTGTTTACCTTGGGCTCATGAGAGTGGTTTGCACACCTGGGATGGTCAGATGCCTGGCCTGCAGGTAAGAAGCATGGGGCCGTGCTACAGAAGGAAAGTGGGGAACCCCGGATGCAGATTGGAGCCCCTCGCCAACTTACGAGTCCTATGATTCGGGCAGGGTGAGCCTCAGTTCATTTATGGAAGGGAGGGACGATTGTACTTTCTTCTGAACATTTTCTAATGATTAAACATATCCTACAAAGTGTAGAATATAACCCCTGGAACATGAAGCACTCAATAAACAGGAGCTCTAGCTACTACTATGTAACTATTACTTTATGAATTATCCAGTCCTGTCAATAAACTTCATTCAATTGGATGAGATACCAAAGTGAGTTTGGACGTGTCACACAGAGAAACCATGCCATATTTGAGGGGTTTACGGGCAGGCACGCAAAGCCCAATACCTAGTGGACCTTATCTAACTCTCTCTTCTTCCCTCTAGGTATTGATTTTTAAAACTGATGCCCCTTGAGGAAACAGGACACATAATGCATTGCTCATCACGTCCCCTCTATCCCATTTTGCATCCTACTGCCCCAGGCAGCCACTTGGACCCAGGTCCAGAAGAGGGAGGGAAGAGAGCACTCAGCACGTGCCAGGTTCCGTTTGCAATCGTGGTATCATTTATTCGGTCACTTAGCAAATACCGATAAAGTGTCAACTCTATGCTAGACTTGGGCTGGATTCTGTCAGTTCAGCAATAACAGGATGGCATAGATTCTGTGTTCTGGGCTCCATATTCTAGAGGGGAAAACAGACAAAACCAACCAAAAAAATGGGAGATACAAATTATAGTAAACATTACGGAAGAACAATAATTTATCGACCCCTGTGATCCTCTGAAATAACACAAATCGTTCCTGTTTTACAGATGCAGCCTAAAGCTAGGAGGGGTGAAGTGAGTTGTCCAAGATGACCCCGAGAATGGATGGTGATGGGGGACATAGGCTCAGGTCCGTCTGACTCCAGAGCTCCGCCTCTCTACACGTCCCGATGGAGCTTCTCCTGATGGGAATCGG
Source organism: Acinonyx jubatus (assembly GCF_027475565.1). NCBI lineage: Eukaryota > Metazoa > Chordata > Mammalia > Carnivora > Felidae > Acinonyx > Acinonyx jubatus. The sequence goes on along the minus strand of NC_069386.1, from coordinate 136,984,592 downwards.
GAGCTGCAGGTTCACCACTACAGGACTGTGTGACCTTGCCCAAGTTTCCTTACCTCTCTGATACTTCACTTGCCCTACCTATAAGAAGAAAAAGAGAGATGCATGCGAAACTCTTATGTCAGCATGATTTCTGTCGCTTAGGAAACATCCAGAAGTAATAACAACTATAACTGTCATCAGAGTACTTCTATACAACTACTGAAGTGTCAGTGGAGGGAAGGCGCCCGGGTGGCTCAGTCGGTTAAGCGTCTGACTTCAGTTCAGGTCATGATCTCACAGTTCGTGGGTTTGAGCCCCGCGTCGGGCTCTGTGCTGACAGCTCGGAGCCTGGAGCCTGCTTCGGATTCTGTGTCTCCCTTTCTCTCTGCCCCTCCTATGCTCACGTTCTGTCTCTCTCTCTCTCTCTCTCTCAAAAATAAATAAACATTAAAAAAAAATACAATAAAATTTAAAAATAAACAAAGTGTCAACGAGTAGATTTCCAGAAGGATCCTGCATCCAGGAGTGAAGGACCCATGTACTACTTACAAACGCCATTCGGTGCAATGGCCAGTCTCAGCCGCTGTCTCAGGCGATCTGTTCACGCCAGCTGCATACACATTTACGCTGCAGAAGGACAGAAAGGTGAAGCCCAATGCAATCCCTTTCCATGTGATCCCAAACCCACAATGCCTGAATTTTGAATTAATGAAGCCTCACATCCACATTTATTTGGAGTATCAATAAGGAAATACATAATCAGAGACGGGAGTGCCCAAACCTCCCGCAAAAGCCCCCAGATGAGCCCCTTCTCCAGTTTGGGAGGAGGGCTGCGGATGAAACTGGTCTGCAAGCCGATTCTGTGCAATGACAGCCTCTGGGAGGGGTCTGCTTCCGTCTCAGGTCAGCCCTCGGGGGGCTTGCCGCCATCTTGAGAGACTCCGGGTCTTGAACCCAGCCTGACTCACCAAATGCGGGCAAATATTGTGAGGGTCTCCAGTAGAAAGAGTAGGGAAAAAAAAAAAAAAAAAGTAGAGGTTATGAGTCATTAAATCATGCTCAACATGCTGAGTCAGAAAGATCTCTTCAGTAGGCAGAGCTGTCCAAGAGCGGGACGAGTGGATGATCGTGAATTCCCCGTCAGAGGAGGCATTCAAGCAGAGGCTGGATATCCATGTGCCATGAGACTTTATGCGAGAGTCCAATCACCAGTCAGAGCTTGAGTAGCCATTTGAGTCCTGGCCCGAGCCTAATAGCCTGGACTGCACACTTCACAGGTATTGATTCAGAAATGTCTACACTGAGGTCTAGTTCTTGGAGAGAGTACAGAACATGGGTCCTAGCAGAAGAGAGCTATAGACACCGACCTTAGCTCATGCCACTTATTAGCTGTGAGGCATGAGACTTACCCTCTCTGAAGCTGTTTCTATTTTTGTAAAATGGGGGTAATACTACCTATTTGTCAGGGTCGTGTCAATTCAGTGAGGTTATTTATGTCGGATACTTGCTTTGCAAGTTTGTTAGTGCCGCTGTAAACAAACGACCGACCGGAAACTTAGTGGCTTAAAACTACACAACTGCATCATCTTGCATTCTTAGGTGTTCTGTACTTAGTAGTTCTGGCCCCGGGTGTTGCTCGAGCAGCAGGCTTGTTCTCCTTCTGGAGGCTCTAGAGAAGATTCTGTCTTCTTGCCTTGTGCGGCTTCTGGGAGGCACTCGCATCCCCCCACGTGGGGCCCCTTCATCCTCAGAGCCAGCGGCATGGCGTGTATCCATAACTCCGTTGTCAGATCTCCCTCTGACCTAGTTCTTCTGCCTCCCTGTCCACGGTGAAGGACGTTTATGATGACACCGAGCCCACCAGACAGTTCAGGATCATCTCCCTATTTGAAAGGCCAGCCGACCAGCAAAACTTTAATCCCCCCTTCGCCTCCTAAGGTGACGTATCCGCAGGTTCGGGGGGTGAGGACGTGGACGTCCGTGGGGGTGCAGGCCTTTCTTCTGCCCCCCGACAGCAGCGTGGCTTGACGAGGTGCGCACGTTGTGCGATTCATCACACGCCAACCAAATAGGCCAGGAGCTGCCGGGGCCCCTCTGCCATCCGTGCCCAGAGTGGGGCATGCTCTAAGAGGTGGACCCGGCCCTGGTTGTCGCTCCTGGGACGTTTCCCGTGACCGATGTGAGGACGAGGCGCATTTAGCGCCCGCTACTCGAGGACCCCCGTAGAAGACCCCACAGAAGGACGGAGCACCCTGTGCCCTGGAGAACGTCATCAGGAATTGACAGCCGCCGGCCATGTGGGGAGCATGGGAGCCAGAGTCGAGCAGAATCTGTGCAGGTACGGAAGCTGGCTTTCAGGGCGGATGTTCTCTGAGCACGCACGAATGCCGTCACACTCGCTCACCTTCCTGCAAACGGGCGTGGTTACAAACACCCAAGCTGTTGGTGAAGTTTCAAGTAGAAGGGACTTGAAGGTGCCAGGGAGAGGAGGAAAAAGGGAACCAAAGGTTCTGGGGCGCTCACCTGCCCCAGGCACCGCATCGGGTGCTTTGCAGACACCCACTTGGTCGATCGTCAAAAAAAAACCCCTCTAATTTTTTTTATTTTTTTTAATGTTTATTTATTTTGGGGAGAGGCAGACTGAGAGCAGGGGAGGGGCCGAGAGAGGGGGAGACACAGAATCCGAAGCAGGCTCCAGGCTCCGAGCTGTCGGCACAGAGCCCGACGCGGGGCTCGAACTCATGAACCGGGAGATCATGACCTGAGCCGAAGTCGGCCGCTTAACCTACTGAGCCACCCAGGCGCCCCCAAAAACGCTCTAAAGGAAGGTTTACCATCCCTGCCTTTCAGAGCATCCGAATGACCCTGGAAATGGTTCAAATTACTGAGCACGTAAGTGATGGGAATGAGACTCTGATGCAGGCGCTATGGCTTGGAAAGTCTTTGCTTGTCACAACAGGCTTTGTTGCCTCGGCAAGAGAGCGTCAGAGCTCTTGTGTGGCATCCTCAAGCTCATTCAGCAGGTGGGGAGGAGGAGGGGCTTCTAGAACATAAATTCAGGTCTCTCACCTCCCAAGCTAAGGCTGTCGTGTACCGTACTATCCCTAGGGGGCTCCCTCTAAATAATGTTGCCATAATGGGACACCTGGGTGGCTCAATCGTTTGAGCATCTGACTCTTGACTCCGGCTCTGGGCATGATCTCATGGTTCATGGGTTTGAGCCCCACATCAGGCTCCACCCTGAACACAGAGCTTGATTGGGATTCTCTCTCTCCCTCTCTCTCTCTCTCTCTCTCTCTGCCCCTCTCCTGCTCTTGCTTTCTCTCTCTCTCAAAATAAATTAAACAAACATTTAGAAAAATAAATGGATAGATAGCTAGAGCTACCATATTAACTCATGTTCAATGTAGAAATTTTTTAAAAATAGAGAAAAGCAGAAGGAAAGAAAAAAATTTAAATGACCCATAATGCAATCATCCAAAATTAGACATTATTAGCATTTTGGATCAATCTTTCCAATATTCTCTCTACATACATATTGTTTTGTGATGAGCTGAAATTTTTCTGCTCATAATAAGTTTTGCTTTATGGTTTATTTTTCACTCTACAGACCACAGACATTTTCCTGTGTCATTATTCTTCAAGCACATCATTTTTATAGCTGCATATGGAGGTAACACAATTTATTAAAACACCACGTACTGTTTCACCCTTAGATTTGGTGGGGGGGGGGGGTTGTTGTCGTGTTTTGTATTATAACTTTTCAACAAAATCCTGGTGGATAACACGGCACATTTAAGTGAGAGTTTCTACTGGATCCGTTTCTAGAAATAGAATGGACTGGATAAAGCATATGAACATTGCTAAGGTCCTTGATACGTACTAAGAAAAGACCTTCCGGAAAGAATGTACCAACGCTCTCCTGGGCTGTGTATGAAAGCGTTCTTCCCCCTACACTCATGGTAAGGCTGAATTTCACCTTTTCTTCAAAAATCTTTGTTTCTTTGAGCTTTTTGGTTTTAAGCAGTTGCCATTTCGCCTCCTATCACGAAGAGAAGCTTCTTTGCGATGGCTCTTTTGTCCTACGATTTAAGTTAAGGGTCCAGCTTTCGCTGTAAGGACCAGATAGTAAATATGGCCAGAAGCCATGTGGTCCGTGTTGCAACTACCCACCTCTGCCATTGTAGCACACAGCAGCCACACCGTGTGGATAAATGAAGATTGGCAGTGTGCCGATAAAACTTTATTTATGGGCGCTGAAATTTGAATTTCATATAACGTTCACGTATCATGAAATATTATTTTTCTTTTGAATCCCTTTCCAACCATTTAAAAATGTAGAAACTATTCTGAGCTCGCGATCATATGGCAAGCACGGGGCGTACTCGGCCCACGGGCCTTGGTTTGCCAACCCTCCAGTTTAACCGAAGGCCCCATCCACACAGGACCCTTCTCCTTTTTAAAACTCTCTGTGAGAGAGACTTTTTTTCTAAATCTAGTAGTTTTCAACCCTGGCTGCATATTATAATTACCTGGAAAGTTAAAAAAAAAAAAAAAAAAAAAAGCCAGTGCTGGGCCCCACCCCCGATGCATTCAATCTGGCTCTTTCGCAGGTGCGCATGGGCCTGGCGCGTGAAAGTCTCTCCAGGTGACCCTAAAACCCAGCTCGAAGAGCACTGCAATTAGCCACAGACACACCGAGCTCAGTCCTGCGGGGACCCATGCCTGGGCCACCTTAGCTTGCGATCCGAGCGGCTGCCAGGAAGTTGAAGGGGCCGTAGGAGGAGACGAAATGCTCTGCAAGACTGTCGCGGGTCTCTGGGTATTTTACGCACGTGCTGACAAAGGGCTCCTGCCTCTGGCTTTCTGCGGGACTCGATGCCAACCTCCCGGGAGAACCTCCCGGCCACAGGGACCCGCCCAGGCTCGGCGGCTGGAAAATCTGACCCCACCAGTGGCTTAGGCCTGCAGGAGTCAGGGCACTGCCGGGGGCTCCCGCCCTTCCCGCCGGATTCACGCTTGGGTCTCTCAAAAGACCAGGGGCAAGTGTCTCCCGTTGGGCTGTCTGGTTCTGCCACCCAGCAACGCAGGCTCCGAGCGGAGGTTCAGTCCCCACCCGGCCTCTCTCCTTGGGTCCTTCCCACTCTTTGCTTTTCTTTGCAGATTTCAAGGTGATGACAAAAGAGAGAACAGTCTTAGCATTTGTTAATACCCACTTGACCCACAAAAGAAAATTCACCAGCATTCCGCAGCTTCTAATTTAAAAACCATTAGACCGTTCCGCTCGGCAGACCAGATCTAAATATTCTTAAAGGGCTGGTTTAATTTAATGATTACCTTAACAAGCCCCCTTTTAAAATGATGATCCACCAAATTCGGGGGATTTGTTTTGGAATCTGATCCAATAAGTGGCTTTGTACAAAGAGGAGCAGAACAGAATCTGATTTGGTTCAGAACGCGGTGAAAATCGTGGAAATTACTTTGCATATTTAATCACTGTGGAAACATGAGTACAAACTACTTTCTAGAGATTACCTTAGGAAAAAAAAAAAAAAAAACAGCTTCAGGCTTTGCAGCCAGCATGCCAAGTACTTTGATTTACAGGGAATTATTTGGATTTTCTAGAACACTCAGTGTTTCAAAGACTTCAGGCTTCTCAGCCACTGGCAGAAAGACACGTTTTAAATAGCGGAGCAGAAACTGGGCTCTGGGAATGTCAGCGTCAGGGGTAGGGCCCACTGGGCAGCCTGAACTCCCTTACTTTTTGCAGCCAGAGGTGAGCAAGATTAGCTGGGGAGAGAAGGGGAGGATTTGTGACCCCAAGAGAAACCTGGGGGGGTCTGTCATCAGGGACGGAGGGCACATGGCCCGTCTTGGGGAAGACAGCCTTCTCTACAGAGAGGCAAGACTTTGGCGTGAGCCCAACCCCACTGCCCAGGGGCCTTGCGATCATGGCTAGCTCACTTCACCCCCTGGAACATTCCCTTTCTCCTCTGCTCTTCTCTTCTGCTGGGTTTCTGCTGCGCTATCTCGTGCCAGCGAGGCTCTCTCGGACCACCCCGTCTAAAAGAAACATGCCCCTGACACTCTCTTCCTTCTTCCTGGTCTTTATTCTCCTTCCTTCCACGCATTAGCACCTGCAGTATCTTGTATGAACTTGGTCACGCTCTGTCCCCTCGTTTTAGAAGGAGGCCAGTACCTGGTCTGCTCGATTCACTGGCCGTTTCCCCCAAAATGCAATGCAGTGCCTGGCTGAGTAACTATCTGGATGAAAGAATTCATAAGGCCCACCTTGCCATTACCTACTTGAGGACGAAATGCAATTATACACGTGTGAGTACTTAGCAAAGCAAACAAGAGTTGTACATGGTGGGGGAGGAGGGGGGGGGGAAGGCATTGTAGACAGATTTTAGGAGAGAAAAGGCCTGTGTTGGACCCCAGCTACATTCTCCTTCTGTGAACTTGGCCAAGTTGTAGAGTTGCCTTTCTGAGCCCCAGTTTCCCATCCGTGAAGTGGAACCACACGTATTTCATGGAATCACAGCAAAGCTTCAAGAGGACGCGTGTGAAGGCCCAAGCCCAGTGCCCGACACCCGGTGAGTGGTCAAAACCCAAGGGTTAGTGATGTGATTTCGTAGTTGTGATGGTTAATGCCATCCTTCAACTTGATGGGGCCATCGGTTACCCAGATAACCGGTTAAATGCTATTCCTGGGGGTCTGCGAGGGTCTTTCCAGAAAAGGTTGGCATCTGAACTGGTGGACAGGGGACAGGGGAACATAAATGGCCCTCCCCAGTGTGGGCGGGCAGCATCCAATCAATCCAGTGAGAGCCTGAAGAGAACCAAAACGTGGAAGAAGGTTGTATTTGCTCTCTGCCCGAAACATTCATTTCCTGACCTCAGCACTTCATTCTCAAGTCTCCAGACCTGCACCGGAGTCTATGCCACTGGCTCCCTGCTCTCGGGCCTTCAAACTACCCACCGCCGGCTTTCCTGGGTCTCCAGCCTGCAGATGCCAGATGGCGGGACTCAGTTCCATCATCGCGCAAGCCAATACTGGATAATACATTTCTTTCTGGAGAGAGAGATATACATATCTCCTTGGCTCTGCTTCTCTGGAGAACCCCGACTAATAAATGGGTAAGAAAACCACTATAATGAAGGTGACACAGGAGGACATCTGTCTGTCTGTCACGGGGGACATTCTCCACCTTGCGTTTTCTTCCCTGACCAACATCTCGTCTGAGGGAAGTCTGAGCTCCCTTCCAGAGGATTTGGAAAATAGATGGGTACTTTAAAAAGCTCTCCAAAAAGCGCAATGTTTTTAGATGGGTCCCTAGTTCCAACAGCTGGTAGCCGGTTCCCATTGTAAAACACTGGTACGCAAGCATCTGTCTCTATGTGCACACATGCATCACAGGCGCAAACTTATGCAACCACTCCACGCTTGTGATGCACACACCCTTGTGAGTGTGGGCGTGCGGATGCGTGTGTTTGGGTCTGTGGGTTTCGGAGATGGATTGTAGAGACCAGATGTGTGTGCGGCGTGTGGATGCGTGTGTGTGTGTAAATAAAGAGAGTGAGACGTAATGCACACCTACCTGCTCCCTGGGCTTTCTCTTCGTGGATTTCTTGAAACTTCCCAAATTTCCGAGCTCAGCAGTCAAGAGGTTAATGAACGCGCTCTCTTTCCCATATGCACCGAGCAGATAATTTTCTTTTACTCCTTATGATAAGTTGAAAAAGCCTTTGAGTGACAGGACAATTTGTCAATCAACTAGAAAGTAGGAGGGGAACCTCCTGTGCATAATTTTACACCCGGAATCAAAAGTGACCTCTGGCTGTACTCCCAGCCATCTGGACCTGTCCCATCTCAGCCCTCCTTCTTCCCGGGTGCCGCCTCTCCCCAGCCCAACTGGCTGTGCCTGGGACACACCAGCCGCCATGCTGGTCCTCCTCCCCCTCCAAGTCTTGGCTTCCTCGCTGCCCGCCACCTGGAGCTCGTGCAGTCCTTCCATAAAACTTCCCTTCACTTCCCCTGGAAGGATGGCCGCCCCCACCACCCCCACCACCCGCCCACCTGGAAAACCCGCACCTCCCAAAGTTGGGTTGAGTGCCCAACCCTTCACCTCCCCCCAGGTGGGACTGGCCACTGCCTCCTTTCCACCTTCACTGTCACCAGTAAAGATTGTCATTTTCACGCCTGTGTCACTGTCTTGCACATGATCACCCTCTTCGCTCCTGCCCCCGTTAGACTGAATCCTACCGTCTCAGACACCTTCGGACCCCAGTTCCTCCCATGGGGCACGTATCGAGCCCTCTGGAAGTATTCGCAGACCGAATGAACCAGACAACCGACAGATGGCGGAACGGGAGGTTGGAAGCCCGGAGGAGTGAGGGCGTGAGAAGGACCAGGACGAGCAGGGCCCCCGCATGGCCGGGAGCCCCTGCACCCACGGCCCCTGAATGTAGAAGGGCAGCACAAGGGCGCCTGGGTGGCTCAGTCGATTACGCGTCTGACTCGATTTCAGCTCAGGTCATGATCTCCCGGTTCCATGAGTTCAAGCCCCGCGTCGGGCTCTGCACTGACAGCGTGGACCCTGCTGGGGATTCTCCCTCTCTCTCTCTGCCCCACCCCTGCTCGCACTCTCTCTTTCTCAAAAATGAATAATAAATAAAAAGCTCTTAGAAGAGGCAGCATCCCCGTTACTATTAACTAATTATAGCTCTGTTTTTTGACTTCCTATTTTGCGCTGGGTATTTATAAATACTGTTTCAGATTCTCATAATGACTTCACAGAGTGGGGATGATTATCATCCCTGAGCGTCAGAGAGGTTGGGCAACTCCCCCAAGCTCACACAGCTGGGGTTAGAATTCTGGTTGTTCTGGCTCCAAAGCCACGGATCCTTCCCACCCCCGCACATCAGTGACCGCGTTTGGGTTGAAGCTTTGACAGTCACCTCGGGTTCCCGTCAGGGACCCCAGGCTGGCTGCCCTCTTGGCTAGGGTGACATGTCTTTCTCGAACAGCCCGGCTTCTCCAGCACTAGCCCTTTCAGGGGCTGGCTTTGCTAAAACCTGAATTATGGAAATCGGTTGTCAATTACCCCGGGTAGCTGTGTAAAGGAATTCCTGCAACAGTCACAGTGAAAAGAAAACTTTATTTTCACCCCTTTCCAGTAAAAGCTAATTCAGGAATAACTCCATTTAACAGTTATTTTATGCTGAAATACTGAATACCTCGGGGAGTCTTTTAGGGATTTTAAAGTCTCTTTATTTATAAATGATTCATGCTGCATTTTCAGAAAAACCTACAATTAGTGTGGGTAGCACAGAAGCTCCTTAGGGAAAGGTAAAAAAAAAAAAAAGAAAAAAAGAAAAGAAAAAAAGAAAAAGAAAATACACATGCATTCTCTGCACCCTTTTATCCATTGTTGTTTTGCAGTGGACTATAAAAAGAGAACTGAAGGGAAAAAAGCAAGGAGATATTTTGTCTAACCTTTTAAATACATGCCCCGTTTGACAGTATTTGTAAGTAGTTGTTCCCGTGATCTGCTCAACCCACAAAATTCTTTTAATGCGCATTTCACTTTGGCACGCGCTCTGCCTGCCTGCAGAAGCTTAAAGGCATCGGAGATGCTTTGGGAAGACCCCCTCTTGGCAGCATCTGAAATGAGCCTCCTGGGAGAGACCCGTGGCTCTGGGGGGTCAGCCCAGTGGCCCAAGGGAATAGCGGAGGAAGCCTCCTGATTCTTGATCTAAGGCCTCGCAGGAGACGGCCTGTGCAAAGCAACTCCAAATTCCCTCTCCTTTCTGAGCCCCACTTTCTTCTCTCCCCCCGGGGGGGGGTGTGTATCATACTTAACCTCATGGGGTTTCGCCATCCGGTCATTCATTGAATACCCCCTTTTTGGACACCTGCTCCGTGCCGTTGTGCGAGGCAGTCTCTGGGTCTACGAAGCACACGGCTTGATGGAGAAGATGTACCCAAAAAATCAGGGTTCGTGGTAGGACAAAGGCTACAGGAAGCCTGGCGAGCACAGGGGGACTCCAGATGCAGGAGTCAGGGAAGGCTTCCTGGAGGAAGCGATTCCTCAGTCAAAATGGGAAGGACGAGTAGGCACGATGCCGAGAAAGGTTATGAGGCTGGAGGCACCCACGTGGACCGCGATCCGGGGACCAGAGAGAACGAAGCACGTGCCAGATCCCCTGAGCCGTTCAGCCCCCGCTGGAGGAAGCCAGCATCCGAAATAGAAAGGTGATAACGATGCGCTTTCGAGGATCCGCAGGATGATTATTTCACGAAGAGGATCTTGTAAACTCTGGGGCGACAGAGCCCGGCACGATGTAAGTCATTGCCTGACAGTGGTACCTTCTGGACGGATTCGGGGCGGGGGCGGTAATCGAACTTGTGGATGGAGCTAGAATTTGCCGATGTCACCGACAAAGCATCTGAATGCTTCTTTTTCCGCGGGTTCTCGCTGAGCGCATTCATTACCGCGTGCCGGACCGGCAGAGGCTTTTACCTCATTCGTCCACGCATTCATTTGTATGTGAAACCAGATGTTGTATTTTTGCGTGTGACTGATATTTGGGGTTCGTTGGAAGTAAATCCAGCCGAACTCAGAGTTGTTGCAAACCACAGGGGAAAAAAAAAAGAGAAAACAATTTCCATCCTGAGCAACCTGCAGAATCCGTGCCCAGGACCCCGCTTCCCCCACCTGGAAATAGCTCACCCCTGTCATTTATACCTGCCTCTCCTGAGTCAGCAAATACACGGCCAGTGCTGGAGAAAGAATGGTGTATGCATTTAACTGAATTATTTTCAGTTAAATGAGTATTCTTCACATCTCTACTATGTGCCAGGCAGTGTGAAAAATGTAGCAAGAAGCCAGGAATCAAGCAGACCCGGTCCCTGCCCCCAGGAGCTCACTTGTAGTGCAGGGCGATGTCACACGAAGCTGGGACAGAAGGCATGGCTGTCCACAGGGGCCGGGACCGAATAGGTCAAGATCTGGAGGCCAGATAGAACGAGAGGCATGAGCTCAGGGGAAGGTGGGTTCTAGAGCTGAGCCAGAGTCAGACACTTCCTGGCACTGGGAACTCCCCTAGCAGCCTCAGTTTCCTCATCTGTAAAATGGGGACACCAGCCCTGCTATCCCCACCCAGTTGTTCCGATGAACAGATCAATACACATGAAGTGCTTTGAACAGCATCTGGCACATAGTCAGAAATAGTTAATCAATCTTATTATCATGATCACTGTCGTAACGGTGGGCATCATTATTCTAGATCGGCGAATAAATGATAAAGGAAAGGAGAAGACAAAAGTCAAGACGGGGAGCCTCTCCTCGCCGTGAGCCCAAAGGCATGAAACCACGCGTCCACGAGGTGCCCTGTGCAGGAGTGTCCACGGCAGCGTTATTCGTAAGAGCCACTACTGGGAACAACCCCAATGGCCAGCAGCTGATGAGTGGGCACACGAGATGTGGTTACCCGAACCACACAAGGGAAGCACTGATCCACGTTACAGTGCGGCTGAACCCCGAAAACGTGATGCTGGGTGAAAGCAGCCAGTCGCAAAAGACCACGTGTGGGTAAGATTGCATTTATACCAAACGTCCAGAACAGGCACGTTTCTAGAGACAGAAAGCAGAGTGGTGGCTTCCCAGGGTTGAGAGTATGTGATTGTTCATGGGTGTGTGTGGGGGGGGGGGTGCGGGGGAGCTTGTTTTTCAGGTAAAAAAAATGTTCCAATTTCGGGGCGCCTGGGTGGCTCAGTCGGTTGAGTGTCCGACTTCGGTTCAGGTCGTGATCTCGCAGTTCACGAGTTCGAGCCCCGCGTCGGGCTCTGTGCTGACAGCTCAGAGCCTGGAGCCTGCTTCGGATTCTGTGTCTCCCTCTCTCTCTGCCCCTCCCCCACTCATGCTCTGTTTCTCTCCATCTCAGAAATAAATAAACCTTAAATTTTTTTTTTTTTTTTTTAATGCAGAGACCAGGAAGCAGCAGGTCTAGAGGACGGACACAGACATGGGCACTCACGTTCTCGGGATCTTACTCCATGACTCTGGTCCTTTTTGTTCGCTAAGACGTGAGTCAGTTCTTTAAAGAATTACAAGCAGGAGGGCAGCAGACAGGCACGAAAGCTTTGACCTCCCATTCAGTCAGTGTTTGCGCGAGCCCCCTGACATCTCCATTTTCTCTGGGCACCAGAGATGTAGCGGGAACCTATCCAGGGAGGTCCAGGCCTTCGGGGAGCTCACAACCAGTGGTGCTAACAAATATACCCATGTAAAAATATGGAAGGTCCTTTCAGAAAGTGATGGGTGCCACAGAGTCAATAAAGCAAAGAGATGTGTGGGAGAGTGACTACAGGGAGGGCAGCCTCTCCGAGGACATGACGTGCCAGCTGAGACTAGATAGTAAAGAGCCCATCATGCAAGGACCCAGAGTAAGAGTGGTCTGGACAGGGGAACGGACGTGCTCAAGCTCTAACAAGCTCATAGAGCAGAACCCACGTAAATTCCTGATTGGGAGCACAGAGAGGTATAGAAATGAGAAGAGAGGGATCCATTTGGACCAGAACCATAAGGGAAGAAGCAGCCTTTGAGTTGAGCTCTAAAACTTTTTTTAATGTTTTTATTTATTTTTGAGAGAGAGAGAGAGAGACAGCACAGGCAGGGGAGGGGCAGAGAGAGGGAGACACAGAATCTGAAGCAGGCTCCAGGCTCTGAGCTGTCAGTACAGAGCTCGATACGGGGCTCGAACTCACAAACCACGAGATCATGACCTGAGCTGAAGTTGGACACTTAACTGACTGAGACACCCGGGCACCCTACCCCATTGACATTTATGATTCTGATCATGCCATTGCTTTGGAGGAACTGACACTACAAACATGAGACGTGAACTTAGAGGTGAACTAGAGCTGTGACAGTGGGGATGTGCCAGTCTGGGATGGGGCTCGCCAACAGGCTCTGGGCTCTCTGCAGTGACCAGGTAAGAGGGCATAAAGAATCTGCAGCCCTTGTCCCCTACACAAAATTAACTCAAGAGGAGCCTGGGTGGCTCAGTCAATTAAGTGTCCAACTCTTGATTTCAGCTCAAGTCATGATCTCACGGTTGGTGCTTGAGAATCTCTCTCTCTCCCTCTCTCTCTGATCCTCCCTCACTCAAGCACGCACTCTCTCTCTCTCAAAATAAATAAATAAACTTAAAAATGTAACTCAAAATAGACCATAGATCTAACTCTAAAACTTAAAACAATAACACTCTTAGAAGAAAATGTAGAAGAAGCTCTTAGCAACTTTGGGTCAGGCAGAGGCTTCACAGATTTGACACCCAAAAGTGTGATCCAAAAAAAATTGAGAAAGTGGATTTCATCAAAACTATGCCCTCTTTCCTTCAAAAGACACTGTTAAGAGAATGAAAAGACAAGACACAGACCTGGAGAAAATATTTGCAAAGCCCGTATCTGGTAAAAGGCTTGTATTCAGCGTAGATGGGAAACTCTCACAATTCAATACGAAGAAAATCAACAACCCAACTTTAAAAACAAAAATGGGCAGAAGATTTGAACAGGCATTTCACAAAATAAAAGAAAGAAAGAAAACATAAAGATGACAAATAAATGCAAGGGGGGGGGGGGGAAAGATGCTCAACATCATTAGTCACTAGGAAAATGCAAACTGAACCCACAATGAGCTGCCACTGTGCACCTGTCTGAAAGGTCAAGATTTAAGGGGGAAAGGGTACCAAGTGCCCACAAAGATGTGGGGCACATGGATCCCTCAGACGTTGCTGGTGAGGCAGCAAGATGGTGGCAAACCCCTTGACATCACACCCCAGTGATCTGATTTCCAAGTATTTATCTGAACAAAACGAAAACCTATGTTCACATAAAAAGCCCATAGGAGAATGTTTATAGCAGCTTTACTCAGAAGCGCCAAAACTTGGAAACAATCCAAATGTCTCTCAACTGGGGAATAAATAAATAAACTAGTACATTCAGACACTGGAACACTATCCATCAATAAAATGGAGCAAACTGACTCCTCATACATACAAGGGATATCAGAGAACCCCAAAGTCATTACGCCAAGTGAAATAAGCCAGGCTGGAAAGGCAAAATTCTGTGTGATTCCATTTACACATTGTTGCAAAGGTAAAACGAAAGGGCTAAGTAACAGATCAGAGGTTACCGGGGGCTAGGGGTGGGGAGGGTTGGCAACCAAGGGACAGAGGAAGATTTCTTACTGCCCCCCACATCTCTGGATGGTGTTGACACCACAGGCTATATTTGTCAAAACTCACGGAACCATACACGAAAAAGGATGAATTCTACGTACATGTAATTATACTTTAATGTGAAAGGGAGGGGGGAGAATAAGGTCATTATTCATTTTTTTAAATCCATAAGAAGACACAAAACCATTCTGTTAATGAAAGAGCCCTCTCTTCATCAAAGGGAGCGGAGTGTGTCTTTGAACGTGATGGCCTTTCATTTTTAACATTAGAACTAAAATTGTAGGAAAACAGTAAGTTGTGTTGAGGCAAAAAAAAATCACATCAAAACGATGCTGGATTTTAATTTTTTATAAGGGAAAGACAGAGAGGTCCAAATATTCCATTGCCACCCACTCTGTGCCCACATGGTGCTTTCCACCTGCTCCTTGGTTAATTGCACAAGTGGAAATGAGGCAATCAACTTGAACTAACTTTCTTCTCCCTGTTTTCGAAGTTGTGTTTCCAAAACTCCTTGTCAGAGAGGTGCACCAAGCTAATGTTCCTCCCCCCTCCCTGCTCCGCCCTCCCCCAAAACGTTCACAATACAGTCAGTCAAGTGGTCTACACGACAGCAAACTCTGGGTTGACTGATTTTTTTTTTTTTTTGCCTCCTAAATTGACAGAATCAAATAGTTATTTATTTATTTACTGGCTAATAATTTATATCCTGTCTCCTTCTGAGAAAAGGATCTGAGGGCCTCACTGGCTGTCTTGGCATTACCTCCAAAAAGCGTAAGCATCTCGAGGAAGGAAATAACCGCCGGAGAAGTGGTCTTTGGTTCCATTCCAAGATCCACAGAGTCGCACGGTAATGCGTAATGAGCCCATTCACGGCAGAGTATGAATAATGGAGGGTCCGACCCAGCTGCTACGTGAAAGTTGGATCTTAGATACAAAACCACATCTGCAAGACTGCCTGTGCAGGTGAGGGAAGGAGATCGGCTGGTTAATTGGGGCCCAAAAACTTGACACATGGAAGAAAAGGGTGCTTTCTTCCCCGAGCAAGTCAATTAAGCTAAAAAGTCGCTTCCCACCATTAAGTGTCATCTATGGGCCACCACTTGACATACAGAATTTCAACAACCTGGCAGAGTAGACACTGGGAGTCTATGGAAAACGAGGGGCTCCTAAGGGCAGGTAATTTGCCCGGGGTCACAGAGCAGATAAGCAATCAAGCCAGGAGTTTGATCCAGCTCTTCCTGAATCTGGAGCCCATGCTCAGCCCCTTCTCCAAGTTGCCTCTGGGCGTTTGAGCCCAACCTGCGTGTCCGGCACGGGCCGTCCGTAATGATCCCGTGTATTAAATAGCGGTGATGTCCTTTGCTCGCTTTTGGACACTGCCACAAACGGATTTTCACCGTAGCTGCTCTCGGTTGGGATGATCTCAGCCACAAGCAACAGCAAGGCCAAATTCAAACCAGCTTCGACAAGCGAGAGGACAGATTACCTCCCCCGCCATAGGGGTCCACAGGCAGGGCAGGGTCCGGGCACCGTATGTTGGCGTTCTGCTTTGCTATTTCAGGATTCCCTCTGCTTGGCTCTTTTTCAGGGCGGGCCTCCTCCTCGGGCAGGCAGGAGCCAGGATACAGCCATTCTGGGGCTTTCTCCAATGGGAAGAAATGCGCCCATCTCCTTAGGTGCAAGAGAATCTTTCCTAAAAGACCCAGCTGTCATCACCCCCAGAATCTTTGGCCAGGACTGCGTTACAGATGCATGCAGTAGGTTACATACCCATTCTTCAGCCACCTCCTGGCAAGGAGTTGGAGGAGAAAGCAGGTGGATAGCTTCAAATTCATTTTGTCCTCCTGGACATCCAGGAAGGCTGAATTTCCCAGCCTCTCCTACAGGTTCAGATCGGGGCCATTTGACTGGCTTCTTCCAAAAGAAGGTGAGACTAGCAATGCCCCTTCCAGGCCCATCCGTACAATGTCCACGCACTCTCATCGGCTGCTGGACGCAGAGGACCCCGTGAAGCCCCTAACAGATGACAGCACCACAGGATGTAGAAACCTGCGCTCCTGAGTCACCTGATTCAAAGCTCACCTACCAGTCTCATTGTTGAGGCTGTGTTGTGTTAAGCCGCTGAGATTTTCGGGTTCTCCGTTTCTGCGGCTAGCGGTGAGCACCCTAATACAAATGGCTCCGACTAATTATCTGGGGTGGAAGAGAAATTGGGGAGTCAACCAAAACAGCCACTGCACAGCTCTGGTTCTGTGTGTCACACGTGACTGAGAGGGGACAGGTCCAGGGTCTCCTGTGGCCGGGGGGACGGAAAGAAATCACTAGTGAGTGATTTTGAAAGTCAAAGTTTAACAATTATGGGACCGCTTTGGAGATTCACATTAGTCTCCCTGTGACCTTGGACAGGTCACGCCCCAAGTCTGAGCCTCGATTTCTCCAGAAGAACAGAATGTCCAAGTTCTCTCTCCAGGCTCCCAGGGGTTCGAGGTAACTCGAGGGGCCCGTCTGCACTTGCCTTGGGTCGATGCTGCTGAGGCAAACGGTTGGATAGAGGGACCTGGGTAGAGGGTCATTTTCAGAACCTGGGCCGCAGGACCCACTTCTTGGAATCTGCATCGAGAAACCTCAGGCCACCCAGCAACCGCGGGGCAGGAACGTCTGTGGGCGTTAATCCGCAGGGTGGGAGCCTCTCTTATTGGAACAATTATTCCAGTGTATTTTATATAATTCTTACAAAACATAATTTTCATAACTCTGATCAGGGAGCCAATTAATATAACTATTATTTATTGTGACTGCCAAGGCATAAACACCCCACAAATCAAACCGATTCCCTGAACCTACTTGGATCCCCACATTGCTAAGTAACACCCATTATACTGCTTTGTCATCACATTTGTATTTTTTATTATTAATGCCATCAATACCATATTTATTCGCCATGAAATAGCCTTCCACTTAAGAGGGAAATATCTTTATTCATAAGTTCTCCTAACCGTCTCATGCTGCACACACACTGGCTGCGGTGTTTATGACCGGGACACAAATTATTTGAGAACAAATAACATCTGGCAGTTACTGAAGATCTACAGAGCACCAGGCCAGGCCGTGCCTCCATTATCTACTTCATCCATGCGATGCAAGGGTTATCCCCGGCAACCCCGTTTGACAGAAGAGGCTACCGAGGCTCGGGAGGGAAGAAGCAACTTGCCAAATAACCCACAAACCGCCAGTGAGGAACGAGGTCCTCTCCACAAGGACTCTCTCTGTTGACAAGATGCCAAGAGCCTTTCTGTATTGAGGGAAAAAAAGACTAAAGCAAAGCACTCAAGGCAGAGGCAGAAAGAAGCATCTTCCTAGGTCTAACGGTGGATGTTTCTGGATCCCCTCATTGACTCTTCATCTCCATTTCACTTTTGCATGAGCTGACGTAGGACTTTGGACCGCGAGGTCAATGGCGGCCAAACTCCACATGCTTTGTAGATTTAGGAAGACTCTTGATCCGTGATCTGGCGCCATGTTGGACAACACCAACTGAGGTCGCTGAAAATGTGTTTTTCTCCCTGCTGGGAGGCAGCAGAAGCAGCCTGGGCCACGTTGCTCTGCAATTTCCCAAGAATTAGTAACACTTGAGTAGGAAATTTCTTAGTACCTTTCAATTTCTCCATTCCGTGCCTCCTCACACCTCAGCCCCTGCCCACAGCCAACGTTCCCAGCCATAACCGCTCCCGGGCAGCTCACATGGTGTTGGCAACGCCAGCTATAAACAGGGGGAAAATAAGCCAACAGCTAGTGTTGCCAGGTAAAATACAGGATGCCCAGTGTCTAGGTCGCAGCTTGCACTGCCATAGCAAAATGCCCTCATCGGATGGCTTAAACAACAGACGCTTCTTTCTGCGTTTTAGAGGCTAGAAGTCCGCCATCAGAATGCTGGCAGGGTCATCTTCCAGGGAGGGCACTCTTCCTGGCCACCTTCTCTCGGTGTCATCACAGGGTGGCGAGAGGGGGCCACTAATCCCATCACCGATGTCCTGCTCTCGAGACCTCATCTAAACCTAATTATCTCTTAAAGGCTCTATGTCCAAATACCTCCCATTTGGGGGTCTGGCTTCCGCGTATGAATGGTGCAGATGGGGC
Organism: Acinonyx jubatus; assembly: GCF_027475565.1. Classification (NCBI taxonomy): domain Eukaryota; kingdom Metazoa; phylum Chordata; class Mammalia; order Carnivora; family Felidae; genus Acinonyx; species Acinonyx jubatus. The sequence goes on along the minus strand of NC_069386.1, from coordinate 136,966,229 downwards.
ACATTTCAGTCCATAGCACCCAGCTAGATTGGAATTTCAGATAAGCAACAAATAATTTTTTAGTATAAATATGCCCCCGGTAAGTATGTTTCACACTCAAATCTAACCCAGCACTCCATCCGTAGTCTGATTTGCTACATCTGGTAACCATACCAACAACGTTAGAGAGAAAATTTCTGCTGTTTTGTTTGTTTTAATTTTTTTAATGCTTATTTTTGAGAGAGAGACAGAGAGCGAGCAGGGGAGGGGCAGAGAGAGAGAGGGAGCCACAGAATCCGAAGCAGGCGCCAGGCTCTGAGCTGTCAGCACAGAGCCCGATGCGGGGCTCGAACCCACGAACCGTGAGATCATGACCTGAGCCGAAGTCGGACGCTTACCCGACTGAGTCACCCAGTCCCCCCGAACTTCTGCTGTTTTAATGCTACTTCCTTCGCTCGTCCCCTCTGCAGATCACCCCCAGGCCTCAAAGGAAGAGAAATCTTTTTTGATGAGTCAAAGCACAGGACACCCCTGGTCCAAATTTCACCGGTGGCTAGGCTTGCTCTGCCGTACTGGTCAGCTTGCACGCACTTGGCTTTCCCTCTGGCTCAGACCCAAGCTGGGTCTGTCTCTTTCCACCCCGTTCCAGCCTTCCTTACCTGCACCCGGGTGGGTGGGACAGGCAGGACTCTGAGGACACTGCCATTCCAGACTTGGGAGGGGGAGCGGGGAGCGAGGGCAGCGCACCTCGCACGCAGGGTCCCACAGCTTTATCGGACAGATAGCCCACCAGATAGCCTCCTTGGTGACAGCCCCGTGTACCCGCTTCCTCCCCCAGATCCCCTCGCCAGGAGGAATTCGGAAAGAGGGCAAACTGTGAGCACGGGCGGGCCCCGCTTTCCAGCGGTGTGCCAAGGGGGGCACCCCACCCAGAAACCTGGGCGCACGGGTGTACGTGTTCCAGCTGCATAACGTCAAGCAGCCTGACAGGGAGCAGCAGCCATAACCCCCTGACGCCTCCAGAGAGTTGGGGTGTGGGGGGCAAGACCAATAATCAGTGCTTATCGCGGGGGGGGGTGTGGAGAAATTAGGGTGCACCTGACCTCGTGATACAGCATACAGAGGAGTGACTATGTTTTCTTCTTGAAGCGCACCCAGACCAGCATCACCACCGTGTTCACACTAGCGCGGGCCGGCTCTTCCTATAAGTGAGTCCATTACAATAGGGTCATTTTCTTTATTTCTTCGTACTCTCCAACCCAAACCCTCTGCTAAGCCCTGCAGAGGCAAAGATCTCTATATTGGTTTTTTTTTTTTTTCTTTAAAAAAAAGAAATGGATAGGGAGCCCCAGTGGCTCAGTCGGTTAAGCTTCCAACTTCGGCGCAGGTCATGATCTCACGGTTTGTGAGTACGAGTCCCGCGTCGGGCTCTATGCTGACAGCTCAGAGCCTGGAGCCTGCTTCAGATTCTGTGTCTCCCTCTCCCTCTGCCACCCTTCCCCCACTCATGCTTTCTCTCTCTCTCTCTCTCTCTCAAAAATAAATAAATATTTTTAAAAAGTTCTTAAAAAGAAATGGTGGCAGCTGCTATGGGACAAAGCCTGGCGGGTTCCCCAAAATATTAAAAATGGAACCACCATATCCGTCAGCTGTCTCACTTGTGGGTTTGTATCCAAAAGAGTATTTTACGTCTTATCTCTAAGAGATACCCACACTCCCACGTTCATCGCAGCGCTGGGCACAACGGCCAAGACGTGGAAGCCGCCTAAGTGTCTGCGGTGGATGAAGGTACGGAGACAAAGTGCCATGTGCGCCCAGCGGAATATTCTTCAGCTGTTGAAAAAGAAGGAAATCCTGTAATAAGCAACACCATGGATGAACCTCGAGGATGTTATGACGCTGAGTGAAAGAAACCCGTCCCAGGGCAACTCCTGTGTGACTCCACTTACGTGAGCTATCTAAATTAGGGCAACTCGTAGAAGCCAAGAATGGCATGGTGGTCGCCAGGGGCTGGGGACGGGGGGGGGGGGGGTGTGGGGGAATAGGACAGGTATTGAACAGGGATAAGGTTGCAGCAAAGATGAGAAAGTTCTAGAGACCAGCCACCTTCCCCGGACCTGTACATGGCAATCCTGCACCGTGCACTTAATTATCTATGAAGAGGGCGGATCTCACGTGAAGTGCTCTTCCCACAATAACATAGATTTTTAAGAGAACGACCCGGCAGCACCAGCGAAGAAAGAAGAAAGTCAAAATTTCGTGTATACCTGGAGGCCCCCGAAACATGGAAAAGCCAAAGACAATACATGGAACCACTGTACAGGAAGGGGGGAAAGAAATCAGACTGCTGAGTTATTTTTAGACGCATTGGTCCGCACCACATAATGTAACTTTCAAGTATGGTTCTATTTCTTCGAGTAGAGTGAGTCCCCAGATACTCCCGTTCACATACTGCGTCTGTATCTTAGAAATATCTGCTTCGAGCAGATAACCAGCCATCCTAATTAATAACACAAAGTCACAGGGGGGGCTTTCTAACTGAAACCGCAGCGGGGAACAGATAAGAAAAATATACCGTAGGTGTGGGGTTGTGGGTTTTTTTTTTTCTTAATTCCCAAATTCCTGCCAGGATTCTACTATGTCTTACGAATCCTAGAATAATGAAACATGACATGATATAACCCAATGTGAGCCATCAACATGACATAAGCCAATGCAAAAGGATTCATTATCACCAAGCTTGTCAGAAATGCACGTGGAATGTTCTTCTCGCCGCCCCTATCCCTGGGTTACAGAGTTTGGAGATTTGGATCTGAGTAACAATGATGGCTGCAAATGACAAGAACAGCCCCACCTTGCTTGGGCTCCTTCCTGGTTAAATGATGCTCAGCACAGTTCATAAACTTAAGAGCCAGATTGTCACACCCTGAGTACAAGGGTCATTTTACCTGCCGGGGACCACAGGTGGCCACAGTGCCATCCGTATTTGCCAGCTATCACCACCCCACCCGATAATCGCATTTGCCTTTTTTTATATTTTTTTAATGTTTATTTCTTTTTGAGAGAGAGAGAGAGAGAGAGAGAGAGAGCACAAGTCGGGAGGGGCAGCGAGAGAAGGAGACACAGAATCCGAAGCGGGCTCCAGGCTCCCAGCTGTCAGCACAGAGCCCGTCGCGGGGCTCGAGCTTGAGAACCGAGAGATCATGACCTGAGCCGAAGTCGGACGTTTAACCGACGGAGCCGCCCAGGCGCCCCCAGGCTTGCCTTTTGAGCTGAAGTGGCAGCACGTGGAATTTTTCCAAGAAAACTATTTACTTAAGATCGTAGGATCTTCCCTGAAAATACCACCGTTTTTACAGTGAGCGGATACGCAACTTAGTTATATAGACACACAAAAGCCTTTGCCACTGCTCCATAGTTGTTCAAGGTGCATTTTCCTTATAAATAGTCCCTTTGCTCATAAATTTTCTACGATGCAGGATTAGGCCCTTCTTGTAGATGGGAAAACTAAGGCCCTGGGTGGGGTGTGGCAGGGCATGGTCTCACCCCCTGTGACACACAGTCGTCGCCTCACTGGTCCGGGGCTGGATCCTGGCACCCAGCTGTCCCTCCAAGCTGGCTGTCATCTGGGCTGATGGTCCAGACACCATCCCTCGCCCATCGGCCTCTCACAGCCTTTGGGAGCAGCGGCTCAGCGTTTGAAACACCACAATGTTTCTCTTGCTCGATTCCCCGATGTTCTCAAAGCTCATCAGAAACAGCAACTCGGGGGCCCAAATAGGAGAGAATCTCGACAGACTTCAGGCCCAACCACAAAGAACCCTGCCCAGCAGGTCCCAAACTGCAATTTGCGACTTCCTCTAAGGTGACCCACAGGCGGTGCTCTTGGGGGACCCTGGACGCAGGCCCCACTGGTCTGTCAGTCATTCTGATGTCACCAGAAGCCATCAGTGACCAAAGAAGGTCCAAGATTGCTGATTTTAGTTTTTACAGAGAAGCAATTTGGACGTGTTGGCAGTGGGCAAAGTGCTCTGAAATCAATACATGTCTATTAATTGTCAAAGAAGTTTTCCCAAGACGCCTAGCCTCAAACGATGCCTTTCTTCAGCCAGATGCTACGTATGCCTTTGCCCAGAAAGGGAGCACGCTGCTGGGACCCCCCATGCCAGCAGAGCTGGGTGTCCCGAAAAAGAAAGAGGAAGGAAGGAAGGAAGGAAGGAAGGGGAAATTTCCTCTAAAGGAAAATAATACCGATTGTATGTAAAGCTTCGTAGTTGGTAGACCGTTCATGTGATGTATCTTGTTTAATTGCATCTCCCCATCAGCGCTGGCGATAAAACGATAAATGTGAGGTTCAGGGATGAAGGACTCACTAAGGGTTATCCGGCCATAAATGCCCCCACCCTGTGCCGTCAGTGTGAACCCCTGGCTGGTCATCATGAAGGGCCCTTCCGCTTCTGTGACTCTCAGGACCCCACACCCTTTTTAAAAACAATTCTTTTTTAATGCTTGTTTATTTTTGAGAGAGAGAGAGACACAAAGTGTGGGCTGGGGAGGGGCCGAGAGAGAGGGAGACACAGAATCCGAAGCAGCTTCCAGGCTCTGAGCCGTCAGCGCAGAGCCCGACGCGGGGCTCGAACTCGCCACCTGAGCTGAAGTCAGACGCTTAACCGACAGCCACCCAGGCGCACCAGGTTTTCGGGCCCTGTGCGCTCCTCGGCAAAGGCTTCGTGGGCGGAGCTCATGCCTCTCCATCTCTCCGAGGGCTCCCACGGGCTACGCTGTGCACTGGCTCGGGCTCCACGTTCGCAGTCTCTAGGCTTTGGGCAGCAGGTGTCCCCTCACAGTCGGGTGACGGGAACGGAGTTGCCAAGCCACCACCTCCTCCTCTCTGGGCACGCGGGTCCCCCCCCCCCCCGGCCTGGCTCTGGGGACCCACTTCTTACCACAGCCACACAGAGTGGCCTCCACTCGTCTGGGAACCTGTGTCTTCCTCCTGCGAGTTCGCGCAGCCCTTGGCCCTTCCAGGTCGCGGGTGAGATCGTCACGGTTCGAGCCCCGCGGCCGCTGAGCGAGGCCTGGGGATTGCCTCTAGGCTTTCCTCTGGGATGGGAGGGCGTCTTTGGCGGCCCTTGGCTGTAGGACCCGCGTTCGTCTCCTGGGGCCTCCATAACCAAGTTCCACAAAGCCGGTGCCTGAAAACAAGAGAAATCCCTCCCCACATGGAGCAGGAGGCCAGAAGTCCAAAACTCGAGGTTATCAGCTGGGCCACGCTCCCTCCGAAGGCCCTAGAGGAGAATGTTCCCTGGGCTCTTCTGGCTTCTGGGGGCCCCAGGCGGTCCCAGGCTTGCGGCCACATCACTCTTCTCTCTGTCCTGTCTCCACACGGCCTCCTCTCTGTGTGTCCTCTCCTGTCCTTCTACAGGCACCGGTCATTGGGCCGACGGCTCTGCCTAGATCCACAGTAATCTCATTTCCAGGTACTTAATGAATCACAGCCGCAAAGACTCTACTTTCAGATAAGGTCACTTGCTAGGTTTCAGACGAACATGAGTTTGGGGACAACAGTCAACCCAGCACACAAACTGCACAACCGTGGCCGTGAAAGAGATTTGAAGCAGGCAGGAACAGTAGGCTCATGATTCCGGGGGCCCTAACGCCTGGGAACATCCCAACGCGCAGGCCGCCGCCCACGGAGCCAAAATGTACCGGGCAGGTGTTCACACTGGCTGTTTGTCACCCATGCCCCCCACCCCCGCCCCCGGAGGCTGAGGGACACCCAGCCCTGCGGGGAGTCAGAACACCAGCCCGCTTCCATGCACATGGCATCATGGAGCCTTTCCGCCCCTGATTCCTTTAGACGACTCTGCCTGCCAAACGCGCCCCGGAATCTTTCCACGGGAGAGGCTCCGCAAGGAATCGAACAAGAGCTGACAATACGTTCATCTTTAATCTGCACAGCGTACCTTTGCTTTGCAAAGGGTTTGCTTTTGCGCGGCGTGACATTATTTCCGATAAATCCTCCGAATGTGCAGCCTCCGTCTGGGTGGGGGAAACACCCAGCCGGCGGAAGAGGGGAGTCGGGGGCTGAAGGGGGCCGATGAGCCAGAGCTCCCGGGACTCCCACGTGCACAGACGTGAGCCCTCAGGAAGGCGGCCCCCGTGCCCAAGAGGCCTGTGGTGCCACCGCGGCAGGGTGAAGCCCACAGCATCCTAGCTCCCGGGGCCGGAAACAATTCCCTGAAAATAGAAACAAACCCCAACCGCGCCCGTCTGGGCCCTGTCTCACCAAGGGGCGCTTTCAGTGGAAAGATGTAACCCTCCCTCCAAACCGAACAGAGTACCCCTGGGTAGGGTATAAATAAGCCCCCTGCCTACTGTCGCCATTAGTTTCGTACGGGGATGATCCAGTTACAAATCCAATATTCAGTTCCCAAAGAAGCTTTGCTGGGGGCGGGGGGGGGAATCACATTGGGACGTGAATGTCCCGTCGACAAAAACTTTGCAGAAGAACAGACACGTGCATACACATTTCTGCGTGTGTGTCTATGCACACGTGTGTGCGTGTGTATACAGATAAACACATATATATGTGGGAGGGGGGGTTCTAAATCCTCCACGGCACACACCAATGTCACATTTTAATGTAATATCATGCCCGATGCATATTCATGAAATAGAATCTTGGCAATGGCACAAGAGAAGTAGGATGAAGTGTGTTTGGCACAGTGCGTCACGTTTCCAGGCCAGCGGATTTTTTGATTAAAGTCCCTTATCCGTTTTATCATGCATATCCACTCTCTGATTAAAGTGATCTGGGGCTGACACTCACAATGTCAGTATGCACTGAGACCCTTCACACAAAACATGGTTGGAATTTATATCCTTAAAAAAAAAAAAAAAAGACCCTGTATCCCCAACAACAAAACGAACGCAGGGCAACATTCATTTCACTGGAAGTCTCCACAGGATGGCTGGGAGGGTCGTCTATGTCCCGAGCTCAAAAAGATTTAACTTGGAAAATTAATCAGCGTCCGACATCAGAGGCTAAATGTTATTTCCTTTTTTTTTTTTTTTTTTTTTTTTTCCAAAGTGAGGTTTCTTGTTTCTGATTTGCTGGGCTTTTTGTCAAATGTTTTTCCTTGAGAAAAACATAATCGCCACAGACTCTCCCGGCAGAATATAAATAATGAATTTCCCCCAGATGCCGGCCTTTCCAACGCTATGGGAGTCAACATGGCCCGTTTTCCCCCCAAGGCACTTTCTAAAATCGTTCTTTGGAAGGTGCCCCCTCCAATACGCTGGGGTGGGGGGGCACCAGGACCACTGGTCACTTCATAATGGCCACAGACAAGGCGGAGCCCCCAGACAGAAGTCAGGGTCTCCTTCAGAGACACAGGACGCTAGGTCACCGGCTGAAGGAATTGATCGACCCATCTTAAGCCACTTGATGTCAGAGAGAGAAGACAGGATGGGCGGCTGTTGAGTCCAGAGGGTTTGGGAGGAAGAATCTGCTGTCGGAGGGCTGGTGAAGCAGATCCGAAGTCTGGGGTCGCGTCACAGCTGACCAGCCAGCTGGCCTTGAGCAAGACCTCTCGTCTGTCCAAGCCCCAGGTCCTCCTCTGTGGTGGAGATAATGACATCCACCTTGTAGACCCGCCGTGCAGATCACATGGAAGCAAATCTGAGAAGGAGCTCCATAAACAGAGAGAGGCCCTCTGAATTCGGGAGCCTGTTACCGAGGCCCTCAGAGAGGCACGATCTCCAGATCGGCTCTGCTCTGAAAAAGCCCCTGTTCCATCTGTTGTTCCGAGAAATCTCACATTCACACCTTCTTTGGTGTTTAAATTCCTCGGCTCCCCAGGAACCTGTCCCCTGGCCCACTGAGCATCTCCCATTGGGAGCCAGAAGGTCCCCCCTGTAGGCTGGGCCACACCCCTCCAGCGCCCAACCCCCAGGCTGGGTGGGATGATGCTCTCCCTCTTCAGCTCCCTGTGTTCCAGCAACCCCTGCAAGCCCCACCCGGAAGCCTCTGTCTTCACCCCACACAGGAAACAGATGGGCCATGTATTTACCGGGGTCCCTACTAGACTGAAAAGCTGAAGGCTGGACTGTTCACATCTGCTATTGCACCCCCAGCTTGCCGTGCAGGTGCTGGTGCACAGTAAATGGTCTGTGGGTTTTGTGAAGCCAGCAAATGAATGAATGAGTGGAACCAAGCCCCGATGGTTGACACCCTTTGAGTCCAGGCCCCACCCGGCCTTTCTGACTCTCTGGCTCCCGGGCCTCAGAACGGCCCTTCCGAGTCAGCCTCTGTGAGTCCGTTGGCAGAGGAGCACAGGAGGCTGAGAGGGGCAGCCAGGTGTATGTTGTCACCCGGCTAGAAAGGGGCAGAGCAGGACAAGGCCTCCTGGGGGGCCTGAGGTGTGGCTGACCAGTAGCCCCTGGAAGGCACCGGGAGCTTCTAATTCACAGAACTTCCTCGAGGTGATCCACAGAGCAGGGGGGCCCAGGTCTGCAGAATCCCAGAGCAGTACCTTTTAAAATGAAAGACAGATAGGAAAGGAGATAGATGGATAGATAGATAGATAGATAGATAATAGATAGATGATAGATAGATTGGTTGATTGATTATAGATAGATATAGATTATAGACAGATAGATTTATTGATTACAGATAGATAATAGATAGATGGATGGATGGATTGATGATAGATAGATAGATAGATAGATAGATAGATAGATAGAGATAGACAGATGACAGAGCATTCGTGTTCCCTTTAGGCCAACGCTGGGAGAAATCAGATGCTCGGCGGCCCAGAGCCGGGGTTTACCGCTGTGTCACAACCATCCAAAGGCAGAAACAGAAACGAAGCGGGAGGTGGGTGATGTTGACGAGGATTCACAGCCAAGTCAGACCCCGGCTGGGAGGGATGCCACTGTCCTGCCACCGTCCTCCAAGGGCCCCGGTCATCTGCGCCCATCCCGTAGTATTGACCAGGGCGGTCTGGTGCACCAGGCACAGTGTTGAGCAAACGCTTGTTGATAACTGCCACCAATGACGGCAGAAAACAGAGATTTGGGGCTGAGAGATGGGCTGATAGAGGTCCCTGGAGTGTCCGAGTGAGGAAACTGACCCGTACGTAGCTCGTAATCTGCAAAGGGAGCAAGAGGAGCCAGATGCACGTTGGGTTCTCCGCGAAGCAGCCATGGCTCCAACCACACACAGCCCATTTGACAGATGTCCCCATTTGACAGATGCAGAAACTGAGGCCCCATGACTTGATGAAGGTTTCGGGACCAGCAGGCGGCTGCGGAGGACCAGGCCCAGGCGTGCTCTGCCCGCACACCTTTTCTATTTCAATAGCTCCCCCCCCAGGCCAAGACGCTACCCAGGTCGGTCCACCCTGAGCGAGACCCACCAGGAACTCTCCGGATACACATATTTGACCAACCGCTGTGATGCCTAAGTTCCCACCTCAGAAGCTATGGAGATTGCCCTCACTGCTGTATTTTCCTAACGTGATTTTGACAGGAAGAAATTTCCAGGAATAACGTGACTAAGAGTTGGGGGAGCCACGGCAGAGCTGCGAGCTTCCTTCGCATCTAACCCCTCTGTGACACGCGCGCGCGATTCATTCTTCCCTTCCCTCACTCACTGCTTCGTTACCCCACATCTGCCTGTGCCAGGCGTCACGCTGGATGCCACGGGTGCAGGGAGGGTGGACTACCTGCCGTCCACCGCACAGGATCCCGTATGTGGTCGTGTCCACGGCCACCGCACAAAGAATTTGAACGCCCCATGCTGCGTGCAGAGAGAGACATGGCGTAAATCAGGGCAGCCTGGAGGCCACAGGGCCCTAGGTTTGAAACCTGCGACCCTGAAGCTTTGTGGCCCTGGACAGATCAATCTGCAGGCCTCAGTTTCCCCACTGAGCAAGGGGAAACAGGGAAGAGAACTCACCTTGCAGGGCTTTAGGAGAGCCCCATGAGACAAGCTATGGAGGCTGCCATAGGAGAGGCCCCACAGAGGAGGTCACAACAGCTGGAGGCTGGGGGATTTCTATTAGTCCCCCAGACCACCCCAATGCTTCTACTCACCCCTGCCTGGCAGGTGGGAGCAGTGCATCGCCCAGACGGCGAGAATCAGTGCGAGCACGGAGTACGTAGAGCCAGGGGCGGGCGGGGAGAAATCAGGGGGCTGGGGTGGTCCGAGTCGAGTGGGCGGGGGTCAGTGGAGAGAATTCCGGAGAATCCACTTAACGATGGTAACGGCGAGAGCTACGAGACCACCGCTCTCGTTTCTCGAGCCGACGCTGTGCTGCGCGCCCTCCGGGCATCCCATCTCTTGACCTTCCCAGCCACCCAGGGGATAGCTACTATTCTGAGTCCCATTGCACAGACGTGGAAACCGAGGCCCAGAGAGATCAGGCGAAGTCTGCCAGAGCCGCACAGCTAGGAAATGGCACAAGCACTCTGGGCCAGGATGAGGGCGCGAGCGGGTTTGAAAACCCTTCGGGACCCTTGGGCCTTTGACAGCTGTGCTTACGAAGCACGGTTATTTGCTGCTTTAACTTCTTCCCCACTCTCAGGGAGCTCGGTAATTTCATCACAGCCAAAACAAAAGAGGGCTCACACTGCCGTAAGCGTCGTTCTCGATCTCCTGAGCTACGTTATTCACACGGAGTCTTGCTTTCACGCCTTTTTGACATCTGTGCTCGTTAATAAAGGAGGCTACTGGCTGCCACAGCAGGCTTCTCGTTTGTTCTGGGACAGCTGAGGCACCGGAGAAGGTCCTTGGAAGGCTCACTAGCGGTCCCAAGGGCTCGGAGAGGGGCGCAAACCACCAGATTTGCCGCAAAGGCCAGCTCCCCTCCGGCGGGCCGTGCCCCAGGCTGCGGGACCCGCGGCTCGTTCCAGCCCAGAGGCCCCATCCCCAGGGCCGGGGTTCGGGGCAGAGGAAGAGGGCAGGTTGCTCAAATCTGGGCAACCTGGTGCGAGAGCTGTGAACAGTGCCCAGGAGTTGAGAGTTCGTCTTGAGCCGCTTGCTGGGCTAAGAAAGCCCTTCGGGCACATTCTGTCCTCGAAGCCCCTCAGCCGCTCTGTGCACCAGGCACCACTGTTATTCACCCCATTTAAAGACAGAGAACCTGGGGCGTCCGGGTGGCTCAGGAGGTTAAGCGTCCGACTTCGGCTCGGGTCATGATCTCGCGGTCCGGGAGTTTGAGCCCCGCGTCGGGCTCTGGGCTGACATCTCGGAGCCTGGAGCCTGCTTCGGATGCTGTGTCTCCCTCTCTCTCCGCCCCTCCCCCTGTCTCTCAAAAATAAATAAACATTAAAAAGAAAAAGACGAAGAACCTAAAACTGGCTGAGCGGCCATGCCAAGACCCCGCACGCGCAAAGGACGGAGCCGGATTCCAACCCCGAGTTCTTCCCCAGAACTTCTACACTTAACCACCACGCTGCTCTACTGTGGTTCCGCCCTGGCTGTGCACCCGTGGGCAGGTCACTTTGCCCCCTCTCTGCCTCAGTTTCCCCATCCTATGCCAGGGGGCAATGAGACCCGCCTTGCCAGGTTGCTGGGACAAGCCAGGAGATCTTTGCTAGAACACGCTTCTCGCGGTGCCTTGAACGAGGTCGGTTTTCCACAGCCAGGAGTCGTGTTACGGCGACAGAGGGGCTGTCCAGGGACTGCTGTGACAAAGCACCGCGGGCGTGGGCGTTCACACAACAGCATATATTCTCTAGAGTTCTAGATCAGAGATCTGGAGCTCAGAGATGAAGGGGTAGGCGGGATGGGTTTCCCCTGAGGCCTCTGTGCCTGGGTCCCAATCTTCTCTGTAAGGACACCAGCCAGGCTAGACTGGGACCTCACTTAACCTACGTCACCCATTAAGGGCCCTACCTCCAAAGACAGGCACGTTCTGAGATAGTGGGGGCTGGCGCCCCAAACTACGAATTCTGTGTGGACACAAGTCAGTCCACAACACTGGGGACGCCAGACAATCTCTCTTGCAGGAAACGATTCTTTTATTCTCAGTTCCTCAGTGTTGGCTTCGACGGGCCCACCAATGACTATGGAAAGTGAACAGAGATTCTGCCAGATGGTACAGTGACAAAACTTGGCCTCCCTCTGTCCTTGCCTTCCAGGAGTGGCAGCGTCCCCGGTGACTCAGGTGTGTCGCATGGTGTGCAGCTTACAACCTCCGCGACATTTAACGGTCCCAGTGCTCCTAAAGGGGGAGGTTCTAGCACTGCCCCTGTTCCTCGGCTGTAGAGACCACTGCCGAAAGGCCAAGTGATTGGCCCCAGACCCCAGCGACCACGTGTTGAAGCTGATCTTGAATCCCAGGGCTCTGATTCCTCTTCCAGAGCAGTCCCCAGTCTGGGATGTTCCTTCTCTTGCCACACATTTCAGTCATCCGGTCAACAAGGATTTATTGAGCTCCTAGTTTGGGCCAAGCTTTTATGCAGTTTACATGACAGCGGAGGGTGACACGATGGGGAGGAGAAGCAGACCAAAGAATTGCAAACCGTACAGGGGCGCCTGGGTGGCTCAGTCGGTTGGGCGTCCGACTTCGGCTCAGGTCATGATCTCGCGGTCCGTGAGTTCGAGCCCCGCGTCGAGCTCTGGGCTGACAGCTCAGAGCCTGGAGCCTGCTTTGGATTCTGTGTCTCCCCCTCTCTCTGCCCCTCCCCTGCTCATGCTCTGTCGCTCTCTGTCTCAAAAATAAATAAAAACATTAAAAAAAAAAAGAATTGCAAATTGTACAAATAAACACGATGATGTGATAAGAGGGAGAACGCCTTTCGACAGCATGACCTGCAGACGTCTCTGGGAAGAGGTGACCGTTAAGGGAAGACCAAAAGAGGCCAAGAAAGACAGTGCAAAGGCCCTGGGGCATCCTGGCGTGGGCCGCTGTTGATGGGTAGGTGGGGCCAACTCACATACGATCTTGGAAAATAATATTCTTTTTTTTAAATTTTTTTAAATGTCTATTCACTTTTGAGAGACAGAGACAGAGTGCAAGTGGGCAAGGGCAGAGAGGGAGGGAGACACAGAATCCGAAGCAGGCTCCAGACTCTGAGCTGTCAGCACAGAGCCGGAGGTGGGGCTCGAACTCACAGAGCTGTGAGATCATGACCCGAGCCGAAGTCAGACGCTCGCCTGACTAAGCCACCCAGGCGCCCCTTGGAAAATAATATCCTAAATATTACAGAAGTAAAAATAAGCTGGGCTTGCGTGGGAGACTGAGAACCATCTGATAACATTCAGTACTCTCTCTGATGGGCCCTTTAATTGGTTGTAGGAAATGGGAGCGATGTAAATGGTACTTAAAGCTTAGACTTGCGGAATCCACAGCCAACTTTCCCTTTGCAGGGGGCACGATGGGAGGCTGTTGGGAACGTAAGCGGTCCCAGCGGAAGCCTCCTTTGGGTCAAACCAAGGACACCACACTATTCAGGCTGCATCTGCAGAGCACCCACAGTGACCTCGGTTTCCCGCCACCCTCTGGGGTGCGGACCAGGGTCTGGACCTCAGGGGGGCAGCGGTACCCCCCGGTCGTGGTTGGGGCTGGACGGGGCAGGGCCGAGGACAGCGGAGGTAGCAGGGGGGTGGGAACCCGGGGCCGCCCCCCCGGGACGGGCGTCCGCGGGAGGCGGAGGGAGAGACTTAAGAGCCGCGATCCCGCCTCGTGGCGCCTGCTGACAACACAAGGCACATCGCGCCGCCGTAAAACAGCAGGACGATCGTCTGAGTCCTAATTGAGGAACAGCTGCGCTTTAATAGGCCACACCGCGTGGCTTCGCTGGTCTCTCCTCAGGCCACACCCCCAAATGAAGGCTCCTCGGGGAACCGGGAAGAACAAAGTTTGCCTCTGTGTGGGTTGGGCCGCGGTGGGGGGTGGGGGGTGAAATTGTTAATAAATTAGTAAGTGGATGGGTAGGAAGTGTGCTGGGAGCACTGGGCGGAGCAAAACATACCCGGCTCGGAGTCCAGTAGGGGGCGTGGCACGCTTCGCCCCCCCCCCCCGCCCCCCCCCCCCCCCGCCCAAATCTGGCCTCCCACTACTTTGGCAGGGCCCGTGATCCGCGAGGGGTTGCACGTTTCTGAATGCTCGGAAAACAGTCAAAAAGAACAGAATTGTATGATTCATGAAAATGGCGCGAGGTTCACATTGGGGCAACCGCAATAAAGTTTTATTGGGCCCTGGCCACGCCCATTTGCCCAGCTATGCTCGATGGCTGCCTTGGCCCTGCAAGGACAGGCTGGAACAGGCGGAACAGAAGCCGTGCTAGCCCACAAAGCCCGAGATACTTACTCGCTGGCCTTTACAGACAAAGCCTGCCACCACGTGCTGGAGGTGGAAACGCGATTCCAAGAGGAAAGGGGGAAACGGCTTGCATTTACTGGGCGTGGGGCGTCTTGCAAGCCCCAGGCCACTGAACCGTCACCCCCCGGGCGGTGGGGTTGGGGCGACTTTCCCCGCTTCAGGAAGGAGGAGGCCAACGTTCAGAAAAATTAGCAACTTGCCCGAACATCTAGTAGAGTATTGCTAACTTTGCTTTGCAAGTATTCAAATGACAAGATGCCAAGGAGAAGTAAAAGCCACCCAAGGACTCGCATCCCGTGCTGGGGAAAGGGTTAATGTGTTTTCGGTTGTGCATGGGATGCTGCATTGTGCTAGGTGTAAGCATGACCTTGTTATTGTCTTTGTTTGGAGATTATGTGTGCTTTCAGGAGACGCGTATAGGTGACAAGTTGTGTGATGGGTAATTTTGCATGTTAATTTTATGGCTTGGCCACGGTACCCAGAGATTTGGTCCAATACTAGTCTAGATGTTGCTGTGAAGGTATTTTTTTTTTTAGTTGGGATTAATATTTAAAACAGCAGACTGTGACTAAAGCAGAATTATCCTTCATCATGTGGGTGGGCCTCATCTAAGCAGTTGAAGGTTTTAGGCGAGAAGGCTGAGCTCCCCTGAGCAAGAAGGAATTCTCACAGCAGATGGCCTCCAGCCTTGAGCTGCAACGTTCGTTCTTTCCCTGGGTCTGTGGCCAGCTAGCCTACCCAGCACGTATATTGATTCATCCCATTGCTTCTGTTTCTCTGGAGAAGCCTGACTAATTTCGATGTTGGCAAGTAGCAGCTGGGAACCGGAGGCAAGTCCATCAGTGAAGCCACAGGCAGAAGACAAGTTTCCTGCCTCCTGACCCAAGACTGGTTCTCAACCAGCTCTGGCAACGGCTGAGTTCTGCCTCCTGTGAGACATGGGGGCCGTTAAGGCAGTGCCCTCATGGTGATGCCGTGAGGATTTAATGAAATGGTACATATAATGATGCACAGAAAGCCCTCAATAAATGTCAGCTCGCGTGGTCATTAAGATCGCCGACTCTGGGCCCCTGTCCCCTACCCCTGGGCGAGAGTCGAGTCAGCAGCGGCCGCGGGCGCTCTCCCGGAGAGCATCTGACCTCCTCAAGTCCCAGGATCCAAGTCCCGGGCAATCTGTGATCTGCGATGGGTCTGAGCCTCAAACACACGCATCCTACTGACTTTCTGAACACCCACTTCCTATGCGTCAAAGCGTAAGAAACAGTTAAATGTTTTCTATTGTTGTATCAGTGAACCAGTTCAGAGACTGTCGACTCAATTCAATCAAAATTAGCGACAAGAGAGCAATTTCCCGTTCCGTTCAGCATGGAGAGCTTTTTGTTTGGCTTTGTTTTTATTGGAGGTGATTCACTGTATCTTTCCTCGAGGTAAGCCGAGTAGCCCCAGCAGCTTTGTATCTCCTTTTGTCTCGGTAAGTGTTATCCAGTAAAATGAACACAATAAGACTATGTTTACCTTAATGCTGTTTAAAAATCACATCGCAATAAGAGATCAATAGCTCTCCACAACAATTTACCAAAGACTGGGCTGGGGAAGAAAAATTCAAATTGCATTGATTTTTTTTTCCCCCGTGAGTGTGTGTGTGCGTGCGACAATAGTCGTCCGTGAGTGCGAGTGTTGACAATATGGCACATGAGCGCTGAATCTAAAACACAAGGCAGAAGGAGCCAGGAGGAGGATCACTAAGCTGTTGTGGCTGTCGCCCGTTGCCCTGGGGACTGGGAGAGATTCAAGAAAGACGGGAGTGAGGGGTGATTCTTTTTTTTTCACACACTTCTCATTTCGCCATGGGTCATGGTGTGGGAGCACACAGGTCTGGGAAAGGACGGGAGTGGAGACCCACAGCCAGCCCCCGGTTTCCTGGGTTGTGTGCTGGGAAAAGAAGCCGGGTACCTGAGGGCAGACGCTGCGTCTCATTCATGTTGGACGCCAGCACACAACAGGTGCTCAGAAAAATGTCTGCTGGATAACTAGATTGAGCCACAACAGGAAACAAGGGAGGGGAGGGGAGGGGAGGGGAGGGGAGGGGAGGGGAAGCAGCTGAGACATCTAATAGACCCAAGCCTGGCTCTGATCCACGTTCACTCTTGACCTGGGGCGTGCCTCTGTGACCACATGGACCCCAGAGTTGCGAAAAATGAGCGGCACCGTCACATACACACCTCCCAGTGTGCAGTAGGCGCTCAAGCAATGACAGGACAGAGACGGGACCAGATCGTGCTCTTTCTGCCACAAACGTTGGAGCCTGAATTCCCCGGAAGGAAAGGCATTCTTGCCCTCGGTCGCCCGGTGAGCAGGGTTCCCCCCCCGGGGGCAGCAGGACCGCCCCCCTCCGTGGCCACAGCCACGGCAGAACGAGAAGCAGGAGCTGTGAGCGTTTGCTGCCCAGTAGCCCTGCGTGTCTGCTCCGACCGCTTGGAAGTATGCTTTGGAAGAAGTCGAATTAAAAAAAAAAAAAGAAAAAAGAAATGGGGGGGAGGGAGGAGAAGGAATGTAAGTGGAGAAATTACTGGAACTGGAGAGGGGTTTTAATGGCAACGTTGGCATCCTGCAATTTCACACATTAAAACATATTTTTAAAGAAACGACTACGGTGCTGATTGTATAAGGGCAAAGCTTTCCACTCTTCAGACTATTAATAAGGGCTTCCCATAGAGAAGACAACTACATCCTTGATGCATTTTTAATCCTTTGCCAATACATTTGACTAAAGCTGTTTGCTGTTTCAATGGCAGGATTTAACTTGCCCTTCTGTTTCAGTGTTCCTGACTATTAATGACATTTAGGAAACACACGAGCTACAAAGTTACGTTCTGGTCGACTCGCGGCATCTCTGCCACGACCCCGCGGAAGGAGAGGCGCCGGCCTGCAAATGGGCAGGAGTCCGCTTCTGAAGCAGCCTGCGGCCCCACGGGCGCCGTGGGGGGCTCCCCAAAGCTGCGCTGCCCCCACCTCTCAGCCAGGAGCCAGTTCAAGGTCAGCCCTGAGCCACTGCACCTGCAACCTTGACCGTCATTCCCATGAGAACCACCCACGCCTCCTGCTGGACGATAGGACGTCCACAATATTAGACCGAATTCGTGGAGGATATTTAGATTCTCGGGACGGCCCCACCTCGTTCCAGTGCCAATAATGAAGTCGTCCGGGAAGAAGAGGCAGCCGGGAAGCCGGAGAACCTCAAACTGGGGCGGGGGGGGGGGGGGTCAAGGGATCAAGAGAGAGCTCTTGGATCTTCACAGAACACAAGCAGAGGAAAAAAAATCCGTACCTGGGTGCGGCTGATTTTTTTTTTAATTATTATTTTAAGAGGGAAATTAATGCTCAAATGACATTGCGTGTGCCGATGCCCTCCAGGCCACTGCCTTTATTCAGCGGGGTGATGGCGTGTTAGTAAGAGCATTAACCAGGCAAAAACTAGAACATGGTGAAAAACCCATGCAGATGAAAAAGCTTGGGGGGGCAGGGGGCACCTTGAATTATTCCTGTCCTGGGGAGGGGGGCGGCGGGGCGGGGGCTCGAAGACTCGGGGGGAGCGGACAGGCCTGTAAGTGCCAAGGAAGGGAAAGCATGAGTTGGGTTTATAGACAGCATTTGACGACGACCCCCCCTTTTCCATCCGCAAAGAGTCATTCACACAAAAGCCTTTCAGCCTCCCCGTATTATATGCTCAGCGCTGACCCCCTATTGTAATGAAAAGCAGATCCCCCTATGAATCACAGAAAATCAATACTGCATTTTACTAAGTTTGCGTTAATTTTACACCTTTCAGCCTCGGGATGGGAATTATGGCCTCCGAGACGAGAAATCTTCTTCTCCTCCACTCTGCAAGTCAGTTGTCTGGGTTTCAGATTTGGAAAACCCGATCGCTATTTTAAAAAGGGGGGAAAAAGAGACCACGCTGAAGAGGAAGAGGAAGAAGAAGAAGAAGAAGAAGAAATAAGGGGTGTTGAGGTGGGTGCAGTCTGAGAGATTTTAATAGCTAATAATAGGAGAGCGCATAAAAGCTCAGATCCAATTTAAGCGAAAGAGTCCCTGTGTAAGCCCTGCTTGTCAGTCTCAGGGTTACTGTATAGGGGCCAGCTCCTGAGCATAGCAGCCCAGAAATATAAAGTCCAGATTTAATTCTGATACAGAGAAATACAATTTCAAAACCGGACGTCTTATCATTGGCATGTCCCACTGGAGAACTCATTTCCCTAGCAAAAGGCTGTCAATGCCATTATGTTGTACAAGGAAGCAATTTACCACTACAGCTAAACAGGGTTACCAGGACTGTGGGAGCCTACGCATGTGAAGTTATCGCTCCGAAAAAAAAATAGCATTTCAAATGTCAGTGAAATGGGAAGGAATAATTGAAAAGTATCAATCAGAGAAGCAATGGGGTTTTGAAGGCTGAGACCACAGCCTGCCTACTAGGCTGTGCTCCTTTCTCCTTTCTTTCTCTGCCCTTCCCTCATGGGCCTGCCCCTCCCCGTTCTGTTTGGCGAAAACGTACCTCCTCCCCATGCAAGTTCAAATTCAACCCGGGGAAAGGGAAGATCGCTGCTCGGTCCTCGTTCTGGCTCACGGCATGAAGGGCAACCTGATGTCTCCAGTGGCTGTCCAGGGGCTGGCAGGCCCTGATGAGAATGCGCTCCCCTCTCAGGGTCCTGAAACGCCACTCAGCTCAGGGTCAACAGGAGGCATGACCCTCCAGGGGCTGGGAACCCACTCACGTTCACGAAGCACCAGGACGCTGGCCCTGAGTCCAGTGAACTCCTAATGGCGACCGGGGACATCTCAATAAGGCGTGGGGTCTGAAGGGCACCGGATCGCGTTTCTATCCGGGACCCGCCACGGGTTTGCCGTGACTCACCCTGAGAAGGTAATCCCCCGTCTCTCCGCCTCCCTGTCCTTGTCAGTACAATGAGGATAACGACGTCTGCTTGCAGGGTCGCAGTAGGGAGGAGACGTGACATATGGAGAGCGGCTAGAATCCCACCTGGCATGAAGGAGCTATCAAGGTTGCTATCATTATTCCGCCGCAAGAATACCTTCTAAAAGGTCCTGCGCGACCCATCGGTTCACCTCTGGGAGCTCACCTGCCCCCGACCGCCTTCTGTTCTTCCAACGCTCCAAGCCCGTGCCCACCACAGGACCTTTGCACTCGCTCTTCTTCCTTCTGCAATGCTCTTCCCTTTGGCCTTCACCCAACTGGATCCTATTTTCGTTCTCGGCCACACGTCATTTCCTCAAGAGACCTTCCCTGACCAACCTCCTTAAGGTGGCCCCAGCCACCAGCCATTGCTTTCGTATCACTGGGCTTTTTTTTTTTTTTTTTCTCATTTATTTTGAGAGAAAGAGAAGAGAGGGACACAGAGAGAGAATCCCAAGCAGGGTCCACACGGTCAGCACAGAGCCCGACTGGGGGCTCAAACTCACCAACCAGGAGATCACGACCTGAGCCGAAACCAAGAGTCGGACGCTTGATCCACTGGGCCACCCAGGCGTCCCTGGGCTTGATTTTCTTTATGGAGCTTTGGACTGTCTGTCTCCCCAACTAAAATACAATATATATGAGAGAAAGAAATGGAGAGAGAGAAAGATTTATTTTAAGAATTCGGCTCCTGTGTGCAGGGAAGCTGGCAAGTCCAAACTCGGCCGACTAGAAATTCAGGTAAGCGTTGATGTTAGATGCTGGCAGGCCAGGCCGACAGGCAGGAAACGCGGGTGGGGTTTCTATGCTGCAGTCGGGAGACGGAGTTGCTTCTTCTTCAGGAAACCTCAGGCTTGGCTCTTAAAGCCTTCAACTGATTAGGTGAGGCCCACCCACATTCCAGAGAATAATCGGCTTTACTCAAAGTCTACTGATCTAAGTGTTCATCTCATTTAAAAGTGCCTTCACAGCAACATCTAAACGGGTGTTTGCTCAAACAATCAGGTCCCGTAGCCCAGCCAGACTGACACAGAAAATTAAACATCCCACATAGTTGGGTTAAAGGCTTCCCCAGAAAACACTCTGGAAATCTCTATCCAATATTAGGCTCTGGACGTTCTAGGTCTGCGAACCCACTCCCACATGGCATCCCTGGGTGCCGTGTGAGTTGCTGAGGCACCTGACATTGTGTTCTGCCCCCTGGGTTTTCCAGAACCCCACTGCACACAGAGAGTCTCGGAAGGCATTATCATTCAGCCCTGTGATGACTGAGCCGCCTGGAACCTCTTCTGTGCCCTCCTAGTTGCATCCAGCTCTGCGTTCACCCCTCCCCAGACCCCAGGGACCCCCTCTCCCCCAGGCTAACCTGCTTCCACTCATAGCCTCCTGAGCCCAAGAGTAAGGGAGCTCTGGGCACCCCTCCTGTGTCTGAGAGTTAAGGGAACGTGACTTCCTTTCATGTTAAGTGCCCCTTTTCTTGATTTGTTCAGAGGATCCTCAGCCGTCCTCATGACCTCCCAGTGGGTCCGGTGAATGCTCCAAGGTCGCTGCCGCAAAGCCCCGAGCTGTACATTTAAAAATCATTCTCGCACAAGAGATGTTGCCAGAGGCCCGACCTGGAGGTAGAGAGCAGTGAGTGTGGCCACATCCGCTCTGCTCTGCATCAGCTCTGTTTCTCTTCGTGTCTTCTACTTGGCTCCAAGGCCCCCAGATAAACAGGAGAACGGTTCTAGAAACAGGTCTGTGAAAGACACCCCCAGCCCCCAGTCTCCTGACTCCTGCAGGGAACACTGCTTCGGAAAGCCGGGCGTGTTGACTTCACTGTGCCGTTGAAGACAGCAGGTCCCTTGGCTCACAGCCAGCGCCCCCCCCCCCCCCCCGGGAGGGACCGACCCGTCGTATGGCCCCGATTCTAAAAGACGAGCGGGAAAGGTATCGTACTGAGAGGGTTGGGGTCTTTGGTTCTGGGGGCCCATGGGCAAGCCGCTTACCCACTCTGCACTTCATTTCTTCAGGTGTAAAAAGAGTATGGAAAGACTGCCCTACGTGCCCCAAATCTTACAATCGTGAGCACCAGAAGGATGCTTCCGGGGGCAATGTATAAACTGTCATACAAATGAAAGATACAGGGATAACACAGCCTCTTGAATAGCTCAGCAAAGTTACAGTATCAGATTGTGTCATGCACCAGACTCTGGTCTACAAGCCTCACACACACTGACTCCCGTAATCCTCACGACTGTCCTTTGTTGGGGGGCTGTTCCAGCCCCCATTTTAAAGGCATTTTCTTTATGATAATATTTTCTTTATTTTTTAAAGAGAGAGAGAGAGAGAGAGAGAGAGAGAGTGCAAGCGGGGGAGGGGCAGAGAGAGAGGGAGACGCAGAATCCGAAGCAGGCTCCAGGCTCCGAGCTGTCAGCACAGAGCCCGACGCGGGGCTCGAACTCCCGGACCGCGGGATCGTGACCTGAGCCGAAGTCAGACGCTTGACCGACTGAGCCACTCAGGCGCCCCAAGAAATTTTTTAAATAAAAATTAAAAATAAGGACCACTGTATGTACATGTGTATATTTAAAGATCACTATTAGTGTGAACTTAAAAATTCATGCTGATCTTAATTTTTTTTTTTTTTAGTGTTTATATTTGAGAGAGAGAGAGAGGGAGACAGAGAGAGACAAGGCACAAGTGGGGGAGGGGCAGAGAGAGAGGGAGACACCGAATCCAAAGGAGGCTCCAGGCTCCGAGCTGTCAGCACAGAGCCCGACGCAGGGCTCGAACCCACAAACCGTGAGAGCATCACCTGAGTTGAAGCAGGGCGCTCAACCGACTGAGCCACCCAGACGCCCTCTAGTCCCCATTTTAGAGGTAAATAAACTGAGGCCCGGGGAGGTTATGGAACATTCCCACAAAGGCTCAGAGAAGGTGAGGCTAAAATCCAGAGTGTCTGGCTCCAGAGTCCGTATTCTTAGCCATGACCCCATACCGCGTCTCCCATCATACTCCGCCCGGCCCGGTGTCTTACACAGAGCTGATACCCCACAAATATTTGTCAGAGCAAGAAATCCTCAACGCCGAAAACAGCCCAAATCCTGAAAAGATACAAAGAATCATAGCTTTTGCCAGCGCCTTGCTTGCAACAGCCTCTCAGTAAATATTTGTCGTGTGAATGAGGGATCTACTCAGAGAACATTTCCGCAAGCTCTTTATTAGTGAAAACTGGGACATCTGAAATGTATCGCCATTGGAGTTTTTATGAAGAATTTCAGCAAGCCAGAGGCTTCTCGATAACATGCAAATCAGAGAATCAGTCTGTCTGGCCAACTGCTGGCTCTTTTTAATGTCATAACAAGACCAATGAGTCTCCTTTTTCTTATTATATTATCTCTACGGAAAACATGATGGCGTGCTAAAAAAAAAAAAAAAAAAACTAAATAAAAAAAAAAAAAGTCTCCCACACTGGAGAGCTAAGGGCCTGGCTCGTGCTTTGGAATGTTTTCAGAAAATTTCTTTAATGTTTGCTTATTTTTGAGACAGAGTAGCAAGTGTATGCCCGTGAGTGGAGGACGGTCAGAGAGAGAGAGAATCTTAAGCAGGCTCTATGCCCAGCCCAGAGCCCAACTTGGACCTCGATCTCTTGACTGTGGGCTCATGACCTGAGCTGCCATGAAGACTCAGATGCTTCCCCTCCTGAGCCACCCAGGCGCCCCTGAAAAATCGTTCTGGAACAACACGTGAGCTGCCCTGCATCTCACTCTGTGTTAGCGGTGCGGCTGGCCACGTCTTCCCAAACCCCTCTACACTAAATTAATAAATGGACTGAACTACGTTTCTGAAAACCATTTCAAGCAGAAATTCGGATGCCAGAATTAGGCCCTTACCCTTGAACCCGGGCTGGGCGACCCCGGTTCGAATGCAACTTGAGCGGGATGGGGGAGGAGCTCAAATCCATTCAACTTTGGGTGAGATGCGCTAGGCGCTTGGGGGGCCGAACAACAGATGTTGGAACCTTTTCTGGGACAGGCTGCGTCAGGGACTGTCAGGCATCTCCAGGAAAGGGCACTTCCCGAGCCCGTTGCCCATTTCATGGTTGACTACTTTCAGCTGATGGAATCTTGGTTCTAATACGCCGAAACATGCCCGTATGCAGCTCCCGGCTTTGGTGCTCGTAACCTAAAATGCAAGCTGAATCACGGTTCTGCTCCATAGCATTTCAGGTCGTTGGTGCTAATTCTCATGCCTGCCTCCCATTACCCCTCCTTCCGAGAGATCGCAGGTCCCTTTCCCTTAGTATTTCCTCCTAGGAAAGAGTTTAGGGCTCTCTTTATCATGTGTTCACACCAGCCTAGAAATGCTTTGTCAACATCCCTTCTAAGAAGCGTCGTGACTCGGGGTGCCTGGGTGGCTCAGTCGGGTGAGCATCCAGCTCCTGACTTCGGCTCAGGTCGTGAGTTCGAGCCCCACGTCGGGCTCTGTGCTGACAGTGCAGAGCCTGCTTGGGATTCTCTCTCTCTACCCTCCTGCTCTCTTTCTCTCTCTCAAAATAAATACATAAACTTAAAAAGAAAAGGGGGGGGGGGCGCCTGGGTGGTTCAGTCTGTTGAGCGTCTGACTTCAGCTCAGCTCATGATCTCACAGCTGGTGAGTTCGAGCCCCGCATCGGGCTCTGTGTTGACAGCTCAGGCCTGGAGCCTGTTTCAGATTCTGTGTCTCCTTCTCTCTCTGTCCCTAACCCACTCGCATTCTGTCTCTGTCTCTCTCAAAACAAAGTAAGTAAACATTAAAAATAAAATAAAATAAAATAAAATATGAAAAAAAAGACGCAGCTTAGTGACTGCTAGGAATACCAGCATGGGCCAGTCTACAAAGTGGAGACTCAAACATCCACTCTCCTCTTGTTCCAGCTGATGGACAACTATTATTGCCATTTGAGATTCCACTGGTAGAATTCAAAACGGGGCCTCCGAAGCTCAGTCCATAACCCACTTCCCGTGCATTAACTTGTATCTGAGATGCCCAGCAAAAGACTTAATCTGAATCGGGCTGTGATGGTAGCTTTCCTTAATATAAATGGTGAAGACCAAATCCAGCAACGAGTGGAAAGGTTTGACTGAATTAGAAGAAAATGCTAACTACGTCACTCTGTCTGGAGAATGAAGGCGTGTGTGCCCGAGCGGAGGCCAGCACACTTTTTCCGCGAAGTATTTTAGGCTCTGCCAGCCCTCCCGTCTCAGCGACAACCACCGTCCGCGGCCCTTGTAGCACAGAAGCAGCCACAGGTAATATGCCAACAAACGGATGCGGCTGTGCACCCACAGCACAGCTCTTATGGGCACGGAGGTTCCAATTCCGTAGAATGTCATGTCCCTTTTGATCTCTTTTCTACCATTTAAAGACGCAAACACCATGCTTCGCTTTCAGGCTGAACAAAATGCAGGAGGCGAGGCCGCCGGGCTGGCTCAGTCCGTAGAGCACGTGACTCTTGATCTCAGGGTGCTGAGTTCAAGCCCCACCTTGGGCCTAGACTTCACTGAACAACAACAACAAAACAGGGAGCACCTCAGATCTGACCCACAAGCTCTAATTTGCAGAACTTCCCATCCCCACGGGGTCTATACGACCATCGTGGAGAAGAATTTCAATGACCGGCTCTGGTCTCAGTTCAGCCTCTGACTCGCTGGGGTGGTCAAGCTGGTCACTCTGCCCAGAGCCCACCCTCATCCTTATGGAAAGTGAAGGTTGGAACTCCGTGTTCTGAAGTCACACTTTTCCCCACGGGAGGGCTCTCAGATTTCCAAGAAGGGACAAATAATGGACAGTAGAAGTTAATCTCAAAAAAAAAAAAAAAATCTACCTGCTGAAAAGGAGGGCATGGGGCGGGGGGGGGGGGGGGGGGGGGGGCAGACAGGAATCACCCTGGAAACATTTAACCAGAGAGAAAGACGGGACACATTTTTCCGCACTGGAGGACACCAGGGGCTCGCGAAAAAATTAAAAAATAATGAAAATAAAGGGCGCTGATAGCGCACGAAAAAACCCGCGGTGTCCCACTTGCCGTTTCGAATAAAGAAGAAGAAAACCCGTGCTTTTCTCCAAAACGAACTAAAAACAGCAGGATTAATATTGATGCAGCAAAGGGGAAAGCAAACAGACAGGCGGGGACAAGGCTGAATCCAGCCTCCAAAACACATGTAAAGTTGGAGCTAAAATGTCATATGCATATGTAATTTATATGCAAAACTCTCCTGTAACAGGGCCGCTGACTGCCAAGTCCCTTTTAGCTCCGTCCCTGATATCCGCTGAAACTCTATAATTTCATATTATCAGTCACCTACCAAGGGCGAGTCTGTCTGCGGAGAACACCGAAACTTTCTTAAGGCCAGGGTATTAAATTCTTCTCGCACATCGCTTTCCCGGTAGCTCAGCAGGTTTCGGCAGGAAGACCTATTTTTGCTCCTGTGCGGGCTCTGTCCCTGGCAGGGAGTGACTGGAACAGACTGTGGGCCACTCTCCAAGAATCTGAGGCTCTGATGATGGGAGCCAACCTCAGACTAATAATTTTATATCTCAATATAAGCAAAAGAGTTCCACAAAAATAGACCGCTTTTAACAGGATGGTGTTCTGCGCGCAGAGGGCTGAAGAACGCGGGTGCGGCGCGAACATCTTTCTCGTATCTGCGGTACCTAACTTTAGCGCCTTCCATATGTCTATCTGTCTGATCACTGAACTTGGGGAAAGAATTGTTGAATGAGATGTGACTCTTCAGACTCCATGCCTGGGATCCTTTGGAGGTGAAATACCTATCGCTGTGTGTATAACACTTCCTCCCAGATCCCAGGAAATGGAAAACAAACAAACCCAAGGCTCAGACTATCCGTGTGCTTCCTCAAGGGTGCAGGCGCGCGAGAGACCGGAGGCGCGCGCGCGCGTTGCCGCCTGCAAATTCGTAAGACAAATATTGGTGCTGGGGAGGGGCTGGGTGGGAATGACCTGGGAACCCGGATGCGTCTTCCCCGGCGTTCAGAGCAGTGATGGAATTCACCAGGATCGCTCAGGTGGCCAAATCTTCTTGCCCAGGCTCACCCAAGGGGGGGGGGGGAGTTCTCCATAGTGAGTTCGCTGGAGGAAGGAGGTGGGAGAGGTCCGTGTCTGGGTAGAGCCCCGAGACCGGCTGCCCACACAGGAAGGGGCAGAAACTCGAGAAAGTTCCCTCTCTTCACTTGGTGGGGGCGGAAGCCCCAGGATTAGCATCTGGAGGACAAACTAGATGAACCGAAGAGAGCAGATTCAGGGTGCAATGTCCTCCATGACCTTGGGAATCAGGCAGACTTCTCCAGAGACACAGAACCAATCTAATGTTTGTACGAAGAGGTGTATTTTAAGGAAGTGGCTCGTGAGACTGTGGGCACCCGTTAGTCCCAGCTCCACAAGGCAGGCTGGAGAGTCGTCCGTGGTGGACGACGTTGAGGGCTGGAGTTGGGAATCTGAAGGGCAGGCCAGCAGTCTGGAAACTCAGGCAGGAGCTTACGCCTCCGTCTGGCGGCAGAATTCCTTCTTTTTCTTCTTCTGGAAACCTGGATGTTTGATCCGAAGGCCTTCTGGCTGCTCGAAGGAGGCCCGCGCACATGCCCGGGGGTCACCTCCTTTACTTGAAGTCCACGGGCGGCAGGCACTCGAGTCTACAACATGTCTCCACAGCAACACCTGAATCCCTGCTTGCTTGAATAACTGGCTTCGCCAAGTGGACACGTAAAACTCACCATCACCCTTCCACGCAGAAATTAAACTGGGCACTGGTTCGGGGAAGAGGAAACGAGAGCGTGTGTACCCCCGGGGGTAAGACCCGAACCGCACATCTGAAATACGTGGGGGCATCTATTCTGAGGATCGGTGGGGCAGCGGTGGGCTCAGTCCTCCTGTGCTTTTGACGTGGGGGAGTCCAGGATGGGGCTTCTAGTCCAAGGGGAAGACGGACACGGAGACGGACCCCGGTGATCATTCGGTAGGACAGCCATGATCCTGTCGCTAATCATTTTATTTACTAATAACAAGCAATGACTCCAGTACCAGCCTCTTTCATTTGCATAGCGCTTCGCGATTTTAAAGCACATTTGCAGCCACAGTCTCAGGCCCCGGTCACGCTGCGTTAGGGTCTGACGACAGTGTTTTGGAGTCTCCGTGCGTCTGATTGGAAGGAGTGGAGAACGTAGGGCTCTGTGGCCTTGCAAATCGGCAGGGCAGGGAGAGGGGAACGAAGGCCGAACGCAGAGATCTCAGACCGAGATCCTCATCCTGAATATCCTCCTTCCTCAGTGTTCACGTGTATGTGTGCAAAGGGAAAAGAGGTGTCCCTTGGTCTGGGTAAGGAACGGGAAAGGAAGAGCGGCCATAGCGGAAGTAGGGAGTGATGGTGACTTTTGGGTTCTGGAAAAGTCCTGGACGACTACTCTTTCCAGGGACCGAAGTCCACACATCAAAGGCACTGCTAGCATATGAACAAGGCAAAAATTTGCATGAGACACAATAAGTGGGCGTGGGAAGCTAGCCATGATGCTTGAAACGCCATACAGGCCTCGGAGGCCTCTGGAAAGAGGTGGACCAGAAAACAAGCAGAAAGGGCCATCGTACTTGAAGCTCGTTCTTTTTTTGCTTCTGGGGCGGAAGGTTGGAATCCTCCCTCGGGTTTCATTGTCTCATGAGACCTTGGTTCTACTTTAAAAACGTATGTTATGTGAAATGCGATCCAAACATTTTTCCTGAGACTTCTTTTCCCCCCAAATACATTAAATAATAGAACCACGAGTGGTTCTATCCCAACTTGTTCGTGGAAAGCCCGCGGCGTCTAAACAGAGGGAAACAGGCTTTCCAAGCAGAAGATCTGGGTCAGGGTTCCAGCCCTGACAATGATCAGCGATGTTCACGATGTTCACGGAGGGAGGCACTCTGTGCCCAGAGGGCAGTTGGGGTTTGGGGGTGATCAATACTGGAAGCTCTGGAGATAACCGAGGCTCCAGTCCCAGCTCTGTCACTGGCCAGCGGTGTGACCTCAGGGGAATGAATGGCTCCAACCCTCTGAAATCAGTTGCTCATCTGTTTCGTGAGGAAAAAGTCAGTACCCAGGTCTCAAGTCGTTGTGAGGGCTGAGATGGCTCCAGTTCCTTGAAAGCTCTCAACACCACACCTGGCTTGGAGTTGAATGGCTTTTCCTTCTGCATCTTCAAATGGAAACAATTGCAAGAGTACTTACTGTACCTATTTCCTAAACTTGTTGAGGAATCAAGATGAGAGGATGTGAGTGAGAGCTACATACACGTAAGGCAGGCGCTGTGCAAACAAGTGTCTGAGGCAAGGTGAAGTCAGTAACACCAGCGGGGATCCGTCTCCCTTGGGCTTCTGCTGCCTGCTGGAAAGGCTGCTGGAAACCCTCTCGCCTGTCAACAAGGCGGGGGGGTGGGGGTGGTGGAGAGTGTGTCCTAAGGAGTACTAGGCTAGGAGACTTGGAATCCTGGTCCCAAAACTATCTCCAATGCCAGTGTCAGGTGGTCCCAACCGTAGCTTGTACTGTGTGTTCGGTTTGTTGATCGACTGGTTGATTGTATATCATGATGTTTTGACATCTTAAAAAGGCTTTCTGGCTGGCAAGAGACTGCTCCTTCCTGGGTTTGCCAATTCTTAGAGGTAGCAAAGAACTCAGCCTAGAGCGTCCCTTTGGTATGCAAACTAGTCTCTGAGGTCTGCATGCCCCTGGAGGCAATAGTCTTCTGCCTTAATCATCCCAGGACCAGGTACTTGGCAGCTAGAGATCACCCCCACACCTGCAGAAGCCCCAATAAAAGGCGGTGGTCCAAGGGCACCCCCTCTCCTGTTTTGCATCTCCTGACCACCCTGGTGTTTTACAACGTGGTCCCCCACACCATGCCTCCCGTGTCCGGGGACTGTGAGTATAAGAAACTTGTTTGTTCCTGAGCCCCTCCTCTGTCTCCTGACTGACCATCACAGAGCAGAACACAAAACAAAGCCACTTCTCCCAAGTGGGGCCTCTGTTTCCTCATTTCTGCTGAATGAAGATTTAGCCTAGATACTCGTTCTTGACCTTTTCTCTGTGGACACACCTGCTGGGGTTTGGCAGGAAGGGTCAGAGAGCAAAGAAAGGGCTTCAGACAGACAGACCTGGAGTCCCGGCCCCAGCACCAGCTAGGAAACTCGTTCCTTATCTCTAAAATGGAGATAATAATAGTGACCTATCTCATAGGAGTCTATGTGTGAAGGTTAATGAGTCCTAATGAGCAAAGCTCGCAGAATCGAATCTGGCACAGAAGAAATATTTAATAAATGTTACCTAGCATAACTAATAATATTTAAAGCATAGCACACTATCTCATTTCGTCTCATATCATTGAGCTCATTTAATTTTGCACGAACCTTATGAGGAGGTTGCTATTATTTTATAGATGAATAAACTGAGGCACAGAGAGGTCAAAAGATTTTCCCAAGGCCGTACAGTCTGGAAGTGATGAAACGAGGCACCATTCCATACAGTCGATCTCCAGAGTCTCTGGTCTTTGATTCACATTATACTGCCTTTTGGTTCTTTGCCATAACTCTACAAATGCAGAAGTAAATGAAGGGGTAGAACTCTCCATGTGAAGGGGTAAGACCTCTCCGTGTAGAGGAACGAGCTCTGAGATCGTTCCAATCCCAGCACCCTGTCATTGATCTACAGAGTGACATTTCTTTTTTTTAATATAATTTATTGTCAAATTGGTTTCCATACAACACCCAGTGCTCATCCCAAGCGCCCTCCTCAATGCCCATCACCCACTTTCCCCTCTCCCCCACCCCCCCATCCACCCTCAGTTTCAGAGGCCGGATTTGCCACCTAAACCTGGCTTCCCTCACCTCCCAGCACGTTTCAAACCCTCTTTGCTTCCCAGCTTGCTCAACGGGCATCCATGCCATCAGTTGGTAGCAGTCGTGGTATCTGTTATTTTGACGTCTCTGAACCATGTGGAATGAACAATCCCAATGACCCTGAGTGTCTCCAAACAGAAGCCACATAAGAATGGGCCAGATTTAATCTCAGGGATTTTGAGGTGGGTCAAGGGATTCCATCAGTGTCAACCTTTCCCCACTTGAATTCCCTTACAAGGGAGACCACCCTCCTCATTACATACACTAACAAGGAAAGGTAGACCTGAGGTGATTGCTCAAGTTTTGTTTTCTAGAGGCCCCTTGGAACAGAGAATCAATTGGAAGTGAAAATAAAACAAAGTAAAAATACTAAGTCATGCTAATAACTTCTAATTCTGACATGCATTGAGCTCCTACTGTCTTCCTGCGTGTTACCGTATAAACTAAGCCAAGGAGGAATAAACCAGGCAGCCAAATCCCCAAAAGAAGAGTGGGATTGAGCTGAACACGGCCATTTCTACTCCCATACGCATCCATCAGATAAAACATTCAATCCACTTGAGAAGGCTTGGAGTGAGGCAAGAAACCAAGAGCCGGACTCTAACGGTTGTCTCTCCACCTAGAAGGAAAACATCCAACCCTGTGCCAGCCCTGACAACCCATTCCTGCTGGCAACTTCTATCATGAAATCTGGTACCTACTGTAGACTTCCCTAAAATTTATCTCATCTCATCCCATACCCCTATCCTCTGCCTAAGTATGACCCGCAAAAGGGGATTGGCCAATCTATTTGCAAGAGTGAATAATCACCACTCACTTCCAAAAAAAGAAAAATGGGCTTTAAAGTGCTTTACCACCTCTAGTCACAGTTGAGAAAGGAGGTGATAAAAATTCCACTTCTGACCACAGGGGAATAACTGCTAACACATGATCCTTATTGTTGAAAACAACTATAAAACTAGGTGATAAATAGATGAGAGAGATGATAGATAGATAGATAGATAGATCAATAGATGACAGATAGACAAACAGATAGAATATACAGTGTGTGTATTTAGAGAGAACGAGAATATATAGAAGCAACTGTGTCCAGATATTGTACAAGAGTCAGCATCCAATCATAATCCCTGAGAATAGGGAATGATATGAGGTAAGGGCTATGATTTCTCTGGCTTTCCACCTGAAGGCACTTTCTGATCTACACTGCAGGAAGATGGCACTTTCTTCGAAACAACATGGTAATGTTGCTGAATTGAGGAAGCAGTTATCAAAGTTTGGGGCCACTGGGGCACTGGCAGTTGTGGTACAGGGTCCCAGAGAGGAGGGAGCTGCACAGAAAAGGAAACTCAAGAATCTGCATAGGGGTCCTTTTAAGTGTTTGGTCATACACTAAGCTGTGCATGTGCAGGAAAAAATTCCACTATGGGCTGGCAAGTAACGACTACTGGAAAGCTCTATGCTGAATAGAGATGCTAAAGATATAATAGCACTAGTGAATATTGATATTCTCAACAGCCAAAGTAGAAAGACCTTAATAAAATCCTCCAGGCATTCAGCTAAATCTCCAGAAAGGCCGCACCTTAGAAATAGGGCTAAACTAGCCCATAAGCAAAGTCTACATGAGACCGACAATAACAAAGTTTAAAAAACAAGCCTCCAAGGGAATCAAACTGACCCACCCGTAATTTCACTGACAGCCAAAACGAAACCCAATAATTTTAAAGGAAGACAACAAAATCCAGACTCTCTGTCAATGTAACATCCACAATACCCAGCATATAATCAAAATTACTAAACATGAGAAGAAGTAAGAAAATATAACAAATAACCAAGAGAAAAAAGTCAGTTGACACAGATACAGATATGACAGATTTGGGGATTAGCAGAAATTAATAAAAAACATGAAAATATTTATGAATTTAAATGAGAGATAAGGAAATAGATGGGAAATTTCAGTAGAAAAACAGAAACCAGTTTTTAATGAAGTAAATAGAAATTCTTGAACTGAAATATAAAATAGGTGAATTGAAAATGTTGTTGGATGGCTTTATCAGCAAATAGACAATGTAAGAAAAAAAATTGAAAAAAAAAAGAGCACTATAAACTATTCAAACAGATACACAGAGAAAAAGGGGGTGGGAATAAATGAAAAGAGCTTAATTGACCCATGACACAATAAAACTGATCTAACATAAACATAGAGTGCCCAAAAGGACGAGAGATTAGAGTAGAAAAAAACTGAAAACACATAAAGGCTCAAATTGTCTAAATTTGATTAAAAAATATCAACCCATATGCCAAGAAGTTCAACAAAGTCCAAGCAGAATAAACCAAAACAACAACAAAAAATAAAAATAAACACACTCCCAGGCATATCATAGTCAAATTGCTGAGGCAAGAAAAAATGAGGAAATCATCTTAGGGGCACTTGGGTGGTTCAGTCGGTTAAGCATCCAACTTCGGCTTAGGTCATGATCTCATAGGTCGTGAGTTCGAGCCTGGCATCGGGCTCTGTGCTGACAGTTCAAAGCCTGGAGGCTGCTTTGGATTCTGTGTCTCCCTCTCTTGTTTAAAAAACATTTTTTTTAATGTTTATTTATTTTTGAGAGAGAGAAAGAGCATGAGCAAGGGAAGGGCAGAGAGAGAGGGAGACACAGAATCTGAAGCAGGCTCCAAGCTCTGAGCTGTCATCACAGAGCCTGGCACGGGGCTCGACCCATAGACTGGGAGATCATGACTGGAGCTGAAGTCAGCCACTTAACCGGCTGAGCTACCCAGGCACCCCTAAAAAAAATTTTTTTAAAGAAAAAATCTTAAAAGCAGCCAGAGGAAAAACCCATTACATGGAGAAGAACGATGGTAAGAGCCACAACGGTCTTCATCAGAAATAATGCAGACAAGAATACGATGAAGCAGCATCTTTAACATGCTGGAGGAGGGGCCAAATTTACCTATTTGGAATTCTATATCTAGAAAAGATATCCTTCAAAATGAAGACAAAATAGAAATAAATTCACATGAACAAAATCTGAGAAAATTCATCACTAGCAGAACTAAGAAGAACTAAGACTATAAGAAATGTTAATATGAATTTTTCATGTTAAAGAAAAATAATACTAGATGGAAGCTTGAATCTACCCAAAGGATAGAAGAGCCCTAGCAATGACAACTATGTGAATAACTCAAAAGACAGTTTTCTTATTTCTTAATTTTCTTAAAAGATAATTGTTTCATGCAAACTTAATAACACTATGTTATGTAATTTATAACATAGGAGGAAGTACAATGCATGACAACAATAACACAAAGTACAAAAGAGTGAACAGAAGTTTACTGTAAGGTTTTAACAGTATATGTAGAGTGATAAAATATCAATTCGTGAGAGATTATAATAACTTAAAGAGACATATTGCAATCCCGGAGCAATTATTTTTGAAATAACATAAAGAGGTATAGCTGAAGAGTTAATGTAAGAAGGGAAAATCAAATACTAAAAAGTACTCGAACCAAGAAAACCCACAAAAGATAAAAAAAGCTAAAAATAGAAAACAGATGGGACCAATGAAAATTGATAGTAAAATAGTACACTTAAACCCAACCACAATAATAATTGCATTAAATATAAATGGACTAAGTACTCCAATTAAAAGGCAGAGATTTTCAAACTGGACTAAACAACATTAAGAACCAACTGCACCCTCTTTACAAGATATGCACCTTAAGTAAAAAGAAAGAATATTCCTTGAGTTTAGGAGATTTGGGGAGCTTCGGGAGAATGCAGACAACCATCCAAACACAGTCAACCCAGATTATGAAATCCTAATACAGAGATCAGGGAAGCTGAGACATAGCTTTCAAGGCCAGCTGATTCTTTGCAAGATCCCAGCAGATGTTGGAGGTAGGGAGGACATAGGTCAGAATGAGCTGGACCCAAGACTTAGGGAAAAATGTTTAGCAAAACCATGGCATTGCAACAAGCTATGACCTGGCTGGATTAATGATAGTTCCCCAAACCAGAAAGAGACTAAGAAAAAAGATGAGACAGGGTAACTGGGAAAACAATAGAATGGGCATCCAGAGAGGGTCCCTAGGTCAGGACCAAGAGCCACGGTGGAGTAAGCTGGAGTGTGACTTAGATTCACCTCTAGCCTACCCAATTCTTAGCATGGCTGGAAACCCAAGTTTTTATTTATTCATTTCCCATACTATTTCACAATGAATTTAGAGCACTGTATAAAAATACATTTGACACTAAAGGAGAAAATATGTTCTTGAGGAAATTGGGCAGAGGGAGGAAAGGAAAGCAAAAATCATAAAACCTGGGTTCTGCATACTGAATAGACTCACAGAATTTTTAGAAATGAGCCAAAAAATTGCTTCTGAGATTCCATACAGACAAGGCAAGCAAAGAGACACAGCAGGATCCTCCAGGTTGGGGACACCGCTGGACCAGCTCACAAGTCAAACAGAATGAAAACTGTAGGTGGGACTCCTATATGAATGCATCCGTAAGGAGCTTCTCCCAGGCAAGATCAGAGAAAGACATCAAGGGCTAACGCTTTGCAAACTGCCTGTATTCCTTTAGGAAGCTGTTGTGGTATCTATTCTAGATGTCAGGGATTGAGCTAGATACAAAGGGGATTATGGTAAGCAAAACAAGGGATCCTTGCCTTCATGGACACAAGAGTCTGTCAATGGGGCATGTATTTATTTATTCTTGTCAGGCATCTAGATCCTGTTCTTGATGCTGAATTATAACAGTGAGCAAATAATCAAAAAAAATAAATGTCACAAGTGTCATGAAGGAACAATGCAGACAAATCAGGGAGTGACATGGAATTGGGGACCTTATCAGGCCTTGAGGGAGCAGTGACGGAGATCAAGGAAGGCAGTAAGTAACATTCGAACAGAGCTTCGAGGAATCTAGAGAGGGGATTAACCACGTAGAAGATGAGGGACAGTGCTCCAGACAGGGACAAAGGCGCACGTGAAGAAGAACCTGAACCAGCAAGGCGCATGGTGTGTCTGAGGAACAGAAGGAGCCAGTGTGGCTGGGGCACAGGTTGTAAGGGTGGAGATGCTGAGACTGGAAATGAGGTTGGGAGACAGACCCAGCAGGGAAGCCACTGAAGGGTTTTAAGCTGGGGGATGACGCTCCAATCAGATTTGTATCTCTGGAGGACCATCCTGGCCATTACATGGGGGACTGGGGCGGAAGCAAGGAGAACAAATGGAAGGTTCTTTGAGCAATCCAGGAGAGACATAAGGCAGTTTGAACCATGGTGCAGGGCCGGAGATGCAGACACACGGAAAGTTTTTCAGGAAGTAAAACAACAGCCTTCAACCATGCATTTTCAAACCTCTCCCGAGGACGACGCACACAGCCTCCCATTGAACCAGTGGATTCCACAGCAACAAAGGGATCCCTGGGATGGCGGACACAGGTGCTTGCTGTGGTTAAGTGCATAGACTCTTGGTCAAACTCCTCAACCTCACCAGAGCCTCAGTCTTCCCTGCAACGCTACCTTAGGGTGGGTTTCTGAAAAACACAGAAGCCCCCATGACCTCCTCCCTGTTCTCCAGATATAACTAGCACGTGCTCACCGCCGGCCCTTTGTACCTGCTGTCTTAGCCACTCTTCCCCAGATATCCACAGATGTCACTCCCTTACCGCTTCAAATGCTCAGCGCCTCACCTGCTTTGATAATCCTGTGTGAAGTACAAACTGTTCCTGACCACTCCCCGCCCCCCCCCCCCCGCCCCGTCACCCTGTGCCCCTTCCCCCACCTCACCTGCAGCACTCACTACCTTCGGTAGAAATCTACTTATCTGTGCCTCCTCCTCCAAAATAAAAGCTCCGTGAAAGCAGGAATTTTTGTCTGTTTTGTTCACTGTACCCACAGCATATGGTACATAAGTAGGCATTCAGAACATAGTTCTCGAATGAATAGATATCTCATGTTTGAAACTCATGTCGCCCATATGCATCGCTCAAGAAATAAAAGCCATGAGTCTCTGACACCACCAACAATACTAATTTAAACTGTATCATATAAACCCTCCACCGCTCCAGTGTTGTGTTTGGAACAATTTCTTTCATCGCGACAACTATTCGCTTTAGCATTTGTGAGGACAGATCTTTCTTAGTGGCCTACGCTTGTTAATTAAAATCATGACGTGACTTTTCCAATTAAAAAGAAAGCAGAACTCACAGCCTTGGAGGTTTACAGAAGGGCCAGGGGCCCAGGCGTTGACTTGAAGTGTTTGCCTCTCTTGGGAAGACAAGTTTGTAGCGGTCCCCATTTTTGGTACAATTTCCCCCAAAGCCCACGTCACTGCTGCTGGGTTTATCTGAGGGCAGATACTCTGAGTGGCATCTCCACGGCTCACCAATGCCTTTTGTATTTATATGTGCCGCCATTACGTGGAAGGAGCTGGAATTGGAAAGAAGGTACATAGGACATCTTGATTCTGAGTTACATTTTCCTGTAGCGCAATTGAAAAACACCATTCGTTCGTGCTATCCTTACTGCATTGATCGGTAATTTTCATTTTCTAATTTCAAATAAAACCTCTTCCGCAGTCAAAGCGATACGCTCCTGGATGTAACTTCACAGTTCATTTTAGCTTCATAGCTTAAAGACGTTCTGTTACCATCAGTCTTAAGTGGTAATTCCACTTTTCCAATTAGATTGTGGGAACGAACCAGATAAATGGACTCTTATCCCCCGAGCCATAATCTCAGCCTAACCATCAAGGCTGGGACAATGAACAACCCAGAAGCTCTTCCCCATCATCTTCCTCCAGCGCCAAAGCACCAGCCCCCTCCCTGTAGCCCCTTCTAAATGAGCCGTGCTTTGAGGCGCAGTTGCGTTTGGGGAAGTTGGCTCAAGTAATGTGAACCCATTTCGAAGAGTGCTAACACCCACCATGATAAAGGCTTAGACCAAGCACACCTGGGCATGTTTGCTGCATCGTCTAAAAGGTGATCTCTATCCTGCTTGCCCCCCCCCCCCCCCCCCCCGTCAACACACACCCACCTCATCAAAGCCAACAGCAGATACGGGTTCAATGACATCGTAGGAGAAAGAGTAGCACATTTTGTACCGGTAGACGTGACTTCCACTCGTTCCACTGCAGAGGCTTGAGTACATCATGTCCTTTCTGGGTCTGTTTTCTGTAGCTGCAAAACGGACAGACATAAACCACATCAAGCACACAGGGCTATGGGTAGAGGGAGGTGGCTTGAAGCCAGACCGCCCTGCACGTGAACCCTGGCTCTGCCACTGACAGGCCGTGTGACCTCAGGCTGCTTGCTTTACTCCTCCGACGCCCGTCCCCCACTCCACATGGGAACCACACCAGCCTCAGGAGGTCCTAGTGAGGAACCAATGAAATAATGGGCGTGAGGTGCCTTGCAGGGAGGATCAAATACTAATTTCTTTCTTACCCGTCCTCCTCGAAGTATGGGAGGGTAGTTCCAGGAAAGCAGAGGTTGAGAGCGAAACCATCACAGAAGAGGCAACGGCCTCTAAAGAGCAGAAGGAATTTGCTGAAAACCAACTTCAAGGCCTCCTGGAGGCAACCTTTGGAAGGCACATCTCGGAGGTAGAGCCCCACACGAAGCTCAGATCTCCCCGCCTTCGAATCTGCCTCACTTACTGCAGCCAGGACGCGAGGCCCTCTTGGCCTTGGTTTACCTGACCCCAAGAAGGGACCCTGACTCCCATTTCACATCTGTGCTACGATGACCCGGCGACATAAGGCGATGCTGTCCACATCTGGATCTGCACATTCCGCAGGTGCACACGGTCACGAAGAGTGGAGAGGTCCACGAGACGTCTTCTTATGTTGTCTTCTCATCTGGATGGTCGAGCACAATATTGCCACTTAGAGAGTCAGAGTCTCTGTCGTAGGAATGATGTACAGCTTTCAAACATTTTCAGAGAGTAAGACTGTAATTCCTTACAGTTTCTCATTTCTCTGTGGGATCCTTAAAATTGTTGTTGCTGTAACCACACAGAGGCCTCTATGTTAGACTCAAGGTTAAGGAACACGGCAAGGACAGGCAAAGGCTAGAGTGCCGGAAGCACTCAGTCTGAGGGCGGGTCTTTCCCCAGAGCCCTGTGCACCCATGCCAAGTCCCTCTGGGAGGCCACCAGGGCTGCTGGCCACAGGCCATCTGCCATAGGCACATTTGATCTCACTGCTCAGTGTCTCAACCTTGACAGTGCACCCCGGAATAAATCCTTTCCAAGGGACTTTTCTCGACAGAGAACTCTTCAAATGTTTGTTTATTTTGAACAAGAGAGAGAGCATGAGCAGAGGAGGGACAGAGAAAGGGGGAGAAGGAGAATCCCAAGCAGGCTCCATCCTGACACAGGGCTTGATCTTGCAAACTGCGAGATCGTGACCTGAGCCAATATCAAGAGTCGGATGCTTAGTGGACTGAGCCACCCAGGTGCCCCTGGTGAGAGAACTCTAAAAGGGCAAGGGTCTCCGGACTGCTGGGAGGAGAAAGCTGGCAGGTTATCCAGGTGAGGAAACATTTGTCCCTCTTGCAGGCAGGAAGAGCTGGCTTCTGGGGAAATGCATCCCATGCTGCAGGAGCTACGGTAGAAACAGTTTCTGTCTCCACTTGTCTCAGGACACAGCCCAGTGGGAGCTGGCCCTGGGCGGGGGGAGCGGGGGGGGGGGGGATCTCAGCAGTGACCATACATCTCAGTATGGACATGTATTAATATGCAAACCAGTGTCTTGGATGGACCCTGCACAGGCCGGGGTCCATCAAGCCCTTTCCCATCAGCCCAGGGTACGTGGCCATCAGCAGAGATGCTAATCAGCCTCCAGAAGAAATCTCAGGCAGAGAGAAGGGTCGGTGCCAGAGAGGTGATGTGGAGACCAGCAGCGGTGTCCCGTCTTCCCCCTCACACAGGGTGTGCCCCGTCGGCCCCATCGGGGCACGCAGCAGAGAGCCTTGAGGCCAGTGTGCTGTCTGGGGGGCAAGGCCTGTGAAGAACTTGGCCTTACTTCCAGCCTCTCAGATTTGGCAAGAGTTGCAGATAAGGAGCAGCAGGCCCAGAACTGAGCTGGCGCGGGAGGCAGGTGCGGGACAGAGCAGACGACTCCTTCCACCTTAATGGCGTGATTCTGAAGGAACGTAGGTTGGGCCATACCATGGGGAGACCAAGGAGGTCAACAGATGCCCACCATGGCAGGCAGCCTGGACCCCAGCTGTGGGGAGACAGAAGACCTTGGCACAAGGGAGCTGCTGACTTCGGTTGGGGGCTGGAGGAAGTCCCACCCAATGCAGTGCCAGTGTCTCCTTGTCCTTCATCGGAAAGACAAGGGGTGGTTCACAGAAAACTGTGCAGAGATCAAGGCCAGCCGCCAGCACCCAGCGCTGGGCTCCGGGTCTGTCGCTGGTGCTGCGCTCACCGCAAGCTTTACAGGGGAAGAGGCCTATTCTGCAGATGATCTCCCCCAAACCGACAGTGACCCAAGGGTCAGGGAGCCAGTCATGCAGCAACATGGTGGCTGGAGGTGGCCCTTCCGAGACAACAGGACACATTCCAGTCTTGGCGAACAGTTATGGAGCCAGCATCTGCTGAGGGTGGGCTCCCAGCTGGGTGCCCAGGAGGACAGTGGTCCTCGGGGCCCCACTTTCCAAGGGCCACAGCCTGATCTCAACGTCCCAACCCCAACGTCACGCTCTTGGGAGCCATCCAAATCCCCAGATGGATCAGGTCACCATTGACAAGCTTTCCTGGCTCTCTGAGTGTGCCCAGTGAAATAAAATTCCCATAACATAAAGTCCTCCAGTTCAACTCTTTCAAAGTATACAATTCAGTGGCTGTTGTGAGCACATTCACATTGTTGTGCAACCATCACCACTATGTGACTCCAGAACATTTCCAGAAATAGCCCCCTATCCATTAGCAGCCACGCCCCACCCCCAGCGCGGCCCCCAGCCGCCAGCCAGCAGCCGCCACCATCCGCAGCCACGCCCCACTCCCAGCCCCGCCCCCAGGAGGACCATCCGCAGCCACGCCCCACCCCACTTCCAGCCCCGCCCCCAGCCCCAGCAGCCACCATCCGCAGCCACGCCCCCCTTCTTGCTCCTCCCCCAGCCCATAGCCGCCAGCTTGGGCCCTTCTGTTTCTCTGGATCCGCCTCTACGGACGTTTCCGGTGCACGGAATCCT
The DNA here is from genome assembly GCF_027475565.1 of Acinonyx jubatus. Classification (NCBI taxonomy): domain Eukaryota; kingdom Metazoa; phylum Chordata; class Mammalia; order Carnivora; family Felidae; genus Acinonyx; species Acinonyx jubatus. The sequence continues at coordinate 136,925,826 of NC_069386.1, read as the reverse complement.
ACAACGTGTGGTCCTTTGATCTGTTGTTGCTTTCCAGTAGCACAGCACTGTTCGCCCCTGTTGGAGCACACGTCAAGGTCATCCCTTTTTCTGGCTGCAAAACATTGCAGCGCATGCACATACTCCTTTCTGTGTATCCACCGATCAGCATAGGGACATTTGGGTGGTTTCCACCGTTTGGCCATGGTGAGCGATGGCGTGAACCTCTGTGTCCAAGTGTTTGCTTGAGCGCTTGTTTTCAGCTCTGGGGAGACACGGAGAAGTGGCTCTGTTTCACTTAAGAACTGCCAAAGCGTTCTCAGCGACGGAGAACTTAATTTTCATTTTTTATTTTATTTGTTTATGTTTATTTATTTATTTGTGGGGGGGGGGGAGGCATGCAAGCAGGAGAGGGGCAGAGAGAGAGGGAGAGAGAGAATCCCAAGCAGGCTCCACACTGTCAGGGCAGAACCCAATGCGGGGCTCCATCCCACGAAAGGTAAAATCATGACCTGAGCTGAAATCAAGGGTTGGACGTTTAACCAACTGAGCCACACAGGCGCCCCAAGACCTTTTTTTTTTTAATGTTTATTTATTTTTGAGACAGTGCAAGAGACAGAGTGCAAGCAGTTGAGGGACAGACAGAGGGAGACACAGAATCCGAAGCAGGCTCCAGGCTCTGAGCTGTCAGCACAGGACCCGATGTGGGGCTCGAACTCACGAGCCGCGAGATCATGACCGGAGCCGAAGTCAGACACTCAGCTGACTGAGCCAGGCACTCCACCGACTGAGCCACCCAGGTGCCCCACCGAGAACTTATTTTTTAAGTAACACTTATTTTTTAGTAATAGTGTGTGGCCATAATTTAAGGGATTAGTTGGACCATCTTTGTCTCAGCTCGCTAGAATGCAAACTTCACGGGGCAAGTCTCATGTATTTCTGCCCCTCTAGCGTCTACCACAAGGGGCCCAGGGTAAAAGCCGTGGAAAGCAGGGAAGGAACAGACGTGAAGCAGGGAAGGAGTCTTCTTTGCAAAATTAGCCACAGTTATCCTCCTTCCTCTGAATACTCCACTTTGCAAGTGACTTTGCACCTCCTCCTACCAAGGGGTGACGTCTGTCTCTGGACCACTTGACCCTGGGCTGGCCTTGTGACTTGTTTTCGCCTCTAGAAAGAGGTGGAGGGGACAGTGTGCCCACCCTAAGCTTAGGCTTCCGGAGGCTGAGGTCCAGGTGCTTCTGTCTCTCCCGTGACCAGTGACGGTTCTGAGGGGGTCTGGGGGTGGGGGAGGGACTCCCTCTGCACCTCCTCTCTCACTTCACCCCTGTCCTCCCCATCCCCATTCTCTCCCAGGAGCCTCAGGAAGCGGGAGTTTGCAAGGGATGGACATAGTCCGTGGTCCCTGAGACAAGAGAGACTAAGACACCCACCTAGGCGTGAGCTTTAATATCCCCTTTTAGGGGGGCGCCCGGGCGGCTCAGTCAGTTAAGCATCCGGCTCTTGATTTCAGCTCAGGTCAGCATCTCATGGTTCATGAGTTCAAGCCCTGCGTCGGGTTCTGCGTTGACTGTGTGGAGCCTACTTGGGATTTCTGCCCCTCCCCTGCTTGTTCTCTATAGCTTTCTTGAAATAAAAATAAATTTTAAAAAGTATCCCCTTCTAGGGTTCAGGAAATAAGGCTCAGAGAAAACAGCTCTACTGGACCTCCCTGAGGGGTGGGGTCTTCCTGGAGCCAGGTTCATGCCTCTCCTTTTCTCCAAGGCCATTAAAATTATCACTGCACGGCCACTGCCCCTTCGCTGTGCTTTACCGGAGTTCCCAGCAACTTGCATCCTGTCTGGCCACAGGCTAGCACTTGCTAAGTCTGGGCTGGACTTGACTAGCATTTACCGTGACTGATCATTATATAGTTACTGAGTGTTTGTTTAACGCCTCTCTCTGCACAAGGCCGGAACACAGGCGGTATCTGACTCACTAGGTGCCTTCAGATCACCATGGAAGTCGGAGGCCCCCAAAGTAAACGGGACAAGGGGAGCAAGTGCCTGCGGTAGCCAGGTAGGTCGGAGTCAGGAGCCAGCGGCTGAAGTAGTTTCCCCATCTCCATTTTCAGATGGGGCTCCTTGGTCCCTGCAAGCCCAGCCTGAGCCAAGCAGTCCTCAGGGAGCCAGGCGTGAGGTCCAACCGCTGGCTTTCGCTGGGGACGCCCAGGATATTGGCAGTCCGGGCTGCTCACCCCCCACCCCGGTGAGCCAAGTGCTCCCTGGTCCCAGGATGTGGCCCACACCATGTCTGTGTCAAATGTTCCTTGCCCTTTATTCACCAGGTTTCAAGGTTAAACTCAAATCCATCAAGAGAGACAAAAGCACTAACTGATGAACACCCTCCTGCGGTTCCTTTTCACCGAGACTACAGGTGCGTGACCCTCCCCCTGCACAAAAAGCTGTTGCCATAGGAACCATGTAGGAGGCCAACTTGACAAGTGACATTCAACCCAAGAGGGACATTGACCTGATCCCCCCCCCCCACACACATACACACACAGACACACACACACACACAATTGCCAGGGGAGAAGCCACAAAAGAGTGTCCTTTCCTTTACCTAAAGCACCGGTCTCTTCATGTTCGTTTAATGAAAATGACAAAGACACAACTATCCGTTACAATTTTCTACCTGAGGCAGAAGAAAGAGATCAGGGAAGATGGGGTGTCATTGTTTTCAGCCTCCCGGAAGGTAAGAGAGTGTGATCGGCCCCATTCTGGGCGCTGGACGGGCACGGGGATGGCTCTCTCAAAATGAGGCACCTCTCGCTGATACAGGAACAGGACAGTCACTTCTCAGAAGATGGGCCTAGAGACTTTCTCCCTGTAACTCAGTCCAACTTCATCGGGGTTATACCCAGGAAACCGACCCTGAGGGCAGGGGTCCGCGCCCTGTTTTCACGGGGCCTCCGAGCTACGAACAACTTTCACGTGGGTGAGAGAGAAATCAAAAGAAGAAGATGAGGTTGTGACACCTGAAAATAATAGGCAATATCTATTACAGCGTCCATCAATAAGGGATGATTGGACACAACACGCCCATTCATTTCCGCACGGCCCAGGCCTGCTCTTGCGTTACGGCAGAAATGACTGCCTTCAGCAGAGACCGTGTGGTCTCTGCAAAGCCCATCAGGCGCACTGCCCGGGGCCCACGTCTCTTCCAGGGGCCACAAGAATGTTTTAATTTTACTTTACCGACAGAAGAAAAATATGAATACCAGAGTAATGAATCCGGCCTGGGATGGATTCATCTTTACACCCACATGGTTGTCAAATGTAATTTTTAACACTTTCCTGTGGAGGACGAGACCCCAGGAGGCCGGAGTGCCTGAGCCCATGGAAGTCAGTCCTAAAGAGAGACCTTGCCGCAAAGCCTGAGGCTTACTCTCTGAGTAAGCCTGAGTAAGCCTGAGACTTCTCTTACTACAGAGAAGGTCTGCAGAACCTCCCCCCCCCCCCCCCAGCAGAGAAAGTCCTAGGCAGACTCTTAGAAAACCACGATGCTGGCCCCAGCCTGCCCTGTCGGCCATTCTGGAAAACGGGGATAATGAGAGCTCGGCTCACAGGGTTGGTCTGAGGCTCGGGGAGAATGATCCACAGCACCCAGCCAGGACCTGGCGCTTGTAAAGCGGTTAATCCAAGGTGCCCAAGAGGCAGGGCAGCCCCTGCTGGGTGCTATATCCTTTTGCAAAGCCTGCCTTGCAAGCGGGCTCGGGCTCGGGGCTGGGAAGTCTTCCCACCTAAGGAAGGCGAGGCCCGGGAGGTCCCCCCTTAGCTCCACAAGTTTAAGGGGACAGCCGCGGGGGGGGGGCGGCGCAGGGAACGCCCACGGCCTCACCCCACCGTGGCCCACCCCTGTGGTCCAGCCGCCTCCTCCAAGACTCCGGCCGGTCTTTTTGCATCTGGAGCCGCCGCCTTGTAATCTCTACATAACCTTTGCAACGCGCCTGCATATTTCACCCTTCCAGGCGTGCACTCCCGGTTTTTTTTTTTTTTTTTTTTTGTCATTCCAATTTCATTTCCTGGGCTGTGTGGACTGCGGGCTCAGCAGTCGCTCCGGTCTGAAGTGACTCCTGGGACCTCCTCACTGTTCTATATGCAAATGGCCTTGCACCTGGGCAGCCGAGCGGGCTCGCAGACAGTTTAGTTATGCAAATCTGATTGATCGAGAGCATATTGCCGGAGCGCGAGCTAGCGCAGGCCTGGGACACTGGCTTCTATATTTCACTGGCTAAATTCCCGAAGAAGGGGGGAAAAAAATTAAATGCCAGGCATTTTGATGCATATTCCCTTTCAAGCCCTGTAGTGCAATCGTGTTTATTTCCGAATGTGTTCAACACTCGGGTTAGACGTTGCTAATACAATTTTTGCGGGCGGGGTGTGTTATTGCTGAATTAACAGAAGGCTTGTTTTCGGCGCACAAAGCCAGTTGCTATGATGTCACAAGCACAATAGGTCTGTCAGTTGATTTGAAATAATTCCCCAGGCAAATACAGTAAAGGCAGTGTTAAAAAATAATTAGGTCCTTCGGCCTCAGAATGCTCACCCAAGTGGAGGGAGTAGCCTAAGTTACTCCGACTTTATTCTCTTCTACAACAAAAGGTAAAATAAACCACAGGGACGCTGATTACATATTGTCACCCTACGTGGAGAGCGGTTGTCTATTTCCCGAACAAGGGGGTTTGCAGAGGAGACGGGTGGCGGCAGCCCTGGAGGAAATTAAAAATAAAAATAAAATGTTAAACCTCAAATCGAGTTGAACCTGCTTAAAATAATCAATTCTGCATCGGACGCACTGCATTCATGCATGTTGAAGTCTGTACAACTCCAGAGGCCTGGGGAGCCTGGCTTATCTTGCTTTTAGGCATTTTCCTTATTGATTTATAATCACTGATAAATAAGATACCTCTGCATGGCAGGCGACTGTTGCGAAAGGAAGAAAGGAAAGACGTTTTTGCCAGAGTCTTTCCCTACCCCATCAGCGACCCCATCAGCCGCCGCCAGGCAAAATTAAAAATAAATCCATATTGTGTGGGGGAGGGGAGGGCGTGGGGGGAGGTAGAGAGGAAGAGTACATTTCACCCCGGCCAGTGCGTCTCCACCAGTATAAACGGGCTGCCCAAAGCAGGATGCAAAGCGGCAAACCCCTACGAGAAGAGCCTACAGAATGTTGCAACTCCGCGCAGGACTTACACTCATTGTGCACAGGGACATTCAAGTCCCCGTTAGCCAATCCGCGTAGTCATTCGCTCACTCGTCGATGTCAATTACATGACCCTCCGCAGACCGCCTCCTCTCCGGGTGTGGAAGGGCCAGCCTGTACTGAGCTGTCCCGCGGCCCTCGTGGGGACACATTCTGTGTACGGGGGTATTCACACACAAGATGTCGGGGCCTGGCTGCAGAGAGGAGGGGAAGGCGATCAAAAGGCACACTTATGGCCAGGTTTTGTCACTGGTGCGACGGCACAAATCCTTTGTTGGTCCCGAATTCCTGTATTCTTCCTGCCTGGCACCCACACACACGCACACACACGCACACACGTGCACACATATAGGCGTAGGAACACCTTGCACATACACATGTGCACGCACCCACACCTTTTTTTTTTTTTTTTTACAAAACAGGCATCTGCCAGGCAAAGCCCAGCCAGAGGGTCAAAGACCAAGAGCCTGGGAAAAGGTCAAGTTTAATCTCTCCCCTCCATGGCCCTGCGCACCCCTCCCACTGCTGACTAACAAAAGGGCCCCGGCGCTGTGACTGACAGAATTCTTAATTGTATCCACTCATTCATGACAATTTGATTAAAATATTACGCCAAAGTCTCACCCCCTGTTTGCTTCGATCCTCCAAATCTAATTTTGAATTTTCAGAAAGGAGATTACCTCCACAAGCATGACTGGGATGCTATTAACTTCTACTTAATCTTTATTACTGATGTGAATTTAACATATGTACGGCCTGGCTCTGCCCTGTTGTCTTCCTCTCCAAAGTAACGTCTAGGCGGTATACCAGCAGCGGGCATTAATTTTCACTTTGCTATCCTGTCGGAGCCCGGCTCGCACTTGTCTGTGCGGAAGAAGAGGGGCGTGATCTCCCTGGCAGGCCCTGCTCAGCACATGGAACCTCCCCCGGTACCCCCCTCCCGAGGGCCGCCTCGGGGCCGCGGGGACTGCCCGGGCTGGCCCGGCCTCAGGTCTCCAGGCTCTGCAAATTCCGAGAGGCTTGAGGCTGGCTGTCCTCCCCTCTCTGCGTCCATGGCAATTAGCATATTCTCCTGAGCATTGGAGGGGCCTGCGTGAGAGAGGCCAGAGGGTCTAGAACTCTCCATACAGCGGCCCCCACTGTCCGGCCCGCGCTTCGGACACAGCTCGCCCTGGTCTCACCAGCCACAGAAGGAAAGCTAATCAAGAAAGAAACAGAATGAGAGCAAGAACATGGACATCGAGGCTCTATGTTTTAAAGCGTTTCTCTCTCTCTCTCTTTTTTTCTTTTTTCCAGTTTTCAGGTTGATCTTTTTCCTTGATTTTTAAAAAAAAAAATTTTTTAATGTTTTATTTATTCTTGAGAGGGAGAGATAGAGCATGAGCGAGAGAGGGGCAGAGAGAGAATGGGACACAGAATCGGAAGCAGCATCCAGGCTCTGAGCTGTCAGCACAGAGCCCAGTGCGGGCCTCGAACCCACAAACCATGAGATCATGACTTGAGCCGAAGTCAGACGCTCAACCGACTGAGCCACCCAGGAGCCCCTCTTTTTCCTTGATTTTGTTTCTCATAAACTATGGGTATGTGTGGGTATATAATCAAAGTTTGGGTAAGCATAGAAAAGTCTGGAATCCCAGCCTCCAAGGCCTTACTAGCAATTGTTTCACACTGGGGTTGGCAGGGCAGGTCGGGAGCCCAGGAAACTCCTTTTATCATGCTTCTGATGGCACGTGACGGATGAAATTGTGTCCCATTCTGTGTTGAGGTCCTACAAATGCTGTGCTGAGGTCCTAACCCGCCACATCTCAGAAGGCGACCAGAGTTAGAAAAAGGGTTGTGACAGACGTGATGAGTCAAGTTAGGATGAGTCAGACTGGAGCAGGGTGGGTCCTCACCCACGGCGACTGGTGTCCTTATTAAAGGGAAAACTGGGACCCTGGCACGCACACAGGGAGAACACGTGAAGGTCAGAGTCAAACCGTCACAAGCCAAGAACCTACCAGGAGCTGGGAGGGAGGCCTGGAACCTTCCGCGGAGCCTTCAGAGGGAGGCCACTGTGCACATAACGTCCAACCACAGCTTGCAGTCTTCAAACCTGTGGACGATACATTTCTATTGTTTAAGCCGGGCTGTTGGTGGCACTTTGCTGCGGCTGCCCGGGGAAGCTAACACACACTCCCCTCCTAGACTGTTTGAATCAGGTATCGCAGTATTGCTCTTGAAATCTTTCAAAAAAAAAAAAGAAAATACACATTTTTTTGGATTCCCATAAATTACAAACCCGTCTTGATGTGCATTGCATTTAAATCAGGAAGCCTCTGCTGGGAGCTGATATGTAAAAACACACAGCATTTGTTCTTAGGGGCCTGAATTCATGGCTCCGATCTGCCTTTCACCAAGAAGGTGAAATGCGGGCAGTAACCCCAGTTCAGGGGCCTTGCCTTGAACTCTGTGCTCCCTCCTGAACACAAGGATCAAAGGCTTGCCCTGCCTCGCTCAGGCAGCCACGGTAAGGGTCAGGAGATGCCACCCAGAGCCCTCCATGCATTCACAGTGTTCACATTTTGTTCCTTGATGGCATGAATCTCCACCGAGCACTCGCTAGACACGAGGCCCTGCAGGCATGGGGGTCTCTGAGACAGGCCGGAAGTGCCTCCTGCCCACAGGAGTCACTCTGGGGTCAAAGGAGCCTGTAAGCCACTCAGTGCACAAGAGAGAACAAAGCCTCCTAGGGGCCCTCCGGGGAGAGACCAGGGCCCTACCACCAGGACAGTCAGGTGGCTCCGTGGACGAAGAGAGGGGTTTTCGATGGAGAGTGGGGTGTATCCAGTCAACGGTGGGGACAGAACGGGGGGAGGGGAGGGGAGGCAAGGCAGCGCAGCACCTGGAAACAGAGGTGCCACGGTCGGGGCTGGGGCCTGGGACGCCAGAACCATAGACCTTGCCTGGCTCGGCCACTGTGCGATCTCCGGTCCCAGAATAACGACAGGCACACGGTGGGAGTCCCTAAACATTTGCCGGGTGAGCGAATGTCAAGAGAGGTCATTGAGAGGATACGACCGTCGGTTGACTGGTGAGCTGGACCTGGGCAATCGGGGGGCTCCTCACCCCTCCCCGGTCCTTGGAACGTGTGTCCTGCTTGCCTCCCTGCACCCAGAAGCTGCTCCAAGGACACAGCCTTGAGATGGAAAGCTGGCGTTCAGACTTTGTGAACAGTATATGCGATGGAACCCAGGTAAAGCCTCTAAGGAAGCTTTTAAGATTTGTGGGCAGGTGCAGAGATGTGCTCGTCTGTGCCACAAACCCACCACACCCTCCAGGACCCAGGACCCAAGACAAACCTCGCCGAGTTCCCTCGAGTCCCACACCTGCCACCCACCGATCTAGAACGATTGCCTCTTTCATTGGGTGCTTCCCCCGCCTCCCCGTACGGGGGCCATTTTCAATTCGACTCAGGAAGCTTCTGAGGAGGAAGGAGGAGAGGGAGGGAAGGTGAGGAGGGGAAGGAGGTTCGTTGTGGGAGCAGGATGGCAAGGGGTGAAGCTGAAGGGAGAGCCAGGGGTGAGACCACTGTGCCCCACCCCCCGCAATGGAGACTCTGGAAAGGAACTAACACTCTGTCCTGAGCCCCTGGAAGGGTTTGGTAGGCCATACCGGTCATCGCAGGAAATGCCTGCCGTGCAGATACCTAAACCGATTAACTCGAATAGAGTTTGATCGACAGGCTCCTTAGAAAAGCGTGGGCCGAGAAGCCAATGGGACAGGATGGCAGCGGGATTTGGGGGCTCCAACACAGGAGTAAACTCCTGAAGGGGGTGATGGAGGGTGGGGTTCGAGAACCTGAGGCGGAGAGAACGCCAGAGAGGCCACCCGTAGCTGTGACCTGGGGAGGGCGTGGCAAGCCCATCACACCTGGGAGGCAGCCAGAGACATGAAGCCCTCACCTCCCCCGGTCTCCTCCAGGGCTCCCACTGACCAGACCCAACGGGGATCGGAGCACAGGGCAGCCCTTGATGAAGTTCACGAAGAAATCCGGGCAGGTCGGCCCCTGGGGCTCTGAGCAGGCCCAACGGGGACACGGGTTAAGGGGGGGCGGGGAGGGGCGGGGCTGTTGGCGGGACAAAGGGAAGACAGAGAATTTGAACTTGGACGGGACAGGGTCCATTTGTCCACTTAGAAAAACCCCTTTGGCACTTGAGGAAAAAGCAGATAGTCGTGTTAAGGAACACTGAGTTGAGCCACGGGATGGGCTGTAGATACAAATATGTAGGGTCCACTCGGGAAGAAGGCAAGAAGAGGAGAGAATCTACACCCTCTTGAAACAGGGCACTTGGCCTTTGGCTAACACACATCCATCCCCCCTAAATACCTGTGGATTGAAAAGAATTATTCACGGAGGGGATCACAGCAGTCAAGCTGTAGCACGGCCTGACCACATCACGGATCCTATAAGTTAGCAGGGAAACACTGTAGCAGATCCGTCCGTCAGTGTCACTCTCCCCACCTTCACGGGCGGGCACACGGCTTCCATCACGAAGACCACACTTGCCAGCTTTCCCTGCAGCTGGGAGGGGCCATGGGACTAAGTCCAGGACAAACAGGGTTGGAAACGATGCGCGCAAACTCTAGGCCCTGCCTTGAGGGAAAAAGGGAGCGTGTTTCCTGCCCTTTCCTGCCGGCCCCCACGCGGACACCGGAGTGAGCCAGGAGAGGGTAGAACAACAAAATAGAAGGACCTTTGGTCCCTGCATCACACAGTTCCCCTGCCAGCCCCAGACTGACTTTTCAGCCTGAGCGAGGGAAATCAATCTTTGTGCTGTTTCTCTACTATCAGAAAAAGAGCTGGGGCACCCGGGGGGCTCCGTCGGTTGAGCAGCCGACTTCGGCTCAGGTCATGATCTCGCGGTCTGTGGGTTCGAGCCCCGCGTCCGGCTCTGCGCTGACAGCTGGGAGCCTGGAGCCTACTTGGGATTCTCTCTCTCTCCCTCTCTCTCTCTCTCTCTCTCTCTGCCCTTCCCTGCTCACTCTCTCTTTGTCCCTCTCTCTCAAATACCAAATAAATAAACTTGAAAAGAAAAAAAGGAAAAAATTGATACCCTGAGACAGGTGTGCCCATTGTCTCCCCTCTGTCACTTTGCTTGTCCCATCTCCGATCCCTGGTGAAACCTGCCTCTGATGCTGTCTCCAGCGTAAAGACGTCTCTCGCGGTCAGCGGAGCTAAGCTGTGCTGGCACAAGAGAGATTCGCTCCAGCCCGTGCTGAAGCGAGAGCCCCTAGCTGCGATGGGGGCAGGGGGGTGGGGGCGGAATTGTGGCCGATGCGAAAGAGCCCCCGTCTTCCCATTCCTCCCCAGCTGCGGCACAAGATGCCCCCATTCTCCATGTCGCTGGCTGAAGGGGCCACGTGGCCATGTGTGACACCCACAGGAAATTGAATCTTATCACAAGAACAAGGACACGATCTGCCACAACCACCTTCGCAGTCTCTGCGTGTTTGTCCATCCACATCACTACACCTGTCGGGGACCAACCTGTGTCCAAGGCACTGAGCGTTTATCATCCTTTGCGCTCCCTAGTCCCCGGGAGGCAGTCGGTTTGGGATGCTGGGGGCGTGCAGACCACATCTGGAATAAATGGAAGATTTTGTTCCCCAAGTCGAGCATAGCCCAGATGCTTCCCTGAACTTAACTATACAGTGAGGGAGTCAGACGTCTCTGGATTCCCAGAGACCGCATGGAGCCTAGAACAAAGCAGACGCTCAGCAAACACTTTGGGTGCGTTCACGGTGGGAACTCCTTCGTTCATTCATCAAGCCCATGAGGAGCCCCCAGTGTGTGCCAGGCACAGTGGCGGATGCCGGGTGCTTGGCCCTGACAGTTCCCCCGAATGATCGGGGCCCAGGAGGGAGTGGGAAACTTCCGGAAGGAGGAACCGAAGATGCTGTTGCCAAGAGCAGCCAGAGCCCCGCTCTGCAGGCGAACGGCGCATTCACCGAGACCCCATCCACCCTTCCGGAAGCAATACCCCAAAACAAAAAGAGCAGGGTTTTGTTTGCTTTTAAAAAAGCTTTTTCTTGTTTTGTATGCCTGCGATTTGCAGGGAACGCCGCTGATGAGGGCCTTTCTATAGACTTTAAAAAAAAAAAAATCCGTTTGCAACCTTCACCTGAAAATTAAAAGATCCCAACACTTTTCATTACTTCCTGCTTCATAACCTTCTTCCACCTGGCAAACACTTGTTTCATCCTGGTCCTGTTTTCAAGGGAACTGAAACCAACGACATTTGATGGACTCGTGGGACCATCCCAAGGGTCGGCCGCCCAAAGTGGATGGACAACGACAACGTGCCCTTGGCTTTGGGTGCAGGAAGGGAGCAGCTTGGGGCCCAGGGCAGTCCGGCTCTGGGGGGGTCGGGGGGTCTGCCGACGACAGACAGGGTCTGTTCTGCGCCTGCTGGGAAACGCGGAGAGGGACCCTCGCAAAAGATGCCTGAACCCAGGGCGATACCCAATACTCCAAAATATTTAGCAACTGGGAGAGCAGGACACAGACCAGCGAGGAGGATGTGCCAGTATTCCCACAGCTGCCCCCCCCAACTCCAACCCTCTGTCCTCCCCCAGGCGTTAACCCTTGAGTTGCTGAGTCAAGAGGAACCCATAACAGGGGCTGGGGGCACCCAGAGCAGCAAGGACAGTCACTGAAGCAGCTGCATTCTAAACAGCGGAGAGGAATTTCAACACGGAACAACCTGGAGGTCGTCCCAGGGCCTCCCAGCTGAACAGGAGAGTGGATTCCTCCCCAGGGAAATCACCAGAGCTGAGACACAGAGGCGGGGACTTACAATAGTCTGTTCAAAACTCGGAAGTTCCCGCGGTCTAGGGCGACTGCACCCGTGTCCTGTGGCTACCGTAACACATTCCCACAGTCGTGGTGGCGTCAAATAACACAAGTTTATTCTCTTGGCGTTCTAGAGGCCAGAAGACCCAGATTTGTTTTCCTGGGCTAACGTCAAGGGCTGGCTCCTTCTGGAGGCTCCGTGGGGACAATCTGTCTCCTTGCCTGGCTTCTAGAGGCCACCTGCATTTCTTCGGCCGTGGTTTCACTCCAATCACTTATGCTGTCCTCACACCCCCGCCTCTGTGCGTCAGATTTCCCTCTGGCTGCCTCTGCAAGGCCATTATGATAGCATTTAGGGCACCACTAATATTCCAGGACCATTTGCCCATCTAGAGAGCTTTAACTGAATCACGTCCGCAAAGTCCCTTTTGCTGTATTAAGTAACATTCCCAAGTTCAGGGAGGAGGACACGGCCTCTTTCTGGGCGTCGTTATTCAGCCTACCTCAGCAAATCACGGGGCATCTCTGAGATCTCTTCCCTTCTGAGCACACTCCCGCCTCAGGGCCTTTGCACATGCCACTCTGTCAATAGAGCACTTTCTCCAGATATTGGCCCATTTTTTTCTCCCTCGGGTTCACCGAGGTGTCCACTCAAATGCAGCTGCTCACAGAGGCCTCCCCAGAGCACCCCTTCCCAGTGCAGCACAGAACAAACATGAACAACTCAGGCAACAACAGATGTTGGCGAGGATGCGGAGAAAGAGGAGCCCTTTTGCATTGTTGGTGGGAATGCAAGCTGGTGCAGCCACTCTGGAAAACAGTATGGAGGTTCCTCAAAAAACTAAAAATAGAACTACCCTACGACCCAGCAATGGCACTACTAGGCATTTATCCAAGGGATAGAGGTGTGCTGTTTCGAAGGGACACACACACCCCCATGTTAATAGCAGCCCTATCGACAATAGCCAAAGTATGGAAAGAGCCCAAATGTCCATCGATGGATGAACGGAGAAAGAAGATGTGGTCTATATATACAAGGGAGTATTACTCGGCAACCAAAAAGAATGAAATCTTGCCATTTGCAACTACATGGATGGAACTGGAGGGTATGATGCGAAGTGAAATAAGTCAGTCAGAGAAAGACAAATATCATATGATTTCACTCATATCCAGTATTTAAGATACAAAACAGACACGCATAAGAGAAAGGAAGCAAAAATAATATAAAAACAGAGAGGGAGACAAACCATAAGAGACTCTTAAATACAGAGAAGAAACTGAGGGTTGCTGGCCCGGTGGGGGGCAGGGGGGGAGGGACTAAATGAGGGATGGGCATTAAGGAGGACACTTGTTGGGATGAGCACTGGGGGTTATAAGTAAGTGATGAATCACTAAATTCTATTCTTGACATCAGTATTACACCATATGTAAATTACCCTGGATTTAAATGTTTTAAATATATATCTGGCCTTGGTTTTATTGAGATATAATTTACATACCACATAATTCACCTATTTTAAGTACATTCTTCAGCAATTTTTGGTATATTTAGCTATATTTGAAACAATATAATAATAGAACATTTTTAAATGTTTATTCACTGTGAGAGACAGAGAGAGAGACAGACAGACAGAATGAGCAGGGGAGGAGTAGAGAGAGACAACCCCAAGCAGGCTCCGTGTTACCAGTGCAGAGACCCCATGTGGGGCTTGATCCCACGAACCGTGAGATCACGATCTGAGCTGAAATCAAGAGTCGGACACTTAACCGATGGAGCCATCCAGGCCCCCCTGTAGTAATAGAACATTTAAAGACGCCCAATGTTGGTAGGAGGTAGTGATGGTGGGTGCCAAGGTCAAGGTCGGTTCAAATTCCCTTTTGGAAGGAAGTTTGGCAATACGTATGAAAGCTTACTTCCTCGCTTTGATGAAAGCACTTGATGAAACAAGTGTTTGTCAGGTGGAAGAAGGTTATGAAGCAGGAAGTAATGAAAAGTGTTGGGATCTTTTAATTTTCAGGTGAATGTTGCAAAGTGAAAAGTTCAAAATGGTAAGTTCTACTGAGATAGAAAGTTGCACACGTTAGGTTGTTCATTTTATTTTATTTTACTTTATTTTATTTTGTTTTATTTTATGTTATCTTATTTTATTAGAGAGAGTGGGAGAGGGGCAGAGAGCGAGGGAGAGAGAGACTTTTAAGCGGGCTCCACCTGAGTGTGGAGCCCGACTCAGGGCTTGAACCCACGAACCCTGAGATCATGACCTGAGCCGAAATCAAGAGCCGGAGGCTTAATCGACTGAGCCACCCAGGTCCCCTGAGGTTGCTCTTTTTAAAATTTGCTAAGAGTTGAGAAGATTCTAAATCCTGCCAAATCCAGAAATATTTGCGTAACTATGTCACTCCTTCCCCGTAGATTATTGTTCTGTCACTAATAACAATGGTTATCGTGTTACCAAGGTCTATGTAAAGATTTCTGGAACGCAAGGTTGAGAACAAATTTTATGACTTAATAACGTTAAGAGGAAAACCGGATGCCAAATTCAACACGACAAACTGGAAGCCTGCGTTCAAAACTGAAAACGGTCAGTGGAGGGTGGAGGGTATTGAGGTCGTGGCTTGGACCCAACTAACTTCCATCCATCCATTCGCAGTCTGTCTGTCGAACCTGCCGCGTGCCACAGACACGGACGCGGCAGCCCCCCAGGGCGACGCCTCGTCCCCACCACGTCCTGACCACTCGCCTTCCTTTCCTGGGTATTTTGAGGTTTCCGTGAATACGTCCGTATCTTGCTGAGGGAGCTGTGAACAACCAGCCCGAAAATGAAAGGCAGAGAATGAAAGAGGTGTGTGACCAAGAAGGGGAAGTTTGCCCCCACCCTCCCGGCCCCCCGCCACCTCTGGTGCCTGCTTATGGATGCTGTTCCCGTGTGAGCAGAGAAGCTCAGCTTCCAACGCAGGGTACGTCCAATGCTTGGTGGTTATTTTAAACAGCAGCAGTTGGGGGCGGGGCAGTTCATAAATTCCTTCTATCGTCAATTCGGTGAAAAGCCAACGTAGATTTCGAGCCGCTGGGGTCCACCCGCATTGTCTCGCGCGTGGACGTAGGAGGGCAGGCAGGGCGACGGTCGGCGTGCAGAGGAGAAAGCAGCCCCCATGTGAAACGTCCCTGGGCCCTATGTCACCGCTGGTTCCAGATGGGCCTGTCGGCACGCCACAGCCATCGTGAGCTCTGCCAAATGCCAGATTCAACCGTCAGGAGCCACGGCCGACACGAAGACCAGGGAAGGCCCCAGCCGTGTTCTGTGAACCAGCAGCGGGGAAAGGACGGCTTCCACCTGCCCAGAGGTAGCCCCGCAGGGCACAGCCTCCTCCGACACAGTTCCCAAGGGGCTGCTTCCTGCCCGGCCGTGGAGAAGGAAGGTGACAACTTGGAAAAGAAGTCCCCTCTGCTTTGAAGGAGGGAGCGTGCCATGGTGAAAACGGGAGCCTGGCTGAGCCTGAAAGTGTATACTGAGACCTGACGTGTTCCAAAGCCTCCCGCCTGCTGTAAAGGGGCACAGACCCTGTCTTCACTGCCTTCTTCTTCTTGCGGCCCCAACAGTCTCTCTCTCTCTCTCTCTCTCTCTCTCTCTCTCTCTCTTGCTTGTCCTTTGGGGATTTCATCTTTGGGAGCTTTGTCCCAACTCTGATGAGTGAGCCACGCTGGGGAAGGATTTAAGGGATGAATCTGAGAGCCGAAGGTACTCCAGAAGGAAGACTAGAAGTTTCCACCATGGCCGCAGTTGACCAAACCAGATAAAAGTCAAAACAGGTCCAGGGAAGGCTCAACAGGAAGATGAATTCTGTCACGTGTAGAACCGTTTTGCGAAAGACATGGGATGCTTCGCGTGGGATGGGATTTCCCAAGAAAGGAAAGAAATCTGCCAAGCAGAGCCTGGATTCGTTCTCCATCGTCATCCTTACTCACTCCATAATCCTTACTGTGCACCCCACCCTGGCACTGAGGTAGACGCTCTTGATAAGGCAACATTCGAGATCTCTGTTTTAATAAAGCTTATGTGCCAGCGGGTGAAGCAGTCAAGCTATCAGTAAATGGGGAAGTGTTATGGAAGTACTCACATTCAGATCTGTAGATCAGCACTTTATCATCTATCTTTCTATCTATCTACCTATTATCTATCATCTATCTAATTCTGAGCCACCTGGTTCAGAAGCACAGGGAGGGCACTGCACAATTATGAATCAATCAGTCCTAGGTATAATTGGCCTCCCTCGACCAACTGTTCACTCTTTCTGATTCCTGCCCTTCTCTTACGCCTCCTCTCCTCCAAATCACATCTGGGAACATTAAGAGAGGCTCAGGCTGGTCCTTGGCACGTGCATCCCCAAGGACGTTCCATCTGATTTCCTCCCTGGGCATTTTGCTGGCTGCTGCTGCTCACAGCTGAGGCTGATGGGCTGTGGTCTTTCTTGGTTGGGTCAGAACCCGGGGTCCCCACTCCTGCTGCCTTAGCACTGGAACTACGGCCCCTGCCACGGCAGGCGCAAAGCTCACCGTTGACTCCTCCCGTCATCCCCCAGTCCCTTGTATGTTGCTGCCCCTCAGAATTCAGCCTCATTCTATTCAACACAGGCCTCCTGGGAGCTTACCCGTTTCCACCAGCCATCAACCCAATAATGCCTTTTAAATCGGAACCTGAACAGAGAGACTCTCCGTTGACCTCAAATCCAAGTGCCAAGTGCCTCTGGGACTCACAGGCCTACCAGGCACCTCAGACACATGTCCCGGAGGTGAATGCAGGCCCTTCCCTGCAAGCCTGCTCGCCTGTGCTGCCTGCCCTCTGCCTTGGTGAACGGCGCCCTCCCCCAGTTGTCCAAGGTCCCATGTTTGGATGCCCCCCTCCCACGTCCCACCCATCCCAGAGGTCACGAAGCCCTGCAGACCCTGCCTCCTTGACCCCTCTTGAATCTCATCTCCGACGCTGCCTTCCCTTCCCCCGGCAGCTTTCTGCTGCTGTTCTGTCCCCTGGATCGGGTCTCTGAGTCTGGGGCATTTCTGTGCTCCTACGAGGGCACAGCCTTGGCTCGACGTGAGCCGGGCGAGGGCGGGGACGGAGGCGGGTCCCCGGCTCAAGCCCAGTGCCCAGCACCCACACCTGGGTGGTGGGGGGTTCTCCAGTGCACGTGCACCTGTCGAGTGCACGAAGGAGATGGATGAGGAGGTCCTCGGGTGCTGGGCTCTCTACTCGATCTCGATTAGAAGTCGGAAATTGTGGTCTGCTTGCATCAAAAGCCCCGTTCCTGGTTCTCCTCCAGGAACAGCTGGCTCTGTTTCTTGGGGAAAGGTAACAGGAGAAGCTGGGAGAAGCAGAGAGGGTGTGTGGGCGCTCTGAACATCCAGCTCTATTTGTAAATCTGACACCGCCTCACGATGAAGTCTATTCCTTCCTGTAAACGTTACGTGAGGACGAGAACGATGAACCAGATACTAGGACATTCATCCCCTCGGCGCGCACCCCTCCTTACCTACATACGCACATGTGCACACACACGAAGGAATCTCTTTTCGCCTGAGACATTCCTTTTGTTTGTCTGTTTCTGTATTTTTGAAAGACAGAGAGACAGAGACAGACAGAGCACGAGCAAGGGAGGAGCAGAGAGAGAGGGAGACACAGAATCCAAAGCAGGCTCCAGGCTCCGAGCCGTCAGCACAGAGCCCGACGCGGGGCTCGAACTCCCGGACCTCGAGATCGTGACCTGAGCTGAAGTCGGACGCTTAACAGACTGAGCCACCTGGTGCCCTGGGACACTCCTTTAATGAAGGGAAATCGGCCTTGTGGATTTGAACCTGTCCTCTCGTGGTCTCGGTTCTTTGTGTGCTGGTCCAACCGGGGTCAGGCCCAGGGCCAGCCACGTTGAAGGTCTCAGACGTGTCGGTGCCACCACAGGGCACAGCAGAAAGGCGCCTCCCCAAACCTCCATCCTCCCAGAAAGCCGTTGCAGGCCTCAGGACTCGGTCTCCGGACTGGGATGTTCTTCCACGTGGGACCTGCCATTCCTGGATCCTGGCTCAAAGCAGGATCTGTCCCCACGATTCCTTAGCAGATGCTCTGTCCCCACAATTCCTTAGCAGATGCTCTGTTCCCATGATTCCTTAGCAAATGCTCTGTTCCCACAATTCCTTAGCAGAGGCTCTGTCCCCACAATTCCTTAGCAGCTCTTCTGGGCATCGCATGAGTGGCGATCACCATCAGAGATGCCCGAGGGTAGAAGCAGATCACGCCCCGCCCCTTCCCTTCACCCGCGTCCGGGGAGCCCTCATGACCCTCTGTGCGCAGGAAGGCAGAAAGCCCGCGGTGGCAGAGGGGTCTGCTCTGCCTGAGCAGAGGCGAGGGCACAGGGTGGCCCCACACCCTCAGGTACAGCAGCCAGCTCGGAGCCCTGCAACAATGAAGCTCACCCACTCTCCGTGGGACCCCTCGGCGGCGCATGCACATCCCGTCTGTCATACGTGGGGCAGCCCCTCCAGGCCTGGCTCCTCACCCAGATGACTTAGGTTGGAGGAGAGCGACTTCCGCCCTTGATTCCCATCCACGATGGACCAACCTCGAGTTGACAGAAGGCTTCAGGCATCCTCTCAAGACTTCACTCCCGAGCCTCTCACACTCAATGACTTCAAATCCCTAACAACTGCTGTGTGGATGCCACAGAATGTCAGAGATTTCACAGGGTCCCCAAAAGTTTTCTAGAAGTTCTGAGGACAGAGAAAACAAACAAACAAATAAACAAACCTTTCTTCTGTTTCTGGGTATTTGCTCCAAAATTTCTGACCCATCCGACATCCACCCACATAGGGACCTCTTGCCTGCGGCTGAGGCAGGACAGAGGGAGATGGGAAGATTTCCCCAGGACCGCAGGACTGTGCCGCGCTGTGATTTCTCAGGCGGATGGGCTCTTGTATGCCTCCTTCCAGAATGGGGCTCCCCAGTTGAAAGACGAAGTGGGCACTGGGGCACCAGCTAAACAGGAATGCCCCCAAAATGAGGAAAAATTGTTTAGGAAGAATGTTATACTCGATGTTTGCCTCCAACATGATCAAAGGAAACCCCTGAGGATAAATCAGGACTTCCTGACATGTCTTACCCTCATTTTACGTAATTTTTTTTTTTGTTTTTAATTGCATCGGCCGGGGGGGGGGGGGGGGTGGGCGGTGAGGACCCATTATCTTTTGATCCTTAAGGCCTCTAAAGTTGTTCTCTGGTTCTCCAACCATCACGTCTTACCGAAGAGGCAAAGAAGCCTTTGAAAGATTCAGGGCGTTGGAGTGGGGAGGGAGCCACGAGATGAGCAGGGGAAGGAGAAGGGCAGCGGCGGGCAGGGGCAGGGGGAGCAGGTCCGAGGCAACTCCGCGGCTAGACCTGGAGGAAGAGTAGCCAGCGGCCAAGCACGTGGACACTGGGCTCAAATCCTAGCTCCATCGCTGGCTAGACGGGTGGCCGCGGGCACATCATAGCTGATCTCCCCACCCATAAAGCCCAGGGGACTTTGGAGCCACCAAGACCTGCTGCGGGGTCACGATCCTGCCCTCGGAGAGGTTCTTCGGTCCCCGGTTGCCTTGCGGGTGTGGAACCCGGGTGGTCACCTTCCCCTGCTCCGGGCCTTGGAGGCCCATCCCTGTGACCACCGCTGCCCTCGGGCACCGGGTGGGGCTTGGACAATAAGCACCCAGAGGCCGCAGTCAGCAGTGACTCTCTGACCTGCCGACAGCCTGGAGGACCAGCCCTCTCCTCCAGTTCTGGCCTCACCCCTCCTTGCCCCTTCAGGCTGCTGACGGAGACGGGCTCCCTGCTGCCGCCCCCAGCGTGCATTTCCAGCCCATGCTCCCCTTTGTTTTGTAGACCTTCCCCCCCTTTTTTTTTTTTAAGTTTACTTACTTGTTTTGAGAGAGAGTGAGCGAGCAGAGGAGGGGCGGAGAGAGGGAGAGAGAGAAAGAGAGAATCCCAAGCAGGCTCCGTACTGTCCGTGCAGAGCCCGACGCAGGATTCGAACTCGTAACCCGCGAGATCGTGACCGGAGCCGAAGTCAAGAGTCCGGCGCTTAACCGGCCGAGCCAGCCAGGCGCCCCGTAGGCCGTCCCTTTATCGGACTCTCCCCGCTGACCCCATGCGAGTGCAGCTTCCCATCCTGCCAGGACCCCCTTCACCACCACCCTATCCTTCTGGCTCTTCAACGGGACCCCACCAGGGACGAGAGAGCTCAGAGGACCGTGGTAAAGGAGCAGGGGAAAGAAACGGTGGTGGGGCCAGCCCGGCCACAGCCACGGCCACGGCTCTGCGGGAGTGAGGCCTCGGCCGCTGGGACCCAGAGGCAGAAGGGAGGACAGAGATCAGCTTCTCCCGGGGCGCCCTGGGCCTGGGGGCCGCCATGGCAGTGAGCTGTGAGGCTGGGAGAGGGGCTCCCAGGGATTCCCTCACAGGGATTGCGGGCCTGGGGGTGGGGGTCGAGGGAACGCTGACCCCGATCTTAGAACAAGAGGTAAAAGATGATCTCTGGGGTCCAGACTTCGGGTGGCTCCCTTAAGCAGGGGGAACACTCCACTCGAAGGGGACAAATGTCCTCCTCGGGGCAGGGCAGTCACTGGATAAATCCCCCAGCAGGGCTTCTAAGTCTTCAGGGAGGTGCCTTGAGGGGGAAGGTGTCCTGGGGGAAGAAAGGGTGACCGTGACCCAGAGCCTAGCTGCTGCTTTCTCAAATGCTACAGCTCTGGGCCGTCCTGGGGTCACCTCGCTGCTCCAACACAACGCGGGTGGGACCATTCCCACCCTTTGCGCCATGCGTCGTCCTGGTTCTTCTCAGCCCCTCTGCCCTGCCCCTGTCCCCCAGACCTACCCTTTGTCCTCCAGCCCTGCCCCCTGCCTCCCAGCCCTGCCCCCTGTCCCCCAGCCGAGGGCTGCTTCTGCCATTCCCACTCGCCTTGTCTTTCCAGCTCCGCCAGGGCTGGCCATGAGAATCCGTACTCCCAGCCGTGACCTTGACCTCTCTCCCTTGCGAATATCATCCCCACCCCCACCCCCACGGTCTGACTCGGGGCTCATCTCCCCCAGGAGCCCCCTTCCACCAGGCTGAGCCCCAGACACCTGAACGAAAAGCCAGACCCACTGCCCTAACCCGTTTGTAAATTCTGCGCCCAAAGAGCTGAGCGATGAGTTAAAAGCCTCAGTTACCCCCGACAATGACTCATTTGCTTCCATAGCCCTGGAAAGATCAGCCCATTATATTTAATAGACTTTGCTACCTCTTACTGTAGTACATAAAGGCTATGATTAAAATGAAAGATTGTTACCGTTAAGTATCCCATCCTTGGTAGTTCTTTTTTTTTTTTTAAGCTATCCAAAGCAGTTGGTTTCAGGACTCCTCATAAGTTTCTCTATCTATTGACATGGCCTCATAAGGAGCTGTTTTAAAGATTTTATTGACCTCATCTACTCCCTGGCCTGGGAAGGTGCATGAGGCCACAGGGCCTTAGCTGCGGTGGGAGGAAGGGGGAAGGGGATGCTGCGGGGTGGGGGGGAGGACGACGGGGGCCCTTCCCCCTGCCCTTCGAGTAGAGGGTCTCCTTATAAGCATATTTATGAAAGAAGAGCAGTGGCTGGAGCCTGGCGGCTTGGAATCTTACCACGGTGCCTGTGTCTACCTTATTTGCAGGATTAGAAGCCATTAATTCCTAGAATTGTTCTCCGGAGCATAAGTGACAACAGCTGTAGCTATCTGCTCGCTGTCTTTCCACATGGGCTTCCCTGTACAAGGGACGCATGAACACACACAGTCCAATGGGGTGCTGCCGATTCCGTGTGAGCTGCAGCCAAGACGCCCCGCCACCCCGACAGACAGACAGTCCCCGAGCTGTCACCTGGACGCCCCAGGAAGGGGGCCCCATCCTGCGTCCCGGCTCTCCGGACAGGCCAGGCAGGAGAGAGGCTGTTTCCACGGAGCAGAGGCAGCCCCCTCGTAGCTCTGTCCGTCCCCCCCGCCCCGGAACCAGGGACTGCTCGTTGACCATCTCCAGGGGTCCTGCCCGTCCTGAAGCTCACAGCAAACTCACACACAAACAACATCTCCTCTGTGGGCGGGACCGAGGTTGGCCAAAAGTCAGAGGGCCGAGTTGTCAGAAAAGAATTGTAAATTTCTATCAGCACTACAATGCGAAATGACTGTTACGGTCAAATAACATTGGCTGGGTTTTTGATTAGAGAGTTAAAGAATAGAACAAAAATGGTTTCTGACCCCAATATCTAGATCACCCTCGTTAGATGTAACAGAGCCATGGATGGGTGGGTGCATATATTTTAAGATTTTGAAACAGCACAGAAGGGAATTAAATGAGGTACAAGAACCTCTCCCTCTGTCCCTCCCTCAGCCTGACTCTTCATCCTCTCCCAAAGCTATCCTGTGCCAACACTTCCGTGTGTATCTCACCAGGAAAACAAAATTTTCTACACTGATACCAGCATCTATACTAACAGATGCGTACTCAAAAGGGAAACATAATATATTTGGCTTTCTGCAAAATTTTTTAAACATACAGAAAATAATATAACAGACACCCATGTATGTACCATCCAGATTTAAGATATGTTTGCCTTATTTCATTTGCTTCAGGTCCAAAAAAGAGAGAAGAAAAGAATGAAGGGAAGGAAGGAAGGGAGAAAGGAAGGAAGGAAGGGAAGAAGGAAGGAAGGAAGGAAGGAAGGAAGGAAGGAAGGAAGGAAGAGGGAGGAAGGAAGGAAGGAAGGAAGGAAGGAAGGAAGGAAGGAAGGGCAGAAAGGAAGAAGGGGGGCAGAGGAGGAGGGAGGAAGGAGGGAAAGAGGGAGGGAAGGAAGAAAAGAATGAAGGAAGGAAGGAAGGAAGGAAGGAAGGAAGGAAGGAAGGAGGAGGGAGGAAGGAAGGAAGGAAGGAAGGAAGGAAGGGCAGAAAGGAAGAAGGGGGGCAGAGGAGGAGGGAGGAAGGAGGGAAAGAGGGAGGGAAGGAAGAAAAGAATGAAGGAAGGAAGGAAGGAAGGAAGGAAGGAAGGAAGGAAGGAAGGAAAAGGGGGAGGGAGGGAAGGAGGAAGGAAGGAAAGGGGGAGGGAGGGAGGAAGGAAGGAAGGGAGGAAGGAAGGAAGGAAGGAAGGAAGGAAGAAAGGGAGGAAGGGAGGGAGGGAAGGAGGGAGGAAGGAAGGAAGGAAGGAAGGAAGGAAAGAAGGGAGGGAGGAAGGAAGGAAAGAAGGGAGGGAAGAAGGAAAGAAGGAAGGAAGGGAGGAAAGGAAAAAGGGAGGCAGGGGAGGAGGGAGGAGGGAGGGAAGGAAGGAGGGAAAGAGGGAGGGAGGAAGGAAGGAAAGAAAGAAGGAAGGAAGGGAGGGAAGGAGGAAGGAAGGAAAGAGGGAGGGAGGAAGGAAGGAAGGAAAGGGGGAGGGAGGGAGGGAGGAAGGAAGGAGCAAGGGAAGGAGGGAGGGAGCAGAAAAAGAGACCATCAGAGGTACAGGCAACAGCCCGAAGTCCCATCTTGTCCGCCCCACAGCAGTGGCCACTACCCTGGTGTTTGGTGTGTATGAATCTCACGCACATTTTTGTAATTTCACTACATAGTTTCAGGTGCATAAAAAATACGCTGTGGTTTTGTGTACGTGTGTTTAATATTGCACGAATAGAGTCATGCTGCATGTACCTCCTTAGAGTTTGCTTTTTCTCAGCCAACATACTTACAATAGCCCTTCCATGCTGATGCAGATAAATCGGGGACCTTCATTTCCGTTGCGTCCATCGAACGACCAAACCACGGTTGGTTAGTTCATCCATTCTTCCGCCAATTCTCACAGACACTTAGGCTGTTTCCCACCTTGTTTTTGTCTTCGTTTTTTTCTTTTTCAATTGCATACAAAATAATCATCGTTCGAGAGCTCTTTCCATGATGTCATCTGCATCTATCTTATTCTTTGATCATCTGGAGAGAATGGCATTGAATGGATATACCACAATTAATTTAACCAGTCCCCTAAGGATGGTCATTTAGGTTGTTTAAAAAATGTTGTTCTTACAGATAATGCCCCCCGAAGAGTGACTTTGTATCCATTTCTTGGTGCCCTTCTAAGATTACATCTTCAGGGAGAATTTCTAAGAAAAGAAGAGCTGGGTCCGTGAACACGTCCATTCGAAATCTGGATAGATCTAACACAACTATCCTTTGAAAAGTTTGCAGCAAACTGTATCCCCACCAATGTAAGTGCAGGACTATGACCCCACAAACTCACCAACACTCTGCAATATCGTCAACCTGACAGGTGAAAATGGCATCTCAGACGACTTCCAAATCCCCTCTGATTTCTTATTTTCATTCCTCATTCGTAAGCCAGAGATGGGTCCCGATAGCATGTCGTTTCTTCAGACACTTTCGAGCACGGTATACTGGAGATCTTGTATTTCCGGACTCCTTCAAGTTAAGCAAGAGTCCAAACTGGACATGGGGGTCTCTGAGCCCACCCAAAACATATCTCTCAGAAAGCAGGGGCCCTGACGTGGTTGACTCCAACCGTCACCACGGCTCTGAGGATGCGGATGCGCGGAGGACGGAGGGATGAGAAATGACGGGTGTGTGCATGAGGAAATGTGGCTTCTCCAGGCCAACTAGGCCAGCAGGGCACCTGAAGGGACCGCCCCTGTAGGTTTTGTTCAAGCCTCCTCGAAGGAGGGTCTCACCCTCCTGACAGAGTCGGCTGCTCGACATTCTTGACCCATGACACGTGCAGGTGTATTCTAGAAGCTGACTTGGGTCTCCAAGTCTTGCAGGAGCGAGGCTCACTGAGCTGTCTGTGGGTTCCCCGCGGGCTGGGACCACGGGGCCCGGCCGCACCTGTCAGAGGGAGGCGGTGGCTGGAAGTCAGAGAGCAGGCCTAAGCCCTACAAGAGTGGCCATCTGGGGGGGGGGGGTGGGTGTGGACAGAGAACATCGCCAACTCCATCTTCCAATTCGAAACTGAAGTTGTAAAATGTTGTTTTGTCAACTCTGTTTACAGAGAAAGGTTCGGTTTCCCTATATTCTCTGCGTTTTGCTTGTTTTTTGTTTTTTTCAAAGACAGCTCATCCCGATGGCTCCACCCCGGCTGGACCCGGGAGGGGACACCTTTCCAATGCGGACACCGTCCCGGGTGGGACTTGGTGGGACAACCTCATGGGTGCCGGCATGCTCCCCCTCCCCACCCCCCACAGGAAAACACATCTCTGTGGCGAGGCTTTAAAGGTCCACCACCACATCTGCTAACGAGATTGGGCTGCATTTATATTTCTAGGTGACAGACCGTTGCAAGAAGCCTAAAATAGAACATTTCCTCCTCTTGTATTCCTCACACCCGCTTCGGTTGCAAGTGACAGAATCCCAACTCAAATGAGCTTAAGGAAAGAGAAATTGGGTGACTCACATAATGGGAGTACCCAGACCTGACTGGATCGCAAAAGCCGTCCCCAGGTCTTCCCTGCTTGCTCTGTTCTCTTCTCGGCCTCTCTCCTCACGTCAGGGTTCTACCCTTGCTTCCCGGGAAGACGGCTGCTCGTGGTCCCAACCGCATTAAAGATCATGTTCCATGGGGAAGAAGGAATGGCTTCCCATTAGACTCAGCGGAAGAGGCCTGCGAAGAGCCCTAATTGCCCAGGCATATCCCTAAACCAGTCATTGTCTGTGTAGACGAGACACCTCGGTTCGCCCCTCCAGGCTCAGGCTCCCTACTTGTAGAAAGAGGAAGGTGGGGGCCTAAGGTCTGCAGGCCCGGAAAGTCTAGAGTTGGGATATGATTCTCCAGAAAGAGACAGAAAGTCCATCGCAGTGGGAAGTACTTTATCTTCGGCAGTGCTCAGAAATACAGGACAAGGGGACGGCTTTGAGTTGGCTTTCTCGGTTATTCTTCAATTCGCCGCAGAGAAGGTATCCCTTGTTGGCGCACCAGGTGGCCCTCCCCGCCACCCCCCACGGCAACGAGCAGAGGCTCCCCTGCCCCAGTGGTGTGTAACATTCCATCCACTGAGTCGCTGGTCATTTTCTGTGTGTTGGCTCTGGGACGGCCCCTGAAGAGGTGGCCTCTGCCTTTAGGGAGCTCACGGGTCTCAGGAGGGGGACAATGACACATGCTGTCATGGAGCGGGGAGAGCCTGGTTTTCCTTTGTGGAGGAAGGGGCACGACCCCTTCAAAGGCTTCCCACAAAAGAAGGCCTTGAGCCAGACCTGTGGGTGAAGTAGACACTTTCCAGGCTAGACAGAAGAGGAGGAGATTTGGGCTGGAAAGAAGGACTCACGCAAACATTCAAAGACTAGAGGGCGTAGCTGATTGTGTTTGGGAAGGGGCACCATAATGTGTGAGGTGAACACCCAGAAGAGGCTCCGAGATGCTGGGAATAATGAACTTCCATGGGTACCTTTCCCAGAAAAGGGCCATCAGGACACCAGAAGGAGGGCCGGGAAGCATGAGTCACTGGCAGAGGGGGTTCGGAGGTGCTGGGGGCAGCCAGGGATGTCAGGCCTGGACAGACCAGCAAGCGCCCAGGGCTGGGAGAAGGCGAACTGGACACCGGCCGCCCCAGAGCGCCCCCTGCCGGTGGGGCTGAGCCCACGCCCTTCAGCCTGCCTCAGTCAGAACTGCCCCGACCTTGGCCAGGTACCCAGGTTGGAGGAGTGAAACCCTACCAGGCTCGTGGCCTGGCCCCTTGCCAACCTGTCCTTTTGCCACCCTCCTGTGGCTTGTCACGGTCCAGCTACAATGGTCTTTCTGTTCCTTGCAACATCATGCGGGATCCCACCTCAAAGCCTCCGCATTTGCCATTGCCACACCCCGGATGTTCTCTCCCCAGATCTTTGCATGGACGACTCCCCCCATCGCCGAGATCTTGGCCCAAAGCCAGTGTTCAAAGAGACTTTCCTCCCCGAGGGCTGTCTCCATCCACAGTCACCTCCACGTGGTCCTGGTGAATCTGCTTATCTGGAATCAGCTTGCGCATCACCGACTCGCTAACCCATGCTAACTGAGCCCTCAGGGAGTGTCAGGCACCATTCCGATGCCGTGGATATGACGAGAAGCCTGACAACGTCACTGCCCTCAAAGAGCTTTCTTTCCGCTGGTGAACACAGATCAACAAACATAAACGATAGACTGTCCAGCAGGGCTCAGTGCTGTGAAGAAACAGTGCAGAGCAAGGACGTCACGAGATCCGGGCTGATGGAAGCCGCTAGAGTATTTAGATCAGTCAGAGAAAGTGTCTCCCGGAGGTGACTTTACGGCAGAGATGGGGGCGAGCCGAGGAAGCAAGCCAGGCAAGTAACCTGGAGAAGATCATTCCAGACAGCGGTCATAGCCAGTGCAAAGGCCCTGAGGCAGGTGAGTTCGAAGAACAGAAAGTGCCAGCAGGGTCTGGTGAGTAAGAGGGGGTGGGGTGGGGGCCTCACAGCCCATGGTAAGTAACGGTCTTGGATCGTATTCTGAGCGTGATGGAAAGCCTTCGAGGGTTTCTTCGGGGACCTCTGCTCCAGGAGAATGCAAGTTCCATGCCAGCACGGTCTCCACCTGCCCCTGGAGCCCCCGGAGCCCCAGCGCAACACCGCGTCCGGCCCATAATAAACATCCCACGAACCCCTGTGGGACGAATCAGTTCCTTAGGGCAGCACCCCGCCCCCGCCCCCCGAACTCACACTAGTTGAACGCGGACATCCCTCCTTGAACATTCGAACTGCATTTCGACCTGTCCCACCAAACCCTTCCATCGCGGCCGATTCCACTGACTCCCAGGACGCCGGAGTCTTCGCGGGTCGCCTCTGCTCGTTTCTACCGGGTCGGGTTATTTGCGCAAAGCGCGGAGAGGGGCGCGTCCGCCCCTCCCCAGAGAGAGCACCGCAAAACCAGGCTTTGAGGTCGCTGGCCCCGCGCCCCCCCCCCCCCCCCGCTCGGCAGTCCTCAAAAACCCACTTCATTCCTGCAGCGCAGAAAAAAACCCGCGCTCTTTATTTGCCACGTGGACCCCTGATTTCCTGGACGATGACCGCCCCCTCCAGGAGGCCTCCCACCAGGAACGGGAGGGCTGGGTCATCTCGCCGACTCTGGCTATTAGAGTCCATAAATGTCAGCCTTTGGGTACCTAAATGCCACTGAGTTCTTAGTAAACATGATAGGAAATAGTCTTTGCTCACGTCGCCTGGCCTCGGCCACCAGCACTGTAAACCTAGACCTTCACGGAGTATTTTTAAAGAGGAGTAGGGGTGGGGGGTGGGGGGGGAGCCCACAAGGAAACACACCAGCGTTTTTTCAACCAATCAAAATCAAATTATACCTGAGCCACATAATTGGAGTTTAATGAGTAGTTTTATGTTTTGCTAATCAAATCACCATATTGATGGGGTTTATCAGCAGAAATACAATGTTAATTACTAAGGACTGATAAAAAATTAATGCCAGTCCAAACTAACAGCCCGCATTACATACGGAAAGGCCCGTGTGGACGGTCGGGAAGCTGGTCATTTTTCCTTTTAATGAGTCCAATAGCTGCCGGGCACGGGAGCTCTGGCTGGGCAATGTTTATTTGCCATTTTCAATTAAACACGGTTCAAGGGCTGGATGTCATCGGCGGGTGCTAATGGGAAACATTCAAAAGCGAGCAGACCCCGTCCCCGGGCTTTCATGTGAGGGAATAAAGCCGTCCGTTTTTAAAACGTCGCCAAATCCCTTCTCTGCGCTTCTCGGGGTGTTAGAGAGCCTGTCGACGGACAGCAAGATCAAGCCCAAACCCAAAAAATAAATACACTCAGATTTTAAAAGTCAACTACGTTCACACTCTCCCGTCCAAAAGAGATCTGAAAGAGGCCTCTTGTTCAAAAGACTCGAGCCTTCAGGGATGACTAACTCGGGCCCGCTGTTGCTCAGCTGTTGTAAGGGGTCGTGTTGAGCGTTTCGCAGGACAGGCCGAGGAGTAGCCGTGCTCCCCGGTCACCCTCCTCCCTCTGGGGCAGCCGAACCTGCCGCCTCCTGACCTGGAAACGGCCGCAGGAGAAGGGGCTCGGCTGGGCTGCTCCCCTGCTCCCCGCTTCCCTTCTGAGGGTTGCACATCATCATCAAGGATGAGAAGAAAAGCGGGTTAAGTAAATAAATAAAAGCAAAGGGCCGTTGAGCATCCGCCTCTTGGTTTCGGCTCAGGTCACCATCTCTCGGTTTGTGGGCTCGAGCCCCACGTCGGGCTCTGCGCTGATAGCCCGGAGCCTGCTTGGGATTCTCTCTCTCCCTTTCTCTCTGCCCCTCGTCTGCTTGTGCGCTCTCTCTCTTTCTCTCTCTCTCTGCCAAAATAAATAAACTTAAAAAAAATCTTTAAAAGTTAAAAAAAAAATGAAGTTAATTGAACCTTCGCAGACATTTTCCCCCCTCTAAACACGCGGACATATTCTTCTCTCGTTATCTGCAAGACACTTGAAGATGTCAAACACCACGTGTGGCCCCAGCGTCGGGACCTGCTCAGGGAGCCCAGCTCCCCCACCCACGTCCAGCCTTACCGATCACCCGCGCTCGCCCCGCCCACTGCACGAGCGACTTCAGGGCCAGAAGGGCCACGGGCGGTCACCCACCATGGCTCTGTCTCCACTTCTCCCTCACCTCGGAGCACCCCTTCCAGTGCCTCTAAACCATGCTCTATCCATCCTTCCTGGACCGGACCTTGCTACCTCCTCCCAGAAGCCCGCCTGGATTCCCCTGGGCGGAAATCAGATCCCAGCCCTCCATCTTCTCGAGACTTCCCAATTGTAATTCACGCATCAGTTGTGTCGTTCGTCGGTGCACGACCGCGCCTCTTGCGTGACTGCACGTTCCGGAAAGCCACGGAGCTGGCGCAGCGTCTGAGCAGGCACTCGAAAACCCTGGGGACCGTGACCGAGTGCACGAATGAATGAGCGAGCGAGTGAATGAATGGATGAACCACTTGTCGAACCTCCCCTATGAGCCCATTACACACACAGCACACACTTCAGAGGGCTTCGGTAAAGATGAAGTGAGATAAAGCAAATAAATAGAACACCCAAAGCCCGGCATATAACAGGTGCCCACTAATTTTTACCCACTGTCCTTACCACCTTCCTTTTTATTATCGTGATCATCATATCGTCTCCATCAAGTATTTACAACTACCCTTTTATTTTAACCTCAAATTTGATCTCTATTTTACGGGTAGGGAAACAGGGGTTCAGAGAGGTGAAGCAACTTTTTTCCTGTCACACAGCTGGTGAGCGGTGAAGCTGGGATCGAAGCCGGAATGCAAACCCAGGTCCGGCTAACGGCAGCGAAGCCACAGCCTTCGCCATCACGCTATTCCACTCCCCAGGGGCGCAGTGGGCCCGGAATCCCACTGCGAAGGCTCTCCAAGGTGCATCCTTCACCCGTCCCATCACCCCACCAGCTCCAGACAAGATTCTGAATAAGGCACGCTGATGTCGGGAGTCCGTGGGGTGGAGAAGTACCTTCTGCAGGGGCAGCCTGGGGCCGAAGGGGCCTCTGTGGCCACAGATGGTTTGCCCTTTGGCCTTACCCACCTGCCCTTGTCCCCCTGAGCTCACAGGTGTCCACAATTATTGCAGACGCCCTCCCGGAAGCAGCTGCTTTGACGAGTGGGGCGTCGGAGAGGATTAAGGAGCCAGAAGAGATGGTCGGAGGGCGTCCAGGTCTGTCTGATCTTACACAGGAGGAAACTGGAGACCAGAGAGGCCAGCCAAGGAGTCGGGGGCCAGGCTCGGCCTCCCGCCTTACAGCCTCGCGCTTTCTCCACGACACATACCGAAGGAATTTTCCCAAGACCTACCTCTCCTTGCTTTTGGCCCCTAACACGTGAGCTCTTTGGAGGCAGGCACTGAACCGTGGTCTGGCCCAAAGGTGGAATCCTCTCACTGTCTGTTCCCCTTGACTCTGCCCTGTGGAGCCCACCCAAACACAGGAGGCACCCCGCACGGCAGGCCGGGCCTCAGCAGGGATGTGGCCCGGATCCCAGGACCACTCAGCCACTGAGAGCCCGAGGCGACAAAACTCATCGGCTTTCTCAGTCTTGCCTTGACCACGGACCCTCTTCTCGCAAGCAAAATCTCAGCAAGTATCTTGTAAGCAGGAGACCGGGCACCCGGATCCTGCCAGCCAGCTCCCCCTCCAGCCCCGGCCGGGCCCGAGAGTGGGCACCAGGAGCACCTCTGTGAGACCTGGGATCTGGCCCACCCCACCTGTGCTCCCCAGGGACAATTCGCCCCACCCACAGCGCATCCAAGGTGTATTTGTCACCATCGCAGTGGGGTGGCTCTGCTCCACACAGTCATTCAGAAACACAGGCCCCTCCCGTCAGACGGTGTCCCATCCCCTACGTCCCTCCCCTGAGTCCCTGCCCTCCTCCAGCACAGAGAGAGCGTGGCTGACGTGTTGCACAGGAGGCTTATGCCGCTTCTACCCACGCAGCACAAGCCAGAGATCAACCCCACAGCCCCACCCCCACCCCAAGGGCAAGGGGGGCTGGAAATCGTAAGCGGGGTACCCAAGAAGAAGAGAAAACGTGGTGTGGGGAACACACAGCGCTCTCTGCCACGCCATCATTTTATGCATGAGAACTCTGCGGGCCAGAGAGGTGAGGTGATTATCCCGAGGTCACACAGCTTGCCAGCGCCCGGACCTATTGACTCTGCAGCCTGGGTTCTCGTCCACCAAGCTCAGTTTCGCATCCCTGGTGGGCAGGCAGACAGCGAGATGCAAACCTTTACAGAGAAACGTAGGTTCAAACCCCAACTCTACAGCCGGGTGGGACAAGTCTGTGGCTCTGAATCTCAGTTTTCTCATCTGGAAAACGGACGCCATAATGCCAAGTTCAACGGAGAGTGGAGGTTCGGTGGGCACTGAACCCCAGTTCAGGAACCGAGAGGTAGTGGAAGAAACAGAATTAACAGCAATGGACTTTTATCGTCCACCCTCCGGCCCTCCCCTACCCGCCTCTTTCCCTGCTCTAATTTTTCTACATAGTATTTATCACCTTCTAACTGGGTTTATAATTTACTAAATTGTTATTTTCACTATTCATCTCTGTCCCTCTCCCTGGAATGTCAGCTCCATGCGGGAAGGGATTTGAAGATATTTTGTTAGTTGCATACCTTCCAAAAGTCTAGAGCAGCGTCTGGCACAAAGGGGGCACTCAGGAAACATTTGCTAAATGAAGAAATTGTTCAGTCACTCACTCATTCCCAGGATGGCACGTTACTGTTATCACGGTCATTCGTGAGGCTATGACCTGCCCTCCTAGACATCCACCCACTGAAGTTCCCTCTTCTCTTTCCAGCCGCCAGATAGAAGGAGTGGAATGTGCAAGCAAAACGCTTTGTCCTGCGAAGTCTACAAGAGGACAGACCTTGGATTCACTGCCCAATGACACCCGCACGGAGTGTTCAGCAGTGTTCTGGAATCACAGCTCGTGGCATCAGAGTGCTTGGCGGAAAAGCCACCGACACTAGAGAAAGGAGGGTAAAAATACCCTGGGTTCTGCTGTCCTATCTCCTTCCAATGTTATCCCGCTGCCCCCCATTGGCCAAATCTATCTGGAAATCCCTGGAAATGTAACCTCCTACCACGTGGAGCAGGCCAGATAGTAGCAGAAGAATGCTCTCAAGAGCAAACTGGCACATGAATGCTTTTCTTTACACCTCCAGTACCTGTACGTACCCAGCATGTAGTCGGTGTCTTAAGTATATTAATTTAATACATTTATGCATTAAATGTCTCTGTAGATGCTAGAAATGATATAGCCTATATATTTTGTCTTGCAAATTTTCTGAGGTTGAAATCATAATCTACCTGGAACTGACCCCAGTGATCCCCACCTTCTGGGATTAACCCGCTTGGAAAATTCCAGCACTTGACCATGGAAACCTGTAACTTTCTTCCTCCCAATAGAGTGTGGCAAAATGATGAGATGGAATTCCTGTGGTTACATCAAATTAGTTAAGACTCTAGCAGACTCCTACAGATGATCATTGCTGGCTTGAGAAAGCCAGCAGCCGTGTTGAGGAAGTGCACGTGGCAAGGGACTGAGGGAAGTTTCCAGAAGCTGAGGGCAGCCGCCTGGAGCTGGGTATGTCTCCAACTGACAGAAAGAAACCACGGCCCTCAGTCCTACAGGTGCAAGGAGATGAATTCTGCCAACAGCTTGGGCAAGCGGGGAAGCTGGTCCTTCCCCAGTTGAGCCTCCGTATGAGACTGCAGCCCAGCTAACACCTGATTGTAGCCTGTGAGATCCTGAGCAGAGGACCCAGCTCAGCTAACCTGCGCCTGGCCTCCTGACCCTAGAAAGTATGCAACAATAAATGTGTATCTCTGGGGTGCCTGGGTGGCTCAGTCAGGTAAGCGTACAACTTCAGCTCAGGTCATGATCTCGTAGTTCATGAGTTTGAGCCCCACGCCAGGCTCTGTGCTGACAGCTCAGAGCCTGGAGCCTGCCTTGGATTCTGTGTCTTCCTCTCTCTCTCTGCCCCTCCCCTGCTCTCTGTCTCTGTCTCTCTCTCTCTCTCACACATACATACATAAAAAATAAATAAATGTGCATCTCTGACTCACTGAATGAAAGGCTACCCAGCACGCACACTTTAACAGTCTGAGTCAGATGTAAACATCCACTGTGGTAAGCCCCTAAGACTTTAAAGTTTACCTGTTGCAGGGCACCTGGGTGGCTCAGTCAGTTAAGTGCCAGACTTCTGCTCAGGTCATGATCTCACCGTTCACAGGTTCAAGCCCCACGTCGGGCTCTGTGCTGACAGCTCAGAGCCTGGAGCCTGATTCTAATTCTGTGTCTCCCTCTCTCTCTGCCCCTTCTCCACCCGCACTCTGTGCCTTTCTCTCTCTCAAGAAAAAATAAACATTAAAAATAATTTTGGGGGGGCACCTGGTGGTTCAGTCGGTTGGGCATCCAACTTCGGCTCATGTCGTGATCTCACAGTTCGTGGGTTCAAGCCCCGTGTCGGGCTCTGTGCTGACAGCTCGGAGCCTGGAGTCTGCTTCGGATTCTGTGTCTCCCTCTCTCTCTCTGTCCCTCCCCCGCTCATGCTCTGCCTCTCCCTCTCAAAAATAAATAAACATTAAAAAAAATTTTTTCTTAAATAATTTTTTCAAAGAAAGTTTATCTGTTGCGGCTGCCCCATGCCCTTAAAAAATGTAAACAGGAAGTTTTATATTTACAGGAAGGTAAATCATCTGTATTGAACACTCATTCTGCTCTAGGCACTTGGCTACACACTTTGTGTATATGATTTCATGCGATCATTTGGTCAAAACCTTGCAATGCAGGTTTTGTTCTTCCATGTTAATGGTTTAGGAAATTGGGGTCTTGAAAAGCTAGGCAGCCTGCCCCTCATATGACTAATAAGTAACGGGGGCAGAATTAGAGGCAGGCCCGTCTGATTCCAAAGCCAATGGGAATCTCTAAAAAAGAACATAATACGTGCCAAGTAGGAGACAGAGAAGAGGCACTTTGGGACATCAAAGTAAAAACAACTCACATTTGATCAAAAAGATCAGTGAATGATCCAGGAAGAGGGGGGCTTTGAGATAGTCTTTGAAGGATGGGCAGAATTGAAAATCAATGAACGTAAGCAATGCATTTCCAGCAGAGGAGATAGCCTGAGAATGCAGACAAAGTTTGAAAAGTGTAGGATCCAGATGAAGGAGGGAGACGGGAACCCCGTTTGTCCAGAATGTGGGGTGCAGTAGGAGATCAGGAGGTGCAAGCCTTGAGACAGGGTCAAGGTTTATATCACAGAGGGTCCTGAACGCCAAAACAAATACCTACATACACGAAGGCATTGGTACTTTCTCTTTTTTTCATTTTTTTAACGTTTATTTATTTTTGAAAGAGAGAGAGAGAGAGAACGAGAGGGTGAGGGGCAGAGAGAGAGGGGGGACAGGGGATCTGAAGCAGGCTCTGTGCTGACAGCAGAGAGCCCGATGTGGGTCTCAAACCCACAAACTGGGAAATCATGACCTGAGCCGAAGTTGGACGCTGAACCAACTGAGCCACCCAGGTGCCCCGGTACTTTCGATATTAAAGGTTTTTGAGCAGAAGACTTGTATAATCTTAGCTGCACATTAGAAGCCTGACTTAGCATTATCTTCTATGGGCACAAATCCTCTCTTTGAATTCTTACACTGGTGCAAGTAAGAACACATAGTTTTCTTCCTTCTAGTTGGAGAGATCTACCAGAAGCAATTTCAGAAAGACCCAACGGAACCCCTTTCTAGAGCCCACAGAAGAGCTGGTTTCACTATATGACAATGAAAAGCCACATCGCCCCGCGACTTCTGGGTGCAGAGCCACATCTGTGAGCACACGTGTGTGCACATATGTCTACGTGTGTAACACGTCTAGAAACACAGACACAGCCCGCACAAAGGATGCCTCGTCTTCAGCCAGCACGGCCACCAGCAAATGCGGGACGGGTGGGGACAGAAAAGCCCCCTGAGAAGCTGGTGTCTCTTTCCTTTCATTGGAGGAGCCTTTCAAGTCCCTGACATCCCTTCAGACACCTGGAAGATTCCCTTTTCATAAACAGAAGACCTGTTAGCCCAGCCAGGACCACAATGGCCCATCCATGACCACATCTGTCCCACAGTTTCAAGGCCTGGGAAGCAATGAGGCCAGGACTGAGAAAAGCTGTGAGGGGAATGTCACAAGGGCAGCTGGCCGAGTTCTGTGCCGTCCACAGACACACACGGGCCCTGAAGTGCCTCCTTGGGCATGGGGACTTGACCTCCGGACTGTGCCCCACCTAAGGGAGGCAGGAAGAGCTGGGCAGACGTGCAGACAGTCACAAGAGCGAGCGAGAGTCATGGACGCTGCAGATCTTGTTGTGGGGTCCTGCAGAGGCAATAGTGGAGGTCTCCCAGCCAGCCTCGGGGTGGGCACCTTCAAAACGGCTACAGACCTCTGTGACCCAGCCTCTCAGCCCCCTCCCAGCTCCGCCCAAACCCAGCCCCGAGCCCGGAGAAAGCATCGCTGCTGGGCTCATGAAGGCTCACGTCTGGGCTCGAATCCTGGTCTGGCTGTTCCAGAGCAACCTTGACTTTGAGTAAGTAGGTGATTTGCTCCCTTTAAGCAGAATACCAGGAGAATTAAAGGTGGCTGCTCGTTTACAAAATGCCTGGCCCACAAAAGATACTCGGAAGTGATAGCTGTTATTAGCCGTAGCTCCTCTTCTGGGTGAAAATCGTGTGCTTAACATGGTACTGCTGTGATATTTGGGATTGGGGGTGGGTGTCTCCGGGAACCAGGCACTTTGGGTTAGTGTATGATCTGTCCTGATGAATGTGGACCCACGACGAGGCATCAGGATCATTTCCAGAATGGGCAGCCAAGGCAGGAACATTTCTTTCCCACTTTGTAGCAGCTGCATGTGTCACAAGAAACCATCTAGGCCCTTCATCTGAGTTGCCAAGGAGTAGGATCGGCAAGACAGAGACTGAGACGGAGCCTTGGGTATAACCCAGAAAACCTCCCTGCGTGGTGACATCAGTCTGATCGCTGATTCCTTTCAATCGTTGAGTTCACAACAATCCTAACGCCCGCTGGAACTTTGCCCCCGTAGCCTACATCTTGTCAGGGGTCTCCTGAGAGAAACTGGTTACGCCCCTTGCGGACCCCCACATTGAACTTGCCTCTGACATCCCCCATTGAACCAGGTGGTATGATCTTGGGGATCTTACTGAAGCTTTCTGAGCCCTCCTATTTCCTCTTTGGAAAAAAAGGGAGCAAGCCCCATACTTAATGAGATACAGCATGACCCCTACGTAGCCCTGGGTCCAGCCCTTGTCAGACGGGGACCCCTTTGTGCCATACGCGAGAGTCCCTGGCCAAGAACTTGGCCGGGGGCGGTGGGGGTGGTGGGGGTGGATAATGCCTCTGCCCTTCAAAGCCAGGTGCATGGGCTTGTCTCCTCCGGCACACCTAGGAAGGTGGGTAAAAAGGCACCAGTCCTAGAATCTTCTCAACAAATCACTCACCAAATCACCTATATTTTTGGCTAAAACATTCCGGCTTCTTCCCTATTCCCTTTAGGATGACGTTTGCAAAAGGACATCAGGGTATTACATATTAGTGTATCCAAGGCTTGGGAGGATTGTGGCCAGAGAGTCCTGACTTCTCCCTAGGGGTTCCTTTCTGAATTAACAAAGGGGTGTCGGGGCTTCATTTGAATATTCTAGGCATTAATCCTGGGCACTCACCGCAGGGCTGTTCCAGCCCTTTGGGTGTTTTGAATACATTTTAAGGATCATTGCAAATTTGATTGCCATCAATAAAATTGCAAACAATATAATTATATCTGTTTGCTTATGTCTAAATAGGTGCACACATGTGACATGTGAGTATGCTAATATAGGGAAACATGCACGCATATACATATTTGTGCTTTGGGGATGCATAGAGATTCACACCTACACAGCACCCAGACGCACTTATATAACTTGCAAAAATAATCTACTTCTTTCTTCTATGCTATGCCGGAAAAAAAAAAAAAATCAAATCTAAGCACGGAGGAACTGAAAAAACTACATGTATCATTCACCTGATTTCAATTGTGCCTCCCTTTGAACCTCAGCCAAATCATTTTGTACATTAAAAATTGGTCAGGGATGATAAGATTCCATTTTCATGGTTGGTAATGCAGAACCAGGGAAAGAATACAATTACAGACCCCTGAGTAAACTCTGCGAATGTCAACTTGATGTAAATGATCAAGTGTCGACAAAGGGGCCGGGGAGGGAGGGCTTGGAGAG
Source organism: Acinonyx jubatus (assembly GCF_027475565.1). Lineage (NCBI taxonomy): Eukaryota > Metazoa > Chordata > Mammalia > Carnivora > Felidae > Acinonyx > Acinonyx jubatus. The sequence goes on along the minus strand of NC_069386.1, from coordinate 136,887,937 downwards.
GGAAAGAGAGCTGAACTCCAACGGAGAGCTGGAGACAGACAGACGGAAGGAGAGAGAGATAAGCGATCGTCGTCATCAGACCTTGGTAGAGCGGAGACACGGAGCTGCTGGGGCCGGGGGATTTTTTCAAGCGCTCGCTCTTGGGCCAGGCTTGAGTGTGCCGAGGTGTGGCAGCTAAATGCATTTATTCACTCCCCGAACATTTCCTAAGCACCCACTTGGGCCAGGAAATGCCAAACAGAAGTAAAATAGCATTGACTTCAGGTGGATTTCCTGCCGGAATGGGAAGAGAAGTTCAGGCAGACCCTCCAGGGGAACCCGACGGCCACACAGACAAAGGTCCTTCCCAAGAGAGGAAACACATTCGGCTCTGCGGATCCCTCCGACCGCCACCTGGGTCGTGAGACTGCCGTGCAAAGTGCCAAAGGCAAGACAACCCCGCCCTGCTTTGAGGCTGCCCTTGGTGGGATGTCGTGCTTCGGGGCAAACCGGAAAGAGCCAGGAGATGGAGAGCCTCACGATCATGTCACCCAGGAACCTATGGAAAGAGCCGAGACCATTTCTTTAGAGAAGCAAAGTCTCAGGGGCAGGACACTATTATCAAAGAGCAACTGAGAATTGGGTGGGGGCGGGGGGTATGCACGTGAAGCCCCTAGAGGGTTTTGGACCTCAGACTCCTGTCCAACAAATAGAAACGGCCAGAACAGATTTCTGTGCGTTGTAACAGAGGGGTATGCAGCGTTAAAGCTTCTCTGTATGGTAATGAGCTCCCCGTCGTTGTAGGTACGACAGAAGGCTGATGAACCCCTTGTTTAGAACATCGTAGGGAGCATTTCTGCACTGGAATGGGACAGGTATGGGCTGGCGGGTTATGGAGAGGTGCTTAAAAGGAGAGCTCATTAATTAGAATCTGAGTGAGCATCAGCTTCGAAGGAGGAGAGAGAGACTAAAGTCGGAACGTGCCCTCCATGTCTCTCACATTTATTCTCCAGTCATAGTCGCTCATATCCTGTTAAACATGGCCCCACAGTGAAACCTGTGTGGCCTCTTGTCTTAGACTGCTCCTCCCATACTTTCCCCTAGTTGGCGTGTGCTTTCTTTCTCCCATTCAACAGTGCTAGGTACCCCCACGGTAGGTGCTCATCCAGGCTCTGAAGATACGACGGGGCACAAGACCCTGGACATCTCTGGCATTTGTTTGATCTACTGATGCTGGACTTGGGGTGGTCACGCGTGAACCCAGGTGTCAGCCACGAGGCCAAGATGGCAGGTGTACTTTCATCCACCTGGAGACTCATCCGTGCTCATGAGGGATATTGTATGGCAAGCACAGCCAAAGACGAGCTTCACTAAAGGCAAACGTCCTGCCTTCGGGCCTTCCTCCCGCCTCTGCTGTCATGGGACGCAGGCTGTTACGGTGATGGGAAGGAGAAGTGGCAGAATGAAGGAACTAGGAACCGACAAGGCAATCGGCCGATGAGGTCCAACCTACGAAGGGTAGGGTCCACACGCACTCTGAGCTTCTGGACGCCATATTGGTTTCTGCCTTCTCCACGACCATGGCAACTCAGAGAGCTGGAGGTGGTTATCCGCTTTAGATTCTATGACTCTGGCCGCACCTTGGATTTCCCTTTGCCCATTTCTGGCAGCTTCACAAGAGAGTCAACCGTCTCTCTTTCGATTCCAGAAATCCAGAGAGTTCCACGCAAGCTACGTCTCCACTGCACCTCTGAGGTCGGCCCATCAGGTCAAATGGAATTAGCTTGCAGTTTTACAGATGGACGCCCAGGCTGTCTCTTACCAACAGGAGCTCAGCAGAGCGCTCCCCGTGCTACCTTTCCGTGGACTCTCCAGCCCGAGTGGAAGGAGTCCTTGCACAGCCAGTACCCCTAGATGTGAAGAGCTGGGGGGCTGAGCAGAAAGCCAGAAGGGGAGGGCTCTGGATTAAGACATCAGGGGACCTTCAGAGTCTGGTTTGGGGAAAGAGGTCCCTTGTGAGGTCCTGTCTTCTTGAGGGGACCCCCATCCACAACCACCACCACCATTATCTTCCTATTTCCCTAAAGTCAGCACCCGGGGAGCTGACTTGCTGCATTCCCGTGTTTGCTCAACAGAATTGAAATATGGTTCTACGTCTTTCCCACTGTTGCCTCGAGGACCGTGTGAGCAGCAGCTTGAGAGGTGGGGGTAATCTGAAAAATAGAGACTTACGAATCTGCTCTCCCAAGAGCCGGTCCACCTCATCCACAGAGGAATCCCTGAGTTGTTCTAGAAGAAACCAGGGCGCCGAGGCCGGTCTGGGAGGTAAACATGCCGGGGGTGCGTGGAGGGGTGAAGACAGAATGACGGACAGCTGGCAGCAGGGGGGAAGGGGAGACCCCCCCGGGGGGGGGCTGAGGGCCACGTCCTTGGGGGACCCAAAAAGGGCATGCGTTTTCCAGAAGAAAGAACTCTCATCCCCCTACTATCCCATCTCCCATCATCATTCAAAAGCTGAGAGCAAGACTGATTTTTCCAATTTATTTTAGAATTATCAACCGAACTGATTAAAGCAGCTATCAACTTTGGTTGTTCTTTATGTGTTGCCCTCATTTTACATTTGCCATGTTTTTTCGCGCGCAGGCTGCATAAATTATTGAAACATTATTTTATTTATCCATCCCTCTGTGACAGAAATAGGTTTTTCTGAAAGCAGATCTTTCCCTAATCAGTTTTGTTTTTCTTGGTTTTGCTTCCAAATAGCTCCATGAATTTTAGGCTGACAGATGTGTGGCACAGGCTTATTCCTTTCGTGTGAACCAAGCCACGGCGGGAAGAGAGAGAGGAGGCCCCCGGACATGGACGACGGGTGCCCGGGAAACAAGAGGCTTGCACGGTCAGTGCATACAGCGTGCAAGAGGGAGAAAGCACCATGAAGGGCCGGGCTGGGCATGGGGGCCTTGACTTCCGCAGGGTCAGGGGCACGTGGGCCTAACTTCACTCATCCACCCCCTAAGTTACACACCTCCCCCTCCCGATGGTGGGCCACGCCCAGTGGGAGGCAGGGAAGGAATCAGGTCCCACGGTGACCACGCAGCAAAAGCGGCCCAACGTTCACCTCCGCCACGGTCCAGCTGGCCGTTGCTGGGAGCCGTCTGAGAAGGGCCACTCTGACCGTGAGGTGTGTTCAAAGCGTGGGTCTGTTGGGGCGCCTGGGTGGCTCGGTTGGTTAAGCATCCGACTCTTGGTGTCGGCTCAGGTCACGATCTCACGGTTCATGAGTTCAAGCCCCGTGTTGGGCTCTGTGCTGATAGCACGGATCCTGCTGGGGATTCTCTCTCCCTCTCTCTCTGTCCCTTCCCCGCTCTCTCCCTCTCTCTCTCGCTCTCTCAAAATAAATAAATAAAGTTAAAAAAAAATTTAAAGTGCGGGTCTGTTGTATCTTTGCAGGAACATGCCTCCTGTTTAATCTTTTTTGGTTTATTTATTTATTTATTTTAAAAAATTTTTTTAACGTTTATTTATTTTTGAGACAGAGAGAGACAGAGCATGAACGGGGGAGGGGCAGAGAGAGAGAGGGAGACACAGAATCTGAAACAGGCTCCAGGCTCTGAGCTGTCAGCCCAGAGCCCGACGCGGGGCTCGAACTCACGGACCGTGAGATCGTGACCTGAGCCGAAGCCGGACGCTTGACCGACTGAGCCACCCAGGCGCCCCCAATGCCTTCTGTTTAAAGCATTTGGGGGATAAGGAGCGACAGGTTTGTCGAAAGAGGAGATGTGCCGAGGGAAAGCCCCGATGTGCCAGAGAGCATCTGGGAAGGCCCCCCAGGCCTTGCAAGACATCAGCTCTGTTCACAGGGCTTCGTCCACATGGCCTTTGAGAGGCGGGGGCCATGGGCTCAGCTCCCCGAAGGTGTCCCAGAGAATCATGCAGGACTGCTCCTGGGGTCCCATGCAGCTCCCCCCGTGCACGGCCAGGGGAGTCTTTCCTGGAGCCACGCCGCTCCCAACAGAGCCCCTCGCCTACGATTACCGCCAACGCTCAACCACGTCTGCGCTAACAGGTTTTCACCCTAAGACACGCGCCCGTTCCAGAAGCCATAAAGATGGGGGGAAATGTTCATTTTACAATCAAGGGGGTGTGGTATCTGTGCACATGCTCTTTCCTCTTCTTGGAATGCCTGTCCTGGGCTGGACCTCCCCCCAACCGCCATCATCACGAAAGTCATCACAAAAGGGCCCCACGCTGGCAGCCTAAGACAGTCTCTCTTACAGCCCCAGGTCACACGCTTCAGAGGGACAGAGAGCTCTTCAGGAAAGATCGCCAGTGGAGGGAGGGTGGGGGGGGGGGGCAGGGAAGGGAAGGAAACAACAAGGATTCAGCCTCAGGTCAAGGCTGGCCCTGACCTGCCCCACAGGTGGGGTGGGGTTTCTGGAACATAAATACACTCAAGAGTTGTCTGCACCTTGTAGCAGAGGACGTGCCTTTGTTACCCCTGAATCGGCCATTCATCGGCTCTCTGCTGCCCCCAGGTCACGCGGGCGTCTGTGGGCCGAGGGCAGCTCTCCAGATGAGGGGGGCGGCTGAGAGCTGTTGGTAGCTGGGGGACGGGGGTAAAGGCCATCTGGGCAGGGCACTGACAGCACCCACAAAGACCCCCCCCACCCCCAAGACATTTTATCCCTGGCACCTTCATGATGGCGGAAGCCATTTAGCGCGCTCCTACTGAAGTCACATTCTATACTGATGGCCGTGTTCACTATCCCACTTAACCCTCTTGTGCCCTTAAACAGAAAGCAGAGTCCCCACCGAACAGGAACATCACTGAGGCTCAGGGAAATCATGGCACCTGCTCACGGGTACACAGCCGATCAGCAAACGTTCACGGTAACCCTGGCTTCTCAGACGCCAGACTCTGTGCTCTGGCCTCATTCCATTAGGGCAATGGCCACATCACATCACGTTTGTTTGCACATCCCTCTCCACACTGGACAGTGGTCCCATTATGAATAAAGATGGCCTTGCCCCCTTTCTTCCCCCATCCTCTTTTTTTTTCTTTTTTACTCTCCTTTACGTGTGTTTTTGCACTGACACCATTTACTGACTGTGCCCTGAGCCAGGCCCTGTAGAAATTGTGTCATTTGTCCCGTTTACCCTTAAGAACATGACTTAGAGCCACTCACTGCCTTCAGACTTCCCACCCTCCTTGGGACCAGGCTTGGCAATATGACTTGCTTTGGCCCATGCAAGTGAGTGAAGCGAATAAGCCTTTGGGAGAAAAGATGCGAAATACCAGTAAGGAGAAAGATAGGAGGGTCTGACCTCGTCCCAAGGCTGGGGAAGGCACCAGTGAAGCCAAGATCTGAAGGCCTCAGATGGAGCTAAGTGGAAAAATAAGGGATGCCATTGTTTGTGCAAAGGCCCTGGGGTAGAAGGGGGGCATGATATCATCAAAGATTTAAAACAGGGTCAATGGCTGGAGTACAAGATCAGGGGAAGCAGTATGTATGGAGGCTGGAAGTCTGATGGGGGCCTTACAGGCCGTCTTAAGAATGTAGGTCTTGCTTTCAATGTAATAAGGACACATGGAAGGGTTTGCTTCTAGTCTCTTCCATTAACATTTGGGTGGCTTGGGCAGATCGTATGATTTCTCCAAGCTTCCTTCTTGGTTTATAAAATAATAGTGTAAGACAAAAGGGACTTCTGTTTTCAAGGCTCCCTTTCCTGGCTCTGACTGATGATTCTAGATCTGGGCAAAGAACACTCCCATAGTGCGAAATGAGGGTCTCAGCCCACAGAATCTCATCTTGGACAGGGCTCACCCAAAACGTGGGTGCTGATCTCATGTCCCCCAGCTCCCACATCACACCAGATTGCCAACCTCAGTCAAGAACAAAATAAAAAATCAATTGGGTTAATCTCCTTCAAACAAAAGAAGAACACAGAAATCTCTTAATAAGAAGAAAATAGACCTATTTATAATCAGACCAAGAAAACCATGCACGTAATGTGCTCTGCGTCTCAAAACTAATTTCTTTAAAATTTTTAATTTGGAGCACACAAAATAACTATTTTTAAAAATATGCAATGGCATGACTAATTCCATATTAATGAAACTCAACATCTGTGGCTTTTCACATCTGATAGAGTTAAAATATTACCAAATTAAAGCAAGGGATTAATTTGTTTTGATTTATTAGTATTGGTGAGCCATTCAAGTTTATTTTTCCCCATTTTCTGATTTTTTTTTTTTTTTTTTTTTTGGTCATTAAATAGCTCTGTACTGTCCTTCGATGACTTTAGAGTTACCGTAATCACTTTAAGCATCTTGCCATCCACGGAAGGTATTATGATTTGTAAGTACACATTCTGCTTTTTTAGCTGAACAAAGTCAACGGTCATAGAACATCATCACGATTTTTTCACTCTACCCAGTTCCCGGCAACTTCATCCCTAACTTTCCCGTTCCTTAGAGTATCTGAGGTCAAAGCGAAATTGGAGCCAGCCGCCCGCAGAAACTTGACCCTCTCCGTTACACACACGGGGCTTTTCTCCTTTGTGTTCTCCATACAACACCGGAGACCTTTTCCGGATCCTCGTCCCCAACCGTCCGTGCTTCCGGATATCGTCACCGGCATGTCAACTGCCTGACGCGTGGGACACGTCACTTAGTTTTAGCGTCAACAAAAGCAGAGTACTTTTGGTGTCTCTTTCGGGTGAAGCTCGGTGCTCAGTCCCGGGTGAAGGGGGCTGGGGCACAGGGAGGAGCTCGCCTCTTTCTGTCCCCGTGGACTCCAGGCCCAGGCAGGACACGTGACCCTCAACTGAAGCAGAAGGAGGTATGTGACGCACCCCCCCCCCAAGCTTGGCTTTCACTGACACATCACTCCTCACGATTTAGGGGGGCAGCAGAGAGTAGGGGTGAGGCCCTGTCACCCTGCCACCTTTTGTCTCTCTGGCCCTCAGTCTCCCCAAATGGAGAACTTGGATAACGGTGGTCCCTTCCTCATAGGGCTGACCAGACGAAGGAACCAAACAAGCATGGGTTGTTGAGTGGCCAGATGAAGGGACACATGTAAGGTACTAAGCAGGGTGTTTAAGCACCTAGGGAGTGTGCTGTAAATATTTCCTAAATGGAGAGGGAGGGGCACCTGCATGGCTCAGTCGGTTGAGAGTCCAACTTTGGCCCAGGTCATGATCTCCCCAGCCTGTGAGTTCAAGCCCTGCCTCGGGCTCTGTGCTGACAGTGCAGAGCCTGCTTGGGATTCTCTCCCTCCCTCTCTCTCTGCCCCTGTCCCACTCTCTCTTTCCCTCCAAATAAATAAACTTTAAAAAATATATATTTCCTGAATGGAGAAATAAATGGTTTCCAATAATTCCTTGCTGGGAACATCCTGTAAAGAAAACGTCAGCCTCCCGTATCAAGGGACCTCCCACTCTCTGCATGACCGGTCATTTCACCCAATTATTAGGCGTCGGGTGGGGGCAGGGGAGCCATCGGGAAAGGCACAAAATACATTTCAGGACTTGTCGCCATGTGGCAGCCACATCAGTAGCCTCCATGGAAACCCTCCCTCTAATGACTTCTGAATGACATCCGGGCGTGACGGGACGCACACGAATGTCCTTTGTAAACTGTAAAGTGCTTTCCAAGGCTTAGCAGAAAGTGGTTCTATCACCAAAGCAAACGGACAAACTATTACTCCTTACAACGGTTCATTCAAAACCGTGATTTCTCACGGGCACAAAAATTCCCTCCTGATTTCCATAACCACCTCACGGCAAAAATAACATTATTGAGTTCTTTGTCTAAAGTTGGCTTAAAATTTAGTTAGCTTGCCTTGATTTCAAAAAAAAAAAATCAAACCAGTTTTGTGGAAAATTCAGTGCTCAGATCTGCGGGGAATTCATAATTGGCATTTCCATAACCCAGCTGTCTGGCTGTTGAATGGAACCCTAGAATAAATAAACAAACTAACAAACGAAACAGCAAACACTCAAGTTCTGTGGTATTTACAAAAAGAAAAGACAATACAGAATAGACATAAACTCTCTCATGAATGAGTTTACTTAAAATGGCTTGATAGAAAGCCTTCTAGTATTTTAAGGGTGAAAAGTGACTTTTACCAACTCAAAGCTATAGCAGATCAGGAAAGACACAAGGTCTTCCCAGTTCCGTTATTTTCTTCTGCTGTGACTTAGGGAATAGTCTGTGATTAAGAATTTTCTGGGTTTTCTTTCTTTCTTTCTTTCTTTCTTTCTTTCTTTCTTTCTTTCTTTCTTTCTTTCTTTTTTCTTTTTCTGGACCTTCTAAGATGGGTAGCCTTGGACTTGGAGTGAAAAGGGCATTTTATAAGAACCGTTAGCAAGAAACAAAAGTGGGGTTCAATTTGCCATTCTACTCTGTGTCCCTGAAAAAAAAAGAGAAACAAGGGTCATAAAGGTTTGTGGCAGAGACTGCTAATAAATATTCACAATCTATTTTTTCTTTCCTTCTCACTAACAAAACCCCCATGCTTTGGCAGGTGGCAATTGGCCAACTTATTAAAAAAAAAAAAAAAAGCACATTTCCTATTTTCCCTTGCAATGATACGGCCCATGACACGTAGCTGGAAGGTCTTGAGTGATGTTTCTGGCAAAAATTTTAAAGGGCACTGACTAAGCTGGGAGGTATGTCCTTTAAACCTGGTCCTGGTGACATAAACCTAATAGCTGGAGATTCATCGGCCACTTTGGCACCATGAGGAAAAGCCAAAAAAAAAAGACATTGTAAACATCTTGATTCTGACATCTTTAAAATGCTAAACCCATGCTAACCATGCCTCCTTCTAAAAGTTTTAATCAAATGAGGGCACACTGGTGGCTGAGTTGGTTAAGCATCCAACTCTTGATTTTGGTTCAGGTCGTGATCTCACGGTTCATGAGACTGAGCCCTGCACTGGGCTCTGTGCTGACAGTGCGGAACCTGCTTGGGATTCTGTCTCCCTCTCTCTTCCCTTCCCTTCCTTGGTCTCTCCCTCTCCCTCTCAAAAATAAACAAATATTTTTAAAATAAATAAATTTTTACTTAAATGAGGGGGAAAAAAATCTTACTTGTCCAAACCACCGTTAGCTAGTTTCTATTATTTGCAATTTCTAATTGACACAAGGTCCTTTGTTCCCAGTTTGCCTCTTCAGTGAGAGACTGTAGATTTCCAACTAAGATTAATCCAGAAAATCACAAAGCCAACATCAAGATGTATTTAACTTTGGATTTTTAATAAGTGTGCTTCTTCTGAGTCTCAGATTTACTTAATTTTAGCCAAACACTTTGAACGGGGTTCCAAGTGTATAAAGATTTCATGTGGGACATGAGCATTTGCTCTGAAATATTTAACATGCACACAGAGAGAGGTAGTCAAAAGATCATCACCTGTGTACCAACCTTATAGTTTAAGACACAAAACACCAATACAGCCTAAGCCCCTGTGTAGACGCTTCCCATCAAATCCTCTTTCCCCCCAAACCAAAGCACTTACTTTGCTAACCTGAATGTTCATTATTTCTTTATACTTTATACTCTCGAAGCAACAAATAATAAGTCAGGTAGATTTTTTTTTTTAAAAAGAAAAAAAAAACCTGTAGATCCAGCTTCCTACATTCAAATTCCAGATCTGATTATTTACAAGCTGGGTGACCTTGAGCAATTTACGTAACCTGTCTGTGCCTCAGTTTCGTCATCAGAAAGTGGGATCAAAAATACTCGCCTCACGGATTTACAATGAGGATAAATGGCCTAATAAATGTAAAATCTGCCGTTAGGTCTATATAGGTATTTATTATTATTTTCAGGAGAATGCATACAGTTTTTCTGTGGGTTTTTACACCTCTTTTATGTAGTTTCCCCACAAGATTTTTAATTACAAGCCATAATGTAATACAAAGATTATTGCAATGTAATAAACTATACGCAGTCTATAATTTTAATATTTGATATTACATATGATAAAAAATAAAATGTTTATCACAAAGGGAATGTCGCCCACCCGCTCCTATCCCAGTGCTCCCTCACTGTAGTACCAACGTCCACTCGGGGACCCGACCAGAAAGCCAGGTGCCATCAGGGCCATCTGACTCTCCCTGGGACACCTCTCTCCCCTGCATCCCTGCTCTGTGTCCCGCTGACGGCCCCTGTCCTCGGCCTCCAGTCATCTCCTGCCTAGGCCACCTGCCTCCTCCTTTCCAGATCACCTCCCTTACCGGTTCCTAATTCACCCTCCACGGAGCAGCCAGACGTGCTCCTCCAGTGGGGCCAGTGGGGAGAAGACAAACCACTCAGCTCCCGGGCACAGACCTCTGGTGGCTCCCTGGTGGCCAACGGGACTTGCCAGACTCCAACATCCGTTTCGCTGCAGCCATAGTCAACCTGTGGTGTTCTCTCCTCCAGTCCTGTGCACTGAATCCACTCTCCGGGGTCACTCCCCCTCCCCGCCGCCCAGCATGCCACCCTGCACACCTTTCTTGACTAACTCTCCCCCCACCTCTGCCCCCCGCACCTGGGAGGCGGGGCCTCCGCTTGCTTGGTGCTCCTTCCCTCCTGGAAGATAGCACTGTCTATAGCACTCGTCAAGCCCAGGCGGGTGTCATGCCTTGAGCACCCATAGCACCCGGGACCTCCCCATTCAAGCCACACAGCCCTCTGGGATCGCCTCCTGATTACCTGACTCCCCTTCTAGAGCTCCTGAAGGCAGGAGGCAGTATGTGCTATGCTATGCGAGTCCCACAGCAGGAGTCGAGGAATGAGTGAATATGTGTGTCCCTTCCTGGTCTCCTCTGCTTCATGCGGGTTTTCATTTTTTTCACTGCCTGTTAGAGTCCGCCTTTCTCCTGATCCTGTAACCTAATACATTTGCTCTCCCAGACAGTGGTAAGGATAAACGCTGCAAAGGTAAATGAACTCCATCGTTGATGAGGGAAGGAGAATTAGCACGCTGAGAAAGGGTCAGTGAATATCCCAAGTGCAGCTTTTGGGGGGGAAGAAAATGGAGTCGTATCCAACTGAATCGTAAATTTAAAAATATTTTGGGGCGCCTTTTTAAATATTTAAAAATATTTGGCTCAGTCAGTTGAGCATCTGACTTCAACTCAGGTCACGATCTCACGGTCGGTGGGTTCGAGCCCCACGTCGGGCTCTGTGCTGACAGCTCAGAGCCTGGAGCCTGCTTCGGATTCTGTGTCTCCCTCTCTCTGCTCCTCCCCTGCTCACACTCTGTCTGTCTCTCTCCAAAATAAATAAACATTAAAAAAATTTAATAACATAAAAAGTATTTTGATCCCAAAGTGTTCTTTCTTGACCAATATCCTGCAGAAATATTAGAACGTGTCCCTAGGAGCATTGATAAGGATGTGCGTATTAGTATTACCCATAATAGGAAATCTAGGGCCCACCTAAATGCTCCTTAATATAGAAATAATGAAAGTAACAGAGTGATGTTTATGCTATGAAATATTATGTGGTCGTTGTAAAGAATGAAACAGACATATATGTCTTGTTATAGGAAGACTCTTCAAACATACTATTAGTTGTGAACATTGGGAATGTATTGTGTATAATGGGTTACAATTCATGTAAAGAACAACGTGGATGCAGGTGTGTAAATGAATACAGACAGGTACAAAGGGGACATTATTGGCAGGGATTGTCTCTCAGCTCGTATGAGCTGACGGGGAACAAGAGAGACTAAACAGGAATTTTCATGTTTTTTAATATATTTCCTGTACCGTTTAATCCTACATTGGCATAGACTTGGATATTACCTGCTATGTTATCCCAAAATAATACATTTTAATTTAAAATGATAATCTCTCAGCACAGCACGGGTACATAAAACACAAGTAACTGTCCCAACTGACGGAAACAGTTTTTTTCTCTTTGCTTCTTTCCCTTGTCCTTTCCCATTCTGCAATTCCACTATGCCATGTCTACATGGGTGTGTTTATTTGTCTGTTTGTTTTTGTACGCTGCCTCCAACCTTCCAGTCTACCTCTCTCCACGGCTCCACACCTCCTTCATGTCGTCTGTATCTCTCCATGCCACATTCAAGGGGCTGGGGAGGGGCTTGCGGTTCACTTGTGGCTTCCAATTTGCTAATTCTCTCTCCAGCTGTCTCTAATCTCTTATTTTCTCCATTCAACTGTTTAAAAATATAACTCTTTTATTTCCAATATTTCCTAGAGATTATTACTTGCCTCTGACAAGCTGTTCTTTACCTTAAGGATGATATTCTGACCTTAATTTAGTTGAGAATTAGAAACATACTTATTTTTTTAATGTTTATTTATTTTTTAGAGACAGAGAGAGACAGAGCATGAGCAGGGGAGGGACACAGAGAGAGAGGGAGACACAGAATCCGAAGCAGGCTCTGGGCTCCGAGCTGTCAGTGCAGAGCCCGACACAGGGCTCAAACTCACAAACTGCAAGATCATGACCTGAGCTGAAGTCAGACGCTTAACCAACTGAGCCACCCAGGAGCCCCAGAAACATACTTATTTTTAATTCTTGCAAATTTATCACCAGAAGCTTAGGTAACATAGCAGTTAAGCATGATGGATTCAGAGCCGGACCATCTGGGTTAATTCCAGCTCTGTCATATACTAGTTACATAATCTCAGGTTAACCTGACTATACCTCTATTTTCCTCTGCTTAAAAATTATGATAATTCTAATAGATACTTACTAGAGTTTTTATGTAGCCTAAATGAGTTGATACATGTAAATCATTTGGAACAGAGCCTAGCATATACTCAGCTTTCAATACATGTGAGCTACGTCATGATTTCTATTTCCTTGGGTTTGAGTTCTTCCATGTGACAGATATACTGACTGTCTCTTTGTTGCATTGAATTTCTTCATGTGCTTTTCAATTTTTGTTTCAGAGCTTAAATGCAGGGAAGTTTTTCCACCATGCCCTCTGTGTCGATTAGTTTCATGAATGTTTCAGCCCAGACCTCCAATGTCCAAGCCTAAAGCAGGTCTTACATTAGGAGGCTGGGTCCTTCAAATTCTAGAAGCTGTTGCTGTAACTCCACAATATGCGGACCCATAGCAATGACTGTGAGGCTGAGTTCCAAGGAGTAAGCTCCTGTCACTCCTCCACAGCTGCCTCCTTCATAAGCATCTCAACGATGCAAACAGCACCAGCTTGCGGGCAACTGAGGAAGGTAACAAGTGGGAAGTAACCAGTAAAATGGTCACCTGTAGTCTTCCAAGGCATGATTCTTGTCTTAATCATCTCTAGATTTCTAGCATCCAACAAAATGTACACAATAAGTCATCGTTGTATAGTCACTGAATGAATAAATACATAAATGCAAGAAAATACACCAGATGAGGCTTGAGGGCCACTGATAAGATACTGTCTATCATTGGAGAGCTAGGGTAGAGGGGCCAAGGGATGAAATTTATGTGAAATTGCCATTCTCAGCCCAAATTGCCATTCTTCCTCTTAAGTACTAAAATTGGCAGTTGAGGACAGCTGTAGGTCCCCCAACCAAGCTAGGGGTATGGGTGGGAACACCACACCACCGGTCATAGAATCTCAGAGTTGGAAGCCACCATAGCTGCCAAAAGGTGAAATAGTCATTCATTCGATGTTATCATCTCACCCACGTCCTGGCAGAGTTTGCCACTCTGTTGGGTCAGATCTGGAAGGCGATGGCCACCCTCTAGGTGCCATTACCCCAGCCTCCTTGCGTCACTGGCATTCTGCACAAGAAAGTGGCCCAAACACACTGTTCTTGTAGTCACAGTCGTTCATTGAATATTTCACCCAAAGTGGGGGACAGATCTTCCCGGGGTAGTGAGAGATGACTTTAGGTGGTTTACAGACACAGCGTAACAACATTAACTCATGCTGATTATCTTTTATCCTTTTTAACTGCATCCAGCAGAAAGTCTCTATTAAGTGCTGGCATGACTTTCACACCTTTCTAACATTCACAAATCTCCCAATTTAACAAAGAGCAGACTCGGGGCTTAACCCCTATGGCAGAGAAAAGTATGTGACGTTGTGTTTTCATTGTACGTGTTACAATTCAACTTATGGTACGAGGTCCTGAGTTTTCACCTACCATTGTGATGTCAAAGTTCCTTTTTAAGCCAACATGGTCACGTGTAAAGTTAAAGAAGAACAGCAAATAAATAAAAGTGCGGGTGGCACTTGACTATGGCAAAACATGGTGACGTTAGTACAGGGGTGAAAGACGGAAGCTGGAGAAACAAGTCATGTTAACAGCACGTGCTAGGGTAAAGCAGGTGAGAAAGAAGGAGGGAGACTGGCATTTACGGAGCTCACTGTGCGCTTAGGCATTGGGTTACATTCTTTTATACCCTGTTCATAGTGGATTTAGAGACACAACACAGCAGAGTGGATTAAAAGTGCAGACTCGTGGCACCTGTGGGGCTCAGGCATTTGAGCGTCCAACTCTATTTCTTTTGTAATCTTTTTTAAGCGCATTTGTTTGTTTTGAGAGAGAAAGCGCGCCCATGAGCACGCAAGTGGGAGAGGGGCAGAGGGAAGGAGAGACAGGATCCCAAGCAGGCTCTGTGCCATCAGTGCAGAGCCTGATGCAGGGCTCCAACTCACGAACTCGGATGCTCAATTGACTGTGCCCCCCAGGCACCCTCCCCCACCACCACCGACTCTTGATTTTGGCTCAGGTCATGATCCCAAGGTCGTGGGATCTAGCCCTGGGTGGGGGTCTGCTCTGAGCATGGAGTCTGCCTAAGAGTCTGTCTCCCTCTGTGTCCCTTTCCCCTGCTCACACTCTCTTTCTCTAAAATAAAATATATACAATTTTAAAGTGCACACTCAAAACCACTTACTAGCTGTGGAATTTGGAATAAGTGACCAAACCTCTCTGGGCCTCACTGTACCGTGACCATAGTTAGCAAATAAATATACAGGAGGTCAAGTTGTACTTCAACTTCAGATGAACAATTTAAAAAAGAGTATAAGTAGGGGCTCCCGGGTGGCTCAGTCGGTTGAGCTACCGACTTCAGCTCGGGTCATGATCTCACAGTCCATGAGTTCGAGCCCCGTGTTGGGCTCTGTGCTGACAGCTCAGAGCCTTGGAGCCTGCTTCGGATTCGGTGCCTCCCTCTCTCTCTGCCCCTAACCCACTCGCATTCTGTCTCTGTCTCTCTCAAAAATAAATAAACATTAAAAAAAAATTTTTTTAAGAGTGTAAGTATACCCCATGCGATATCTGGGACATACTTATACTGAAGACGGTGTTATTTATCTGAGATTCAGATTCACCCGGACGTCCTGTATTTAACCTGGAAGCCCTTCCTCCACTTCCTCCTCCGCAATGTGGGCTAGAAATAGTCTCTGCCTTGTCAGTAACTTAATATATGTAAAGTGTTTATAGCGGTCCCTGAAATACGGTGAAGGCTTGGAAACCATGTTCTTGTCTGTGTAATCCTTTCATGATGTGGCCATTGAAATTCTGTCCCCGAGACCCTTCCACGGAACCCCAGGGCTCCAGGGCACTCAGGATGGAAAATGACTCATCTCAACCTAGCCTCTATTTTGAGCAAAACCTGAGGTCAGAGACCAGGCCTGTTCCCACCCACAAAGGCCAGGAGCCTGCACACGGTTAAAACTCCGTTAATATTGACTGAGTAAGCATTACAACATCACCTCACAGATTAAAAAAATAGATGAGGATTGTGTACCTAGTGGCCTTCTGGACACGTGAATTTGCCAATAAATATGTACTGAGGACAGTGTTTAGGTCTTAAGGAGCTCATAGGTTGGCTAAAAAGGTAAGTACTGGAACCCTCCAGAAAGCAAGAAAGGACAGCATAAAAGAGGTGCCTGCGTGGCTCAATCGGTTAAGCACCCAACTTCAGCTCAGGTCACAATCTCACGGTTTGTGGGTTCGAGCCCGCTGTCAGAGCAGAGCCCTTTGGACCCTCTGTCGCCCTCTCTCTATGCTTCTTCCCCACTCGTTCCCTCTCTCTCTCTCTCTCTCTCTCAAAATAAATAAACACTAAAAAAAAAAAAAAAAAAAAAAAGAGGTACCTGATTCATGTTCCCTTTCCGGAGACGTTAAGAATGGGGCTGTTTGGGGAGTCCAGGTGGCTCAGTCGGTTAAGCGTCCAACTCTTGATTTTGACTCAGGTCATGATCTCACAGTTTGGGAGTTCGAGCCCCACATCAGGCTCTGCACTGATAGCACAGAGCCTGCTTGGGATTCTCCCTCTCTCTCTCTCTCTCTCCCCCTCTCTCTCTGTCCCTCCCCTGCTTGAGCTTTCCTTCCCTCTCTCCAAATAAATAAATAAACATTAACAAAAAGAAAAAAGAGGAATGAGGCTGTTCGATTCGGGGCTAACCCGTTTTCTGCGAGGTGTATCCTAACTCTGCCTGTTCTCACTGTCCTCTTGAACTCTCTGGATTGACTTTTGCACAACGAATTTGTGTTCGTGCTTAAGTAACAGCCAGCAACTGTTGTTTTAGCACCGACTGCGTAGACAGCCCTGCATCAGGCACGTGATTCGGAAAAGCGTAAGCCAGTGTGTGAACCCTATGGCCACATGGGTCTGGCTAAAAAGATAAATTCTATAAAGCTCGCAGAAAACAAGAAACAAGCGTAACGTTGAATGAGGAAAGTCGGGGGGAAGGCAGGGCCCAGTGGGAAGAAATGACAAGAAGGCGTGTTTAAAAGTGACTTCCAACAAACAGAACTATCTCTAGACAGAGTAGGTTGTACCGGGGAGCAATGAGTCCCCCGTCACCGGAGGTATGCAAGAGAAGTCTGACATCGCTTCCCGGGCATACCCTACAAAGAAACCCAGCAGAAGCCGGACGAGCTGCCCTTTGTGGTTCCTGCGAATCCAGAGGCGCCGTGGGTCTACACCTGGTCTAAGACATAAGTGGAACAGGAGACGATGGAACAGAACTGCATCCTCCAATGTGGGGTCATCCCCGTTGCCCCAGGATCGGGCCGCATCTGAGGTGTGACACTATGCTTGGCGAGGGGCAGAGGGCTCCCCATCACGAGCGGTGCCTGAGCTCCTGTGAGCGCTTCCCAGACCTGCTGTGGGAGGAGGGGTGGGGGGAGGGGAGCCGAGGAGATACTCCTGCCGGGCAGAAGGTCAAGGGTCTCCCCTCCCCACGCTCCAGCCCCACGGCCCCCTGCTAAGGGGCTGCCAGCAAAGCCAGGCTGTGCGCAAACCCTCCCACTTGCAGGGATTGTTTACATCGGAGTCACAAGATTGTATAGAGCTTTTAATTTTTTTTTTTTTTTTTGCACCGCTGGGAGATACTCTCTGCGTTAACGCCAGAACCATCTGGAAAGGCAGGAAGGCACACGGCCTGCCGCCCGGATGCTCTGCCCGGCTCGGCAGTCCTGGCTCGGAAAGCAAAACGCCCTGGCCCTGACTGTCGAGACTGTCCGATCCCCGGCGTCGGGCCCTCCTGAGACCTTGCCTGGGGGAGAGGCACCGCCTGGACAGGCTTCGTTAGTGTCGTGATTTGGGTTCGGTTGATTTTTAAAGGAGGAGGCTTTTTGAGTTCTGGCCCGTGGCCCGCGGGTAGGAGCAACCCCAGCAGCCAGGACACATCTCAGTCGTCTCTCCCTGTGGACACGTGCCGTGTGCCAGCCCTCGGGTCCCCAGCCACCTCCAGCCGCCATGCACATCGCGGCCACCCGAGCAGGACAGAGACCCGTCCGGCAGACCGGTGCCCCCCACGGCCACACATGCCGAGGACTCGCCCGCCAAAGTCCTGAACGCCATTCTGAGAAGCCCGCGTCCTGAGTCCCCTTGGACGCACACAAAGTCCCCAACACCCGGAGAGGCTGCAAATACCAGCACTGGAGGGCTTTTCCTTTTAAGAGCAGAAATGCCTATTCCTTGTTTGTGAACCACTAGGAAAACGAGACCCAAATACCTGGAAAATATATATTTACCAAACAAACAAACAAACGAAAAAAACCACAACCACCAGATCCTGGTGATTCTTCTTAATTGGGTTGGAAGGGGTTACTTCATTATGCAGCAAATTAGAAAATTCATAATTTATCATTGCACCCAGTCGAAATGCCACCCAACTGAGTCGCACCCCTGTGAAAACCATCACATAGTGGAAAACTGTCAAGCCTGCTGCAGCCGACGGGCAAAATTAATATGCAAATGTATGCAAGAAATTAAAAAGCAGAATTACCCAGGCAAATGAGGTAGCTATACTTGAATTGTTAGAATTATGAATAATTACTGCGAATTTTCTGCTCCTAATATAACTTGTTTTTTGATAAACAAAGACTTAATTATCGAGATGCGCTGGAGAATTTCCGTGGCGCTCATTAATCTTGCAAAAAAAACAAGTCCCTGGTGCCCAAGCCGTAATGAAGGGAGCACGTGCCCTGAATCTTCAGAAAGATCACAGGCACCAGGGTGCCAGGGATGGAGAAAAAAAATGACAGTGCCAATGTCCCCTCCTGTACCCTGGAGTGTCATAACGTCTTCCACTAACTATCAAAGGGACTTATTTATGCCAGCAGCGGAACTATAAGTCCAATTTACGATGCCTTGAGCAGTGGCAAAATGATCCGTTGATGTGCGGTGGAAATGCCATCTTGCGCTGGTCCCGATGATACTAACATGACGAGGACCCAGCGCTCGGCGCTAATGGACGCCGCGTGACAGACCGTAATCCACAAGAGGGACCATCTTTTAGGACCGGTCTCGATGGTTCGCCATTAATCTTGGTGGCGCGGTTCACTGGTGTCCATGGGAACAAGGGCATTATCATCAACACGGGGTTTTAAATTTTCGCGTTGAGAGCGGCAACTCGGAGGAGCCACACCGGGCGCCCGGCGACCCGGGACCGCCATCACCTCCGCGGATGACCGGGGCCCGCGCCCGGCGAGAGGGCACGGAAGCGGTCCTTTCTGCGGGTTTGGGACCAGGGGGCAGAGGGAGGATCCAGGGGAGACCGGAGCCGCGGGCTGTTTCCCCAGCCCGGTGGGAGCCGAGCTCATTTGCCAGAAGCAGGCAGAGGGGCGATCACCCCGGGCCCTCCCAGCGCACAGCCGAGGGGCCTGCTGAGCGCCTATGATTACTTAAAACCTGGCATCGAAGTGGGAATGACTGAGTTCCCGTCATCATTAGGCCGATTAGCGCCATGATAAACCCTCACAGATCATAAGGCAAAATTACAAAACATCACTTCTGGAGCTCGGAGGCGGCCAGAGGAGCTCCCGGCTGCCTGCGTTTTCCAACACCTCCTTTCTGATTTCAGGTCCCCAAATACCCTGATGTGTTCGCACCACCACCCCCACTGTGTAGGCAAATTGTCACCTTTTACACCAGGGCATCTGGCACGTTTGTACTCAAGGCCGTCTCCTCCTCCCTGGCGCACCACCCCCCATGTCGTGCGCTCCGCCCCGCCCCCCGGGGAGCCCAGCACCCTGCCCGGGATCAGGCTCGTAGATCTCCTGCGCGTTGCTCGCACGGAGAGAAAAAAAAAACCTTCTGCGCGTCAGATACAAATGATCTATCTCCAGCATCATTCAATCCCACATTTTATTTTTCTGCAGAACTCCGAGCAGCTTGTCTTGCGTCGTCTCACCTTCCCTGAGATTAATCCTCACCGCGGGCCTGCCACAGGGCGGGGAGGTGAGAACGCATCCGAGCTCAACGAGAAAGAAAAAGCACCTAGTGGCTCCGGCCGACTCCGGAGGGGAGGCTCCCCCAGAAAGACAGGCGGGAGGCCTGCACCCCCCTGCCCCGCACCCCCCTTTCCCGCTGGGCGCGGAACTCACAAGTGACATTGAGCCGCCGGCCGGGTAGAAGCGGCCAGAGAGGGACCCCAGCTTCCTTAAAACCCTGCCTCGTCCAGAGCTGTGTGGCCTTGAGCGGAGCACTTGCAGTCTCTGAGCCCAATACCCTCAACCACAAAACGGGGGCAGCAGTCGCAGCGACCATCAGACGCCATGCGTAGCAAAGCCCCACCGCGGTGCCCGGCATGTGGAGGGGAATTGATAAAACTCTGCCCGTCGGGCCACCGAAATGAATCAGGCAGCGTCCCAGCCCGCCCTTGGGAAGGGCAGAGTCCAAGGGGGGTGTGACGGGGTCAGTGCCCAAAAATGCGACGAGAAAAACGGTCAGCGAGCGGTTTGGGGGCCAGGATGGGGAGCCCCGGAGCTTGGCGGGGGTGCGGGTGGGGGGGTCAGTGGGGTTGGGGCAGCAGGGAGGCTTATGTCACTGCTCCAAGCCACCTTCTCTCCCTGCACAAGGCAGGTCTGGCCTGCCTGCTGCTCCCTGCGGGTCTCGTGGGGGGTGGAGGGGGGAGGACCCGAGCCTCCTCTCTGCTTCCTGGCTTCCTGGTCCTCTGCGGGTCCTCCCGGACTTGGCCGAACCGGCTTCCCTACGCCCTGGGCTAGGAGCCCCAGTGTCAGCGCTGAAATCCTAGGTGCCGGGACCTGCCCCCAGCTCTGTGCAAACCGGGACGGCCGCAGCCTCCCCCATGCAGAGACCCCAGCACCCCACGCAGCGCCCAACCCTCGGCCACGGAAGTGCTGGGACTCCCGCCGCCTTCCTTGTCAGCCCAGGGACAGCTTCCTGATCCCAGGACACCTTCGTGTGCTCTCTGCAGCGGTCCAGGAACGATTCAGCCAGTGAGCACCAAGGTATCTTTAACTGTGCTAAAATACATACAAAATTTACCTTCTTAACCATTTCCAAGTGCACAGTTCGGGGGGTGCCCCAAGCCCATTCACACTGTCGTGCAGCCCTCAAAAGGGAAACTCGCTCTCCCTCGAACGCTGACTCCCCCCCCCCTTCCCCCCCCCCCCCCCCCGGCTTCTGGCGGCCACCAGTCACTTTCAGTCTCTATGATTCAGACTCCTCTCCCAGCCTCGGGCAAGTGGGATCACGCAGCTTTCGTCCTTCTGTGACAGGGCTTATTTCTCTGAGCAAATGCCCTCCAGCCTCATCCGGGACGGAAGGTGTCAGAACATCCTTCCTCTGGGAGCCTGAACAACACTCAGTGTCTGGACGGACCTGGCTCAGTTTACCTACTTGCCCGTCGATGGAGCCTTGGTCTGCCTCCACTTGGATTCTTTTTTTTTTTTTTAACATTTATTTATTTTTGAGACAGAGAGAGACAGAGCATGAGCAGGGGAGGGGCAGAGAGAGAGGGAGACACAGAATCCGAAACAGGCTCCAGGCTCCGAGCCGTCAGCACAGAGCCCAACGCGGGGCTCGAACTCACGGACCGCGAGATCGTGACCTGAGCCGAAGTCGGCCGCTTAACCGACTGAGCCACCCAGGTGCCCCTCCACTTGGATTCTTTGTGAACGGTGCTGCTATAAACGTGGGGGGACGAATACGGGTTCGAGTCCCTGCTGTCACTTCGCTTGTGCACATACCCAGAAGCAGAACCGCGGGGGCGTATGATGATCCTGTGTTTAGTTTCTGGAGGAACCGCCAAAACATTTCCCCCCGGCGGCTGCACCCTTTTACATCCCTCCCCCCCACCCCCCTGCCCCGGCAAGGCACGGGGGTTCCCATTTCTCCACGTCCTCGCCGACACCTGTTTTCCGTCTTGCTGATAATAGGCGTGCTAATGGGTGTGAAGCCGAACGCTGGTTTCTGCCGAGGCTGCTCTCCCGGAGTGACTGCTGTGGCTCCGTTTCCCGGCTGACACAGGCCCCCTGGGGGAGGTGGAGCCCGACGGGGGCCTTGGGGGCTGAGGCCTGGTGAGAGGTGCCGGGACGGAGGGCAGCCGGGCAGGACAGAGGATACAGCCGGGAAGGGGCAGGGAGCCGTGTGCCCGGGGCCTTGCAGGAGCCGGGACGAGGGCGGACGTGGCTGGATCCTCTTTTCCCAGCAACCTGTCCCTGCGGCTCGAGCACCCTCCCCCTGCGGACCCCCGGTGTGCTCCCAGACCGGTGCCTCCCTAGGGGCCCCAGGAAATAGGCCTAGGAGACCCTCGAATGAAGCAAGCCGCCCATTGCATGGAGGAGCAAACTGAGGCTGGCGGGGGTCAGGGCAGCGGCTCGGCCCTCCTGGTTCTCCTCCCACCCCCCCGTCTCACGGCCCTGGGCTCAGAGCCTCTCTTACACAGTACCCTTGGGACAGAGAGACCACCCTCCCTCCGTCTCCTCCCCAGGCCCAAGCGCAGCGGCAACGACAGTAACGGGCACCCCGGACTGAGCACGGTGTGTGCATCACGTCACCAAGCTTCCGCAGCACGGCCTCCGTCCCTGCTCCCACTCTCCAGACGGGGAAACCGAGGCTCAGCAGGCCTAAATGCCCCGCCCGGGCCTGCAGGGGAAGCGGGGCGGGAGTCTAACCCGGGCGGCTGATACCAAAGCCCACGTGCTCTGGCCGTCTTAGGACACCCCCCCACCCGCTTCCCCAAAATGGGGGCCTCCCCTAAGTAGGACCTGGCTCCCAGAAGTCCAAGGAGAGCCAGGGGGAGCTGCGAGGGGGCGCCGAGAACTTTCCGGCAACGGTTGGTGGCGGTGAGTTGACTTAGTGCTTCTATGGCAACACGCAGAAGGCACAGGCCGTGAATGGGGGAGACAGAGGGCGCCCAGAGGCGGCAGAGCGGGCCTGTCAAAGTCCCGAACAAGGCAGGCGCTTTCTGTGTTATTTCTTCTGCCTGGATTTATTATTTAGTTAGGAATGTGTCCCCGCCCCCCCCCCAAGCTCTTTCTGTGGCTGTGGCGAGGCGGGCAGGCAGCGTGGGGTCCATCAGCCTCGCCCCGCGCTCATCCTGCACAGAGCCCCACCCCTGCCTTCTCTGTGCTCATACCTGGAACCCAAGGGTCCCCGACAAGGACCACGGTGCCGGTCACGCCGGCTCAGCCAGCATGACGCCAGCCCTGGGTTCCAGCCGGTGACCAGGAGAGGCCCGGGCCCTCGAGGCCAGGGTGCCCCCGTCACTCGGCACAGCTACCCTCTCTGCCGCTGGGGCCTTTCCGGCTCTTTAGACGACGGTCTGCCTGAGCCTCTGGTGAAAAACTTTCTTCCTGGAAGAGCACATGTACTCACCGTGAGGTTTGTTGGCCCCTAAAGCCCATCGTGGACGAGCGGTTCTGGGCTCCACTCCCAGCGAATGCTTAGGGACAGGGGCAGGCCCTCGTTCAGGGCTGAATGACTAACACCCAGCGGTGGACCGTCGCAGCCCAGATGCTTCCACTGGTTTGCGGCGTGAACGAAGTGAATTCCACGTACGGTCTCCCGCTCGTGTGACAGGTGAGGAAACGGAGGCTCAGAGAGGGTGAGCCATCCATGCAATGCCCGGGCTCCCAAAGTCCCATCCTCGGCCTGAAAGGTTAATGACGACGCTTGAGCACGGAGGGCCCGGGTGCGTGGGCTTATTCAGACCCTGTCTCAGCTTAGCAACAGAGGCCATTGCCACCATACCCATTTGAGAGCCAAGAAACGGAGACAGAGTTCAGGCAACTCACCCAAGGCCCTCAGCGGGTACGTGGAGGAGAGCTGGAATTTGCACCAGGCTGGCCACCTTCAGGGCCCGCAGGCCAAGCCAACGGGCACCGCTCTGCCTTCCCCAGGGCTTGGCTTACCTCCTGGGAGGTAGGAACATCCCAGACTGCCTGCTGTGTGGGAAGGGCCTCCGAGAGGCCACGGGGGGGCAGAGTCAGATGCCAGGCACTGAGCCAGCTTCCCGAGGGGAGTCTGGACTCTAGCGCTTGCTATAGCTGGGACAACCTTGAGCCTCAACTTACCGCTCAGGCGGGGGGAGAAAAAAAAAAGGCGGGGGGGAGAGAGAGAGATGAACACTTACTTAGAGACGCGCGCCCCGCGCTTGGCACAGAGCTGCACGCACAGGTGGGGTGATCTGCAGAAAGTGCTTAGAACAGCGTGTGGCAGGGAGAGAGTGGCCCTCGGTCCCGGATCCTGCTGTCACAACTGTCGCTACCCTTGACCACGGCCTACCACCTCTCTCCGCGGCGACCGTGGAAACCCCGACCCATCAGGAGGTGAGCACGCCTTGGCAGAAAGTGGTGAGCGGGGGCCAAGGGCAGGGTCTCAGGCTCCTGGGGACTCAGCCCCTCACCCCCTCTCCATCCCCATCCGTGGACCAAGGTGGCAATAAGAGCCCCGAGCTCAGAGCATCGTTACAAGCGTTAAATGAGATAGCACGTGGTCGTGTTTAGCCCAGTGCCTGGCAACAGACAGGTGTCCACAGAGCTCCAGCTGGTACCATCAGCCGTTGGGGCCTCGTCGGTTTTACCACCTTATCAGAAATGCCGCGTTCAGCCAAGCCAGCGCACCTTGACCGGGCCCCAGGCTGGCACCGGGGATACGGAGAAAACTCAGACACAGGTTCCAGGCTCCAGTTCACTGCCCCCCATGGACAAAAAGTGACCCACAAAGTTCTTACATAAGAATGACTGAGCTGGCAGTCGGTTGAGCATCCAACTACGTACGACTCAGGTCACGATCTCGTGGTTCTTGAGTTCGAGCCCCGCGTCGGGCTCTGGGCTGACAGCTCGGAGCCTGGAGGCTGCTTCGGATTCTGTGTCGCCCTCTCTCTGCCCCTTCTCCGCTCATGCTCTGTCTCTCTCTGTCTCTCAAAAATGAATAAACGTTAAAAAAAAAAAAAAAGTTAAGAATGACTGAGCTGAGCCCAGTGACCGACTCAAGGAGACTCCAAGTGCTTACCACTAGCCCTGGAAGGTTCGGAGACATTGGAACAAGACGTCAAAGAATGGGGACAAAGTGGTAAGGAAAGGGCAACCCGGGTAAAAGATGCCACACAGGCAGAGGCCTAGAGACGGGATATTCCCAGGCCACTCAGTATCAGCACGCATGTGCCTTTGTGCAAACTAGACAAAAGGTGCCCTTGACCCAGGCGCATGTGTCCTCAGCCTAAGGTGCGTGGCTTGGTGATCGGACATTGGGCTGGGTGTCCTGCTCTACTTACCCCTCAACTGGGTGCCCTTGCACAGTGAACAACCTGCCTAACCGCATGTAGCACCCCTGGGGACTAGAGAAAATGAAGAATCCTTTGATGCTGCTGGAATATGAAGTCCACAGGAGAAGGAAACAATGAGAAGTGAAGTCAGAAAGATCAGATGGGGCCATGTCCTAGAGCAGGGATAGCATACTGGGGTTAGCTGGGGGCTGTCTCCGGTCCACCAGGATTGTTGGCCCAGAGCAGCGGAGAAGGGCTCGCAGGGAAGCTGCATCGGAGAGAGAGCTGAGATCGGCTATTTATGTCTTCCTTGGGAAGCTGCATCGGAGAGAGCTGAGATCGGCTATTGATGCCTGCCCTGAGCAGGCGTAGGGAGGGATGTGCTGAGGCACCAGGTAACAGGGGTCCTCCTGGTCTCAGAAGGGGCAAACAATGAGTCCCATTTGTTCTGGGGGGGGGGGGGGAAGGGGGGGAGATCTCCTCACCAGGGGTTTGGAGGTTCGGAGGTTCGTGTGGGGCAGAGATAAGCTATTGTCCTTTACATTTAACTCCCTCTCAAACAAACAAAGCAAAATGAAGGTGGGGAAAGGAGAGCAAAGCTTTGGTGGGGTGAGGTTGCAGCGTCTCCATCAGCCGGGCCGCCTGGGCCTCCTGCAGACAGAGCCTTGGACACAGACACTTGCCCCCGAGGAGTTTGCCAGACGGGAGCAGCTCTCAAAAATTGATTTTTAATTGGCACACCCTCACCACAGAAAGGAACAGAGAAGGGCAGGAGCAGCGGGTGGGGAGAAGCCTCCCTTTCCTCCCAGAACTCCACACGCTGCCCCCTCTCCCCCAGATTGTCCTATGCCCATCAGTGCTGTGCCGTCCGCCGTGGTAGCCCCGGGCCACAGGACGCTGCTGAGCACTTGAAATCTGGCCGTCTTGGTCCACATGTCGAGCGTGAAATACTCACCAGATCGCGAAGCCTTAGCACCCCCCAAAAGAATGCAAAATATCTCTTTGATACTTTTATATCGATTACATGCTGAAATGATAATAATGTTCTGGACAACTGGGTTACGTAGAATGTACAACTAAAGATTATTTCTCTTTACTTGATGTGGCTACTAAACGATTCGCAGTCATGTAGCTGGCTCACTGTTGCTTCTGCTGGACAAGCCAGCTCTACACTCTTCAGGTGACTGGCCGGGGGTTAAAACCAGTCCCAAACTTGTTGAGAAGGCCATGTACGGCCCCACGTCTCGGCTGGAGCCCTTCCATTACAACTTAAGAATTCCAACCTGAAATCCCACTGGAGGGTCCTCAGTGCCTCGTTACATGAGATCTATATTCTTCCGAGGGAATCTCTCTTTTTTTTCTTGCTCTCTTTTTTTTTTTTTTATAATGTTTACTTTTATTTTTGAGAGAGAGAGAGTGTGTGTGAGCCGGGAAGGGGCAGAGAGAGGAGAGAGAGAGAGGGGATTCTAAGCAAGTTCTGCACTGACAGCAGAGAGCCCGATGCGGGACTCGAGCTCACGAACCGTGAGATCACGACCTGAGTCAAAGTCGGACGCTTAACCGACTGAGCCACCCAGGCGCCCCTCTTTTTTCTCTTTTAAATGTTATTAATAGACTCTATTTTCTAGAGCATTTTTAGGTTTGCAGAAAAATTGAGTGCAAAGTACAGAGGGCTCCCATATATCTCCTTGCCCCTTCCATTCAACGTTTCCCCTGTTATTAACATTTTGCATCAACCACAGGTGACTGATGAACAAACCGTGGTCCATTATTATTAACCAGAGTCCATAGTTTACCTCAGGGCCCACAGTTAGTGCTGCACAGCCTATGGGTTTGGACAAAAGTACACGTACCCAACATTACAGCGTCCTACGGCGAAGTTTCACTGCCCTAAAAATATCCTGTGGTCCAGCAACTCATCCCTCCCTCCCCGGGTCCCTGGCCACCACTGATCTTTTTACTGTCTCCAGAAATTGCCTTTTCCAGAACGTCCTCTGGTTGGAATCCTCCAATATATAGCCTTTTCGGACTGGTCCCTTTCACTCAGCAACATGCACTCAAAGCCTCTCCGTGTCGCTGTGGCTCGATGGCTTGTTTCTTTTTTTATCGCCGAATGGCGTTCTACTGCCGAGATGAAACACAGTTTGTTTACCCACTCGCCTAGTAAAGGACACCTTGGTGGCTTCCAGTTGTTGGACACTTGTTTTTGATGGATTCTTTAAAACCCGAGCCTTCCGTTCTCACCTTACTAGCAATTCAGCGGAATAATAAAGCGCGGCTGGGGAAATGGAGGAAAGACCTTGACCATCTCATGCATTGCTGGCACGTGTGCAAATTGTAGTTGTGTCCTCAGCCGAGTGCCAGGCGACCACTCACATTTCACCAACCCCCCCTCCCCGGCAACCCTATGGAGTCTGAATCTTTAACCGTGTCGTGCAGCTCAGAGAAGCCATGTTCCTTGCCCAAGGGCACACAGCAGGCTAGGGGCCAGAGCGGACTTGGAGGCCAGGCCACCAGATCCCAAGCCTGCGCAGGTACCCGCCGAAGCCCCACGTGCTCTCGCCCCGCAGACGAGGCCCTCGTGCTCGGCCTCTTTGGGATGCACCGTCTGTTGCCTCTTGGGCATCTTGCCCTAAGTTCCCATTTCAACATCTTTCCACAGAGGGAATTTCCATAAGCGCATGGTCTTGTCTGTTCTTGCCTCTGCTGAGTCTGCAGTGCCTAGGGCAGTGCCTGTCACACAGTAGGGGCTCAACAGCTACCTGCTGAGTGAGTAAATGGGACACGGTCCCTTCCCTCTGAGAACTCCCAGCGCGGTGGAGGGCGGGGGAGAGAAAGCCGGGGAGCACCCTGGCTGGAGAGAGTGGTGATAGAGGGCGGAAGCACTTGATGCATTCAGGTGGGGCCCCTCATCCAACCCGGGGTGTGAAGGAGGGCTTCCCGGAAGAGGTGGGGCTTATGCTGAGTGTCCAGGCAGAGGCGGGGGAAGGAACCCCACAGTGGAAAGGCCGGGAACGGGACAAGTAGAAGAAAAAGCTAGAAGGGCCAGACGTGGAAACCTGAGCTGGCCACGCAGGACCTCAGAAGCCACGGGAGGAGCATGGGACTTTGCCCTGCAGGTGCGAGGCAGTGACTCCCCCAAAGCGGTGCGGTGTTGTGTATACGTGCGCTAGAGGGGGGCGCCCCACCCCGGCTGGAGGGAGACCCGGTCCCCTAGGGAGGGGCCGGAACGGGAGGGGCGGGTAACCCTCGCGATTAATAAATAGTAGCAATTATCATTATTTATCAAAGCGGTACATGGGCTTTTCCCTTCCAAGGTTGAAACACAAGGCCCTAGGCAGCCGCTAAAATGGTTTTAAGGAAGACGCCGATGGGGCCTTATTTGCAACTTGGAAAGATCGCCCAGGCGGCCTCTTGGAAGACGGACGTGGGGGAGGGAGACAGATCAGCCAGGGGACCATGTCAGGTGTCGGCAGCTGCGGGCCAGGCGCCCACACGGAGGCAGAGGCCGAGGTGACTGACGGGTCTCAGGTGTGGGACGGCGGAGAGGACCAGAGGGCTCGTTAGGGCTGTTGGCCGAGAAAGCCAGGCCAGCACCCATTTTCAAGGGAAAAGTGAAGCAAGGGGGAGGGACGGGGCTGCCGGGAGCTGGCCCTCGCCTGGAGAGTCTGGTGGGAACCCCTGGCCCCTGCAGGCCGGGCGACCCGGGGGGCAGCATATTTCCTAAGGCGCTCACTTCGGAGACAAAGTGGATGCCCCTCATCACTGGTGGATTTTTTTTAATGCTTATTTCTTTTTGAGAGAGAGAGACAGACACAGAGTGCAAGTGGGGGACGGGCAGAGAGAGAGGGAGACCCAGAATCCGAAGCAGGTCCAGGCTCCGAGCTGTCAGCGCAGAGCCCCACGCGGGGCCCGAACCCACAAACCGCCGAGATCATGACCTGAGCCAAAGTCAGACGCTTCACCAATTCAGCCCCCCGGGCCTCCCTCATCACTTGGTTTTAATTCCTGACCCCTGCAGACTCAGTCACAACACCTCCCAGGGTTGGCAAAGCCCAGGCGGATCTGCATTTTCCCCCAAAGCATCTGGGGTCCTTGGAGCTGGGGCTGGGGAAGGCTCCTCCCAGGACACCCCCAAGGAGTGACGTCAGTCCCAGCGCGATTCACAGAAGGCCACCGCGCATTCGTGGAGACAGAGCGCGCGGCACGTTTCATTTCTGGGTGTCTTTCATAAAAGTCACCGTCAGGTGGCCACGCCCAGCCAGCTTGTCACCCCTTCCCCCCGCACTGACCCTTTTAGCTTTGTGGGTTTCTGTTCGTTTTGCATTCAGGGCGGTAATCACTCCCCCCCCCCCCCCCCCGCTTCGAATTCCTCGTTCTCTCTGCATTTTGCCAATGAGAGGCCACCTTCACGTTCCCCATAATCATACTTCATATTCGGCAAATTCATAGCCGTTCTCGCACCATCAATCTCTTGTTTGCCCCCCCCCCCCCCCCGGCCTCTCTCAGGTCTGTGCCTCCAGCGTCCGAGGTGCTCTCCCTGGATGTGAGATCCGAGTGCACAGGAGTAAGGTGCCCACCAGAAACCGGTGGTGAGAGCAGAGCACAAAGTCCCTCAAGCCCTGGAGCTCGGGGCTCAGTAACTGATGAGAGCGCGAAACATCTCCGGGCTGCGGTGTTTACAAAATTACTTGCAAGGAACCGCGTGTCATTAGTCACAAGTTCGTAAAGATCAGTCTTCCCTTATTTGTTCCCATCCAGCTAAACGGGCCTGGAAACACAGCCCGGGGTTTGCTCGATAAACACAAGTTGAAAGTCATAAATGCTCCCAGCCAGTTACCAACTCAGACACCGTGTTAGGGCTTTTTTTTTTGTTTGTTTTCTTCCGCTAGCGTTTCTCTGGTCCACTAAATATTCCAGACGTACGAGAGTGTTCGCTTGATTCCTCTAATAACTTTTTCATCAATACGACTTTTGTGAGTGCATTGGTATCGCAAATTAAATATTATTTATGACTTTAATTTGTGTCCTATTTGGATTTTGCGTTCACGGGGCCAACTTGGCTATCATCATTATCATATTGTTTTCGACGACTCCTAAAATTAAAATCCGCTCTCGTCTTTAAATGTTTTATTGTGCTGTGTCGTTCTTGTCCTGTGCCACACCGAACATGATTAATTCTGTTAGCCAAGTGCATATGGTCCGCCTGGCCGCCATCCATTATCTTCCTCGCGACTGCCTGCGAATGAGCACTTTATTACTACGTTTTCATCTTTTCAATTACCAGATGTGCATCCCCATTCTTGGGGTTTCCGCACTGTCCAAACCCAAACCCTCGCAGCCACGGTGGATCTGTGCGATCTGGCCTTTTGCAGTGCCTCTCTCTCTCTCCTCCCCCACCGTGCCGGCCTCCCTGGCTTCCAGTCACTTGCTGCCACCCAGGGGGGCTCTCCCCTGCCGCTGGGCATCCCCACATGCCCTTCCCTCTGCCTGCGATGTTCTTCCCTCACTTTCGCCGAAGCTCCTTCTCCTCTTCCAGGTCTCCTCCTCAGAGAGGTCTCCTTGGACGCTTCTCTAAATTAAGCTGCTGGGGCGCCTGGGTGGCTCGGTCGGTTGAGCGATTTCCGCTCAGGTCACGATCCCAGGGTCTTGGGATTGAGCCCCACGTCGGGCTCTGCGCTGAGCGTGAAGCCTGCTTGGGATTCTCTTTCTCTCTCTCCTTCTGTCCCTCCCCCTCCCTCTCTCTCTCTCTCTCTCAAATAAAAATATAATGAAAATAAAAATAAATTAAGCTGCATTGCCAGCACCACTGTGTCCCCTGATTTTTCTGCATCACGGCTCACACCCTCCCCCCCCCCCCAGTAGGCATCTCTACTCATAATATTTGTTTACTAATTATTTGGGGATTGTCTGTGTCCCCAGTTGGAATGCTAGCTGCCCCAGGGCAAGGGTTTTGTCTGCACTGTTCGTTGCTGTGTCTCAGGGACCAGTACAGTCCAGAATCCCCAGGGCCTGAGACAGAGAGAGAGAGAGAGAGAGGGAGCACTGGAAGCAAAATATTCAAGACCAGTGGATGCTACGGGCTCACAACGGGCCCAGACGTTCTTTAGGAAAGTCTGCCCCTTTCCACGCCCTTCCAGAATGGCTAGGGTATCACTGGGCAGCTCGGAGCAGAGAAGGACAGGCATTTGCTCCCGCTCCCTGGCGAGTCTTGAACACAAAGAAATATGTCAAGGGGATTAAGAGGGTCTTGGGGTTCCATGGTCCCTTCAGGAGATTTTGTTATGAATGAAGAATTAAAATTATACAATATCAAGGACTCTCAACACCAGAAAGGATTGCGGTCTGCCCTCTTCGTGGAGTATTTGGAAGTGGGTTGGGAAGGCACACACATCCTCAGCTCTTGGCCCCCAGACTCCTGGTCCACTGAAAGGAGCCAAGGTTCCTTAGAAAACTGTCTGCTCCCGGGGCTTGGGCAGGAAAACAGAAGAGGAACATGGCATATCTCATTGGGCCGAAAAGGACAAAAGCACTCGGAGAAAGACAGAATGACATCAAAAGGACGCAGGAGGCAGTTAGAAGGGGCTCCCTCTGGCCAAATCTGGGACGGCTGAGCCATGACACAAATCCTGATAGTAATGGGTTACAAACGATTGAAAGAAATAATTCAAATCCATGGTCCATTCTGACATAAGAAATGAATGAAGGGGTTCCCGGGCGGCTCAGGTCATGATCTCTCTGTCTGTGGGTTCGAGCCCCGAGTCAGGCTCTGTGCTGACAGCTCGGAGCCCGGAGCCTGCTTCCGATTCTGGGTCTCCCTCTCTCTCTGCCCCGCCCCCGCTCATTCTCTCTCTCTCTCTCTCTCTCTCTCTCTCTCTCTCCCAGAAATAATAAATGAACACTGAAAATACTTTTAAAAAAGAAAAAAGTGAATACGCAAAATAGGCTAGAAGCAAAAGACAAAATTGCCTTGTGGTGAGAAACCTGCATTTAAATGTCAGTTTCGCCCAGTAGCGATGGACCGGGTCTACGCAGCACTGCCTAGCCTCACGGAGCCTCCTGGCACCCGTCTGCAGACAGGGGTACCACAGGAACCTCGGCCTCGGGGCTGGTGTGAGAAGGAAACGCGTGGGTCAGCGTGTTCGGAGCACAAAGCCCAGGCCTCGGCGCCTGGTCAACAGGCACGACGGTCGTCATCACCGCCACCATCGTGAGCATCATATTACTGACCCTGGCGGCAGGGGGCCAGCCATCAAACGACTTCTCCAAGTGTTCCTTGCCGTGCGGTTGGTTCCAGGAGAACCCCTCATCTCTGCCTGGATTCCCGTGCCTCCCCGGAGGGTAAAAGTTGCCCGGCCAGTTGCCCGGACAGTAGGATTGCCCGCATGAGTTCTTTCCTCCCGAGCTGGACCCCCTCGGGTGCTGCACTGAGGAGACTCGACACTCACGGAGGCAGAGACAGCGCCAACCCTGAAGTCCCCGCAGCCCCCCACATAAGCAGGGATTGACGTAGCTGCGTGGCGCTGTAGCCCCGCCCAAGAACCGGCCACGCTTTTGTTTTGTGCCCTTCACTGGGGAGCGTGCGGGGACCGCAGTGGGGGAAGCTGAGGTTTCCAGGTCTTCCACTTGCCCACGGTCTTGGGGAAGACCCAGAACAAGCTCGGGGTTATCAAATCCTCACGGTAACCTCAAATGCCAAGGACGCTGGTTGGGTCCATCGGACGAAGGACCCCACCCATGAAGGATGAAGGGTTTGCCCAGGATTCTGCAGAAGGTAAGTGGCAGAACTAGCTGGGCTGAGCCGGGGGCCCTCCTAACACGGGGACAAGCCCAGGGGAGTCTTGACAGGGAAGGAGGTCCGGGCGGAGGAAGACTCGGGGTACCACCTTGCAGAGTCAGGTCACAGGTAGGTGACCAGCCAGCTGCCCGAGGAATGATCTGAAGTCTGACAGGCCTGGGTGCAAATGGTTGCTCCCATACTCAGGGTTATGTGGTCTTGGGCGATCTCCGTGACTTGCTTAAGCTCTGAGAGCCTCTGTATCCCCATCTATCAAATGGGCCTATCTTAGTCCCACCAAGAAGGACCTGTTGAAGGACCTTAGTCCCACCAAGAAGGATCCGGTGAAGGACCTTAGTCCCACCAAGAAGGACCAAGAAGTCCCACCAAGAAGGCCAAGTGCTGGCCCTGGCCCTTCTCACTCTTCATATGAAGGGTCATCTATGTATCTGCCACGGAGAGGGGACTAAGGACGGACATCTACAAACCCCCTGCAAGAATCATCTCCCTTCAGTCCACAGACGTGCATCAACGAGAGAAGCCGCGCAGAGCAGCCGATAAGAATAAGGAGGCACACTGCATTCTAATGGCTTCTTCGTTTTAGCTTCTTTGGGAATCAGAACGTGTCTCCCAGTTGAAAAGTTCTTACAATTAAGTGGCCGCGTCTTTTCTTTCTTAGCGGAGCACATAAACAGTGCCTCGAACGAATGAGGGATGCCTTACATGTGAAGCAACACGGCCACAACTATTACAACGTTTTTATTTAGTACTTTTTTTTTATGTTCCAGGCACTGCGCTAAGTGTTTAATGGGCATGATCTCATTTAATTCTTAAATCAATGCCACGAGATAAATCTACTACAGCCATTGCACCAAGGAAGGAATTAAAGCTTGAAATGATCAAGTAGCTTGACGGAGTTACATGCCTCGGGTATCAGTCAGGGTTCCGCAGAGAAAGATAATGGAGAGAGAGAGAGATGATAGATAATAGACATATAGATGATAGGTAGATGGATGGATACATAGATAGATGATAGAGATAGATAGATAGATAGATAGATAGATAGATAGATAGATAGATGATAGATAGATGATAGATAGATAGATAGATAGATGATTGATAGATAGATAGATGATAGATAGATGATAGATAGATAGATAGATGATAGATAGATAGATAGATAGATAGATAGATAGATAGATGATAGATAGATGATAGATAGATAGATGATAGATAGATAGATAGATAGATAGATGATAGATAGATGATGATAGATAGATGATAGATGATTGATAGATAGATAGATGATAGATAGATAGATGATAGATAGATAGATGATAGATAGATAGATGATAGATAGATAGATAGATGATAGATAGATATAGATAGATGATAGATAGATAGATAGATGATAGATAGATAGATGATTGATAGATAGATGATAGATAGATAGATAGATAGATAGATAGATAGATAGATAGATAGATGATAGATAGATAGATGATAGATAGATAGATGATTGATAGATAGATAGATGATAGATGATAGATAGATAGATAGATAGATAGATGATAGATAGATGATTGATAGATAGATAGATAGATAGATAGATAGATGATAGATAGATAGATAGATAGATGATAGATGATTGATAGATGATAGAGAGATAGATAGAT
This sequence comes from Acinonyx jubatus, assembly GCF_027475565.1. Classification (NCBI taxonomy): domain Eukaryota; kingdom Metazoa; phylum Chordata; class Mammalia; order Carnivora; family Felidae; genus Acinonyx; species Acinonyx jubatus. Next base: position 136,853,564 of record NC_069386.1, on the reverse strand, counting down.
AGATAGACAGATAGATAGATAGATGATAGATAGATGATACATAGATAGATAGATAGATAGATAGATAGATGATAGATGATTGATAGATAGATGATAGATAGATAGATAGATAGATAGATAGATAGATAGATGATAGATAGATGATAGATAGATAGATAGATAGATGATAGATAGATGATAGATAGATGATAGATAGATAGATAGATAGATAGATAGATGATAGATAGATGATAGATGATAGGAACTATCATCCCAGTTATGGACTTGGAATATGCTCTTCCCAAATTCACATGTTGACATCTAATCCCCGCGTGATGGTGTTAGGAGGTGGGGTGTCTGGGGTGATTAGGTCATGAGGGTGGAACCTTGTGACGGATTAGTGCCCTTCCAGGAAGAGCCCAAGGGGCTAGCCGCTCGCTCTCTCTGCCACGGAGAGGAGAGGTCGCGGTCTGCACCCAGAGGTGTGTCCCCACCGGGACCCGACCACGCTGGCACCTTGATCTTGGTCTCCCAGCTTTCAGAACTGTGAGAAATACATTTCTGTTTATACACCACCCCGTCTATGGTATTCTATTACAGCAGCCCAAACTGACTGGTGCTTTCCACTCTGAGCCGGAGAGAATGATTTGATTTTTAAATGCATACACGTATCACAAAAGTCAAAATTAAAAGGAGAAACCGAATTAAATGCTCCGGCAAGATGACAGTCTGGGGGGCTATCGCCAGTTTCTCTTCTGTTAACTCACTCCCAATTCTTTCTGCTCCATTTAACCCAGTTTCTTCAAGCCGGGAGTCTCTGTTTTCTCATCGGAAAAACAGGACAGCAAAGCCACCCGGAATGCCAGAAAACTGACCCCTGGGATAAAGACTTACGCTCTTTCTCCATCCTTAAAAATCTTCTGGGAATAAGCCTCATGATGCCCTCCCCAGAGACACAGGACACATCAGAACAGACAGGACACGGCCCTTGCCCACCTCTCCCGGTGCACCTCATGCCATGTGTCCCCCACAGACACCCTCCCCGCCACACCTCTTCCCAGGGCTCTGGCCACCCTCCCCAACCTCCCGCTCCCAGGGCTGGCCCCACCCTCCCCTGCAGGTGTGGCCTTCCCCATCACCCTATTTATTACAACTTCCATCCCGTTTTCTTCTATCATTTATCAGAACATAATGCTTATCAACCCTTTTTTTTAAATTTTTTAATGTTTATTTATTTTTGAGAGAGAGAGAGAGACAGAGCTCGAGCAGGGGAGGGGCAGAAAGAGAGGGAGGCAGAGAATTCGAAGCAGGTTCCTGGCTCCGAGCCGTCAGCACAAAGCCCGACGCGGAGCTCGAACCCACGGACCAGGAGATCATGACCTGAGCCGAAGTCGGACGCTCAACCGACTGAGCCACCCGGGCGCCCCTCATCAACACTTTTTAATTGTCCACATTTGTTGGTTTGCTTGTTTCTTGCCTGTCATTACTCAATAGACTGTAAGCTCCGTGGGGGAAAGGAACACGTCTATTTGATTCTCTAGTTTCATCCCAGAGACCTTGCACAGTGCTTGGCAAGCAGTGGACCCTCAACTGGCTGAATAGAGTTTTGTCACACGAATGTCCCAGGAGGCCACTGTCTCCACACCACGCCCCTGTATTCCTCAGTTAGTTTTGCCCAGGTCTCCACTGGACCAAGTCCCCAGGCATAAGTGTGTCATTTATGCCTTAAAATGGAAGCAGGGCATCGAGGATTTTTTCAGTGCTCCAGAGCGTGGGGCAGTTCACACATCCGCAAAGCGCTCGCACAGTGCAGGACCACGTTCAAAGAGACTCAGACACAGTTCATTGTCATTACCGCTCTGCTAAGTGGCTGCAGTGTTTAAGCCCCATTTTACAGATGTTTGTTTTCATTTACCTCCTTGCCAGGATGCTTTTCTTTGCTGAGGGAGGCGATGGAGGCCACCCTGGATGGAGCCCCCAGACTACTTCTAAGCCAGTAAATCTGCCTCCCTCCCACACTTTCTTTCCACTTTTCCCAACTAGAATTTTCTGCGTTTCCCAAAAAGCTGAGACCGCTGGGAACACAGGGGTCGTATCTTTTTACTTTCTGTTGGGAACTGTGTCCCCCTCCCCAAAATAATATGTTGGAGACCCAGGCTCCTAGGACCTGTGACTGTGACCTCACTCGGGAGGGGAATTTTGCAGATGATCAAGTTACGTGGGAAGGAGGCCCCTACTCCAGTGTGACTGTGTCCTTATCAATGGGAGAGATCTGTCCACAGAGGAGCACACCGAGAAAGTGTGGCTTGAAGATAAAGGCAGAGGTCGGGGTGGTGTGGGGACGAGACAAGGATCATCGAAGGTCTCCAGCGACACCGGCAGCCAGGAGAGGAATCTGAATAGACTCTCCCTCCTGGCCCCAGCAGGAAGCAACCCAGCCACCACCTTGATCTTGGACTCGAGGTCTCCAGACTGTGAGACACCAGTTTTGTTGTTGCAAACACAACGCATGTTGGGTCCATGCTCGACTTCTTTGCCTGGGGCACTGGCTCTCCTATCCGCCCCCCTTCACTTGGGTTATCCCTCAAGGTCAAGGTGAGCTGGGCCTCTCCCCATCATATGCAGACCAAATGATTTCTCCATCCTCAGGCAGCAGGTTCTGGCATAGAAGCCTGTGACATCGTTTGACATCTCCTTGGCTTGACCGGTCCCTGGGCCACACCACCCTGGCTCCGACGATCAGTTCTGTCACCTCACGGCTCCCCTCCCCGCTCTGAAGCTGCCCAGGGATCTGGGTCTAGCCTGCCATTTCTCTTCAGCCCACCTTCCTTCCTGGTCTTCTAGAAACCGGACTGGGCAGGCTCCGCCCACTTCCCCATGGGCACGTATGGCTTCTCAGCATCCCACACCCAAGATGCGCTCGTTACGTTTTGAACACTGTGAGTGGAGCCCTTCTCAATGCTCTACTTGAGAAGGACACTCGTGAACAGTCCACATTTGAATGTCCCTTTAAAGAAATGATTTCAATTCCAATACTCGACGAGGCTGCAAACCCCTGGCAAGTGGGGCCGTGGGTCAAGTTGTGTCCCCACCACAGGGTCATCGCAGAGGGAATTAGTTAAGTGAGGATGAGGGCATTGAGGAGGGCGGGCCCTGAGCCAATAGGACTGCTGTCCTGATGAGAAGGGAAATACTGCCCTCACAGACAGACATGCGTGGAGAACTCAAGGGGAAGAGGAGAGATGTGTTGCCACAAGCCAAGGAAACGCCAGAAGTTGGGAGAGAGGCCTGAACGCACCCTTCCTGAGCGCCTTCGGGGGCAGCACAGCTTGCTGACGCTTTGACCTCGGACTCCCAGCCTGCAGAACCGTAAGACCACGGGCTCCCGTGGTTTACATCGCCAAGCCTGTGGTACTTTGTCACAGCAGCCACAGATAATGCGGCAGGTGATGTCATCTCCGTGTTTCGGATGAGAAACAGAGGCTCTAAGGAAAGGGGCGGCCCAAGGCTCACGGCTGGCAGGAGGCAGAGTCAGGCGTGAACCCAGCCCACCCTGACTCCGGGCCCCCAGCAGCCGGAGGCGGTGGGAACCTGGTGCTTTGTGTGTGGTCTTCTGGGCCCAGATTTCACAAAGGGCCAGGGAGGCACAGCTCTGAGACTCCCTCCCGCGGAGCCCTGGTTAAGGGAGCAGAGGCCTGGGAAGGCCACTGGCCGCTATAATTCGCTGGTGATTAGCCTCAGAGAGAGCCCGCCTTGCTTGTGGTTTGGAGCCCTGCGTCACGCGCCTCGCTCAGGAAAGTTAAGGCCCATCTTGGGATGCCTCCTCTTGGTCGATCTGCTTCAGACAAATCCCTACGGAAAACATCAACTGGAATGTGGGAGGGCCCCCGTCTTCGCAGGACACTTTCTGTGTCTTTTAAGAACCAGCCCTCGAAAGGCTGCTGTCTGTCAGCTGCACACACAGGAGCCACAGTATGGGGACCTGGGGGCCGGGGCCTGGTTCCCCTATGCGGTGGCAAAACGTTCCATCCCAGAGGCTCATCCCTTCTCTGTCCCCTCCTCTCGCCGTCCCATGGGGTCAAGTCACACGTGGCCAGGGGGAGTTCTGAGAAAGTCTCTGGGTGGGATGGAATGGGCTGGGGGGGGGGGGGGTCAGGAGTGCCGCATTCTCACCCCTGCAAGCCCTAGTTAGCTGTGAGCCTCGTCTCCAACCAGGCATCACCACCTCGTGGGCCCCCAGCCACCAAGCACAGCAGGGCCAGGGGCCCACAGGGCCAGTGCGTCCTCTGCCTATGCATCCCTCATCCTCAACATCTGATGGCTATTCCCCCAACAGACTGAGAGCTGTCGGTGGAAGGCTCAGCGCGTGGCCTCTTTCTGCTGGTGTGTTAGAAGTGACCCAAGGGACAGTCCCGCGGGCTGTCGCGTGGTGGCCAGGGCTCATCTGTAGCCACGTGGTGCTCGGCTGGGGTTGGGCAGGGCACCAGGGTGCTGCCTAACAACTGGGGCCACTAGTCACGGGTTCGAATCTTGACTCCGCGACATAATAGCTATGCAGAAACTGAAGTATGTGGCTTCACCTCTCTGTGCCTCAGATTCCTCATCCATAAAAGGGAGAGAATAAGTGACACACAGGAGCATCACGTGGCTCAAGTCCACATAAGCCGCTCAGAATAAGGCGGAGCCACCACGAGAGTTCAGTAAATGGCAGATCCTCCTGAATGGCTCATGCATCCCCCTTCCCGCCTCCCCAGGTCAGAGTGCCCAGTCCACAACCCTGAGCTAAGGACTCTACCCCCATGGAGGAGCCTCCCTATTTATAAAACTAGGCGGCTGGATGAACCGACCACCATGCTCTCTTCCACCCTAAATTGCCCAGCTCTGTGGTGCATTTCAGACAGCCACGTGGACAAAGACCTCCCTGCCCCCACCCCCATGCACAGGACTGTCCCCTGAGTCACTTCCAGCGCTGGGCAAGGAACCCACCAGCGTGAAGGGGCAGGGGGGCCATGGCGCAGAGACATTTGTGCTTGGGTTTACAACTCATAGAAAACCTCTGCTTCACCACGCTCAGGTAAGCACCTTATTTATGCCCAGAAAGCCGTGTGGGGACATTTAGGACCAGCTCTGTAATGATGTCGCCTCCGACCGGTTGAGTCCCATCCTCCCTGCTCATTAGGGTGAATCTCTTGTTAGTGGTTTTGCAAGTTGGGGATGGAAAATAATCAGAAGCAGGTGGGTGGGCGCCTGCTCGCTCCCCTGTCTCAAGACTCAAGTGTAGACGGTTCACACTTCCTCCCAAAGCAGCCCCACGGCGCCCTCCCCCCCCACCCCGTCCACCTCCCTCATGCCAGGTTTACCTCCTGTCCCCGGGCAGGTGGGGCAAACGCTTATCATCTGCCTAATTGTTCAACAGGATAATATGCTGGATTTCAAAATAATTAGGCTGATGGTAATGAGGGTTTGATGGTTTCTGTGCAATTAGACGGATGGACACAAACACTTTGTTTTTAACCTATGCTGAGGCTAATGACCTCAGGTGGGAATATGGCAGCACTGGATTTTGAAAGAAGGAAAAAAAAAATATCCTGGGAACCTCAGAGAAAATAAATCACAGGGCGGGCCCTTTCCCGCAGATCTGTCGCTCTGGATACCTGACCAGATGTTCCCCAGACATCAGTAATGAGGGATTTCAGGCCAAAGGGAAGGCAGCGTCACAGGAGGCAGCTCAGTCCGGGTTTGAATCCGTTCTGCCATATTTATTGGCTCTGACCTGGAGCCAGTCACTTAACCCAGCTGCGCTTAGATCTTCATCTATAAAATGCAGACTATATGTGTGCTTCACTGGGCTGTTGTGAGATCCTGGCACACGATAAATGTGCAGTAAAGGTTTTGGTGGGGGCCCCAAGAGAGGGAAAGTTCAGTGTGAAAGTATCGAGAAGCGAGACCGTGGCCGAGGCCAAAATGGGCAGTGAGTCCTTTCCAGCCAGCAATGTAGAACTGGCATCTTCTAAAGTCCAGACAACAGGGGTGGCGTAGGATTCCCCATCAAAATAAGAAAGTAAAGAAAAGAAACCACTAGTTTAATTGAGAAGACGTGAGTCACAGTTGTACCACAGCAGAGCCATGGATCCTTGGGAAAACTCCCAGCCCCTCCACGTACCTTGGGTTTCCAGGGCGGTCAGGCAACGAAGAACTTCACAAGACGAGTCTGCAAGGGAGATAATCGGGCAGGGTGGTCACATGGTGTGGTGGCTGCTGGTAGGTCTACACGGGCATTTATCTTCAATGCAGGTGGCAGAGTAGATGCAGGGAAGATGACCCTAGGGCCTGGGCAGGTGGACGGTACTGGGGAGGGGCTGATCCACCCAGCACACAACTTCTGAGCCTTTGGTCTATTCAGGGCCCAGTGCTCATGCTTGGGACACAGAGATAGATCACATCCATCCCCCTGCCAGGCACATTGTCACAATAGAAAGTGATAGGCAATCTAGGTAAACATTTCAGGAAGCATAGGACAGAATGTTCAGCTCTTCCTAGATGCAGGGAGAGCTTCCTGGGGAGATTCAGGCTGGGCCTTGAAGGACGAATCAGCATGGCTGGAGGATGAGGGCCTCGCATGAGGCTGAGGGTCAAGGTGAACACTCCAATCTGCTATGTATAGCATGTGGGTGATCCAGGGCAACATAGTATCCCTTAATTCAGAGAGGGGGCGGGGAGAGAGAGAGAGAAAGAGAACTGTCTTGGCAAGGGCAATCATATGAGAAGCAGGAGGTTTTCTCTTCCTCACAATTCTTTATGGCTAGGCTACTCCAACAACCTCTGCCCCGTTGTCTCCCTGTCTTCACACCCTGCTTCACAGCCTTTCCACGAGGCTAGAAATTCCTGGAAAGTTGGGTCAGGAGTCACCGGCCACAAGACAGAAGTAATGCAACCTAAAGCTGGTGATTGGTCAGTACCATGGACAGAGACACGGATGTTTGTTTTTGTTGTTGTTTTTTTTTTTCCCCCTCCAATTCTTCCCTTGGCCACTTGGGCTTCTGTGAACTGTCTTCCTTATTCATGCGTACAGGATATTAACAGCCACTTTCTCCTCTTATGAATTTCACATCACAATTAGCAAACCAGGGTCTGAATTTTGCTGGAACCCATTCAAATTTATAGGACTCCATTTGGAGACTTTTTCCTGGTGCCATTTTGATCAAAATTGACAGAAGCTCCATAGACCATCCTCTGTGAGTGTGGCAGTGGGAGGTAGAACCCATTAGGACTCTGATCCTGGGGCCGGGTGGGGGAGGAAAAGGGTAGATGTTTAATTGAAGGCAAGGATCTCGGGGCTCCCCTGGGCCTCGGGTCCCAGGCTGATGCTACATGTAATCTCCCCATTATAGGACAGAAGCCCGAGGGGACTTGCTCTGTCGGCTCTGACTCCTTTCTGTCCCTGGGGGCCCGCTCTCCCACAGGAAGACTGGGGTGGCTGCAGACAAAGTCCTCAAGCAGGGGCCATTCCTAAGGTAATTCCATGGAAGAATTCAAGTCCACTACCGGAAACTCAAGGTCAGCCTGAGGAAGTGAGGAGGTGAGGTGACATCCTGAAACCCCAAACCAGTCTTGCCTGAGCCAGACACCCGCTCACAGATTACTCTTAGGATAGCCAACGGGAAAGGGTGGAGCTCTGCACTGAAGCCAAGACCTCACTGGCAACCCTGAATTCTTGCTTGTGAGTGGGGCTCCCTTCAAGAATCACCAAGCCAAAAGAGACACCCGGGAAAACCAATCTGATGCTGCAGGAATCCCCAAACATCTACTGCTGCCAGGGGTGGAGCTTAAAGGATTGGAGTCCAGAGTTGCTCACCTGAGCCCTCCCAGATACAGAGGCGAAGGCTTCATGAAGTAGCCACTGGCCAAAGAGTCAGAGGCCCTGACGGTCATTCTAGTGGTGCCATTTTCCTGGTAACCCACGTCACTCCATAAGACACTCTGAGGACTTAATGCACTGGGCTTGTGACACCTGCCTGTCTCGCAGAGTAGTTAAACAGACTATGAAATCTTACTGACCCTGAACCCACACTTCCCTATCCCCTTGTGCCTCATGAGACAGAGCAGCCCATTATCCTCTCAAGACATTCCTTACCCACCCACTTGTCTTTAATTTGGACACACTGCATAGCTTCCAGTAAATAGTGGTTTAATTGTAGCACCTGCTATGTGCCAGGCACTGTCCTAAACATTGAGACCATAATGGTGGATGTGAGACTCCAGGACGGTCAACCATCAAATGCCTGTATTTTATTCTTAGTGTCTGATGACCCGCCTGCTTCACCCAGTGGACAGTGGTTTTTCAGTGTTCTAACTCCATGGCGTAGCATGGCTGATTCTCCAGCTTGGCTAAGTGAAGGCCATGAAAACTATTTGAAAACACTCTAAAGTACTCTAAGAAGGTAAATTGTTATTAACAGAAATGACACTCAATGTCCTAGCCATTCAGCCAGAGATGAAAACCAGAAGAAGCAACAGAAAGGAAAGGAAAGAAGGAGCCCTCTCGATGTTTCGGTTAATGGAACGAGGAACACCCTGACAACAATGAAGTCTCATACAAGACGCTGAAGGGCTGCGGGAGTCGGGCAAAGGAAGAGATTCTTTTTAGCTGGGTTAGTCAGAGAGCCGCCTCACGGTGGAGGGTGCATCCCAGCTTGGAGATGGGGAGACAGGCTGAGTGGTGGTGGCACAGGGAGGGCCAAAGGAACAGATGAGGGATGAAAACTGGTCGGGTTTGAGCAGACCAGTGGGGATCACACTGGTTCTTCTTAAGGTGCAGCCTCCCAGGCCCCTCCAGAATCAGGACCTGCAAAGGGGCAGGCTCATGATCTCTAACCAATTCCTGCACAAGATTCAGATGCAGAAGCAGATCTCTGGAGGGACCCACAAGTTCACAAACGGATGGGAGGGGAGGTGGGTAAAGATAGACCATGGTAGCCCTTGAATACTGGACTGTAGTCCAAAGGCATGAGGGAGCCACGGAAGGTTTTAGAGTAAAGGCATGGTGCCATCGCTGCTATGAATGCAGGGGAAGGATGGATTGGGGGAGGAGAGGAACTGGAAGCAAGAAGTCCCCATGGGGGGCTGTTGCAATAGCCCAAGCATAAAGTAATGACATCTTAAACCAGGACAAAGGCAGCAGTGATGGAAAGAAAGGAATTAATATGGAGTAGAGGCATCTGGTGGCTCAGTCGGTTAAGTGTCCGACTCTTGACTTCAGCTCAGGTCATGATTTCACGGTTCATGAGTTCAAGCCCTGCGTCGGGCTCCAGGCTGACAGCATGGAGCCTGCTTGGAATTCTCTCTCTCTGCCCCTTCCTCGCTTTCTCTCTCTCTTTCAAAATAAATAAATAGATGTTTAAAAAATAAAAAGAAATATGGAGTAGAATTGACAAGACTTGGCAACTGACCGGAGGTGGGGGGAAATGAGACGGGGTCAAAGGTGGATTACTCCAGATGTCTTCGGTGTTTTTACTATAAAATAGAACTATAAACACACGAGACCTTACACTATTTCATAGTTATCTGATTTGCAGAAACAGCCCCCTATCTCTTGGCTCCCGAGGATTTACAATGGCTGGAGACAGTACTAATAATGATGTATTTTATAGTATATGAACTTTGCCATCTGTGGTACAGACATCAAAAAGTCAATATGAGTAAATTGACAAGCTTGTCAATGAATGAAATTAATTTTCTTTTTCTGCTGCATCACTAAACGTAATTTCGGAATGTCATGGTAATATTCAGTGTCCGTTAGCATGGCCACGTGACCGTCACGGACAAGTTAAAACATGAGGAGAAGCGGCACTCTCGTGGCACGAATGCACGGGGCACACATGCCTGCTGAAACAGGCATTTGTTCGGCGGGCACACAGCCCCCCAGTCTTCTCACAGAATTTGCCACATGTGTAGCCAAGAGACCTCTGCCCTCTGAGCGTGAGAATACGGATTTTAACACCTTGCCCAGTTTAACCTCAACCCGAGTGTTCTGTTGCGGAACAGATGGTCCGGCCGAGGAGGAGGTTATAGGGGATCAGAAAGTCGAGGCTACTTGTTCAAAAAACAGGAAGAAACAGGTTTACAGAGGATGCCACTCAGCCAAACCACGGCTACAGCCCAAGGCTTCCAACTGGGCAGTCCAGCCATAATCGTGGGCCCGGCTGGCATGGAGATGGGAGGAGGTCCTCAGGGCAGCAGCAGACACGGGCATTGACGGTATGTGGCCACTGTTTCGTGGAAAGGAAACAGAGATGGTTGGGTGGTCGAGAGCTTGTGGGAAGGTGGCTGGTGCATTCATCCGTCACTGGACAACTCATCATGGACACCGCCCATGGCGTATGCTGTTGTAAGCCTTGGGGACACTGCAGAGAAGCACAGACACACAGCTCTGCCCTCGCAGATGCCACGGCCCCAGTGGAGAAGCCCGAGTACGTCGTGAACAATGAAGAAGGCAAGTGCGGGCTGCAATCAATGCTCTGAAGGACATAAACAGGGAGGACGGCTGATGAGGGTGGCCTGGTGTGGATGACGGGCCTTAACCGAAGGAAGGGGTCCCAGTTTTGGGTCCACTGACCCACTCTTTCCAAACCAACAGAGAAGGAAGAGCAGCCACCATTTCTGGGCTGCTTCTTAAGTCCCCTTTGCTGAACAGGAGCTTGTTTAGACCCTCACACACCCCAAAGGGGCAGGTCCTGCTACCCCCACTGTGCTCAGGGAGGACCCGTGACAGTCCAGGTGGGTCCAGGGCCCACACCTGGCCGGCCGGGCCCCAAAGCCTCTGCCCTAGCCCTGCCTCGCTCAGCCAATTTTGCTGATCCGTTCACGTCTCTTCGGGTTTTGCTTTCCACATAGTGGGATTCTCTCCCGAGCCTGCAATGGACATCAGAATCAGTGCAGGGGGGCTTCAGAACCTGGCAAAAGGCACCATAAGGCCTCGTGATGTGAGGCTCAAGACTTCAGTAAACCCGCGGCCTTTACTGGTCCTCACTCCTTCCACCTCTGAAATGGGAATAACAACTCACCCTGTGCACAGCATGGGCTATTGGGACGATGGAATGGATGAGAAAGTGTACTAATAACGTCAGCTTTCCATTACTTTTGCCACAGCATGCTCTTGGGGAGTGTGTGTGTGTGTGTGTGTGTGTGTGTGTGTGTGTGTGTGTGTGTGTTGTGCCTATAAGACACCAGCCATGATAAGCATCAATGTCCCTATTCTAAAGATAGGTATATGCAGGCCCAGAATGGCTAATTGACTTGTCTGCACTAAAATCATGTCTCGCAAAGGTCAAAGCCCATGTTCTACCTCCCTAAGGAGAAATGTCCTCCTCCCCGGCCAAGGCAAGTGCCCTCTGTGCCGTCTCTGGTGCAGATGGTGAGGGGAGCCAGCCTTCCCGAGGTACCAGTGGGGGCTTTTCTTGGGGCCTCTGGGCAGGAAAGAAACAGGAGCCCACGCATCAAGTGCTTAGATGATACAGCTTATCCCATAGCTGGGATCCCACGGCTTCACACACCGCACACAAAAAAACACCCGTTGCTGGGGCACACCCACCTGGCTTTTTCTTTCCCTGTTGATGGAAAAAATTGCCTCGCGAAAGCCAGTGGCCTTTCCCATTTTCTCTAAATGGTTGGAAGGGTTTTTTGCCTTCCGGTTGACAACGCAGATGACAGAGATGGATTTTCAGAGCGAATATTCGTGTCGTTTGTGACCGTGTTTGTGCAGCAGGAAGCAGGCGGCTGGATAATGGAGCCCCTTTGGGAGAGGGGCTGAGGACCGTGTTTTTTGCACCTTGGTCCTCTCGGGCCAGGCCACTAATTGGAACTTACCGTCCCATTAATGAGTTCTCTCTCCAGAGATTCATATGACCATTTTGACTCTCAAGTCCCTGCCTAATGGACTATTGAACGACAGAAAACCCGCACAGCTTTGTCTCAGCAGCTCTCCATTAAATATCCAGCAGTCCCCAATTAACCCCAGGCTTCAAAAAACAGAGTGGCAAAGCAACTCTCAGGCCAGCTCTTGGAAAGAGGGCTGGATTGGTATGATGGAATCGCCCTCCCTCCCTGGAAAAGGCCAGCGTGGCCAGCATCTGAGCAGTGGACACCAGGCCCCTCGGTGGCCCAGAATCAATTTCCATCCTCGAGATGCCACCTGTCCCTTCCAAGGCACTCGGGTCCTAACGGTGACCCTGGAGGGCGAGGCTCATAGGACCCGCGTCTTCAGACCATTCCCTGGCTGGCTGGAAAGCAGTTCCATGGCAACAGTGGGGCCAAGCCAAAGAGGGAGCCCCAGGGACACCAGTGGGGAGCTGCAAAGAAATGAGCCCATCCCAGCAGGGCTGGGATGAGGGTCTCTTCTCCAGAACCTCCTTGTTTCTTCAGGAGGGCACTGCCGAGATTCCTAAGACCTCTAGCTAAAGGCACCTTTTATGACAGCCTGCCCTCTTCACAATCCTTCAATGGCTCCCTACTGCCCTCGCTATAAAACTCAGGCTCCTCCCAGTGTAATAGAGGCCTCAGTGTGCATGTCTAGTCTCAGTAGCCCCATGTGCCTCCTCAAACTTGATCTCGGCAAATGTCGAGCTGTTGTGGTCCTCGCGCCCCTTCCCCTTCCACACCCTTGGCCTTGGCTCAGCCACACCCTCTCTCACCCAGCCCCCAAGTCTCACTGCATTCATCCCCCTAAGGAAAGCGCCCCCCACCCCGCGCCCTCTGCGCCCCCAGCGCAGCCCCAGGCCAGGGTCTAAGTTCCCTTCGCTCTGTTCCCACGAGAACCCGTATTGACAGCATGTCCACTGTAGAGACCTGACCTCATTTGTTTGGTGTCTTTCTTGCTGGAACGGGGTCCCTCCACCTCGGCTGTACTGACATTTTGGGCTGCTTGTGTATCCATTGCGCGGGGGGCTTCCTGGGCATTATGACAACCAACATGTCCCCCGTCCACTGCCACGTGTCCCCAGGGGCAGCGTGGCTCCTGGGTGAGCATCACTGGGCTAGACTGTCAGCTCCTTGAGGGCACGTCGAGCAAAGGCAGAGGTGCACGGAACCAGAGACCTGCCGGTGAGATCCTTGCTGCCCTCCTTGCCAGTTGAGTGTGCCCCCAAGCAAGCTGCTTTCCCTCCCGAGCCTCAGCTTCCTCACCTGTGAAATGGGGATAATGGCACACAGCACGCACAGCAGCTTACCACAGTGGTTGGTGTTGGCAATCAATACATATTGCTCTACCATTTGGCTGGATGGCATGCTTTAAATCCACAGATTTAGTGTTAGATTCAGACTCACCTGCCTATCATGGACCCCTGCCATTCCCATTCGGCTCCCACCATTGTTATCGCTATCATTCTACAGACAAGGAAACTGAGGCCCCTTGACTCGCTCAGGATCTAAGCAGCTACCTATTGGAGCTCAGACTGAAAGCCTGTCTTCTGGCTCCAAGATTGTCGGGGTCCCTTTCCTCTCCAGAACCTGGTAGGTTCTCTCCCTTCCACCTGCCAAGCCCCCATCCCACCCTGTCTGGTGATCCCTGTGTATCCTGAGGCTTCAATTCCATGTCAATTCCTCTAGGATTGAGTGCCCACTGTATGTCTTATCATGACACTATCACACATCCCCCACTAAGCCATAAGCTCCAGGGAGGCTGAGTTAGTGACCGAGTATCAACTACTTTGTCCAGTGCCCGGCACAGTACTGGCACTTGCCATGTGTTGAATGAATGAATAAGTGACTAATAAAAAATAGGTAAGAAAGGTGAGCTCGTAGGACTGGACAACCAGGAACATGGCAGCCAGCAGACCGGGGAGAGCCCCTCAGCTCTTGAATGGTTCTTCTCCGTGCAGGTGTCTCCAACTTTTCCCAGAGACACTGCTTCTTTATAACGAACCCAACACACCACATAAAATAGGGACAATCATACACAGGTGATATCAGGGCCTGCAATTTTTAGAACTGTGGCTCAGGCCCACTGACATGTGGTCAAGCAGAGGCTTGCCAGGGGTCAGCTCCACTGGCAAAGCCGTCCCACAGCCTGTGAGGTCAGTGGATGTGGGGGAGCTTTGCCAGAATGCCTGGTCCCTCTAACCTCATCCAGTTCCTCCACGACCCCTGTGGACGCTGAGCACCAAGCCTTGCCTCCTCCCGTTCCAGCTTTCCCCAAACGCCACGAGGTGTTTTCCCGCACCTGTGGTCTCCTACCTGTGCATTAAGTCGCCACCTACCTGTGGCTTCCTGGAAATGCCGTCCTTCCCTCCCACTCTGACTGGGCTCCCATAATGCCTTGCACTCCCCTGACATCCAGCTGCCTCATCTGTTCCCCTCTGGATGGCCAGCCTTGCCTGGTTCTCAGGCCTTCCCTGCAGCATCCCTAGCCCTCCACACTGCACAGGTGCTCAGCAGATACTTGAAGCACGACTAAATGCATTTTGCACGGGCGCACACATTTGGACATGGGATTTCTGTAAGTCCCTTGCTTGGTTCCATGATCACCAAGCAACCCTCTGATGATGACTCAGCCTCTCCCGTGAGGTCTGCCAGTGGGAGACAACGCCTTGGTCAGAACTCAAAAATTCTGACCCACGTGGCTGTTTGTGATTCTTACTGTGAACTAGCAAATTGGATTCTGGCTTCCTAAAAACAGAAGCAAGCACAGAGCAACTCCCTTGCGGGGCAGGGCATTGTCTCCGTGCGTGCCTGCTCTCACCCGCTCTCCCAGGACAAATATGGAAATTGTTCTCCCTTTGTCTCCTCCCTGTCCCCAAGAAAGGCAGGCAAGGTGGGAAGGAGAGAAAAGCCGCACTAACCTTGAGGCTTCTTCCGCTTTGCAAAAGGAAAGCAGCGTTTACTTAAAAATACCGTACAGAAGAATCCCTTCCCCCGGGAAACAAAATAGAATCATTTCTTTAGGGGGAAAAAAATACAGTTCCTAAAACACCCAGCCACACCCTGCGTATGTTCTCTTTAATTGCGTTTTATTAAGTTTTATACCATTTAATGATGGCTTAAAGAATCACTACATAAACAATACTATTTCCGTGTAAGAGGGTTGGAATATTTCTAATTCGAGCCAGTAAAACCTCACTCCTCGGTGGTTTATAAAACTTGAGTGCATTGATGCAGCAGCACTCAATTAATGTCAGGCCGTATGGATTTCAATCTGGCTTGAAATATATTTAAACAAATGAAGTAGATACAAATGTTGGCTCTTTGGCCAGCCAGAGCTAAAAAATCCATTTTCTATCTCATTTATAATAAGAACTAATTTGAATGTAATTTATCTAAAGCACAATGTTTCCTAATTTTTACATGCAACCATTACTTATACTTTAAGTAATAGTTACATCCATGGATCTCCGTGCACTTAATTGAAAATGCATGTTATTAAAACGTGAGACTTACTCCTTCAAAAATAAAAGCATTATCCTAAAGAATAATTGAATACTCAGACTCAGAGCAGGAGAGACGGCGGGGGGGTGGGGGAGCTTAAAAAAAAAACCCTCCCCTTTAAACACAGTACTTCTCTCTTTTTACGTGCTATTAGAATTATGTCAGAGTGAAATTAGCCACTCTCGACCCGTTATTTCAATTCAGATTACTACTGCCTCTCATCCGAGTGTCAGACTTGGCATCGGAGTCAAATCCGTCTGCCGAGGAGTGACATGTCAAGGGTGACAGTGACAAATTGTCACTAAGTGAGGAATAACACATGACAGGGCATGTGTCCGTAATGAGGCATATGCATGCCAGGAAGCCTCAGGACGCGCGAGGCTAAGGGCGGAATGCTAGGAACACTCCCCTCGCTGTGAGCTCTCATTAGGGCTCCTTCGATGGGGGTTTCCAGCATTAAAATAAATAAATAATAAATGAGCTTAAAATAAAATAAGGCCTTTCTTTGGGACCTCTTCTCCCACACTCACGATCTGTCTCTTTCTTTCTGTCTTTAACATCACCGAGATCAAGGTAACCCCCACTCCAGAATGAAATGATTCTACCTCTGTGTGTTTGTATGAATAAGTCTATGAGGACTTGAGACACGGTCCAATTTAGCAGGCAGGGGCCATCACACAGACATTTCACAAGAGCACCAAAGAGCAGATTTTGTATTGGTCTCCAGTGCAAATGACTGTATTTTTTACCCCAAGCAAAATGCAAACTGTTGGAGGGAGTGAGAGAGAGAGGGCAAGAGGTATCATTATGAAAAATTAACTCAAGAGGCCACAAAAAATAGGAAGGATTAAGAAAGGGAGAGAGAATCCCTTATTGTTTTCTTGCCTTTAATTTCACATATGGGATCTCCAGAATTTTTTGTCCAGATGAACAGTGATGTTTTTATACCCAAGTCACAGGGATACATAAACACATGCTGGGGTTGGGGGCGGGGGGCACCTGAGTGGCTCAGTCAAACATCCGACTTAGGCTCAGGTCACGATCTCATGGTTTGTGGGTTTGAGCCCCACATTGGGCTCTGTGCCAACAGCTCAGAGCCCGGAGCCTGCTTCAGATCTTGTGTCTCCCTCTCTCTCTCTCTGCCCCTCCTCTGCTCACTCTGTCTGTCTCTCTCCCTCTCTTTCTCAAAAAAATAAATAATAAAAATAAATTTAAAAAAATAATTTAAAAAGAGACATGCTATTGGATTTTATTGGATAGTTGGATAGATGGGAGAAGGTTGGAGGGTGGATGGGGGATGGGTGGGGGATGGATGGATGGGTGGATGGGGGATGGGTGGGGGATGGATGGGTGGGGGGTGGATGGATGGGGGATGGGTGGATGGGGGATGGGTGGGGGGGTGGATGGATGGGTGGGGATGGGTGGAGGATGGTTAGATGGATGGTAGTTGGGGGGAAGGATGGGGGATGGATGGATGGATGGTGGATGGGGAAGGGTGGGTGGGGGATGGATGGGGGATGGAGGGATGGGGGATGGGTGGGGGGTGGATGGATGGATGGGGATGGGTGGAGGATGGATGGATGGATGGTGGTTGGGGGGAAGGATGGGTGGGCACAGAGGTAAGACAAGAATTGTTGAGTCTACAGGTATGGCTGGGACAGCCCCCTGGTGTAATCAAATGTCACATGAGAGCGTGGACTGTCCAAGGTGGTCAGCAGCTATTGGAAGATTTTAAGCTGAGAGTGAGTGGCCAGGTCCTCATGGTGGAAAGATCACTGTGGCTTCAGAGTGGCAACCAATGGGGGCAGATGGGAGTGGAGAAAGGTCACCAGGGAGGAGGCTGCTGCAATCTACCAGGTATGACATAGTAAGTAAGGCCCAAGATAAGGTGCTGAAAGCGATCGAGAGCAGGGAGAGAGAGAAGGGATGTTAGAGAGAAATAACCGAAGAAATTGGTTAACTGGTTGGATTCGTAACACGGAGAGAGAGACCCTGGATGACTCCCAGGCCGCTGGTGCGATGGTGGAACCAGGAGCCGCGACAGGAGCACAGAGAAATAGCAGGCGTGAGAAGGCAGTGATGGAGTGACCGCCTGGTAGATGAGGAAATCCTAACAAGGAGCCTGGTGGGGAGCCCTCAGCACACTGGCGGGGGTTGAATCTGCAGCAGGAGGAGGAGGGAGCTGTAATCAAAGACTGTATTTCAGCAACACTGAAGAGTACCCAAGGGGCAGCATTGGCCCATTCCTATAGTACAACACTCTACACGCAGATCTATATTTTTAAGTGGGATTACACGTTAGACACTGGCTTGTGATTTGCTCTGTTTTTCTCTTAATAAAAATATCATGGACATGTACCTTTTTTTTTTAACCTCATTTTTAATGGCTGTTTCAACTCACGTCATAAATTACTGACTATATTCCCTATTGTGGGCGTTTAGATTGTTTCTGGGTTTTCACGGTTATCTATGCCTTCCTGTGATGTTTGCCTCTAATGCAACTGATCTTCTTTGCAAGAGCTCCCCAGAGCCCCACGGTGATCAAAGGGAGAGAGAAGAAGAAGACAGGGGTACAGAATGCCTAGATGCTCTCAGTTGAGGCTGGGGACCAGGGATCTGGTGGCGAGGGATTACTTAGGGACCATATCCCACCTGGGGGGACAGGAGAGATGCAGATACCCAGGGTGCCTCTAAGAATTCCCATCTGCACCCACGGGTCCACTGGTTCCATGGTCTCTCCAGGGAACTTAATATACCATTCACTTAAAAGTCATTTTTTTTAAGATCATTTATTTACTTTGAGAGAGTGCACGCGCATAGGGAAGGGGCAGAGAGAGAGAATCCCAAGCAGGCTCTGAACTGTCAGCACGGAGCCCGACACAGGGCTCAAACTCACAAACCTGAGCTGAAATCAAGAGTCAGACACTCAACCGACTGAGCCACCCAGGTGCCCCAAAAGTCACGTATTAAATTCAGTGTCACAAACATTTGTGTATTGATTCTCACTGTGAAGGAGATGGGCCAGACAGAGTAAACCACCTAAACGCCTCCTGGCTGAGTGCAACAAAGTTTACTTTTTGCTCAAGCAAAATATCAGTGCTGGGGGGAGGGGTTGCCTGGAGGAGGCTCTGCTCAATGGGTCCCTCAGGGGCCCAGGCCAACAGAGACTCCATCCTTGTGTAGTCTTGCCTTCTGGAACATTCCGCCCCTTCACATGGCAAAGGGAGAGAGATTAGGGAACCCCACATGGGCTTTCCAAGGCTCCTGCTGGAAGTCTGGCACAGGGGCACCGCCCCAGGGACAGAATGGTCACATGACCACACCTAACTGCAAGGGGCCTGGGGCAGGTGGGGGAGACCAACAGATCATTTGCTGGCTCTGCCCCAGCCTACCCTGTGGCAACAAAACAAGGCCAGTCTTCCATCGAATGCCCACCGTGTCACGGCAGAAGGTTAGAAACAGCCTAACTGTCCTGCGACAGGGAACCGATGAAGTTCATTGCTGGACTCGTCCCTAGAATATATTTTAATCAGAAAAAAAAAGAGAGAGAGAAAGCACTTTCATATCAATATGAAATCATCTCAAAGTATTTTCCAAAGAGGGGACGCCTGGGTGGCTCAGTCCAGCTCTTAATTTCAGCTCAGGTCATGATCTCGTGGTTTCATGGGTTCGAGCCCCACGTCGGGCTCTGCGCTCACGGTGCAAAGGCTGCTCTGGATTCTCTGTTTCCCCCTCTCTCTGCCCTTCCCTTGCTCTCTCTCTTTCTCTCTCTCAAAAATAAATCAATCAACTAAATAAACTAAAATAAATGCGCAGAGCAGAATGTACAGAACGCTGCCACCAGGTAGGAGGGGACATATTCAGTTGACTATATATTCGTCAAAGGTTTGTGACACAGGAAGCCGGTGACCTTGCTTATGTTTAAGAAAAGGGATGCGTGTTCCCAAACCGGGGAGGGGAAGGCAAGTTTCACTGCCACCCTTTTCCACCTTCTGAATGTCGGAGCATGGTCGACATGTGACCTGTTCAAAAAAGTCTCTAAACCGCTTTGCAAAAACCCTCATGAAAATGGACTTTGAGCCCCCACATCCAGATGCAGGAGCCTGCACACACACACACACACACACCCCATGAGCACGCCCCAGCGTTTCTGACAAGCTGCTGGCTGCCTCTTTGGGGCACAAGAAAAGCCACCACGTCACAGCTGTGGCTGCCAACAGCACTAAGGAGGTCAGTTTCCTCCAGGCAGACTTTGTCCTCTGGTGGTCACTGCTCACGGTGCCCTCTGGCCTGGGGGAGGGGCTCCTGTCTCGATTACACCAGACGCGGCTGATTCCAGGTGTTAGATCTTTCGAGGTGTCAGGAAGCCCCAGGCAGATCAGAGACAACTGAACTGTTCGCTACTAGGGAGGGAGACCTTGGCGGCCAGAACTGGGCTCCCAGCTGCAAGCCCAGGGGCCACTCCGCCCACGCCAGGGGAGCGCACGCCCCACTTCCAAATCCAGCCCAACTTCTCCGAAAGCACTGGGAGCAAATACCGCAGGGAGCAGCCCGCCTCCGCCTCCTCGGCGTCATCCCCTCCCCAGGCCTCTGGGCAGGATGTCTGACCTTGGAAATGGCCGCTCGCTCGCACTGCCCTCTGGCCGCAGAAGGACAGGCGCCCCCAGAATTGTCCCACAGCTGTGTACTTGGCAGGTGTGTGAGCACAGGACGGCTGACGCAGGGGGGCTCTCGCCCGCTCAGCTCAGCAGAAGGGCTCCAGGAGCCTGCAGACTCACAAGACGAGGGCAGCCTGAGAAATCCCTGGACCTTGCAGGAGGCCTGCCAAATGCAATGCTGGCAGGGGTGAGGTTCCAGCTGAGAGAGAGAGACAGAGAGAGAGAGAGAGGAATGGAGGGGGAGAGAGGGAGAAAGAGGGGAGAGAGAGAAGGAGAGAGGGAGAGAGGGAGAGGGAGAGGAGAGAGAGAGGGGGAGGGAGGGGGAGGGAGGGGGAGGGAGAAAGGGAGGGGGAGAGAGGGAGAAAGAGGGGGAGAGAGAGAAGGAGAGAGGGAGAGAGGGAGAGGGAGAGAGAAGGAGAGGAGGGAGAGGGAAGGAGAGGGAGGAAGGAGAGGGAGGGAGAGAGGGAGGGAAAGAGAGGGAGAGGGAGGGAGAGGGAGAGAGAAGGACAGGGAGGGAGAGAGAGGGAGAGGGAAGGAGAGGGAGAAGGGAGAGGGAGAGAGAGAGGGAGGGAAAGAGAGGGAGAAGGAGGGAGAGGGAGAGAGAGGGAGAGAGAGAGAAGGAGAGAGGGAGAGAGAGAGAGAAGGAGAGAGGGAGGGAGGGAGGGAGGGAGGGAGGAGAGAGAGAGGGAGGGAAAGGGAGGGAGAGGGAGAGAGGGAGGGAGGGAGGGGGGAGAGAGAGAGAGAGAGAGAGAGGCTCGCAAAGGCTCCGGTCCACCACCTAATTAATTTCAAGTGTTTGGGGAAATCAGAGAAAATTTGAAGACAAATCCCAGACCTCCAATTGGACAAGGCTCCCTCTCCTTGTCTCCCCCCCATGCCTAGTTCTCACTCAAATGTACCCCCAGCCAGCCAGGCTCCTCCTGGGGGGGTGGGGGGGAATGGGTCTCAATCTCCCCTCCCTACCATCAGCCCTCCGCTGGAGGTGGCCACCCCTGCCCAGCCTCAAACAGGAAAAGCAGGGGGCCCCAGGCTGCCCAGTCCTCCCATGGGCAACAAGTGAGTTTATGGATCTCAGCTGTGTGCCAGGGTGCGGGATGGGACTCGATGGCTTGGGGGGGTGGGTAAAGCCCCGCGGGACAACAGGGGCGCAGGGCTGTCCCTGAGCAGCTGGCCGCAATGGTGGGAGAGAGGGCTGTTCCGGGCGCACAGGGCGACTGGCTGCGTGCTGGGCGCTGTTCTGGGCACTGGGTTGGTCCCTTGTCCTGGAGCTGGTGGAGGAGACAAGCCTCGGAAAAGAAAGAAGTAAACGCGCAAATCTGATTGTGAGGATATGGCAGCAGACTGTAACACAAAAGCCTGGAGTCGGAGTGGGTTAGGAGGGTGTGGGCAGAGACGAGCCCCCAGGAGGGGCAGACCCAGGGGAGAGTGAGGGGAGGAAGAAGGCAGGGGTGGAAGGGGGCGCACATTGTGCAGGGCTCATAGGTGAAAATGAGCTGGGGGCATCCGGACACTGAAAACCCCCTGAGTGCCTGGGGCAGAGGGAGCCAAAAGCAGGGAGGAACCAGAGAGGTGGGGAGGTGGGGAAGAGTCGGCGGTGGAGGTGGAGGGGGATGTGCCATCCGAGAGGACGTGGCACAAGGGCGAGGAGGGAAAGCAGGAAGCCAGACTGCATTCGGATTTGAAATCTCCAGGCATCAAAACGCGAGACCACGAATCAGATCCTGAGAGGGTGTTTGCCCCGCGCACCAACAGCCAGGGGAGAGAATCAGAACATATATAAAGAACATCTACAGATCAGTAAGGAAAAGACAGAAACAAATCCGAGAGGAAAGGCTCTGAACGGGCTTTCCACGCAAGAAGAAACACCAAGAGGCCACAAGCGGACGAAAAGATGCTGGGCTCGGCAAATAATTAGGAGATGCACACGGGCTGCCCCGCGGATCTGCGCGTGTGCAGGGCGCAAGGGGGCACAGGGCCCGCTAGGAGGCGCTTGTGATTATTTAAGGATAAAATACGAACATACTTTTTCAATTTCCACGTGTTACTTCTTTCAAATGTTTACGAAGCTGTTAGGACACGAGTAGGTATCAGGTCGGCTGGACCTAATACTTAATAAACAGAACTGTGTGGGTGTTTCTTTGGGCTGAAGGGTGCGTGAAACATTCCTGAGCCAAAAAAAAGGGGGTGTCAGGGACGGAGGCAGCGTGGGGACCTCGGGGTGAGTGAACATAGGGCGGCCTCTGAATCTTGCAGGGGTGCGGAAGGCGGGGCCACGTCCGTCAGTCAAGGGGAGGGATCTGGAGGGGATGCGCCAGAAGCACAGTCTTCCTCCCCGGGGGCCGTATGAGCTCTTCCAAAGGATCCGTGTCGAGATCCGTTTTGTCCGTTTCAGGAGGGTGCGGGCAGCGCCATTCGACGTCTGATGGACGCGGAGGCAATGGTCCGAGCCCTGTGTGGTAGCTTGAATCACGTCCCCCAAAGTGACGTCTCAGTCCTAACCCCCAGAACCCATGAGTGGGACTTTCCTCAGAATGAGGGGTCTTCACAGATACAAATTCAGCTG
The DNA here is from genome assembly GCF_027475565.1 of Acinonyx jubatus. Taxonomy (NCBI): domain Eukaryota; kingdom Metazoa; phylum Chordata; class Mammalia; order Carnivora; family Felidae; genus Acinonyx; species Acinonyx jubatus. The sequence goes on along the minus strand of NC_069386.1, from coordinate 136,830,947 downwards.
AAAATCTCAAAACGCGATCGTGCCGGATCTCGGGTGGGCCCTAAACCCAAGAGTGCTGCGTCCTTATGAAAGGCCGGCCGAGGGAGAGATCTGAGAACGAGCCAGGCACAGCAGAGAGGGCCGTGACGCGCAGACAGAAACAGAGAGTGGAGAGATACCGCCTCAAGCCATGGAGCGCCAGGAGCCACCAGAGTCCGGAAGACACGGGACGGCCCTTCCCCCGAGCCTTTGTAGGGGGCTTGGCCCTGACACCCTGGTTTAGGACCTCTGGCCTCCAGGACTGTGAGAACAAATCCCTGCCGTTGTACCAGTTTGTGGTCATTTGCGGCGGAAGCCATGGGGCACGAACACGCCCCGTCTGGCCTCCGCAGACGGCCAGCCCACACAGGACCCACCTGCCACCCAGAAGTAGGGGGTGGGCTTTGTTCGTCATTCAGAGCGGGGCTGTGCCATCGTAACTGCTGGGACACACAAACTGACCCAGCCATCTCTCTGCACCGTTAGTGACACGTTAGTCTTGGCATGGTGGCCTCCCAGTGCGGCTGTCCTGTCACAGGAGGAAGCAATGGACAGACACACGGCCCGTTAGACACAAGAGACAGACAGCACCCACCAGGGAGAAGGGGGCTGATTCCCGCTCAGGCTCTACCATTCTGTGCTGTGCAGTCATGGGACTGTCACCTCCCTCTCTGGGCGCCTGTTGGCCCACGTGCCGGAGGTCTTGTTGAGAGATGTTGGCGCTGGACCCTTAGAAACCACCCAGCAGGGGCCCTAGTATGTGTGTGTTAGGCAAGACCGCCCTGAGTCAAGTCACCATGGCGACGACATCTCCATCCTTGGTGGGCGGGGCAGGTCCCCCCGGATGTTTCGGTCCGTTAGCGCTGTTTTAGCAAAGTAGCACAGGCTGGTGGCTTAAACAACGGAAGTGTACTGTCTCCTCATCCCGGAGGCCAGAGGTTGGAGATCCAGGTGTCAGTGGGTTGGGTCCTTCTGAGGGCGGGAGCGAGAACATGTTCCAGGTCTCGCTCCCAGCTTCTGGAAGCCTCAGCATCCCTTGGCTTATGGATAGCTGTCTTCTCCCTGTGTCTCCTCGGTGTTTTCCCTCCGGGCAGGTCTCTCTGCTCAAACTTCTCCTTTTTATTAGGACACCAGTCATAGTAGATTAGGGGCCACCCTAAGGACCTCATTGTAGCCCAGCGACCTCTGGAAAGACCCCTTCTCCAAATAAGATCACATTCTGAGGTCCTGGGTGTTCGGATTTGGGGGGAGGATGCAATTCGACTCATACACTGGAACAATAACTAGAGGGCATGGATCCTTCCAGAAGTCAGTCAACCATTTGGTTGGGGAGGTAGGTGAGGGATACAGCGGCACCTGGGGTGGCATTTGCTAAACTGACGTGGTGACAGGTCAAGTGCATGGACACCCTGGCTGGGTTTGAAGCCCCAGCTTCGTCCTTTACTAATTCTGTGAACTCAGGCAAGTTTCTTAAACCCTCTAAGGCCTAGTTGCTTCCTCTATCACGTGAGAATAAAATCTCAAGACTTTGCCCCCGGGGTGTCTGTGAAATGCACAGACAAGGAGCCCGTGAAATGCATGCCTGTAACCTCGGCAAGCAGCACACGTTGTGACCGTCCTATGTCCCCAGGCTCTGGCACCTTGTGGGCATTTGATTCACGCGTGGGGAGTAAGGGAGAGAATCAGAACATATACAAATGAACCAATAAGCAGGCACCACTTTTGGCAGGCTTAGGAAAGGCCACTAAGCTTCCTCGCTGATGGGGAAAAACCAAAGTGCTGGTGAGTTGAAAACATGGCCTGTGTCCCCGCGCGTCTCCGCCAGGGCATCTTCCGTGGGAGAAGGCAGCTTCGCGGTTTCTCCCACTGTCAAGACTGGTAAATGTTTTATACTTATTTACGAGGCAGAGCAATTATGTCTAATTATTCCATAATGCAAACACATTATGAATACTTATAGCACCATTCCCCCCCCCTAAGGAATCTGGCGGAACTGTGTGTGAAAGATATTTTGTGTAATTGAAATTTGGAACAGGTGTAGCGAGGAAAAAAAGAGCCTTCCTGACTCAGAGGTGAGGGAAAGTGCCAGACGCTCTCCGGGTTGAACAAGGAAGCCATTCCAGGAAGGACTGGGGAAGGGCCCTGCTGTGGGAGGCCCCGCAGGTTAGAGCATCACCTTCCGGCAAACTCCCAAGAAGAGGTCCCACGCCAGCCCTCTCTAACACGGCATCTCTAACCCCTCTTATTCCTCAGAGCACTTCCTTCCTCAACGTGTCCTCACCTGCCCACGTGTCCATGGCCTGCGTCCCCCACGAGAAGGGGAGAGGTTTTGGTCTTGCGCCCCAGGGTGTCCCTGCAGTCAAGCACACAGTTGGCACTCAATAAATTCCTGTTGAGTAAGCAAGTGAATACTGGATAAGTCAGCCCCGGAGGGGAAGGAGTTGGGGAAAAGGAATTAGTATTCAATGAGCACTTACTATAAGGGACAGTCACATGACAGCGTTTAGTCGAGCTCGAGGTTTGGCATTTTACCCCCAGTGCACAGATGAGGAGACTGAAGCTCAGAGACAGCAAGTGGTTTGCCAGAGATCACACAGGGACAAAGCTCGGGGCTCACTCCCACCTCTCCACTACAGAGGCCGCCTTCTGTGTCCCATATGAGCCCCCTGAGACAAGACGCACCTTGGGTAGGCATCCAGGACACCATAAATCTCCCCATTGAACAGTACCGCCGCGATCAAAACGGAGCCATCAGACACAAAAGCTGTTTTTAAAGCTGAAAAGGGGATCCAAGTGGCCAGGGGGTGGCCATTCATTAGATGAGCTCATTTTCCCGATAGCTGAATGGAAACCTGAACTGCAGGCTCTCAACCTGAACTTCGACTTGGCCTAATTCCGTATCAAATGATGAGTCTGCCACCTGTCCTGGGTCTGGCCCGCAGAAGAGCTCAAAGGGCATCTCTCCCCTCACTTGGCCTTGACATACAAATCCTATCTGTTCTTGTTTAAGAAACAATAACAGCATTTATACCCCGTCCCTGCACAGATGGCTGGACAGTCGCCTGTTCCCACGGCTGCCCTCCCTCTGGGAGAGTCGGGGGTGGGGACGGTCACTTTGACGTGAGAGTAAGTCTGATAACACCACTGGCAGGCAGAGAGCCCCTTAATTGGGGCAACAGGTGAAATTCACCCACCTTGAGGACAGAACATGAACCCAGGAGTCAGACAGACTGTGGTTAGGACCTGATCTCTCACGTACATGCTGTGCGACCTAGGCGGGTCACTTCACTTCTTCACTCAGCTGTCTTAGCCATAAAAGAACCCCTTCTGTTTAGAGTTATTGAGGGTTTAATTTAATGGGAAAACATTTAATGGGAAACGTACGTAGATCACTACGTGATCCTTGTGAGCTCCTCAAACACAAGCTATTATTCTTAGATTACCGAGACTCTCAGTAAATGTCTCCTAAACCCACCAGCTCTCCGGGAACACAGCTGCAAATCTGGTTCTTTGTGGAAGAACCCTTTCCAGAACTCATTCGGCAAGTCAGGTCATTACGGGTTTGTGAGAGACCTTAGAAGTCATTTGATGTGCCCATTTTACAGACGGGGACACCAAGTCCCCGAGAGGATCAAAGAATTGGCCAAGGCCACTCAGGGAGCCAAAAAGCAGAACCCCAGATTCCCGAGTGTTTCCCCTTCACTTCTCTTGCTCTATACATTCTGTATCAGGCCACTCCCGCTGCGTAACAAATCCCCCCCCCCCCCCAAACACAGTGGTGACCTAAAACAACAACAATCACGTTCTTCCCTGTATCAGTTTGCTCAGGCCGCTCGGGCAGAACACCACAGACCGAGCAGCTTCAACAATGGAAATTCATCTCACACTGTTTGGGAGGGCTAGAAGTCCAAGATCAAGGTGTTGGCGAGGCTGGTTTCTCCCAAGCCCTCTCCTTGGCTTGCCAACGGCTACCTTCTCTCTGTGACAGCCTTTCTTCTATGCACCTACATCCCTGCTGTCTCTCCCCTTCTTACGAGGACACCAGTCAGATGGGATTAGGGCCCCACCCTCAGTTAACCGTAACCACCTCCCTGAAGGCCCCAACTCCAGAGACAGTCACATTGGCAGGTACTGGGGGTTAGGGCTGCCACATATAAACTTGAAGAAGGGGACAAAATGTCGCCCACGACCTTGTCTATCACCGTTTCTACGGGCCATGGATTTGGGAGCGCTCAGATGGCCAGTTGGGCCAACGGCACTCCTGTTGTTGCAGTCAGATGGTGGCTGGAGATGGGCGGTGGAGGCTGGAGCCCCTGGGGCCTGCTTGGGCACTTCTCTCTCTTCATAGACTCAGGGCGTCTCCAGGAGGTCTGTCTCTGTGGACCGGCCCGGGCTTGCTGGGCAGCGGGGCGGCTCCCATGGCAGGACAGGGCTCCCTCCCGAGTGACCCCACCAACAGGCTGGCAGACAGGCAAGCAGGCCATGGCATCACTTTCACGTCACGAAGTGTACCGTCTTGAAGAGTGTCCCCGCAAAAGCCTTGTGTACCCAGAACCTCAGAATGTCACCCTATTTAGAAATAGGGTCTTTAGGGGCGCCTGGGTGGCTCAGTCGGTTGAGCGTCCGACTTTGGCTCAGGTCATGATCTCACGGCTCGTGAGTTTGAGCCCCGCGTCAGACTCTGTGCTGACAGCTCAGAGCCTGGAGCCTGCTTCGGATTCTGTGTCTCCCTCTCTCTCTGCCCCTCGCCCGCTTGCACTGTCTTTCTCTCTCGCAAAAATAAAGATTTGAAAAAATTTTTTTAGAAACAGGGTCTTTGCAGAAGTAGGTAAATGAGGTCATACTGGAGTAGGTTAGGGTCTCAGGCCAATACGACCGGCATCCATAAAGGAGAAGGAGAATCAGACAAGGAGCAGAGGAGACCCAGTGGCACAAGGCCACATGAACACAGAGACAGAGACTGGAGCAGGGTGGCCACAAGGACCACTAACTGCCGGCAGCCAGGTGGCTGATCCAGGAGGTCCAAGGCTCCTCCCTGGACCCTTCGGAGGGAGCACAGTCCTGCCCAACACCTTGAGCAGTGAGAAGAGAGATTTCTGTTGTTTTAAGTCACCCGGTCCATGGCGATCTTGATGGTGGCTCTAGCAAACTATGACACAAGCCCACCCAGATTCAAGGGGAAGAGAATTAGGCGTCACCTCTGGAAGGAAGGTGGCAAAGCTCCTTCCAGAGCACAGGGACAGCAGATAAGGCAGTGACCACCTATGAAAAGTGCGATCTGCCACAAACTCTGGGTTAACTGGAAGAGGGACCCTCCCGAGCCAGGTCAAGTCCTCTGGGGTTGACCACCCTAGCCTGGACAGCCTAGGGGTTAAGGGGTTAAGATGAGCCATAGCGGGAGCAGGAATGGAGGTGACTCAGGTAGCCAGAGAAGCTGGGGAGGAATGGGTCCTGTTCCAGCAGGAAGGGAACCTACATGCCATCACCCTGAAAGTCTGAATAAGGACGTTTGCCAGGCAATGCCAGGAGGAACCACCCAAGCTTTAGGGAAGTCCTGTGTCTCTGGGGCTGACTGGGGCTTGAGAGGATGGATGGTCCTTCCGGATTTGAGAGGCACTCTGGCAGCCGCTCCCTGGCCACTCCCAGCCCAAGCCCGGCCTCCCGCCTCTCTGGCTGCCACGCCCTCCACTGAGACCACAGGGACTTGCGATTTGCTTTCCAGATGCCCCTCAGAGTGTTAGGGTCCGGGTGGAAGGAAGGTGGCAGGAGACCTCTGTTTCCCAGGAAAGCTTGCTGGGACCACTCCCTACAGGTCTGAACAGGAGATCCTAGCAATCTAATCACCTGGGATGCTAAGGGTTGCAATAAACCAAAGCTCCACCTTGAACTGCTTTGATCTCAAAGGAAAGAGTTTACTTCCTTAAAGAATAAGGCTTGAAGTAGGGGCAGCTCCAGGCAGGCCTTTTGAGTTAAAGAAACCCCAGCCACAAGCACGGGCACATTCAAAAGTGACCAGTCTAAGAGAGGTTTATTGCTCATTCCTGTAAAGCCCAAAGCAGGGTTCTGATGGACAGAGGAGTCTCCTTTCCAAAGTGTGATCCAGGGACCCAGGCTCCTTCCACCCTGGGGCTACTCTGTCTTCAGTGTGAGGCTTCCAATGTTTCCATGTTCAACTGCATCGGATTTACAGGAAGGGAAAAGTCTTGGACGATGGATGGGGAGTAGGGGGCGGGTCACGGCCCGTCTCCCCTATAAGGATGCACGTGAGCTCCGTGAAGGCAGAAAGATGAGTCTGTTCTAGCCTGCAATGTATCCCCAATGCCATGAACCTTGCAGACCCGCAATACATCTTGGTTGGATGAACAAACAAAAGGGCTGCCACGGGAATCAGGATTATATGTCATCTGACTTGTGCCCAGTAGGATAAGGAGAGGGGATTTAAAAAAAAAAAAAAAAAAATCCTTCCACCATGAATATAGGTCCTCCTCTTCTGGCTCTTGGATCCGACCAGTCCAACTTAGGAGGCATGTCTACCCCCAAGAGTGGGTTTCACCATGCTCAGCGAATTAGCTCTTGCTTTTAGATTTATCCCTCATGGAGGCAGGGTGGCTGCCATAGCCCCAAGCATTACATCTTCACACTGCAGCATCCAGAGCAAGAAGCAAAAAAGGAGACTAGCGAAAAGAACGCCTCCTATACACCTCTCTCTTCTTGTCGGAGAGGAAAATCTTTCCCAGAAGCTTTCCTGTTCATCTCATAATCCAACACTGGAAGTTCGTAAGACTACTCCCTTGCAGATGGCGCCAGGGAGCCCGGCCAAGGGAGTAACAGGGTTTTTGAGCCTCTGGCATGGAAGGTGAGCAAGGGTGAGGGAAGGATAGAACAGGCTTTGCCACACAGCCTTCCTCAAGATCAGTGCCAAAGTGGGGCACCACCGAGGCTGCCTGGTGCGGATGTCCAGGCCAACCTGGGAGGGGGGCCAGGCAAGGCCAGAAGGGGCACGTGCTGCACGAGGCATCTCTAGGTAACTAGTGATGGGCCCTGTGCCCCAGCCTGGCACAGCCGGGTCAGCACTGCCGGCCCAGCTTGGCAAGCCCCACCCCAAGAGAAGGGAGCCAGACGGTTCCCAAACAGCCCATGACATAGGGTTAGAGGTGCTCCCCCCGCCACCAAAAGAAGTTTGAGAGTGGCAATGAAGCAGGTGGCTGTGAATGGCCACTGCCCCTCGGGGTCCAGCCTTGCATTAAAAAAAAAAACTTTTTTTTAATATTTATTTTTGAGAGAGACAGAGCGTGAGCAGGGGAGGGGCAGAGAGAGAGGGAATCGGAAGCAGGCTCCGGGCTCTGAGCTGTCAGCACAGAGTCCGACGCGGGGCTCGAACTCACGAGCCGTGAGATCATGACCTGAGTAGAAGTCAGACGCTTAACCGGCTGAGCCACACAGGTGTTCCAAGCCCCGCGTTTCTGCAGTGGCTCCTGTCTGAAGTCAGCAGCACGCGGACTCAGGCAGAAGTCACCATCTACCCGGCCACCGCATCCCTGGTCCTCCCAAAGCCGTTTTCCTCCTGTTTAATTCCCCCCTCTTTGGGCCACTTGATAAAAGTGTAACACAATAGGTTTCCCCCGGAAAGGATGGTATTTTATCAGTATTACAAAGCACCTTCAATTTGAACTCAACTTGTAACCTCAGCTGAAGACTATTTTGCTTGTAGTCACTATTATGTGGAATGTTATTCATTACTTTCTTTTTATTCCCAGCAATGTGTTTTCTATCAATGTGTATCTTTTGGAAGCTGTCGTCTTCTTTTTTTTTTTTTTTTAACATGAATGAATGTTTCTCTACTACGATATTACATGAGGAGACAGCATGCACGCTAACCTCCAGAGTGTCTGACTTCTTGGAAAGGAAAACCAAAACAGAATTGGGTTAACTCTTTCCCCTGGGCCCATCCTCAGGACGCGCCGGGTCCCGAGTTCTTGCCGCTCACCTGCCGAACGAGAACGGGGCCCCACGGGGCTGCAGCGCAGGCTCAGTCTCTGTGGTCATCCCAAGCTTTGGGGCTCGTGGCCCGTGCATGCTTACGTGCAGGGTACACAGGGGTTTGGTGCTCTGGACCCGCGGCACCAGGTGTCGCCCCCATTGAAGAGAAGGCTTGCTCTGGCCCAGGAAGCAGTCGCAAGTGGTTACAGCAGGGGTGGTGGGCTCGGCACACGGGAGAGTCTGGGGTTGGGTGCAGAGGGTCATTTTCTGAGTGACCCTAGGAAAATCACTGATCCCCAGAGAGCCCCGGTGAGCCTCAGTGCTGTCTCTGCAGAGTCAGTGTCCTCTCCCAGGGCTGTGTGCGGCTTTCCATCTCTCCTGTCCTTGTGCTTGGCCACCTCTGAAGGACAGCACTCTCTTTTTTTTTTTTTTTTTTTTTAATTTTTTAGTGTTTATTTATTTTTGAGAGAGAGAGTGTGTGCGTAAGGGGTAGGGGGGCAGAGAGAGAGGGAGACGCAGAATCAGAAGCGGGCTCCAGGCTCCGAGCTGTTAGCACAGAGCCCAGTGCAGGGTGCAAACTCATGAACCGCAAGATTATGACCTGAGCCGAAGTCGGACGCTTAACCGACTGAGCCACCCAGGCACCCTGACAGTGCACTCTTTCTACATGAGAGTCACAGCTGTTCAGAAGAAGCAGAATCGTCCAACGTGGTCACTGTTTCCGGGACTTTACAGTTTGGGTAGGAAGAAAGGCAAGAAATACCTCCTATCCTCAAGGCACCATCCCAATTCTGCCTACTCCAGGAAGCCTTCCTGGTCCTTCCACCCCACTCTGTGCCCTGGGAGCAGGTGGTGAGCAGAGTCTCTCACATCATTATCTGTGGATCTGCATGCCTCTGTCATGCCCAAGCTCCCCTCTTTGTGCCTGGAAGTCCAGAGCCTAATTTCTACTCGAGGATGCTCAGAAAATACTACTGACTTAATGGAGACACCCAGGGGTACAGACAGAGGTAACTGCAAAGTAGCATCAGTCTCTGCACCTGCAAGGGGTCTCGTGAGCATGGTATGAGCACCCCCTCAAAACACAGGTCCTGGGAGAGCTGATTTAGAGGAAGGTGAGGTGCCCTGAAGGGCCAGGTCATGGCCAAATGGTCCTTTGGAAAGCTGAATGTCATCATTTCCACCTCACAGTGACAACCCATAATTAACCAGGCGTGCTGCCATTTCCAAAGAGCTCTGGGGACGGAAAGGAAAACTATATTTGAAATGTCTAAGCCTGCAAGGGGTTAATAGCTAGACGGTGCAAGAAACTCCTAGAGATCAATAAGAAAGAGAGCCGACCTAATCATAGAAAATCGGGCAAAAGGAAAGAACAGGCAACCGACAGAGGAAGAAACCAAAAAGGACCGACACCTTTGTGAAGAGATTCTGGAACGCACTGGTCATCAGACAAATGTTATTCAAAACAGAGACAGGGCGTTACACGTATTAGATGGGCAAAAATCAGAAAGCCGAGTCGTGCCACGTGTCGGCATGTGGGCTGTGACACCACTCGGTCAGATTACATGCCCCACGACTCAACAATCCTCCTTCTGGGTCTGGAGCCCCAAGGAATTCTCCCGCTGGCCCAGGAGGACCCATGAGGGCATAGCCAGACCGCATCTCCCCGAAGCCAAGCCTCACTCCACTGTGAGAAGCACCTGTTTTCTGCATCCTTCTAAGAAAGGGAAAATCACAGCCAATTCGTCAAATGGCAAAATGCTCCCTTCTGACTTAGGATTTTTGTGCTCATTGAAAGGGCTCTTTCAGACTTGCTTAGGCACAGCTCTTTTTTCAAAATCATCTTCCACTCTTAGGCTCACGGAACAGGGGAAACATAAGTGAAACAAACTGAGTAGGGTCGTCTCAGCTCTCCTTCCTGCCCGGGCCTGGCAATTACGCACCAGCTTTGGACTTGCTGTTGATGGTGCCCACTTTCCCCAAACCACGTCGCTCCACGGCATTCACCGTGAGTGGTTCTTAAAACAACGCACGGCCATCAGCCCCCATCAGCTACAGTCGCCCTGCACGGGTTCCAGTGCCCGTGCTGCGACGTCTGTGGGGGAGGAGCACGGGGAGGGGCAGGCAGTGGCAACGTGTCACAAACGACAACAGCAGGCACAAGGAGCCAGGCAACTTCAAGATGTGAAAGTAACCAGGGGCGCCCGGGTGGCTCAGTCAGTGAAACGTCCGACTCTTGATTTCCACTCAGGCCGTGATCTCAGTTTGTGGGATCGAGCCCCGCATCGAGGTATATGCTGAGCGTGGAGCCTGCTTGGGATGCTCTCTCCCTCTCTCTTTCTCTCTGCCCCTCCTCCATTCAATGACTGTCTCTCGAAAATAAACATTTTAAGAAACCTTTCAAAAAAAATTAAAAAAACAAGATGTTACAGTAACCAAAGACGTGCAATGTTGGGATCCCTGAGGCGTCCCCATCTGGAAACGACGGGAAAAACGAGGTGCAGACACCATGGGCAGCTACATGCCTAGAAGCATCGGGCACGGTGTGCATATGTGACCGCTTCTGTAACTCAAAGCAACGATGCTCGTTAAACTTACGGGAATGGGTGTCGATGCGGAGGGAGGGACAAAGAGAGAGAGGAGTGGGGAGGAAGTGGAGCAGCAGTCGCTACGTATGTAACACGAATTAAGAGTGAAAAAGCGAGAGGGGTCTTGAAAACAGAGAGGCCACCTGTTTAGCTCATGTAATTACATGTTCAGCTCTGAGCACGCCCAGGAGGCTCTGAGAAAGCGGGATGGAGCGCGGGGTCCAGGAGAGGGAGAATCCCCATTTACTGGGTCCCTGTCATGCATCCGGTACCCACTCGACCTCATAACCACCTGCCAAGGCAGGCGTGACTGCCCTTGCTTTACAGATGCAGACGCTGAGGCTCAGAGAGGGAGCGCTCTCGCCTGGGGACACACAGCTCGGAAGGACCAGGCTGAGACTCCGGAACTTAGTCTTGCCCCAATTTGCCTATTTCCCTGGGCACCCACAAAAGGCTCAGGCCAGGAGAGGGAGGCAGAAGAAATTCCAAGGACTTGGAGCCCAAGGCTGCACATTGGCAAGGAGAGGGTAAGGGGTGCACTTGGCAGAGAAGGAGGCAAATCCCTCCTCACACCTTGCAACCCCAGGGCTGTCAGATGGCATCGATCGCCAGGGGTAGAGGGGAATGGCCGAGGAGGGCTGCAGCCACACGGGCAGGCTCGGTGGACAGACCGACACAAGTGCCTTTGCCACATTCTTCTCTGCCTGGACCTCCAGGCGAGGCTCTGAGCATCCGTGCCTGAGCCCCTGGCCGTCCTTCCTTCCAGCCACCTAGGCACACTTGTGTGCCCGGGCCGGGGGCTGGGGGGGGAGTGATGGATGCCCCAAGGGATGGTTGTGACACACTGGGGTTAGTGTTAAATTACACACAGGTTGGAAGTCAGAGAGGCTTCTCGGAAGTGACCTTTGAGCGGGTCAGGGGAAGGGCTGCGGCTCAGCAAGGCGGAGAGGAGCACTTCCGTAGTGGAGAGCACAGGGCAAAGGCGAAAGTGCTGTGCCCTCCAGCGCCTGCCTCGCACATCTCATTCCACCCCGCAGCCGGCTCTGCCTGAGCTCTCCTGATGCCAGATCCCAGTCCCGGAGACCCAGAGACTCCAACTCACTGGGTGGGCCTAAGTCTAAAACCCCCCGCCCTCGCTGCTTTGTCACAACACGCTACAGAAAGTCAAGGCCGAATTCCTGCCTGGGTAAAACGGGCTGTCCAGAAGCGAAACAGGCTGGGAGAACCTCAATCCTCCCTCTGACGAGAGCTCGGAGGGCAGAGGTGAGGCCGGGGTGGGCAGGGGTTGGGTTCAAGGCTCTGACGAGGCCCCCTGCCCATCCCACAGGAAGTGCGGCCCACCTCCTCTCCTGGCCCTCCCCCACTAGACTCTCGCAGCCAGTGAGGGGGCGAGGTCCCAACTCCCGCCACGAAACTACAGGGCGGTCAGGCAGCTTGACTCGCCCTTGGCATTTCTCTCCCTCCAACATACTGTTTGTTCTGCCCCCGGCAGACTGTAGCCTCCACGAGGGTGGGGTGTCGGCCTGCTTTATTCTCTGCTGCACCCCCAGCACCCAGAAGGACGTTTGCAGAGCACAGGCCCCAGTAAAAGCTTTGCTGAATGAGCGAAATCAAGACCCGCACCAAGGATTGAAATGGCTTCCCTCCCGAGGCGCTAGAGCGGCCCCTGGCGACTCTGAGCACGGCTGCCACGTGCTCCGACCGCAGGGGAGCACCGGGGGGCACGACGGTTAGGAGCCAAGACTCGAGCCAGGCCACCAGGGTATGGCTCCCGTCTCCGCAACAGGCTGGCTGTGTAACCCTGTGCAAGAGCCACTTACCCTCAGCCCCCTCCTGTGCAAAATGGGGTGACAATAGGGTCTCCTTCATAGGGTTTTGTCAGGAGGGAAGGAGTTCACGCATGGGGTGTCTCACAACAGTGCCCGGCATGTGCCCTTCGCAACGTCAGTGTTAGGCATGTATCAGCTAGTTTGCGCTGTGTAACAAACCCACAAAAATCAGTGACTTAGAACGACGATCATTTAGGGGCGCCCAACTGGCTCAGCCAGTTAGTTAAGCATCCGACTCTGGATAAGGTCATGATCTCACGGGAGTTCCCAGCCCCACATCGGGCTCTCTGCTGTCAGCGCAGAGCCTGCTTTGGATCTTCTGTCTCCTCTCTGCCCCTCCCCCACTCACACAGGCTCGCTCGCTCTCTCTCGCTCTCTCGAAAATAAACATTTGTTTTTTTTTTTAAAAATGGCAATCACTTATCCGATCCGTGATTCTATCATCTGGCAGTTTGGGCTGACCTCCGCCACAAGGTTCTTCTGGTCGCGGCCGGGCTCACTCTTGCACGTGCTGGCAGGCAATGACCTCACTCACGCGGCAGGTAGTTAGGAGGATGTAGCTGGGGTCACAGGCATAGCTGGGCCGCGTGTCCCCCCTCCTCCAGCAGGCCAGCGCAGACCTGTTTGCATTTGGTGGTTGCCGCAGTGACCCCCAAAAGCAGAAAGAGAAAGGAAGCCCCGGCGTGCGAGTGCTTGCCACGTTTCTGCCCCCAGCAGTTTGCTGATACCCTACTGGCCACAACCTCCCACTCTGCCAACCCAGCTTCAAGGAGCACAGAAATCGACCCCACCTCTTGATGCGAGAAGAAATTTGTACCTATTTTTGTCACCAACTGCTGCTCTTGTGTTTTCAGAGGCGCTAAAGACATCTGAAGAGAATGTAGAAAGCCTCTGCCAACGGCCAGATCTGATGGGAGACCGAAGCCCTCCTGGGTACGAGAAATGGGAAACCAGCCTGTCCCATCCCTTCATCCTACTTCCGGCCCCCTGTGATGAAAGCCAGCTATTCTCGGTGGTAAGTGAGCTAATGCCAGAAATGCCATCTCAAATGGCCCTTGAACTTTTGACGATGCGGATGAGGGCCAGGCGTAGAGCAAGCACCATTTAAGGGGTGGCCAGAGCTCTCTCCCCGAGGCACCCTTCTGGGGGTGGCGGTCCCCACCCCTTCGCCGCCAGAATCCTGGTGGGAAAAGCCTGATCGCACTTGCTGCCTTCTCAAGCAATAATTTGAAATCAACGAATTCTGCTCAGACGTACTCCTCCCCCATGACTACTGAGCTCTAGACACGGGGAAACAGACATTTCTCAACCAAGCCCTCGATCAGTGATTACCATTATTGCATAATTGGGGACATCAGAAGCAACAGAGTGCCGCGGGCCGCCAGGCCCAAGCTTCTGCTCAAATGATACTCCAAGTTCAGCTGCTGGAAGACGGGGAAATGTGGCTAATTGAGACTAAAGACTGTTCTGCACAGCTTTCTAATTTTCCACGGTTAGTTCTTTTTTATTCTGCAGTGGTATCCTTTTGGTAATTGACTTTCAAATACTCCTTGTTACATATCGCACTTAAATGGGAGTATTTCTGGCAGGGCCGAGTTGCACGTCAGATCTAGAGGTGGATTTCATTAGAGGAACCAGCTCTACAGATCTAGGGCACCCCCCACAGTGCCTGCCACACATCAGTGCTCGAGAAACACAAGCCCGTGAGATACGCTGACACGATTATCAGTGTCGAGAAATCACGGTGTCATGAATGTGTGCATATGGCCATCATACACAGGATTACAGAATCCCCACATCTTTTCTCTTCATTTGGCAAGATCCTTTGGGTTTCGAAGGGCACGTGGTGAGTGAGGAAACAGGCTCGTCAAAGTTGTGGCGAGGTCGTCCACAAAGGTTTTAGTGCACATCCACTATATGCCAAGCATTGGAAATACAGACGCAAATATGGCAACTCTTGTCTTTAAGATGTTCACGGTGTGGGGGTGGGGGTGCAGGGAGGCAAAAAGCAAACAAACTGTAATCGTGCAGCGGGAAAGTCTACATAATAGACCTTTCCATAAATGTGAAATGAGGCATTGACGGGAGTAACTGTGTGGGGATTGAGGAGGAGACGATCAAGGTGAATCTTGAAGAATGTCTAGGGGCGCCTGGGTGGCGCAGTCGGTTGGGCGTCCGACTTCAGCCAGGTCATGATCTCGCGGTCCGTGAGTTCGAGCCCCGCGTCAGGCTCTGGGCTGATGGCTCGGAGCCTGGAGCCTGTTTCCGATTCTGTGTCTCCCTCTCTCTCTGCCCCTCCCCCGTTCATGCTCTGTCTCTCTCTGTCCCAAAAATAAATAAAAAAACGTTGAAAAAAAAAATTAAAAAAAAAAAAAAAAAAGAATGTCTAGGAGCCGGCCTGGTGGACAGGGGGCTAAGGCACCCCAGTTTGAGCAGCAAACAGCGCCTGTCACAGGGAAGGAGGACACTCTCCAGGACCCCGTGCCGAGGGCAGGGCAGAGTGCAGCCTGACTGCAAGCCCCTGGCCTTGACTCAACATCCATCATTTTTGTGCTTGTGGGATACCTAACCGCTTGGCAATACCTCCCTCTCTGTGCCTGCATAGGACCTTTTATGATGTCCCCTGGGAAGCCACACACTCATTTGATTGGGACTGTCACTGCTCCAACCTCATTTGGATTCTTATTTTGGAATTGCCACCGGAGCCCGTTTGTAAGTCATAAAATGCCTTTGTTTTTATAGTCATACATTGTTTTTGGGTTTCCCAGCGCTGTGACCCCTCAGCGCAACTGCCCGTCCCATTGCTAGGTCTGCCTCCAGAGCACCGGAACCATCTCCAAACACCCAATCTAGCCTCAAGGGTTGGTGATGGTCGCTGCACTGAGCATGTTCCAAGAAACCCACTCCTGTAGATAAGGTGCACCTCGTGTGCCGCTCTCTTCACCCCTGCGGGGGGAAGGAACCTCCGTCTGACCAGCCAGCTGCCAGGACAGGGGCCTGGCTACTCTGGGCGGGGGAGCTGGGGCCCGGAGGCCAAGGACTTGAGTATCCACAGGCAGCACCTGTCTTCTGTCTTCTATTTGGGCCAGTCCGCAATCCCACCACGAACCCCGAGATCTGGAATACAGAAGCCTCCACTTGTTTTGATAGACAACATACACATTAAGACACAAACAATGCGGAATGTTTCTTTCAAAACTTCTGATGACTAATCAAAAGCCACACCTCGTAGGCAGTCAATGCTAGGGAGGGTAGCAAAGCGTTTTCCGTTAAAAATGCTGGCAAAAGCCTTTCCGAGGGAGCAGGACTCTGAATCTGACCGATGACGGGAACCAAGCGCGCATTTCCAGACCAGCCTGCTAGTCGCAAGGTTCTCCTCCTTCAGAGCTTCATGTGCCTGTCTCCATGCACAGGGGCGCCTCCCCCCAGGCTGCTGTGAACCCCCGGCCCAGATCCATCACCTCAAGGAGGACCGGCGGTCCTACGACACCCACGTAGGCTCTCGGAATTACATGCTGTGAACTATTGAAAACAAAACCCCGGGAACGCACAGGGCGTCTGACAGAAGGACTGGCATTTCTGGGCTGGGGATTACAGATCGAAGCGACCTGGTGGGGTCTGTGGTTCCTGCTCCTGAGGGCGACCGGGGCAGTTGGCTGCCCGCTTTCCACGGGAGCTGGTGAGCAATGTGACGCCGTCACTCACCGAGAAAAGTTCACTTCCCAAAATACCACACGCTGCAGGTAAACGGAAGAAAGGTCAGAATGATGTAGGTGTGCGTGTTATAAACCACCTCGTACATAAAAATTGCCTAATTACAGGGAAGATATGGAAGAGCATCCATTACTCTGAGCAGCTAACCCCCAGGGCTGTGCACGAGGGGGAGCAAACCTCAGAGCTGGGGAGACCCATCAGACCTTGGTTTCCTCCAGCTGCACGGAAAGTAGCAAAATTCTTTAAGCTCCCACCCCCGCCACATTACTACATATAAAGCAATCTCTGTACAAATAGCATGAAAACGTCACTTATATTAGAATCTTTTGTATTCCTTTCATACTTAAGTAATGTGACCAATCATTGTTTTTTTACTCTTTGTCCTTGAATTTCATTATGAAAATTCAAAAGGTATAAATTTCACCCATTAGGTTTGGAAGCATACATACATAGTATGTTATTTGAATGAATTAAATTTTGTTGACTTCTGTCTATTTCAATCAGGTTTTGAAATAAGATGGGTGAACGTCACATCTGCCACCGTGTCCTCCCACACTGCGTGGTATCCAATCTCTCTGTGCCCCAAACTCTACAAATACGGGCTCTGTATTATTTAAGGTTCAAATGCCTTTGGAAGCAATATGATTACGATTCCCCTAAAATAACTTCATAATTCATTTATCCCACTAGAAATTAACCTGTTGGGTGTCCCTGATGTTCTAGGCATTAAGGATTAAGTCAGCAGACAATTATTGTTCCAGTATTTCTGTACACTTTTAAGAAAAAAGACAATCTATAGGTATTTAATTCTAAAAATAGCTGTTTAGGGGCACCTGGGTGGCTCAGTCGGTTAAGCATCCAACTTCGGCTCAGGTCATGATCTCGCAGCCCATGAGTTCGAGCCCCGTGTTGGGCACTGTGCTGACAGCTTGGAGCCTGGAGCCTGCTTCGGATTCTGTGTCTCCCTCTCTCTCTGCCCCTCCCCAACTCATGTGCACGTGCGTGCATGCGCTCTCTCTCTCTCTCTCAAAAATAAACATTAAAAAAAAATTTTTTAATAAAAATAGCTGTTTAATAGAGCTCAAACAGGAGGGATCTTTAAGCCAGGTTGGTGGGATCAGGGAAGGCTTCCTGGAGGAAACAAAACCAGACTCTTAAAGGATTAACAGGAATCAGTTAAGGGGAAAAGAGGACAAAAGGCTTTTGGAGCAGAGGCAGTTCTGGGTGCAAAGACACGGGGCTCAACAGAGCAGCTCATCCCAAGACCTGCATGCTGTTCCTTTAAGAGTCACTGCATCCGCAGGAACCAGAGTGGCAAGCCCTTTACTTCTAATTAGTTTTTCTGCACAATAACTAGAGCACCTTCCTGACTGAATCTTCCTTCTTTTCTCCCTCAGGGGATGACCGTGAATCGGTGCCGTAAGTCTATACTTCTTTAGAAGCCAGCCAGTGGTAGAGAGGATACATAAGCCAGGGTAACCGAGATTTCTAGAGAGATGGATGGGAATAGACACCTGAGGGCAGTGAGGCTCTCGGAGGAAGTCCTGAAGAAATGCAGAGTCACGGGCCACAGGAAGCAACTCTGACCATCACAGAGGAAACGGCAGACACGAAGCCCACGTGTGCAAAAGTGGTAGCTTCTGCACTCCTATCTCCCCGTATGCACGCGCACGCGCACACACACACACACACACACACACACACACGCATACACAAAACCAGAGGTCATCTGGGATGGCTCTTGGTCATTTATTCAGGCAGAAGGTTGACCAGACCAGCAACAGTGATTGCATGGCCTGGGGAAAAACAAACCCAGCAATAAGGGCAACTCGGTCCGAAAGGAATAGTTGCACAGCAGAGACCAAGTCGTATGCAGCCCAGGAACCCCCAGCCACAGAATCAAGGGTATCCCACACGTCCACTCAGGAAAGAGAGTGTCTATGGCTACGGGGGAGGAGATGACCTTGACCTCCTGAGGTCCTCCACAAACGCTGCTTCTCTGTGATGCCCACCTACGTAACATACGACGCAAATACCTTCCAGGGCTTTCCGTTCACTCGAATTCCGTAACCTTGCAGTAACTTTTAACTGTTTTCTTAATTTCTTGACTTCCCCATCTTTTTCCAAAGGGAAATGTACAACCAGAACTCTTTCCTAAAGTCAATTCACCCAAGGGAAACTCCTTATCAAATGCATTGATCACGCCAAAGCACTATTTCTGCCACTCAATCAATCTCTTCTAATGGTGAGCGAGAGTGAGGCCGGCTGCTCCGTGGATCACAGAAAAAGCTGAGGGCTCAAGGTCCAGTGCGAGGGGCTCACAGTCCCCGGCAGGGAAACAACATTTCACATAGGAGACGACAGCACAGAACAGAACACAGCCAAGAGCCTGCAACCCGGGCTGACCGGGAGATTTAGCTGCCAGACCCTTACTGAACGTTCACTCGATCACAGGTTCCTCCATCTATCTATCGCCCAGTGTTTGCCAAGCACCTTCCAGGTGCCTAAAAACGTGGCAGAAACAGGAGTGAACCAGAAGCCAGGTGTCTCCTAACAACAAAGGGCAAGAAGAGAGTCAAACGTGACTGCCGCCCGGGCTTGGAGCTTGCGAGGGCCGCACGTACGGTGCCATGGGCTTGTGGAGGAAGAAGCACACCCAGCCTCGCCCTCAGAGCCCCCTGCACAGCCCGAACCTAGCAGCAGGCTAATGTGGGAGCAGGCTCAGCCCTTCACCTGAGTGTGGGACGGCCCTGCGGGGCAGGGCCTCCCTCTGTGATGCCTCCACCGCAGCTGACCGGCTCCCCCCAACCCCGCCGGTCACCCTCACTGCCCCCCAGGCCTGGAACCTGCGGCCACCAGCTTGCAGCAGCCTCTCCCCAACTCGGCTGTCGGGGCAGGTCAGCCCCGGTGGGAGAATTTACACCATGGATGTTGGCAAACCATAAGTCAGGACTCTTCCCCACCAGGAAACTGTTATGAAACGTTGAGCAGCGTGCTGCTGGCCCAGGCATGCTTCGGCAAACATCCTAACTCAAGATTCCTCTCCATCTCAGGGTCTGTGTCTTGGGGACCCGATTTAAGGCACTAGCTGACCTTAGGTGGGGCCCCTCCTCTGGCCGGCCCTGCCTCCACCCCTGGGACGTGAGGTATTTCATCTAATCTCACCAAGCCTTAGTTTCTGTACCTCAAGTGAGAGGCTTGGCCTACATCTGTGAGTCTGGGACTGCGTTACAGTAGGCACTCAGGGTGTGTGTGAGGTCACGGAAAAGGTATCCCATCCCAGCAAGGCCCGAGACCTCAGCCCTAGGGTCCTCATCTATAAAATGGGGACAAGTCCCAGGTTGTCAGAAGGAATACATGAGGCCAGTGGACAAAAACCGGTGCCCAGCCTGGGACAGTCTCTTTGCAAATGAGTGCAGGGCTCCCGGACCATGTCCCCACGGGAGCAGGGTTCATTACTCACCCGGAACCTGGTGGCTCAAAACTGCGTCAGGTGACTGGATGAAGCATCCGGGGCCTGCTGTTAGCACAGAGGCACACAGCACGGGAACCATCCACACGTAAGGCGTCCGCTCACGTTATTCTCCTCTGATGCTGCCCGAAACGGAACACAATGGAGAATTCTATGAGCTAAATTAAACCGCATCTTTAGACCCGCTAGGCTGCTGGTTAGCACACCTGGAAGGGTCTGCCTTGGGTTTTGATGTCACGCTCTGGCTGCATAAGAGATTCGTTCTGGGGCGCCCGGGTGGCTCAGTCAGTTAAGTGTCCGACTTTGGCTCAGGTCACGATCTCATGGTTTGTGGGTTCGAGCCCCGTGTCGGGATCTGTGCTGACAGCTCAGAGCCTGGAGCCTGCTTCGGATGCTGTGTCCCCTTATCTCTCTCTCTCTCTGCCCCTCCCCTGCTCATGATCTTTCTCTGTCTGTCAAAAATAAATAAACATTGAAAACAATGTATATCCTTTAAAAGAAAACAACAAAGATTTGCTCTGGCCCATCTACCTTCACCCCGCTTCGGGCATTTGCTACCCCAGCTCTCTCCTCATGAAGGGGCGTCAGGATTTCCAGTAACCCAAGCCACGGAACCATGCCTTCTTGGAAGCAGATGAAAGCCATTTGTCTTTTGCATTCTGTAGTGCGCCTTCCCAATTCCCTAATCACCGTTCGTGAGGGCACTGGAGACGCTGCTTCCGCGGAGCGTGTTGGCGATGTGCTTTCCTGAGCCGTCCCTTATTATTTAAAACTCAGCAGCACTTGCGTTTTGGGGCAAGGGGTTTAGCGATCAGGAACAGGACACCCGGTTACATTTGGATTTCAGATAAATAATAATTTTTTTTTTTTTTTAGGATAAGCACGTCCCAGGAAATATTTGGGCATATTTATACTACAGAATTATTTGTTGTTTGTCCGAAATTCACGTTTGAACTGTGATTTACCTAGCAACCCGAATCTTAGCAAACTTTCAGAAATTCCAAAGAGTAAGAGAAATCTGAGACTCCACTCAAAGCGGTGTCAGCCAGTGTTATTTTGTGTCACAGATGTGCATCATGGTCAGCTGTCTTCCCTAACTAATCCGATCCCCGCGCAGTCTGAATCCCTGTAGCTGCCGGACGAGGCCCGTGCGTGAGAGGAGACGGGAGTACAGCAACACTCTAAGGACTTGAAATTGAACTTCCCAGCTTTGAAACATCCTCGATTTTGGAGGACTCGCTGAGCAGTGGGGAAAAGACAGAGGAAAAAGTCCCCCCACCCTCATAGACCACATGCATTGAATGCAGCTTGGGCCACCTGGAATGTCCCCTCACTGACCTCAGTTACTGCCCCATGAGTACTTCCTGCCAGTGCCCACCTTCTCCGCACTCTTCTGAGAAGGGCGGGGACGGGCTGGGGGGGCGCGGAACCTGAGTCAAGATTCGAACCTCTGCCCTTTCACAAGTTGGTTTATTGCTGGAATGAGGTGCCTTAGTGTCCAACCAAGAGCACAGGACAATGCCATACCTGAGAAGGTGAGGTGGGGAAGGAAGGGGGAGGGAGAGAGACAGAAATCGGAAACTGAGCAGGACAAGACTTGCTGTTGGCTGTAGATGAAGAATATCTGGTTTCCTCCTGTGTTTCTGGACCGAATGGCAGAAGAAAGGGGGGGGGGGGGGGTGGGTGGGTACAGATACAAGTTTCTACATTTCCGCTCTCATGGCCTACGCTTCGGCCCCCAAGGCTTGCACCCAGGGAGCTGCTGAGTGAAAAAGTCCTCACAGCCCATTTGTAACAATAAAACTAGAAGATCGCCCTCCATAAGCTACAAGGGAAGTCTCGTTACTGAACATTCATGCCCTTTAGGTCATGGCAATAATACATTGCCATTTTTAACTTGCTGTTGTCCTACGTGAAAGCCTCTGTTGGTCACCAAGTATTTCCACTTTTTTCCAGGGCAGCCTGGGTCCTAAAACCTGGAGAAGGACAAATCGCTGTGATTTTTTGAGCCCCTGGGATTCTAGGATGGCCTATCCCACACTGACAGAAGCAGGACTGCAAACACTCAGGGGTGCAGGGCCAGGTTGCAATGGCTGAGTATCAGGTTACTCACAGAGACTGCGGCCACAGCAGATAGCAGCAAACAGCGTGGCTCTCTGGACCCGGACAAAGTTTAGCTCATATCACATTGTACGTCTCGTAACTGTGACTTTGGGCATCCCTTGACCTCTCTAAGCATCAGATTCCCGGAAGGAAAATCATAGCACCCTGGTGACAGGATCATTACGAAGACTAAATGGGATAATGCATATACATAGAGCACGACGCCTAGGATGTAGTAAACACTCAATAAAAGTGAGTTAATATTAGTATGTTCTTATATTTACAATTTCAGGGTAGAGGGTCTAATAAGAAGAATCCCCACAACAGTAGATTTAGCAGTCTTAAATGGAAGCCTCCTAGGGTTGTTGGCTCTACGTGGATCTACGTAGCTCTCAGTCACCTCTGCCTTGGGCCAGCTCCCTTTAACTTCCGCCTCTTTAGGGCTGGTTCTGCTTCTCTGGTGACTCAGCAAAGTCTTACTCTTCTTCCATAGGACAGATTTTCAAGTATTTGCAGACACAGACCTTCTCCACCACACTCCAATGACCACTTCTGTCTTCTTCTCCAGACTAAATGGTCCCGGTTTTTCCAGTGTTTCTTCACGTGATGTGGCTCCTTAACCACTGTCCATCCCTCCCACCCTCACCTGGAAGCCCCTCGATCTGTCCAGGTCCAGGCAGAGGGGGGGCACCAGGATGTGCTCTACCGCGTGCAGAGTAGTGAGTCATACGGCGGTCTCCACGCGGCCATCCCCCTTCTGCTGACCTAGCCCAGCCCTGCAACCCAAGCCCCTCGCCCTTCCCCAGGGTCTGCTCCTGGGCCTTGTCTCCTCCATCCTGTTCTTGGGTAAGTGATATTTTTTCCCTTCATATAAATGCTTGGCAAATTAATTTCACTTCCCAATTCTCCTGTCTTCTAACCATTCATTCGACAAATGCCTAGCCCACATCAACCAGGTGCCAGACGCCGGGCTTAGTATTGCGGCTACAAAGACCAACACAAGATGCTCACAGGCAGCTGAGGGAGGCTAATCAGTCATCAAAACGACTGGGCAGACTCTTCTGACTCTTGGTATCATCCAAAGTGGAAACTGCTAGTCCTAGTACATTATTTCGTCTGTAAACATGATAAGCAGATTTTCGTCTTTACATAAAACAAGTAACATGTGGAGGGAAGGACTGAGAACATAGCAGGGCAGTGGGGGCTCCTCTAGGTGAGCTCCGTCAGCCAGCTACAACTCTGACAAAAGAGCGTCTATAGTTCCGTGCTTTTTCTAGCACCCTCCCTCTTCCTTGCTAAAATAAAGTTTTGTATTTTTTATTCCTCCTAAATGCTAGCAAAGTAAATACAGAAGGAAGAGAGGGAAGGAGGGACAAAAGGCAAAGAAAACTCTAAAACAAGAAAAGACAAAGACTACGTTAGCATCATCAATTTGAATGGCTAAATCCAGAATACGGTAGGACATTGACATTTGGAGATCTGCCCATCCCAGGTCTCCGACGTTTTTCACTTTCTCCATTACTCAAAAGATCACCAACAGTTTCTGCCACCGAACATCATGTACATTCTAACTGCTCGCTGCGGGGGCAACAGGTCAGTGGGCACCTGGATTCATCTGAAGGGTATTCCTTCCAGCTCCATACTTCTCTTCAGCTCAGAGCATCCCTTAAAAATTTTCCTCCACTGGGAAAACTGAAACAAATTAACACATAAATAGTTCCGCTCACCCTTTCATTGGAAAAGATATGCGGGTACCTAATAAGCAATTGTTAAGTAAGTGAACTTGAAGAGAGGATGGAGGGCGGGAACTGACCTAGGGGAGCAGAGGGCTTGACCCCGGATTCCTGGGGGGGGGGGGGGGCGGTGGAAAGAGGGGCAGGGCTAGAAGCAAGGGTGCTCATGGGGACCCTACTTTTCCGTCCCCACTCAGCACCGCCTAGCAGCTCTAAAAAATTTAAAAACATCTCTCAGCATGCTGAAGGCTAAAACAAAGGAAACTTCTCAAAAAAAAAAAAAAAAAACAGAACAAAAACTAGAAAAATAAAAGAGGCCTAAGAAAATAACTGCTAAGAGGTTCAGAAACAGAGTAATCAGAAAGGAGGAAACAAAGATACAAGGCAAGAACATTTCCCCAGAATGAGAAATAAAGTCCTCTGGTCTGAAAGGGCCACTGAGCCACGTCAAAGTCCAAGCCTCTTCACTGGCCACCTGCTCCCACGCTTGTTCCTCTCTGGCCCGTCCTCCCAGAGCAGCTGGGGTGGTCTTAAACAGGGTAAAGTGGAGCCTGTTACTTCTCTGCTTGTAACTTTCCTAGGGCTTCTCACTGCAAACAGGATGGAACCCTACCTCCCTTCCCCAGCCCTGAATGCGAAATACGGCTTCTGCGGAATTCTAGGACTTCACTGCCCCCCGCCCCCGCCACCCCCGCTTCCTCTGTCCACCTTTCTCCAGCCACACTCCACTCCCTGCTCCTCAAACCTGCTGAGCCCAGGACCTCTATGCTTGTTTATGCCTCCACCTGGAAATCTCTTCCCCTCGTGGGTTCCTCCTTGCCCTCCAGGCCTCAGCTCCAACACTGCCTCTTCACAGAGATTCTTCCCTGGGCCAGACACCCTCCAAAGTCATTTTTCTGTTGTGTATTCTTCATTGTATTTGTCATTATCTGAAATTATTGGGTTATTTTCCTATTTCTTATCTTCCCACCCCCCCCCCCCCCACACACACACACACACTGGGTTATAAGCTCCATAAAGGTGAAAATCTTGTCCATCTTATTCACTACAGAATCTCCAGGGTTTACGACAGTGCCTGGGACTAAGGAAGTGTTTGGTATTTGACAAATAATTGAGTTCCCAGTACAAGTGACAAAAAGCCTCACCAAGGTAAGGATAAAGAGAAGATCCTAAGAGCTTCAGAGAGCCAAGGTAATCAGAATGCATGAGACTTCCCCTCATCAACATTAAATGCCAGAAGACTGTGGTGCAACACTACAAAAATCTGAAGGTAAAGAATTTTCAACCTAGGTTTCTATACCTAGCCAAACTATCTATAAGGTGGGAAGGTAGACATTTTCAGGGGCACCTGGATGGCTCAGTCAGTTAAGCATCTGACTCTTGATTTCAGCTCAGGTCATGACCTCACAGCTTATGGGTTCAAGACTCATGTAGGGCTCCATGCTGGCACTGTGGTGCCTGCTTGGGATTCTCTCTCTCTGCCCCCTCCCATGATTGCTCTCTCTCTCAAAATAAATAAGCTTAAAGAAAAAAAAAAGATGACATTTTCAGAAATGCAAGGATTAAAAAGTTAATAGCCTCCCATGTATGTTTTTAAGAAAGCTTCTGGAGGATATATTAGTGGGAAGCAAGAGAAAAAATTAAGAAAAGCAGCTACAGAAATAAGAACAGGAGACAAAATACAGCAAAGTGGTAAAGAGGACCCAGTGGTATGGTGAGGGGAGCTCTGGGAGCCCAGGACTCACCGACATTCAATAGGAAGTCTCCAATTTAAAAAAGGAAAATTGATGGATTTTCTGATATGACTGAGCATAGAAAAGAAAAAAGCTAGTGATAGGTATTATAATGGATCCGATGGAATAACTATAAAGAATCAGAACTCTGTAGAAAAGTCTTAAAATAATAAAACAAAATCAGTGAGGTCCCTTTTAATTCCAGGAGAAACAAAGTTTTACAAGAAAAGGAAGTACCACAGTATATTGAAATAAACAACACCTACCTGGTCAAAATAATGTAAACACTGAATACCAATTTGTGTAAAAATATGTAGTTGTATTGAGAGGATGGAAGAGAGAAAAGAACGAGGATTTCATCTATCATAACAGGAACTCAGTACTTGAGTGTTAAAATTGATAGGGAGTTCATCAATGCCCCAAGATTCAAGATCAACACATACATTTAATTGCATTTTTTTATATTAACCATGAACACGTGGAAACCAAAATTAAAAACACAGCACCATTTACAATTGCTTCAAGAAGGAAAAATAGTTATACACTTAACAAAATAAGCAGAGGATCTGCATTCTGGAGCTTACAAAATACTGATGAAAAAAATCAAAGAAGACCTAAGTAAACGGAGAGACATACTATGTTCATAGATCAGAAGACTGGATATGCCAAAGATGGCAATTCTCCCAAGTTGATCTGTAGTTTTACTGTGATTTCTATCAAAATTCCACCAAGTTATTTTTGAGGATAGAAATGAGTTTATTCTAGAATTTATATAGAAAGGCAAAAGTTCTATAACTAAAACAGTCTTCAAAAAGAAGGACATGGAGTGCCTGGGTGGCTCAGCTGGTTAAGCGTCTGACTCTTGGTTTCTGCTCAGGTCACGATCTCAGTGTGTGGGCTCAAGCCCCGCACTGGGCTATATGCTGACAGCACAGAGCTTCCTTGGGATTCTCTCTCTCTCTCTCTCTCTCTCTCTCTCTCTGCCCTCCCCGACTCGCTCTCTTTCTCAAAATTATAAAACTTTTTAAAGGCCAAGGTGGGAAGAATCACTCTAACTAACATGAAGGCATACACACAGCTGCAAGAAATCAACAGCATGCTTCTGCAAAAGGATGGACGTACAGATCAACTGAACAGAAGATCCAGAAACGGATGCACCTATAAATACGTCCAACTAATCTTTGACAAAAGTGCAAAAGCAACTCAATGGAAAAAAGGTAGCCATTTTACAAACTTGTCCTGGAACAACTGGACGTCTCTAGGGAAAAAAAAGAAAAGAAAAAAAAATTGAACCTTGACTTAAAAGTCAGGCCTTATAATCGCTTAGCTGTTTGGCTAAGATCAAGTGTAAAAGTCAGGCCTTATACAAAAATTAACAAAATGGATGACAGATGAACACACAAAACACAAAACCATAAAACTCTTAGGAAAAATAGACCATCTTTTCGATCTAGGGCCTAGTTCTTAGGCTTAACACCAACAGCACAATCCATACAAGGCAAAAATCAATACATCAGAAAGGTGTTAAGGATGGAGTATTTGTGTCCCCCCATATCCATGTGGAACCCTACCTGGTATACAAATCTTGCAGGAGCTTCTAATTAACCCAGTGAAATGCATCGCACAACACCCAACGTGATGGTGCTAGGAGGTGGGGCTCGTGGGAGGAAATCAGGACTAAATGAAGTCAAGGGTGGGCCCTCATGAACTGGATTAGCGGAAGAGTCAGGAGAGAGCTTATTAACCACCCCACCCCCACCCTGCTCTCCACTATGTGAGTATACAAGAAGCCAGCAGTCGACAACCCAGAAGAGGGTCCTCAACAGAACCTGACTGCGCTAGCACTCTGATCTTGGACTTCCAGCCTCCAGAACTATGAGAAGTAAATTTCTATTGTTCATAGGCCACTCAAGTCTACTGCGTTTTTGTGACAGCAGCCTGAGACAGGACAATCGGGCTCTCTTCACAATTCAACCCTCTGGGCAAGGGACAGGGCGCATCTTCTCTAGGGAAACTGACCAGTCCGAGAGGAAAGACTAAAATAATGACACAGCAGCGTGTGGGGTTACCTCTTGGGCGTCACTTCACACCCACTCGTTCCAGCCCAAGCTGCAGTGACAGACTCTGCACAGGCTTCCACCAGCTCCGAGTGTAACCTGACAGACCCCCTTATTTCCATCTCTGGGATTTGCGTGGAATGTCTGCCAGGAACAGTGGGCATTCCACATATGCAACTCAGAACTGTGGGAAAGTGAGGACCCACGGAAAGGCTGTGAGATGCATTTCACTGGTTACTCAGAAGGTCCTGCAAGATTTAGGTGCCAGTCGCCCTTAGTTCGCAGCCAACTTGATGATGCATCCCTGTAAATGTGCTCCCTCCTTTCCCACTCCTCTCCCCAGGACATTTACAAATAAACCACCTGCACGCAAGCCTTTATCTCCGGCTCAGCTTTCGGAAGATCCCAGGTTAAGAGATGGGATTCTTTTAAAAACGTCCCATGCTACAGGGAAGCCAAAAAATGGCTGCTCCAAACCTCTCCCCATCACACAGACCCAGAACTCCCAATCACCTTTTAGTGGCTTATGTATGAACAGCTAACCAAGAAACACCGGACATTTAGGAAAAACATCTCAAATGAAAGACAAAGACCAAAACAGACAGACAGGAGTGGGAATGTAACTTGGAGAAAGAGAGACTATGTAGGGACAAGAAAGCTTCCAAATATTTTAATTAAAATCCTCAGACACAGAAGATCCCACATCCACGAACTAAGACCAGGATGACACTTCGAATAAAAGACATGAGGAGAACAAAGAGCTCCTGGAAATTAAAAACATGATAGCAGAAAAATTTAAAAACCAGAAGCATAGAAGAAAATACTGAAGAAATCTCCCAGGAAGTAGAGGGGAAAAAAGACAAAACAGACAAAGTGGGGGGGGGGGGGGGGCACGGGAGAAGGAAAAAGGACTGAGATCAGCCCGTGAGTCCCAACATCTGAATAAAAGAAGTTCCAGAAACAGAGGGCAGATAAGTGTGCTCAACAGCAATCTTGGAACCTAGAAGTCATCAGAGTGATGCCTTCAACGTATCGAAAGAAAATTATTTCCAGGCTGTAATTCTGTATGAGTCAAACTATGCGAGAGGAAGGGTAGAACAAAGACATTTATTTCAAAACAATTACCTCCCACACATCATCTTTCTCAAGCAACTAATGGAGGATGTACTCCTCCACCAGCAAGCAAGAGGATTACACTGGACCAAGAAAGGGGTGACCCCACACAGGAGATGCAGAGGAAGCCCCAGGGTGGGGGAGAAGGGGACCAGGAAGGCCATCGTGTGTACAGATGGGGCTGTGCAGACCTGTGCCCGAGGACCATGCTGGGCTCCAGAGCCAGAGCTACACGTCTCCAGCGTGAACAAGCAAAGCCGGTCACTTCTGTTGATGGATCATTGAGAGATCTTCAAAAGTAACGATGTAAAACTGAGACTGAATGAGACGAGAGATCCCCTCACATCACGAGTAGTTACGTTAAAATCTGGCATTGCGGGCGCCTGGGTGACTGAGTGGGTTATGTTTGTCTGACTCTGGATTTCTCAGGTCATGATCTCATGGTTTGTGAGTTTGAACTCTACATCACGGCCGATGCTACAAGCAAGATTCTTGGGATTTTCTCTCCCCCTCTCTCTGCCCCTCCCTGCTTCAAGCTGGCGCTCTCGAAACAAATAAAAAAAAATTTTTTTTGAATCTGGCATTTGGCCCCATACTTTGACTAGAGGTTTTATCCAATGAACTGCAACGCAGAAAATGTAAGAACTTTCCATCTCCCCAACCTCACCTCTCTCGACGCCCCCTCCCCGCCAAACACACACAGATATGCAGACTGTGGCTTTGGAAAGCTATCCAAACCCATAACAGCTATTATTTCTGGGGAAGGGAAACTGGCACTAGGGGGAAAGAAAGGGTCTTAATTTTTCTGTTATAGAGGGTTAATTTTTTTTAATTTGAGAGAGCAGATGTGCATGTGCACACGCACGAGTGGGGGAGCAGCAGAGAGGGAGAGAGAATCTCAAGCAGGCTCCACTGTGGAGACCAAAGCAGGGCTGGCTCTCACGACTGTGACATCATGACCTAGCCGAAATCAAGAGTCAGACACTTAACAGAGCCACCCAGACAACCCTCTTTCACAGCTTCACAGCTTTTAATGCAACAAATAAAACAGAATTCTTTTCTTTAAAAATTTTTTTAATGTTCATTTTTGAGAGACAGAGGGTGAACAGGGGAGGGGCAGAGAGAGAGGGAGACACAGAATCCGAAGCAGGCTCCAGGCTCCCAGCTGTCAGCACAGAGCCCGACGTGGGGCTCGAACTCACAGAACGATCACCACCTGAGCGGAAGTCGGATGCTTAACCAACCGAGCGCCCCAGGGGCCCCAAACGGGATTATTTTCTATCTAGATCCCCTGGAGGCCCGTGATCATCAATTTAAGACTTCACCTTTTTACTTTATCCCTATTGGTTTCTGTATCATGTGCCACGTACATGCATTACCTGTTCAAAAAGTGAGTATTTGCTAACAATTAGCTTAAAATGATGTTCGGGCGGGTGAGGTCTAACATACACTGCAGACATTCACTTAAAGCCCACAGAGTTCACCCATCAATAGCGAGAGGGCTCCCTGAAAAGCCACGGGAGAGCTGGCCCTGCCTTCAGTCTTCTATGGAAGAGGCCAGCAGACTCTGACCTTTTGGAGAGTTGGTGACCTCATCTGCAAAGCCAGTTCCATTTTTAGTAAAGGCCAATGAGTTCCATGTACATTTTTAACAGTATGCTAACTTCCTATAATTGAACGCTGGATAAAATGGCCTCTCTTGCCCTCTTCCATCAAAGTTTCTGGGAGAGAACAAAATCACCAGAGAGGGCCTCCCAGCATTTCTGGTCCTTTGCTAAGACAAGTGAAGCTTTTCACCTCTTTGTCAATGAGGGCACTTTCACTGATGGTGCCTCAGCCACAGAGCCAAAGGCTGAAAAAGCAAATCAGGACAAAAGGCCTTAAGCGAGCGTGGGCTACCAGACACATTTCAAACGGAAACGCAAGTCTAAGGAGCGGCTGGGCTTCACTAGAATCAGTCTGCCAGGTGGCCTTCGGTAGGGACGACAGCGCCATCAGAGCTGAAGGTTGACAGCAGTTCTGAGGGTGTTGGAGAAAGCCAATGAGAGTGGCCAGATGCGGGGAAATGACAAGTATTCCAACCCACTCACTGCTTTAAAGTTCTAAGGTTAAACCGCAATTCCCAACATCTTCTGAATAGGGAAACAGAGCCACTCTTTGGGGTTTTGTTTTTTTTAACACATGCTTTTGAAGCAGAAAAACTACCTGTTCATTTCAAAACAGGACAGTGGCCGCACAGGCGGCGTGGGGGCGGGGAAGCGTTTCCTCCGCACTTGGCTGAGTCAAGGTGACAGCCTCATCGGCCTGCTGGTTTCTCCCCACATCTTCCGGATTCAGAGATGAAATGTCAACTGGACACGCCCTGTACCAGTCTAATTTCTTTTGACAGCCTGCTTCACAAATTATACAGATTTCTGAAATTAAGTATCTTTGAACATGGAAAATAGACCCACTGCCCCAATCTGGAAGGAGGAAGAATCAATGGAGAAACGAAAATCCTGGTAAACTAATTTGCAAAGGGCGGGGGTGTTAGTGTTAGAAATGGTCTTCCGAACTTAAAAATAGTAACAATGGGGACTGTCAATTAGGCACCGGGCGCCGGGAGCCTATGTGCTGGCTCGGCTACATTTTTTCTTTTTTTTTTTTTTTTTTTTAATGCCTGGCAGAATGTTTTACAAACTAAACCCAGCAAGACTACAATTCTACCAGAAGGTGCCTCAGATGGTTTTGCTAATAATTTTGATCAGCTGAAATGGAGAAAAACATCACTTCAATTATTCGCTTTCAAAAACCGTCAATTTTAAGTTGGAATACACTAGATGCCCCTTTCTTCCCCCCTCTCTGCCGCTACCAACCAAATAAATCCCAACCCCAGAAGAACCCTCAGAAAAGGGAACCGGGTGTAAGCAGTGACATTTCTGAATACGTTAATGTAACAAAAATCTTGTCAGCGTTAATTTCTCAGTCACCTGGAAGTTCGGTCCAGCTTGCGTGTAACTTCGCTCAAGGAGAGTGAGTTCCTTTGGAGAACTCGGGGGAGGCTGGCGTTGCCGGGGCCACAAAGACGGGAGTGCGAACCGCCATACATTGGCTTCTGTTTTAATAGCCTTTTAACCAACTTTGTTAATGGACTGAATGCAATTTAGATATGGAACTTGGCTAAAACGTAGCTTCAATTGGCTATTAAAATTTAAGAGCCAACTAAGATAGCTAATTACAAAAAAAGCTCCAGTGATAATGCTAAGCAGAATTAGTAATAGCAAATGACAGTCTGTCTAGTCTTATTCCCATAGGGAAAGAAACTCTTAACTGAGAAGTCAACCAGACAATGTGCAGCAAACCTAATTGCATTACTGGTATTATGGCACACAAATCTGGCAGCTCACTGGGACAGAACACGGAGTAAAGTCTGTCAAACTCGAGTCAGAAAGCAACTGACCCTCTTTTACGGCCCCGTTACAGCAGATCCCGGGAAATTTTATTTTTATTCACAGTTGATGGGCAAGTGCTATTGCGCCGAGGAACGCTCCTGTCTACAACCGAGCAGGCACGGAGGCCAGGGGACGGAGAGGGAAAGAGGCCCTCCCAAAAAGCACGGCTCGAAAGGAAAAGATCCTTCACCTACACAGAAGGAGACGCAGACGTAGGTCTGAAAAAGACAACAATAAATATCTGACCGCTAAAAAGTTGAGCTGAGGGGAAAAAAATGTCCTACTTCTTTGCTTCATTACAGATACCCTCATTATGACATCAGTTGAAGTGCAGACTGGCTCTCCTGTGAAGATTTATCATGTGTGGTGGCCACTTTGAATCGGAGGTACTGGAGTCTTTAACATTCCCTAGTCAAGTGTCTCCCTGCTGTGCCTGTAAATGTCAGTCCAGTTTTTTCACGGCTGTACGCACAGATTAGAAACAGCGGGAGAGCTTGGGAGTATGACTACAATACCAGTAAGGACACTTGTCTTCGTGGCACTGCTCAAGTGATTCTTGGAATGTAGGACCCTGCTGTTTTCTAATATTTACACACAACTGGAGTCATCAAGAGCAGTAAATGCAGTCTAAAGGCAGCCTGCTTCTTTTGTTAGGGACTTTACATTCAAATAGGGATATCAACAATAACACCAAAATAAAAAAAATAAAAAAAAAATAAACCACCGTTTTTAGAAGTTTCATATTTCCCCCCAATTCTGCTGCTAAAAGACCAACCAGGTATTATCACGAGTGTTCACTTAGCTCGACCCTCGCTTCCAGACGTTTCTACGTGCATCATACAGTTCACTGGGAACAGCAGGTGTTTTGGATTCTTGACCTGGAATTGTGTTTTGGCAGGCCGTGGTTTCTCTGACCTCTAGAGGAACAGGCAGGGCCTTGGAAACCATTTTCCTGTAATTTCAGCCACCTTTGCTTTCCGAACACTTTGCATGGCCTGTTAAAGACCGATTGGGGGCTACGGCACCTGGAATATACAGACGACTTCTTTCCGAAACCTGGTTAGGAATCTGAAAAAACGGAAAACGCAAATCACTGCGACTACACGTGCATCTTAAGAAATGTCGAAATGATCCTTCCTTAAATTACAAAGCGTAGGGCAAATTACAGATCTTTGCCGTAAGCTTTGAAATCTCTGCCAAGGATTTCCGGGCTAGAAACCCGAAGGGCTGGGGTGGGTGGGTGGCTACTGCACAGGGACCAGACCACATACCTTTGCAACCACAGTGTTACATCAGGATATGCACAATACTTCTCCAGTCCAATGGACTCAAGCATTAGCACCAGAATGTTCTGGAAGAGTTCATGAAATAAATGAAGACAAAAGAACACAGCTTTTCTCCCCCCCACTTCGGGGATGAGGGTGAGGTCTTCTTAAGGATCTTGAAGCACATTTCTCTCTCTAGAAAAGTTCAAGAACTGTTACTCCCTTCTCTCCTCACCAGGCAACCCCAACAGAAACTTTCCCTGGGATGTACCGCCCTGGAACTTTCCAGTGTTTAGATGGCAGATGCGTCAGCTGCTTTACTCTGACATTTAAGTACTAGCACATACTGGACCCTTAGGAAGAAAGTTCGGGAAAGCGTGTAGGGGCATCACTCCCATCTGAGAAGTATACCAAAAAGGATCAGCATGAATGTCTATACTAAGATTTTTGTGTCAAGGTCAGAAAGAACACCGGATGCGGCAGTTTTTTTTCAGTTTTTAAACAAACAGTGGCCTCGCTGTTACCAGGTTTTTGTTTGTATAACTGTGATCACTTTTCACTCGCTTCGAAAAGATATCAGAAGCAGAAAAGACAACCTAGAGAAAAGCAAGAACAGGTTCGGACTACCGACCCCGCTCTTCCCCCTCCAAACTCTGGACTCGCATTTAGGACTCCTTCCCGCCTCCGCAGACCAGGCACAAAAGTTATCCTATAGATCATCTCCATTCATCCTTTTGATACTTCAGATTTCTAATGAGTGCTGCACTTTAAGTGAAAAAGAGGTCAAGAGTTTTTCAAAGATCATTTATGGTGGCTTCCAAATAAGACCGTAATTTGCTCAGTGCAGAAATTCTACAGGTTGATCTTGAGCCAAAACTACAAAAACTCAGGAATACGACTCACAAATCGCAAAACCCTACTGCCGTAATACAAGAACACTCACCACTCTATGAATAACACCTGCTTATTAATACAGTGGAAATGGTATGCATTTTATTTGCAAAATAACACCCAAGGAACAGAGTTGCCTAAACCACCTGGTCAGCGGTATCCTGCACAGGATCACCGATACGGTGTGTGAGGCGGTATTCATCCAAAGACCCTTTTCCAGGACCGATTCTTCAGCGTGCCTGGTCTTCCTTATACCATTGGAGCCTAACAAATGACGAACACAACACCTGTGGGACTTCAAAAGAAACCCAAACCCACAAAACCTTAGCTATGCCACCGTTATAATTATGAAAAATTATGTAGGCATGATAACAGCACTTAAAAAATAATGTAGTCAAAGAACAAGAGTTTGATGTTTGTAGTGTGAATTTTTTCCTTCACTCTGATTTCAGTTGATGTGGTTTGGGCAACAAATAACAATTAAGAAGTAAAACTGCATTAATTAAATCAGTGTGGTGCCGGCCTAAGGACAGACGGACAGATCAATGAAATCCAACAGTCCAGAAACAGACCCTGGTGTAATAACGTAATATATAATAAAACAGGCATCACGAACCAGGGCATGAGAGGCTGGGGAAGAGAGTTTATCTGACGAAGGTGCTGGAGCTACTGGTTAGCTATTTGGAAAGAAATTACATTGTGATCCTTAGCTCCTGGCATACAAACACCAAAATTAATTCCAATAGGTTGAAAAATATAGAAGCATTAAAACAAAAAGCCTAGAAAAATCCATGATAAATATTTCTGATTCAGGATGGGAAATATTTTAAAACAGTGGCAGAAATTACAATGAAAAGGATCAAAAGAGCAAAGCCATAAATGTTAAATTTCATAAAAATAAAAAATGCCACCCAACAAAAACAAACGGGAAAAAGTCAGCAACAAATATAACGAAGGGCTTAAGATTGTCGCTATACAAACAGTACGAACAAATACACCAGGGAGAAAACGGAGTGATCAGTTTACAAAAGCAAAATTTCTCAGGCTCACCAGCAATTAAAAAAAAAAAAAAAAAATTCACCTCATCAAAATATAAAAATTAGTAATACTGAAGGAGGACAAATCTAAGTCGTGCGCCCTGATTTAGTGGGCAAAGCACGGGCTGGTGGATTTTTGCAAAGCAACTTGGTAACATGCGTCGGTGACCTTCCATTTTCATGGTCTTCGACTCAGTGGTGCCCTTCCAAAAGTCGAAGGAAATATTCGGGATGTGGACAAAGGTTTCTGCCCAATTTGGTCAAGAATATTACTTAAATATCTCAATACTAAAAACAACTTAAATGTCCAATATTAGGGAAATGATCAGGAAAGTGTCATAAATCCACAAGAAAAAATATTATAGAAACATAAAAATTATATTCATGAAGTATCTGAAATGACATGGCAAGTATTTAATTCGAGCTTTAAAAAGCAATATGTGAAGTTTTATATAAAGCACAATACTTATTGAAGATAAAAATGCATAGAAAAGACTAGAAGAAAATGTGTCCAGACATTCACAGTGGTTGCCTGTGGGTGGGAGTCGTACGGCTAGTTTGTCGTTTAATATTTGTCCGTGTGTTCTAAATTTTCTACAGTGACCAGGTATCATTAATAAATTTTCATAATCACAAGAATAGTGCCAACAAAACGGAATTTTAAGGGATAATCAAGCACATACCGCTCAACTACATATAAACACACACACATAAAAAACATAATTTATTTATATTTCTACCACTGATTTATTGCTTCGCAACACAGGCCTTTATATGCACATTTAATTTAGTAATTCAAAAAAATAGTTGGGATTTATAGCTCTGGCCTATTAGCTTTTTATTTGTCTTAAGAGATCACTACTGGGGCGCCTGGGTGGCTCCGTCGGTTAAGCGTCCGACTTCGGCTCAGGTCACGATCTCACAGTCCGTGAGCTCGAACCCCGCGTCGGGCTCTGTGCTGACAGCTCAGAGCCTGGAGCCTGCTTCCGATTCTGTGTCTCCCTCTCTCTCTGACCTTCCCCCGTTCATGCTCTGTCTCTGTCTCAAAAATAAATAAACATTAAAAAAAATTTAAAAAAAAAAAAAAAGAGATCACTACTGAAGAAGACCTAGAAGCTATTTTACGTCAGGACTTAGTTGGTTATCGAAGATTTATCGGTTGCTTTCTAGAACACGCAGCACACACACTACCTCCACTGTGTGAGGGACAAGAGCTTGGCACAGGTGTGGAACTCTCAGCTCACTAACAACCTAGGAAAATGGCAGAAAAGGCAGGGCCACGAGGTGCTGGGAACACCTTTCGCAACACGGACGCTGGGTTATGAAGGAACCAAGGCTGGTGAAGTCCACCAAAACACGTGTTGGAAAGGAAAGAAAAATGAGACAAGATAAAAAGGGTAAATACAGAATTGAGAGAGGCAAGAAGAAAAAAAAAAAGGAAAACTCGGAACAACAAGGTTATTCAATCTTTTTTTTTTTCTTCCAAATAAAGGGAGCATAAGAAAAACCAAAGTCAGGCAGGAAAGAAGAAAGCAGAATAAGGAGATGCGGCCGATGGGTCCAACTGGCTACTATGGCTACTAGTTTTTAATTCCTGAAGCCCTGCCAACAGAGTAACATTCGAGAAAATGCCAGCACTTGCTAAAAACAATATGTGAAGAAATATTTGTTTTCTTAATATTTAACCAACAGGTTTTGCTATGTTTTTGTGTTCTGGAAAAGAAAAAAAAGGCTAAGGCATATACACAAAAACACACCACACACATTTGATCCTATTTTAAGCGTCAATGTGTTTGAAACAGAACTTGAGAGTTGATTTAGGTGTTACAAATAAACTTGGGACCGTAACACTGATGAGCACTAAAATCTGACATTCCACAGCAAACAGGAGGAGGCTCTGCCCAAAATCGAGCTCTCTATTCTGCAAAGACACACAGCTCGGGAACTTCAGGAGGTATTTAAAAGATTAGCTTGCAAGGGAAAGTCTGCAGATCTGTTCTGCGTTTCTCAACATCTGACCACTACAGTCATAAACGCTTCTCGCCACAACTGAACACCCACATCAGGGAGCCAAAGTTTTCAAATCTCAGTGCTGGTTCAGAGCTGCTCAGGGCTGTCTGACAATTTGGATCTGTCTGCGTTCCACCTGTACTATTATTTATTTAGTATTTTCTTCAAATCAACTCACTTTTTTAAAAACAAAAATACCTACTTTAGGCTGGTTTGTCCTAAGCAATAGAGAAATCACCAGTTTAATGTGCTATACTTACGTTCTGAATACACAGTAAAATAAATGTTTAATGCTTAAATATTTAAATAAAAGTTATGTGTATACAGCATCTAAAAATACTGGATGCACCATTAAGTGGTGAGGTGTACCACTCTTTAGAAAATACCGTCTAATTCCAAGTTCTGCAACAAAGCAAACTTTGAAATTGTTCATAAATGTTTAAGTCCCAAGCTTTTATTGCCAAGGCAACTACAAAAGGTCCAAATCTTAAAATTTCTGATCACCGCAACTCTCAACGCTTGGTTTACTGCACAGACATTATTTGCCACAAAAAAGACACTTACAAGAAAGATGGTCTCCTGTGAATGAATAAGCTTGCTTTGTCTGTTTGTCTGTTTGTTTCACAGGATTTCCTTAAAAGAAGCCAGGCGATAAATCTGATCATGCCCCCAACCTGCCAATTTGTCACCTGTTTTCTTCTCGTGCACCTTGCGTGCTGACTTGGTTGTCATGGAATCTAACTTTCAAATGTTTGTGTTTTATCTCACAGGCCTACTTACTACCCCACCTTTGCTTTCATAACCCTTTCCCTTCTTTGGTCCTCTTGTTTCATACAGCAGGTGCTCAATAAATGCCCGCGGAACTGAACAAAATCAATACAATCCAAATCTTACGGCCACGACAAATGGTGTATTTGTTATCACGCAAAGAGACTTTTATTTTAAGGCTGTTACTTCCTTCAAGGTAAGGACTTTGTCTAAGCACACTTACACACTCTGGGCAACGTACAATGATTTGAAAAGTACACAGCATGGTAGTTTTTGTCCTCTCTACTCCAGAACCTCAAACACACACAGCCTGGGATAGCTCCAAGAGTATAACCTAAAGATTTTAAATTTTATAAATTGGCCTTTAATAAATTGTACAAAGTATTTAATAAAAAAGTTCATATTTTTCAAAGACATAGGTACTTCATGGTTAGCCCTACCCTAAAAGACTCCCATGAAAATGAGACGTTGAAAATAGAAAAAGAGGAGAAAGCCAAACGAAAGGAAGAAAAGAAAAATCAGCTGACAGCATTTGATTTACTTCTGGACTCTCTTCCTGGCTTTCGAACCTTGAAGACAAAAAACAAAGAAATTCAAATCATTAACTTAACCAAACCTAAACATCAGAAATACATGCATTTTTATATACTTTTCCATATTTAAAAATCTAATTGACTATGATGATTTGTGGAGATGAAAGTCATACACAAAGGTACGGGTTAGTAGCCTGAAAATCTTAGGAAATTGTGTCCATTTTTTAATACTTGAAAAGATACGCCGACATCTTCCAGTACATTAGAACTCTCCCACTGGTAAAACATATCCAATCTACAAGGGCACTGAAATATTTCTCCCCCAAATTTTTATTGTGCAATTTAAAATACAGTAACTGCTAATGTAAGCTATAAGCAACAAGACAGGCATTCATTTCTTGGCAACGATGAACTAATGCATATTGTGAAAAGCAAAGAGTAAAACGATAAAATGTGTTGCCCTGTAAAGCCTGCTACCTACATACTCTGTGGGCAGGAGAGGCCTGGGCCATTCCAAAACCCGAAGGCTTTTCCACCAGGAATGAAATCGATCCCGACTGAGCAGCCTTCTAAAGAAGCCTCAGGCCTGACACCGGTCTAAGTACCTCATGACAGTTCCTACCCATCTACTCCTGAGCTGGGATAAATCGGTGATTCTTTACCGGAGGCAGAATTCTTTGCGGCAATCCACCTCACCGAGGAGACTCGGTTCCCACCTAGCACCCCCACTCCAGCTCCAAGGAGAGCACAGCAGTGGGAAGGATGCGTCTAAACCTGATCCCGGCTGCCTAGTGCCCGGCAAACCAAGTGCCTTCCCACTGGCTCGCGCCTCCCTCTGCCAGGAAACGAGCAGCGGCACCGGCTGAGGGGCGGCGGGTCGCCCATAATTAATCAATGAATGCAGTCAGCAACAGATCAATAACTTCT
Source organism: Acinonyx jubatus (assembly GCF_027475565.1). NCBI lineage: Eukaryota > Metazoa > Chordata > Mammalia > Carnivora > Felidae > Acinonyx > Acinonyx jubatus. The sequence continues at coordinate 136,791,745 of NC_069386.1, read as the reverse complement.
TTTCTGAAACGTACAAAACACCCTTTGAATCGAGGACAAGGTATTTACCACACGTCTTCTATTAAACAATTTCTAAAGGTTTTTTGTTCAGTTACTTATGCGGAAGATCCGTTTAAAGATCAGTGTTCTTTCACTTTTCCAAGTGCCAGTTTTTATTTAATCGCCATACACTTCAATTAGAGCAAACTTCAAATTTACGTGAGTATCTTTTTTTTTCCTGCCACTGTTAATACTTAGACTATATGGCTGGCTTGAACTTGTAAGCTTTTTCTTCAACTTTTCTGGTATATAAAAACTATCCCACGGTAGATTTTTCATTTTTTATTCAAGAATTTTGAGATTAATTTTGCACAGAAACGAAGACTGTTGTGACAGGGAGACGCTGGCATAATGGGACATCACAAAGGCAAGGTCAATAACCAGTACTGTAGTACATCTACTTTTCAATAAATTTTGGAATCTATCGTCATGTTACAGAGGACACTTAACAATAGTTATTACGATGTTCAAGGAGTATTATTCTCATTAACATCCTAATTTGTCACCTGACTCTTAAACACCACTGCTGCTGATTCCTTCAATGTAGATTTAAAATTTTCCACTGCAACTAGAAACACTACCACCACCTGGAATTTGTTACATAATCAGGATTCTGCAACATGGCGTCTTTGCTGCATGTATCAATTCAGTATTTTCCCTAACAATCAATTATGATTGTGGCAGAAACAGTATTTTTCCTCTCCTCATCTCTTTTAAAAATATACCCATTTTCATAATATATTCCCACTGGTAAAAGGTCCAGCTGTAAGACTAATGCATAAAATTTAATATGTGGAAAATGAAAAAATACAAGTTTGGGTACTCTTCTATGATTTTATTAATGCAGAAGTAAGAAACAAGTGGGGGGCTTCTTTGCCTTAAAATATCCCCCCTTTTTTTTTTTAACTCTATCACAGATACTCGAGAGGTAAACATAAATCCTGCTTGCCTCGGCTTCGTCAAGAATGGACTAAAACTCGAGGCACTTCACAAATACTACTAACAAGAGAAGAGACTGTGGAGTACTGTCCTTTCATGAACGGGAGGGACAAAGCACAGCAGCCATAAATATCATGGCTACATTAACTAATTTTTAGTACAATTCTGAAATACTGGCATGGTTTTGAAATGCCAGAATATGCATGGCTTTTTAAGGCTTATCATTTTGTGGGGGGAAAAATTACTTGCAGCAAATAACCAAATTTTCTCAATTGGTAAAAATTATGCCTTGCATAAAAATAAAAGGATTAGAGGCCTCTGTTCTTCTTGAAAACCACCCCATCAGCCCCTCTCTTTCTTTGAGAAAACCCACACAATACACATTTTGAAAGCTTTCAGAATGTGTTCTTACACAATAGACCCCCAACTAGTCAAAATGAGTTTAGGTGTATCAAGAAAATTATACACGTTTTTAAAACGGTCTAAATAGATATTAAAGGAAAGTTGCTCCCACTCTGCCAGGCACAGCATCCTGAAAGATCGCACAGTGAGAGAAATCTCTTACCATATTGTAAACCATAAATTGTGTTTGAAAATAAAATTGTTAATGAAGAAACTGACATTTCTAAAGCTGCTGTTTGAGGTAACCATTCTTGAAACACATTTATGACACAAAATCTTAAAAGCTCTAAAACACAAAAGTCACCGAATTGCATTACATATTTATTTAAAACAAAATCCAAACATAATAATGTGCCTCCTTCTTCAAGTTACTTTAAAATGATGAAATATAAATATATATTTTCATGAACGCTTGGCTTTTTTTTTTTTTTTTTTTTTGCCAGAAGCAATAACATTTTACCATCTCAGGTAATATTTCTCTCATTTGTGAATATTTAGACAGTAAAATACCTTACCTACCCCTATACTTTCGGGGAAAAGATGAATTGCAATGAGAAGCGAAAGAGCATTTAAGCATTAAGCTTAAGCATTAAGCAATGCAGAGTTTATAGGAATAAAGGAGAATCTGATTATTCTTTATCTCTTTTTTTTTAAATCAAAACAAAAAATCTGGATTGTTCTCCTTAAATTTGCAATGGGGTCCACACTCCTCTAAGGACTTTAAATCAAAAATTTTAGGTATAAAAAACATTGTTCCCGGGTACAGGCGAATTTAAAATCACTTCTGTATCTCATTAAGCCACGTTCAGGTCACGAACAACCCGCAGGCAGTCAAGAGGGGCCCGAGGTCTTCTCCACGCACAACTGAGTCCGCTTTGGTCTAAACGGGCACCAACCTTACTGTGACAGCGTAGGCCCTTTGCTCAGCTCATATTGCCCGTTTTGAAACTTAAGGGATTTTTGTATAAGAATATTGTTCTATCTTTATAAATGCTCCTCAATCTCCCCCCCACTCACTGTCATGGCTGCTGCTAGTCTCTGGCTGAGACAGGCTTCCACGCACGGCTCCTCGGGGCTCCTCACCTCCTAATAAAACACGGACAAGGGGCGCCTGGGTGGCTCAGTCGGTTAAGCGTCCGACTTCGGCTCGGGTCATGATCTCGTGGTCCGTGAGTTCAAGCCCCGCGTCGGGCTCTGTGCTGACAGCTCAGAGCCTGGAGCCTGTTTCGGATTCTGTGTCTCCCTCTCTCTCTGCCCCTCCCCTATTCACACTCTGTCTCTCTCTGTCTCAAAAATAAATAAACATTAAAAAAAAAAAAATTAAAAAAAAAAAAAAAACACGGACAAGACGGGAGGTGGGGAGGGTGGAAATGAGGAAATGGAAGTGGCTGCAGAAAAGAGAGAGGAACTTCTTCAAAACCTTTAGCCTCCAGGGTGAGGTTCTGTCCTCCCTCTCTGGATGCCCCCAGTATTCTCTGGGGTAAATTCAGATAAACCTAAGGACGTGTGCTCAATAAATACTACATAATAAAGACTATGTTAACAGAATCGGAGCAAAAAGGATTCTCTTTGAAAGTCGACTGTTTGCCGTCCACGAACATACACAGGTGACACTCTCAAAGGGAAGGTAGGACACATCCCTGGCTGGACTCAATAGGCCACTTGTGCTTTAACACAACTTTCACCAAAAAAAAAAAAAAAAAAAAAAAAAAAAAAGCCTTTATTAGAAATCCAGAAACGTTGTTTCAGGACCAACAAAAGGCAGAGAGATAGAAGTCTGGAAAAAGAAAAAAATGGTACCACTCCAGCACTGAATTTCTTCACCGAGTCCAACAAATCCCCTCTTGTGAAACCTGGACCAGGTGCCCCTTTTCCTGAGCCACCCACAGGTGCGCCGTTTTCGAAGCCGACCACACCGCAGCCCGCCCTCGCTGTGCCCTTTGCAGGCGCCACCTTCCTAACGCCAGCGCTGGCACCGCCCCGCACTGTGGGAGCCTTCGGCACCAGCCTACAAGCCACCTCGGAAATGATTGTAGACTTTGCTTTTTGCTTCAAGAGCTTTGAAAGGTGACGACCCGAGGCTCTAACTCCTTGCGTCCCAACTTGTCCAGAGAAACGAGGAGTTGGCACACTTTGCTGGGAGCACTCGGGTGGCTCAGGCAAGTGGGGCTTGGCAGCTGCAGTAAGCCCAGGAACTCCTCGCCCGGTCCGGACAGTCCGCTCACCCCGTTCCGCAGATCCATGTGCGGAAATGGAAGAGAGAGTTCTGGCTCCGGCACTTGAATGCTCCGTGTCGTGGGCTCCCTAGATGCAAAATGAGAGCACCTCCCGCCCCAACTTCATGATCACGATGGACAGCAAATAATACGGTGTATGTACAGAGGACACTGTGACCACACTCTACAAACACGAGCTCTTCTTGCACAGTATTTTATTAGACAACCAAAATGTTACGACCGTAAGTGAACCTCTTATTGAGTGGAAGGAAATGAAATCTGTGTTTACATAAGGAGAAAGCTAACAGGCAAGACTGTTCAACTTACGGGTTTGTGTGGCCTCTTCTGTCTGTGTATCTGAGCATTCCATATCTTCAACACTGGATTCTGTGCTCTCGATTCCTTTCTTTCGCTTCTTACGTGTAAAGATTTTTTAAGAGAGAGAGAGAGAAAGAGAGATGTGGTCTGATGGTCAAAGAAGTAAACACACGAACCTACCATAAAACCACCATATATGCAAATCTATCCAGGTGTGGGTGTATCAAAACAAGCAGAAGACCGTTCACAATGTCAGGGTGATGGCCGCCCCTAAGGGAAGGGGCTGGGGATGGCAGCCAGTGGGATGAAGAGAATCTTCAAGGATACACTTAGTCTAAATGTGAGCTGATCTGTTACCGCCACCTCTAATTTTTTATGCTTCTTCAGAATCATTTACCACTGAAAGCCTCACCATCGGGATCGATTATACAGAAACTCTCTCCTAAAGCAAAGCGTTTAACAAAACGGGTATCACCACTCGGGCCAACGATACTTATTCTCCCCGTTTCACAGTGTGTGTTGTGTCTGCGGTGGGGGAGCAGGGGGTAATCTCTCTACCTGATCAGTGGGAAAATCCACACCTTGTCCATATAGTATGGATCACTGGTTATATCCTACAAATCGGTGGTAAAAGTCTACTTTAATGACAAACTTCCAGTAAATGTATTCTTTTGGCACACTTTTTATTAAAAGGGTAGGAGGGCATAAACCTACCTGTAAAGGAGGAGTCTGAAGAGGAAGTACACGGCTCTCCTAAAACCTCAAAAGCAGGCTGGCTTTTCTACCCTTCCCTCGGGCCTTTCCAACTTTCTATTTATTTTTCTAGTTGAGGGTTACTTAAAAGTTAAGGCTCGTATTCTGCCACCGGCCCGTCTTCCCAAGTGTTCATTCAATTTCTTTTTATTATTTTCGATCACTTTTCTAACTAGTTCAGTCCTGTGTGAAGTTTTTAAATTACTCAACACGTCTACAAATGGAAGACCTTAGTAATAACTTTACAACTTTGTATTTCTCGTGTACCTTTATCCCAATTTAAATGTGTTAAAATCCAAATGACTACTCAAAGCTTCCCTCGGTTGCCTGGATTTCATTTAGGAAATCCTCTCATTTGTCCCTGATTTCAGATTCACAACGCGTCGGAACGTCCTGGCTTGTCTTTTGTAACAATGCACGTGAAGTTAAACTTCACCTGAGCATTTCCCTTGCCGCAGGCCATTCTGCACTCTGCTCTCTCGCCTGATGGCAACCGCGGGTTCCGTTCCACAGAGAACGACACGGGAAAAGCTCGACTCGACTCAAACTACATTATCTTAAAACCCCCGAATGGTCAGAACTGTTATTACGCACATATTACGAACAATCCCACTGTTTCAAAATATTCTTAAGGTGGCCGTGGAAAGATCGGGACTCACATATACCCACCACGTTCCTAAAGCAAACGCTTCACGTGCACAAAAAGAACTTGACGGCACCTTAAGAAACTTGAAAAGGCGTTCATTTAGCAGATCTGTATAGGGAGGTATTGCCTCTCAAAAATAGCTGTGAGAGTGGCTGTAACTTCATATAACTGATGAGAGAAGGGGAGAGTGCCTTACATCTTTCTTTTCCAAAGTGTTGCTTCATGATTACCATCTAAACCCTGCTGGGCTGAACAGATTGGTTCGATAATTACATACAATAACTGCAGTGGGCAGGTAACCCTCAGCTGGCACAGGGCAGCTCCCCTGTGAGAACTTCCATATGCAAACTGCACTGATGGAGTGCATTAGGTACATCTTTCCTGCCGGTGCACAGGCCTGATTAACGCCAGCCAAGACTCCAAGGTTAGCATGTCAGCAGATTTGTGATGCATTAGGCAGGAATAAACACAGACACTTTTGTTCGTTCGGACCAAAATTAAGGAGGAATATTTCACTACTATATTGCTTTCCATATGGGAAAGAATGCATTTTCCGATCTTGAGGGGGCAGTTTTTTAAATGCTCATTACAAAGGGGGCTATCCAATACATTCTAAAGAACCTAGTGTGTTCATCTTGTTTTCAAGCTTATTTAATAAAAAAAAAAAAAAAAAAAAAGAGCTTCCTTAATCTCCATGCAGGTAAATGACACAGGAATGAAAATCAGCCAGTATTCAAGCAAAAACAAACCACCCGTGTTGTAAGCATCATGCAGTAGGTAGAACACTGAATCTCCGGTGCGTATCTCCAGCCCAACTTTTCTGAGAACGTATTTAGTTTTGACAGAAAGGGCCAATGGTCTACAGGAAAAGACCAATTTAAAAAAACAAAACACAAACAAACAAACAAAAACCCTTCCAGTTTAATCGCATGTAAGTTAGTGTGTTATTTCTACAAGACAACGAGTAAAATTCCAAACAATTCGCTGGCAGCTTCTTTCTCCCGACTGTCTCCAAATGCTACATTTCATTATTTGTCAACATCCTGGGCTTCAGATAGTGTGTATTTTGGTTCTCTTTGAACAGAAAACGGCTTCACAAAGGCACCACACTAATCTCTGATTCTGTCATATTCCACACCAGGTCCCACAAAGTGCCTTTGCATTTATAAACGAAATCAAAATATTGTACGACACACAAGAATAACTTATAAACTCAGAACAGAGTTTTCTTTTAATTCAGCACAGCTAAAATATCTGCAGAAAATTAGGTTTATTTCAAAGGGCATTAGCGTATGTGTTACACATTGTATTTTTGAAGTGTTCAGATATGCTAGGCTAAAATTTAGTTAATTAGCAGCTTCTCACTTCCAGCTTAGAAACAGGGAGACAAATCAGCTAGATGCATTTGGACCGATAATTTACTAATAGTCTAAACACTGACTAGAGACCAGTCAGAGACTTAAAGCTGTTTTAACGGGGCAAAGAATTAAAATCTTCTGAGGCAAAAACCAAAGACCTGTTCATTCTCTGCTTCCCAGGTCAGAGACCAAAAGATCACCTCTAGACCCTTTCAACAGCCTCTGGGAAAAGCCAATCAGATGTCTGGCTATGGCAAAGGAGAGGAGGTGCCAGGCCTGTGGCTGGTTTTTCCTCCTCATTACAAAAATCACACATGTTTATTATAGAGACTTAGCATATACAGCCTTTGGAACCGTGCATGTGTCAATGAACAAAGAATTCTAAATACAAACAGGTGACTGTACTAATCAGTCCATCTTACTTTGTTCATTTGGTTAAGGCCACCTAAAGTCACCATGCGGATAGACACAGTTTATAAATTACTCCTCCATACGTTAACAGCAACCAGAAAAACAGGCTGTTACTCAACAGTAACTAAAAAAGATCGAATGGATCTTCTGTGAAGGTGAAGCAGACGCGACTGGGGGCTTCAGTTAAAATTCACGATGCAGACAAAACACTGAGGCTGGGGAGGGCACAAGGCCAAGGGAACTGTGGGGTGTTTCCCAGCTGGGTGTGGGGAAAGACCAGAACTCGGAGCTCTTTGTTTTTACAGGGTTTCCATCTCGGAGCTGTGCCGCCCCGCTCACCCTGGGCAGGAGGCGGCAACTCCCGGTTGCTTTGCCTCCACACTGACGTGTCCCTTCCTAAAGGGGTCAAGCCCACGGAGCGGTGCGCCTGGCGAAGCCCAGCGCTCTTCACCTGCGCGCTCTCGGTGAGCCCCGCGTGGCAATGTACGTGGACAGATGTGCGGGTCTGCACCTGTCCGGCAACCATCCACCTAGCGCTGTGACGATAAAGAGCTGACTTCCTATCGTACTCCAAACCCTTTGCAAACTGTGTCACGTTGTAGTGGACACCAAGCAAGTACAGATGTATTTTGAGGAAAAGCAGGAAAAGGTCAGACGTAATTGGAAAAAGAAGAAATGAAAAGAAAAGAAGTGGGTCGGGAAGCGAGTAAGGGACTTAAAAAGAGGGGCAGATTCATTTGAAGAATAATCTAAAGCTATTCTGCTAGAATGCATTAAAGTGATTTATTGTTTTAAAAAGAGTTCCAGTGATGAAGGCTGTCACAAGAATCGCGAACGTCACCATTTCCTTCTGCAGTAACTCCGGCCTCCGTGTTACTGGGGGCGGAGAACCCACCACACATCGACTGAGCACCTACTGTGTGCCCGCAACTGTTAACAGGCTTCGCTCTCAGGTTGAAAAAGACATGCTAACAAACAGATGAAAGCAAAAGACTAATTTCGGCTTTTAGAAAACCATTAAGCACACGCAAGTGAAATTTCTAAAACCGTACGTATGGAAGACCTATCAAATCACTGTAGGTCTATAAGTTGTCTCAAGTCCAACGTGACCCCCCGCGCACGGAATGCCATTCTATGAAGGAGCAATCCATACATATATGGGACACGTGCACTGCAGCAGGATCCTCACACAGAGAGTCGTGACACCGCGGCGATGCTTTCCAGGAAGCAACTTTACTTGTGCTGGCCCCGCTCGGGTGGGTTCGTACCTGAAGAACTGAGCCCCGAGCGCCACGAGGTGTAGATTTTCACACACTTTCACTTTTTTGTCTCTCACACACAGCAACACACAAACATGCAGTCTGATGGGGCGGTCTCACGTTACAAGGTCGTGAGGGATGTTGTCACGTACGCGTATAGCCAGGATGCCTTGAGGTTTTTGTTTTCAGGGTTTTTTTTCCCCCTCTCCTTAGGGAGGGGGCCCTACCACAACATGACTTCATTTTATTCGTTGTTGTTATTTGCTTCCATTTACGTGTCCCGTCTCCATGTTTAGTTATCTACTCTGGACGCAGGAAGAGGAAGTACAACTCCAGCAAATTTTGCCGATTTTAACAGGTCTGGGGGACTGGGTTTAACAAAAGAAAATGTTTCAATATAGGATTTCCCATGAGGAATGAAGGATTCCCTGTTATCAGCTGAAAATGAACTAATGGCACACAGTGTACAGAAACAAACAAAAAACCAAAAACTAAAATCTCCTGTGACCATAACATGGGAGACGGTCTGTAAGGAGCTGAGAGCGAAACACGCTTGGTTTACTCTTGTGGGGGGAGGACACAGATTCGGGTTATCTTGAAACGTTCACACACACACACACACACACACACACACACACACACACACGTTAAAAATATATGTTTTAAACACATAAGTGTTTAAAAATAAGGGGGGGAGGGATATTTGACGGACAATATTTCAACCTCCTTCCACCCAAACTCTAAAGAAATGAACACAAAGGACAGTTAAGAACTATTTCAGCAGCGGACAGTGACAGTGCCTCACACCATAACCTTTGGGAAGTGGTGGCCAAGAACAGTCAGACACTTCTAGAAAGCAACATGAGGCTCCTACCCAACGCTGAACCACACTGGAGAAAGATCATGAGAGAACACCATTCAGGAATCTTTTGACACTGACGTCCAATTTACAAAATATAAATAGGAAGCCTGGAAAGGAAGACTCGAACAGCCCCCGAAAGAGACCTTCCCTACTCCCACAGTGCCTCATCAAAAGCTGGACACGCAAGTCTGTTTCTCCCCTGGCTGAGAAGAAGCCTGGAGAAAGAGGGCAGAACAAGCACAGTCATTCAGGACTGTATTATTTTCAACAATAAACATGATTTACCAAAATAGATGACTAAAGAGAAAACAAGTAAATGAGAGCAAAAGCCATGGAGAAGAACCCCCAATGAGGCTTCTCTCACTGTGAATTTAGATTTTACCAAATGTTTGCCTCTTCTGGCTAGGAAGAGAATGGAACAACTACTGAGGACAGATGATTTGGCCCACTGTACCAGCTAAGCTCGGCTCTCCAGGTCCCCCCCAAGTATGAGCTGCAGGCAGAGAAAGTCCCTTTACAATACAGGGTATACCATATTCATGGAACAGAAAGGAATATTGTGAAGATGTCAATTGTTCCCAAAGTGATATGGTCAACGCATTCTCAATCAAAATCCCAGAAGCATTTTTGTAGAAATTACTAAACGGATTATAAAATTTATGTAAAGCGAAGGCACCAAGAATAGCTAAGACAAAGAGAAGAACAAAGTTGCAGGGCTTACACCACCAGATACCATTACGAAGCCAGTAGTTCAAACAGTGTGGCCAGGCAAAGATAAGTAGGCCAATGGTATAGAACAGGATCAAAACACAGATGTGCAGACCCAAACACATATGGTTTGAAAGCCTGCTACATGCTGTGGGGACATTATAGTCTTCAATAAATGGTCCAAATCAACGAATAATCCACAGGAGGTAAATAAACACGGACTCATACCACGCACAAAATCAGCTGCTGGTAAATCGTAGACCTAAATGCAAAAGATAAAATTTCTTGACAATGACTGAGTATCTTCATGATCTTGGTAGACAAAATGTTCCCAAAACAGAATACAAAAAGTACTAACCATAAACAAAAAGACTGATAAATTAGGCTTCATTAAAATGAAGGACTTCAGCCATCAAGAGATACCATAGTGACAGAATGAAAAGATAAACTACCAATTGTAAAAAACAAACAAACGAACAAACAAAAAATGTGTAATACACAGACTGCATATATACGAAGTAGGCAGGTCTGGCAAATCAAAAGAAAGCTGACAATCACCTCCCCTCCCCCCCCCCCACTTTTTCATGGACAAAAGATTTGAAATGCACTTCACAACAAAAGGACAATGGAGACTGACGGGCATAGGAAAAGGTGTTCCAAATCAATACTCTCAAGGAGACTAAATTAAAACCACAGAGAAATACCAGCACACATCTACCAAAATAGATAAAATTAAATACAAGGCAACAAATAGTGTTGGTGAGTGCTGGTGGGCAGCCTCTCACAGGCTGCTGGTGGGGAGCATCAAGTGGACAGCTGCTGTGGGAAACTGCCTGGCATCAGCACTGAAGCTACACGTTAAGTAAGCCCTCTACCCCGTAACTCCACTATGTATATACCCCGCTGGAAATCAATGTATTGCCTTTCCAAAAGAAGCTAAAAGAATGTTCTTAACCGGCATTCTTGCAAGTGCCAAAAACCGGAAACAGTGCACGCGTCCATCACTAGAAGGGATAAGTGAATTATGATGCAGTCATATAATGCAGCGCTCAGTACACAGTAACGAAAAATAAACGACTCCGGTTGCATGCGACAGCATGGAAATTCAGACATACAATGATATGATCGACACAAAAGGGTACATGTCGTATGGTGCCGTTACTGCGAATTTTCCTTAAAGGGCAAAAGCAATGTATGGTGTTGTAAGTCAAAATACTGGTTACTTTTTTTTTTTAATTTGTTAATCTGTATTTATTTTTGAGAGAGAGACAGAGTGCGAGTGGGGGAGGAACAGAGAGAGGGGGAGACACAGAATCCAAAACAGGCTCCAGGCTCCGAGCTGTCAGCACAGACAGAGCCTGACGCGGGGCTCGAACTCATGAACTGTGAGATCGTGACCTGAGCTGAAGTCGGCCGCTCAACCGAATGAGCCACCCAGGTGCCCCCTGGTTACTCTTAATGAAGGAATAATGGCTGAGAGGAAGGCATGAGAGAGGTTTCTGGGGTTCAAGTAATGATCCAGACCTCGATCTGGGGGATGTTTAAAGGTATATGTTCACTTTGTAAAGTTCAAATTCCACACTTATTTGTGCCATTTTTCTGTACATACATCACGATCTCACTTAAAAATATAGAACCCAAACAAAACCCAGACAAGTAAGACAAGATTAAACTACAGAGCTCAAGCAGCTAAGGAAAAGAATCATTAGTCAACACCGAATCCGCTGACCTAGAGAACTGTGGCTAAACCACCAAGTGAAACACAAAGAAATGTATCAACTTCAACAACCTAAATTTATGTAAAGAAAATACACTTTCTACTACGTAGCATGCTCAACCAGCTAGACAGACGTTCACCAAATTCAGAGGGTTTATCTGGGGCGATCTGACTGAAACTACGGGCTACGTGGTATAAATTTAATACTACGTGGGGGGCAGTCACCTCAAGAGACAGGAAGGTGGCCACCAGAGCGGAAAGCCTTTATTTACCCTTACTCAACTCTTTGCACCATGTTCCAGGCTGAGTGCCAGCAGGGATTCATTTCACCATGGTTAATGGTTTTTCAGAGAAACTCTAGAAAGGCCAACTAGCATAATATAACTTAAAAAAAAAAACTAGAATATATGGGAGTGGAAAGAAAGCTACGTACACGTCATTCACAGGAAACAAGAGTATATACTGTCTGCAAATTGCAGGGCCACATGCTAGGCCTACTCACTGAATCTCCAGGGATGAGACTCAAGAAATTCTGACGAGCAGCCCTGTTGTTGGCGTGGGCAAGCAACATAATCAAGGCCGTGCAAGAAAACAGCTAGTGAAGGCATTACCTTCCTTTTAACTTGCTGAGTTCCTTCCAGTAAATTAAGCTGTTCTGAACCCAGATGGGACAGGGAGGAATTCTTTAAGGATGGAACCACATGCTATTGGTCTTTATAGCCCCAGGGACCTAGCCTAGACCAGGCGCATAAATTAGACTTTTATATCGCTGAATGTTGGTTTAAGAGAACACAATGAATCCAGTAACTGCTGGAACTAGTGCCCGGTTCTCAAGTGTTCAGTTCTAATCAACAAGGAAAATCTTTGGCTGTGTACTTCCTAAAGGTAGAGCGGTACTTAGTTTTTTTCAGCTTCGGCTGTAGGTTATCCCCAAATCCTGTGCTTTAAATAAAACTCTCTGGCTACTCAGGCTGAAAACATTTTCAAGTGGGTAAATTCATACTTCACTCTAGTTTCCAAATGTGCTGCACCACAACCAAGCACGATTATAAAAAAAAAGGATAGAGACCTTGCTTCATTCTGCTGCAGATCAATTCTCGTAGGTTTCTGCCATAATGGACAACTCTTGGGAACAGAGAAATATACACTGAATTGATTAAACCTTTCCCTTTCCAAAAGAGAGTTGAGTGTCAAAAATACAAAGAACATATACTTTAAAAAAAGTTTTAAGAGATTATGACAAAGGGAAAGGAAAAAAATATATACTAATTACAAGGTTAAACATAATTTCTATGATTGAGCATCATAATTAGCTCTGAGCTTCCTAGTAGCCGGAGCAAAATAATGACATCTTGATTATATACCCTTTGCTAAAAAAGAGATGGACCATTAATTTGTCAAAGGAAAACTTGCCAGTCAGTGCAGCTCTGCCCTTATCTGCTCTAGATGTGGGCTATTTACAATTTATTTGAAGAAAACGTTCTCAGGCTTAAAAAAAAACAGTCTGGACCAACTCTTCTGCGTTACAAAAGGCCAACAAAGTTAACAACTCACCTACAGTAACATGGCTATCAAAGTGTTTCATGATCTCACCTAATCTTAACTGGTAATAACTTCTTTTTAACACAAAGAATAGCCCTGTGTCAGTGAGCTATGAGGGAAGGAGGGAAAAAGCAGGAAACTAATAGAGTGGGAAATCTAGTAACTCACTTGATACTCATTTTTGCCCTCTAAACGAAGCTTTCTTTCTGCAGACAGGGGTTGGCCCAGAGGGAAATCTCCGGCCTTCTGAACTACCCAAGGACACATGAGGACTGTGACGTCACAGACCCTGGTTCTGCGGAGCTATGAAGTCAGCCAAGCTGCAGAAACCACATTTTCTCCAGCACGGAAGTCCCAGCAATGGCGCCCTGCAGAGTAAGGGGCTGTGGCACTGGACTAGGTCTCACCACAATCGATCTTTAAGTTCCCAATCGGCAAAAATTTAGAAGAAAACACCACAGACGCTGGCTACGAATATTGCCGCACAGAAAGTCTGGCCTTGGCAGGCACGTGCAGAGTCCAAATCTGCTGCCTTACTGAACAATTCCACTCGGGCCGCCATTTTATCCCCTGCACTGCAAAGCCGGACGTGGCTTTCCGCACACTGGCCGACCACAAAAATGGGGAGATGCCATTAAGACAAAACTTCCAAAAGGAAAAAACATGTGTACGTAGATGCGGCGCATAATTTCGGATCCTGTGCTGAGACTACAAAGAGACCTAATGTTTGCCAAAAGCGTCAATTTCATGAGACAATTTCAAAATTCTTATCTCCTTTAGAAGTTAAAAAGAATTACAAAAATCTTCTAAGATGGTGTTCCTTATTTAAACCCTTTTTCTCACAGTTTGGAATAAGAAAGGAATGTACTGGAATTTACAGTCAACGACAGTAAAAACAGGCAACGCTACAAAAAAATATTTTTCTGCTAAAAGTACTTTCCCTTTTGTATTTAAAAGCAGCTAACGCATTTTACTCAATAATTTCAGACTGTAAGGGAAATCACTAAATTAGTCGATAATTTAATTATTAAAAATAACCCAGAAGTTGACGTATACCTGTCAAATCTAAAATTTTAAAGTGATACCAGGAGTGATTTACAGGCCAGCGCAAAAGTTCACCCATCAAGCCCATTGTTAATATCGCTCTCCGAAAAATTAAACCTCCTTATATGAAGATACATCGCTTTACATGACGACATTTCTGTAAACAACAAAATAACGTTCAAATGGTGGGGGCGCCTGGGTGGCTCAGTCAGTTAAGCGGCCGACTTTGGCTCAGGTCATGATCTCACGGTTCACGAGTTCGAGCCCCGCATCGGGCTCGGCACTGACAGCTCGGGGCCTGGAGCCTGCTTCGGATTCTGTGTCTCCCTCTCTCTCCGCCCCTCCCCTGCTCTCTCTCTCTCTCTTTCAAAAATAAACATGAAAAAATTATTTAAAAAAAACACAAAAAACAAAACAAATGGTGAACACTCCCCATCAGCAAACCAGGAAACTTTCAAACACTACTTTTCAAATAGTAATTTTCGAACCCCGACTTTCAAATGGTGCGCTGTGACCACACCAACAAACGAGGAAGAGCTAAGAGCCCAGAGCAACCCTGCCAGGTGGCCTGGGAGGTCAAAACCCCCCAAACCACGGGCTGAGTGGCCCATTCAAATCCCCCTGCCAGACATCAGTATCCCAAATCAGAATCTTGCTAGGAATTTACGAACTTGCCACGGGATAAAGAAACATCCGTTCATTTTTCTACAACCCTCTACATATTTTTCTGTCTTATATCACCTTATATGATGGTGATAAATACTTAATTGCCGAGCAGTCTGTTACAATTTTCTTTACTCATTTACTTTCCGAAAATTAGTATTTGCTGCAATTATCATCACAGGAAGCCAAAGGATCACTTATAACAAAATTCACCTTTGATACTGTTTTTGCTCTCAGGCCTCCGTTCTCCACAAGGCTGAGGTCCAGCTTGCCATCGTCCTTGCTGCCTATGGCTCTCAGTCCTTGCAGAAGAGTGTCTCGCAAGTTCTGATAAAGAGGTTTCTCGGCGTAGTCCAGTAATTTCACTGTTTCCATGTATTTAGCAATTTCATCTAAAAGAATGACAAGATTATTCTGTAATCTTTCAATCAAAATACGACGTACTTAGCTCTCACTTCTAAGAAAATAACTCACGGTTACAGTAAAATTAGACCACATATCGGTATCTGGTTAAAATACGTTTTTTACAATCATTTCTTCAATGGAAAGTACGCTTTCGAAGTCAGGAATCGTCAGGCGAGTCAAATAAAAAACTTATTTTGGGATGTAATGTGAAACACATTTTTGTCATCGTAAGGGACGAAAGATAAAAGACATACTAAAATCTAAACATGCACGGAAACAACCACCGTCGTCTTAAAGCTACAAAAACAGAACAGGAAAGGGCCTTGAACAGATCATGAAGTAACATGTACCTAAAGATCAGGAATATCACGGCCAATATCTTTTGCCGTGGAAGCCATCAGTCCCACAGAAGATAGCTGCATGCTTTGTCTGCGTACGTGAGAAATCAAACGTACCAAGAACAAGCTGAAGAAAGGAGAGGGAAGCAAGGCCTAGTTTCCCATAAAAGAGAAAAATCAGCTTCTGAACGACGAAAGGCTTCCTGTACACTGAGGCAGAAGTGCACTCCCAGAAAGAAATCTTACTAGTCAGGATCAACACTGCTCGGCACCAGAAATCATCCTGAGGCGATGGACTCGACGCTCCCCAACCTCTCCCTTCCAGCGCCCTCCAGGAAGCTTGTGCGCCCGCTGCCTCACACGCTGGCTCTTAGACCCCTACCTGCCCTCTCCAATCCCAACAGATCCAAACCCAAACTCCTGATCTGCCGCTAAGCCTGCTCTGCCGCCGTCCCCCACCCCCCCACCCCCGTTACTGAGAATGCCATCCTTCCAGCTCCTCAGGACAAAAACCTCTCCCCACACCCCACACCCAGAAAACCAAGAGATCTTGACAGTGCTACACACACATACACACACACACCTTCATTCATCCGAGTATTGACTGGCATTCACTATGGGGCAGGCACAATTCTAGATACTCGGGATACGTGAGGAAAACCGAAGTGAAAATCCCTCCCTTCAACTTTCTTAATCTGACAAAGGGGGTCTCTGGCAAACCTACGGCAAACCTCACTGGGCATGGTCACACAGGGAAATCTTTCCTTCCGAGAGGGGAAAATGTGAAGCATGTTCACGACTCCTGTTCAGTATAATAGCCATGTATGCTTTCAGTCAGGACACGAAGGCAAGAAAAGAAACAGGCATAAAGAGTGGAATGGTTTATTCACAAACACAACAGCATATGCAGAAAATCCTAAGGAATCTATAAAAAAAAAAAAAAAAACCTAGTGGGACTAATAGGTAAATTTATCAGGGTCACAGGATACAAGGTAAATATAAAAAAAATCGATTTCTATACACTAGCAACAAACAATTGGAAAAATAAGATTTTTAAAAAACTGATCACTTACAACGGCATCAAAAGCTGTCAAATACCTAGCAACATATACAGTGAAGGTGGGTGAGATTTTTGCAGAGAAAATTATAAAACAGTGAGATAAATTAAGTCGGACGAAATTAAGTGGAGGATACACCACATCTGTGGACCGGAAGATCCAATAGTAAAAAGATGTCAGTTAATCTGTAGAGTCAATGCCATACCACTCAAAATTCCAGCAAACTGGAAAGGGAGAGGATGTGTGTGGAATTGACAAGGTGATTCTAAAATGTACACAAAAGGTCAAGGATAGCAAAACACCAGAGTCAAATTTAAAGAACAGTAGTGCTGGAGGACTTAAACCACCAGATAATCAAGACTCAAGATAAGGTCAGATAGAGTAATTATGACAGTATGGCCCAAGAATAGACCAAAGACTAATAAAAAGAAAGGAGTCCAGAAACATCCACAGATCCACAGCTGATTTAAGACAAAGGCAGCACCATAGGGTAAGAGTGGTTTTATCAAGAAAAGCTACTGGGTCAACTGTTTACAAACACAGGGTGGGGAAGAAACCTGGCCTCTCCTCATATAATGCACAATAATCAATTACAGATGGAATATATAACTTTATGTGTAACTGGCAATCTCTAACTGCCAAAAAACTGGAAATAATCCAACATTAGAACAGATAAATGGTGGCATATAAATACAACAATTCTGTTAGAGATGAGAATGAATACATCACTGTTTCCCGTGCGACAACGGGGCCCCGGGAGGATCTAATGCACAGCACGGTGACTGTAGTTAACAACTGATACCATAGGGGCGCCTGTGTGGCTCAGTCGGTTGAGTGTCTGACTTCGGCTCAGGTCACGATCTCACGGTTCATGAGTCTGAGCCCTGCATCGGGCTCTGTGCTGACGGCTCAGAGCCTGGAGCCTGCTTCAGAGTCTGTGTCTCCCTCTCTCTCTGTCCCTCCCCTGATCATGCTCTGTCTCCCTCCCTCTCTCATTCTCTCTCTCTCTCTCTCTCTCAAAAAATAAAATAAAATAAAATAAAAAACACTTAAAAAAAATAAGAATTGGTACCATAGACTGGAAAGTGGCTGAGTGTAGATTTTGAGCAGTCTCACCACATACACAGACACACACACAGACACACACACAGTTAACTGAGGTGATGGAAGTGTTAATTATCTTTGATCTTGTTAATCATTCTACAATATAAATGTATATCAAATCACCACACTGTACACTTTAAATGTATACAATTATATTTGTCAATAAAGTTAAAAAGTAAGTAAGTAAAAACATTAAAAGAAAAAAAACCCGTGCAACAATGGGAGCGGATTTCACAAATACAATACTGAGTCAAAGAAACGACTCTACCAGAGATACAAGTTAATTTCATGAGGGCAGGGATTTTTACCTATGCTGTTCGCTCTATGACTCCATTTTTATACAGCTCGAAAATAAATCTTTGGGGTTGGAAGTTAGGCTAGTTATTTATTAGGCCAGAGAGGGGCTCGCGACTGGTAGGAGACACAAGGAGGGACTCCGAGAAGCCTACAACATTCCATTTCTTGTGTGGCTGGTAAGACTGCAATTTTAAATAGCCTGAGGTCAGGGTAGACTTCCCTGGAAAGGAGACAACTGAGTGAAGACTTGAAAAGACATCTAAAGACATCTAAGTATATGCAAAGTGACTGCCTCTCTCCCACTGCCTCTCTCCCAATCCCTGCTTGGATTCCTGTGGCAATCACCCAGCCTCAGCCTGCTCCAGCCGAGCCCTGCCTTGCCCCCTTAGCTGTCTATGCTCAGAACAGGAGCTAGACAGATTTCCCGTAAAGACAGACACTGATGTCATTCTTCTACTCTAAACCCTACACTCTTGCTCACAGTGAAAGGCAAAGCCCTTCTGATGGCCTAAAAGAATGCATTCCTCAAGTACAGCAGGTACTTCTGTTCCTTCTGCCTACAACCCTTCCCTGGGCTTCCTCTAGCAACCTCCCCATCTCAGACTGCTCAGATGTCACCTGCTTCGTAAGGCCACTCTGACCACTACATTTAAAATTTCAACCCTCCTCCCCAACTCGATTCCCCACCCTGTCCCCACACCTACCAATTCTATTCCCTGCTTTCTCTCTTCCCCCATAGTACTAACCATATGATCTACTGTAAAATACACTCTTGTGTTTACTGTCTCTCTCTCCCAACTACAGCATTAGCTTCATGAAGACAGGAATTTTTAGTTATTTTGTTCACTGGTATATCCCTAGTGCTTAGAATGGTCCCCGGCATACACTAAGGCCTCAATTAAAAAAAACAAAACAAAACAAAACAAAAACCAACCAGTTGAATTCATCAATGAAATTTGGCTCCTTTCCTGAAAGCACTGAATAATAATGTAAGCAAGCTCAGGTACCCACTCAGCCCACCTTTGGAAAGGGGACTGCCGTGTCCGGGATGACAAGAGGCCCCAGCACAATGGCTACACTCAGAAACGCCTAAGCTTTTACATCACAGCATCTTCCGTGGACATCACGGCTCTTCCTCCCAGAAAACAAAACCCCCATGAACATTTAAGAAGTCTTTTCCTACCTGGCTTATTTTTCTCAGGAAAACATTTGTCCATCAAACCTGCAATATTTTCTCGGTATCTGTTAAAAATTAAAGAATGAGTCATTGTTGGAAGCTGTATGCCATGGAAACTTATTAATATTTAATAACAGTAAATAGCACATTAAGCAGCACTGTGTTACATCCTAAATATGCTTACAGACATTCTTCTAAAACAAACTGAACAAAACACCAAATACACTTAATATTTAGCAAGTACTTTCTTATTTCCATACTAGTATCAGTTAAAACTATAGTTTCCATTGAGAAATCCTGACTTAAATACATCTACCTTATCATGATTTTACCCAAAATAAGTTTTCCTTTACCTAATTTTGGAATCTCTAACATAGTTAGGATCTTTCAAATTATCCTCCCAAGGAAGATGGCCACTAAGCCACTGGATCATGCAATAACCCAGTATTTCCAAATCACCACGTCTTGATGGGGCTACGAATACAAAAGAAGCAGCAGGTTAAGTATACCAAAATAACTTTAATGTATGATTTCAAATATATATAAAGCAGTAAGGTAAAACAGTCAATTGTACAGTCTTGTTTTTCATCAAAACTTATCACTGCATTTAATAAAATACTAAATAACTATCGGGCAGTATGAGAGAAATAATTTACCTCCAGCTAGCAATTTACTTTGAAATCCAAACCGGCAAACTCTAGAATTTCAAACTGAGACTGCTAGTCTAGGAAATAAATTATAAAGCGGTGACACATCTAATACTGCCCTTGGAAAACTTGAAGATCTTAAAACTGCTGTATATGAAGGGGCCCAGAGAACCGGGGGGGGGGGGGGGGGTTTCAGCTCCTCCCCAGTGCTGGGCGCGGAAAGAAGAAATGCCCGCTGTAGAAATAGGCCAACTTCGTAAGTGACAAAGTAAAGCTTGCCTGCTACAAAGTTGTGGCTGCACGAGGAACTTACAGATGTTTAGGCAGCGGGGGGCGGGGGGGAACACCCCACATTCGACTAAGCTAAATAAAACCAAAAAGAAACCGTCACCAAGCTGACGGAACCACCTTCACTGCTAAAGCTGAGGTGTTTTTGAAGGACAGAAGGAAAACGGGGGAAGACACGGGTGGCCCAGTTACACAACTGCAGGAGACCAGCCTCCTCCTGGGTCTTCCCCCACCCCACCTTGCCCCTTGGGGTCTTATTTATTTTATCTACTTATTTATGCAAAATTAAGAACCATGCAGGAGTTCAACCAAAATGCTGGCGGTGTATTTCTTGGTCAAGCGCTGCCGACATACCCACGCCGTTGTGCGCATCGATGCTGGTGAATTCGATCGTGCCATCGTGACATCTTTTGGGGTCTTCTTTGTATTCTTTGTGAATTCCTTCTGGGCAATACCGGTAAGCAAGGCCATAATCTACCAAGTACACCTATAAACGTCCGAGCACCAAGAAAAGTCAAAGCCAAAATGATTGCACACACACTCCTTTGTGGCCCAGAGACAAAATTCTGTCACTGGATTCATCCACAAGGCCACACCACTGCGCCCCAAACAAGCACGAGCCAATAGGCTAACATCAGCAAATACTTAATTCTGAGGGACTTTTTACTTCAAGAAAAACGTGAAATGACCGTGTCATTATAGTCCAGAGAACAGGAGCCCACGTTATACACACTTTTGGATAAGTATGTTATCCTTGTAATTAATCCTGTCTCCTCGACATGAGCAAAGCTTATATATTTTACACCTTTTCTTACACTTGGTCTAACACAGAACTGAGCACAGAGGAAACCATCGAACCTTTTGCTGCAATACAACTGCCCCACACCAGGTCTAAGACTGACTTAGATGACACTCGGTGCGGTAACGATCTTCTATATCTCTGCTCCTTCACTTACAAAATAATCAAATATCAATTCATTTCATAAAAACATTTCAGAGTACAATAATGACCTGAAGAACTTTTAGATGAGGCTCTTATCTGCATTTAAATATTACATATTAAAGTCAAGTTTCACAATTAAAACCGAATTTTAATACTACAGTGCACCTCTCTGTGGGCACGTACACGTGGGTCTGATGAGCATACAAAGCCAGTACATTCGGCTCTCTGCTACTCCACAGCCACATATCATATCTCTAATTGTGGGTAAGTGGCTCCCAAACGTAGGCATTTGATCACAAGAGGAAACTGAAGTAAAAATATGGGGACGGATCTAGCACATACATCTAACACCAGAAAAAGAATCCCATCCAAAGCATATGCCCGAAGGATAACAGAAGTGCAAAAATATTTTCCTATAAACAAAAGGCAGCATATTTTAGTTAACTGCAAACTGAAATAAGCTGCACTTTTATTTATTACACTGTACAAATCCAGTTCACTTCAATTAATGGAACCCTTATGGTTCAGGTTCTCAGCGATGTTTTGTTTGCTCGCTTGCTTTTAACCTTTTTAAAACATCTAACACAAGACGTCTGGGAATCCTGTGATCGCCCAGAAGAGTTCCCCAACAGCATGCTACGGCGTGGCGACTTCCCTCTGTTATACGTGTAGAGATCCCTGACCGCCACCGTCACGGAGACGGGGGACGGGATCAAATACCTGAGACGGTAGAAAATAAAGGGAAGGCCAAGGAAAACGGAAAAATTAAGCAAGGGGAAGTTAAAGACAGGTCCGAGAAAAAGAATACAGTGGAGTATCAACATACACACACGGAAAATATCCAGTCCTTGCTCACACGCTATCGGGAAGACGCGAGAACACACACGGGACAGATGATGTGCAGTGGCCCAACGATGTCGTGCCAACTAAACCTCACTTTAACCGAAATCGTGGCAACGGCTTCGGGAAAACCACGTAAAGCCCTCTACTGCAGCCAAACTGATCCAAATAAAGGTACAATAACATTAGCTTTTCTCTTTTCCTTAAAAAGTAAAACTTACAAAGTGAATTGTAAGAAACTAAAAAAATGCACATTTGAATTCCAAACACTAAGGGCATACAAATTTAGACAGCTAAGATATTTCTGTAAACCAATTGATTTGAATAATCAACATGTTAAAGACCAAATTTTCCAAGTAACAGAACACTTACATTTGATGGATTTCTTGAACAAAGGAAATAAAAAAAATGACAAAGCAGACAGGCAAACATAATTCATTGGTGCACTATATAATTTTAAGCTTCCACCCCCAAATAGCTATTTGAAATTCATTTTGTATCACAAGTGCTTCTTCTGAATACTATTTAGGACAAAATAGCCAACTTGATAAAGTGCCAACAAATCGCATCAAAAATGTAGAATGTTAACTAGATAAAAGTGTCAAGAAGAAATATTATTATTACCATATCTACTTCAAAAAGTAAAACTTCTGCACAGGTTCAAAAGTTCAAAGCAACCGTATCTGTTTTCAAACAACAGCTTTTAAATAGTAGAAATTAAAGTTAATAAAGCTACCTGGTCAGGATTCTTGTAGCTCAGAAGAAGGTTTGAGGCCTTGATGTCTCCGTGTACATACTCGTGCTCGTGAATGTACTCCAGAATATCCAGCTAAGAAAGCACCATATAGAATAAGTTAGTGCAGTACCCAACACCGACCAGCAGAGGACCGAGCTTCAACACAACTAGCCTTTACGGGATTAAAACAAGGAGTGTAGCTCACATACAATTCTTAAGCTCAGCTGCAAGACAGTTTTCCGAGAAAACCTTTTGGCATTTGCTTCGTATATTTTCTGAAGGTCACTCCCAAAGCGATCCATTATCATAAACCTGTAACTAAAGACAAACAGGGAAAGTCAATGAACGAAACGGAACTCCAGAAAACCTATCTTACAAGGACTCCCCTCCTTTCAGAGTAATTTCTTCAAGGCAATGTTCGGTAAGGAAGCAGAATGAAGAGGGAAGAGAGGAAAAAGAAGGAAAGAAAGAAAAACATTTGAAACAATTTCTTCCAACTAGAAATCTCCGGAGTGGGGAGTGCTTCGCCGTCTGCCTTTCACCTTGAAGGCCTCCTCCTGTCTCAGCCAGTAAGCTTCCCAAAGACACTATTCCCTGCAATAGTGTCTATAGCCCACAGACAGAGTCCAGCAGACTCATTCACAGTGAAGATAAAACAATCTGAGTAAGACTCAGTAAGATCACTGATTTTTCTCCTACTAAAGTTACCTTATACTTCTAGATAACAGCTTCTTGCCTGTGACTATCGTGTTTTTCTCTATTTTCAGGGCACATTTTAGCAACTAACTTCCTACTAAAATCAAGACTATCAGGAGACACCATAACAACGGCTAAATTCAATAAAACGGCATAAATGGCGTTAAAGGGCTGTACGTTAAATATCCAAAGGACGAGACTCAGGGAAGAACCACCGCCCGGGGGAAATGAGAAGATTTCTGGCTTTGCCACAAACCCCACCGTGTCACCCTGGCCAGGCCACACGACCTCTCCAAGCCCCGATTCCCACGGCGTCAAACGAGAGTGGGGCCTCAGGCTTCCCAAGGTCTTTTCTGGCACTCGAATTCTAACATTCAACAGCCTCCAGTGACACTTCGTGTGTGCCCACTGTGGGTGCAACACCCTGCTCCAGTAACACAGTGCACCTTGTGCTCTAAGGGTCAGCTTTTACCTTCATGAAGTCTCCCGATTCTGCCTCGTCCGGTTAAATCAATACAAACCAAGACCACACTCACAACGTACCTTCCAATGGGAATAAGATGAACGATGACCATGCCAACGACGGCCGGCGCTCATGGAAGCCTGGTCTGAGCAAGGCACTATTCTAAGTACTTCAGATGGACCAGTGCGTGCCAACCTAACTGATGCCTGGTAATCTGTCCTCCAGGAAAGGGGGGAGCCACGCTTTGACCTCTACGTGAAACATATCCAAATAAATAAATGTCAGTGGTACCCAAAAATCCCACTTATTTTTAGCTGAGAAGCCTATGACATATACCACATGTCCAGTTCAACAGAGAAGGAAAGCTAACATTAAAAGACAACAGGCCAAAATTACAAAAAAAAAAAAAAAAAAAATCGGGATTCTATCCACTTTTGAAGGGGAAGAGAATTGGAGATCATCTTGTCTAAGCATCTTTTGATAAATACATTAACGTCTACAGAGGTAAAGTGATTTGTCCGAAGTCATGTGATTAGTCAGAGGCAAAATGTATTCATTCGTGCAAGATTTTCCATGACAATGTGACCTCTAACTTAGTAAAGAAGGAACAGTAATGGGACTTCCTGGTTTCCTCTGTCCACGGGTTCGGAAAGTTGAGGAATGGGACCGGGACACACACACATTCATTTTTACGGTAAGTGATGTAATTAGTACAGAATTACTAATTAGTATAGCACGTGGGCAACACACCTCTGCAGACCGTCTAAACGAGGGCTAAAATACAACTTCATTCCACAGGAGACCCATGAAGACACCACTCTGAGCATATCTCTGTCTCCAGTCACAGGCCACTCCACGACCACCGTCAACAACCCCCCCTCACCGCCTCACTATTTCTAAATTACACGCGTCAACGGACATTCCCATCGCCCGTGTCATTTTATCCGAGTCCCCAGGGAAGTGCACGTTGATGGTTTCACCTTGCACAAGTTACTTAGAAACTACGCTCATGTGACTCCTCAGGGGTAGACGCAACCTTGCAGAAGGTGGCGAAGGTTCCCAGGCTGCCACGCTCCTCCTCCCTCCTCACCCGGGTTTTCATTACTGGGGTGAGGCTCTTTCTCTCTTGCGCACGCTCGCCCTGCTCCTTGTTAGACATCCATGGCCACCAC
This sequence comes from Acinonyx jubatus, assembly GCF_027475565.1. Taxonomy (NCBI): domain Eukaryota; kingdom Metazoa; phylum Chordata; class Mammalia; order Carnivora; family Felidae; genus Acinonyx; species Acinonyx jubatus. The sequence goes on along the minus strand of NC_069386.1, from coordinate 136,766,704 downwards.
GTGCCACAGAGCAGGCCGGAAACCACCCTCGACCCCATTCATGTTACTCTCCTGCTGGAGACACCAGCCTGCTCTCCGACGGTTTTCTACATCAGCAGTTCTTAACGTTTAAGGGAATGAAGACCCCTCTGAGAGTAAAAGCTAACACAGTATTTTAACATATATTCTAACTGCTTTATGTTACCCTTATTAAGTGGGTAGCTGTTATTCAATTTCACAGGGGAGGAAATGGAGGCCAGAAGGAATAACTTACCAGTCACACACATTTTAAGGAGCAAAACACAGGTTTGGAAACGCAACAGACTGGCTCCAGAATCCTTGCTCTATACGTGCTATTTCTACAGAAATTTTCACAAAAACTCTAGAGACCTGTCCCAGCAACACCGTATACAACAAAACGCTATCATTTCAGGAAGTTCGCACACTCCCTAAGAGATACGTGGATCCCAGGATAAGAACTTCCAAGTAAAACTCAGCACTGGCCGCCCACCCAACAACTACCTCTCCTCCCCATCCTTCCCAGCAGAGCACCCATTTGGTCCAGGCATTCCATCCTCTTCCACGTGGCCACGTGCTTCACCCTGCCAATCATGGCGATCACTCTGCCCTTGCCAGTGACCCGCTTAAGAATGAGCACTGATAGGGGACACCTGGGTGGCTCAGTCGGTTAAGCGCCCAACTTCAGCCCAGGTCATGATCTTGCGGTTCGTGGGTTCGAGCCCCGCGTCGGGCTCTGTGCTGACAGCTCACAGCCTGGAGCCTGCTTGGGATTCTGTGTCTCCCTCTCTCTCTGCCCCTCCCCGCCTCCCCGCCTCTCTCTCTCTCTCAAAAATAAACATTTAAAAAATCATAAAAACGTAAAAGAATGGGCACTGATATAACCCTGACCAAGAGAACATGAGAGAAAGGGAGATTTCCCCGCCATGAAAGCGAAACACACAACAAGCAATACCTCCTTCTGCTCTTGGCGGCTGTGTCTGCATGCGATGCCTAGAAATGGGGCAGCCACCCTGAGACCACACAATGGAGCATTAATACAGAACAAGTTCAAGGGCTTCCCCTTCGGGCCCAAGTGCAAGATAAAGGCAACTGGGCTCCTGATGATCACTGAAGGGAGCGGAGTCAAAGCTTCCCTTTGCGTGTAGCTGAAAGCACCATTACCAACCTACCCCCAGGTCCACAGTAAGCTGCCAGCCTTACTCTCTGAAGTTCCATTCACTCACTCAAATATTTCTGAAATGTCAATTATGCACCCAATTGGAGGTTTTCTCCAACTCAGCTGTGCTGACAACATCCTCTCCCTTCTTGGAACTCCTGAGACACGAACAAATCAGAGTCACACGGTTTAGCACACGGCTGCTATAATTGCTTCACACAAGTTTGTTTTTCTCACTGGCTAGGCTGAAATTTCATAAAGAGGAGGACGCTGCTGCGAGCAGACCGGACATCTAGTACGAAATACCGAACCGGAACCTGAAGGCTCCCTGTTGTCACATCAATGGCACGGAGTTTTTTGCTTGCTTGCTTGTTTACATGTCAGGGGAGAAAACGCACGGGGTTCATCTGCCCGGTTCCCACTCATCGGACGAGTTCCGGGCACTTGCTAGAGCTCCGCACAAACGCTCCAGACCACAGGTGACGCCGTGTTCCTCTCTGCCAAGTGTGTGCCACACGGCCCAGACGAAGGCCCAGCGGTACCTGCACGTGCTCGCTAAACAGTGAACAGCAAGTGCTTAGAACTGAGGGAAGAAAAACAGAACATGCATATGTTTACCTCTTTCCATTTTTATCATGTAGACCAGACCCCCAGTACTTAGGAACACCCAGGTACTTCAGTTTATGGGTACGAATCCACTTCTGAACTACAAGTTAGAAAAAAAAAAAAAAGCTTGTGATTTCACTTGTTTTATGTATTTTTTTAAATCATTAAAAGAACGTACTCACACATGCATTAAGATTGCACCTTTTTCCATAAAAAAAGGTGAACATTATGATCAGCAAATAACAAGTACCTTACAATCAAAGCATTTTTATTAACCCACCAAATTTTGTCATCCTGCTCTAAACATCATCTTTAAAATGAAAAATCTGGGGCACCTGGCTGGCCCAGTCGGTTAAGCACCTGACTTGATTTCGGCTCAGATCATAATCTCATGATCATAATCTCACGATCATGAGATTAACCCCCACGACGGGCTCCAGCCTGCGCGCCTGCTTAAAACCGTCTCTCTCCCTCTGCCCCTCCCCGGTCGCGCAGGCATGCACACCTGCACGCACGCTGTCTTTCACCGGGAAAAAAACTGAAAATCTGCAGGAGGCATTTAAAGAAAGAAAATCAAACCACAGCACTGCAGTTGTGGTCACCAACTCTAATTATGTAAATGTTTACTCTCTGCTCCAGAAAGACTAACATTTTACCCAATCTAGAAGTTGTTCACCTCATTCTAAAAGTCTTCAACCGGGATACCAAGCTGGAGGGGAGGAGAGGGGAGGGGAGGGGAGGGGAGGGGAGGGGAGGGGAGGGGAGGCTTGAAGAGGTCCCCCTCTCTTCCTTAACAGTCTCTTCAAGTTCAACAATTATAGCATCCTGCCTCCCTCCCAGGTTATGTTGTCTGCAGTTTAGAAAAAATACTCAAAAAGATTGGGAGATCCTTGAGTGATATACGTGAATTAGGATTATATCTCAATTTTTAACAATATTTCCTAAATCATATCATTTATTAACTTTATTCTACATATCAATTTAGGTGAAATCTTATCATAACAAACCCAGGAAGAAATCAGAATTCTCTCCTACAAATCTCATTAAAATGAAATTGATTCATGAAGTAAAAAATAAAAATTACAAGGCATCAAAATATAAGATCCAGTGCCCTGGTTTTGACCTAAAACAACAACCAGGGGTCATTTTAAGAGTGTAAGTAGATGTGTGCTGTACTCCTTACTTTGCTCTGGTTTGGCAGCTCGCTGGTAGAACTTCAGTTCAGTAAAGAGGGGTCCGTTGTCACTGGGCTCCTTAAAACAGAACGGGTAATTGACGCTAACAGTTGTTAACATCAGGGAGTTATTTTCAAAGAAACTTCAAAAAGGACTAAGTCGTTAGCATCAATGAAACTTCAAAAAGGACTAACACCAATTTTTCTTTCCAACGTAATTGTGAACTTAAGGTTGTAATAACTACGTTTAAGTCAAACTCCTTCGAAATGTTCTAGATATTCTAAGAGGCCATGAGTCTTCTATTTCTCTCAAGCTACACTTTTGACAGTGATAAAACGCTCAAAATCAGATACACAGCTCAGTCTTTGCAGAAGTTTATGAAAAATCTTTAAACTCATTTTCATCTTTATTAAGCTTTCTCTTAAAGCAATGATCAGCAACCATGTGAACTGTTTCACCAAGGGGCTACCAGATGCCTCTGAGATCTAATAAAATTTCAATACCCGACTTAACCAATCGGGCAAAATCCTACTCTTTTCCCTGTTTCTCACACAGTTGTATCTAGTTGTGACCTTGTCACAATGAGAATCTTCTGGAACTCCAGAGCGAGCAAGCACAGGCCGTTTAGCTGCATCCCTTCCTTTCTGACACCGATTCCCGTGTTTTTCAAACTAAGGAGCCCTACAATTTACTTCCCCTGTGATAATTCAAAGTCAAGAGGAAAACGGGGCTCAGTAAATCGTGTTCCACCAACTACACTGGACTACATTCATTTTACATTTTAAGGAATATTAACCGTGAAAATTATTTGTAAAGGGGTATACACACACACAAGTATGGACAAACAAGAAATATCAGCCTGTTGAGAGTTTTGCCTTGTGAAACAGCTTTAGAAGGGTAAAAACGGTCTTACAATTTTGTGGACTTTTTAAATAGTAAATTATGTCTGAACCAAAACTGGTTAGTATTTCACGTTTCATCATTTCTGTTGGGATTATCTTGTTTATCGAGAATCTGAGAACAATTTTTTAAAGCAGTGAAAATGTCACAGGAGGAAGCTAACTTTTCCAAATTAATTTTAGGGTCGCTTTTCTTTTAGGAAATATGGGAAAAAACTTATTTTGGACAGAACACCCGTATAGCTGGAGTTCAAGGGTCAGCAGAACATTAGAAGAAACGACGATGAGGCCCAAGCCTTTCAGGAATCCCCAGTTCAAGCCCCTATAGGAAGACTAGCCAACGTGCAGAGAGGCCAGGCCCAGTTAAGAATGAGCGAGCGCTCAACAGCAAACAGGCAGCATATAACTAACACCTGGCTCAGACACCGAAAATAAACTTGCCTTGTTCCAGGTAAGTAGACTCTTCGGGCCAGCCTTGGAACAGAGTGGTGCACAAGGATGTGGCATCTCGCCACCTTTTACGAAGGGGAAACTAACCAACATACAAGGTACGAGTCCAGATCCCGAACTTTTGGACTCAGTACCTCAAGTTTCGCCATGACCTGTGGCTCGTGTCTCGGCCTCAGCGCTTGCTGGACAGACGCCTGTGCACGCATATAGCCTACGGCCAAGAACGGGCCTTCAGCAGGAGCAGCAAACTCAGTGCAAGAAACGAAGGGAGAAATGGAAATTCGAGAGAAGAAATTCTGGTAAAGTTCCTCTCCAAAGGCTAACTTGTAGAACAGCTTATTAATATAATTCAGGTTTGAAAGGGGTTTTCCTAAGACAAATCCTGGCTTATTACCATCAGTATAAAATTCTGAGTTATTCAGTTTCAACCTATGGCATATCAAGTTTAATTTTCAAGCTTCCCTTCAGGCAATAATTTATTAAACTTATAATAATAAGAATCAACCCATATAAATCAGACTATTATAAGGAAAGCCCCACTACAACGAAGGCTCTTTGAGCTCATTTCATACTTTTTCTAATCCAATAAGAGTCCATTATAACAAAATAAAGGAGCTACTTTCTTGGCATTGCACTCTGCAGCCAAAGCTAGCTATTTCTGTTGAAGAAAATACCTTACTTAACTCATAACTAAAATTTTATTAACATATTTCAAATCTAAAATACTTTGCCAACTCTGTAATAGCCAAGATTTAGAAAAGAAATTGGGACTGACATTTTAACTAGAATATCACTGAACGTTTCTTTAAGACTTCTAAGTGTCAAAATGAAGAAGACAACAGAAAAAAACTTAAAATGTGATATATTTCAATGGCACCATCTAAAAGCAACTGGCTGCCATTTAAAAATGAAGCTGTATAAAGTTTCCCCTTCCTACCAAAAAATTATGGTATAGGAACTGAAAATTCAGGTCACTTCTCATACAGTCGGTGAGGGAAACGAAACATCAGTCTGTAAACTTCTTGCCAGGGAACTTCGAAAATACAGCTTTTATGTCAGTTCACCCTGGAAAGTGACTATGCTATAAAGAACTGTTAGGATACAAGACCCAAAAGTCCGGCCTCCCACTCAGTTCTGCCATCAGCTCCTGGACGCGACGGGAAGGGGGTGTGGAAAAGAAAACGAATTCATTATTAAAGTCTGTTAATAAGAAAACACAAAAGAGAACTCTTCCTCCTTGCTACCCACCGTCTTACCAGTTTACCATTCATCGCTGCACATCGTCTTTCCTGAGATAAAATACAGTGTCTCTCAGTTATCTAGAGGCAGAGGATACAAGTTCACCGTCGCTGGTGACCTGGCACCCCAACTCCAAGGCTGCGCCCGTAAGTCAGTAAGGAATTAGGCCCTAAACAGAACCAGAACGGCCATTGAGTAGGAGAGGGAATATATTTAAAATGTACCTGAACACCTATCTTGAATATGTGTGTCTTAACTGCATTTCAAGACCATGTGTAATTAAGACATCTGTGGGTTAACCATTTGACGCTCTTTCACACAGCAGACCCACGTATTAGCAGGGACCACATTTTCTGACAAGTCCTCCGCTCGGAGGCAGAGGCCCTCCCAGAAGCGCAGGATACCTGCCGCCTCTCCTGCATAAACGGATCCACAAAGGTCAACGGGGGTATGCACACAGGATGCCACTGAATATAATTAAGGTGTGCTGTGTGCCAGACTCTACCGGCGGTTCTCAACCTTAACGCGCAAAAGAATCCCCAGGGGAGCTTTGCTAAAAATACCAATAACAGGCCCTGCACCCAGAGGTTCTGAGTACACCGTACAACCAGAGCGAGAACCACTGTTTGACTTGATATGCCATTACGTTATGACGTCTAATTTCACATTAAAAATCAATTTGCCTTCGATTATTTCTTAAATAACAATTTGCTGAGGGTTGTTTCCCCCAAAGGTAACATATGTGCTTATTTTAGAAAATGTGGAAATACTTTGATATATTTTCTTCGCATATATATGACCATTTTATAAAACTGCCTCCACACTACACGTAGTATTGTATCTTTTTTTTTTAATACTTAATTATGAAATTTCCCCCAAAGAGTAGTACTTGTTCTTTGAAAACATGATTTTTAACAGCCCCTAATGTTTTAAGTGGCGAATGTTCATCAACAGGTGATTTTCATACTGGAAAGATCTGGTACTTATTTTATATGCTTCTGTTTGATGAACCATCTCAATTTTTAATGTTATACAGCTCTGAGAACAAAAGAGTTGCAGAACAGTAGTGGACAGAGCTACGGCCCACCACGTCACCAGGCGAAGGCAAATCGTGAAGAGGCCTGCTCAGAAAGAAACAGACGAGGGATGGGTGGCATCTAGAAATTAAAAGGTGGTTGGAAGTTACAGCTACAAAGTTTTCAAAAGAATAAAACAGGCATTTAAAAACGACACCAAGAAAACAAGTTTGCAACGAGGTCCTTATCATCAGACAACTTAAAATCCAGCCAGAGAGAGAAACCTACAAAAGTGAAAACCAACTGGCGGCATGAGAAGGATGTGAGCTTATGAAACCGCAAACTACAGGGAAACAGAATGAGTGCCTCTAGAGTTTGAAGGAGCTCAGAGAAGATGAGTATCCAGGAGGAAACCAGCAAGCCCTCTCTCTCCCTGAGAGAGGAAAGGGGAAGTCACTAATACCGTTTTGTTTGTGGCGTTCTTCCAGGATCACAGCCAAACTACCACACCGAACATGTTACGGAGATATTACATGCAAAAGAGAAATCAGCTGAATATTTATCACTGTCCTAATTACAAAGAGAAGGAGTAATACGGGCTAATGGGAACAGAACTAAATTAGGAGATAGGAGATGCAGAACGCTGAACTAGGTTTGATAACAAAAGGCTTTAAACTTAGAAATAAAGAGCAATTTACCACCTTATTAAGCAGCTAGGAAATGTTGCTCCTACCCATTTTTGCCATAACTCTGTGAGTAAAACACGTGGCGAAAGTGAAGTTACACTGAATACCAACTAAAAGTGCTTGGAATTGCCCGTAAGAAAGCAGAACAGCCTAATTCTAAAATAAACCGCAGCCTAAGGGCTGTCGGGCTACACGGAAGAGAGACCTGTCTACACACCCATCCCACCCCCAGGACGCGGCCCAGACAGCCGCCCTCCACGAGGTGGGGAGCACTGTGCGCACGTTGGCCCACGGCAGAGTGGTCACAGGGAACCACAGCACTGGAACCTCAAGATCAGGAGAAGTCCTAAGTGGACTTGCCCTCTTCGCACAATGTTAACTCTGTAAAGATCCTAAGAAGAAACTAGTCTTCCCCACAGATTTTAATTTTAACCTGTCGTGTCGGAGACAAATGCAGATAATATTCTGCACCTCCACACAAACAACCCGATTTAAAAATAAGAACATTCGCTCCCCTGCTACAGCAGCACACTGAGTATTTCAAAAGGAACGTGAGTGCACGAAAGCAGGAGAAAAATCCAAAATGAAAGGGCTTGCAGAAAAGGGAAATGACGGGACACACACCTGAAGCTGTCGACCTTACCTGCACTCCGGGCAGGACCGAGTAACCGGGACCCAGTTAGCTGCCCCCGGTCAACAAGTATCACTAACACACTGGACAGAAGAGGGAGTTACTATTTTCAGACATTAGGCAGAACGGGTAGTACCTCTGAAAGATGGGAAACAAACAGAACGAGCCCCAGGCAGCCCCAGCTTTCCTCACGGAGGCACCAGAGTAAAAAGGGGGCAACTCGGGGTTCTGAGGGGCCAGGAGGCCGATGACCCCGCCGCCAAAACCAAACCAGGAGATTGGACGTTTTTAAAATCTAGAAATATTAGAACAAAATTAAAGACCAACATCCCTCATGGACACAGACATAAAAACCCTTCACAAAATATCAGCAAATCGATTCCAGCATTATGTAAAAAGCGTGACATGTCATAACTAAGTGGAGTGTATGTTAAGAATAATAGTCCTACGCTCAAACGACCAATCGGTATCACTGCCACATTAACAGAACGAGGGAGAAAAAGCCTGGGATCCATCTCAGCCGATGCAGAGAAAGCATTCACAAAATAAACAGGCAAACCACAACCCGGGAGAAAATATTTACAACACATACATCTGGAAGGAGACTTGTGCCCAGAACAACTCTCTTACTGCTCAATCACAAAACGCAAAACAACCTAGATGTTAAAAAAAAAAAAAAAAAAAAAAAAAAAAGAAAGACCGAAGAGGCACTCCGAATGCCCAGGAAACACCATTACTTAGCAAAAGTGATCAAAATCTGCCACCTAGTAAAACTCGAAGACACGTATCACGGCTGCAAACCCGCCAACCCGACAAGCACACACACGGAGGAGGACGTGGGAGCGACCGGAACTCTCACTCGTGGCTGGTGGACATGTCAGATGGCAGAACCACTTTGGAAAATCCGTCTTATAAATGTGAACATGCACCTTCCCTGTAAACCACCGATTCTCCTTCTAGGTATTTATCCAAGAGAAATGAAAAACCTTGTACAAAAATCCTCAGAGAAGCTTTATTCATAATGGCCTAAAACTGGAAACAATCCAAATGTCTACCAACAGGAAATGGAAAGGAAAAAAAAAAGCTGTAATATGTGCACATAATGTAATATTCTGAGCAGTAAGACTGAACAAGGAACTACCAACAACATGAATAAGCAATATTAAACATTATGCTGAGCATAATAAGTCAGAAACAAAACAGTATATAGAGTACAGTATCATTTCTGTGACCTTTCAGACAATAATAACTTATCCACAGCAAAAGTAAAAAAAAAAAAACAAAAAAAACAAAAAAACCCCCCCCCCCACACAACCAAAATCTCAGATAAGTGGTTACCTCAAAGGGTACAGGAAGTAGGGGTTTGACCAGAAAAGGACACGAGAAATCTTTTTGGGGTGATGGAAATACTGTATTATTTTGAGAGGGGTGAGAGTTACACAGGTATATGCACTTGTCAAAAGTATTCAAATTATTTAGTATCTATGGCTTTCCTTGTAAAACTACGCCTGAATAAAAAAGTGTTAAAAACAATCACTAAAACAATTCAGGTCCAAAAGAGTTAATTCACAAGAGATCAAATCTACTCTTCACTGAAAAGAAAGTAAAATAAAACACACCAAACACAAATCTTCAGGATAATTCTGAGTTCTATAGCCTCTAGAAAAAAAGTAGGGGTGGGGAACTTATGTGGGTGATTTGCCTAAATAACAGACCCTGTTATCTCTTCCATTATTTAACAAAGACATGTTCTTCACACGGATTAAAAAACTCTAAGAGGAGTTACAACTGTAACTTTTACGCAGAAAGATGCATAATATATTCCTAATAACAAACAGTAGCTAAAATGCTCTTTAGCGCACCAATATATAAGTGGACCTGGCCACGCAAAGTATGCTTATACCAGATAAGATGCCGTCAACCTCTCCTCGTTACAAACTAATTTCAACACCAGTTTGGCAAAAACAAAGTCCCAAGTGATCACAATTATATAAATAATATAATTTACAAAAATGGAAGGGGAAGGGGAGAAACCTGGGAAAAGCAAAAACTGACCAAGTGGAAGCTGACAAGCAAATGCAAGATAAAATACGGTAAAATTTCATTAAACTAGTACAGTCTTATATGATATAAATAAAGCATCTCAACTATTGCAAACATAGCTAAAATAAACAGAATGAGCTGCGTATTTTTATTCCATGTCTGTATACCTCCATGCTTCCATTCATTTTCCACCAAATACCAGTATCACTCTAATTCCAAAGAGAGGAAACAGACGTTTGAATGCAAATTATTGCAAATTATAAAGCTACTTTTGTGTCTTATTAAATATTTATTAAGCACTGTTAAAAATATAGTACCTTACGGTTCAATTAATTCTAGTTATCAAAAAGGATGTTTTACAAAGTAAATACTATACCCATTCAACAAAGAAGAAAAGCAGCTAAAATCTTTTCTTACCACTTTTACAACACAGGGTGCATCACTGCCCACAGATTTCGAAGAATTCAGATCAGCTGTTTGAAAAAGTGACATATGTAATATCAGAACAAGAAGTAGCATCATTTTAATTAGCCTGTTAACTAACCCTTTGTTAATATTTAGGTCTGGATATCTAAAACCCCTTGATAGAATAAATTTCAGTTCCCAAATATGTGTCTCAGGATTATCATTACAGTACATCTCATCAATTTGAAGACTTTTTTTTCATGAGTTAACATGTCTGAAATTGAAATGCCTCTTATAATTGCTGGTATCTTCAAAATGATCATCAATTAAGTATGGAAAACTCTGAGTTAAAGATTTCTTTAATTCGAAAGTACTCATGGCCTTTGATATGCTAATGTAGGCTGTGAATTCCCAAGAGGACGGTAACTGATAAAATTTCTTAAATATACAAACCAGGGAATCCTTTTAAGAAGGGGCATTAAAAAAGAAAAAAAAAGGAAGAAAAGAGAGGAGCTAAAATCCCAAAAACCACTAGTTTTGGGGGAAAAAAAAAACAAAACTCCTCTAAACCAACAGCCAGGATGTTGGCACTAGAACTCTGAGCTGCCATCCGTAATAATCTTAATGTGGCTGCCATTTCATTTCCTGCAAATAGAGCAGCACAGGTGCCCTGGAATACTGCATCAGGAGTGTTAGGCTGCCCACATTCATTAAACAGATATTTCTGCCAAGGACCTCCTATATGCCAGTGTCTAGGAAAGCGATTCGGTAATGAACAGAAGGAAGTAATCGCTCTTCTCGTGAGGCTGACGTTTCAGTGGTAGGACACCAACAACTATTAAAATACCAAGTACGCTTGATGGTGTAAGTGCTACAGAGGGAAAATGAGGCAGGAACGGAAGGCAGACAAATGTTGCAAGGTACCGGGAGAAACCTCCCTGACAGGGTGTCACTGGAGCAGTGGTCTGAGGCAGTGAGGGAATAAGCCACGCAAATATCTGGGGAAGAACATTCCAGGCAAACCAGCACAAAGGCCCTGACGTGGAAAGTCTCCGACGAGTCTGAGGAAAGCAAGGAGGCCAAAGTAGCTGGAAAAAATTAAGTGAGGTGGAAAGGAACAGGGGACCGATCAGAAACGCAGCAGGGAACAAACACCAGCATGACGGGTGACATAAAGCTGTCACTGCGATTGAGCTGGAGAGCCGCTGGAAGGTGCCGGGAAGAGGATGGCAAGATCAGACTTTGATCCCTTAAGAATTCTTCAGGCTGCCTGGCGGACAACGGCGTGCACAGGGCAAGGGCAGAGGCAGGGAGGTCGGCCGGGCTGTTACGACGCTCCAGGCGAGAGACGGCAGAGGCCTGAGCCAGGGTGGCAGCCGACCAAGCGCCGCGAAGTGGTCTGACTGTGGGCGTTTTCAGAGAAGAGCCGACCGGATCTGTTGGTGAACTGGATAGAGAGGACAAGGGCGGGAAAGGAGGTAAGGAGGCCTCCAAGTTTTGAGCCTGAGTAACTGCAAAGACGAAGTTGCTCCTTACTAAGACAGAGAAAACCACAGGAAGAGCTGGTGCTCCAGGCTGCCTGAAGTCTCAGATGCTCACGAGGCATCCAAGTTCAATTGTTAAATAGGCAGTTGATCTACAAGTCTTGAGTTCACAAGAAAGGTCCAAGTTCGAGAAATGAATTTGGGAGTCGTCAACATGGAAATACCACTCACTTAAAACCAGGAGCCCAGAAGACCCCTAGGGAATGAGTGAGGACAGAAAAAGGAGACCCCAGGACTGAGCCCTAAGGCATTCTCACGTTAGAAGGTGATGAGATGAAGGAGGGAAGGAAAAGGAAATCAAGAAACTGCCAATCAGCTGGGAAACGGCAGTATTTTGAAGAAGCTGCAGCTAAGGTGCTTCACACTGAAGAAGGAACACTGAGTCACAAGAACGGCTAACGTGGGCGGACAGAAAGTGGGAGCTCCAAGATACATCACTCAGATACTGAGTTAGTGATAGAAATCAGGTTGTTGTTTTTTTCTTAAATAAGCATGCAGTATACAAAATATTAAAATAAGGATAGTATCCCAGTCATACTTCACAATTCAAGTGAGGAAAGGTGGAAAAGGCAGCTCAACAACTCATGTGAACATCACGTGCTACAAAATATGCCACGCACAAAGAGTACGGTAAGAAGAGATCTCCCATTGCCGAGAAAGAAAAATGGTTTCAACACAGCATGGAAAGCAGTAAGAAAGGGTTGGGGCGCCTGGGTGGCTCTGTCAGTGAAGCATCCGACTCGATTTCAGCTCAGGTCATGATCTCACAGTTCGTGGTTCGAACCCCATGTCGGGCTCCGTGCTGATAGTGCAGAGCCTGCTTGGGATTCTCTGTCTCCCTCTCTCTCTGCCCCTCCCGGCTCTCTCTCTCAAAAACAAAAAATTAAAATGGAAAAAGAAAAAAGGTTAACGCAAAGCAAATATACACAGACGGTACCTGCTCTAAACCCAGCTTTGGAAAAATGAAGAAAAAGAAGCATCACGTACAGAGATCAAGGGGCAAAGGGCAGCATGATGGCCAAGGCACAGTCTGGCCAAGGCCAGACTATAGGAAGGATCTTGTATGCCATTCTCAAAAATCTGGCACTTTGTCCCCAGGGCCAGGGCGAGCCATTACAGAATTTAACTAGTTTACATCGTTCAAGCCACGATGTGAACAATGGGATGCAGGGGGCAAGACTGGACAGAGAAAAGTCACTGCCGTGGCAAGAATCCAAACAAGACCTGAAAATGACCTGCACTAAGGCAGGGTCGGCAAACATGGAGAGAGAAAGCCCCACAGGTAAAGCAACAGGACTAGACGAAGTACCAGGGACAGTGGTGAAGGAACACTTGAGAAGGCCTTCCCAGTGCCTGGCATGAGCTAATCCTCTCCTAGTCACGAGAGAGCCTGTGCGACATCCAAGGAGAGAGCCCTGAAGGCCACCGGCTGTGGGCCTGCACTTGGGGGAATCGAGTCCTAGGCTCCAGACAAAAGATGTGGACATTGACAGTGAAAAGACAGTAACGGCAGCCGTGAAATGGAAGAGGTCACTCAGAGAGAACACACAGAATGGCAAGTGAGCCAAGAAAGGAAAGCTGGGGAGCACAGAAGTCTTCCAAGAACGACCAAGCACCTCCAAGGAGGCAGCAAGGACACCACGAGGGAAGCGTCACCGTGAAACACAACGGAAACCATCTCTGTGAGAAGGAAAGGCAGACACGAGCAAATGCCACAGAAAATACCCAAGAAAATCCAAAAGCAATCTTTTGAATTCATTAGCAGAAATTGCTGCGGATCCTGAACACGGCTGCTTCTGTGTATCAGTGGGCCCAGAGAGAGACACTGGAGGCAGCGATATTAAAGCAAATCCACATTGATCAGCTCAGCTTTACAAAAGCAGTTTTATTGCAGAAATCACTGGCTATTAAAACTACTCACTATCAGATGGCACTTTCCAACGATAAATACAAATACAAATAAAACAGCACAAACGCAACCCAAGCTGCAAATGTGCCAAAGGTTACAAAGCAAGTTAACTAAGGCAGAACGAAGAGCCTCCTTGCTTCCAGCTGCCACTCCTCACGTGAGCTGTCCTGGGTGCCCGCGGTCTGCGGTATAGACGGCTCGTACCATGAGCCACCTCTACACCACAAGGTCAAAACCTACATACCTGGCCAGCATGGCTACTAACCTTGCACGGTTTATGAGGGTTCTCACCTGAACAGACAGCCTAGTTTACCGGGACGGCTCTGGCTCTGAACAAAACGAAAGAATCGGCACCTGTCTGAGGCGCCGCTGACCTAGAGGAATCGTATTTACACGCACGGTAGAGCACTGGGTTTCAAGCTGTGTCACGAACACACCTCTAAGAGGCGGCAGCTAACCCGACACCTCCACTGGTCCTGGAGGAGTCAGAGTCGGACCCTCCTGAGTAAGAGCTCTTGATCCCTGCCAAGGGGCTCTCAAATGTCAGCATGCATCTGAATCCCCCGGGGCACTTGTTCAGTCGCACCGCTGGGCCCTCTCCCTACAGTGTCTGATTCGGATTCCTAGGCCAGGGGTGGGACCTGAGAATCTCAGTGCCAACAAGTTTCCATGACTAACACGAACCTAGTATCTAATATTAGTATCTTGAGTAAGATGCTGCTTGAAAGAAAAAAGGGTTCCGCTACTGAAAATAAAATGTTATAAACCTCGTGGCAGAAACTATATAATTAAGTAAATAGTTAACTAAATGGAGAGTAGAGGTGGAGTGAGAACATATCACGGAAAAGTTAGAAAGAAGTACCAAAAGAAACATGAACTCTAACTGTATCACTACTAATATTCTAGGTGAAGCAGTCAGCTCTAGAAGCAATCAGGTAAAATATTTTTTTATATCAACAATTTAGTTCACCTGTAGAATCTCAGGGTTCCACATGGGTCTCCCCAAATTTCAGAGTAAGTTTGCTCATTAATAACACATTCTCCCAATTCCATTAGGATGCCTACTAGAGTTGCATAGAAAGAAAAACCAAATCCACACCTGTTAAAGATCTAAAAATCTCCAAATTAAGCCAAAATAAAGGGAATCGATGCTAACTGAATGGAGGTACAGAAAGGAAGGTGGCCAGGGCTTTCTCCAGGTATCGGAAGAGATTGAGACTATAGAAAATATCTTAAAAAGCTAAAGCACAATATTACAGATACGCTACCCTCTTTTTCTACTGTGATTAAATCAACTTTCCTTTCCACTCCTGTGTCAGAGATGCAGTTGCCTAACCATACCGTCTTAAGTTGAATCTAGAAATCGTTAGGAACAACCTGTGAAAAGCTCCTAACTTAGAAACTCCTTCAATAAGAAAGCATGTAAATCTTTGGACAGGCAATTAGAAGTAGTCCTACACCGGGGCGCCTGGGGGGGCTCGGTCGGCTGAGCGTCCGACTTCGGCTCAGGCCATGACCTTGTGGTTCGTGAGTTCGAGCCCCACGTCGGGCCCGCGGCTGTCAGCGCAGAGCTGGCTTCACATCCTCGGTCCCTCTCTCTCTGCCCCTCTCTCCCCTCCCCCCCCCCACTTGCACTCCGTCTCTCAAAAATAAACATTCAGCAGCAGTCGTACACTCACCAAGATATATACAACCGAAACCGCCCTGGCCGATGGGGGATCCTAGTTTCCACTCCTTCTTGGTCATGTCAGTGATGATCTCCCCAGCTGCAAAGTGTTCGGCAAGTTGTCTCTTTGTGGGGCCCTGTCTTCCAGCCTGAGCCACTTTTACTCGAGGCATCTTCACTATAATATAAAAGAAAGCGACGTTCAGAGTTATAATCCTAGAAGTGCTGAAACATTTTCCACGAAGGAAAGCTCTGGGCTCCACAGGTGCTTTTCAAATGAGGAAGCGCATTTACGACACGACAGGCGACGCTTTACACATGGGCCCCCAGCCAGCCTCACTCACAACGCTGTGAGCCTTACATTCTCGTCCCCATTTCACAGACGAGGAAACGAAAGCTCGGCCAAGTGTGGCAGCGCATCCAAGGCTGGAGACCTAGGAAGCGGGAGAGCAGCAGAAATCTGCCCTGAGGACCGACGGGGCCCCAAAGCCTCAGCAGCACAGCCCCCAAGTACAAAACCAGCAGTGAAGGAGTGACAAGGGGACTGGGGCTGTTTGGTGACAGCCAGCATTGCATGCTTCCCTTGTCACCACTGTCCCTTCTGGCGGTGACCCTCGATTCACCCTTCTCACTCACGGACACGCTGAACGTAACACTCAGGGAAAGCGGTGTGTTACTGTGAAAACGGCCCAGGGCTGGGATCAAAAGGCCCAGATTCCAGTGTAGCTATGACACCAGCGGGATGGGTGACCGTGATCAAGTCACCTCTCTCTGGGCTTTAAGTGCCCTCATATGCAGCTTACCTCACTGAGAGAAAGAACCCAGGTGGGGAAGGGGCGGGGGGCGGGGGGCCAAATTCTCAGCTCTACAAGTACGAATTGAAAAAGACGTAAAACGAATACTCTTTAGGAGGCTATAGTTCCTTGAAACTATCAGAGACCACAAAGAGGGCAGTAAGAGTTTATGGGGTGGTCTGCAGCACCTGAAACGGCTGTTCACGTGAACGAAGTCTGTTAAGAGAGGACAATTCGCAAAAGGTGGCTCGGTCTGGAGCCCAGGCAGTCCAAATCCATACACACGACATCAGACGGGGATATTTTAGCAAATATCCACCCACTATCCCTCCACAGGCATAAACTCCATAGATGCAAATACTCTTTATGAACTTATGGGGGATTTTTAAAATTCTTCCTATAGAACACCAACCCTTCTTCATCGTCTGAATCTTCTCTAAGTTAACAAAATATCTTCAGAATAAATGAAGGTGGCAATTATGTCTTCCTCTCAAGCAGTTCTCTTGATGCATATTTTTAATCATTGTAAAATCTCCCTGAATGAGTTTCAGTGTAAACCCTGACAGCCAGACTCAATACACAAGGTGACTTTTACAGCTATGGTTGTAGCTGAGTACAAGGAACAACCACACGACAGACAGTTCTAGCAAACACTACGAGGGATGCCTTCGAAATTTACCCAACTGTATCAAATCATCAGCATAATCTCCTATTTGACGATGTCCTTAGAGGAGTCAAGACAGTTGAAAATGAGTTAAAAAAAAAATCTTTTCCTCTTTCTGGAACTCAAGACAGTAACTAGACTATCTTTTGTGTCTTTCTGGAATTCCTTTCCAAAAGTGACCATATTTCAAATGAAATATTCTAGCTCACCTTCTACTCAACAGAAACGGTGGTCAACAAAAAGCGTTTTTCCTCCAAAGTATGTGGTTAGCTTTTACTCTCAGTTTTATTCCCACAGCCTAAATGTGATCATTAGCACAGTCTAGACTGACTTTTCCTTCCTCCCGAAAAGCCGTCGCGCAGAGCAGAGGCCGTCACGGCCGGCCTCTTGACGTCTGTACAAACCGCCACGTCCAAAGGTTCACTGCTACTGAAGGGGGTGGGACCGCCAGCTCACCGGTCTCATCTCCCGAAATTTCCCCAGAAAACCCAACCAGGACAACTGGAGAGCAAGCCTCAAACCCCAGGGACAGCATCTCCAACAAGAGCGGGTGACAACATCCCCCACCGCCACAAACCCCGAATGGGAGTGGGTGAAGAGGCCGCAGACAGCGGGACGGCCCACGTGCCACCAGCAGCTGGCAGGGAAGCGGCAGAGTGCGGCGGTGTGTCTGAGGAATCTGAGAATCCCCAGGTTACCAGCAGGTACTTCTCAGAAGCACGGACAACGCGGGAACAGCAGCCACGGCCAGGAAGGGCTGTGCACACTCCAGCAGCTGGCGAGCGGTGGGGGGCTCCCCGGGAGGGCTGGGGCGGGCCGGCCTCCACGGCTCGAAGGACCAACCAGCCAGAACTCTCCCTCAGGTGGAGGAAAAACTGGTAGCAATGGAATCCAAAGTGAGCATCGCGAAGATAATACAGAGAAAGGGGAAAGAAGGTTCAAATCAAAGTAGATGTGTAAGTTCGCCTCCATGGTTCAGAACGTGACACCAAAAAAAAAAAAAAAAAAACCGAAACAAAATGAAAAACAAAAAAGAAAAGGAGGCTGTAAAGGATAACAGGAAGTCGACCCGATTTACACCATCTAGAACTAATTGCACATAAAAGAAAAATTGCTTATGAAACTCAGCAACCAAAAAGAGGATCAAGGCCCAGTCCCATGCAAACTCAAAAATTAAAAAAAAAAAAAAAAAAAAAAAAAATCCCTTCAGAAAAATACAGAAAGCGTGCCTGCCAAAAACTTGAGAGCTACGAACCAATATTTCAAAAGAAGCTTAAACATTTATATATATATAAAGACTAAGATCAGAACTAGAAAAACTCAGAAACCAAGAGATAGAAGGAAACTAAAAAGTCACCATCATTTCCAAAATGAAAACTAAACTAGAAGGAACATCAAACTGAATGCAATTTAAACACAGTGACTTAACAGAAATAGGCCAGTGAAAAGGAACAAACTTTAAAAATCGCAAAGGGTGGGGGCACCTGGGTGGTTCAGCCGGTTAAGTCCCCAACTCCTGACACCTGCTCAGGACGTCATCTCGTGGCCGTGGGATCCAGCCCGGTGTCAGGATCCACACTGAGCGTGGGACCTGCTTGGGACTCCCTCCCTGACTTTCTACCCCTCCCCACGTGCACGTGTGCTCGCTTGCTGTCTCTGTCTCTCTCTCTCTCTCTCTCTCTCTCTCTCTCTCTCAAAATGAACTTTAAAAAAAATAAAAAATAAATAAAAATAAAAAAGCGTGAAAAAGAGAAACATTTCAGGAGAAAATCATAAATTCACAACACAGAAAAAGACAACGAACATACCACAAAGAGAATCAAAGCAAAGGAATAGAATACTAAAGACACTTAAGAAGAGTTCGCTGAACTTAAAAAAAAAAAAATGTGAATCTACAAAAAAAAAAAAAAAAAGGTTTCAGCACACATGGTCCACAGGAGAAATCAGCTCAGCATGACCCACGCCCAGACAGAGCCTAGTAAAAAATTACCAAACTCCGTGGTGAGAGCAAATATTCCTTGAGCATCCAGGCCGAAAACAGATCTTTTGTAAGGAAAATAAATCAGGCTGTCCTCACTTTGACAGCAACACTTGTGCCAGGGAAAAAAGAGAAAGTAACAAACTTAAGACAAAGACAACACAAACGGAAGATTTTATGCTCAGTTAAATTTCAAGTACAAAGACCAAAGTGTTCTCCACATGGAAAAAGGGAGTCAGAACCCACGGCAGAACAAGCCTTAGATTTCCAAAATGCATGAAGAAACATGGCGAGCGGGAAGTGGGTATTTATTTATGTATTTACATATATTTATTTGTAGAACCGAGTCACCAAGGGCAATCAGGACAGCACAGAGTATATAATGGGCACGTGTCCTGACAAAGTAGGTAGGGCACAACTGTAAAAAAAAAAAAAATGGGAGAACATACGCAAAAAAGAAAACAACTTTCCAGAAACCATTACGCAAGTGCTACTTGGTTTTGTTAACTAAGGTTACTGTATACAGCTGTGGCATAATGTAAATGAGTAATTACGTGATATTTTAATGGTCATCCCCTTGTATCCTTAAAAATCAAGATTCAAATTGAAAGAAAGGGGATGCAGATGAAAGAAGAGGTAAGGCTTAAAATGCTTTACTGGGAAATATTTGTAATTCAGAGGTTATTTTATCTTCTGCAAAACACACACACACACACACACACACACACACACACACACACACCCTTTCGTGTTTGCTAGCCTTATTCGCAAAAAAAGCTTCGAAAAAAATAACCAAACCAGTAGTAGTGATTATCTCTAGTGCATAAATTGTATTCTTGAAATACTGTTCCATCTAAAAGAAACCAGGTCCCTTGAGGAAATGGCTGGTTCCGGGTCTGAAGCTACAAGTGTACAAGGCGCACTTGGGACACCTTGTCATTTGTAGGTGTCAAGGAATCTCTCAAAGATGACTGGGGTTATGTCAGATATGTCTAAGGAGCCAACTGAGATGCTCCCACTGACTAAAGATGGGCCAGTTTGAGTCAATAAAGATAATAACCGCTATGGATTAAAACAAATAAAATGGGTAAATCCAAGAGTTTATAATAGTAAGAAGACCTAAGTGGTCACCTCTAGAGAATAATAGGAAACCACATAATTTTGAAAGGTGGTTCCAAAAATTTAAAAAAAAAAAAAGAAAGGAATGAATGAATGAAAAGAATCAAGTATTTATCTTTTCTTACTTACATGAATTGTACCATAGGGTAACCAAATATTAAATGAAGAGAAATTTCTCCTTATGGAAAATTTTCAGCTAATAAATGAATAAGAATGGTTTTAGGTTAGCACCCTTTCCACCTTCTAATGAATTAATGGATCCAGACACTGAGCCCTGATAGCTACTAACATCAAAATATGAGAGATGTCCAGACATATTATACTCCTCCTGATAAAAGAACATGCTCATACCCATGAAGTAATCTTGCCAAAAAAGAAAAAGAAAAAATAGACCCTGAATCTGATCAAGCCTACCAATTCACAGGATATGAAAAGAACAGAAGAACATGATAAGCTATAGCACAGGATTGCAATCAGCAAAATCCCAAGGGTGGGAAACCCTAAGGTCCATATAATCCCATTTCTGCAACTGGTAAGGGTAGAAAAAGGAGAGATGGGGGAGAGGAGAACCGGATGTAAAGAGACGTAAAACAACATAGTACCTGAAACAAAACAAAATCAGGCCAATCTAAACTGCAGTGTTTAGGGATGCACATGTGCGTGATAAAACTATAAAGAAAAGGAAACGATCGCCACAAAAGACAGAAGTTACTTTTGGAAGCATAAGAAAGTTGTGGTGAGGATGGGGCCGGGGGTTCTAATTTATGATGTCGGGGGTGGTTCTAACAGTACCTTAGAATTCATGGAGTCTGTATCTGTCTGCTTAATAAGGTCTTCCGTATTGTGAACTATTTTGTTTTTAAGCACTAAAAAAATTACTGTTCCTGTAGTTAACAATCACCAAGAGACTGAAACTGACAATCTCTTCACACTCTCTGAGCTTGTCCCATCAGAGACACACACACACCCATGCACTCCTAAGTCAAATCTGCACCTGGTTTCCTGTGAGCTATCAGTTGCCTTTTGCTTTTTTATTTACAGGCACTTGTTATACATTCTCTAGTAGAGAAATAAACTCTTGAAACTGCAAATAATCTTCCCCATCTGCCCTTTGATATTGTGTATTTTTAGCTTTTGGACTTGATGGAACCCTTGGAAAGACCCCTTCCAGTGACTCTTGTCAAACATCTCCCAGGCCTTCTTTTAGTTATTTTACGGCTTCGTCATTTGCTGATACAACTTTGCTTTGTCTACACTTACACTGGTATAAGATACAATCAGAGGTTAAGAATTCTGGAAGTTTCCAAATGGTTATCCAGCTTCTTCTCCTCGGTCCCTCATGCACATTACGGAGATCCGCGGGGTTCGAGGAACGTAAACCCACCACACAGCCGGGGTCAATGAAGGACAACAAAAGTTCACATGAAGTTGTTCTTCTGTTCCACACGAAGTTGCTGTCGTCACCCATTCCTGTTCCCCCAAACAAAGGCTTACCGGCTGTGGCCCCACTCTGGAGAACACTACTCTGCCGGTGTGGTCTAAGATCTGTGTCTCGGCTCCCGGAGTGTCCCCTTTCCACGTCCCAGCACAGCCGTTTGATCTTGACGGCATCTGGCCGCCCCCCTTACTTTCTGGGTCAGGGTTACAGAAGTCTCCTGGTTTCAGACAGTAGGAGATGGGCGTTGGTCAATCTCCTTGTTCCTTTTTAAGTGATTTCTCAAAAGAAGAGAGGAGAACTATTGAAAACCAGAAGCCCCTGCTCAAACACGAAGTGTTACACCCATAAACATTTGCCTCGGTAACTCAGTGACTTTTCCTAAAGAACTTAAAACACTAATTTCAGTTCAACAATCGCTTTAATACATTATAGGTTTCTTCCAATAACGAAACCAATACCTACATCAGGTTTCTATTAAAGAATACACTGGAAGGCGCGAACTTCCACCAAATTAAGCCTTCCTACGTCGCTTCTGCCCACCAGGAGCACGGCGAATCCACTACTATGGTAGCTTATGGGGAAGAGGCAAAGAAAAGGAAAACTTTGTCATCATATAACCCGTTACATAATCTGAACATCTCCTTCCCCAGTGATAGTAAATGCGATACAGATGCGAGTGGAAAAGCACATCAAGATGCAAATCAGCACTGCCCTTTGCTGAAATCACTCACTGCCACAGTCCGTATTAGCATATTCACCAAAATTTAATTGTAAACAGAGTAATTATGGTACTAAAGTTATTAAATACACAAAGCAAGCTTGGAACTATACATATTCAAATAGAATTTCAGTGGCAGATCAACTTTTATATCTGAAACAATACCCTAATTAATAGTCAGCTCTGATAAGAAAATGGTCCTGTTTCTCAGATAACATTCCCAAAAAAGTTCTGCTGTGAATATTAAAACAAAGTTTTGCGAAGAGATTTTTTTAATTTCAACAGCTATATTTATCACAATATGGTACTGTATTTAGACCACTGATACTTTTCAAGTCCTGGATTCAAATTTGGAATCGTTTTTTTCCAGTCTCCTGCTGAAGACAGAAAAAAGCTTGAATGGATCGAGAGACACCACTTATACTCAATGAGCTCTACAAATTCATCATACCCAAACTGGGAAATTACAGTGCAGTAATAAACCCTGTTATATACTGGACGGCTAGTCATAAATTTTCCCTAAAATAGACGTTATGCATGTAAGTTCCTCTGAGGGGGGGGTCACATATTTTTAGGAAATTGTCTTTAAATCCTGCGCTTCTCTGGTATGTTTAAAAAACATTTTTTTTTTTAACGTTTATTCATTTTGAGAGACAGAGAGAGAGCATGAGCGGGGAAGGGGCAGAGAGAGGGAGACACAGAATCCGAAGCAGGCTCCAGGCTCCCAGCTGTCAGCACAGAGCCCGATGCAGGACTCAAACTCACAGACTGCGAGATCAGGACCTGAGCCAGAGTCGGACGCTCAACCGACTGAGCCACCCAGGCGCCCCTTCCCTGGCGTGTTTTTAAACGGCATGGAGGCACAGTGACTCACAGTGAATTCTGAGCAAACTGGACTGTTCACCATCCCATTAACATGGTACCTGAGGATTCTTATCTCCGCTCTTTGCCATGTACAGCTTTTTCAAGCCCTCCCCCGTGGACAAGCACTGAAATCTTTCTCGAACCCAAAGATCTCTCCCTTCTTCAGTCAGATCTGGTCTCTGAGGTTTCAGGACTGTCCTCACCTCTTATTTTATGTAATAAATGTTCCGTACGTTGATAAGCTCCCTGGGTGCAAGAACTGTCTTACAACATACCACTTAGGTAGGAATTCAAGGAATGTGTACATATAAACATCAAAAAGGGTTTCTTCCCCCCTCGAGTATCTGATGTCTAACTTTGTCTTAATACACATCACTCAAATGCAGTGGACACTGCCCTCCTTCTAAAAGCCCGGCAACTCGAGTCTCTTCCCCGTCTCCACAATGACAAGGTCGAACCCTCTTTATACTCCCGGGAACCGTAATTCCCCTTCTTAACGCGCGTACGTCTCCACAGATGACCTCCGCCCCTAGTCCAGAGAGGAAACTGAAGCTTCCAGTGGGAATTCTCTTATCCTTCTAAGACCCAAACCTAGGAACCGCCCGCAGGGACGTCACGCCCACCTCTGCATCCATCCAGCCTTCCCATCCCTCCATCCCTCCTATCACAAGTCAGGGAAGCTCTCCTCCCCTACCCAACAGTGGGTCCTTCGGCCCGGCCTGGGGCCCATCCCCTCCAGCCTTCTTAGGACTTTCACTATGAATTAGTCCCCTTCCACCATTAATCTAACTTTCTTCTTCCTTTCACGCAAATGTCTCAATATGTCTCAGTGACCGTGTGCGCGTACTGACCTCTCCTTTCTCCTCGCTGGCGCCACACCTGCTTCCCGCCCCGTCCACACGCCACCTTCAGGAGCCACCTCCCACCACTCTTGCTAAGGGCACTGAGTCCAGATGACGCGCACCCTCTCCTCGGCCCGCTCGGGAGAGCGCGACACTGGTGTTCATTCCTTCCTTCTGGAAACATTCTCTTCCTTTGCTGCCGCAATGCAACACCATCCTGATGTTCCTGCCACAGTTTAGGCCGTTCGCTCTCTAGATAATTTGGGAAATGTACCCGTGAGGAGTCACGGCTTGTTTTCTCAAGGAGTCTGTTCTGCTTTTTGACGTACAGTTTTCCAGGAGTGAACCATGTTAAAAAAGGGGCCCGCCTACACTTCCCCAGCTTACGCCAAAATACAAATTTTACAAAGTGCGAGTAAATTACATAAAATAAAAACATGCTGCTAAATAAAATTAAGATCTTAGAAATAAAATTAAGAGCTCTGAAATTAAGTTGGAGGCGTACACAAAACCAGAACTGATTGCTATGCTTTTCCCGTCGGCCTACGGATCTCAAGAGAAGAGTGTGCAGTCTCAGACAGACAGTCGCACGCCAGGTTCACGGCAACACTGTGGACAACAGTCAAGAGGCGGAAGCAACCCAAGGGTCCCTGGGCAGAGGAGTGGATGAACAAGAGGTGGCGTGTAGAGACAATGCAGTAGGACTCAGCCTTACAAGGAGAGGAAACTCTGGGACGCTGGGGGGCTCCGCCGGCTAAGCGTCTGACTCTTGGTTTTGGCTCAGGTCACAGTCTCGAGGTTTGTGAGTTCGAGCCCCACGTCGGGCTCTGCGCTGACAGCTGCGGAGCCTGCTTGGGATTCTCTGTCTCCCTCTCTCTCTCTGCCCCTCCCTTGCTGTCTCTCTATCTCTCTCTCTTAAAAATAAACAAACATTTTTAATTTATAAAAAAAAAGAGAAAGAGAATTCTGACACGCTACAGTATGGATGAATCTTGAAGACATGCTGAGTGAAATAAGCTAGTCACAGAAAGACAAATGTTGTATGTATCCACAAATATGTATCCGCTACATGAGGTATCTACAGCAGTCAAATTCACAGAAACAGAAAACAGAATGGTTGCCAGGGCTGAGGGGAGCTGCTGTCTAACGGGTATAGTTTCAAACCTGCAAGATAAAAAGAGTTCTGGAGACTGGTTACACCACAACGCAAATACCTAAGGCTAATGAACTGCATACTAAAAAATGGCTGGGGTGGTATATTTTGTCATTTTATGTTGTTACTCCCCCCCACACACACACGATTAAAAAAAGAATGAAGAGAGTGTATGGACCCAACAGGTAAAACACACAGTATAATACTAACATACTCTTGGTGATTATGGACACACACACACACACACACACACACACACACACACACAACTGGAAAAGCATTACAAGTGGGATTATTGCAAAGGTCCTCTTATAGATGCTAATTACAGGCCCATCTCCTTCTGTTGTGCGTTGCTTTATTGCGCTTCACAGATACTGTGTTGTTTTACCAAACTCAAGGTTTGTGGCAAGTTTCTGCAGCACAAATCTGCCGGTGCCATTTTTCCAACGGCATTTGCTCACTTTGTGTCTCTATAGTTTTTGGAGATTTTCACACTGTTTCAAGCTTTTTCCATCATTATTAGATCTATTATGGTTATCTGTGATCAGTGGTTACGACTCACTGAAAGCTCAGACGATTGTTAGCGTTTTTAGCAATAAAAAAATTTTTAACTAAGGTATACAGACTGTTCTCTCAGATGTAACGCTATATTGCACGTTGAACAGACTACAGAAGAGCGTAAACATAACTTTTATATTTGCACTAGGAAACCAAAACATTCGCTTGACTTCCTTTATCGTAATATTCACTTGGTTGCAGAGGTCTAGAGCTGAACCTGCCCTACAGGGAGGGCGGCTGGCCAGGCAGTCATCTCGAGGAAGAGCACCCCACCCTGAGGGGGCAGCAAGTGCAAAGGCCCTAGGGCCAAGAATATGTCCAGCTTGCTCTCAGAGCAGCGAGGAGGTGGGGGCAGCTGGAGAAGAATCAGCTGGGGGAGAGCACTAGCTGATGTCAGAGACGTGAAAGGGCCTGGGGTGGTGATCGCACCCAACACACAGGCCACTGTCAGGACACCTACTTTAACTCTCAGTGAGATGGGAAATTCTGGGAATGTTCCGCGCAGAGAAGTGGCATGCTCTGACTTACGTCTTCAAAGGATCACTCTGGTTAATGCATGAGACAGACTGCAGCGGGGGAGGCAGAACTACCGCGTATTGCAATGGTGTTATGGGAAGAACCGAGGACTGCATTACTCCTTACTCAGTAATACGAATGTCCATCTGTTAAACCCCACACTGACTTTCAGCCACCAAACACAGGGGTGCAGAATGACCTAGGATCCTTTTTAGACTTTTTTTCAACTTTACACAAGCCACCCTCCCCCCCCACCCCCCCAAAACAAGTCTTCAGTGCCAAGCAGAAACAATCGATATGAGTGACAGATGGTCTAGGAAACATGCTAATCATCTCTTACTCTAGATTTTTCTAAGCTCTATCTTTACAACAATTTAGTTCACCAGAATATTAAATATTTGAGCTCCTTTATTCCACAGGCATTTATAAAACACCTCCAAGACTTGTGCCAGCAACAGTGCTCGGGGCTGGAAATGCACATGGATTAAATGGCAACCTCGGGCCTCAAGCGGCTGCACTTTGCTTCACAGAGAAGCACCATCGGACACTCAGGATTTTTATATCATCAGCTTCAAACGAGGATCAATAAAAAATCCTCCAGGTAAAGGCTGTTTCTGAATCCCCTGATAAAACTATTTATCACAGACAGTGAGCAGTTGTAGACATCTACAGAATCAAACTCAGTAGCTGGGTAAGGAAAAAGCGCCTCTTCCGGAGGTAGTTTTAAAGACATTTAAGAGTCTGAAATTCCTGTTTTCTCTTCTCTTCGAGGAGCACTGCAGTTCAGAGCGAAATTACAAACTCAACTGCGTAAGCACCCATCGTCAGAGGTGGTCGTTCTCAGTCCTGGCTACACGTGGTTATTACCAGCGGAACTCTGAAACCAGAAAGGCCCTCCTCCACAAGAGCCCCGGCGTCTGCATGTAGAAAGGTCGCACAGAGCAGAGGATGCCCAGACTGGACCACCGATCCAGATGTGCTGGCACAACCTCCCCTTCTTCACTAAGTCATTCATTTCCAACAGACTGGCTCTGTTACATACAACTCTATTGTTTTAGAGGATTTCAATAAAAGCTCCCGCTCATTCGTTTCAGAAGTTGGGTAAAAATATAAACTAGTGAGGGGCGCCTGGGTGGCTCAGTCGGTTGAGCGTCCGACTTCGGCTCAGGTCATGATCTCACGGTTTGTGGGTTCAAGCCCCACGTCAGGCTCTGTGCTGACAGCTCAGAGCCTGGAGCCTGCTTCGGATTCTGTCTCCTGCTCCCTGTACCCCTCCCCCGCTCACACTCTGTCTCTCTCTCTCTCTCTTTCAAAAACAAATAAACATTTAAAAATTTTTAATATGAATTAGTGAATGAATGATTCAAGAAGAGTCCCCCTCCCGAAAAAACATCCTTTTCCCATCCCATTGTATCCCAGATGAAAATCTCTCATTTACATTTCAAACTTATTTGGGATTAAAAAGTAATTACATGTTTTGGTGTAAATGGCTTCCTGCCAAACTACAGTAAGTCAAAGAATAAAATCAAACAAGAGATAATCGGTCAACAAAGAACTTCATCACCTCTTTTGCTAAATTACATCAGGAACAATCTGAAAGCAATATATTTAAAGGCAATTCTCTTACAAATGAGCCAGCTAATCACAAGTTGATTAATGCATTTGATTACTGCTAAGAGATCATCTGAAAAATAAAATACAGCATGTTGAATTTATAGAGCCTCTTCCCGATAATACCAAGGGTCTTCATATACGTACTTCTTCCGTCCCCGCAAATCCTATTGTTAGACTGAACTGTAAGGATATCTGCAGAATAAAAATATACTTACTACCAATACCATTTAATGTAAAAACCTGTGACACAGGAAGCTTAACTGTGAGTTCCTATTAGGGACACCCAATCAATTAGTCCCCTGGTCTCACTCTGAGAACCAGGCATATGAATAAAAGTAGGGAAAACGTTCACAGCTGTATGGTATCTGTAGTGACATCGACAAAACAAGTCAAGGATAGCACAACAATCCATGAGCATATACGAAGTAAACTCCCAGAGATAATGACCCTATAAAATCACAGGATTGTTCCTGAAGAACATTAAGCTAAACTCAGCTGCGACACAATCTCTGGAAGCAATTGTCACGCTAGTCAGGTTTTCACACCTACGCTGGAAAGAACTAGGTGAAGACTCATGCTTCCAAGTCTGAAAAAGAAAGTGGGTATCTTCAGAGAAGAAAACAATTTCTTCCAGGTCAGAATGTTTTTTACTTGTACTGGGAAACTGATTAATGTTCCACTGTGACATTTTTTGGTAGAGTGAATAAAGTGTTTAAAATACAGTATCAAGTGCACTTCCTCGATTTTTATCTCCTTTAAAGGATTTCTAAAAGTTCTAAAGGAGAAGCACTGACTGCGGAATTAATGTTTCAACTGAGAATACACAGTATGGTCCGATCTCAAACATAAAACCAGGACGCCTCACCGCAACCACTTCCCCACAAAGAGGAAAGATCCTGTGAGGTCTCGCGGGGCACCTCTCTTTCTGACTTTAGTTGTGATGGCTAGAAGATCCATCCCTGGAGTCCTAACAGGTCTCCAGGAACCAACCGTGAAGACATTACAGTAACATTCATTCGTCCTACAGACAGCACACACTGGAAACTTCCTGCTCTGCAGGTACAGCATCTAAGAGGGGAAAAGCCTGGAGATGCTAACTTCAAAGGGAGGTCACCCTCCGAAAGGAGCCAAAAGGAATGCTTCTCTATGTAAAGCACACACTAAAACTGTTCTAAAATTGGGAATGTTGAACTATACTGTTAATATGTTTATACAACATTTAGCATATTTTGGCAATTTTGGATAGATTTCCCAATAATTCTACTGGGGGGCAAAATTAACTACCAGGCTTTGTTTACAGTTAATTGCCTGCGTGTTCAGGTTTAAATCTACACAGGCTAGCAACTGAACAACATTCTTCCTTATGTATTCTTGCGGAAGGGCTCAAGGGGAGAAAAATCTCTAAATACACCGAAAGGAATTTAGGATGACCGAAGTATAGCAGAAGTGTACTACAGTCATTAAAAAAATTCTTCATGGAAACATAAGAGAAAAATTCTTTTTAAAGCTCGGAGACCAGGTTTTCCTAGACAACAAAAGAAAAGTCAAGCCATAAAGAAAACTGATACATCTGACAAAATTTAAAACTCTCCACAGGTTAAAGAGTACATAAACAAACCCAAAAGACAAATGAAAACCATCTACAAAACATGACAAGAGGCTAATTTTCTTAGTATTTAAAGATTCCTTTCTAACAAAAAAAAAAAAAAAAAAAAAAACCACGAAAGCCCAACAGAAAAATGGACACATTGCGAATTTCTGGAGACAGAAATTCACAGAAAAGAAAGACAAAAGGCTTTCAGAAACACTCTTCTTATATTAGGGAAATTTCCAGATATGTACAAAGTAGAAAAGTGGTATAATGAACTCCCACGTCCATGTCACTCTGTTCAACAATTATCAACACACAGCCAACCTGCTTCTTCTGTATCCCCCATCCACTCGCCCCTCTAGACGGTTTTAAAGCAAACCCCACACATCAGATCATTTCATGTGCAAATTTTTCTAACAGGTACTTTTAAAAATACAGTCACTTAAATACCATCATCACATCTAACAAAATTAATAACCATCCCTTAATATCTTCTAGTAAGAACTGTTCAAAACTCCCCAATTGTCTTGAGAAATATCTCCTTATGGGGTGCCTGGGTGGCTCAGTCAGTTAAGCGCCTGACTCGGTTTCTGCTCAGGTCATGATCTTGGGGTTTGTGAGTTAAAGCCTCACAAAAAGAGAGTTGGGATTCTCTCTTTCCCTCTCTCTCTCTCTCTGCCCCTCCCCTGCTCACACTCTCTCTCAAAATAAACAAACATTAAAAAAAAAAAAAAGAAATATCACCTTACAGCTGATTTTTTAGCTGCTGCCTCTGGCTGGTGTGTCTTTGAATCTTTTAAAGGACAAATGCCACCTCTCTCTTTTACTTCCCTAGTCGTTTGTCTTGTAAAATTTCCCATTTTGTGAATTTTGCTGATTGGGGCCCTTTAGTATCACTGAATGTGTTTCCTGTATTTTTTGTTACTGTTGTTGCACAAATTGTTCTACCATCTGGTGTCAGTGCCCCTCAGTGAAAGAACCCCAGAAACACATCTACAGTTAAACCAGCCAGGAGAGCACATTCCACACAGAGCACTAGGGTGTCTCTAAGAATGTTAAAAACAATCTACTATGGGATTTCGGCTTTGATTGGGTAATTTGGGGGAGGGTCTCAGGAAGCAGGAGTTTCCCTAAATTGGATGTCATTCTATGCATGGGTATTTCAATAAATCTTATCTCAGGGAGGGGAGACTTAGAATGAAGATGAGGCTGTAACTGGTGAATAAGCGGCCATCACTCCTTCTGGTTAGTATTTTGTGGATGGCACAGAGACCTTGGCTTTGTGCTTGGTTCCGTTTTATCATAACCTGCATGAAACCCCGTCTGAGGTATTCTGTAAAACTGCTCACGTTTAACTGGAGAACAACATGGCCTGTGAACGTCAGGCCAGCTTCTGAAGCCGGGGCCTGTGCTAAACCCCGTGCTAAACCCTGGAAGCCCTTCGAGTTGTGTGCCCTTCTGAAACAACCCCAACAGTCTGGGATATTTTCCCTGCTTTCTAACACAAGATGCTCCGGGGTCCTCATGCACATTTTCTTGCCCCAAACCTAAAATCAATCACTTCTGCAGAGAGCCTGTCTCCTTTTAGTGGGAATGGATCAGGAACCAAAATCTGAGCTCTAGAATATTGACTGGCCCCTGGTTGTCATTATTTCCAGGTCCTCTGAGTGAACAAAGCTAGAATTCTTTTGAGAGAGAAAACGCATCACAGGTTTATACTGATATTTCCTGTCCAAATTTGGGAATTACATGGTTTTTTGCTTAACTTCTTTGACTTTGTCTCTATTCTCGTGTGTTAAAATTCTTAGTTCCAGACACTAACCTGAGTGTTTAACTGACACACATTTCTTCTCTTCTGAGTGTTCACGGTTTTGTAAAACATCCGCACCCCAAAACCAAACCACACGGGGCGTGCTCAGAAGTCTACCTTCCATCTCTGCCCCTTCCACGCCTTTCCCTCTGTGTGGTTGCTTTTGCTAGTTTTTAGTTTTCCCCTCCTTTTTTCTCTTGTAAACAAATAAAATACATTTATCTACATCACTGGCTTCTGAGGTTAATAGGTAAAAGATTATATACCCTGTTCTTCGCCATGATTTCTTTCACTGACACTACATCCTGCAGATCACAGCATATAGGCCCAACTTCATTTATCAACAAAATACAAAGTAAAATTACAGTGACACTTTATGTATAATGAAAATCGCATTTTTAAGCTATCAGATTATCCAAACTCAAAGAGTTAGAAAATGCACTGGGTTGGTAAGAATACGGAAAAAAAAAAGGCCCATCAGTTTAGCATTAGCTACCAAAATTGTAAAGGCACACGCCCTACGGCTGAGTAAGTCCACTTCTAGCAATTTGTCCTACAGGTATACTCACATCCTGTCAAATGTAGGTGACAATCAACCGAGAGAAAACCTCACTAAAGTGGAGTAGGGGGACAGAAGGAGGAGCCATACCACCCAACATCAATCACAGGAACAGGTGTCAATGACAGACCCAGCAGAAGAACGGCCAACAGAAAAGGATCATCAATTACAGGCCACAAGAGGGAAAGAAATACACTGCATCTCCCACAAGAAATAGATCACCCCTGCAGCTCAGTCGGTGAGGAACCTCATCACCCTCAACTCTTGCTTCCCTCCAACGGACTTTCTCAAACAATCTCTCCCAACTTCCTCTTTCTTCGTAAAATAACGTTCCTCTCCTATGTTTGTTGGACTAGCCTCTGGTTTTGCCACAGTTCGCTTGTCCCAAATTACAATGCCGTAATTCCTGAATGAATCCATTTTTGCTAGTAGAATAACTTGTTTTAAGGTTAACTTGTACATGGATATTCACTGCCACAAAATACAATAACAAAAGACTAGAGACATGCCTAATTTACATTAGAAGGGAACTTATCAGAAGGGATGTAATGACAGCATATCCATAGAATGAAGTCATCTGCAATTTAAAAAAAAGAGATAAACCCATATACATCACTATGGAACAGTCTCCAAAATATAGTTAAGTGAAGAACGTATGCTACATATGCTTGAATAAATATGATTAGCACCCCTGGGGAGTTGTGCAACAAAGTACCATGTGTGTATATAGCATATCACTGGTACAGTATATAATCAATTAGTAGCAAAAGTTACCTTTGTGATAGGAGGTTCAGTTTCCATCCTTTATCCTCTTATGTTGTCTAGATTTCTTATTGTGTGCATGTTATTTTTCAGTTAAAACATTTTTAAAGAATTCTTCATGAATAATAAAAGAGCTTGTATTAGATAAAATACCAAGTAGCTCTTTCCAGTGTTGTTACTTTGGAATCCACCTGCGCTCCTTTCCTTTAACAGGAGGGTCCACCCAAGCAATCGCCTCATGTTAAAAACACAGTAGTGGACTATGAAGAAAAGGAACTCTGAATGCCCACCTCTGCAGACAAGACCGTACCTTTACGTTTTGCTGTAAAGACTGGGTCAGTCTTTAAAGAGCAATACAGTCTGAAAGACTATTAAATGAAAGCAAATATTGACATGAACTTCTTAACATGAATGTAATCACTTATTTTTGCCCAAATAATCCTAAATGAGTACAAATGTATGCGACTGAATCCATACCAGGAAGAATAAATCAAGCATTAGTAACAGCTCTTACACATGAATGAACTAACATATAACAACAGCTACCCTCACTATTAAGCACCTATATGGCAGGCTCTATGTTGGCTAATTTAAACACATTATCTCTAACTCTAAGAATAACCATAAAACCTAGGTGGCATCATATTGACTTCATATAACACAACCAGGAATAAGAGAAGTTGAACCATTTGTCCATGGCTTTCGTAACCAGTTAAGTTAGCAGGACCAAGATTCAAAAGACATGTATGGAAAATACAGTTTCTGCAAAAATAAATGCCTTTTTGTTATTTACTACAAGCATTAAAAGAGAGCACATACTGCATAACCAATCATTTGTGAAACAAGAAGTCTTAAGGTGGTAAAATATTTGCTTTAATACTGCAATATAATACTATCACAAATGCCATTAAAACAGTATTAAAGGGACACCTGGGTGTCTCAGTTGGTTACGCATCTGACTCTTGATTTCGACTCAGGTCCCCATGTCAGGCTCTACACTGATACTCACGGAGCCTGTGTGGGATTCTCTGTCTCCCTCTCTCTCTGTCCCTCCATCACTCGCGTGAACACACGCGCTCACACAAGCTCTGTCTCTCAAAATAAATAAACATTTTTAAAAAACAGCATTAAAGATAAAACAGAAATATATTCACGTTACTATAAATACACAGCCTAACTGTCGAATAAAAAGAATGACTTCCAAAGACCAAAAGGACAAAAAAAGAAATAAGTCACTGATGTAAAGATCTCCATAAAGAAGGTTTTAGCTGTCTTTTCTAGTGTAAAATATTGATACAAATTTAGGGGAAAATGATACAATAAGCCACTGCAGGATATTTGAAAAAATAGTTAATAATTACATATAAAAACCGTGTACTTGATGAGACTATCTTCAGGTGCCGTATAAAACCCCAAACATTCTGAAGTTAGTTTCTTCTGCAATCTCAGCATGTGAATGACGGCAGTGTTACCATTCCTTACTAAATGGTCTAGACAAAATCAACTACTCAGAAATCTAATTTTGCCTACAATGCAAAGGAAAGTCAAGTGAAAATTTCAACACTGAGTGGTGTTAACAGCACTAGACTCTACAACTTTGCCCACATTTCACAGCACTGTGACACTATATTACCATTAATTGCATATATGTCACTCTCTTTTGACATATTTTGTGAGAATCTGGAACTTAGCAACCCTGTCTAACCCTGGTATCCCAGGTCTAACATGAATCTGTCACTTGATGAGAAACCAACAGATTTTTCTTAGAATGGGCTGATTTAAAGCCATGAACCAGGTCTACCTGCTGTGAACGTGGACATGCTCCAACTTATCCAGGTCTTTTTTCCTCACCTGTAAAATGACTGGGATTAAAATCTCAGGCAGGTGTTTTACCTACTGATTTCTAGGGAAAGAAGCCTGCCTCATTTTAGAACCAGTATGAACTATAAAGGATCTATTCCGATGATCAGGAGATGTGCATTTTCCAGCCTAAGGTATTCCATACGTAGGTTGCCAAGGGAAGCTGTTGCCAAGAGAACGCAAAAGGCCTGAAAACCCTCTTAACCCCTTCGCCTAACTACAAGAAAGGATGAATGGTCCCCAAACAAAAATGAAAGAAAAACAAAGGAGAGAAGACCAGGGCCAAAAATGTTTCTGCTTGAAAATAAATGAAACTGAACGTTAAGAGGCTAATGAACTCTAAATAATAAAAAGACAACCCAATTTAAAAATGGGCAAAGGATTTAGGAAGACCTTTCACCAAAACCGATGGAGAAATGGCCAACAGCACAAGAAAGTGCTTGACCTCATTAGTCATTAGGGAAATAAAAATCAAAAGTACAATGCGACACCACTTCACAGTCCCTAAGGGACAAACAAACAAACAAAAAAAAAACAACAGCGAGTACTGGTGAGGATCTGGAGACTGTGAACTCTCATCCAACGCTAGTGAAAATGTAAAATGGCGCATCCAACTCTGGAAAATAATTGGGCAGTTCTTCAAAACGTTAAACGTCGAGTTACCTTACGACACAGCAATTCTACTCATAGGTACATACTTAAGAGCAATAAAAGCATACGTTCACACAAAAACTCGTACATAAATGTTCACAGCAGTATTGTTCACAATAGTCAAAAAATGGAAACAACTCCGATGTCCTTCGACAGATGAATGGATACACAAATGTGGGCTATCCATACAACAGGATATCATTCAGCAACAGGAAGAAAGAAAACACCGATGCCTGCTACAACATGGATGGACCTCGAACACACCGTACCAGGTGAAAGAAGCCTGTTACAAAAGAGCCCATATTTTACAATCCCCATTATGTAAGATTTCCAGAATACGTCAATTTATAGAGACAAAAGCAGACTAGAGGTTTCTTAGGGCTGTGGGGGGTGAAGAGAGAAAAGACAGCGACTGCTCATGGGCGGGAGGTTTGCTTTAAGGCCGATGAAAACATTGTACAGTCAGATTATGGTGACAGCTGCAATCCTGTGGAGATGCTAAAAACCACTGAACAATGCTCCTGAAATGAGTGAATCCGATATTTGAACCAGATCTCAATAAAGGCGTCTTAAAAAGTTAACCACAAGGGGGAGGTTAAGCGTCCGACTCTTGATTTCGGCTCAGGTCATGATCTCACGGTTCGTGAGTTCGAGCCCAGCATCGGGCTCTGCACTGGCGGCAGAGACTGCTTGGGATTCTCTCCCCCTCTCTCTGCTCCTCCCCTGAGAGCATGCATGTGCACGCACGCTCTCTGTCTCTCTCGAAATAAATAAACTCAAAAAAAAAAGTTAATAAAAAAAAATGTCAATGAGAAGAAAAATGTGGGATCAAGGATAATAAAGGAAGGAACAATAGCTATACGAGAGTTACAGTGTTCCGTGGAAACAAAACTATACCTTCTGAAAGAAGGCTAGAGGTCACCCTAAAGCAGGCCTCTAAGAACACAAAGGAACCAGCAAATGACAGATTTCCTGTTATGTCATCTGGGTGGTTCCTGACGACTCTACTTAGGGGACAATTATAGGTGTGTAAACCTGATATTCAAAGGTATACCACTTTCCTGGAGCACATCTGCAAGATGGGAGGAGACTCTGTCGAGATTAGAACTCACTGGTCATGAACGACTTCTGCTGATTCATGAAACTCTACATTGTATCTGTGACTCAGAAGTTCAAGTAGGCAACCGCAGTAAGGGACAAACGCAAGGAATAATATATGCAAATGGCTTTCAAAAATGGAACTGGTGTCCTGAACCATGGCTTACTAAAACAATAATGAGTTCCTGGCAGGGGACAAAGCATACCAAGAAGATCAGAAGACCAAGTTGGGGCAGTGACTTGCCAATGTGATAAAAAAAAAAAAAAAAAAAAAAATCTACCTTTCATCAGTAGCTTAGATGAAGATCTAAATAGCATGCTCATCATAACTGGTGAGAGCATAAAGCTGAGACATATAATGACTACTTTAGAATCCAGATCTAAGAAGAGTCTAACAAGCCTAAATAAAACTGTAACACTAGATAGAATGATCTAACAAACCACAGTCAGACTGAAAATCAAAACACAGTTCATTCAAGTCCTTCCTTTTACAGATGAAGCTGAGGCCAGAGGGTTTAATAACAAGCCCAAGTTCAGAAGGTTCATGAAAAATAGGTTAAGGCTGGATATACAGGAACCCTAACTCCCAGCTTGTGTTCACCTCACCCAATGCTATCCTCTACTACTTGTATGGATAACCATATATGGGGTGGATATGGATAACCATATCCCGTATTCCGTATGGATAACCATATACAGAAGCAGAATCTTGACCTCTCTACCTCACAGCACACAAAAATCAATTCCTGGAGACTCAGACCTAAATATGAAAGGTAAAATAATAAAGCCAGTAGAAGACAACATAAAAAACAATCTTCATGACCGTGGAGTAGCAAAAGCTTCTTAAACAGGTCACAAAAGACACTAATCATAAATGAAAATATTGGTAAGATGTAATTAAAATTTAGAATTTCAGTTCATCAAAAGACGCATTACAAGAGTGAAACGGCAAGTCACAGGACAAGAAGAGATTTTTACAATTCATATACTGCACACAGGATTCATATCCAGAATATATACAGACTCCAATATTCCAATAAGAAGAAAACAACCCAATTTGTCAAAAATGGGCAAAAGACTTGAACAGGCACTCTGCTACATGGGATAATCAAATAACTAACAAGTGTATGAAAAGATGTTTAAATCATTTATCAAGGAAATGCCAATTAAAATCACACTGATAACTTGTACACAACCACAGAATGGTTAAAGAAAATTCCAAATGGTTTTTTCTTTTAATTTTTTTTTTAATGGTCATTTACGTTTGAGAAAGAGAGACAGCGTGCAAGCAGGGGAGGGGCAAAGAGAGGGAGACACAGAATATAAAGCAGACTCCAGGCTCTAAGCCGTCAGCACAGAGCCCGATGCAGGGCTCACACTCATGAGCCGTGAGATCATGACCTGAGCCAAAGTTGGACACTCAACCAACTAAGCCATCCAGGTGCCCCCTCAAAATTCTAAATGTTTAACTGACAGTCCAAGTAGAGGCAAGACTGCAGAACAACTAGATCTCACATACCTTGTTAGCTGAGGGTATAAAATGGTACAACCACTTTGGAAAACTGGCACCATCTATCTATCAAAGCTGCCGACACACACACTCTGACCAACAATTCTGCTCTCATATGTATACTCAACTAAAATGAATATATATGTGAACCAAAAGATATGAACAAGAATGATTACAACATTAGTCGTAACTGCTCCCAAGTAGACACTACTCAAATCCATTTACAATAAAATTGTGGTATACAATTTGTGATGGTTTTTAGAAATGGTCACAAATTTTGACACCTCTCCAGAAAGACGTGAGGTCAATGTTCCCTACTCTTGAATTCAGGCAGGCTCGTATCTATTTCAACCAACAGTATAGCAGAAGTGACATTATGTGACTTTCAAGGATAAGTCATTCTCTGGAAGCATCTTCTGGGAACCCAGCCAACATGCTGTGAAAACCCAAGACCTAGTGGAGAATCCTACACTTAGGTCCCCTGCTGTGGTCCATAATCCCAGATGATTGTCTTTAAGACATCCCAGTCGAGGCACCATATATGTGAGTGAAGGATCCTCTAAATGATTCTAAACCCCAGCCACTGTAGAACAGGGACAAGCTATGCCCACCAAATTCCTAACCCACAAAATCCATGAGTCAATAAAATGGTTGCTGTTTTACCCCACTAAGGCTGGAGTAGTATGTTATACAGTAATTAATAACCAAAACTAATGTGTTACGCAGTAACAGATAAGCAGAACAACAGACCTATTAAAAAAACAAACTATATGCAACAATCTTGATGAACCTCAGACACAATGCTAAATTTAGAAAGCTTGGTAAAAAGGACTAATGTATAAGGCATAATATATAGGGTATAATTTCATTTAACAGGCAAAACTAAGCTATAGTTATAGAAGTCAGAATAGTGGTTACCCTGGGTGGGAGTAATTACTGGAAAGGGGCACAAGAGGGGCATCTAGAACGCTGGAAGAGCGACTGTCTTGCTCTTGGTGATGGTAATTTTAGTGTGTTCACTTTGTTAAAAAAAAAAAAAAATCAATGAGCTAGATCCTTAATATTTGTGCTCTTTTTCAGTATGTGTATTATACTTCAGGAAAAAAAACTTTATTTTTTTTAATTAGTAGAAGTTGGTAACTCAAATAGACACAAAAATGTGAAGGACACATGAAAGATGACACCGTTTTTCAGGCATAAGTGACCAGGTAGTCCCATTAACTGAACAGTAAAATGATGGGGCAAACACACATGAGCAGGGAAAGCAGACCGTGTCCTACTCAGTTCACGTCCAAGGATCTACCTCAGTACTTCTCACAGTCACTCCAGCTTCTAAGACTCTCCTCTCATTTCCATCCTGCCTTCTGCCCACCCCTCCTTTGGTCTCCTTTTTTCCTTCCCATCTCCCAGATGCCTCTTAATGTTGGGGTTCCCCGGGCTTCCATCTTCAATCCTCTTTTCAATCTGCATTTGCACACATGCACACACACATGCACACACACAGCCATTTCTCCTGTATCTTCAATCTCAGTTGATGGCATCATCACCTACTTGTTCTAACAGAAAGTTCAGAGTCAACCACAAATTAAGATTGCAGTTAGCTAAATCCCATAAAAAGAAATTTAACAGGATAAGCCCAAGCTCCCATGTTGGACCGCAAAACTAATGCCTGAGTTTGAAAAAGATAAAACTTAGACACAACAAGCTTAGATACAGCAGTGTATGATGTAATCAGCAAAGCTATTAGAGCTGATAATAAGAATACAGTATGTAGAAGAAGAAAGGCACTATTCTTCCCTATACTTATGGAAGAAAAATGCTATATCCAAAGCACTACAATCCTAATTCAATCCTAAACACTACAGCTTGAAAATGGAATTATATCAAAGGAAAGCCACCAATGTGGTAAAAGGACATGAAATCATGCCTTATAAGGAATAGCTAATGAAGTCAAGAAGACTGATGACCATCTTTGAGTATTCCAGAGGACATTATATAGAAGAGAGATTCAGCTTGTTCTAAGTGTCTCCAAAAGACAGAAAATGGGGTAGGAGAAATAATAAAGACGACTTCCATTCAATATAAGAAAAAACTTGCTAACAGTCAAAACTTTATTAAAAACAGGATAGGCTGTCTCTAGAGCAGTGATTCTCAACCTGGGATGATTTTTGTCCTCATAGCCAGGGATGCTGCTGAACATCCTACAATTCAGAGAACCCCCTCTCCCAACCAAGAATGACCCCTCTAAAATGTCACTAGTCCCACATGCTCAGGCGGTAGTGAGTTCCCAGTCACTGGAAGCATTCTATTATAGACCAGACAATATGCTAATATCCAATACATGACTTTCTTTCTTTTTTTGTTTTAACGTTTATTTTATTTTTGAGACAGAGAGAGACAGAGCATGAACGGGGGAGGGTCAGAGAGAGAGGGAGACACAGAATCTGAAACAGGCTCCAGGCTCTGAGCTGTCAGCACAGAGTCCAACGGGGGGGCTCGAACTCACAGACTGTGAGATCATGACCTGAGCTGAAGTCAGACGCTTAACCGACTGAGCCACCCAGGCGCCCCCCAATACATGACTTTCAAAAGTGGTGGGAGATGAGCTGAAAAAAGATGTCCTGTTTCCAATAATTCTCCAGAGAAAAATACCCTCAAGCATATTAAAGCAACAATGATGGCAGTGATGATGATAAATGTTTACTGAGCACTTACTGTGGGCCAGACACTATACTGAGTAATTCAGATCCACATCTCACAGTTCATTCTCACAGCCACCCTGAGATAGGTATTATTTAACTTGATGTGATGGCAAAATTAGGCTGCCCTAATGTCACACAGCGGTTCATATTTGAACTCAGATCTCTCTACCTGACTTCTATTACATACATCGTGGTCCAAAGTACAAACATTAAACGGCTTTCAAAGCTTTTGTACTCCACAAAACAAATGGATAAGCACATATTCTAGAATTGGGACAATATCTGATCAGGTCTGTACTCACTGCAAACCTAGCTGCCTAGAAGAAAGAGGAAAGGATTATCTGAAGTAGGCCTGTGATGAAGGAGAGAACAATTATCCTGATTGTCCCCAATTGCCTACTTCTGTAAGAGCCAAGAAGCTCTTATATACCCATGGAATCTCAGTCAGAAGCTGAAATTAATGATGACATCCCTTTATCCATAGGCGTGAAAGCTCAGGATGGACAGACGTTTGAACATCCCCGACTGGGAATCCTGCCCTTAACAAATACACTAGATGCAGATACATGGTTTCTTGGCTGCCTACACTCACGCCCATCTGGCAGGATGGCAGTGTGCCTGCTCACATGTTGGTCAAACTGTCACTAGGGCATAGGTGCCAAGCAATGATAGTTTTAAATGGGCAGCTTGCATAGCACTGTAAGAGCCTGTCTTCTGCTCTTCTGCAGAAGAAGAAGGAAAAAAAAAAAAAAAAACCTCCGTAATGATACTGAAGGGTTGCAATCACAAATGAAACATTCTTGGTCAATCTCAACATTTCAGTGGGAAAAAGATCTAGACTAGTGGAAAAGAATCTGACCAAAGAAATTCAATCAAACAGGAAAGGTACTTTGAAGACAAATAAACAGTTGGGCTAAAGCTTCTCACGCTGCCAATCTTTGATTAACACACGTCATGGTGATCTCTTAGGCAGAAAATCCTTGCTCAAGAAGTCCTCCTTGTTTTAAAAAATGGAATGGCATGCTTTTGCCATGTTCTAAGTAAGAAAGCAGAAATACACTGATATTTAGCAGTCTGTCTGACATGAAAGAAGTTCTATTTGTTGGGTGATTATATTTTAAATGACATAAGTCTAATCGGTAGCCACGATAATCTTTTAAATATACAAAAGAAAGCAGAAACCAAGAGATTCCCACAGATGGGGGGGAGGGGGGAGTATGAATTTGTTAAGAGAAAGAAATCAAGAAATGAAGTGGGCGCTAAGAAAACAAAAACTGAGTAATTTAGGTCACAAGTTAATAAATTATGACGCATGGCCCGTCCCTGGCACTTCCCCTGACTAAAGCAAGATGTTCCCAAAGTACATGCAGGTTCCTATTCCGTCCTTACAGATCGTTTGGATCACTTGCATGAAGCATCTAATGCTCTTCTTGTCTGGAAGTTCTTCCAGATTCTGGCCCAAGCCTAACCCCTAATGCTGCAATGGGAATCACTGTTCCTCATTGGTGCTCAGTAATTTTCAAGAGCTGGCCCTCCTTCTCTGCACAGTTCTTCACATACAAGCATCAGGACAACTGACTGAAAAACCCGAGTCTCTCCTGTGCCACAATAAAGTCAATGCCATTAACTTGCCTCATTGGACCAATTTATTAACTCCTTATGCATTCACATTTCAGTTGCTCATGTCTTGGACCGTTAAGCTTGATAAGAAACATCAACAATGAGTCAACAGAAACTACTCCTCTTGGGGCGCCTCGGTCGCTCGGTCAGTTACATATCTGACTCTTGATTTCCGCTCACGTCATGATCTCACGGTCTGTGGGTTCGAGCACCGCTTTGGGCCCTATGCTGACAATGCAGAGCCTGCTTGGGATTCTCTCTCTCCCTCTCTCTGTGCCTTCCCCCCTCCACTCTCTCTCTCAAAATAAATAAACAAACATTAAAAAAAGAAAAGAAAGGAAAAGAAACTACTCTTCTTCCCACATGTAAAGTGTACTAAAAGTAGCATTAAGAGTTTGGAAGTCCGGCAGAGTTCTCTGTGTCCATCACTGAAGACAGCGGCAAAAGTCTGAAATCTACCATGATTCTTCTAGGAAATACTAGGGACTTAATATTCTGACATTTCACCATTTTTTGAGCTTTCCAGTAGGCATCTGTAACACGAAGCGCTGAGTTTAGGGCCATGGTTATACCCTGTTCATCCTGCAAACCTTGTCACTGCTACATAGGGCCTACAACAACCTCTCCAAATGCCATTTCTATCATATAATTTTCCTGCTCAAGAACCTGCAGCAGCAAATGAAACTGTTTATGAACTCTATAATCTAGCCAAGAGCTTTCCACACTCCTGAAGCAACTAGCCTTACTTTATCCTCCTCCTCCCCTTCACACGCCTGCTCCCTAAAACAGCCAGTTCTTAATTTTCTAGGACTTGCCTTTGCTTATGCCATTCTCTAAAACATGTGCCCACTTCCTCTCAGATCTATACATACTTTTTTTTTTAATTTTTTAATGTTTTGTTTTTGTTCTTTTTTGAGACAGAGAGAGACAGAGCACAAGCAGGGGAGGGGCAGAGAGAGAGGGAGACGCAGAATCCGAAGCAGGCTCCAGGCTCTGAGCTGTCAGCACAGAGCCCGACGTGGGGCTCGAGCCCACAAACCATGAGATCATGACCTGAGCCGAAGTCAGACACTTAACCGACTGAGCCACCCAGGAGCCCCATACATACTTTTTTCAAGACTCAAACCATATCATACTTTCCTAAACCTGTATTAATTTTCACACTTCACTGCTCACTCACTTCCTACCTTCATTTTGATATGCAACTTACAGTGTGGCCAATTGATTTTTTTATGAAGTTAAAATATGATTCAACTGAGCAAGGGTAGTCTTTTCAACAAACGGTTTTGGAAAAGTTGGAAATCCACAGGCAAAAGGAAAAGAAAAAGATACAAGACCTAAACTTCATATCCTATGCCGAAATTAACCCAAAATGGATCACAGATCTAAACGTAAGGCATAAAATTATAAGTATCCTTCTGACCTAGGATTAGACAGAGTTCTGACGCATGCATGACACCAAAAACACAATCCATATGTCAGTAAGTTGGACTTCTTCAAATTAAAGACCTTGGGGCCACAAAGACACTAGTGTCACAGACAGAAAGACAAGCCACAGGCTGAGAGAATATGTTTACGAATCATGTATCTGGCAAAGCACTTGTATCCAGAATATACAAAGGACGCTCTGAACTCAACAAGAAGGAAATACACAATCCAGCCACAAAATGGGCAAAAGGTAGGAACAGACGAGTCACCAAAGAAGATAGAAGAATGTTCACCACTCGCCACCAGGGAGCTGCAAACTGAAGCCATGACGAGATACCTCCTGCACACCTACTGTCACGGCTAACATAAGAACTACTGCCAACGCCAAACGCCGGCGGGAAGGTGGCGTAGCCACACCTCCCACAGTGATGACAGCGATGGAAAACGGGCCCTTGGCAGTTTCTTCAGGGAAACATACACTTACCCCATAACCCAACGTTCACACTCCTGGGCACTTATCCTAGAAGAACAGAAACTCCTATTCACACTAAAACCTGTACGTGAATACAGGCTTCCGGCCACGGAAAGAGTAAGTCACAGGAATAAATGGCACAGGGTCAGGAATACAGTCAATAATGTAACAGAGATGTATCCGCAGATGGGAGCTACACACCTTGATACACCTGAAACGAAAGTGTGTCAACTATGCTCAAATCAAGGAAAAGAAGAAAACCTGAACAGGCACGTTCCTAGCAGCTTTGTGTGTCAAAGACAAACACTAGAAACAATCCACGTGTCCTTCACTGGGTTAATGGTTACATGAAATGTGGTCCAGCCCATACGGTAGACAAGCAGAGTACTATATCAAAACTAGGAAATTTACCATGTTAATGCCATATTATTGGTTTACCATCAATACCATGTTAGTAATCAAGCTACTTATTCAAATTTCAGTTTTTACAGCCTTTTTACGCATGTATGCACAGTCCTAGAACATCTTATCATTCGTAAAGATTTGTGCAACCATCAGGAAACAGAATTGTCACTACATAGAAACTCCTCTGTCCTACCCCTTTGTAGTTACACCACCCCCGCCCCCGCCCTAACCCCACAGACACTGATCTGGTCCCCATTTCTACAATTTTATCATTTCAAGAATGCTATATAAACAACTTCACACCCTCACACAGACCTTTGAGATTGGCTTTCTTCACTCAGTACCAGGCCCATAAGCCCCACCCAAATTGTTACATGTAGATAATCTTGTTCCTCCTTATTATGAGTGGTGTTCCATTATATGGCTAGACCACATTTTATTTACCCACTGAAGATGGATGGGGTTGTTTTCGGGCTGGGGCTATTACAAACAAGGCTGTTACAAACATTCATGTACAGGTCTTTGTATGAATACGTTTTCATATATACCCAAGAGTACAACTGTTAAGCATCCATTTAGCTCTTTAAGAAACTGCCGAAACAGGAGTACCTGGGTGGCTCAGTCAGTTGAGCAGTTTAGCTCAGGTTATGATCCCTGGGTTGTGGGATTAAGCCCCACCTCAGGCTCCGTGCTGAGCATCTCTCTCCCCTTACCCCTCTCCACTGCTCGTGCT
The DNA here is from genome assembly GCF_027475565.1 of Acinonyx jubatus. Classification (NCBI taxonomy): domain Eukaryota; kingdom Metazoa; phylum Chordata; class Mammalia; order Carnivora; family Felidae; genus Acinonyx; species Acinonyx jubatus. The sequence goes on along the minus strand of NC_069386.1, from coordinate 136,721,820 downwards.
CCTAAGATAAAAATAACAGGGGCATGTGGGTGGCTCAGTCTGTTGGGCATCTGACTTCGGCTCAGGTCATGACCTCACAGTTCTCGAGTTCGAGCCCAGCATCAGGCTTCACGCTACCAATGCCGCAGAGCCTGCTTGGGAGTCTCTCTCTCTCTCTGCCCGTCCCCAACTCACTCATGTGCATTCTCTCTCTCTCTCTCTCTCTCTCTCTCTCTCTTTCTCTCAAAAGAAACAAACTGTAAAAAATTAAAACAAAAGTTTTCTGAAGGCCTGAAAAACCAGTAAGATTAAGCCTCTTAAATGTTATAACCTGAGCTTAGTTTTTAAGAAACTAGTTTTTAAAACGTTTATCTGGATTCCCAAAGACTTTTTCTTATTATCTCTAATAAAGAATTTATACATAGATATGATCTCTTTGTTGATATCTGTTGCCTTATTATATAGTAAACTGCAATAAGAAGTGAAAAGATGCAATAATGCCAACAATAAAAGTCTCTGTTTCTATGGATTCCAGACATAGCTTATAGAAACTAAAGGTTTAACAGCACTTTCCAGCTCTCAGTATTGTGATATGTGATCACAGTGCATTTATACATAGTATCATCAAACAATGGCATTTGTTCAGCTGTTACTTGGCAAAACTGGAGAAAGCAATTAATCTGAAATAAAGCTGTAGTTATCTTGGCTAGAAGATTTCTAACTTCCTGATTTTTAAAAATTTTAAGTATAACTGACAATTAAATGGATAATGGGAGTCTCTTTTGGGTTCTTGAAACAAGGAGTTAGCTGTGGACCAGGCATCCACATGCAAACAGCAGCACGACAGCCGGTCTGCAAAGACATGAAATAAATGCACAGAAAGAACCAGAACACCCCCAAGAGTGGGGAACAGGGGTGCTGCCCTTGTTCCTAATGACTTTCCAGTTCCTCAGTCCCTCGTGGGACCAACTGGATAGTGAGGTCCATAAGGAAATGTGTCCTTCCAATAAAGTATGCTATTTGTTTAAAAAGTGTATGACAGAGCACTCCTAAATCTCCAGCTAATAACCGTGCAATTATACGACTCCACCTACTACAACATCCCTCTTAATGTATATGAGTTTATTGACAATAGCATCTTCCTGTATGTACATGTTTAATGTTCATCCTAAGTATCGGTCAGTTTGTACTGGATCCAAGTTTTCAAATCCTAGAGTACTGGTTCCCATCCAATGGGCCAGAAACCCATAGAGAGACAGCAGTTATTGCAAAGAATCATCAAAATTCAGGTATTTACATGAAGACTAAAGAAACAATATGACTCACACTGTGTTTTTCCAAGTTAACCAAGATGCTGTGGCTAATAAAATTCTTAGTAAATCTACTGGAGAATGCCACTATAAGGTAGTTTCTTGCCATTAGTATTTATTGATGAGTATTAAAAATCGAAGTCTTAGTAGGAGGCAAGGGCACACCTAAGCCCTCTCTGGGCTCTCCAGAGAGCATTCCTTTCTGAAAGGGCTGCCCATAGGTCACCCAGGACAAGAGTAGCAGACTGCCTGGTTTGAGGGCAGAGATGTGAGACAACACCGGGAGAGGCGGGGCAGGAGCAATTAGGAAAGTGCATGAAATGACTCCAAAACAGCAACTTCCAAATGCCAGGTAGTTAAGGGTATTCAGGAGCCAAAGTGGGGAAAGATTAAAGAGCACAGCCCTCTTCGCTTACAAGGCCAAGCAGGAACATATTCTCAGGAATTTCAGTCAAAGGGGCCAAACGCATCCTAGACTACAAACATATCCTACCTACTCTGTCTGGTGCTCTGTCAGGATTCTATCACCTTTCTAAATTAATCTTGTGCCCTTATTAAAAATTCCATCTTTTCTAAATTTTATCTACAAACACTACAACTGCAAGAACACACTGTACCTAGCACACTTCCTGACATCTACAAGTCAGGCACGGTATCCTGTGAATAAAGGAGTCCGTTTCTGTTCACCCTGAAAAATAACCTTGGCAAACACAGAAAATAGCCTACCAGCCCGAAAAACATCCTCCAGTCCTATTCAGTTACCAACCCATTCTCATAACCCATCAAGACCAATGTTCATGAAAGCCTCACCTACACACACAGAGGCAGCACTTAATTTCCCTTAGGTTGGCTGCCTGATCCATGGAGATACCAGCATTTGCACATCTGCATAAATTCAGGACTCATCCTTCATTTGGTAGAAGGTAAATGTTAAAGCTTTGCTTCATTTCCAGGAAGTTTTCTTTTTCAAATCAAAAATCCTTTCAAAATTTTATCTTGCAAATCAAAATTCTATTCGTTGTACACTGTATCTTATTTGGGAGAACGTCAAGGCAAAAATATATAGTTGTCAAAATAAGAATCTTATTTTTTTCTTTTCCAGACATGTAAGACATTCACTTACATATTTACCATTATCTCACATTAGTTCTCAACTACAAAAAAAAAAAAAAAAAAAGGGACGTATTTAACAAATTTTAGGGTCTGTCAACATTTTGAATGCACTGCTCTTCTTATATATACACTTGCATCCTGGAACAAAACTTAGCCTAAGCTTTCCATAGAACCACTTCCTGGGCACTTACTAGCTTACTATATGCCAGATTCTATGTTTGACACACTACTCCATTACCGCATTTGTTTAACATACACCCTCTCATAATTTTTGCAGTACTAAACATAAGAAGAAGCCATTACGCTATAAACCTAACATCTGTACTCGATATTAGTACTAAATTTACAGTGATACCTAATACCAGTTTTTTTTGTTATTAAATTCAAGTTGCTTTACTGTTTAAAAACACAATCAGGGGGCGCCTGGGTGGCTCAGTCGGTTGAGCGTCCGACTTCGGCTCAGGTCACGATCTCGCGGTCCGTGAGTTCGAGCCCCGCGTCGGGCTCTGGGCTGATGGCTCGGAGCCTGGAGCCTGCTTCTGATTCTGTGTCTCCCTCTCTCTCTGCCCCTCCCCCGTTCGTGCTCTGTCTCAAAAACAAATAAATGTTAAAAAAAAAAATTTAAACAATAAAAACACAATGAGATCAGCAATGTTGAGGTAGGTGCACAGTGAATACCATCTGGGATCGTTTCAGCAGAGAAAGCTATTATTAAATGACTACTTAAGTTACATTCCTTCTATGGGTAAATGAACATAACCTTATCTACCTAGAAATTTAATTCTAATTACTACATATCATTTTCAACAGCATAATCTAAAATGATTGTGTAAAGAACCCTTGCTTCCCTCTGAAATGGCTTCAAAATTGTAGGCTACATTCTCCCCAAAGACCTGCTCAGCGTGTCATTAAAAGGTGTCTCGATTCTGATCTCCGAAAAATAAATGGTGACATTTTCCCCCCTCTTGTGAATTCGGACTCAACAGATAGGCAATTCCAGTTAGAAAGAAAGAGACAGAGAAGGAAGCAGGGAAGGAGGGAGAGGAAGAAGGGAGGGAGGGAGAGGAAAGAAAAAGCATTAATGAGGCTCTTAAACAGTTCCCAAAAACTGCCACCTCTACTGGGGTGGTATTTCCAAATTGTTCCAAGAAAGGGAGGTGGGGGAGGGAAAGGAAGAGTCGATACGCAGAAAAACAATAACGAGTGACTCGACAGAAAAGAAGTTAGAAACATGGATGGTCTCAACAGGAATCGAGAGTCCCCCTCTCTCGGGCTCCCAACCCAATGACTCTGCAGCTGTTCGTCGAATCACCTACATCACCGAAGAGTTTAGAGACCAGAGCCACAAACTTTCGGCGCTGGGAAAAACTATTCGCTGCCTCGAATAAAGTTGCATCAGTAAAGGGTGTCACTGTGGCGTCCAGGGACAGAGAACAGAGAAGGAACTGTCAGAGGAATACGAAGATCCCTTACAAAACGACCCAGGGAGTCCACCGCCTTGCACCATGCCCTCCAGGGCAAGCTTTTACCGGGCCTCACCCGGACACGGACAGATTAGTAAGGGGAGAGCCCCACACCCTAAGGTTCCCGGGCCTGGAGTGCTATCCGGGGGGGGGGGGGGGGGGGGGGGGGTGGCAGTCTCCTTCTCCACTCTCAGTTCCTAAGTCAAACGTCACCTCCTCTGGATGCTCTCCTTCACCCCCATCACTCTGGCCTACTACAATCGCCTGTCCTCGTTTCAAGGGAACTTTTCAGGGTCTGCAAACTGTAGTGTCTGCTTTTTATTCGGTGTTTCCTCTCCAGAATGTGAACTTCACGATGCCAGAAAGACCTCGTCGGTCCTTGCTAGCACGCGACCCCCGGCCCTGACACCTGGCCCGGAGCGCCCAGGACGCGAGGCACGTCCGGCCGCGCGAGAACGTGCAGCTAGGCCTGGGGGGCCGGCTTGGCAGGTGCAGGAAACCCCGGCGGCGGCTGGGCCTGAGGGAGGCAGGCAGGAAGGGACGCCCGCGCGACGCCGCCCGAGGTCACGGCTGTCCGGCCGCCCCGCACCGGCCCGGCCCCCGACCGCCCCTCCGCGGCCCCCCACTCGGCGCCGGCGCTCGCGGCCCGCGGCCTCCCTACCCCGAGCCGTAGACGCGTTGCCTTCTGCACTGTACGAACTTCCCGCCGCTTTCGCCGACTTGCAACTCCTCTGCGGCGCCGGCCCCGTCACACCCTGCAGTATGGAGCCTTCCCATTGGCTCGGGGCGAGCAGCAGAGGCGGGGCAGCCGCCGAGCAGGGCGGAGCCCTCGGTGGCCCGCACCGCCTCCCCAGGCATGCCGGGAGCTGTGGGCCGGCCCTCCCGCTGCATGCTGGGAAATGAAGTCTTTCCCAGGCACTGTGCGATCCGGGTCCTTCTGCCCTCCTGGGCTTCCGGGAAGGGTGGTTTCCTGCGTTCCAGTCGGTCCTGATCGGATGATGTGCTCTTCCGTGTTGTTGAAACCGAAATAAATATTGTTCGCACTGTTCGCAGTAACTTGTTTATTAAATAAGTGTGTTGACAAAGGGTTGGATGTAAACGAAGCCCTGTAGTCCCGTTAGCTGTGGGTCTCCTCTGCCTCCTGGCGCTTGCCTTCTGCCACCTTCTGAGCCACCACCCAGGAAGACTGGTGCCCTGGCAGCGTGGTTCAGTGTACTCTGGCCTGGGTCTGAGAGCAAACAGCCCGGAGTGCAAACCCTAGCTCTTTCACTTTGTAGATTTGTGACCTAAGGCAAGTTATAACCCCTGTGAGTCTTGCGAGCTGTTTGTCGGGATTAAATAAAATAATCCATAGACAGTGCTTTTCACACAGTAGGTGCTCAGTAAATAGTAGATAGTATTAATATTATTCTGCCCACTGATTGTCATACATCTAAATCCTATCTTTCAAAGCCTACTTCAATGTCTACCCAACCTCTGTAGCGTCTCCTCTATAATTCTCTTAGGCCATGGTTTCCTTTGTATTCACAGTAAATTGTCTAAGCCTCCATCACCCCTGGGGCTGTAAGCTTACTGCGACTGAAACAATGTTCTAGCTCAAAATCACCAAAGCCATAGGCAGACGGGTATTGGTGAGGAGGGTCATTGGTGAAGATAGGTATTCCACTGGATTCTTCTTGGCAAGGTCACCTCCAGTAAACTGGGTCCCTCAGCTGAAGGTCACTGCTCTCTGGCCCTCCCCTCCAACTTGCAAAGATAGCTCCTTCCCTTTGTGCCTCAGATCTGCAAATAATCACACCACGATGAACATTTGTCAGCAAAGAGGTCTCATGATTCACACGTCTCATGGGTGTGGAATTCGCCAGCAAGACAACGTGTCCAGAATCCATTGAGAAAAAGACACTCTGCACACACACAGGCACGCACACGCACATGTGCACAAAGAGGACTTGGAACAGGATTTAACTGTCACATGGTGACTGTGTTTCCCCAACCTTACTATATGTGTATGGAAGAACTGTCCCTACTGGGTTGACAATCAGCTGGCCTTAAAGCACAATTAAGTCAGCAGCAGTGCATGGAGGATTCCAAGGTGAGAATGGAATATATTTATTCTTGAGCTCATGGTTACATCACCCTCAGTTGGGTGGCTTACTGTTAAATGCTACTTAAATGTAGCTGTGTTCCAAGGCAGTTGCCAAGCCTCCCACACCGTCCACACATGCTGAGATGTCCTACCAATGGAGAGCATGGCAGGAGACCAGTCCAAGCTGCCGTCACAGAGACAGCATGTCTCTGTGAAATGTTGTAGATGGGAATACACCCCTGGGACATAGGAGACTCTCAACGAATTTGATGAGTTGATAGCTTGGTATTAAGATCAGGGGTGCCTGGGTGGCTCAGCCAATTAAACATCGGACTTGGGTTCAGGTGATGATCTCGTGGTTCGTGAGTTCAAGCCCCGCGTCAGGCTCTGTGCTGACAGCTCGGAGCCTGGAGCCTGCTTCAGTTTCTGTCTCCGTCTCTCTGTCCCTCCCCTGCTTGTGCTCTCTCTCTCTCTCTCTCTCTCTCTCTCTCTCTCTCAAATATAAAATAAAACATAAAAATTAAAAAAAAAAAGATCAGGGATTGTGTAGAAAGTTGACCAGTGAGAAATTGCTATGGCCAGGTTTTAAAACTTAAGAACTGAAGCAGAGAGGGGGCACCTGGGTGGCTCAGTCTGTTGAGCATCCGACTTCAGCTCAGGTCATGTTTTCACAGTTCATGAGTTCGAGCCCTACATCGGGCTTGCTACTGTCCACCTGTCAGCACAGGTCCCACTCCAGATCTTCTATCCCCCTCTGTCTGCTCCTCCTCCCCCACTTATGCTCTCCCCAAAACATAAATAAATATTTTTAAAAAGATTTTAAAAAGAATTGAACTAGACAGGAAAGGTCCATGAATATAGCCCTGCCATATATGCAAAAACACCTACAGTTCAAACAAATGTTTACTGAGCACTTACTCTGAGTCAGGGAATAAATAAGCTAACCTCTGGGAACTCTGGGGATTCTGGTTTAATTAATGCTTAAGGAGCCTCTATCACGTATTAGGCACTGTGCTTTTTCACGTACATTATTTCAATTCTTAAGGAGGAAAAAAATATCTCAAAGAGTTTAACTTATTCCAGGCCCCCTGAATCTACTAAGTACTGTTTTAACTGCCCCTTTATGCATAGGCCCAGAACATTAGGAAACTTCTAATAAAGAAATATTTTCAGTTCAGGAGTAGAGTACAAGAGGCTATCATAGTCAGCTAATGGGATTCCTGGCTAGCAGAACATCACAGATAAAGCAGGGTGACCCATGAGCGGGTTCAGCTCAATGAATAAAAATTTTCCAACTTTCTAGCAAGGGCAGACCAGCCAAAAATCTATGCATTGGATCAGTATTGATTTGCCAGATAGTCAGGTCCCAGATTGCCCTTTTTACTTCCAGGAGCCCCCCCCCCCCAGCTCTGGTAACCCTAGCACAAAGGCACAGTAACAATAGAATAGGGCACTTGGAGGAATACAGAGAATGTTGGTATTGGCTACACCATGGTGGAAAAGGTCTGTGAAGTTCAAACAAATATAATAATCACCAAGAGGCAACATTGCCCTGGCAGGCTGCCCAGCACTCGCTGGTTCTGCTCATCAGTCAGTTCATGAGTCCTAGTCCTTGTTGTTTTCATCCACAGAATGGGAATAATCACCCTGGACCAACCAGTTCTCTGCCTTCTTAGGCTGTTGGGAAGGAGACAAGGTAATGTCTAAGAGGGCTTTGATCTAGCTAGAACAAAGCTGCTAGGGTGTCATTACTCAATGTAGGCAACCTAACAACAATCCAAGGAAATATTACCTCCTGGGAGGAAGAAAGAGGGAGAGTAGGGAAGAGTAGAATGTGTACAACAGTCTTCTGACTACCTTGCCCCTGGTTTTGATGCCTTATTTCATCCCAGGTGCCCAGAGCCATTGTTTCCATTTTAGCAAGGACTTTTGAGCATCTACCATGTGCCAGGCAGTGTCCTTACTAAATTTATAATCTAATGGGGAACCCAGACATGTCTACAAATTCTAGTAGCTATGATCTTTATGAGCACTTACTATGTGCTGGGAAAACTACCCCCACTAACCCTGAGAGGTAAATAATATGATCCACAGTGTCCAGGTGAGGAGACAAAGCCCCAGAGAAATGAAGTGATTTGTTCAAGGTCACTGCTGGTGACTAATAGAACTCTTTGATTCCATACTCAGCCTGCTATCAATTACAGCTGCTCATAGTGGACGATGTAACAATGTAAGGGCTGACTGATGGCACAGGGGTACTCTGTGCAGTGAGAATACAGAAAGAAGAGCAAGTTGCTCTGCCAGGCTTCATAGACAAGGGGACAGACATTGATCTAGTTACCCTACTGAACTAATCTGGTGAGTCCCAAAATAGTAGAGACAGGTCCTTTTAGATGTAATGACAGAGTGATTGATGATTATAGATTATTCTGAGGTCAGAAGTGGATGGAATTTTAAAGGCCTAGGAAAATGTCTCCTCCTTCCTCTTTTCTTCATCTTGAAAATGATGACATTGATGATAATGATGATAAAGATGAAGATGATGGTGATGATGATGAAGATGATGGTGATGATGATGATGATGGTGATGATGATGATAGTGATGGTGATGAAGATGAAGATGATGGTGATGATGAAGATGATGCAGATGATGGTGATGATGATGGTGAAGATGATGATGGTGATGCTGATTATGATGATGATGAAGATGATGAAGAAGATGGTGAGGATGATGATGAAGATGATGAAGAAGATGGTGAGGATGATGATGAAGATGATGAAGATGATGGTGATGATGATGAAGATGATGGTGATGATGATGATAGTGATGGTGATGAAGATGAAGATGATGGTGATGATGAAGATGATGCAGATGATGGTGATGATGATGGTGAAGATGATGATGGTGATGCTGATTATGATGATGATGAAGATGATGAAGAAGATGGTGAGGATGATGATGAAGATGATGAAGAAGATGGTGAGGATGATGATGAAGATGATGAAGATGATGGTGATGATGATGAAGATGATGGTGATGATGATGATGAAGATGATGATGAAGATGATGGTGATGATGATGAAGATGGTGATGGTGGTGGTGATGATGATGATGATGAAGATGATGATGATAGTGATGATGATGAAGATGTTGAAGAAGATGGTGATGATGATGAAGAAGAAGATGATGGTGGTGATAATGATGAAGGTGATGATGATGATGATGGTGGTGGTGATAATGATGAAGATGATGAAGAAGATGATGATGGTGATGATGATGAAGAAGATGCTGGTGGTGGTGATAATGATGAAGATGATGATGATGAAGATGATGGTGATGCCGATGGTGGTGGTGGTGATGATGGAGGTGGTGGCAACAACTTCCCTTCATTGTTTTAAGCATTTTCCAGGAATTGTGCTAATCCTTTACAAACAAAACTTCAAGAAATCTTCACAATCTTTTAGGTTAGTATTATACACCCTTTCCCCCACTGCAGAGACAAGGAAACTAAAGCTCACAGAAGGCAAGGAACTGGCTCAAAGTCACACAGCTAGTAAGTGATGCAGCTGGACTGTAAGCCAAGGTTTCAACCAACTCAGAAGATGGAATGTTTAACCACTCCCCATGCAGTGCACCAACCGTTCATCATTTCATGTGTTTCTATCCCCTGAGCTGGTTTTCAAGATGCCATTGCTGTTTGTCTTCCCCGAGTTTTGAGAGATTAATGGTACAATAAAATTTAATGTGTGCACCTCCAAGAATGACTGCATTGTTTTGCAGCGTGCTGGTGAAATGCTCTCAGCCGGAGATGCTGGTGGATAGGTTGCTCTCTGCCTACTTGAGATGAGTGGCAGATATTATCTACTGACACTCAGCTCACTTTTCTACCATCTTCCACTCCCCCTTCCTACTGCAGAGGCTGCAAATGTAAAACCTGCATTTCCCAAACACCCTGAGGACTCTACATGTAAATGAGGCTCCACCAGTGAGATTCCTCAAGGAATTTGGAGAGCAGAAGTGAGGCATCAACACAGTCATGGAGTCTTAGGATCTTTTGCCACAGTGTTCCAATGCCATGTGCCTTATTTCATAACTGTCAGAAGGCAGCCGATTTGGTGGCAGAAGCAGCTTCCTGATCCCTGGGTGGCAGGTACAGTTGTGAGTTTGTGTAGTAGAGAATCTAACCTTGCCCATAAAGAATTAGGGCCTTCACCTGGGTTTGGGGGAGCTGATTTCTAAGATCTTGAAATGTCATGCTTGATTGGAGTGCCTCTATTTGCCTGGGAGCCTTGGGTCACCAGATGGTCCAACAATAAGATTTAGGGTGGGGATTGGCCATGCCAGAAGAACCAACAATGCGATTTCTGGTGGGTGCTTTGGGTCACACTGAATCAGTCAGCCTCCAGAGGGACGAGGGACTGAGATCAGCCATGTGGGCAATCAATCACACCTTTGTGGTAGAGCCCCAATAAGAACTCTGGACACTGAGGCTTGGGTGTCTGGTTGGGAATCCTGACGGTATTGTCACATGGATACTGGAAAGTAACACTGTCCTAAACCTTACGGGAGGAGGACCACAGAAGCTCTACATTTGGAATCCTCCTGGGCTCTGCTTGTTCCCTTGGCAATTTTAATCTGTATCCTTTCTCTGCAATAACCCCTACCCATGAGTATACCATCAATTGGCTAGAACTGTCACAGCATTATCTTAACTCACAAGTCCTAGTTGGCAGCCTCCTCATCCTTCCCCTTTTCTGACTGTGGCAGAGCAAACAGCTTCTCTGGCAAGGCAGTTCTGCAGAGTTCCAGCTAGAACTGCTAGTCCCGCCCTTCAGCGAGTTTATAATGCACTAACTCCCTGTATTAAATCCCTTTGTGCTTAAAATACCTGGAATGGTTATTGTGTCCTGTGTTAAACTTTAATCCAGGGCAGGAGCTGGCTCTGATAAGTGACATCTTGTATTGATTCTGACATGCAAGCTTTTCACACTTTAATGTCGCTAAAACCAGGGTATGTCTTGCCATCAATGCCAATTGTGATTGGCAGTGATTTCATTCTTTCTTTATCAGTAGCACAGAAAATAATGGGGTACGTTACGATTGGTGGATTTCAATAAATTCCGGGGTACCTGGTACTTGCTTCATTAGAACTTCTCTCCAGATGATCTCTCCTAGTCACTGCACTTCCCACATGGCACACTGGATCTGACACTCCCACGCTCCCAGGGGCATGAGCATTCCTCCTTTGTCCTACTCCACACTTCTTGGAAGTGGAGACAAATGTCCTTAGAGAAAGAGAGAACGGTGTAGTAATATGATAGCAGCATGGGTTTTGTGAATGAGACAGACCCGAGTTTGGGACCTCCCTCTGCCACTTAATTGCTGTGTGTAGAAATTATTAACCTCACTGAGCCTCTTCCCTCACCTGTAACTGCTAGTAGTTGTTAAGTGAGACAGTGTGTACAAAATTCTTGCCCCCTTGACCACTCAGTAAAAGTTGGTTTCCTCCTTCTGTTCATCCCTCTCTTACTTCCTTCCCTCTAAACATCATGACGCCCACTTCTCACATCGCTCCACCCCCAGGAGCCCAGCTGCAAGCAGCTGCAATCATTGATTGCCAGTGGCTAGCCATAGACTCAGGTCAAATACATATACATGTTCACATCCCGTTGCCAGGCTGCAGACTAGGAAAGGAAGGAGGGGTCTTCCAAAACAAAAGCAAACTGTTGGTTTTCTTTTCAACCCTCCAACTCATATTGTGTTTACTATGTCCAAGATTCCGGGACGAAAAGCATTATATGTGAGCATTGTTATGAGACTCAAAGGGGCTCTGAGCAAAACAAAACCATTCTATCACAAGAGAATGGGAGAGACTTGTTGCCCAATATAATCACAGCGTGGAGAAGGCATTTTTCCCATTTTTCCACACATCATCGCCATCACCACCACCTTGCTTTAACCAAACCCATAGCCTGTCAATTAATCTATAGGCAAACATTTTTCAATAATAATAACTGAAATATCTTAGCAGTTACTGGGTGTCAGACATGGTCCTAAGTACATTATATCTACATGTCATTTGGTCTTCCCAGGACTACCTTCTGTGAGGTAGGTGCCATTATTAGCCTACTTTACAGGCAAGGAAATTGAGTCTTGGAAAACTTGGGCAACTTGCCCAAAATCACACAGCCAGTAAGTGGTGGAGGCAGATTTGAATTCAGCTGTACAATGTCTATGATTATACTCTTCCTGTATGTCAAAGGGAATGTGGGATTTCACAGTGTAGACTGGCAGATAGCCCCTGACTGTCAGAAATCTGGGATCTGGTCATCGAGATAAGTGTCAAGGTCAGCTGCAGGAGAACTCTGAGTGGGCCAGGGCTCCTTGAGAAGACAGAGTGCAGTGGGCTACATTTTGTTATATGAATTCCTTTACCCTCCTCTCCTCCCATCAATTTCTCTATACCCTGTTGTTTCTCCCCAGCTCGGGCAATAAGGACACTCCAGTCCTGTGCCTCAGAGAAAGAAAGCCACAAGGAAGAGAGCCCGGAGAACAGAGATGGCAATTCTCAGCTTTTAATTTAATTTTTAAAATTCATTTTAATGTTTGTTACCCACAGCATGAGTGGGGCAGGGGCAGAGAGAGAGGGAGACACAGAATCTGAAGCAGGCTCCAGGCTCTGAGCTGCCAGCACAGAGCCCGATGCGGGGCTCGAACACACAAACCGTGAGATCGTGACCTGAGCTGAAGTTGGATACTTAACTGACTGAGCCACCCAGGCGCCTTCTCAGCTTTATAATTTTAAAATATACTTTTGAAATTCCTGGAAGAAGCGATATAATTCAGAGAAGATTTGTGAGTTTCAAAAGGTTGGGCTTAAGTGTCCAAGGTCAAGGCCTTGGAGGTAAGGCCAGAGCACAGGGAAGTTTCAGCAGAGCAGCACTAAGGGCGGAGGAAGGGGAGAAGGAAGAGGGAGGCGAAAGGCTGAGGTGCCAAGGTGTCCCTGAGAAGCGCACTGTGTATGTCCTGTCTCTTCCAAGACCAATCCCAGACAGAACCCCACGCGGGCTAGAACCCCACGGGGGACACATCTGTTGTGCCCCAGGGCAGAGGGTCTTGCCTTGTCTCCCAGACTCTGGGCTGCTACCTGGGCCTTGGCCACTGCTTCCACGGTGCTACGGGCAGACTGGTGTCTCCCCAAAGTTCATATGTGCAAGTCTTAACCCCTGTGTCTCAGAATATGTCTCTGTATTTTAGAATATGCCTCTGTATTTTAGAATATGCCTCTGTATCACAAACATTAAAGATAGGTCTTTAAAGAGGTGATTAAGTTAAAATGAGGTCATATGGGTGGGCCCTGACCCAATATGACTGGTGTCCTTATAAGAAGAGGAGATCAGGAGGCAGACAAGCACAGAGGGACAACCACGTGAGGTCATGGGGAGAACGGGTCACCTCCAAGCCCAGGAGACAGGCCTCAGAAGAAAGCAGTCTTGCCACCACTTTGCCTTTGGGCTTTGCGAGAAAATACACATCTTCTGTTGCAGCCGGTCTGCGGTGTTCTGTTAGGGCCCCTCAGGCATATGTGACCAAAGCCTGGAGCTTCAGACCTGCGCGGCTGTGCACGTGGGGCCATCCCACCCCGCTGGTCCGCTCCCCCTGCCCGCTCCCGAGGGCCATCTCCACCAGGCACCCGCAGGTGCAGCCACCCAGCTGTGCACCAGGCCAGGCGCCCTTTCTTCGTCTGTCACCCTGTTTGGAGGGAAACTTCTGCGAGGCCAAAAGTGTGGACTGATGGAGAGAAGCTGCCAGATGTGCGCTTTCGAGGCAACTAGATGCTAGATTGCCACGATGCCAGGAACACAGCAGAAGGGGACATACGCTGCATGTGTGTTAGGGGAGGCTTCAAGAGGGTATTGACCTATTTAATCCTTTTAACCAACTGGAAGGGCAGGTCCGATTACATTCCCCAGCCGGTGAGAAACAGAACCTTGGACAGCGGTTGTGGCTAGTTAGTAACAGAATGGGGCTTCCTGCTCAGGACGGTCCGACCCCAGAGCTATGATAGCCCCACACTGCCCACTAAAACTATATAAGTGGACGTCCTTCCTTCTCTATTTCTGCATAAATGGCTCCGGCTAATGCCGTGAGACAGAATGAATAACCAGCAAGCTGATGGATTACACTCCCTTCAAGCAAACGAGCCAATTGCTGTGTTGCCTCTGTGGATGTGGTAAAAGGAACTCGGGCTGCAATTCACCAGTATGTTTGAATGTCCCCAGGATTTGCATTTCACACCGGGGAGCTGAGCTCAGCCAGGATTTTCACAGGCTAACACCTGCAATAGAGGCAGAAGGCATGATTTAACTCAGGCAGCATTTAGCTTTGGGAATTAAAATACGCGCCAAAGGATAATTTGCGAACTTGATCCTTCTTTCCCCCGACAGTCATTGGTCTTAGGTGGGCAGAGCAACAGGCCTCAGGTGTTTTAAAACTTTGTCAAGCAGCTTTAAGAGGATTTGAGACACATTGCATCCACTTGCAATGGATGTTTTGAGAAACCTACCTCTTTAACCCGCACGTTATACGTGTACCGTTGTACAAAGGTTTACTGAGCACCTACGATGCCCCAGGCGCAGTGCTTGTTCTCAGGATGGGGGGGGGGTGGGGAGACGAGACAACATTGCTGTCTCTAAGAGGCCACGCTCTGCTGGGGCAGATGGACACAAAGCGACAGTCACAGGACAGTGATGGCTACATTATGAGAGGGGATTGCTGTTCCCCCCCTCAAGTTCTCGCGAGGAAAATTCCATCCTGCGACCCAGGGAAAGCAGCATTAGAAAGGAATTTCATCCCTCTCCACTCCCCCCAAATAAGAAGTGACTTGTCAGATGGGTAGCCTGTGAGAGGGAACTAAGGCACGGCACGGAGGGCCTTCCTCTCCGATCTGCCTGCTCCTGCCTCCAAGAGGTAAGAAAGCTCGAGTCCCTACGGGTTCTGTCTTCCTGACTTGAGTCTGGAAGCACACGCCTCTCTGTGGAGGCTCACAGGCATGGGGCAGAGAATATCATTGCATCTGGCTGCTTATGGCTCGACTTGGGGTGGGGGGAGGGGTGCTCTAAGGTTTAGATTAGGGGCCAGAGTCTCAAGGAAGTCCACAAGTCCACAGGTGAAGCCACATTCTCCGGTGAAGCTTTACCACTTGTAGAGATGGCATTCTGATACTCGTCGGATTCTATGTCTACATTTCAATTTATTTCAGAGGAAAGGAGATGGGGGTTAGTTCATTGGAGTCCTGAACTCCAATAGCTGTGACCAGAGGTAAGCAAGAGGAGATAAAGGAGAATAAAAATGAATGAATGAATGAGCGAAGGCATGAATGAATGAATAAATGAGGAGCGATATCTACTCTAGCAGGGGGAGTGGACTGGTAGGTGAGGCTGGGCCCTTGAGTGAAGTTCCGAAGGAAGCGTGGATGTGAATTAAACAGACAGGGATGGGAAGGGCATTCCTGGCAGAGGGAAAGGCGTAGGCAAAGGCCCGGAAGAATGAAAGAGGCTTGGTGCTTTTAGAAACTGCAAAAAGGTACTTGTCTTGTGACACTCCATGGACTACACCTTCCTTGGCCGTGGCCCTCTCTCTGCATCTATGTCTTTGTTCCTTCAGCTCCTGCCTGGCCCTCTCTCGGATCCCCTCCAGCCTCCTTCATGCTACCAAAAGCATTGTCACGATGGTCACCAATGAACACATTAATAATTACAATGACCATTGCCCAGGGCCTCCTTACAGTAATACACACTCTCACCACTCTCATCTTTTTTTTAATTTATTTATTTTGAGAGTGGGAAGGGGCAGAGAGAGAGAGAGAGAGAGAGAGAGAGAGAATCCCAAGCAGGCTCCACCTTGTCGGTGCAGAGCCCCACGCAGGGCTTTGATCTCACAAACCAGGAGATCACGACCCAAGCCAAAGTGGGACACTTAACCAACTGAGCCACCCAGGTGCCCCCCCCCCGCCCCCCGCCATCATTTCTCATCTTCTTAAGGCACTTTCTCCTCTTGGAGCTTGCAACACACCTCTGCCATAGTTTCTGTTTCCTTTTCTGAAAACTTTTTTTTTCCCTGTGCTTTTGTTAGCACTTCTCTGGCTCCAACTTCTGAATCTTCAATGCCTTTTTCTCTCTGTCTCTGTCCAAATCCACACAGATTTCAGAGGGTGCAGATAATCCCTTGGGGGGGTCATCAGCACATAGTTGGCTTGTTAGAAATGAGGAGGGGCTATATATGAGAATGGAGGAACTAACCGAAGGAGCGAGTGTAGACTGAAAAAAGGAATCCGACCGTTCCGCTGGTAATGGTGGAATTGTTTATAGCGCGCTAACCTCCCGTGGGATGGCGGCCGAAAGGGGGTGGAAACCGAAGGGGATTCGATCCTTGAAAGAAGAGGAAGATCAATGTTTACCACCCCCCCACCCCGGTGAAATCTTTGGCTCTTTAATGAACTGCGCCCCCATGAGCAAGACTCCAAGAAGCCCAAGGGAGGAATGTTCGGAAGGCTGAAAGAGCAGACAGAAATTTCAGCTGCTGCCCACCTCAAGGGAGGCTGAGTCAGGAGCTCGAGCCCTACCAAGTTGGAGGAGCTTGACGAACGTATCAGGCTATGTCTGCCGAAACCCACCAAAGACCCTGACTTAAGAGGAAAAACTAGGTCCAAGGACCTGGGAGCTAAGAATCGGAGGCCCCACCATGTCAGTAGCTTGTGTAGGCAGGGCTGGGATTCAAACCCGAGGGCCCAGCCGTAGCACTCAAGCCCTCAACCTCAACCACATGCTCAACCCTCAACCCAGGCACCCCACATCCTTCCTCTAAAGCACTCATCACCAAATTCAACACCCGATGGCATTGCACACGGAGCTATTCATCTCTGGCACTAGACTGAAGGTCCATAAGGGCAGAGGGCTTGCACGATGACTGACAACAGTCCAATAAATATCTATTAAATGAATAAATGAGTAGTTGGGGATGGCCGAGTCACCAAAGCTTGTGTGTGTGTAATGTCTTAATATATTTTTTATTAGTGAAGACATATGATTAAAAATGCCTTCCTGTCATATAATTTCACACACCCCCTTATGATCCTGGAGTGAACTAAATCACCAATAATCACTCTGGTTGGTAGCCAGGTTTATTTGTACATATCTGTTGCTGACTGTTTTTAAGCATGATCAGGAATTTCTAAGCTTAATATGAATGACTCAGTATTTTGATTAATCAGCTCAGTAGGGAAAATCTCCATGGGTAATCAGACTGAACATAAAGATTGGGCATGCTGAGACTGGGGGGAGACTGAGATTGGAGGCAGACTGAGATTGGGGGGAGGGGGGTGGGGGAAAGAGGAAGACAGAGATAAGAAAATTTTTTTGTAGTCAGAAAGGCAGTTTGAGCCAACGCTACAGAACTTATATAAAGTTCCTGTTTTATCATGAACAGATTGGGAGCTGTTTTAGTTTCCTGTGGCTGCGACAGTGACCACAAACTTGGCGACTTAAGAGACATTTATTCTCACACAGCCTTAATAGCCAGAAGTCCAAAGTCAAAGTGTCAGCAGGGTCATGCTCCCTCCAGAGGCTTCAGAGGAGAATCCTTCCCTGCCTCTCTCTACAAGCTCCTGGTGCCCCAGACATGTCTTGGCTTGTGGGCTGCATAACCCCAGTCTCTGCCTCTGTCTTCACGACCACCTTCTCTGTGTGTATAAAATCTCGCTCTCCCTTCTGTTTTGAGGACACCAGTCATTGGACCAAGGGCCACCCTAAATCCAGGATGATCTCGAAATCTCTAACTTGATTACATTTGCAAAGACCCCATTTTCAAATAAGGTCATACTCACAGGTACAGGGCTTGAGACGTGGACACATCTTTGGGGAGGATGCTACTGAACCCACCGTGACAGCTATGGCCAATGTAACTGCCATCGTGCCCTTTCAGGAAATCAAGAGAAGAGACTGTGCTGACAGTTTCCCACTGACCCCAGGTGCTGCTGGGCATGTCTCCTGCTCCTACGTATCCTCCCCAGGTTGGAGCTGCTCTGGCCCAAGTTTCACCACTCTACAAGGTCCCTGCTCTCCAGAGAGGAACAGAGGCCAAAAAAAGGGTTAAATCGGCGGCTCAAGCTCACACACATGGAGGCGTCAAGGTTTGATCTTAGCTGCGTCTTCTCCAAAGCCAGCGATGTGGCCATCCCACTCTCCCAGAAACACTCCCATTATTAGAGAGTCGCTGTATTCTTTAAACACCTTTGTTAAAATGCGAACACTTCTTGAGAGAGGTTACCCAAGCCTTCATGGAAACCCAGGTTGTAGCAGACTGTATTAGACCACCCTCTTCTAGAACACAAGAGATCCCATGGGTACACATGTGGGGAGAGAGGCAGTAAGGAGGAGGGTAAGTTCGCAAATTGAGAAACTGAGGCCCAGAGACGTCAGGTGACTTGACCCAGAGTACACAGCAAAGAGGCAGCACAACCAGAAATCACAGCCGGGAGTGCTGGTTCTGCACAAGGAGACTCAGAAGGCGTCAGCTACTTCGAAATACCCTTTGCTGCCTATGCCAAAGGGTTGCTGTCGGCAGAATGGAATTGAAATAGCGAAGGCCTCGATGGACTCTGCCAAGAGGCTCCGTTGGGTGAACCCTTCCCACGAGGCCCCCCTCCCTGCATAGTTCAGACAGGAGAAGTAACAAGCAGGGAGCTGAGGGTTAGAGACCCGAGTTCTGGTGGTAGACCTGTTGCTAAAAACTCAAGTGACCTTGGGCAAGTCACTTCTTCCCCTCAAGCCCCAGTCTCCTCAACTTAAAGCAAAAAGATTGAATTGGATCATCTCCTCGTTGCCTCTAGTGCTACGTACTTGTGCATCAGCTTCTAGAGCTTGTACAAGCCTCCGGGGTAACCGGATCCAATTCACACCCCCCAATGCGTGTCCGGTGTCTGCTTTCTCTGGTGTCCTTTCCCCCTCCCACTGAGAGCGGCCTCTCTCTGTTCCAAGGGGGAACCACCCTCTGGAACGTTTACTTCATAGTTGGGAGGGGCTGACCCCATTCCCACTTCTGCCCTGGAATGGGCCTGTGACCCAGTCAGGGCAGTGCCAGTCAGGGCAGTGAGCACCCTGAAAATGGTGACTAGTTCGGGGATAGACGCATGGTTCCATCTGAGCCAGTGAGAACCAATCCTGGGGCTTTTATTGGAGATATTGGGAGAGGGGCACCTGGGTGGTTCGGTCGGTTAAGCGTCCAGCTTCGGCTCAGGTCAGGATCTCTCACAGTTCATCGGGCTCTCTGCTGTCAGCACGGAGCCCACTTTGGATCCTCTGTCTCCCTCTCTCTCTGCCCTTCCCTCCCCACACTCTCTGTCTCAAAAATAAATAAGCGTTAAGAAAGAAAGAGAGAAAGAGAGAAAGAAAGAAAGAAAGAAGAAAGGAGGGAAGGAAGGAAGGGAAAGAAAGAAGGAAGGAAGGAAGGAAGGAAGGAAAAGAAAGAAAGAAGAAAGAAAGAGAAAGAAAGAAAGAAAAGAA
Source organism: Acinonyx jubatus (assembly GCF_027475565.1). Classification (NCBI taxonomy): domain Eukaryota; kingdom Metazoa; phylum Chordata; class Mammalia; order Carnivora; family Felidae; genus Acinonyx; species Acinonyx jubatus. The sequence continues at coordinate 136,702,306 of NC_069386.1, read as the reverse complement.
GAAAGGAAAGAAGAAAGAAAGAAAGAAGAGAAAGAAAGAAAGAAAGAAAAGAAGAAAGAAAGAAAGAGAAAAGAAAGAGACAGAAAGAAAAGGAGAAAGAAAGAAAGAAGAAAGAAAGAAAGAAAGGAAGGAAGAAGGAAGGAAGAAAGAGAAAGAAAGAAAGAAAGAAAGAAAGAAAGAAAGAAAGAAAGAAAGAAAGAAAGAAAGAAAGAAAATATTGGGAGAGAGAAGTTCTCCCTATGCTGGTGTTGCCTGCTGGGAGGATGTGACCCTGGGGTGACTGGGGAGGGCGGGGTGGGGGGACAGCACACAAGGTCAGTCTGAGGAGCTGAGACAGGGAAAGCAAGTCCAGATAACCCTCGCACGCTTGCCTGAACCGGAAACACTTCTGAAGTTTGTAGTTAAAAGAATACCTAGGCCCCACTGTTTGTCCTAAGCCACTTTAAGTCACCACTGCAACTACACTTCTTGTTACAAAAGCCTTCCTTTTAAGGACAAGGAAATGGAAACTGAGAGTGAAAAAGTGGCTTTTCCATGTGATCAGACAGGAGGAAGCACCTCAGAGCCCATCAAGCCCAATTCCCACTGTTTACAGACCAAGAAACTGGTATGCGGACTGAGACGTGTCTTATTATGTGTATACAACACACACACACGCACACACACGCGCACGCACACACACACGGCTGTGTGAGTCGTCTTATTACAATGCTGAGAAACTCTGTTTATCATCAAACATTTCATACATCCTATTACACGTGAGAGAATTATTATCTAGCCCGGTGCCGTGAAATGCTTTTTCCCATAATGGAATTTCACTCTGGAAGTGTATTTTGGTATTAAAAGGCTCCACTTTATAATGCCGATGGTTCAATCTGTGATCTAAAAGGCACTTAAACGCTTTGAACAAGAGGCATAAAGAGCTTTTACTGCAAAAGCCTTGCTGGATCCACCCATTTTGCCATTGATCCTTTTGCCCCCAGAAGACTGCTCTGGAAGCAAATCCCATGGCGAGGCCGGACACCAGCTAACGAGTGAGACCCGCTTGCCGTGCGCCCATTTGCAGACGCTGAAGGCATTCTGCACCACCTCCTCAGGCGAAAACATCCGGCCACACAGAATGCCCATGGAGCTTAAGTCCCCGTCCCCTTAACCCCCAGTGTGTCCGTTGGGTCACTTCATCTACAAAAGATGCTCAGGAATACCAGCTCCCAGTGTTCTTGTGACGAGTTACTATAGGTGATCACATATAGGTGATCTGTGACTGCGGGGTCCCTGTCCCTGGTGGATGCAATTCTGCAGTAACTGGGGAATTGGGGTCCTACTGAGAGCACTGGTGTAGTGGAAAGAACCCCCCACTCAGAGCCCAGAGCCCACCGATCTCTTGGCTTTACCCTGGAGAGGCCATTCACTTCTCTAAGCCTCTACTGCCTTTTTTGTTTTCATTGTTAGAACTAATAATTTATTTTTTGAGTTAATCAATTTTTTTTTAATTTTATTTAAATTCAAGTTAGGTAACATATCGTGTAATAGTGATTTCAGGAGTAGAATTCAGTGCGTCATCACTCACATACAACACCCAATGCTTGTCCAGCAAGCGTCCTTCTTAATGCCCATCCCCCATCTGGCCCACCCCCCACCACCACCTCCAGCAACCCTCAGTTTGTTCTCTGTATTTAAGAGTCTCTTATGGTTTGTCTCCCTCTCTGTTTTTACCTTATTTTTCCTTCCCTTCCCCTACATTCATCTGTTTTGTTTCTTAAATTCCACATATGAGTGAAATCATATGATATTTGTCTGTCTCCGACTGACTCATTTCTCTAATCCTCCACTGCCTCATTGTAAAGGGGCATTTGAATATGTCACAGTGTGGAGGTGCCTCAAAAAATTAAAAATAGATCTACCCTATGACCCAGGAATAGCACTGCTAGGAATCTACCCAAAGGATCGAGGAGTGCTGATGCAGAGGGGCACTTGTACCCCAGTGTTTATAGCGGCGCTTTCAACAATAGCCAAATGACGGAAAGAGCCTAAATGTCCATCAACTGACGAATGGATAAAGAAGATGTGGTTTATATATACAATGGAATACTACTTGGCAATGAGCAAGCATGAAATCCCACCATTTGCAGCAACGTAGATGGAACTGGAGGGTATTATGCTGAGTGAAATAAGTCAGGCAGAGAAAGACAGATACCATATGTTTTCACTCAAATGTGGACCTTGAGAAACGTAACAGAAGATCATGGGGGAGGGAAACGAGAAAAAAAGTTACAGAGAGGGAGGGAGGCAAACCATAAGAGACTCTCAAAAACTGAGAATAAACTGAGGGTGGATGGGGGGTGGGAGGGAGGGGAAAGTGGGTGACGGGCATGGAGGAGAGCACTTGTTGGGAAGAGCACTGGGTGTTGTATGGAAACCAATTTGACAATAAATTATATTTAATACAAAAAAATGAATATGTCACAGAACTGTTATGATCACTCATGTTGTGCATGGACTCATATGGTTACTTGCAACCCCGATTTTGTGAGACCCGTCATCTCGGGCACCTACCACGGAAAAGAGGATTACGATCGGCACCTCTTGGTCATTGATCCACCCTTTTGCCAATAGCTGAGCACCAGGGACGTGTGTGGTTCACTCCCTGGCCATCAGCAGCTAAAGGCAGGAGTATCCCCTGAAAGGGGTTGAGGGCAGAGCAGCAATGGAACATTTCCCAGAGAATGCAGCACAGTCCAGTGGCCCCACCAGACCTCCAGGGTGACGGAAACCTGGGAAACACGGCATTCTATACTTCCTGTGAGGTTTGCACGCCCATAAGCATATTGAACTTCCAAGGTCAAAGGGGGGGGGATGCTTTTGTTTAACTTGGGGCTCTCCAAATTCCACCACAGAACATCTCTCACTGGTCCACAGCGTTCACAGAGGGCAGAGTATGCTTGAGGAGCCAGGCTCCGAGATTCCAGGAGCTGAAACGGAATTTTCCAGCTATTTCGTAGCTGTGATCTTCCCTCCAACACTTCATATGCTTTCATTCAGGTATTCCAGTAAGAAGCCATCCCTTGGGCCACGCCATCTGCCTATTCCCAGGGCATTCATTCGTGCGTGTGTCCCCTATTCTCGGGGTGTGTGCTCTGCTTCCCAAGCCCTCTCCTAGGCAAAGCCACCCCCCTCAAAAAATACAGCTCCTGGCTGCAAGGATCTCATTGTCTAAAATGGAAGACAGACACCTGAACAGATAATTACATGCAAAGCGACAAGGCCCTTAAGACAAATGTGCTCCTTGTGGGGTGGGAGGGGGTGGGGCGGGTGTCAGCAAAGGCTTGTTTGAAAGATGAGTTGCCGCCCGAGGAAACAGTCGAAGGAGGCAGGAATGCTGCAAAGGCCCAGAAGGAAGATAAAGAGATTTCGGGAATTACAAGTAATAAAATTAGGATGGAGAATAGGGGGCGAGGGGAGAGGAATAGAAAAGTAAGGAGGGGGCCGGCCAGGGAGAATTTACTGAGCTGTGCGGGCCAGGGAGCCACGGAACCCTTCCGAGGAACCAAAGGGCGGCAGGTTTCTGAGCGTGTGTGCGCATGCGCGCATGCGTGCGCAAGCGTGCGCATGCGCCTACGTGAGGGCTGAGGGCAGGGGAACAACGTGGTTAGCTCTGCAGTTAGGAACGATAGTTCTGAGACCCGGTGGAGAAGCACTTGGAGAGACACCTGCAGCATCGGATGACGGCCGGCAGGGTGTGCTTTGAAGCTTAAAGACGGGGGGGGGGGGGGGGGGGGGGGGGGGGGGCAATTCTTGATCAAGCCTCTGACCCAGAGATGGAGTGTATTCCCCCCTCCTCCTGAATCAGGACTGTCCGTAGTGACTTGCTGGCCAACAGAATGTGGAAGAAGGGCCAGTGTGTGAATTCTAAGTCCAGGTCGTTAGAAGCCTTGGTATTTCCACTCAGCCGTGTTGGAACACGCACACTGGCGAGAGATGGGCTGTCCAGTTCCCCTGGGACCACCACCCCGTAAGGAGGCCCAAGGTAGCCACATGGAGAGCTGGGTATTGAGAGCACGATGCCCGGCCACCCCAGCTGTTCCAGTCGCCCCAGCCCAGTCATCAGACACGCGGGTACAGATGCCCCCTTGGATAATACAGCCCAAGCAAACACAACGTGAAGAATCAAAGGAACCCAGCCAACAGCCAGGACCAAGGCTGAGCACCGCAGCCCCAGTCCAGCGGCCCAGCAGCCTCCAGTTTCTCAAGCCGCCTGAGCTGTGGCCAAGCCTCTGGAGGAGCAGAGCCTGGCTGTCCTGCGGGCCTCTGTGCCCCAATTCCTAACACATCTGTGCATAGGATTAAATGGCTCTTGTCTTATGCCCCTACATTTTGGGGTGCTTTGAGCGCAGCCGCAGATAAACAGAACTCTGGACAAGCTCAAAGCATCAAATCTAGTACAAAACATCCTGGGGACAGACAGGAAGTAGCGTGTGCGTGCACGCACACACGCACGCCTACACTCTCACGCTTCTCAGACACACCTGTTTCATAATGCATTCCCACTCTGACCTCTACTCCGCCTGAGTCACTTCGTGGCCACAATTCTGAAGGTGGAAGGACAGTGGCCCATTTGACAAACAGCACGACGTAAATATGGCGGGCATTATCAGCAGGTGGGTTTTGTTGATAAGAATTGAGTGCAATTCCGGGAGCGAAGCAAGAACACCGTGTCAGTCGGCATTTCATTCCCACGGCAAGATCACCTCTGCAGCAATTTGTTATGTCTCTGGGTCGAATCCAAGACCTCAGTGCAAAGCCAGCAAAAACCTCCCTTCAAGGAAGGCATTTGGGGGAATTTCAGGCCATTCATCTCCTCCCAAGGCTCAAAGTCTGCCTAGCATAGCCAAAGGCAAAACTCAGCTTCCCCTTTGTTTTCTGGGCTGGAAGCGCTGAGGGAGGCCTTGGGGAGGGAGGCCGCTCTGCAGGAGGGAGAAACATGGTCCGGGAGGACCCTGCAGAGAGCATCCTCACCAGACCATTCCTAGGGAGGCCCTGGCCCTGCTCTGCCGTTAAGAGACCTGTGCTCTGATTCTGGTTCTGCATCCAGGAGTCTCTGTCATGTAACAGCTGTTTATCTGTTTTGGGGAGTATTGTGGGGACACAGTGAGGAGGCAAACTTGTAACCTGTCTGTTACGTCCCGGAGAAGGAGCCTTGAGACCAGCTTTCTAAAGGGTTGTTACGGGTTGAATGCATCTTCCCAAAATTTGTATATTAAAGTCCTAACTCCCAGTACCTAGAAAGGTGATCTTTTTCGGAAACAGGGTTGTTGTAGAGGTAATTGGTTATGTTAAGATCGGGTCATACTGGAGCAGGGTGGGCCCCTGATCCATTGTGACTGGCGTCCTTACAGAAGGGGGAAATGTGGACACACAGACACATACGGAGAGTGCCATGTAAAGAGTGGAGTTAAGCTGCCAGAAGCCAAGAAGCTACTAGAAGCCAGGAGAGAGACGTGGAACACACCTTTCTGTAGTGCCTTCAGAGGGAACATGACCCTGAAGGCACCCTGACCTCGGATTCCCAGCCTCCAGAAGTGTGAAAACAAGTTTCTGTTGTTTGCCGCTCAGTGCATGGTACTTGGTTATGGCAGCCATAGGAAACAAATACGAGGGATCATTTGTTTAACAAAGTTGCGTTCATCCAGCTTTTTCTATGGCCTCATAGACCGAGATGGCCAAGACACGACCCTTCCCTGCACTCAGGGGCCTTCCGAAGAGAAAAACTCACCCCAGAGCCATGTGCTAAGTTCAAAACAATGGCGGTGCAAAAGTGCAGAGAAGATGTACCTACCCCGGCCCAGAGAGTTGGGGAAGGCTCTGAGAGGAAGGGACATCTAAGATTTCAGGCTGGGGGAACAGGTACCCTTTTGATGAGTGCCACTGTCATGGTTCACCTGGAGGATTCTGGCCCTTCTCTCAGGCTTTTCTATCTAAAGATAAAACCCCCAATGGCCAGGTGTGGCCAAGACAAGCATCCTTTCTCCATGTAGGGGTTCTTGTTAGCAGAGAGGCAGCTGGAGACATGGGGAAGGGCAGTGAGTGACTTCACAATTCCCTATGAGCTCCATGGGACAGGGAAGATTTGTATTGCATGGACTCTAAACCCGACAGGATCCAGATCAGAGCCCAGTTCCTGGTAGGTTCTCTGAAGGTGTTCATTGAACTGAAATGAGAGCAGAACTGAACTCCAGCCCAACCTATTCCTGGGGTCATCAGGCTTCAAGGGGCCTTGGAGTGTTTGCACAGCTCATGTAGACCACTGTGACCACCTGCTCCTTCCATCTGGCAATGGACCCACTCAACGAGTTTACCCATCTGTGACCAATGCAATGGGTCAGAGGTGGGGGCGGGCATCATATGGAATGGCAGCCATTTGGGCATCTGACCCACCCAATAAGCACCTTTTCCAAGGATTTTGAATTGAAGAGATGGGAAAAAGAGACAACAAAAGAGACAGATGGACACCAAGAGAGCCTGAGACAGAAATGAAGACCTAGAGAAAGAGAGAGAGAGAGAGATGGAAAGAGAATGTGAATGGTCTTTGTCCCTGGTTCTAGCCCCTTCCTGAGGCTGTCAAAGCTTGCCTGATAGAGACAAGAGCTAAGGGGTCCTTTTCTCCCTGCCTCCAATCCCATCGGCCCTTCTGAGGAAGAATACCGAGGACGCCTACTGCCAGGTGCCTCGGTGGGTTATGGAATGGAAAACAAGAGAAATCTTGGCAAACTTTAAAGAAAATACAGTTAATTGCCACTGACATTCTCCCTTTGGTTACACAAGCAAGCCCTGACTTTAATCACACGCATTATTGTAATCAGCCTGCCAATCACATTTTGAAATATTTCATTTTTGACATAATTACAGTCGAATACCCACAACCCATCAATAACATGGATAAGGCAAGATTGATATTGTGTTTCCAAATGGGGCCTGACAAAGCCGTCACGGCTTTTGTTCGGGGGAAGAAAGGTAGGGCGGATAGCATCTCCCTCTCACGTTATGACTGGGTTTAGCGAGACTGTCTCACACATCACTCACGCGAGGCTGGAAAACCCCACTCGTCGCAACTGTAATTGGGAATTTTCAATTATTCAAGCCTCGTCCGTGTTATTCTTATTGAGTAACAAATTCAAAATGAATGCTCTAACCTGGGGCCTTTGTGAGTAGACATTATTGTGAAATGGAGGCCTATTATGAATCGCGCTTTTATGTTAATCTGCCTCATTTTCCTTATTAGTCCCTTGCTGTATATCAGTTTGTGCGTGTATAACACAAAAGTACAACACGTGTCTGAGAAAACTGTGACATTTTGACTTCTGACTTTTCCAGGTGGGCTGGCTGTGACCGCCCTCTCCCTCACCCACACCTAGCTGTTCACGTCAAGACAGGGCTTTGTCTTTGTCCCCAACGGTGAGTATTAGAAGCTCCAGGCAAATCCTCAAACAATGGTTCCAAGAGTGACTTTGTTTTTCCACGCAGAGTTCTGTTCTTGCAGAAGAACCCCCTTTATCCAGCTACTTGAAGAGCTGAGGTTAACAAGGAAAGGAGGAAGCTCAGATCTGAAGAGAATGTGTCCTTACTCAAACCTTTTCTCTAGAAGCATCTTTATCAAAAACATAACATTCGGTGCGTTTGATCAACAGAAGGGGGCAAAAAGTCGCTCCAAGGTAAATCCCCGGGGGTCCAGGACAGAGGCTCAAATGGGTCAGCAGTGTGACTGAGGCGACAGCTTTGCACAGCATTGAACGCCCACCCTGGAAAGCCCCCTGTCAGCAAGGCCAGGGCAGCCCAGGCCTCCCTGGTGATGACACCTTAATCTTGGACTCCTGCCCTGCAGAGCTGGGAAGCCATCATTTCTGTGGCTTAAGCCGCCAGCGTGGGGTACTTTGTTATGGTAGCCATACCAGATGGGTACACCCAGGAAGGCCAGTCACTGAATTGACCAGGACCTTCATTCCCCACTGCCCCTCCATTCCTGGTTGGTCAAGGCCGGCCTGCTTTGAAGTTGGAGGATGTTGTCTTGTACCATTCAATGCAGGCACCTAAAGGTGCCTTCTGCGGCCTCCCTCCCTGAGCTCTGATCATTTTAATAGCAACCTGGGGTCTAGCATGGTGTCTCAATGTAATGTGACCTGGGAAAAAGGAGGGTGGGAAGAAGAGATGGGAAGGAGAAGGAAGGAAGGAAGGGAAGAAAGGAAGGAATAAGGAAGGAAGGAAGAAGTTAGCTTTGTAGGTCAGATGTCACACATGGTGTGGCTGGGCTCTTTGCTCAGGGTCTCACGTGTCTGAAATGAAGGTGTTGGCCTGCTGGCTTCTCTGGAGCTCAGGTCCTCTTTCAAGCTGTTCCCGTTATTGGCAGAATCCAGTTCCTTGTGATCATAAGTCCAAGGCCCCCTTTCCTTATTGTCTATGGACTGGGGGTAACACCAACTCATTTCTGCTGCTCTCTGGTCCTTGCCTGGAGTTAGACCCCACCCTGATAACCTCCCTTTGTCATATAAGATAACATAGTCATGGGAGTGATAGCTTACCATATTGGGTTTAATCCACATTCCAGAGGGAGCATGCAGGGCATGGGTCTTCAGTTGTCATAATTAGACTTCTACCTTGTAGAACATCCACATGCGTATAAATGCCCAGAAGAGACTCTGCAGGGATACACCTCAAATCCATAGCAGTTCTTATCTTATGCAGGGGAATATCCATTCTAGTTGATTCTAGGACTATATGCTAAAATATACGTGCTGATAATTAAAGGGTAACAACTAATGAATATGAATGAGACATGTAACTTCCAAATCCTTAGAAAAGAGAAAGCAATGGAGCAAAGAAAACTCAATTTTTTTTTCAGTAAAAGTCTGAAAAGAGGGGGAGGGGAGCATGGTAATTCGAAAACATAAAATCCTATCAGTGGAAAAAAATGTAAATGCATTAAATTCTTACATTAAAAGTCAGAAGCTCAGGGTGAGTTCCTTTTTTCAAGGTTTTTTTTCTTTATATTTGAGAGAGAGAGAGAGAGCACGAGCAGGGGAGGGGCGGAGAGATGGAGACAGAATCTGAAGCAGGCTCCAGGCTCCAAGCTGTTAGCACAGAGCCCGATGCAGGGTTTGAACTCATGAGCAGTGAGATCATGACCTGAGCTAAAGTCAGATGCCCAACCGACTGAGCCACCCAAGCACACCATCAGAGTGAGTTGCTTTGATGCAAATACCTATCAGTAATAGGAGGCACAACTGGGGCACCTGGGTGGCTCAGTCGGTTGAGCATCCGACTTCAGCTCAGGTCATGATCTTGCAGTCTATGAGTTCGAGCCCCACGTCAGGCTCTGTGCTGACAGCTCAGAGCCTGGAGCCTGTTTCGGATTCTGTGTCTCCCTCTCTCTCTGCCTCTCCCCTGCTCATGTTCTGTCTCTCTCTCTCTCTGTCAAAAATAAATAAACATTAAAAAAAATTAAGATTCTCTCTTTAAAAAAATAGGAGGCACAACTAAAAAATGACACACAAAGACATAAAATAAAGACATGAGCTAAGTAGCAAGTCAAAAAAAGAAGGCCATGTGGTAACATTAATGTAAGACTGCACTGAATACAAGCCAAAAATAATATTTCATATTAATAAAAAGTATAATTTACAAGAAAATATAATAGTTATGACATTTTAGTTCCTGACAACATTATTTTAAAATCTTAGTTTAAAAATCAGAAACAGGGGTGCCTGGGTGGCTCAGTCGGTTAAGCATCCAACTTCAGCTCAGGTCATGATCTTGCAGTTTGTGAGTTCAAGCCCCATGTCGGTCTCTGTGCTGACAGCTCAGAGCCTGGAGCCTGCTTGGGATTCTCTGTCTCCCTCTCTTTCTGCCCCCACTCATGCTCTCTCTCTCTCTCTCTCTCTCTCTCTCAAAAATAAATAAGCATAAAAGAAGAGACTGAAACAGAGCAGGAAATTTACTCCTATAAAATCGTATTGTCTTTAACATACATTTCTCAAAAATGAAGGGATCAAACAAAGAAAGAAACATGTAGAAGAATTAAATAACACAATTAACAAGCTTGATATAAGAGAAACAGAATTTTGAATCCAACAGGCAGAGAATCCATATTCTCTTCAAGGAATGCTCATAAAACCTGATCATACAGTAGGCCATATAGAAAGTCTTTTTTTTTTAAAAGAGGAGAAATGACTCAAACACATTTCTGACCACAATTCAATAATATTAGAAATTAATGACAGCAACAAAGGCAGCTAAATAGAGTCAACCTGTGTCAAAATGTTAAAATGCCATTTTTAATAACTCTTGAGTGAAAGAGAAAAGCAAACCAAAATTAACAACTGTTCAAACATGAGCAATAATGAGAGCAATCCATGTGAAAACCCATGGATTGCAGCCAACTTAATGCTCAGAGGAAAACTTATAGCCCCAAATTTCTATCTGAAAAGCAGAAAGATTGAAAATAAATGAACTAAACATTTAACTCAGGAAATGGAAGAGGTAAGAAGAACAAGAAAATCAACCTAAAGATGATAGAAGGAAGAAATTCATAAACACAAAAGCAGAAATAAATTAAAAAGGAAACCGGTGGGGGGAAAAAAAAACAGCCCGTAAAAACAAAAACATGCTCTTGGAGAGACGGATGAAACAGACATTCTTTTGGCATGTAGGTTTCATCAGCAACTCACTGAAAATTTTCAGAGCAGGTATGACAGGCCAGGTGCTGTTCTAGACCCTAGAAAAGGGAGTGGACAGAGCAAAGGTCCCTGCCATTGTGGAGCTGCACTCTGGTTGACGTGAGGAGACAATAAATTAATAAACAAGTGAATCTAAAAACGTCTGATGAGGAGGAGTGTTCTAGAGAGGAAAAAAGCATGGAAGAGAGATACAGAGCCTGAGATTGGGTAGGTTTGCTGTTATAAAGACGATGGTCGGACCTCACTGAGAAGGCATGTTTGGGAGAAGATCAAGGGGATGCAGATACCTGGAGAAGAGTATTGTGGCAGAGGGAAGGGTGAGTGCAATTACCCTGAGGCAGGAGCATGCCTGGTAAGTTTGCAAAGGAGGCAAGAAAGGTGCTGGTGGAGAGTGGAGGGAAGAGAACAGATACACAATAAAGAGGCGTAAGTATAGATAGATGAGTTGTTTAAAAAAAATAAGTTATTGAAAATGTAGCCTATATTAATTAGATGTGGGATCAGTGGTTGTAGCAAAATAATAATAATAATAATAATCCTCAAAATAAGTAGCTTAAAAAGAGAAGTCAACTTTCTCATAGCATGAAGGTATCGACTCAAGCTCCTTCTGCTTTATTGATGTCAGCCTGTTGTCACTGGACTCACCTCTAGGCGTCTCTTCCAGACATCACATTGAAGGAGGAAGGGGAGCTCTCCCACATATAAAGGCATGTGCCAGGGGTTACACACAAGCATCACTTCCTTTACAACCTGAATTCTGAAATCTTGCATAACCTGAACTTTGGTACCTGGTCACATCCAGGCACAAGAGAAGCTAGGGAAAGGTGTCTCATTCCAGGCATTTATACCCAGCTAAAAACTGAAAAATGAGAGAACAGATATTGTGGACAGCCAGCAGTCTGTGCTAAGTAGCTGTAGATCTATCTCTAAAAACGAAAACAAAAACAAAAAACCCACCATGCCGGGTGGTTTTAAGAACAAATTATCCCAAATCTTCAAGAAATAGAGAGTTTCAGATTACATCCTCTGTTATTGAGCATGGGAAAGGACAGAAAATTTCCTTGTTCATCCTTTCCAGTTGGAATGGTCCCGATACTAAAAACAAGAATAGTGCACACATAAACGCTATAGGTCAATATCATTTATAAATATGGGAGCAAATCCTAATAAAACATGCCCAGTGGTCTGTTAAGAGAGTGATGCAACTCGATTGAGTAGATTCAAATGCCAGAAATATAAATGTGGTTCAACATTAGGAAGTTTACCACACTAACAGATTAAAGGAGAAAATCATATGGTCACCTCAAAAGTTACTGAAAAATAATCTGGTGAAACCAAGTATCTAAGCCTAGATTTAAAAATAAAACAGGGGCGCCTGGGTGGCTCAGTCAGTTGAGCTTCCAACTTTGGCTCAGGTCATGATCTCACGCAGGGTCTGTGAGTTTGAGCCCTGCGTCGGGCTCTGTGCTGATGGCTCAGAGCCTGGAGCCTGCTTGGGCTTCTGTGTCTCCCTCTCTCTCCGACCCTCCCCTGTTCATGCTCTGTCTCTCTCTGTCTCAAAAATAAAATAAAACATTTAAAAATAATAATAAAAATAAAACAAACCCCTCGTTAGGTAGAAATAGAAGGGGATTTATTTAAGTAGATAAAAGAGTATGGTGGCAAAGATTGTGCTAGTCCCCCATCATCCATTCTCTCCCCTCCCCCCCCCCCCCCCCCCGCGTTGTACCCAACCCCCAGTTTTGGCAGGGCAATATGGCCCCTGAGCCAGAGACTACATTTCCCAGCATTCCTTGCAGTTGGGTGTGATCAGGTGATAAAGTTTGAGCCAATGGGATGTGAGTGGAAATGATACCTACAATTGCTAAAAAGAGAACAGTTTTCCTTTGACTTTCCTTTCCCCTTCCAGCTGGATGGAAAATGGCAGTGACTGGCAAAACCAGCCCTGGACTATCGCTGTGAACTCTTATGTGAGAGAGAAATTAGCTTCTATCTCACTTAAGCCACAGCATTCTAGACTCTCTTTGTTGTACCATTTATCCAATGCCCTAACTAGTATGTGAATGCATAAATCGTGACAAACATAATTTCCAATCATGAATCATAAAAGCATTCCCCATCAAAATCAGAAACAAGGAAAGGATACCTGCAGTCTTCTTTATTGTTCAACATTTTGCTGGATGTCCTAGCAATTAGGTGAAAATAAAATAATAAATATTAGAGGGCCGCCTGGGTGGCCCAATTGGTTGAGCATCTGACTCTCGATTTTGGCTCCGGTCATGGATCCCAGGGTCTTGGGATTGGGCCCTCCAACAGGGTCTATGCACAGTGTGGAACCTGCTTAAGATCCTCTCTCTCCTCCTGCCCCTACCCCCCAACGTGTGCGTGCGCGCTCTCTCAAAAATAAAATAAAAATAAATATTAGAAAGGAAAATTAAAATTTCCATCATGTGTAGGCAATATTACCTGCTTTCCTGCTAAAAATTACTAGAAATGGTATGAGATTTCAATAAAGTGGCTAAAATACAAAAGATTTGGAGACTCAGTTCCTTGTTTACAAAATGATCAGTTCATTAGCTGTTGTTATTTCCTGGAGATTCTTCTGAGGGGAATTCTTCCGTTTGGTCATTTTGGATAGTCCCTGGAGTGGTGAGGACCTGCAGCCTTGTTTACAAAATGAAAATAACACTCCTTCATAGGATTGTCATGAAGATTAAATGAGAAAATGATTGGAAAATGCCTAACTCCATACTTGGTATATAGTAGGCATTCAGTAAATACTATTCCTTCCCTTCTTTCTCATTCATCTGTAATTGGGAACCTCACACATCTATCTATTACAAGAGACAAAAGATTTCTTTTCTAAAGTTCTGAAAGTAAAATCAGTCTCCACTGCATTTCTGTGCTGAGACAAAACCCTACAGGAGTATAACGAAATCAGGGGCTCTCCGGTTGGAAAAAATCCAACAGATTAGTTTGTCTGACAACCTATCTAGTTCCTGAAGGCTCTCTACAGCCTGTGCCTGAATGCTCTCAAAGCCAAAGAAAATATTATCTTCTAGGAGGATCTGTGCCTTCAATCCATCCACCCACCCATTCATCCATCCACACCCCCATCCGTCCATTCCACAAACACTCATTGAGCATGTGTTATGTGCCACAGTGGTAGGCATTGGGGCTTTCAAATTGAACATATCTTGGTCGAGACACTCCTGTGTGTAAACATATAACAATAACACACTGTGACAAGTGCTGTAAGAGAGTCCCCTTCAAATTGCTGTGGGAGAAGGGAAGTAATAAGTGCGGGGAGTGCAAGAGAGAGTTCCCAGCAGGGATGACATTTTAGCCAGGAGCTGCAGAATGTCTATGAGATAGTCCCCAAGCAGGGAAGAGAAGATGGACATTCCACATAGAAGCAATAGGACGCTGAATACAGAAACGAACGTACGCAAGGTGTCTGGAACACCGTAAGCAGTAGGGCAGGGGTGGGGGTGCGTGGGAGCAGGAGGAGGGGTGGCAGACCGGGGGTCTGCAAAGGTGACAGGAGGCAAAACTCTGCAAGACTTGGCAAGCCCTGCTTCAGTTAAAGTTTTGGTGAGTGGAACAATCATGCTCTAGAAATCTCCTTAAGAAAATATGCAAAGAATCCCCATGATGTTCTTACATTAATCTGTGCTGCCGGCGTGGGCTTAGATGCAGCTTTGCAGAATATATTTTTTAAAGTTTCATTATGCCACTGTACATCAAAATAGGCCAATATAAATTATAATATGGTCATGCCGATAGGACTTGCAAACACAATATTTTAAGTTTATATTGCTTTCCAAGACCCATAAAAATTATTCCGAATGGCTGTTTGCTTTTTGAAGCCAAATGAAAAGGTATTTGCAATTTGATTATTAACAAATCAAATCACTGATATGATATTGGATTCGGTACATCTCAAACTGACTGAGAGCGAAAAAATCCTCAGTGGTCAATTATGTAGCCTGGCTGGTTTATAGTTTCTTGTGTGTCATTAAGAATAAGCATCACAGCCAACTCCGATTTTATTTTGATTTATTTTCACTGTTTCTCTGCTCTAAGAATTTCTCTCTAGGTCTCTATCAGGCATTGGACCTTTTCTCTGACTCAGGCTGGTATGGATGGGTATGACCAGGTACACAGTTAGCTACGTGAAAAGGTCAGTGGGTGGATGGCTAGGTGAATGAATAAGTGAACGGATGAATGAATGATACTATGTCAGTGCCACACTAGATCTTAAGAACTGAATTGCTTTCGCAATAGAAAAAGTGTTGGTTTTCTTACTTCCAGCATTGAGTCTTTTTTATTTTTTATATTGCTTTGTGTTTTTGCCCTGTGCCTTTGACTAATGGAAAAGTCCCTTTTCTTTAGATACGTTCGGGGCCTCTTGATAGCAATGGCCAAAGAGAAAATTACATATATGCCCTCAAGTAAAATGGATCATCCCGGATTGGGGCCTCCTGTGCCGTGTCCCTGGTGCCTCTGCAGATTCAGGGAAAACCTGAACTCCTCCTTCCAGTAAATGGTGCTTCACCTCACCCCTACTTCAAGCTGGGATCTCAATTTCAGGAAATCCTTAGATCACCCAGGCTCGGCTAGGGCATGGAAATGCAGGACCCAATTAATGCGGGGGAAAGGACTCCTACAGAGCAGCGTGTCTGGGGACACAACCTTCTGCCTACTGATCTGGAAATAGGATTTGGGTTTCGGAGAGCCACGTCTTGTCCTGCTTTATTCAGCCTTTAAGGTATCCCTACGTTGCCACGAGCGCTGATGATCGCCTCTTCCAGATGGCTTCCGCGGACAGCTCTCACAGTCTCCCCACCTTGTGGTTCTCAACCCTGAGCCTCACGATGGGTTGGGCAGGACAGGGGTTATTTCCTGAATTTTGCTAAAACCAGAAGGAAACAAAGATTTAGGGAAGTTATGTTATCTCACACAAGGTGACCGGAAATGAGCGTCTATTTTGTGCCTCTCCAGGGTCCGTTTCCCCAACCCCTTTGGTAATAGACCCCTTAAAGACCCCACGCGGAAGCCATTGTTTGGCTCGGACTGATACCTAGCCCTGCTTCTAGGAGTGGAGAACGCTCCTTCTGCACCCTTAACGTGAAGGAAGATCACGTGACTAGGCTAATGGAACGTATTTCGAGAATTTTGTGTACCTACTGAGACGGAGCAGGTGTGTTCCTTGTCTTGCTGGTAGCAGGGGTGATACAAGTCTGGAAGTTCTGGGGAATATCAGTGGAGAGAGGTGGTTTAGGAAGAAGCCAGTACAGAAGACAACAAAACATGAAAAAGAGAGAAAAACAAGATCCGGCAATATTATTTGAGCTTCTGGATCCAGCCACACCTCTAGACCTCCTTGGACTTTTGCATCATATACGTGTTCTGGTCATCTATTGCTGTATATAGCAAACCATCTCAAAATTGAGTGGCTTCAGACAGTAATGTATCACTGTTGTCATGGTTCCGTGGGTTCATGGAGTCAGCTAGGTGGTTCCGACTTGGGGTTGTTCACGTTGTGGTACTCAGATGTCAAACAATGTGCAAAGTGGCATCTTCCCTAACGCGTCTGGTTGACTAGGTTAGTGTAGGTGGACCACCTGGGGGCTGGCCAGGCATCTCTCTCTATGCTGCCTCTCCACATGGCTCGTTTGGACTTCCTCACAGCCTGGAGGTCTCAGCAGAGTTGAACTTCATACGATGTCTGGCTTCCCTTGGGATGAGTCGTGCCAAGAGAAGGTGGAGTCTATGACACTTCTGTCTCAGAAGCCTGGAAGCATCATTTCTGCCACTTCAGGTTACAAGCAAGCTTCTGGGTCAACTCAGATTCAAGGGGGAGGCGCCTATACAAGGCATGTGTACCGAGAGGCTTGATTCGCTAAGAAGCGCATTTTTAGAGATAGGCTACCACGATATGCTAGCCAGTATATTCCTTTTGACGCCCTCAGAGTTAGGCTTCCACTGTTTGCAACCAAAAGCAAGTGTGAGCAGAGCCTAGAGAATACAGGCCTGCTCTGCCCTGTCCTCTGCTGAAATCCTACCTGCCAAAACCAAATCAGAAAAGCTTCCTGGTACACCCCCTTCCTCGGTTCCTCCTCCCCAGTCATAGGAATTATATCTTTCTTGGTTCCGTTGCACTGTTGGAAATCCGTTGGAAGAACTGGTCAGAGCCGGAGACGTGGTGAGGCTCAACACCCTACTTTCACAGCTCAGGAAACTGAGGCCCAGAGAGACAAGGAGAAATGACCAAAGTCACCCCATAGTTTAGGAGGCTCGTGAGGGAGGCATTCTGGCTGGGAGGATGGATATTATGTTCGTGTCTTATTCTCTCTACCGGACCGTAAACTCCTTAGAAGGCGGGATGGTACCCACTCCATCTCCAGACTCCCAGGGCTCCTTGAACAGGTCTTGGACAGGGAAGACCTTTGATGCTTCATTAAATAAGTGTTTTAAAGTTGCAGAGGTAAACTTTGCATCAGGAATTTCCCCAACCTGCTTGGCTCTAAGCGGCTCTCTCTGGCCCCTGCCGGGGAGGGGTGGGGGGAGGGCTGCCACTCTTCCCATGGCAAGGGGAAAAAGGAGACGAAGGACTCAGGCCTGGGCTCATGGCCAGGTGGACCTTCACTTCCTCATCTGGAAAGTGAGGTGTGAGAACCACAGCCCCTCCCAGCGGGACTGTTGGAGGCAATGATGTCTGCAAAGGGGCTTTAAGAACCCTAACAAATACGCAAAAGTAGGGGGTTGGCATCATTAGTAGACTGGGATGTGGGGACTCCAGTGTGCCCGGGGGGGGGGAGGGGAGGGGAGGAGAGGAGCCCGAGCATCCTCGGAAGAGCTGCCCCCCTCCCCCTCCCCTGCCCCGGAAACCCTCCCAGGCCCAGAGGACAGGCACTCCCACCAAAGCTGCCCATCAGAGCCCAGGGCTAAGGGAGAGACGGAGCCCCATCGGATTTTCTCCCTCCCCCACCTCAGATTCCCCACCCATTATTAGCCCCGAGTGGGGGGAGAGACGTGACTAATGTGCCCACAGTTGCCTCCTGGCATGGACAATTAGCCACCTGCATCTAATTCTGAAGGACCCAGAGGCTAATTGCATCTGCCAGACCCCGTGGGCTGTGTGTGTGCGTGTGCGTGTGTGTGTGTGTGTGTGTGTGTGTGTGTGTGCATATGTGTGTCCTCGAGCTACCAGTGGGCACCAACACAGACGCCGCTACAATAATCGGGTATTATTGCATTTCACATCCACCGAGAGCCTGCTGGCCCCTGAGCACAAAGGGACCAGACCATGACACGGTCCTACCCAAGGAAGAGGGACAGAGGCAGCCGTCACCGGTAAATCAGTGGAGCACAGTTTTGCAGCTGGAGAGCGCCCTCTGAGTCATTCTGGAGGCGAGGGAGGGGTCCACGTCAGGGCTGTGATCAGAACCACCTTGCCTCGGGGTTCTGGACAGACGTCGCCTAGAGACTCCTCCACTCCCATCACCGCCCTCTGTCCGCACACTGGCGATGGCTCGGAGGCCGGGGCCGGGAGTGTTAGAGGCTCCCCCTGGCTGAATGAATGAATGAATGAGTGAATGAATGAATGAATGAATGACAACTGCTGCCTCCGGAAGGGCTTGTCGCTAGTTCAATCCTGTGTTAGGACTCCCCCGCACACCTTCTCACCACACAGCCGCCCTCACCTAGCAGCAAGCGGGTCCTGCCACGGGGTTGGCTCCCATACTGAGCCCCGACACCTTCTCATGGTCCCGCTGTGCACCTAACCCAAGCTGCGCTACTAACCAGGCCAGCCCTCCCTCTGGTCCCCGTTCTTCAGTCCCACAGACTTGGCCTCGCGGGCCTCGGTTGTCTGTAGGGGACCCTGCCCTGGCAACCGTTAGAAGTTATAAACTCCCAGATCTCTGTGGCTTCCCACACGATGCAGCCCCACACAGGTTCACGGGGAACTTGGCTCTGTGCATTCATTGACACTCCCAGGCCCTTCTGTGTGGGCTCAGAGCCCCCCACTATCCCATCTGCGGCTGGCGGGCACGTCAGGGAAAGGAGCGAGCAGGCAGGGTTGCGTGGCCGATTTCCATGGCCAGGTCCAGAAGTGGCACAGGTTGCTTCCCTTTTCCCCCCGGCCAGAATTCACACGGTCACCTAACCGCAGGGGAGCCTGGGACATGTGGTTCGCTGTGTGCCCAGGAGGACACGAGATTCAGCTGGTGAGCAACCAGCCAGGCTCTGCCCTTCCACCAAGGGTCTTGCATATAAAGCCACGAAAACGTACAGTTAGGCATTCATTTCCTCTGCATGCTCCTGATAAGAGGGAAACACCGTCATCCGACATCTGAAGCCCTGCCTAGTCACTTGCCCTTTCCCTGGCCCCCCTTCCACATCCTGTGCTCCAGCCATGGCAAGCCAGTCAGGACACCCCCCCCCGGGGGCCCCCAAAGGCTCTTTCGCACTTCTGTGGTTTGGTTATTCCTCTCCTGCCATGGCCTCTCTCCCCTCCCCCAAACTCCATCCGGTCTTCAAGCCCCACCTCAAGGGCTTCTCCCCGCAGAGCTCGCCCCAGCCCCCACCCCCAGGAGAGCGGACAGTATCTCCACCACCTCCCTGCTTTGCTCTCCTTGGCCCACCTGGCAATCCACCTGTACTGGGTTGGATTGTGCTCCCTCGAGAAGGTACGTTCAACTCCTAACCCCTGGGACCTGGGAGTGTGACCGTATTTGGGAACAGGGTCTTTGCAGATGCAATTACATTCCCGACGTCAAGATGAGGTCCTCCTGGATTTAGGAATGGCGTCCTTAGAACAGAACGGAGAGGCGAACTTGACACAGGGATCCCGGAAGACACAGGGAGAAGGCCCTGTGAAGATGTAGGCAGAGATGGGAGGACGCAGCCATGAGCCAAGGCACACGAAGGATGACTGGCCGCCCCCGGAAGCTGGGAGACAGGCAGGGAACACAGTCTCACTCAGGGCCCTTAAAGAAACCAGCCCTGCTGGCATCCTTGATTCCAAACCTCTGGCGTCCAGAACGGTGAGAAAAGAAGTTTCTGTTGTTCTAGCCACCGAACGTGCAGTAATTGGTCCAGCAGCCGCAGGGACCCAGCGCGGCACCCACGCCGCGTGGCCGCCGAAAGCAAGCTGCAGCTGCTTCCCCAACAGCTGCCACCCGTGTGCCAGGCAGGTGATCTGATGACACGGGAGACCAACGTGAGTGCCTGGCCCGTGCTCAGCGTGAGAACACGTGCTTCTCTGAAGACCATTCGAATTTCTCCTTGAAAAGAAAACGAAACGAAGCGCTATGTCAGCAAAACAAAGCCCATCTGTGCTGGGATCGGGAGCCCCACCCCACCTCTAATCGTGCCCCCACATCGATAGATTCGATTATTGTTCCACCCAATGCACTCCCTCCCCACCTCCCCTGCCCCCCCACCTCTGAGGAAGGAGTATTTCCCTCTGTCCAACAGATGTAGGGCTTGGCCATTATGACTTGCTCTGGCCTCGCGGTGCACAAGGGCAGAGAACACTTCCCTGCTGCGGAATCTGGCCCGAGCCATGTGACTTGCTGTGGCTGCTGGGATGTTAGCCGACGTGACTGAGCTGAGGGTCGAACAGCCCTTGCACAACTGGGATTGCCTCTTGCACCCCGTGCATCGCATGACTGCTCCCCCCGGCTAGTTGCTGCCCCTTCAGCCTGGGCCCTGACACGAACACTCCTGGAGTAGACCTGAATCCAATCCTCAGAGAAAAGCCAAGCCCAGCGTAGATCAGCAGAACCCCAGCCAATCTGCAGAAACAAGTGCACATTCTCGTACATCTTTGTGGGGTTTTGTGACTGTTTGTTGCACGGCAAAAGCTGACTTGTACACCCTCAAACCACCATTGGATCCCAGTATGGTCGTGCTCACTCTCGGTGCCCTGGGTTCCAACTCTAACCTCCTCACCCCAACCCCAGTTAGCACCTCAAGCCTCCACACGCAGCTGGAGACTCTGCTGACCTCCCCTTCCTGCCTCTGGGGTGGCCTCCCCATGTCAGATGCGGAAAACTATAGCACTCCCTTTGTTGTTTTATAATTAACCGATTACATGTCTACACACCTTGTAGACCAGTGCTGTCAGATAGAAATAGAATGTGAGCACATTTGTAATCTAAAATGTTTCCAGTAGCTGCACTGAAAAAGTACAAAAAAAAAAAAAAAGGCAGGTGAAATTAATTCTAACAGTGAATGTTTTTTAACCTGATAGATCCAAAATACTATCATTTCAACATGTGACCAATATTAATTATTTAAATCGTAGTATTAAATAGTCTAATACATAATAAATACTATGTAAAATATGTATTGCTTTAAAAACATTTTGTGTTCTCTCTCATGCTAAGTCTTCGAAGTTTGACATGGCCAGCAAATCGCAGTTCAGACTAGCCACGTTTCAAGTGCTCAGTAGCCACATGTGGCTTATGGCTACCATATTGGACAGCCCAGATCTGGAACGTGGAAGACAGAACTCAACACCGCCAATGCGTAGCATAGAACCTGGCACATACGAGGGACTCAGGAAATAATTGTTAAATAGATGAATGAAGAAATGATAAGCACAGGCATTGTTTTAAGGTGGTGTTTCTGTAGAGGCACCTGGGTGGCTCAGTTGGTTAAGCATCCGACTTGCTTTCGGCTCAGGTCGTGATCTCACAGTTTCTTGAGTTTGAGCCCCACATCGGGCTCTGCTCTGGCAGCATGGAGCCTGCTGGGGATTCTCTCTCCCTCTCTCTCTCTCTCTCTGCCCACCCCCCATCTGTGCTGTCTCTGTCTCTCTCAAAATGAATAAATAAGCTTACGGAAAAAAAAAAAAGGCGGTAGAACTATTGTCCCTGGTAAAAATACCAGAGGCTTATATAAGATCCAATTTTCATTATAAAGAGCGGTGATGGTTTGAAGGGCCAAGTTGTCTAGAGCTGTACCTGAGTCTACATAGCAACCTTGCTCCAAGACTTCGATGCGCAACTAAAGTATGACCTCGGGCAGCATTTCCCAAAGCCGTTTGACCACGAATAGCATTTAACTCGCAGTGCTTTGTCAGGACGCCGACAGAAGCTCATGCGGTATCATTGACATTAAAGGAGACAGCAGAAAAATGGTCTCGCGGATGAATTAATTCTGGTAAGAAATGATCAAAATGTGATCCATACGCTTAATATAAAGTAAACAGGGGTAAGTGCACCGATAAATGTCGAAATTATGAGATAGAATGCACGACAAAGGCCAGCCATTGTCAAAAAGAAAACACACAGCTTGGCAGTGGGAGAGGCAACGGCGCAAACTGCTGGGAAACAGCGCGCTCCCCCCCCCCCCCCCCCCCCGGCCATCTGTCACGTGACCTCGCAGCGCTTTCAGGTGGCCGGGGAGACCCCTTCTCAAAGGCAGATGATCACTTAGAAAGGAAAGCCACCACAGGTCCCAGGGTCACCGCGTGGCGGGCACGGGTCTACCTCTCCGATGCAGGTCCTCGCGTCCGTGCCATTTTGCAGATGAAGAAACCGAGTCGCAAAGAGGTCGAGGCGTTTCTCAGGTCAGGTTGTGCCTGAAGATGCTGGGCCCGGAGCCCGCACTTCGGGCTGTTATGCATCCAGCCTCTCTCTAATTATTAGCACAGCTCTAGCGGTAAGCTTAGCCTTTTTCTAACATTTTACTTTGAAATACACCGAACAGGAAAAATGTCACCGGCTGTGATGATGCTCCCTCCTCTGGAACCTCCGTATGCCACGGAACAGGGTTTGGGAAATGGTGTTCGGGAAACATACAGGCTCCGTGTTATGCTGCCAGAAGGTGTATTGCACCATTTATCATTGACAGACTTGATCCCTGGGCTTCCTCTCCACCTCCATTTCCCAAAGGCAGCTTACAATAAAAATAGAATACCATTAGATCGAGAGAGGGGTACAGTGGCCCAGGTAACACTCCAGAAATGAAGCCCCAAACTGCCCTCTCAGCTCCGCAGCACGTGGAGTCCAGAGGGAAGGACCACAGGCCAAGGGGTTCTTCCCGTCTAGAGGTAAGATCTGCGTGTCAGGAGGACCAATTTCTCTTGGCCCGGTGCCCTAGGATGCATTTGTCACAGGGACATTTGCATAAGTGGCATTGAGCAGCGTAATGAATGATGTCCCCAATAGTCATTTTACAAAAAAATGCAGTGATGTTCCTTGGGTGGCTTTTCTTAGAGCATCACGTAATCTTTGCTGAGGGCAAAATATTAAGGTGTTGTTGCACAGACGCAATTCTAAAGGGGAACTGAAGTAATTTTCGGGTGCCTTGATTCTAGACAAAGGAATTTTAGTTAAGCTGCCTTCGGATCTGTCCCCTCCTCCTTATCCAGGTTGCCATGGCCCCTGGCCACGTCTTAGGAGTCTCCTCAAGGTCTCCCAGCTTCTAACTGCACCACCTCCAACCCCTCCTCCCAACTGTCGCCACGGTGACTGTCCTAACACTCAGATCTGAGCACATCTCCAGGGCTCAAAACACGGCCACTAACCCAGCAACTGCCTTGGCTGTTTTTGTTTGTTTGTTCGTTTGTTTTTGTTTTTTCATCTTGAAATCCCCAGGGTCCGGCACATAATAGGTGCTCAACAAATGTTCATCGCTGCATAAAGGAATCATCCCAAAGTAAGAAATAAAAACAAAGCGCAAAGTCTCCAGTCAGTCCTGCTGACTGGGTAGTCCCTAAACTGGATGCCCACATGCCTTTCTCTGTGACTCCTCTCTTACTGATCGAGCCCCATCTGTGAAAATTGTACTCAGACACCACCTCCTCTATGACCTTCTTCTCCTCGCCCCCAGTGGAGATGAACCCCTCCTTCTCAAGGTCTCCACCAGCACAAGCTGCTGCTTATCGTGGGCAGCGGGCAAAGAGATGTGGGTCCCGATGTCAGACAGCCCTGCTCTGGGGGACCCGGGGAAGTCACCTAAGCAGCCTGAGCCCTGGTGCCCTCTCTGCAGCATCGTGGTGCTGCAGATAACCACATCGCAGGGTAGGAACCAGGAGCATACGGGATGGTGCTCTAAGTCACAAAGACTATTTTAAAGCCCGCACATCCAGCCTGTTCCCCTCCCGCCTGGCAGGCTGCTTCCGAACACGGTTTTCTGAGTCACCGCTGTATCCACCCGCGTGCCTTCCAAGGACCTTGCCCAGAAGGACTGAATAGAATAAATCCGGCAGATTTGAACACGAGGGATCCAACATGTGTGCTTCGTGGCTGGCGTCCTAGGGCTTGAACCCAAAATTTCTGGGCAGTATTCATAAATATCCAGGATGACTCCCAACACTTCAAATTTCTTTGACTCCATGGTTCTAAGTATAGAAATAAGCTTTGGATTTTAAATAGAAATCGGGGAGCTGAAGACCCGTGATGAAAGTCTCAAGATATCCAGGCACAACGGCAGAGTTCAGGCAGGGCACGAAACACCGACGGGGCAATCTGTCTGACAGATCTCTGAGCGAATCCAGAGCTCGGAGAGTGAGGTTGGAGCTTGGGCTCCACTGGAAACAGGCACAGCCTGGGCAGGAAAGATGATTAGTAATAAACAGAGAGCACCTCAGGGGACCCTCCTACAGACAGTCTGTCACCCAGTGTTTTTACCATTCCATTTCAAAGTTTAATGAGATAATCACTTTCCGATGCTTACGTGCAATTAACCCCTTTGGAGCGGCCCTGGTATGGCATCAACTTTCACAGGCCCCAGAAGCTGAAATGCCCCATGACGGTAGTTAGCATCGCGGATTTGAGAAAAGCATTTTTCCAAGAGAAAAATAACTCACAGTTATTTGCGGGTTTTAAAAAGGGAACTTCGTTCCTAAATGTCGGAAGACAACCATTTCTGCTCCAAGAGCTCAGCCTCCACCATCCATGCCTCCTTCCTCGTGGAAGTCCAGAAACAGAAAGAACACACTTTGGCTGGGGCCACGCTGCCTCCTTCCCCGCTAAGGGAGCACAAAGACCGTTGCATTCTTCCCTTCAAGGGCAAGCATTTGGTTAGCTGCAAATGCACGTGCTCTTTTCCTCACTTGTCAGAGGCTGCTGTCGCTGGTCCCATTTCATTTAAATCCGTGGAAGAATATGGACCCCCTTGGCCCCCCTTGGATCACCAAACCCAAGAAAGCAAAGAACCGCAGAGAATACAAAACGCACCAGGACTTTCAAAAGCAAGTTTCTTATTTGCACGGTTTTCCAAAGCATTCCTATATGTTACTGACCCTCGCAATACGGTGGCCAGGAAAGAGAGCGTTGTGCCCACGGAACATGCAAGGACACTGGCTCAGGGGACTGGACTCAGCATCACACAGCTGGTAAGAGCTGGAGCAAACTCATACTGGGGGCTGCGAGTTCTTTCCACTAAGTTATTATTATTATTATTATTATTGTTATTAATCCAATGAGTACTGATTGAGCGCTTCCTACGCAGTAGGCCCTGGGGATTCAGCGTCTAGACCCAGGAACTACCCACGTTCAAGGAACTCCGACTCTAATGGAGCAGGCAGACAAAAAGATGTGGGGTGACAGTCCACTGAGAGCTGTAAGCCTTGGAAGCCCCCAGATCCCAGACAACGGGCCTGGTCTGCCCCTGGGAAGCCGGTGGGAAGTTACTCAACAGAGCCGGGCCTCTAGGGTAAGACCCGCGAAGTGTCTGGTGAGCAAACTTCGAGGAGACCCTCGCTCTTAGAAGCATACAAGTCATGGTCCTCTCACTCAAGGATGTGCTGGTAAGTACTGGAAACTGGGTTCCGGAGAGAACAGACCTGTTGTAGCATTTTCCCGTTTCCATGGCATAAAGACTCCCACGACACCTGATTTCGAACTACTAATGTGAATCCCCAGCTCGCGAGAGGTTGGTGCAGGCCAGGGCAAGCCGGTTCCGACTCAGCCACTGAGCTGGCATCTAGCTGAGACCCGAAGAGCTCATACCATTTGGTTATAAAGGATGGATGTGGGTTTGAGTGAGACCGGAGGCAGAACTGAGGACAGGTTTTTATAGAGCTGCACGGTCCAATGCTGTGGTCACTAGCCATATGGGGCCGTTCGATCTCCATTTAAATTAATTAAAATTAAATGAAACTACAAAATCAGTTGCTCAGTGCCCACCAGACACGTCGTAAGTGCTCCGTAGTCACATGTGGCTAGTGGCTACTGTATCGGACATCATGGATTCCAGAACATTACCAGCATCACAGAATGTTCTATTGCACAGGTCTCTGGGGTAGAAGGGAGAGAGAGCATGAATTTCTGGCAAGAGAAATTCCAAAACGGGAGGTGAGAGGTCATCTGAAATAAACTTCCTCGACTTCCCCATTTTACCGAGGACCAGCCTGAAATGAAGAATGCACTGAATGCAGGGCACTGGGGTGGCTCGGTCCGTGGAGCGTCCGACTTGGGCTCAGGTGACGATCTCACGGTTCGTGGGTTCAAGCCCCGCATCGGGCTCTGTGCTGACAGCTCGGAGCCTGGAGGCTGCTTCTGTTTCTCTCTCTCTCTCTCTCTCTCTCTCGCTCTCGCTCTCTCTCTCTGTCTCTGCCCCTCCCCCATTCGTGCTCGGTCTCTCTCTCTCTCTCAAAAATAAATAAACTTAAAAAAGGCGGGGAGGCACCTGGGTGGCTCAGTCGGTTAAGCTTCCGACTTCGGCTCAGGTCACGATCTCATGGTTCTTGAGTTCGAGCCCCGCGTCGGGCTCTGTGCTGACTGCTCAGAGCCTGGAGCCTGCTTTGGATTCCATGTCTCCCTCTCTCTGTCTCTGTTCCTCCCCCGCTTGTACGCTCTCTCTCTCTCTCTCTCTCTCTCTCTCAGAAATGAATAAACATTAAAAAAAATTTTTTTTTAAAAGAAGGGACTGAATGGAAGAAAGCAAAGTCAAGGTGCTCCCTGTCTTTGCGGAACTTACAGCCCTGGATCAGAGAGGTGCTCCATGAATCCACTGAGCATTGGGGGCCATCGGCAGAACGGTGTTCTGCAGAGCCTACTTTGGGAAACGCCCATGCAGGTACGTTGCTGGGTTTGGTCCCCAGAGCCCACGGCTGCAGCTACACCATGGGAACGCGGAGTCATGGGGCAACCGAGGGTCTTGCTTAAACCCTCAACTGGGGAGCAGTGCTCTCTCCAAAGACAGTATGCCATGCATCTTCCTCAGGGGTCAGCCGCATAAGGGAGGATATGGTGACGGCCACGGAGCACGTACGACAGACACACGGAGGTCAGCTGTCGCGGAAAACAGCTCCACATCGAACAGCGAAGGCGGCAGAAAGCACTGGGCAGAACTGAGTGCTGCCCGGGTCAGGGAGTGGCACGGCACTCAAACCCGGGCCCCTTTTTCTCTGACACCCGTGCTCTGTCCCTCCGTCCCCCCCCCCCACCGCCATCATCCTAGAAACTAAGCTCCCCACCACTTCCTCTATCTCACAGCGTCTGCTCATCCCGAAACTGGCTCCTTTCCCCCTCAACCATCTAGAACCTTCTTCTCCGAGCCCTGGTCACTTCCACAACCACTTTGAAAAGGGAAAAAGAAAGGCGACTGCTTCATTTCTAGTCTATAGGGACATCAGTGCTCCTTCCAGGAAACTAGAAGGCCAAAGAGAAGTGGGGGGGGGGGGGAGAATCAAGCCAGTTCCACCATGCAGAGGAAGGCTGTGAACGTGGTTTCCCTGTGTGACTTTCCCTCGCTGAGTGCCACTCCGATCGTGCTGCTGATGTGGCTTTGAATCCTGCTTTTGCCTCACTGGACCGCCGGCACCTCCCCGGTCACCGTACTCTTCCAGGCGCGCCCTGGGACCACAGGGGACCTACAGAGTCCACTTCTGTTGGACATTTCAGGCTATTTCCAATTTTTCTTTCATAAGCGGCAGCTCAATTTACATCTCTGGGCGTAAAGCTCTTCCCACATTTCAGATGATTTCTTTGGGCCGGATTCCCAGAACTAGAATTACTGTATCAAAAGGTAAGAGCGCTTTAAAGGTTCTTGACACAGACTGCCAAACTTCTTTCCAAAAGGGTTGTGTCAATTTATATTCCCCAAAGCCATGCCTGCAACCCTCCTTCTCTCGCCTCCCACCAGCCTGTACTCCTCTGTGCTGCTCGGGGATGAAGGTCCTGACTCATTGTCAGGAATCCCTTTGGCCAACTGAGCGGTGGATCCTTTTCTGCAGCCTGAAAAAAAAACCCAACAAAACCTGAAAAAGTTCCCCGGCCACCGAAGCTGCCTGCATCCCCGAGAGAGGGGCGCCTCTCCAGGGAGAGGCAGCA
This sequence comes from Acinonyx jubatus, assembly GCF_027475565.1. Lineage (NCBI taxonomy): Eukaryota > Metazoa > Chordata > Mammalia > Carnivora > Felidae > Acinonyx > Acinonyx jubatus. The sequence continues at coordinate 136,674,279 of NC_069386.1, read as the reverse complement.
CTTCTCCAAACTGGCTCTTGGGGTCCCCTCCCCGGCCCCCTCCCAGCCGCGTCTGCACCCTCACCTAACGCCCCTTCCTCCGATGTGGACAGCGGATCCCCAAAGGAGTCTGTGTTTTTAAACCGAAGACAGCAACAGAACACAAACCCAACAGACACAGGCAAGCAAAACAAAGCGAAAAGGAAGGAACAGCCAGGCCGGGCCGGGCTGCGGGAGGCACCCGTGACCCTCCCGCGTCTCGCAAGGCTTGGGCCGCAGCTAATTGGCCTGCGGTTGGAGGAAGGGGAAGTCGGCTCGCATTAGGGATGATTAAACTGGAGGCCCGTGATTTATTTGCGGAATTCCCGGGGGAGCGGGAGAGGGAGCGAAGGGGGTGGGGGGAGGAAGGGGAAGAAGAGGAACGGGGCAGAGAAAAAATAAATCAGAAACGCAAAGTTGGAGGTGAAGAAACAGAACTGGAGAAAGAGCGAAGAAACCGTGAGGTGATCGCGTAGGCAGAGGAAAAGCGAAGCGAGGAAAGAGAAACAGCCAGAACACTGTAGGGAAAAAAGACGGAGAGACAGAGCGGAGAAAGGGGATGAGAATTCGCTGCTCTAAAATCCTCGCAACGGAGGGAAACGAGAGTCGGGTGCAGACGGGGGGGGGGGGGGGGGGGGGGGTCGGGGGCGCAGCGATGGGGGCGCGGGGGGACGGGCGGAGCAGGGGCGAGAAAGCAGAGGGGGCGGAGGGGACCCCGGAGAGCAGCGCGCGGACTGAGCCGCGCACGCGCGCGGAAATCCCGTCCCGGGGCGCGCGGCGCCCTCCGCGGGGTCCGGACGAACGCAGGCGGCGGGGTGGGACGAGAGCGGGCGGCCGGCCCGGTCTGGGCCTACGAGCCCGGCGCCCCGGCGAAGGTCACATGCGGGGCCACTCGAGCGAGAGGCCCCGGCCCCCGAAGGGGGTCCCCAGAGTTAGACGCGGAATCGGCCCCGAGCCCCCGCGCGGGAGGGGACTCGTGCTAAATGCGCGCGCCCGGGCGCCCTCGGCCGCGCACCCCCGCACCTCCTGCCCCCTCTCCGGGGACCCCGCTGCAGGCGGTGGAGGGCGGGCCGGTCCGCGGCGAGGCCGACGCTAGAGGGCGCGCGAGGGCCGCTGCGCCGCGCCTGGTCCTCGAGGAGCGGCCCGCGCGACACGCTCTCAGCCCCGGGAGGGGGGGGGGGGCCTGCGGGGAGCCAGGTGCCGGCCGGCCGTGGGGTGCGCGGGGCGCCGCCGGCCGCGTGGCTGATGCCTTGCAAACGGCTGTCGTGCACTTTGTTCATTTGGGGGAGAAGTCGCGTGTGAATTGAGTCTTGGCAAGGCAGAGACCGGCACGTGTGAAACTGAATGAAAGGGGCGCGGGGTGGGAACCGGTGGACGGGGTGTAAGATGCTTCTTGACCCCGAGCCCCCGCACCTCCAACCCTCGGCTCCAGTCTGCACCCCTCAACGGCTTAGGAAGAGAGACTCTGATCCCACCAGCACTCACCACTCCACCTAAACACACATCCAAACACCGTTTCAGGATGGGGGAGGGAGGGATAAGTTTAAAAGGCTTTTTAAAGCAGAAAAAAAAAAAAAGAAACAAGAGGGAAAAAAAGAGAAAAGAGAACGAGGTTTGCGAGAGGCTGAGGTACTTGAAATGATTTTTGTGTTGCAAATTGCTATGCTTTTACTGAGGCGCTGATGAAAATAAATGAGGCTCCTCTCTCTTTTTGCTAATAAATGAAATGAAAAAAGCACCATTATTATGCCACCTGCTTCTAATTCCTAATTGTGGTAACTTAATTCTCAGATTGTTGTTAGCTGCTTAATATCTCAGGCGCCCCAGCACAGACACACACAGCACGATCGGAAGGCCATTTGGGTCTTTTTTGGGCAGAGGAGTCAGAAGGTGAGGTGAGCAGGCTTCTTTGGTGACAGTTCCCGTCATGAAACATGCGTATCGGAAGGGAGAAATCTTTATTCTCTTCAGCTTCCCAGGGAAAGCTCAGAAGGCATAAAAGGGCTTCCGAGATGCTCAACATCTAAATAGTGCATGAAAAGTGATCATTGCGGAGGTCCATATATTTTCCCTACTGAAATAGAAAGGTGTATATTTGCTATAAAAAGAGAAAGCGTAAATTTCTGTAAGCTTGTTCCTAAGTGCCTTCTGCGAACCCCCAAGTCACACAGTTCCCAGCCTGGGTAGTATAGCTTGTTCTTGGGAATGAAAAGCCCTTTTATCCCCAGAGTGGGGGTGGAGGGATCTGACTGAAAATTCCTTCCTGGCAAGTAGAGATTACCAGACCCAACCACAATTTTGCCAAAGTCAAGAGCTGTATGTAGCATCGTATCTCGATTTCCATTAAAACTGAGCTTTTTTGTTTGTTTCTAATGGCCATTCTTGTTGTTGGGAAGTTCTGGACTATGGGACGTATCGGGGAGATATCACAGGGCCTCCAAGAAAGACAGAGTTGGGAGAGGGGAAAAAAAACATATCTTCGGCACCATTACGAAGGGATAGGGTATTTCCTTTTGCCCCAACACATTTGTCTTCTCTAGGAGTTTGCGAACGGCTAAATAAACACCAGAGAATAATACCAATTTCATCAAGAACGATTTGTCAGTGTTGTTACTTACATCTGTCAGGAAGGCCAAAGTGCCTTTTGTGAAACCACAACAGGAAATCAAGGTAATGCTTATTGCCTCGGCCTCATGGTCTTTGACTTCCTCGCCCTAGATGCTCTTTTTCTCTTATGACTGTGAATGAAGACAGCACACTGGAACACACAGTCTCAGTGGTATGCAAGCCAGTTAGGGGCCTGGCGAGGAAAGCTGCCAGACCCCCGATCCCAGTTCGAACCAACCTCCTAGCATGCGGCGACACATGGCGATGTCCTGGTGACTGTGAAATCCCCTTCCAGGGAACGAGAGCCACGTCTAGCCCCCGGCAGAATGGCAAAACCCGCATGAGCAGAGAGCCCGATGCAGCCCTGAAACATGAACGAAGTTCACCAGGGAGAGGACGCAGAACGGCCAGCCGGAGTCAGCCGAAACCAAGGGAAACCAAAAGAAAACACTTGTGAATGGGACTTAGCAAGCTCTCAATGGAGCAGGTGCATCAGGTGCTGTTTAAATAACCAAAATAAGGTGGCAAGGAGATGTAGCCCATGAACCCCCAATTCAGGAAAATATGCAAAAGGTTTGTTCTTTCGATCCCCCCCCCCCCCCCCCCCCCGAAGAACAGAAAGTGGAAAATATGTGTCTGGGCCGTAGAGAGGAAGGGTAAATGAAACACTGAATGTTAATGTGTAACATGATCAACCTAGAGTGCCGTGGTTACATCTTAAGCTATTTGTTGCTGATTCTCTATGCTACTGTTTTGTACTGGCATTCTCAAAGCTGAACCAGAAGCATTTAAATGACCCTATGCGTTTGTTTTGTGTCTTCTAGAAGGCTCCGGCACACACACACACATCCACAGGCACACACACACACACACACACACACACACACACACAGCCGGTCCCACATCTATGCACATAGGCAGAGTGTTACCCCCCCCCCCTTTATCTGTACAAATCTCTGGCATCTCTATATTCCCAAACACAGGAGAATCTATGTATTTATCTCTCTTGAACTCAACTATGAAACACAAGTCAACACTCTTAAATGTCATCTTTTAATACCTCATATAAAAGGCAAACTTTTCCTAACGTGCTTTCCTCCGATCCTATTTAATGAACTCCCCCAAATGCTGCATGCCCCCAGTTTCATCTGTAGAGCTCAGGCTTGATATAAAAAAAAATATTTTTTTGGTATTAAAAAAATGAAAGGAAAAAAAGCAGGGGAAATATTTTGAAAGTCAATTAAAATTTTGTGTACGTTTTCATTTTTTAATGATAAATTAAGTTACTAATTTTGTCCGTGCTCTTTGTAGACACTGCAGGTTTAATTGCTAATTGTTAACTGCGAATGAATACATTTGCATATTAATTAGCTCCCAATTTACATTTTTAATTTGCTTCCTTCAAAAGGTGCAAGATAAAAGGTCGTGTTATTTTAAATAATTTATGCTTTATTGCATGAAATACGCTAATATGAAATGTGCCTACTAATTTTAACCCCTTTTCTAAGAAGGAAAATGAATACCATTAAAAGGAGGAAGCCAGAGCTGGTGGTGTTTTGAAAAACATTATGCCATGTTGTTCCTCAGCAGCAGAACCTGCTTTTTCCTGCAGCCTCGTTGGGCTGAAAAATGAATATATTCGTTCCTCTACCGTCAGTTTTAAAAGTGATAATATATTTAAAGAAGAAAACAGCTGCACTGCATGCAGGCGGCTGGGGGGGGAGAGGAGTGGGGGGGTGAAGGAGGGGGCTGTTCTCTGCTCTATCCAGGGAAGGACTCACAAAATGGGTCTTGCTGGCTAGTAAATGCTGCCAGCCAGCGAGTGGGACCCCCGGTAAGTGGCGAGGCATCCAGCGGAAGCCGCTCTCTGCCCCCCTCCCCCCCGAAAGTCCTGCCACTGCTGTGTCGCCTTTGGAATCCAAGCCGCTCACGCTGGCTCCTTGAAAAACCTTGAGCTTGCTTTCACGGGAGAGAATTAGTTCTTTTCCAATAGCTGACCAAAGAGGTTCTCAAACTGCAATTTCCACTCACCTCTGGTAAGTCAGCTGCCCTGAAAGAAAATAAAACCCGATGGTGAAAGGCAGCGATATTAACACATCATGGCTTCGACCAGGACAGTAAGGCTCCGTTTGGAAAGGAGACTAGAGCTTGCTGTGTTTTTACCGTTACTGATGGAAATACCTCCTTTATTTTATTCCTTTTCTCTCTTATAGGGTGTCATTTTGAGCCACAACCACTAAAAAGGCGCTAACATTTTATAATGTTTTGTAATAATCTTTCTGAATAAGCATTCATTAAGCATTTTTTAAAAACAGGGTTCTGGAGCTAGGAAATACAATTAGAGAAAAATATATTAATAACTTGGAGGATATTGAAAACGGCCGCTTTGTTCTCGGATCGCCCCTGGGTCTTAGCCTTTTTGGTTAGGTTTTATTTTTTTTTTTTATTCTTTTTTATTATTTTATTAAAAATGTTTTTTAACGTTTATTTATTTTTGAGAGACAGGGCGGGAGCGGGGGAGGTCAGAGAGAGAGGCGGACACAGAATCCGAAGCAGGCTCCAGGCTCCGAGCTGTCGGCACAGAGCCCGACACGGGGCTGGAACTCCCGGACCGCGAGATCGCGACCGGAGCCGAAGCCGGAGGCTTAACCGACTGAGCCACCCAGGTGCCCTTGTTCGGTTTTATTTTTGCAGATGGAGCCCAAGCCACAGCCTTGTGGTTGGAAAACCTCGTAGGTGAGGACCATCTAAGACAGCATCACCAGGGTGAATTGTGTACATTTCCAGGCGGGCAGGCCACGAAAGGAGGAAGGAGGGAGGTGTGGACGGCAGACAGCCCTGCAGGGCAGGAGTACAGAACCCAGGTAACCGGCACTGAGTAGCCTCCCTACACAGGTCCCAAGCTCTGACCCAAACTCTCCCCTGTTCTCCAGATCGAAACACACCCTCCCGGGGCCATGGAGGCCCGGCCTGGGCTGGAAATCCTCTAGTATCAATAGATAGTAGCAGCAATGGAACAGAGTTGGTCGTCCCCCAGAGGGTCGATCTTTCCAGATATTTCCGGGCAATTATAGCTGCAGTGACGGGAACACCGTAGGTTCACTGTGGAAGACACACGGGCAGTTAGGTATAGCCCCCGAGAGGAGCCAGGTGCGTGGGCACAATCCTCCAGGTGATTAGGATTTTCAGGCAGCAAGACTTCTTGTGCGCATCACCATCAACAGAGTGGAAACAGGACACGATGCAGCCTGACTGTCCGTCTAGGAGCAGATGACTAAAGGGGAGGACGGGCAGCTTAATCGTGTGCTACTCCCCTCTGGAGCGGGCACCGATGAGGTCCGCAAAGCACCCACACCGCCATGAAATGACGACCTTGCGGCCATCTCTGCCTGAAAGCGGAAGGGGGAGCACGGGAACGTGCAGGACACTTGCCTTTTGTGCGACACGGGTGGCTACACGGGTGAGATACACACTGAGACTGGCAGGTGCCATCTGCGGCGAGCATCCTGGCTTTCTACTCAGCTGTGCACGGATGCCACCGTAAGTTCCAGAGCACAGACACCGTGATGGAGACAGGCTTCCCCACATCCTCCCAGCCGAGGGGTCTCCCTGCGTTTCTGCCTCGGATGCAGCTTATTCCATACGCCCCAGCCCTCCCGTGAATCAGGGGCTAATTGTGATTCTTTCAGATCAGTGTCGACGGGAACCTGGGACTTCTGAAGGATCCCTTGCCGGTGAACAGCATGGAGGGAGGGGCAAACTTTAGGAAATCCAACTTTGCTGCCTTTCCTGAGCCATGTGTTGTGCGTGTGTGTGTTGAAAAAAATACGTCAGGTACCGGCGTTACAAAGTCCCGGCACACTTTAATTAATAAAGCCACTTAGGATGGGCGCAAATCACGCATGTGGAGTGTGGCGCAGCCCGTGTATCTCTGACATCCAGCCCGGTTTGTTTAGTGTAATAGTCAAAACATTTTTTCTTCTCTCGGGTCATGTTGATCTGTAGGATAATTTGAATTCTCAAGCTGTTATCTATACATCATTCCCAATAGCATCCAAAGGAAAGGAAACAATTTCATATTCTATAATTAAGCAATCCGGAGCAAGCAACAGGCAGGGGCGTGTTCTGGGGGAGGGGGGGGTCTCAGGTCTGAGCTGCAGCCCCACGGCGGCACCCGGCCTGAGCAGGAACTCAGCCCTTTCTCTCCACGTAAGTATTCTCCGTGTTCAGACGCATAGCCCCCGTTCCTTCAACGGAATCTTTCTTTCTGGAAAATTCCAGCCTGTGTGACGGATTTATTCCAATGGGGGTCGTCTACTCCCTATTTAAAAAAGAAACCACTTCTGGGCGCTCGGAGCCGTCCAACATACTTCATGCTGGAGAAGCCTAGGCTGGCTCCTTTCTTTTAATTCCTCTTCCCCCCTCCTAACAGGAAAGGGTGTAAAGAATTGCTTCTACCATGGATACCAGAGAGGGGAATTTTAAGTAGGCAGAATGTAATCACCCAAATTGGAATTCAGCCAGGACACTGCCAGGGCAATTACTCCTCCTCTCGTGCTAAATACCAGGGGAGCGTAAATGACCCAAGTGGCACAGACCCGCAGGTCTGCACCCCCCGTTCGGGCGGCAGGACTTCCCGGAGCCCCCGGGGTCCGCCTCCCATCCCTCCCCCCCCTCCCGACCCTGGTCTTTAGCTCATCTCTGTCTCTGACTTGCCCTGCACCAAGTTCCTGTCATTCACAGGGTTTAAAGCTGAGATTGGAAATGAATTTGGAAAATGACAACTCCCGCTTACACCTGCGAGGAATAGTCCCCCTCTCCAAGGCCCCCCGCCCACGGAAAGATCAGATTATTGTCCTTGGGGCCTCTTCTTGGTGACTCTGCGGAAGCTGCTTCTCTTCTTTCCACCTCCTTAGCCCAGAACTGAGCACCAGAGAGGTTGTGACCTGCTCAAGGTCACAAACTCAGCCTCCCAGCAATGTCTGACCCCCGACCCCCAACTCTGTCTCTTCTTTGATAGGGACCCTTGAACTAGAATCCATGCCTGACTCAACTCTGCCTATGCTTCTAGCTGGAGCAGACCCCTCTTCAGGACAAGAGTTTCTAGTTCAAATAGGCTTTCACCATCACGGGTAGGACTGTAATGAGCACCCTGGCTGTGTTCACCCTCACACATGTCTCTGATTATGCCCTTAAAATAATTTCCTAGCGATGGAATTATCTGATCAAAGGGGATGCACATCTTTAAAAATGTTATCACTGAGGGGCGCCTGGGTGGCTCAGTCGGTTGAGCGTCTGACTTCAGCTCAGGTCACGATCTCGCGGTCTGTGAGTTCGAGCCCCGCGTCGGGCTCTGTGCTGACAGCTTGGAGCCTGGGGCCTGCTTCGGATTCTGTGTCTCCCTCTCTCTCTGCCCCTCCCCTGCTCACGCTCTCTCTCTCTCTGTCAAAAATAAACATTTAAAAATATTTTTAATGATATCAGTGATCAAATCACCTCCCCCAGAAGGACTCACCTGCTCAGCAGCTGTGTATAAGCCCGTTCTTAAAGGTTGGATTGTTGTAAACCTTATCATCTGTACATTCAGACTTTGTGTTGATTAAAGACGAAATACTCTCATGTGTTCCCCAAGGCCCCCTGCCCTGTCACTTCTTGCAGCCACCCCACTTTCCCAGCTGTGTGTCATTTATCCTTATGTGTGAACGGGCTGGTTCCTCGGGCTGGAGCGTGAGCTCACTGGGGTCAGGGGTGGGTGCTTTCCCCATGTCCTGAACCCCAGGGCCTGGCCTGGCCTCCCGCAGGACACTGGCTCCACCAAGGCCCATGCTGGCCTGCGTGGAAAGCTCCAGGGACCCCCCCGCCCAGGGTCAGCACACTCGGGCTGGATGGCAGAGGGTCCGGAGGATGGGAAAGGACACAGGTTCTGACTCCGCCCCGGCACAAACTGCCATGAGGGCAGAATCGCTCTGTCTCCCACAGAACATGGGACCATGGTGTCCATCTTGCAGAGCTGCTCCGGGTTTCTGGTCAACTAGATGGTAACACCCGACTCTGTGGTTTTGAGTCTTCAGATTCCTATTCATGGTAGTCTCATGTCAGTTTATCAACAAAGTTGTCGCCAACCGGCGGCCAAGTGAGAAAAAGGAGACTAACACAGCGAGATTTTTCTTCAAGAGAAATCTATTCAATGCGAAGGCATTTCTTCACTGAGACATGATGCGATTGCTACTTTTTTGCTGCTAAAACCTCCTTTTGTTTCTGAGGGGCTGGTGACGGCATGTGGGAAGTTGTTATTGTGTCTATTTTGTTATTTTATTTATTTTTGAGAGAGAGAGAGAGAGAGAGAGACAGAGTGCGACTAGGGGAGGGGCAGAGAGAGAGGGAGACACAGAATCCGAAGCAGGCTCCAGGCTCCGAGCTGTCAGCACAGAGCCCAACGCGGGACTCGAACCCGTGAACCGCGAGATCATGACGTGAGCCAAAGTCAGAGATGCAACCGACAGAGCCACCCAGGCGCCCCTGTTGTGTCTATATTTTTGACCAGACACATACATCCCCATGAAACACAGCGGGTAGCAAACTTCCATGAGCCCCATTGCGCCAGCTTGGTTTTTTGTTTGCTTGTTTGTTTGTTTGGGGCTCAAACCCTAAAGGACCCAGAACAACTGACGAGGCTAGAGCTCCGGCCCGGATTTCTGAGCAAATACCCCAGCCCCACAAGTGCACGGAGGGCAGGCGAGGGACCTAGGAAGCAAAACAGCAAATGTTCCCCCATCGAACTGCTCACCCTTATTTTTGAGCGACATAAAGAACAAAATGAGCCTCTCGGTTTTGCTTGTTTGCCAAGGCCCAGGAAACGCATACAAGGAACCAAAAGCTACAGAAAGCCAACAAAGCTACCTTACTTCTTGTGACCTTACGGGCCTGAGTGTTAGTGCATGACCTATGTTGGCTGATGCCATTCCTACTTGTCTAAGGGATCCCAGACCTCGGCCCCACTTGGCCTCACGTCTCAGGCTGTGATGCAGGAGGCAAAGCCCAGATAAAGAAGCAAGAATAGAAACAGCCCTTGGAGGAGGCAGATTATTCAGATCCGCTTGGGGAAGTATGTGGGACACAGTGTGGCCCCCAAACAGGGTCTCATCCTTCCAACAGGGCTCAAGGAACATCCCCAAAGGTGTGGCTTCAAAAGCCTTCAGAACGTAGAGTCCCCAGAGCACTCTGGCTGTGAGGAGGGATTTTATGAGCACAGAGGGTGTGAGGCAAGTGGGGGACGTTGAGGAGGTGGCCCTAGTGACGAAGGCCATCACATGAAAGGCCTTGTCGCGGCTCGAGGGGCAGCTCCCCAAAAGCTGAGTTTACATCCTTCGCCCCAGGGTCTGTGAATGCGACCTTAGGTGGAAAAAGGGTCTTTGCAGATGTCATTAAGTGAAGGGTCTGAGGATGAGATCACCCTGGATTATGTGGGTGGGGCCTGAACCCAACGACATGTCCTTGTAAGAGACGCCCGGACACAAAGAAGGCCGTGTGAAGACCGAGGCAGAGATTGGCGCGATGCAAGGCCAGGAGCCTCCAGAAGCCGGGAGAGGCTGGCGCGGGTTCTCCCCAGAGCCTTCCGAGAGAGAGCACCTCCACGTCAGAGGCAGGGCCTCCAGATCGTTCGAGAATACATTTCTGTCTGGCAAATAATGGCAGCCCAGGAAAACCAATACAGGCCTCTCTGGGCAGGGGTGGTCCTTTGTCATTTTGGGAGTGAGGGAAATCCCTGATGGTGCCGGGGGTGGGGGGTGGGGAGAGGCAGTCGCCGGCGGGATGCAGGGCAGCTCCAAGGAGATGCCACCATTGAGCCCCCAAATCTAAGGGGAGAGCACGTTGTGTCAGGGGTCTTGAAGGGGCTCTGGAACAAAAGCAGAGAAGCAGAAAAGGGAGATGAAATGAATGTGAGACGTGGGACACAGGCCCACAGAGGCGTGAGCAGAAATCACCGCATCGCTCATGATGGCGGAAAACTGGAGACGTGCCAGATGCCCAACTGTCGGGGATTGAAAAATTATCGTACAGCCTTGAAATGATTGTGCAGATTCGTGGTAGTTCGTTGCCAGGGACAGGGCTCCAGATACCTAGTTAAATGAGAGCCATCAGTTGCAAAGAATATATATAGTGTGATCCCGTGCCTGAATTATGTAAGCGCGTATTCTGTTTAGGAAAAGCCTAGAAGAAAAGCTCACTAAGCGTGGTTATCAGTGGATGGGGGAATTAGGGGCGATTCTGGCTTTTATTTTTTTTTCTCTCTCTCTTTCCACCTTTTCTAATTTTTTCTGCAATGGAATCTATGATTGCATAATATCTTTAAGGCTTTGTTTTTCTAAGATCCTCTATTGGAATTGAAATATAGCCTTTTCAAGCAAAGTCCTTAATACAAAATCGTCAGCAAAGCTATCTGCCTGCCTAAAAAAAGCCTCCAGTACCCCTGTTGGGACTGTGAATTCGTTCAGTCCTTTTAGAGAACAATCAGGCAATGTCTATTAAAATTTAAACTGCTCATACCCTTTGATGCAGGACTTTAACTCCCAGGCATGCATCTCCGAGAAACTCTCAAATACCCATGCAAACAGCTTGCACGAGGTATTCGTTGAAACATCGCTTGTAAGAGCAAAAAAGTAGAAGGTAGCTAAATGTTCCTAAGGGAGGAATGTGTGTGTGTGTGTGTGTGTGTATGATGAGAGGCTGTGTCAAATCCCCTTGCCTCCTCCTTATGAAGACATTGGTGACTGCATTCAATGCCCACCAGATCATCCAGGGCCTTAATCACACAGGCATCTTGCTTCAAGGGTCCACTGTGTATAGCCAGGAGGAGGGAGGCGGCTTTGCGGGGTGAGTGACGGGGGCAGGGGCCCTTGCCTTTTGCTTTTCTCCAAGTGTGTACTCTTCAAATACTATACGTTAAGAATACAGCCGTGACTCATGTATGAAAACAAATAAGCTGGGGGCGCCTGGGTGGCTCAGTCGGATGAGCGTCTGACTTCAGCTCAAGTCACGATCTCACGGTTCCTGAGTTCGAGCTCCACGTGGGGCTCTGTGCTGACAGCGCAGAGCCCGCTTTGGATCCTCTGTCTCCCTCTCTCTCTGCCCCTTCCCCCACCCCAAAAATAAATAAACATTTTTTTAAAAAAAAGACAAATCAGCTAGATGAATAAAGAAGCTGGAAAGGTTTTCTGCACTTAAGGGGAGCCCAGGACCGTGGACAGGCCCCCTGCCCCTTCACGCGGTCACCTCACCTCCCCTGTCTGCTCCTTGGTCTCCTCCTCTGTCCCACCGGCAGTGTTCCAGAGCCGGGTCCCGAGCCCCTTTCAGCCCAGAGTCCCCAGTTCTCTGTTTGCGGTGACAAAAGGAAAAGATTAGTCCTCCTTCCTTTGGCTGGGGTTGGGGGGAGGGCTTGAGGACCTCAGCGTGGGGACCCAACAAGTTGCTTTGTTCGTGAGAAAACAAACTGAGAAAAGAAACCTCTCCTCACATGACTCCCGGAGCCCGCCCAATACCCAGAGCCCCCAAAGTGCCTATTCTGCAGAAAGAAGGCTGCTTACCTCCGGGAGACTTTAAAAATAGTCGATGTGTGAAAAGATTTCCTGAGACTTTGAGAGGGATTTTTTCGTACCCTCCTCTGTAATAACCAGAAGGTGTTTAATAAACATGATATACAGCAGTTGCTAAGAGAATCTGATTTATGTACAAAAGCAATGCAGAGCAACTGTGCAACAGGGTTGTGTCCTTTTCTTTGACTGCGAATCCTCTGATTCTTATGAAAGCAGTTGGGCTGAACTTTATTTATAATCAGCTTACAGCATGGATAGCTGTATTGTAAGTGCTTCTCAAATTACATAGCAAATCTTGTTGTCTCCTTAGGCAAATAAGAGGCCCGCATCACAAGCTTTAATTGTAATACAGGTCACTGTCAAGGGTAAAATATTTTCCAAACCCTTCTGATAAGTGACATCGTGTATGACTGAGGGAGGGGCTGGGGCCACAGCCTCAGCACCTGAGGACAGCTCGGAAAGCCTCCAATAAATAAATTGACGTTAGGGAAATCTCATTAGGAGAAAAATTTAATTCTTCTACGTGTGTGTTGAAGAGTTCACCAGGAAGCATGGACCGCTCGCGCTAAGGAGCTTCTCTCCAAAATGAGCCCTAAATACATTGCGGAAAATTCGAGGCAGGGAGGAAGCCTTGTTTCGCTAGCTGAGAGAGAAATCAGAACAGATGGGAGAGACCATTTTCCCAGAGACTCAAACAGGACACAGGACAAGACTTTGAAGCTGTCTCCCTTCGCTGCAGCTGCCGGGCAGAGAGAAATCACAGAGTGGTCCCTCAGTTGTTGGTCTAAAACCCCTCTCCACGGGAGCCACCACAGAAGGGTCCCAGAGGAGCCAACACACCTCTGGAAAACGTTCTCACAATTCATAATTAACACGCCATGGAGCTGAATCAAAGGAGCCTGCGTTTTGGGTGCCCTTTTTCTAAAATTTCTTTCACGTTTATTCATTTTTGAGAGACAGAGAGACACAGAGTGTGAGTGGAGGAGGGGCAGAGAGAGAGGGAGACACAGAATCCGAAGTAGGGTCTAGGCTCCGAGCTGTCAGCACAGAGCCTGACGCGGGGCTCGAATCCATGAACCATGAGATCATGACCTGAGCTGAAGTCGGACACTTAACCAACTGAGCTACCCAGGCACCCCTGGTGCCCTTTAAGGAAAAAAAAAAGTTTATTTATTTACTTTGAGAGAGCAAGAGGGGAAAAAAAAAAAAAAAACATGAGCAGAGGAGGGCCAGAGAGAGAAAGAGAGAGAGAGAAAATCCCAAGCAGGCTCCAAGGTCAACGCAGAGCCTGATGCGGGGCTCGATCTCCTGACCTGAGCTGAGATCGAGAGTTGGACGCTCAACCGACTGAGCCACCCGGGCGCCCCTTTGGTGCCCTTTTAAAGTCTCTACGACCTGGCTCTCTCATTCTGTGAAATCAGACAGAAATGACCTCAGATCAATTCTTCTTAGCTGAGGCTCCTATCGGAACAAGGGACAGTACGAACATTCCAGGCATCAGCCACGTCCTGGGAAATTCATAAAACTCTCAACAAAATTTAACATACACACATATCCCCTTTCTCTTCCGCTCGTCTTCGAGTGTCCGTTTTTCAATTCCTCCACCTCACCTTCTCTGCCCCTTTCCAGAAAGGACAAGCAGACCCCTTTTCCCCACACCAATTTTGTGTGGTCTCAGAGCAACCCCCCCCCGGTTAGTATCTGTGTGTGGGTGCACATGAGACATTCGAAGAGCTCCCCAGATGCACCAAACTCGCTTGTTCTTTCCATTCACTCCGCAGATATTTATCAAGCACCTAATATATACCAGGCATTGTTCCAGACGCTGGAGATACAAAAGGGGCCGAGAGAGAAGGGATATGGTTTCATGAGGGCAAAAGAAACCCAAACAAAATAAAACAACTACGTACGAATGGGGACGATCGCTGGGAAGGAAGCGGCCTTACGAGAAACGGAGGGCCTCCCGTGTTCTGGGAAGGTCTCTCGGCAACCCTGGGGTCAGGAGCTGGTCTGCAGAGGTGGGGTGAGAGCGTTCTGTCGCAACTCAGCGAGGATGAAAGTCAATGACCACACGCCTAATGGCTCACGTTGTGGGGGTTTACAGAGAGTGCTGGGTGCTGGGCCGTCTCCCTGCCTCCTTTCTGAACCCTGGGACTCAGGTGAGCAGAGCGGAGGAGAATGTACTGTCCCCTTTTACAGAAGAGGAAAATGAGGCTAAGAGACGGTGAGGCCTGCTGGAAATCACTCAAGCAGTGAGCAGCGGTTCCTCCCTGCTGTCCCACCCCCACCGCAGAAGCTGGAGCCTTGAGATGGGTTCTGCCTCATCCCCGAGATGACCACGGCAGGGGTGACAACACAGCAGGGTACCCTACAAGCATACCCTTCCTTGTGCAGTGACCAGCCTGCACCACTGCACATGGCAGTCCTGGACAGGAGGGTCTCTTCTGGCGTCTGAACCGTGCTGCACTTATCTTCTGTTCCCCTCACCACGTGACTCCACCTGCCTTTCCCACCTGCTTTCCATCCTGTCTTCCACTTTGCTCCATACACACGGGGCTCCTCCCCACAAGTGGACCTCAGAAAATGCCATTTCTCTTGCTTCTTCTGACTTCTGAGTCCTACTCAGCTTCCTAATTCTCTTGATCCTAATCCAAGGCATCGGTCACTGTGAATCTCTCCCGTCCACGTTGCTAAAACCCTTTCTCTGATCTCCCCGTAGCCTCTCTGACTCCCTTCCCTTCATGTCTCCACTCAGCAGCCATCAGAATATTCTTTAAAGGGTACAAATCACATCACGCTGCTCCCCTGCCTAAAAACTATTCCAAAGCTTTCCATGGCTATTAGGGCACAGATCACATCCTCACAGTGGCTTCCAAGAATTTGCTTCACGTGGCCTCAGCTTGGCCCATATCCTCACCTGATAGCATTCTCTCCTTTGGTCCGGTCTTTTGTCTAGTCTCTTGGATTCACAACTTCTTCCTGCCCCGGGGCCTTTGCGTATATTTCTCCCTCTGCCTGGAATGCAGAAGGAACATCCCTGACTTAACTGAAATGTGGTTTTCCTATTTTGCTCTCTCGTAATAAAAGCTAATACTCGGGGCGCCTGGGTGGTTCAGTCGGCTAAGCGTCCGACTCGATTTTGGCTCAGGTCGTGATCTCGCGGTTTGTGGATTTGAGCCCCACTTCAGGCTCCGTGCTGACAGTGTGGAGCCTGCTGGGGATTCTCTCTCCCTCTCTCTCTGCCCCCCGCCCCTGCCTCGCTCATGCATGTGTGCGTGCTCACTCTCTCTCCAAACGAATAAAAACTTGAAAATAAACTAGAAGCTAACACTTAGTAAGGGACGTATGCTTCAGACATTACTCTCAAACCTTTTTGTGTATTTGCTTATTTAGTGCTCACACGGATGCCAGGATCTCACTTTAAAGAGCCCGACTGGGAGGCCCTGAGAGGTTGTTAAACACTTTGCCCAGAGACACGCAACTAATTAGAGTAGGATTGAAATTCAGGTCGGTGGGATCTCAGAACCCACAAACTGTCTACTTTCTTGACCCTGAGGGAGAAGCTTTCTATTTATAAGGGACTGCGTGCCGCCATGCCTTCTTTTTGTAGGTCCTACACTGAAAAAAAGTAGCTGGAACACACTAAGGGCTCAACAAATATTGAATGAATGCAGGAGCCAGAAGTAGCTGGGACACAGACAGAGCCATGCCTGGGGCACTTCCTACGACAACGCATTGCGATGGGCGGTGAAATGACGGTGGTTCCCTCCAAGAGCCGTCACGAAGGACCACAAAATCGATGACTTAGAATACCATTCGCTCTCTTTCTTACCCTTCTGGAGATCCAAAGCCCAAAAGCTGGTTTCAGCCTCAGAAATCAGGGTATGCTCCCCCTGGAGGCTGGAAGGCAGCATCCACTTCCTGGAATTTTCCAGCTCCCAGAGCCCTGTGCACCCTCCCCTCTGCCTCCCATTGCAAGAACACTCGTGATCACATTTAGGACTCCCCCCCCCCCCCCCATAGTCCAGGATAATCTCTCCATCTCAAGATCTTTAACCTAATCACATAGAAAATGCCCCCTGTGCTGTGTATGGTGACATAGTCACAGATTCTGGGGATTGGGACCTGGCTATCTTTGGGGACCATTAGTCAGCAGGCCACAATGCTAATAGGCGCATCACCTCCCGCCTGCCACACGGGGAGCTTCACCAGGGGGCTCCCACCTGACCTCACAACAGCGCTCCCCAGATGGTTACTGTCCGCATTCCCCTCATTTCTCAAGTGAGAAGACCAGGGCTGAGTACAAGGCAGAGCCAGGGTTTGAACCCAGGCCACCGGGGCCCAGAGCCTTGCAACTGACCCCATGGCACCCCAAAGTTCAGTGGTCACCTCCGGAGGGCGGGCAGCAGACAGGAGAAACCCCGAGGCAGGTGGGTCCCACAGGTTCACAGCAAACCTCACAACGGGCACAGACGGGCGTACCCTGGCCACCTTGGCATTGGCAGGGACCTCCCAGCGCTGGAACCTGGGCACCTGTGGGCCAGCAGTGGGGGGAGGGGAGGCCCGGCCACGCCTCACATCAGCCCCCCTCAGTGCCTGTGGCTTTATGGCCTCACCCCCGGCGGGCCTCCGTTACCACCAGCCACTCAGGCTCGGGAGCACTGCACCTCGTTAATGTATTATTTATTTTATTACCTTATTATGGACATTGGTGTTTATAATCCGCTACTTTATATAATGGCCTTCTCATGCACACAGTGCTAAATAATTTAACGACGTCTTAGCCCGCCCCGGCCCCCCCTTCCCCCCCAGGAGCCTCACCCTCCATCCTGCTAACTAGGTCAACAGCTTAAGTCCAGTCCTTTTTGGTGGAGCATCTCATGGAGTGGGTGTCTGCGAGAGGCATGCTGGGACCAGGGGTGACTAGCCTCATGGGCATCTGGAACACGGGGGTGCCGCCCATCCCCTCCACCTCGAGGACACACAGAGCATTGTCTGGGGGGCTGAATAAAGGTCCCCGAAGGCTCCTCCTCCTGATCCCGGGACCCTGTGGATGTATCACCTGACGTGGCAAAAGGGACTTTGAGGGTGTGATTGAGTTCAGGACATTGAGATGGGGAGGGAGTCCTGGATTATCTGAGCGGGCACAGGATCATCACAAGGGTCCCTGTGGCGAGAGGCAGGGTCCTTGTGGAGGGTCCAAGGGGAGAGAAGATAAAGCATTGAGAGATCTGGAAATGTTACACATCCGGCTTGAAGAGGAAAGAAGGGGCCCCGAGCCAAGGAATTCAGGTGGCCTCTGGAAGCTGGGGAAGGCACGAAGCAATTGTCCCCAGAGCCTCCAAAAGGAACCTGCCCTTCTGACACCTTGATTTTCACCCCATACCTGGTCCCTGCCTTCCAGAACTAGAAAAGAATAAATTTGTGCTGTCGAGAGCCAGCAGATTTGTGATTAGTTCTAGCCGCTATAGGAGGCTAACAATACGCCATGTCGTATGTACGTTTCCATCTAACACAGAGCTTGGCACACGGCAGGAGAGTCTGCTGAAGCAGCCCCAGCGTCGACGATGCGGGCGGCGGGCTGGCGGAAGGCTGCCCAATGACCCGTGAGTATGGACACAGCATCTAGACACATTGGCACCAGCCTGGCGAACGCCAGGCCAGATTCCGAAGCCTTGGCCAAATGGGGCTGGCAGGCAAATGGAGCCTACAGAAACCCCAGACCTCCGCTGTAGCTAATGGGCTCCATGTTTTCGCCTGCCAAGCTTTTGGCTGATGAAATGTACAACTACTTGCTCCCACTCGGACATGCTTTGTAGACACCAGAGTCCCCAGCCCAGCCAGACTCTGGAGGCAAACGGCACAGGCTTCATACCCCCCCGCCCCCCCAACAGACAAGGAAAGCGGGGCTGGGAGAGGCGAGGAGACTTCCTTGGCACACGGCTGGCCGGGCGGGGGTGCAGACCGAAGGCGAAGACATGAAGTCTGATGTGATCCATAAAGAAACGAGCCAGTGCCCTCGCCTCCCCCACCCCATGTGATGACACAGTAGGTCGAGGAAGAGTCACCTATTCACTCGTGGAATTTTCTGGCGAGACCCATGGTCCCAACTGGAAAATGCATGGCATATCTTGGCATGCGTCGTCAGGGGCCCGTGTCCCAGAGACAAGGAAGGGCCCACCTTCTACCGAATGCTGTGGGTGTGGCATGTGGTGGTCATATTGTTAAGACTAGATGGTGGGTTGACACCCCTGCCTTCCTTCACGTGTTCGTGCCACACCCATGCACCGAGAGCCCTGGGGCGCCGGGCGTGACTGACCCAGGAGCTCAAACTCTGCAGCAGGGGGAAGTGCCATCGGCAGACGGGCTGGGTACTCAGTGCCGGGGTCCAGGGGCGTGAAGGGCGCCCCCAGCCAGAGACGCATCTGGGGAATGTGACCCCTGCTCCCAGTCCTGAACAAGTCAGAGCTCATTGGGCCGAACGGGTGGAGAGATTGCCGCCATTAATAAGAAATCCAGAAGCAGAGGACATTAGGGTGTCCTCCTGGAAGCACGGGGCCCCAGTCTCTTCTGGAAGGCATCCTCTCGGCTAAAGACAGGGACAACCTGCAACGTTAGACACCAGGGGAGGCCCCGAAGGCACCCCGTGGTTTGAACGAGCGGGGAGCCCTGGCCCTTTCAACAAGAGCTAGGGTTTATGGAGCCCATGCTTGTGGCAAGCCTTGACGGGACTTGGGGGACCTGGCAATGGGCCAGGAACCATCAGCCCCGCTAGGAGGGGCAAGTCGAGGGGGGAACAGACCCACAACTGTCGCTCTTACTTTTCACCATGGACACAGGCTGTTCGCCAGCCTGATGTCCCTTCTCCCGGGAACAGATCTGCGCCCGAGCCTTTTACAAGATTTTGGGAGAGGAAGAGCTGGTGGGTGACCGGCAGGGCGATGGTGGCAGGAATTAGCCTACGAGACCTCAATGGGATGGTGACTTTGAGCAGGTGAGTTGGGGCTACTTGGCCATAGGCTTTGTCTCCTCAGTTGAGTCTCGGAGAGCTTAACTGTCTCACCCCAAGCCAACAGCCAGTGACTGAATCAGGACTCGAAACCAGGTCTGCCAGACGTGGGATCAGTCGAGGCGTGGCCCAAAGACCTCATGCCGCACGATCAGCTAGACACCCTGCTAAGCAAGCGGATTCCAGGCTCCCCCTCCGACCCGAAGAATCGGAGTTGGGGGTGGGGGGTGCGGAAATGAGGGGAATCTATGTTTGCACGAATCGCTCCCCACCCCTCCCGCCCTGTCCTCCCGGGGCGCACGCCGAAGTCTGAGAACCACTTTGCTTTCTGTCTCTACCAGCCACGCCAGCTCCTTTGCTATGAATTCCTGCCGCCCCTCACACAGGAAGGCACGGCCCCCGCCCTGACCCCGAATTGCCATCGAGAAGGCGTCTGGTGGTTCTTTTTCCAGAACCAGGGGCCAGGTTCGGCGTTAGGCAGTCCCCATTTGTAGTCCCCGGGCTGCTCTAGGTTCTGCTGCTCTCATCAGCAGGCTGGAGACCCCAGTGGCTCAGTCCGACGTGGTTAGTTCCCGTCGGGGCTGAGTGTCCCCCCGCTTCCCTCTGCCTCACCCTAGGAGTGCCTAGGGTCTCCTCACTAGTGATTAAATGCCTCAGACAGAAAGTGATGTGTCACTTGGTCAGGACGGCTCACCCGGCGTCTCTACTGGCAGGGGACAGGCAGGGGGGTCCCCCCACGTGCCCGAAGGAAAAAGAGACCCCGATGGGGCAGGGGCGGGGGGCGTGGTGGGGGCTCTGGCGCATCTGTTCTAGTTGTCTGTCCCGGGAACAGCACCAGATTTGGAGGTGGGTGACCAAGGACCACCCTCCGTCCTGACACAGATGATTCTCCAGAAAGGCACTTGCAGGAGTCCAATTCGGGCCCGTGGACAAGAAAGGGTAAATCTCAAGGCAGCGAGAAACCGAGTAAGAGGCGGGGCCATGCCTGGGCCTCGGGAGACCCAAGTTTTCGTCCTGCTCCTGCCTTTGCTTCTGCGGGCTCTCAGGAGAGTCACCTGAGCTTCCTGGCCCACGTTGTCCACCTCACGTCTCGGGGGGAGGCTGGAGGTGTGGGAGGCCCAGCAGCACTGCCAGCCTGCGGTTCTAGAATGGACTGTGGCCTCTGACCTCAGGCCCGCCCCCAACTCTTGGACGCAGAGGAGGGTTTCCCCCCAAGAAGCTCCAACAGGCAGAAACGGCATACGCAGAAGCTGGCCTGCCTGCAGGCCCGTCAGCCAGCGCTGAGTGGGGCGACAGGGGGCCTCTCCGGGCCCCACCTGAGCACCGGAAAAGAGTGGCCCCCGTGACAGGAAAGCCATTTGTCACACAGCTCCGTGTCCCTGCAGGAGCCAGGTTCCCTTTCCCTGGGTGGCCTTCAGCAATACTTGGAGAAGACTCCAGTGTGGGGGCCCTCAGCACTTTAACCCTTAAATCAACGCCCAAATACGCCTCCGGGGCATTCCACGTGCTGCGGTGACCCGACAGAGCCCACAGAGGTCTGGAGGATGGGGCCACAGCCCCTCGCTGCTCCTCCCCAGCTCCTGCACGTGGGGACCTCAGCCTCTCCCTGGTACACAGTCCCCTTGCTACGCCCTCGCTCTCTTTGCAACAAGCCAATGAGAAGATTCCAGAAGGCCCGTGAGAACCGAGTTCATACCGAAGGACATACGTCTCCTACATTTCTCCTTCCTTTCCTTGGGTCGCTAGACTGGGATTATGCATCTGTGCAGAAAAATGAGACTTAATTTGTTTTCTCTAACCACGCTCATCTTGCAGAAACCCTGATTTTGCCAGCTAGGCTACTCTGTCACTTCCGGGTGAAAGGTTAGTGGCCTCCGGGACTTCTTGCCCATTTTCAAGGACCCTCCCTTCTTCCTTCCCAAGATGGAGTCAAGGGGTCCACACAGTTCTGGGGGGCAGAGCAGAGGCTCCTGCCTCACGAGGCTCCCACTGACCTCAGTCAGGGCGTTACTCACCCATGGACGGCAGGTGACAGCCTGGTCCCTCCGTGTCCCCTGAGGAGTAGCCTGGCCGTTGGGTCTCTGGGCATCCTGCTTTGGCGTCTGCTGGTCCTTGGAGCATTGTGCTGTGCTCACGGGTTCTGGTTCCAAGAGTCCACGCCATGTGGCCTCTTCACCCAACCCAAGTCACCTCCAGGCTCTGGCCCTTCTGGGCCTCCCAGGGCCCGCAGACTCTCAGTTGTTCCCTGGGCTCCTTGCCAGAGAGGGTGGGCCCTGCGAACTGCCTTGGGCCCACTAACTGGACCTCTTCCATTGGCCATGCACCTCTACCAATCTGCAACAACCTCCCGCTCCGGTGGGGGAGGGGGTGGGGCGGGTCTCCATGTTGAGCCTAGAAAACACGGAAGGAGTGTCCTGTTTAGGGATCTGACCATGGGAAGGGAAGGGTGAGGACATTGGCACTGGCCCTCTCTCCCCTCTCCCTCCCCACCAGGACCCTCATCCCAACCCTGGGCGTCCTTCCTTCTTCTTACCTTATGGATTATTCTACCATCAGTTCTCTCCAAGCTTTGGCTCTTGAGATGTAAAACCCGGCTCCGGAGGCGTTCTGAGAAAATAGCTTTTCTCTTTAGAAAGCCTGGCTTTCAAGAACATTACTGCACGACGAGTTTTTATTTTTAAAGGCCAGTTGAAGCTCAAAGTACAGCAAAACCTTCTTTGTTCTTGGCAGTATCAGCCCTTGTTTCCCTGGAGTGAAAGCCTCATGGCCTCATCTTCAAGTTCAAGGGTCCTGAGAGGGAGGGAAGAGGTGGGAGGAGAATCTGAATTTCCAAGAAGACAAAACACAAGTGATATTTCAAAATAGTGTTTCACCTTCCTCCCTCCCTTCCTTCCTCCCTGCCTCCCTCTCTCTTTACCGTCCTTCCTTCCTTCCTTCCCTCCCTCCTCCTTTCCTTTCCTTTCCTTTCCTTTCCTTTCCTTTCCTTTCCTTTCCTTTCCTTTCCTTCCTTCCTCCCCCTTCCTTCCTTCTTCCTTCCTTCCTTCCTTCCTTCCCTCCTACTTTTCTTCCTTTCTTCCCTCCCTCTTGCCTTAGTTGGATGTTGGTTTACTTCCAGCTACATCCTGGGCTCAGTCACATGGCATTCTGGGCATGTGGGGATGAGTAAGACCAGTACTTGCCTTCAAGAGCTAACGGTTCAGAGAGAGTAGGTTGACCAGCCATCCTGGTTGCCTGAGGCTAAGGGGTCTCCAGAGATCTGAGGCCTTCAGTGCTCAAACCAGCAAAGTCCCAGGGTTGGCTACTCTGAGAGAGACTAGGGATGCCATGTAAGAAAGCCAAGAGAGATTTGTGCCACTGCAGAGTCACTAATTAAACCGAGGGAAATCATGTCATGCTTCATGGAAGAGGCAGCAGGTACCAGTAACAGTAACAGCCCACGCCTGTGTGTGCTCCATAAGCACTACCCCGTCTAGTACTCACAACTCACCCCTGAAGCCATTATTGTTGCTGTTTCGTCGAGGGGAAACAGCCTTAGAGGTGAAGGCACGGGCCCAACTGTGCTAAGCTGGCCCGTGGGGGGAAGCGGACCCCATGCAGAACATGGCTGTGATCCTCACCACCCCTTCCTGCAGGGTCTCAGTATGAGCGAGAGTGTGTTAGGTGGGAAAGGGGGAGGTGGTCCCGGCAGGGGCACCAGGATAAGAGCTGGACTCACGGGAGGAACAGAAGAGAACCCGGTCTGGCTGCATGGAATTCGGATGCCTGAAGGAGATCTCTGTGGGTGGCCCAGAGCAGGAAGCTGGCATCTTGTTCCTGAGTGTGAAGGCTTCTGTGTGTCATGCTGAGTTTGGACTCCATGGACAGTCAATGGCGGTGTCTGAGCAAAGCGAGAGTGGGGACATGATGAGCAGAAAAGCAGACAACTGGGTGTCTCCGTTGGTTAAGGTCTGACTCTTGGATTCAGCTCAGGACATGATCTTCTGGTTCTTGAGTTCGAGCCCCGCGTCGGGCTCTGTGCTGACAGTGTGGAGCCTGTTTGGGGTTCTCTCTCTCCCTCTCTCTCTCTGCTTCTCTCTGCTCTCTCTGCTTCTCTCTCTGCTTCCCTGTTTGCTCGCTCTCTCTCTCAAAAATAAATAAATATTAAAAGGAAGGAAGGAAGGAAGGAAGGAAGGAAAACAAAAGAAAGAAAGAAAGAAAGAAAGAAAGAAAGAAAGAAAGAAAAAGTAAAGTAAAGAAAGCCTGCTCAGTTGGAGGGAAGAGGGGATCCCACAGTCCCTCCTGTTTGAGCTCGCTGGCCACTGGGAGAGGAGTCAGATTGCCCAGCAAATTAGATATTGAAGTCCAGGGCCTTGACCTCACAGCTGAGAGTGAGCCCTCCCTGGGCCTCCCTTATGTGCGTGCAGGACGCCCGGAGACTTTGTGCCACCATCGGCACTGGAGCAGATTCCAGCCCAGATCCACCTTGCAACGTGAATCCAAAGCCCGTGTTCCAGGATGCAAGGAGCCGTGAGGACAAAGGGAAGCATATCAGTTTCCCGTTGCTGCTGTGACACATGGCCACAGTTCAGTGACTTAAGACAACACACTTAGTCTCTTAACGGTTCTGGCAGTCAGAAGTCTACAACAGGCCGGCAGGGCTGGGTTCTCTTGAAGGCTCTAGGGAAGAATCTGTCCCCTTGTTTTTTCTAGCTCCTGAAAGTGGCCCGCATTCCTTGGCTCGTGGTCCCATCCAGACATCACTCAGACCTCTGCCTCGGTTGTCACATCTCCTCTCTTGCAGGCCCCTCGTGACCCCCGATAATCCGGGGCAGTGTCCCCGACTCAAGATCCCTCACTTGATTCCACCTGCAAAGTCCCTTTTGCACGTAAGGGAACACACTCACAGGTTTGGGAACGAAACGTGGACGTCTTTGGTGGCAATGAGGGCGGCTATTCTATTTTTTTTTTCAACGTTTATTTATTTTTGGGACAGAGAGAGACGGAGCATGAACGGGGGAGGGGCAGAGAGAGAGGGAGACACAGAATCAGAAACAGGCTCCAGGCTCTGAGCCA